>NC_141879.1:555950875-557200875 GCF_056163025.1 Triticum urartu
TCGAGTTGGGCTCGACTGAACCAGTGGTTGCACTATTTGTTGGAACTCTGGTGAAGGCCTATGAAGGTAAGAACTCTTGTTAGGTTGACTAGATGGCTACTCTTTTGCCCATGTCTGTTTATGTGATGTGCTAGTCTTTGGTTGCGGTCTGTAGGTCGAAGGGGTGTGAGCGTAAGTGCAGCGTGTCGGTGGTACATAAATGATGACACTTCTGAGATGATAGACTTCCATAAGAGGTACATGCTATCTTTTTATCTCCGTGCTAATCATGTGTTGTCCTTTGCCTGATTTGGTCATATGCTTATGTTCTTGATCTTATTGCTAAAGGCTCCAGGGCAAGTTCTCTCCTGTAGAAAAGATTGTCCTCCAGGGACAGACAACAACTATGCATTTGCCTTGACCGTATTGATCTACTGCCGCATGTATTTTTTTGATGAATGTGGGCGTGTTGGTTAGCGTGGCGGCGGCCATGGCCGAGCTCGAGCCTGGGTGCACTGGCAAGGGTACTAGGGGATTTCACCATGATCTCCTCCTCCTCATCGGTCAGGTGATGGTCCTCGCGATCCCGTCTTGGCTCCTTCGAGGCGTTCTTCTGGCTGGTCCTCACTTCCCCTCTTTTCCTTTTTCATTAGTTGTCTTGCAGGTAGTTCGAGGGTGTGACCTCTTGGCCGTGCGGTTTGCTTGCCGTCACCTTGGCCGCCGGCGTGCCATTGAAGAGTGTATTGTTCTGGTCCCTTTCCTAGCCCTGTGCTACCTTTGCTGGTTCCTTCCCTGCCCGATTCTGATGATTACCTAGGTCCATTTTTGCCTGTTTGGCAGAGATGTTATTAGGATTTGTTTTGCTGGTTAGTGACCAGTAGTGTTCTTCCTCTTGCAGCCAGTAGTGTTCTTCCTCTTGCAGCGGATAAGTTGTGGCTCTTCGAGGATAGCTCACATTGCTTAGTTGCACAGGTGACTGCCTTTTTTGGATCCTACAGTTTTGGCATTATGTGGATTTATTATGGCATTATATCCCATCTTGTTTCTATTGTTTTGGCAAAGTGTGTGTTTACTTTGGAATTACATGCTCATAGTATTTGTATAAGGATAAAATTTGTTTTGTCGTCACATTCTCATACTGTTTGTTTAAGGAACGGGTTCTCATGCATCTGTCTGTATATTTTTCAGCATCAGATGGGCTATTTTAGCATTTCCGGTTCATATTGAGAAATTGAGAACTATAACAAGCGTTGCTTATTTTTTTCACCCTGCATTTTGTAGAGAACTAGGAGATCTCATCTAACTATCTTGGCTGAGCTTGTTCAGTTGACAAGGTATCTCTCTCATCCTGTATTTTTTCCGATCATGTTTGAAAGTACAGTGTACCTAACGTCCTAACCAATGCCATCCTATTCGTGTAGGCGGTGGTAACTTCAGAATTTCATGAATGAGAATATTGTTTATATTGTCAGAAGTTCACATCATGTGCCTTCCCTTCAGTTTTCACATGAAACTAATTTTTCTCCCATGTTTAGAATTTATACGTAAGTGTTGACCGACTCTTCATGTTCATTGCCTACTTTGACATTATTTTTTTAAGAATGTCTTTTAATGGTGTTTGATCAATCTTATCAGTTAACCACACTACATGTTCTACATTCTTGCTTTGTTTGCTGGCTATATTTCTTGGCTGGGTTGGTGTGCAGGATAATATGGGTGAATTAACAATCAAAAATGAAAAACGGTGCAGGGCTAGGGGCTAGACAGTGGTGAATTAACACACTATTAGTGACAAAGTAAAAAGAAACCGGTTCCGAGCATTCGGGTTGCAGGTTCTGAGGTGTGATCGTTGAGGTGGGTTAGCAAATATAGTTAGCAGTATTGTATCCTAACCTGGAGAACATCCATTTACTAATTTTGGGTCCGGAGTTCTGTTAGTGAATTAGAAAATAGTGAGCCCCTGCTCCGAGGCCAAGGTACGCCAATGATCGTCCAAGGTACGCCAATGATCAAAAGAACACCTGAATGAAAAAAAGTTCTTCCATTTGCAGCGAACTTTCAGTAGATATCGACTCTATTTCTTTTACATGTGGATATTGTTGTTTCAAAGCAAATTTCACCATTAAGTTTTACCAGGTTTTGTTACCTATAATCTTTTTTATTAGGTTATTTTTTTGGTTTTATTAGGTTTTGTCACCTATAATCTGTTTTTTATTAGTTTTTCTTGCTTATTCTCTCTAATCAGAAAAGGAGCCTGAAAATCTGCATTTACATTTGCAGATACGGCAGGAAAGTACAGCTTATCCAGAGACACCAATTGGGAGAGGTACAACATATGCATTTCAAAGAGAACTGGACTCTGCTATTTCTGATTTCACCAAGGTTGAAATTTTAAATTCAGAACTTCAGTGATGCTTACTGTTCTCTTTCCTTGACAATGTTTGCACAATATATTGTTGGAAATATGCCCTAGAGGCAATAATAAATTGATTATTATTATATTTCCTTGTTCATGATAATCGTTTATTATCCATGCTATAATTGTATTGATAGGAAACTCAGATACATGTGTGGATACATAGACAACACCATGTCCCTAGTAAGCCTCTAGTTGACTAGCTCGTTGATCAATAGATGGTTACGGTTTCCTGACCATGGACATTGGATGTCGTTGATAACGGGATCACATCATTGGGAGAATGATGTGATGGACAAGACCCAATCCTAAGCCTAGCACAAAGATCGTGTAGTTCGTATGCTAAAGCTTTTCTAATGTCAAGTATCATTTCCTTAGACCATGAGATTGTGCAACTCCCGGATACCGTAGGAATACTTTGGGTGTGCCAAACGTCACAACGTAACTGGGTGGCTATAAAGGTACACTACAGGTATCTCCGAAAGTGTCTGTTGGGTTGGCACGAATCGAGACTGGGATTTGTCACTCCGTGTAAATGGAGAGGTATCTCTGGGCCCACTCGGTAGGACATCATCATAATGTGCACAATGTGATCAAGGAGTTGATCACGGGATGATGTGTTACGGAATGAGTAAAAGAGACTTGCCGGTAACGAGATTGAACAAGGTATCGGGATACCGACGATCAAATCTCGGGCAAGTACAATACCGCTAGACAAAGGGAATTGTATACGGGATTGATCGAATCCTCGACATCGTGGTTCATCCGATGAGATCATCGTGGAACATGTGGGAACCAACATGGGTATCCAGATCCCGCTGTTGGTTATTGACCGGAGAACGTCTCGGTCATGTCTGCATGGTTCCCGAACCCGTAGGGTCTACACACTTAAGGTTCGATGACGCTAGGGTTATAAAGGAAGTTTGTATGTGGTTACCGAATGTTGTTCGGAGTCCCGGATGAGATCCCGGACGTCACGAGGAGTTCCGGAATGGTCCGGAGGTAAAGATTTATATATGGGAAGTCCTGTTTTGGTCACCGGAAAGGTTTCGGGTTTTATCGGTAACGTACCGGGACCACCGGGAGGGTCCCGGGGGTCCACCAAGTGGGGCCACCAGCCCCAAAAGGTTGCGTGGGCCAAGTGTGGGAGGGGACCAGCCCCAGGTGGGCTGGTGCGCCCCCCCACCAAGGCCCAAGGCGCAGGGAGAGTGGGAAGGGCAAACCCTAGGTCTAGATGGGCCTTAAGGCCCACCCTAGGTGCACCCCCCTTCTCTCCCCCCTTGGTCGCACCCTAGATGGGTATTGGGGGCTGCCGCCCCCCTAGGGAGGGAACCCTAGATGGGGGCGCAGCCCCTCCCCTTCCCCTATATATACTTGAGGTTAGGAGGGCTGCAACACATGAATTCTTCCTCTGTTGGTGCAGCCCTACCCCTCTTCCTCCTCGTCTCTTGCGATGCTTGGCGAAGCCCTGCTGGAGTACCACGCTCCTCCACCACCACCACGCCGTTGTGCTGCTGCTGGATGGAGTCTTCCTCAACCTCTCCCTCTCTCCTTGCTGGATCAAGGCATGGGAGACGTCACCGGGCTGTACGTGTGTTGAACGCGGAGGTGCCGTCCGTTCGGCACTAGGATCTCCGGTGATTTGGATCACGACGAGTACGACTCCTTCAACCCCGTTCTCTTGAACGCTTCCGCATAGCGATCTACAAGGGTATGTAGATGCACTCTCCTTCCCCTCGTTGCTGGTTTCTCCATAGATAGATCTTGGTGACACGTAGGAAAATTTTGAATTTCTGCTACGTTTCCCAACAGTGGCATCATGAGCTAGGTCTATTGCGTAGATTCTATGCACGAGTAGAACACAAAGTAGTTGTGGGCGTTGATTTTGTTCAATATGCTTACCGTTACTAGTCCAATCTTGATTCGGCGGCATTGTGGGATGAAGCGGCCCGGACCGACCTTACACGTACTCCTACGTGAGACTGGTTCCACCGACTGACATGCACTAGTTGCATAAGGTGGCTAGCGGGTGTCTGTCTCTCCCACTTTAGTCGGATCGGATTCGATGAAAAGGGTCCTTATGAAGGGTAAATAGCAATTGGCATATCACGTTGTGGTTTTTGCGTAGGTAAGAAACGTTCTTGCTAGAAACCCATAGCAGCCACGTAAAACATGCAAACAACAATTAAAGGACGTCTAACTTGTTTTTGCAGGGTATGCTATGTGATGTGATATGGCCAAAGGATGTGATGAATGATATATGTGATGTATGAGATGATCATGTTCTTGTAATAGGAATCACGACTTGCATGTCGATGAGTATGACAACCGGCAGGAGCCATAGGAGTTGTCTTAATTTATTTATGACCTACGTGTCAACATAAACGTCATGTAATTACTTTACTTTATTGCTAAAGCGTTAGCCATAGTAGGAGAAGTAATAGATGACGAGACAACTTCAAGAAGACACGATGATGGAGATCATGATGATGGAGATCATGGTGTCATGCCGGTGACAAGATGATCATGGAGCCCCAAGATGGAGATCAAAGGAGCTATATGATATTGACCATATTATGTCACTATTATTTGATTGCATGTGATGTTTATCATGTTTTTGCATCTTGTTTACTTAGAACGACGGTAGTAAATAAGATGATCCCTCATAATAATTTCAAGAAGGTGTTCCCCCTAACTGTGCACCGTTGCGACAGTTCGTTGTTTCGAAGCACCACGTGATGATCGGGTGTGATAGATTCTAACGTTCACATACAACGGGTGTAAGACAGATTTACACACGCGAAACACTTAGGTTGACTTGACGAGCCTAGCATGTACAGACATGGCCTTGGAACACAAGAGACTGAAAGGTCGAGCATGAGTCGTATGGTAGATACGATCAACATGAAGATGTTCACCGATGATGACTAGTCCGTCTCACGTGATGATCGGACACGGCCTAGTTGACTCGGATCATGTAATCACTTAGATGACTAGAGGGATGTCTATCTGAATGGGAGTTCATAAGATGAACTTAATTATCCTGAACATAGTCAAAAGGTCTTCGCAAATTATGTCGAAGCTCGCGCTTTAGTTCTACTGTTTAGATATGTTCCTAGAGAAAATTTAGTTGAAAGTTGATAGTAGCAATTATGCGGACTAGGTCCGTAAACTGAGGATTGTCCTCATTGCTTCATAGAAGGCTTATGTCCTTAATGCACCGCTTAGTGTGCTGAACCTCGAACGTCGTCTGTGGATGTTGCAAACATCTGACATACACATTTTGATAACTACGTGATAGTTCAGTTAAACGGTTTAGAGTTGAGGCACCGAAGACGTTTTTGAAACGTCACGAAACATATGAGATGTTTCGAGGGCTGAAATTGGGATTTCAGGCTCGTGCCCGCATCAAGAGGTATAAGACCTCCGACGATTTTCTTAGCCTGCAAACTAAGGGAGAAAAGCTCAATTGTTGAGCTTGTGCTTAGATTGTCTGAGTACAACAATCATTTGAATCAAGTGGGAGTTGATCTTCCAGATGAGATAGTGATGTTTCTCCGAAGTCATTACACCAAGCTGCTAGAGCTTCGTGATGAACTATAATATATCAGGGACATATATGATGATCCTTGAGATATTCGCGATGTTTGACACCACAAAAGTAGAAATCAAGAAGGAGCATCAATTGTTGATGGTTGGTGAAACCACTAGTTTCAAGAAGGGCAAAGGCAAAAAGGGATGCTTCATGAAACGACAAATCAGCTGCTGCTCTAGTGAAGAAACCCAAGGTTGAACCCAAACCCGAGACTAACTGCTTCTGTAATAAAGGGAACAGCCACTGGAGCAGAATTACCCTAGATACTTGGTAGATAAGAAGGCTGGCAAGGTCAATAGAAGTATATTGGATATACATTATGTTAACGTGTACTTTACTAGTACTGCTAGTAGCACCAGGGTATTAGATACCTGTTCGGTTGCTAAGTGTTAGTAACTCGAAATAAAAGCTACGGAATAAACGGAGACTAGCTAAAGGCGAGATGACGATATGTGTTGGAAGTATTTCCAAGGTTGATCAAATATCGTACGCTCCCTCTACCATTGAGATTGGTGTTTGCGTTGAGCATAGACATGATTGGATTATGTCTATCGCAATACGGTTATTCATTTAAGGAGAATAATGGTTACTCTGTTTATTTGAATAATACCTTCAATGGTCTTACACCTAAAATGAATGGTTTATTGAATCTCGATCGTAGTGATACACATGTTCATGCCAAAAGATATAAGATAGTAATGATAGTACCACCTACTTGTGGCACTGCCACGTAAGTCATATCAGTATAAAACACATGAAGAAGCTCCATGTTGATGGATCTTTGGGCTCACTCGTTTTTGAAAAGTTTGAGACATGCGAACCATGTCTATTGGTGTATATGCATGAAGAAACTCCATGCAAATGGACCATTTGGACTCACTTGGTTTTGAATCACTTGAGACATGCAAATCATACCACATGGGCAAGATGACTGAAAGCCTCGTTTTCAGTAAAATAGAACTAGAAAGCAACTTGTTGGAAGTAATACATTTTGATGTGTGCAGTCCAATGAGTGCTGAGGCGTGTAGTGGATATCGTTATGTTCTTACTTCACAGATGATTTGAGTAGATGTTGAGTATATTTACTTGATGAATCACGAGTCTGAATTATTGAAAGGTTCAAGTAATTTTAGGGTGAAGTTGAAAGATCGTCGTGACAAGAGGATAAAAGATCTATGATATGATCATAGAGATGAATATCTGAATTACAAGTTTGGCATAGAATTAAGACATTGTGGAAATTGTTTCACAACTAATACAGCCTGGAACACCATAGTGTGATGATGTGTCCGAACATCATAACTGCACCCTATTGGATATGATGCATACCATGATGTCTCTTATCGAATTACCATGATAGTTTATGGGTTAGGCATTAGAGACAACCACATTCACTTTAAATAGGGCACCACGTAATTCCGATGAGATGACACCGTATGAACTATGGTTTAGAGAAACCTAAGCTGTCATTTCTTAAAAGTTTGAGGGCTGCGACGCTTATGTGAAAAGTTTCAGGCTGATAAGCTCAAACCCAAAGCGGATAAATGCATCTTCATAGGACACCCAAAAACAGTTGGGTATACCTCCTGTCTCAGATCCGAAAGCAATAAGGGATTGTTTCTAGAATCGGGTCCTTTCTCGAGGAAAAGTTTCTCTCGAAAGAATTGAGTGGGAGGATGGTGGAGACTTGATGAGGTTGTTGAACCGTCTCTTCAACTAGTGTGTGGCAGGGCACAGGAAGTTGTTCCTGTGGCACCTACATCAATTGAAGTGGAAGCTTATGATAGTGATCATGAAACTTCAGATCAAGTCACTACCAAACCTCGTGGGATGACAAGGATGCGTACTACTTCAGAGTGGTACGTGATCCTGTCTTGGAAGTCATGTTGCTAGACAACAATGAACCTACGAGCCATGGAGAAGCGATGGTGGGCCCAGATTCCGATAAATGGCTCGAGGCCATAAAATCCGAGAGAGGATCCATGTATGAAAACAAAGTGTAGACTTTGGCAGAACGGCTCGATAGTCGCAAGGCTATTGAGTACAGATGGATTTTAAAAGGAAGACGGACAATGATGGTAAGTATCACCATTAAGAAAGCTCGACTTGTCGTTAAGATTTTTTTTCCGACAAGTTCAAGGAGTTGACTATGATGAGACTTTCTCACTCGTAGCGATGCTAAGAGTCTGTTGGAATTATATTAGCGATTACTGCATTATTTATGAAATCTTGCAGATAGGATGTCAAAACATTGTTTCCTCGACGATTTTCTTGAGGAAAGGTTGTATGTGATACAACCGAAAGGTTTTGTCAATCCTGAAAGATGCTAATAAGTATGCAAAGCTCCAGCAATCCTTCTAAGGACTGGAGTAAGCATCTCGGAGTTGGAATGTATGCTTTGATGAGATGATCAAAGATTTTGGGTGTATACAAAGTTTATGAGAAACTTGTATTTCCAAAGAAGTGAGTGGGAGCACTATAGAATTTCTGATGAGTATATGTTGTTGACATATTGTGGATCAGAAATGACTTAGAATTTCTGGAAAGCATATAGGGTCATTTGAAAGGTGTTTTTCAATGGAAAACCTGGATTAAGCTACTTGAACATTAAGCATCAAGATCTATAAGGATAGATCAAAACGCTTAATGGTACTTTCAAATGAGCACATACCTTGACATGATCTTGAAGGTGTTCAAGATGGATCAGCCAAAGAAGGAGTTCTTGCCTGAGTTGTAAGGTATGAAGTTAAGACTTAAAGCTCAACCACGGCAGAAGAAAGA
This sequence comes from Triticum urartu, assembly GCF_056163025.1. Taxonomy (NCBI): domain Eukaryota; kingdom Viridiplantae; phylum Streptophyta; class Magnoliopsida; order Poales; family Poaceae; genus Triticum; species Triticum urartu. The sequence goes on from NC_141879.1 coordinate 555,959,647, forward strand.
GGAAGGACGAAGGTCGTCCCCTATACTTTTGTCATAGGCTCTATACGGTATGCCATGCTAAGTACCGCACCTGATGTGTGCCTTGCCACATGTCTGGCAAGAGGGTAAAAGGTGATCCAGGAGTGGATCACTAGATAGCGGTCAAAAATTGTCCTTGGAGTAATAAGGACATGTTTCTCGATTATGGAGGTGATAAAGAGTTCCGCGTAAAGGGTTACATCGATGCAAGCTTTAACACCTATTCGAATGACTCTGAGTAGCAAACCGGATACGTATAGTGGAGCAACCATTTGGAATAGCTCCAAGTGGAGCGTGGAAGCAGCATTTATAATATGACCTAGAGATTTGCGAAGTACATACGGATCTGAATGTTGCAGATCCGTTGACTAAAACCTCTCTCACAAGCAAAACATGATCAAACCCAGAACTCATTGAGTCTTAATCACATGATGATGTGAACTAGTTTAGTGACACTAGTAAACTCTTTGGATGTTGGTCACATGGCGATGTGACCTGTGAGTGTTAATCACATGGCGATGTGAACTAGATTATTGACTCTAGTGCAAGTGGGAGACTGTTGGAAATATGTCCTAGAGGCAATAATAAATTGATTATTATTATATTTCCTTGTTCATGATAATCGTTTATTATCCATGCTAGAATTGTATTGATAGGAAACTCAGATACATGTGTGGATACATAGACAACACCATGTCCCTAGTAAGCCTCTAGTTGACTAGCTCGTTGATCAATAGATGGTTACGGTTTCCTGACCATGGACATTGGATGTCGTTGATAACGGGATCACATCATTGGGAGAATGATGTGATGGACAAGACCCAATCCTAAGCCTAGCACAAAGATCGTGTAGTTCGTATGCTAAAGCTTTTCTAATGTCAAGTATCATTTCCTTAGATCATGAGATTGTGCAACTCCCAGATACCGTAGGAATACTTTGGGTGTGCCAAACGTCACAACGTAACTAGGTGGCTATAAAGGTACACTACAGGTATCTCCGAAAGTGTCTGTTGGGTTGGCACAAATCGAGACTGGGATTTGTCACTCCGTGTAAACGGAGAGGTATCTCTGGGCCCACTCGGTAGGACATCATCATAATGTGCACAATGTGATCAAGGAGTTGATCACGGGATGATGTGTTACGGAACGAGTAAAAGAGACTTGCCGATAACGAGATTGAACAAGGTATCGGGATACCGACGATCAAATCTTGGGCAAGTACAATACCGCTAGACAAAGGGAATTGTATACGGGATTGATCAAATCCTCGACATCGTGGTTCATCCGATGAGATCATCGTGGAACATGTGGGAACCAACATGGGTATCCAGATCCCACTGTTGGTTATTGACCGGAGAATGTCTCGGTCATGTCTGCATGGTTCCCGAACCCGTAGGGTCTACACACTTAAGGTTCGATGACGCTAGGGTTATAAAGGAAGTTTGTATGTGGTTACTGAATGTTGTTCGGGGTCCCGGATGAGATCCCGGACGTCACGAGGAGTTCCAGAATGGTCCGGAGGTAAAGATTTATATATGGGAAGTCCTGTTTTGGTCACCGGAAAGGTTTCGGGTTTTATCGGTAACGTACCGGGACCACCGGGAGGGTCCCGGGGGTCCACCAAGTGGGGCCACCAGCCCCAGAAGGTTGCGTGGGCCAAGTGTGGGAGGGGACCAGCCCCAGGTGGGCTGGTGCGCCCCCCACCAAGGCCCAAGGCGCAGGGAGAGTGGGAAGGGGCAAACCCTAGGTCCAGATGGGCCTTAAGGCCCACCCTAGGTGCGCCCCCCTCTCTCCCCCCTTGGCCGCACCCTAGATGGGTATTGGGGGCTGCCGCCCCCCTAGGGAGGGAACCCTAGATGGGGGCGCAGCCCCTCCCCTTCCCCTATATATACTTGAGGTTAGGAGGGCTGCAACACATGAATTCTTCCCTCTCCCGTGGTGCTTGGCGAAGCCCTGCAGGATTACCACGCTCCTCCATCACCACCACGCCGTTGTGCTGCTGCTGGATGGAGTCTTCCTCAACCTCTCCCTCTCTCCTTGCTGGATCAAGGCATGGGAGACGTCACCGGGCTGTACGTGTGTTGAACGCGGAGGTGCCGTCCGTTCGGCACTAGGATCTCCGGTGATTTGGATCACGACGAGTACGACTCCTTCAACCCCGTTCTCTTGAACGCTTCCGCATAGCGATCTACAAGGGTAATAGATGCACTCTCCTTCCCCTCGTTGCTAGTTTCTCCATAGATAGATCTTGGTGACACGTAGGAAAATTTTGAATTTCTGCTACGTTTCCCAACATATATATATATTTTAGAGACAGTAAATATTTGTGCCTTGTGAGAATAGGTCTGCTGTCAAGTGACATCATGCAACATAGATTTAGAACGAAGATTAAGATATGTTTCTGTACAGCGACTACTGGATCGATAGTACAAAATAAATAGCTTGAATGGATTTAGCATTAAGAACAAAATAAGATACATAAATTCTAAAGCTACCCTTCTTGTGGATCGACTGATAAATCCATGTAATATTTTGAGAAAGAGTTAAATCCGTATATGTTGTTTGAGTGCCTTTTAATTAAGATGCTGGACTATGTTGGTACACATATATTTGGATGCTTGTGATTGGCTGGAAAGAAAAGAAACTTAGATTTGTTGTTGGACTAAACTGAGACTGGGTAGTCATAGCCTTTTGGCTGATGCATCCTTCAGTATACCAAAACACTTGCTATTTTTCATGTTCTTGTACGCGATGGGTTTAGGACACAAACAATTATTTGTTTTACCTACGAAAAACTTTTGCTTCAAGATTACAATGTGTTGAATGCCTTTCGTGCTTAGTTAAAGTATAAGTACTGCTTATATGTGATTTCAGTTCAGCTTGACCAATTTTCTTTGCTCTGCTTTTTCCCTCCCTCTCCACTGAATATGACCATGTTCAAAATAAAATGCGCATTAACACTTATGAGAGTAACCATATTTTATTTTTGTTGGGACTCTTCTCTCTAGATTTGCGTTGATCCCACTCTCTTGCATTTTTGCTTTCACAATTACTAGGACTCCAGTAATAACCACATTATGAAATGGGCGATAATCAGCGACGCTATTTACATCAGTGATGACGAAGGTATGGGTGTATATATAGAGTACCAGCGTCGTTGTCTCTAATTCCTATTAACGATGTTGTATCCGACGCTGGTTGTCTCAAATATTCAGGTATGCACCGCCATAAACGCCAACGTGCCAAAAAGACAAGGGGTCGAGCTCCATGTAGCGAACCATGTCTTTGTGAGAGGACCTTAACAAGAGGTAGCATGCTGGCCTTATGCCATTGTTCAATACTTTGCATGTTAAATGAACTCTTACACACCATTGTTCAATAGATTGTTCTTCAAAAGTTAGACTGAACTCTTACGCATAGGACCAATATGGTGCGAACTATGGGGCAAACCATCGCTCACTATCCACAAGCGGTCAGTTAAAAGAACATAACCGTATTATCCGTGATTTTTTTGGCTATGGCTTGATTGGTTAAACTAAATACTCGCAGCAGGTTCATGTGACGTGCCATGTGAGAAGTCAAACGTGAAGACAATCAAGTGAAGTTATCAGATAGTATGCTTTAGTTGAACTGTATAGATGCGCTCTGGCTTGATTTTGTTGTCTAACTCTACTCTGTGTATCTAACTTAATGTGAATTGATCGTCCTGCCTTAGTTTTGGAACAAAGAAATGTTTCCCTTTTATTATGAGCCTCCAGATCATTTGTTGTACTGATTAAATATTTCCTACTCACCTTGCTTTTGGTATACCCAACATTGTTCTTGATTTACTTTTGGAACACAATATATGTTTCCCCTTATTCATGAGCTTCCAGATCAACTGTTCTACTGAATAAATATATCAGGTTTGCCTTTCTTTTGGTATATCTAATTGCTTTGGCCTTTGGCATATATAACTTTGACAAAATTGTATGTACTGGACTTGGTTATCCTGCCTTTTTTATGGTACATCCTTGATGTAGTGAGATAATCCATCGTGACCAATCTGTCTAATTCCCTTTGGGAGTACTAAACACTTTGATTAAATGCTGGGACAATGCAATGAGCCAGGCACCCTGCGCGGATATTATAACTGCTCTGTCATGTATGACATTTGTTGCCTATTTTGGTATGGTCAAATTTTATGGAAAACACCGCCGTACAAAGTAATGGAAGGTTTAGATCACATGTAGTGAACCATGTCTATGTGACAGGACCTTGGCAAGTGATAACACCCTAATCTCCATTGCTTGCATTTAGAAATCCTTTTCAAACGTTTGACTAAACATATATAAGCAAAGATTATTTTTTGATAAACATATAGGGCCACAGTTGGGTAGTTTCAACTTCTTAAGACATGAATGTGTCTATGCAGGTGAATTGAACATCTCCCCATTCGAAATCAAGCGACTACTCAATTCTGCCTAATAATCTCACATGTCGATGTTGAACTACATAATGTCTTCCTTGTATCACATGTGATTTTTTCTTCTTTTATTTTGTGATCATGTTTGAATGCGTATGTTAAAGCTGAATTCCTACTAACTTGAGCATTAACTACTTGACCACAACGTTAGGACCGGCACCCTCGCGCCAAGGCGCGCTCCCGATCTAGTTATACTAGACCATCGATGGCGCGCGTTGCTGCGCCCGTCTTTCAGCAATAGTAAATATTAGGGGTTGATGCAATAATGTGGAAGTATTTTATCCAAATGTCAAAAGTTAGTACTCTAGTATCCAATTATGTGTATATACTTTTGCATAATTTCATTTTAACAAAACATATTGGAGGCAATCATTTTAATGTTAGGGACTTAGTCGAATGCCAAGCGCCTTGCCACATTCAAAAGGCATGTGACATGAAAGCGAAAAAAAACTATATCGTTGATCAATGAGTTTAAAAGTACGTGCTTTAAATGTTGCAGGGACAATCTTCAGTACGATTGTCTATTCTTATATAATATTTTTTTGGAGGTGATATTCTCATATAACTTTGCATGCTAAGGCAGAAATGTTGCGGGTGATACATTTTAGTTTGATATGGTGTATCAGAATGTGATGGCAAATATTGATATTTATATAAGAAACCAGAGCCATGTACATGGGTAAGTATTGACTGAAGGGATATCATGAATGTATATTTGACACACCAATGTTTTCTCTAAATCTTGCTAGTCTACGAAAATATGTGTCTCAATACAATACATTTGAGCCTAAATATCCTTTGGGAGCGTTTGACTAAAATAATGTAGGAAATATTTCATAGGCACAAAACCAATTTAATACGCAGCACATCAGCAGGATATAATTCTTGCAACAAACGTTTTACTATTCTTTTGCATAATCCCCTGCTTACGTGTCTTGCTAACAATATTTCTGTTGGCATGTGCCTGTAACAGATCTGATCTCCGCGCATGGAAAAAGGCATGAACACCCCGAGCAAAATGCTGCAAAATATGAATGTAAAAACATCAATTAATCATGCAAAATAAGCTGATATTCCAAATAAGATCATGGTGCCCTCTCAAAGTTAAAATTAAAATGACTAAATGAAAATGGACAAATGAGACCTGAAACTTCTAAGTTATCACCCTCTAACAAGTTCAGGAGTACAACATAATTCGGTAATAATCAGAGCAATTTCGACATTGTTCTTTACTCCAATTTCAACACTGCCAATGGCTCAATGCATTACATATACAAGACTTCAATGGGCTGAATCAGAAAGGCTAGTGAATATCGGTACTTTCACTACACAGCAATCAAAGTATTCGGGATTCAGTATCTATTCTTATAGAAAAACTACATTTCTGAGAGGAAAAACCCTGCTGAAGACTGGCTTTCAGAGTAGTCCATACCAAGAACACCAGCCATCTCGCCTTCAATCTAGCAGAATTGGCTTGGTTGCGGAGGAAAAAACAATATGCCAGTGAGGGCGGAAAATCCCATTCATCGCCTTTTCTGACGTATTGTCGCTATAACGCACATGCAAACCACTATAGGGCCGGCCCATGTAGCTGTTGTTTTCCTTTTTGTGTGAATTAAAATATTCTCTATTGTGTTAAACTCAAATGTAGCATGCCTCAAAATAAAATCTCTGGTACAATAAACCTTCAGGAGGTAATTTTTTAAGCATCCAAAAATACCCGGAGAAAAATAATGTGGGCATGCAATAACATGGATCATGGAACAAGATTACAAATCTTCGTAAATTCTAGTACAATACTAACACATGATTTAAAGACTTAGTATTGCTCCACGTACCTAACAAAGTTAATTATATTTTCTTGTTTAGCTTCCTGCTAGTAAAATTATAATCGTATATTGGCAGACTGCTCAAGTGCTCAACTATATGGTAACAAATTGATTGACCATTGAGAAATCCAGACATATAGAAACTTCAGTACTCAGTGGTTGGAGAAGTCAAAGGTTTCTTATGTACAAATAAAAATGGAGAAGCCAAAGATTTCTTATGTTAACAAATAAAAATGTATGATCAGCTGTGAACTGATACAAAATTATATCCAGAACAAGTAGGCATTGCTATTTCTTTGCAATATATATCAAATCACACTTCATAATATATGTAGGTGCCAACATATATTTAAAACTCATCTTATAGCAACTATGATATAGTAATTGTGATCATCAAATGGTAAAATAGGCAGGAACCTAGGAATAGTCAAGACAACATGCGTATTTCCAAAGCCAAGGTTCATAGACTTTGAGAAGAGCTAATCACAAATCTATAACCTGCACCAGCTCAACATTATTCGAATAATATTCAGGACTCCATGGAGGGAAAAGGAAAAGGGACTGACACAAAATACATAACAGCAAGGAAATTTAATGGTAGCTAGTGAATCACGTAAAACTATAGGTTCTGTTTCTGTTAAATTTCTTGTAGCGACAAGAGGAACAGAATAAAAATAAGCTTTTATATACAACAGGAAGGCTTAGCGATCAACAACCTGAGAAATAAATCTTACATGTACTTGAGGTTCTTGAGATAACAAACTGAATTAGGGTGCTGCTACCTAGATGCCTTTCTCACCAAGTAATTGGGCCAGAAATTGAATTGTTCTGCCATAGCATGTTCATGAAGAACAAACACAATCACTTCGATTAATTACTGTCGAGATATTAGCGGCAGCTCGCCCAGACTCACCACCTCGCATATGAAATTGGCTGCCACTGCCTCCTTGTCGTTCTCTTGTGGTCAGAAATTCTGCACGATACAGAGAGAAGTGGCAAAGAAATGGAAGATCGACAAGAATTCAGCTTTGGAGAGCCATGACTGATCTAGGAGGTATCGCAGGAGTAGTGGAGACATCGAACACGACGACGGAAGACCGGGTGATCAGGCGGGTGATGACATATAAATAGGAGCAGGAGGGAGGCATAGGAGTGGCGCACCTCCACTACCATTAACGGCAGCTTAACTCGTTAATTCAACGGTGCACTTCTGATCGAAGCACCAGAACGATCGGAAAAGAAATGTCCAATATGTGAAACTGAATCTGCATGGTATATGAAAAATAGTTACTTGCTGACCTGAAAATCTGTTTTGTGAAGTAGGAACTCAACCACAAGAGTACCTTGTACCGAAAAAATACGCCTGAAATGAAAGGGCAACGGAAACATAGATGCTCGTTGGTCAGTGGTCACCACTCACCAGGGAATGAACGGAGCGCGGACACACAACAACTGCAAAAATTGATAGAAGCAGAGGGATAATCCTAACGCTTTGTTGCTATTAAATTCAGAATCAGTGTTAGCAGCCTCCGTCATGAACTGAATCAGGTGGGCAGGATTGAATTTCACGAGATACCTTAGTCGTTGGCCTTCACTCTGCAGACGGCTGTTAAATGCATCGATGGCAGGGACATCGAACTGCAATCAGGACGCGAGAGTTATTCGTCGCGCCTTGTCTCTCCTGACCGTCAACCTTCACGAACGTCTCTATGAAGGGGCGGCCGCCGCCGCCTCCGGGGTTGCAAGTGTAGCACTTCTCCTTCGAATTTCCTTGCGCATCGGCGACATCTCGCAAAAGTGGCGGCACACAAAGGATTCACCCTCGGTCACAAGAGGAGAAGTATTGGGAGGGTCGGGGTTTGGGGATGAGTGGAAACGACGGCTGAAAGGGTAGCAGTGTTCCAGGCGAAAGGAGATCGGGGGAGGCGGCGTACCGCGTACCGCGTACCTAGGTTTACCCGCATCGCCGCGCTCCGTACCTTTTTCTCCGGAGCATTCGCTGTGTGCGGGGAAGCCAGGGAGGTTGCTAAAGGCCCATTATGCCCATATTAACCTGGAACGCCCAAAAAAGTTACGGGAGCAGCGGCCCGACATGGTTAGCGATTATTATTAGCGAAGGAGCCGGATTATGAGCGATTCATTGCAAATTTGATGGCTGGAAATGCTAAAAAGTGTCGATCCGACGGCTGGGAGCGTTGATGGCCTGAGAGGGCTGGGAGGATGCTCAGTTTTATGTATTTAAATAGTGGTTTGTCTTTTCCGCACACAAAAAATTTGAGGGGGTTTGGCGCAAAAGTCCGTTGCAGTGTCACTTTTTTAGTTAAAAAAACACAAATGCATCATCCACTCACTAACAGGTGGGGTCATACACACAGATTCGTCCGCATACGCGTGTTGTGACCGTATCTACACGCTTGAGTCAAGTTAGATGATCACAAATTTGTATTTTTAAAATTTTCTAGCACCAAATTGAACATTCAACACAAGTTCTATGACTACTAGTGATATTATCTCTAAAAGATACTACCGTCGGCGTCGAGAAAGAAAACGCTAGCCTACAGGATGCATATTCTGACCAAATTCCAACTCATACATCATACTAGTTGATATTGCTAAAAGATGAGGTACTGTCCAGAAAATGCTTGCATATGCATATGCAAATTCTGACCAAACACGGTCTCATATTGTCATACACAGACACATCAATTCATAGTCATAGATAAACTTTATTCTTGTTGTGCGTCCAAATTGGAACCCCTCATGTCCAAACGACTGTCGTCGAGCTCCTCACCATATGGCCCCAGCTCACCCACGATATCTTCCCGAAGTCCCACTACCCATTTCTCCCCGCTGTCTCGCTCTCGAACTGCACACTGTAGGTCATGCACTCATACATTTCACTGAACTTGAGAATTGATGGCGACACCATGTCCTTAACCCATGAGGGCGCAGCTACCTTCATTGTGTAATTCTTCGGAGGCACTGAGACCTGGGTCGAAGCAGTTGCCCCCGTCAGGGACGCCTAGGGGTGCGGGGGAGGGGGCATCGTGGTACGGATGAATATTGATCTAGGTTAACGATCTTATATAGAGCTCTCGAAAGCCGCCGCATGAGATAAGTTGATCAGTTGTAAATCCCCATCGTTTTTAACCTCACCCGATATAGTGAAGATTTGCTGGCTAGCACCCGTAGTTTTTTTCCTTCTGTGTTAGAGGGGTTACCCACATTATATCCTTGTGCCCCCTCTGTGATTGATTTTGTTCTTCTTCGCTTAATTTCGATCTCGTCATCCAACTTACGGCAGATGACGATTCCGCTCATCACCTTCTCGAGCATCAGGCCCTCCGGCTCACTACAGTTTCTCTTCACAAGCGCGATGCTCCTCCTGTCGTCGGCCCTTATGTTGTACAACGACCGGTCGATGAGCATCAGTCTGTTGTCGAGGTTGAGCTTCGCTAGGAAAACGGGATCCACGGTGGTTGTGCCGACCGTGGCCAGCCATGTACGGCGCTATATTTGTGACCATTGACGGTCGCGCGCCGCTATTGTGACCAGTAACAATGACAAAGATGCCTCGCTACAATGCGCGAACGAGGGCCACGACGACCACGTCGTCCTGCAACGGCTGCTCGGTCGCGTCCTTGTTGACGGCGACGCAGAGGACGTCGACGGCATCCCTCGTCACGACGTCGATTGCCGCAACGAGGGCCGAATTGGGGTAGCCGTGGCAACCGTTTGGGGAAACCAAATGACCCCTGCAGAAGTAGCAAAGAAATTACCGGCATCGTTGCCGAAGAGTCTTATCATTTAGTGAGTCAACGATAAAAATGACATAACTAGGCAGGTGGGGGCGATGCCCCCCCCCATGGTACTGACCAATATTGATCTAGGTTAATGATATTATATAGAGCTTTTGTAATCCGCCGCACGGGATAAGATGATCAATTGTAAATCCTCACTGTTTTTAACCTCACCTGATATAGTGTTGATTTGTTGGCTAGCACCTATGGTTTTTTTCCTTTCTGTTGGAAGGGTTATCCACGTTACAAAATCCTAGCCACCGTCACTTGCACACCGCGCTGCCCCAGAGACGGTTGATCTCCATGATCGCTAACGGAGGCTGCACTGCCTGTACCAGGGTTCGTCCGCTGATTTTATTGATCAGCTGCTCTTGAGAGTCTTTTTTATGATCCTTTGATCCGGTTTTTTTATCTCTGGCTGATCGTCTTGTTTGGCATTTTTTTGGTTTTCTGATTCAAGATTGATTTACGTCGCCCACCGCCCTCGACCCTTTGCATGGCTCTACTTCGACCTCGCGGTGACTACAACAACGTCTTCTTTGACTCGGCAGCATGTCCCGGTACGCAGCTCGGTCATCTACGCGTTGGAGTCGTGCCACGCATTAGGCGTGGCGGACGCGTGGATCATCGTCGTCCCGTGCCTTGTGGCCACTCATCCCCGCGTGGGCGTGGTGCACGAGTGACCCATGGATCATGTGTGCATGCCGTGCAGGTCCTGCTGCTCGCTCGTCGTTGCATCCCGTGCAAGTGTCACTGCTTGCATGCTAGCAGGTCGTATGGGTCAGCTTCCACGATTGTGGTATGCTCCCATTCTACCGTTTACCGTTGTGGGTGCCTCCCGTATCTTTTCGGTTTCACTCTTCGCGGCGCGGGCGGATTGATCATCTGACCGCACGCTATCTATTTCATATACGCCCTGTGACCGATCTAATCAGCTGTTTGCATGCGTCTTGGCCAGTTCCACGAATATCATCATAAAATACTCCTTTTGTCCGAAAAAGCTTGTTCAAAACTTGTCCCTCAAATGAATGTATCTAGCACTAACTTGGTGGTAGATACATCCATTTAAGGGACAAGCTTTTCCGGACAGAGAGAGTATGTGTGTCTCTTCACCGATTTAGTTGTACGCTACCGTTGTGTCATCCCTTCAGACTGCAGGGCGGCAGTCATAAGGTTTTCCCGACGGTGCAATGACACACGCCTGTCGCTGCATCGTCCCTTCATGTCGTAGCTCTACGACACACGGTCCACATCGCCGCCATGACATCTTCTTGTCATTGACCTAGCACGCGCGCTGCCGCTACGTTGTCCCTTTAGGCCATGGCTGTGGCATGCAGTCCATCCCGTCATCCCCGCATGTTGCATGGTATATGCACCGTGCCACCTCCCTAGGCACGGGAACATCACCATCCATGCTTGGTCTTCGTCAACATTGTTGGATTCTTCCTCGCCTACTTTGAGCACCACCGGCGCACTTCTACACGCGGCCGATGTGGCCTTTCACGGGCTACCTCTAGTTCCGCGGACCACATCTTCGTCTTTGTCTAACATCACCTCATCACCAGCGTCGTCGTTATCTTTCCCGACTACTTCATCTACTCCGACAATCGTGGGCAACATCGACACCTTCTACACCCTGCCGATTTGCGCCACAATTGTTATCGAGTTCTCCTTTGCTAGTCCCTCTGACATGGCGTACAACTCGTGTTGGTTCCCATCTACGCATATCTGATGATGGCAACACCGATGCATGCCTTCATCCACGACATGTTCCCGGACATGACAAACCTGGTGTGACGCCTCATCAACACCGACTTCTTCCCGTCTACGCATACCCGGTGTTGGCAACACCGACGCATGCCCTCGTCCACGACGTGCCCGCGGGCTTGGCAAACCCGGTGCGACACCTTGTCAACACCATCCTCTTCATCGCGCAATACTGCACCCCTGACTACATGACGCTTCCTTGCGGTCGCAGCTCCACGACGACTACCTCGACACTGGCCACCCCCGACTCAACATCGACCATGGCATCCCTCGCATGGCTCCCTCGACCACGACTACACCACCCTACACTCCCGGTTACCTCGACATCAGCACAAAGGGCTACCGCCTTACTTGAGCAAACTCGTCGGTTTTCACTCCACCCATAAAATTCACGATGCATCGATCGGTACGACTGTGGGGGGATGTCCGTCGGCTTTCACCCTTCGAATTCTTATCCAGTCTCACTGCACCGCTACCCTTGTGACTGTGCGGCATGTTGAGTATCGTGATTGCTTAGGAAATGCAGAATAGTGTCCTATTTATACTATCTTGTTTTGTACTCCAAGAAGATCATGCACTCATTATATATACGCCTACGATGCTCAGAAATAATAATCGATTCTACCCATCTTCCCATTAGTCCTCTTACAAGATCAACTCTTCTCGTGCCCAATTTTGAACTCTGCCATACATCATAGTTTTCATGCTAAAAGATAGAGGTAATATCACCAGGAGTCATAGAACTTGTGTTGTATGTTTAATTTGGTGTTAGAGCTTTCAAAATACGGATTTGTGACCATCTAACTTGTTGTAAGGTGCAAATACGATGCTTTCTACTGTATCCAGGCGTACACATTGCCTTGCCAGCGTGGCAGTGGCCCACATGTCAGAGAATGGGAGTACTTCCCGCAAAAAAAGGATGGGAGTACAATTTTTTTAGGTAACTCCCTGGATTTGTTTTAGTTATATAGAGAATCCCAAGTGAAGACTATAAAGAGAAAAATTAAATATTACACAGAGAAAGGGCGGAATTCGAACCAACGTCTTTCTGATTGTGCGCTCGGCTGGTGAACATAACAATTTTTTAGAGGGGTGGTGGGGGAGCATAAGGGCATGTACAATGGTTGATAAGATAGTCTTATCTTAAGTCTAGCATGTAATTTAGAGATGATAAAAAAAACGCAAGTCTACAATGAGTCATCTCTTAGCCTTATCTTTAATTACTAGTTATTCCTAAAAACACAGTGAGACATATTGTGATAAGAGATCATCTCTTGTCTTCTCTTGAATAAGAGAAGACAAGTCTTTTCTTATAATTTCTCTTCCCTCCACCTCATCATTTATCCTACCTGACATTCCTAAGATAGAACCATTGTTCATGCCCTAACAAAACTAATACTGCTGTTCAACTTTTTTTAGGCAATATTGTTGTTCTACGTGGGTAACTACATTTGTATCTATTTCCCTAAAACACGTGGGCTCAACAACTCAGATGGGTTATGTTCAGTGCAGCCCATTTCACACCTTTGTTTTTAAAAACTTGTAGATACTACATCAATTATGATCTCAATAATAAAAATAACATTTAAACATTCATGTGTTATAAATATTTTAAATACAAATGAAATAACTTACTTTTAATTTTTTTCATGTATTATTTAAAAATATTTATATATTTAAAATTATAGTTATGAATTTTAAAAATGTTTGTATAATTTAAAATAATACAAATATTTGTAAAATTACGATATACAAGTATAATTTTAATTATAAAAACATTTAAATAATTATACGCACATTTTTATAGTTCAATGTTCATATAATTCAAAATATTCATAATTTAGATTTAAGCTACTGATATGGATATGGATAATCAATCATGTCAAATATTTCATTTTTGAATATAATCCATGAGTAATAAAATTACATATCCTTATTAACTAGACATTTTATTTTTTTGGATACATTAAACATATTTATTTATAAACATTTTAAACTTCTGTATTAACTAAACATTTTTATATAATAAGTAAGTTTATATTTAAATATGTTATTTACTAATTATCGTTTATATGTACATTTTTAGCACATAAATATTTCAGCATGACTTTATTGCCTATGCTTTATAATTATCTTGTAGAAAATAGCATGTGCAAAATGGGTCGTGGTATCTGCAGCCCGTTTAAGCTCTGAACTGTGCTTGATTCAATAAGTGTAGTTATCCTTAATAGATACATGAACCTGAATGGTGTAGTGGCTATAGCGGCTCGTGTGTTCATTCTTGGTCGCTGGTTCGAGATCTGTCGTCCACTTTATATAGTGGTTTGTCTTTTCCGCACACAAAAAATGTGAGGGGGTTTGGCGCAAAAATCCGTTGCAGTGTCACTTTTTTGGTTAAAAAAGAGTAATGCTACATCTACGTAATAACTATTACGTGACTAACGTAATCATCAACTTGGGGAGTTTTGATTGGAGATTGGGGGAGGCTAGTGCCCACATCCCTGAAAATCAGGGGGAGAGAGGGTTTAGTTAGGTAGTTTACGTAAAACTGTTCGTAGACGTACGTAGGTCTAGCATTATTGGTTAAAAAAACACAAATGCATCATCCACTCAGTGACAGGTGGGGCATACACACAGACTCGTCCGCATACGCGTGTTGTGACCGTATCTACACGCTTAAGTCAAGTTAGATGATCACAAATCTGTATTTTCAAAATTCTAGGACCAAATTGAACATTCAACACAAGTCTATGACTACTAGTGATATTATCTCTAAAGATACTACCGTCGCGTCGAGAAAGAAAACGCTTGCATACAGGATGCATATTCTGACCAAATTCCAACTCATACTCCCTCTGTAAACTAATATAAAAACATTTAAATTATTAAAGTAGTGATCTAAACGCTCTTACAATAGCTTACGAAGGGAGTATATCATAGTAGTTGATATTGCTAAAAGACGAGGTACTGTCCAGAAAATGCTTGCATATGCATATGCAAATTCTGACCAAACACGGTCTCATATTGTCATACACAGACACATCAACTCATAGTCACAGATCAACTTTATTCTTGTTGTGCGTCCAAATTGGAACCCCTCATGTACAAACGACTGCTGTCAAGCTCCTCACCGTATGGCCCCAGCTCACCCACGATATCTCCCCGAAGTCCCACTACCCATTTCTTCCCGTCGTCTCGCTCTCGAACCGCACACAGTAGGTCATGTGCTTGTACATTTCACTGAACTTGAGAATTGATGGCGACACCGTCTCGTTAACCCCTGACAGCGCAGCTACCCCCGTTGTGTAATTCTCTGGAGGCACTGAGACCTGGGCCGAAGCAGTTGCCCCTGTCAGGGACGCCTAGGGGTGGGAGGGGCATCGTGGTCCGGACGAATATTGATCTAGGTTAGTGATCTTATATAGAGCTCTCGAAAGCCGCCGCACGAGAAAAGTTGATCAGTTGTAAATCTCCATCGTTTTTAACCTCACCCGATGTAGTGAAGATTTGCTGGCTAGCACCTGTGGTTTTTTTCTTCTGTGTTAGAGGGGTTATCCACGTTATATCCTTGTGTCCCCTCTGTGACTGATTTCGTTCTTCTTTGCTTCGTTTCGATCTCGCCATCCAACTTACGGCAGACGACGTTCCGCCCATCACCTTCTCGAGCATCAGACCCTCCGGCTCACTACAGTTTCTCTTCACAAGCGCGATGCTCCTCCTGTCGTCGGCCCTCATGTTGTACAACGACCGACCGATGAGCATCGGTCTGTTGTCGAGGTTGAGCTTCGCCAGGAAAACACGATCCACGGTGGCTGTGCCGACCGTGGCCAGCCATGTACGACGCTATGTTTGTGACCATCGACGGTCGCAGGCTGCTATTGTGACCAATAACAATGACAAAGATGCCTCGCTACAATGCGCGAACGAGGGCCACGACGACCACGTCGTCCTGCAACGGCTGCTCGCTCGTGTCCTTGCTGACGGCGATGCAGAGCACATCGACGGCGTCCCTCGTCGCGGTGTCGATTGCCGCAACGAGGGCCGAATTGGGGTAGTCGTGGCAACCGTTTGGGAAACCAAATGACCCCTGCAGAAGTAGCCAAGAAATTGCTGGCGTCGTTGCCGAAGAGTCTTATCATTTAGTGAGTCAATGATAAAGATGACATAACTAGGCAGGTGGGGGCGATGCCCCCCCCCCATGGTACTGACCAATATTGATCTAGGTTAACGATGTTATATAGAGCTCTTGTAATCTGCCGCACGGGATAAGATGATCAATAGTAAATCCTCACTGTTTTTAACCTCACCCGATATAGTGTTGATTTGTTGGCTAGCACATGTGGTTTTTTTCCTTCTGTGTTGGAGGGGTTATCCACGGTATATCCTTGTGTCCCCTCTGTGATTGATTTCGTTCTTCTTCGCTTCATTTAGATCTTGCCATCCAACTTACGGCAGACGACGATTCCGCCCATCACCTTGTCGAGCGTCAGGCCCTCATGTTGTACAACGACCAGCCGATGAGCACCAGTCCGTTGCCGAGGTTGAGTTTTGCCGGGAAAATGCGATCCACGGTGGCTGTGCCGACCGTGGTCAGCCATGAACGGCGCCATGTTTGTGACCATCAACGGTCGCGGGCCGCTATTGTGACCAGTGACAATGACAAAGATGCCCCACTACAACGTGCGAACGAGGTCCACGACGACCACGTCGTCCTGCAACGGATGCTTGGTCGCATCCTTGCTGACGGCGATGTAGAGTACATCGACGGCGTACGTCGTCGCGGTGTCGATTGCCGCGACGAGGGCCGAATTGGGGTAGCCGTGGCAACCCTTTGGGGAAACCCTATAACCTTAGGAAGTAGCAAAGAAATTGTTGGCGCCGTTGACGAAGAATCTTCTTCTACCAAATAAGGAACCTGCACACAAACTTCTTATTTACTTGTTTTATTCCTTGCCTAGTTATGCCATCTTTATCGTTGACTCACTAAAACAAAAGACCAAAAAATTATTGGATATGGATGCTTCTCCATTATATGGACTTTTCAAAATAATACTCCCTCCTTCCATCTATACAGGGCCTAAGTTTTGAATCTCTCATACCAAGACTGTTGCATAAAAAGAGGAGCAAATATTGGGAATAGTACTTGGCCATGTAGCCCGCTCTCCTCCCTCTCTATTATTCCCTCGCATGCAACTTCCTCTCCCTCTTTTTCTGCATGCAGCCCAACAATAACTCCTCCACTCATGCATGCATCTATTTATATATAAAAAGTAATTGACAGGTTCACCAGAAAAAAGAGAATATGCTAGAAAATCTAACAATAATCAGAAATATCAGACCATCAATTTATTAATAGACAAATTTTTTTTATAACCATTAGATTAGGATTAAGTGTACAAAATTGCCCACCACTGCCATTACGAAGAAAAACGTTTCATCCAACATTGCGTTATTATAATAGGATAAAACGTTCCACCATTGCCTTATTATACTAGGAAAATAAATTGGTGTACGTGCCAACTAATCAGGACGTGTGTTGCCTCCTAAAGAAAAGGTGAACGGCCAACTCGAAAGGGAAGAAAATAAAATGAAGACGTGGGCTCATGTAGTGTGGAAAAAATATGGGCTCACCTTACTCCAATAAAAAAGGGAAAAAAGGACTGGGCTGATGCCTTCCTCAGAAAAATGGCTCACGCCTGCCTTACTATATACGTGAATGTATTTTTGCACCATATATGTGAAGGAAATATGGCCTAGAGGCAATAATAAAGTTATTATTTATTTTCTTATATCATGATAAATGTTTATTATTCATGCTAGAATTGTATTAACCGAAAACATGATACATGTATGAATACATAGACAAACAGAGTGTCACTAGTATGCCTCTACTTGACTAGCTCATTGATCGAAGATGGTTATGTTTCCTAACCATAGACAAAGAGTTGTCATTTGATTAATGAGATCACATCATTAGGAGAATGATGTGATTGACTTGACCCATTCCGTTAGCTTAGCACTCGATTGTTTAGTATGTTGCTATTGCTTTCTTCATGACTTATACATGTTCCTATGACTATGAGATTATGTAACTCCCGTTTACCGAAGGAACACTTTGTGTGCTACTAAACGTCACAACGTAACTGGGTGATTATAAAGGTGCTCTACAGGTGTCTCCGAAGGTACTTGCTGGGTTGGTGTATTTCGAGATTAGGATTTGTCACTCTGATTGTCAGAGAGGTATCTCTGGGCCCTCTCGGTAATGCACATCACTTAAGCCTTGTAAGCATTTGCAACTAATGAGTTAGTTGCGGGATGATGTATTACGGAACGAGTAAAGAGACTTGCCGGTAACGAGATTGAATTAGGTATTGAGATACCGACGATCGAATCTCGGGCAAGTAACATACCGATGACAAAGGGAACAACGTATGTTGTTATGCGGTCTGACCGATAAAGATATTTGTAGAATATGTGGGATCCAATATGAGCATCCAGATTCCTCTATTGGTTATTGACCGGAGACGTGTCTCAGTTATGTCTACATAGTTCTCGAACCCGTAGGGTCCGCACGCTTAACGTTTTGATGACAGTTATATTATGAGTTTATATGTTTTGATGTACCGAAGGTTGTACCGAAGGTTGTTCGGAGTCCCGGATGTGATCACGGACATGCCGAGGAGTCTCAAAATGGTCGAGACATAAATATTGATATATTGGAAGCCTATGTTTGGATATCGGAAGTGTTCCGGGTGAAATCGGGGTTTTACTGGAGTACCGGGAGGTTACCGGAACCCCCCGGGAGCTTAATGGGTCATAGTGGGCCTTGTGGAGTAGAGGAGAGGCGGCCAGGGCAGAGCCGCGCGCCCCTCCCCCCTAGTCCGAATAGGACAAGGAGAAGGGGGTGGCGCCCCCCCCCCTTTCCTTCCTCTCTCCCTCCTCTTTCCCCCTCCTCTCCTAGTCCAACAAGGAAAAGGGAGGGAGTCCTACTCCCGGTAGGAGTAGGACTCCTCCAGGCGTGCCCCCTCTAGGCCGGCCACATCTCCCCCCTTGCTCCTTTATATACGGGGGCAGGGGGCACCCTAGAGACAACAATTGATCATTTGATCTT
The DNA here is from genome assembly GCF_056163025.1 of Triticum urartu. NCBI lineage: Eukaryota > Viridiplantae > Streptophyta > Magnoliopsida > Poales > Poaceae > Triticum > Triticum urartu. Next base: position 555,978,637 of record NC_141879.1, read on the forward strand.
TTAGCCGTGTATGGCGCCCCCCTCCACCATAGTCCACCTCGATAATACTGTAGCGGTGCTTAGGCGAAGCCCTGCATCGGTAGAACATCATAATCGTCACCACTCCGTCATGCTGATGAAACTCTCCATCAACGCTCGGCTGGATCGGAGTTTGAGGGACGTCATTGGGCTGAACGTGTGCTGAACTCGGAGGTGCCGTGCGTTCGGTACTTGATCGGTCGGATCGTGAAGACGTACGACTACATCAACCGTGTTGTGCTAACGCTTCTGCTTTCGGTCTACGAGGGTACGTGGACAACACTCTCCCCTCTTGTTGCTATGCATCACCATGATCTTGCGTGTGCGTAGAATTTTTTTTTGAAATTACTACGTTCCCCAACAGTGGCATCAGAGCCAGGTTTTATGCGTAGATGTCATATGCACGAGTAGAACACAAGTGAGTTGTGGGCGATATAAGTCATACTACTTACCAGCATGTCATACTTTGGTTCGGCGGTATTGTTGGATGAAGCGGCCCGGACCGACATTACGCGTACGCTTACGCGAGATTGGTTCTACCGACGTGCTTTGCACACAGGTGGCTGGCGGGTGTCAGTTTCTCCAATTTTAGTTGAATCGAGTGTGGCTACGCCCGGTCCTTGCGAAGGTTAAAACAACACCAACTTGACAAACTATCATTATGGTTTTGATGCGTAGGTAAGAATGGTTCTTGCTAAGCCCGTAGCAGCCACGTAAAATTTGCAACAAAAAAGTAGAGGACGTCTAACTTGTTTTTGCAGGGCATATTGTGACGTGATATGGTCAAGACATGATGCTAAATTTTATTGTATGAGATGATCATGTTTTGTAACCGAGTTATCGGCAACTGGCAGGAGCCATATGGTTGTCGCTTTATTGTATGCAATGCAATCGCCCTGTAATGCTTTACTTTATCACTAAGCGGTAGCGATAGTCGTAGAAGCATAAGATTGGCGAGACGACAACGATGCTACGATGGAGATCAAGGTGTTGCGCCGATGACGATGGTGATCATGATGGTGCTTCGGAGATGGAGATCACAAGCATAAGATGATGATGGCCATATCATATCACTTATATTGATTGCATGTGATGTTTATCTTTTATGCATCTTATCTTGCTTTGATTGACGGTAGCATTATAAGATGATCCCTCACTAAAATTATCAAAGTATAAGTGTTCTCCCTGAGTATGCACCGTTGCGAAAGTTCTTCGTGCTGAGACACCACGTGATGATCGGTGTGATAGGCTCTATGTTCAAATACAACGGGTGCAAAACAGTTGCACACGCGGAATACTCAGGTTAAACTTGACGAGCCTAGCATATAACAGATATGGTCTCGGAACATGGAGACCGAAAGGTCGAGCGTGAATCATATAGTAGATATGATCAACATAGTGATGTTCACCATTGAAACTACTCCATCTCACGTGATGATCGGACATGGTTTAGTTGATTTGGATCATGTGATCACTTAGAGGATTAGAGGGATGTCTATCTAAGTGGGAGTTCTTAAGTAATATGATTAATTGAACTTAAATTTATCATGAACTTAGTAACTGATAGTATCTTGCTTGTCTATGTTGATTGTAGATAGATGCCCCGTGCTGTTGTTCCATTGAATTTTAATGCGTTCCTTGAGACAACAAAGTTGAAAGATGATGGTAGCAATTACATGGAATGGGTCCATAACTTGAGGATTCTCCTCATTGCTGCACAGAAGAATTACGTCCTGGAAGCACCGCTGGGTGCCAGGCCTGCTGCAGATGCAACTGATGACGTTAAGAAAGTCTGGCAGAGCAAAGCAGATGACTACTCGATAGTTTAATGTGCCATGCTTTACGGCTTAGAACCGGGACTTCAACGACGTTTTGAACGTCATGGAGCATATGAGATGTTCCAAGAGTTGAAGTTAATATTTCAAGCAAATTCCCGGATTGAGAGATATGAAGTCTCTAATAAGTTCTATAGCTGCAAGATGGAGGAGAATAGTTCTGTCAGTGAGCATATACTCAAGATGTCTGGGTACTGCAATCACTTGATTCAACTCGGAGTTAATCTTTCGGATGATAGCGTCATTGACAGAATTCTTCAATCACTGCCACCAAGCTACAAAAGCTTCGTGATGAAGTATAATATGCAAGGGATGGATAAGACGATTCCCGAGCTCTTCGCAATGATAAAAGTTGCGGAGGTAGAAATCAAGAAGGAGCATCAAGTGTTGATGGTCAATAAGACCACCAGTTTCAAGAAAAAGGGCAAAGGGAAGAAGAAGGGGAACTTCAAGAAGAACAACAAGCAAGTTGCTGTTCAGGAGAAGAAACCCAAGTCTGGACCTAAGCCTGAGACTGAGTGCTTCTACTGCAAGCAGACTGGTCACTGGAAGCGGAACTGCCCCAAGTATTTGGCGGATAAGAAGGATGGCAAGGTGAACAAAGGTATATGTGATATACATGTTATTGACGTGTACCTTACTAATGTTCGCAGTAGCACCTGGGTATTTGATACTGGTTCTGTTGCTAATATTTGCAACTCGAAACAGGGGCTACAGATTAAGCGAAGATTGGCTAAGGACGAGGTGACGATGCGCGTGGAAAATGGTTCCAAAGTCGATGTGATCGCGGTCGACATGCTACCTCTACATCTACCTTCGGGATTAGTATTATACCTAAATAATTGTTATTTGGTGCCAGCGTTAAGCATGAACATTATATCTGGATCTTGTTGGATGCGAGTCGGTTATTCATTTAAATCAGAGAATAATGGTTGTTCTATTTATATGAGTAATATCTTTTATGGTCATGCACCCTTGAAGAGTGGTCTATTTTTGTTGAATCTCGATAGTAGTGATACACATATTCATAATATTGAAGCCAAAAGATGCAGAGTTGATAATGATAGTGCAACTTATTTGTGGCACTGCCGTTTAGGTCATATCGGTGTAAAGCGCATGAAGAAACTCCATACTGATGGACTTTTGGAACCACTTGATTATGAATCACTTGGTACTTGCGAACCGTGCCTCATGGGCAAAATGACTAAAACGCCATTCTCCGGAACTATGGAGAGAGCAACAGATTTGTTGGAAATCATACATACAGATGTATGTGGTCCGATGAATGTTGAGGCTCGTGGCGGATATCATTATTTTCTCACATTCACAGATGATTTAAGCAGATACGGATATATCTACTTAATGAAACATAAGTCTGAAACGTTTGAAAAGTTCAAAGAATTTCAGAGTGAAGTTGAAAAATCATCGTAACAAGAAAATAAAGTTTCTACGATCTGATCGTGGAGGAGAATATTTGAGTTATGAGTTTGGTCTTCATTTGAAACAATGCGGAATAGTTTCGCAACTCACGCCACCCGGAACACCACAGCGTAATGGTGTGTCCGAACGTCATAATCGTACTCTACTAGATATGGTGCGATCTATGATGTCTCTTACTGATTTACCGCTACCGTTTTGGGATTATGCTTTAGAGACAGCCGCATTCACGTTAAATAGGGCACCATCGAAATCCATTGAGACAACGCCTTATGAACTGTGGTTTGGCAAGAAACCGAAGTTGTCGTTTCTGAAAGTTTGGGGTTGTGATGCTTATGTGAAAAAGGTTAAACCTGATAAGCTCGAACCCAAATCGGAGAAATGTGTCTTCATAGGATACCCAAAGGAGACTGTTGGGTACACCTTTTATCACAGATCCGAAGGCAAGACTTTTGTTGCTAAATTCGGAATCTTTCTAGAGAAGGAGTTTCTCTCGAAAGAAGTGAATGGGAGGAAAGAAGAACTTGATGAGGTAACAATACCCGCTCCCCTATTGGAAAGTAGTTCATCGCAGAAACCGGTTTCTGCGACACCTACACCAATTAGTAAGGAAGTTAATGATGATGATCATGGAACTTCAGATCAAGTTGTTACTAAACCTGGTAGGTCAACCAGAGTAAGATCCGCACCAGAGTGGTACAGAAATCTTGTTCTGGAAGTTATGTTACTAAACCATGACGAACCTACGAACTATGAAGAAGCGATGGTGAGCCCAGATTCCGCGAAATGGCTTGAGGCCATGAAATCTGAGATGGAATCCATGTATGAGAACAAAGTATGGACTTTGGTTGACTTGCCTGATGATCGGCAAGCAATTGAGAATAAATGGATCTTCAAGAAGAAGACTGACGCAGACGATAATGTTACTGTCTATAAACCTCGACTTGTTGCGAAAGGTTTTCGACAAGTTCAAGGGATTGACTAAGATGAGACCTTCTCACCCGTAGCGATGCTTAAGTCTGTCCGAATCATGTTAGCAATTGCCGCATTTTATGATTATGAAATTTGGCAAATGGATGTCAAAACTGCATTCCTGAATGGATTTCTGGAAGAAGAGTTGTATATGATGCAACCGGAAGGTTTTGTTGATCCAAAGGGAGCTAACAAAGTGTGCAAGCTCCAGCGATCCATTTATGGACTGGTGCAAGCCTCTCGGAGTTGGAATAAACGCTTTGATAGTGTGATCAAAGCATTTGGTTTTGTACAGACTTTTGGAGAAGCCTGTATTTACAAGAAAGTGAGTGGGAGCTCTGTAGAATTTTTGATATTATATGTGGATGACATATTGTTGATTGGAAATGATATAGAATTTCTGGATAGCATAAAGGGATACTTGAATAAGAGTTTTTCAATGAAAGACTTCGGTGACGCTGCTTATATATTGGGCATCAAGATCTATAGAGATAGATCAAGACACTTAATTAGACTTTTACAAAGCACATACCTTGACAAAGTTTTGAAGAAGTTCAAAATGGATCAAGCAAAGAAAGGGTTCTTGCCTGTGTTACAAGGTGTGAAACTGAGTAAGACTCAATGCCCGACCACTGTAGAAGATAGAGAGAAAATGAAAGATGTTCCCTATGCTTAAGCCATAGGCTCTATCATGTATGCAATGCTGTGTACCAAACCTGATGTGTGCCTTGCTATAAGTCTAGCAGGGAGGTACCAAAGTAATCCAGGAGTGGATCACTGGACAGCGGTCAAGAACATCCTGAAATACCTGAAAAGGACCAAGGATATGTTTCTCGTTTATGGAGGTGACAAAGAACTCATCGTAAACGGTTACGTTGATGCAAGCTTTGACACTGATCCGGACGATTCTAAATCGCAAACTGGATATGTGTTTACATTGAACGGTGGAGCTGTCAGTTGGTGCAGTTCTAAACAAAGCGTTGTGGCGGGATCTACGTGTGAAGCGGAGTACATAGCTGCTTCAGAAGCAGCAAATGAAGGAGTCTGGATGAAGGAGTTCATATCCGATCTAGGTGTCATACCTAGTGGATCGGGACCAATGAAAATCTTTTGTGACAATACTGGTGCAATTGCCTTGGCGAAGGAATCTAGATTTCACAAGAGGACCAAGCACATCAAAAGACGCTTCAATTCCATCCGGGATTTAGTCCAGGTGGGAGACATAGAAATTTGCAAGATACATACGGATCTGAATGTTGCAGACCCATTGACTAAGCCTCTTCCACGAGCAAAACATGATCAACACCAAGGCTCCGTGGGTGTTAGAATCATTACTGTATAATCTAGATTATTGACTCTAGTGCAAGTGGGAGACTGAAGGAAATATGCCCTAGAGGCAATAATAAAGTTATTATTTATTTCCTTATATCATGATAAATGTTTATTATTCATGCTAGAATTGTATTAACCAGAAACATGATACATGTGTGAATACATAGACAAACAGAGTGTCACTAGTATGCCTCTACTTGACTATCTCATTGATCGAAGATGATTATGTTTCCTAACCATAGACAAAGAGTTGTCATTTGATTAATGAGATCACATCATTAGGAGAATGATGTGATTGACTTGACCCATTCCGTTAGCTTAGCACTTGATCGTTTAGTATGTTGCTATTGCTTTCTTCATGATTTATACATGTTCCTATGACTATGAGATTATACAACTCCCGTTTACCGGAGGAACACTTTGTGTGCTACCAAACGTCATAGCGGCGCCCCCCCTTTCCTTCCTCTCTCCCTCCTCTTTCCCCCTCCTCTCCTAGTCCAACAAGGAAAATGGAGGGAGTCCTACTCCCGATAGGAGTAGGACTCCTCCTGGCGCGCCCCCTCTAAGCCGGCCGCACCTCCCCCCTTGCTCCTTTATATACGGGGGCAGGGGGCATCCTAGAGACAACAATTGGTCGTTTGACCTTTTAGCCGTGTGCGGTGCCCCCCTCCACCATAGTCCACCTCGATAATACTGTAGTGGTGCTTAGGCGAACCCCTGCGTCGGTAGAACATCATCATCGTCACCACGCCATCGTGCTGATGAAACTCTCCCTCAACACTTGGCTGGATCGGAGTTCGAGGGACGTCATTGGGCTGAACGTGTGCTGAACTCAGAGGTGTTGGGGAACGTAGTAATTTCAAAAATTTCCTACGCACATGCAAGATCATGGTGATGCATAGCAACGAGAGGGGAGAGTGTTGTCCACGTACCCTCGTAGACCGAAAGCGGAAGCGTTAGCACAACGCGGTTAAATGTACTCGTACGTCTTCACGATTTGACCGATCAAGTACTGAACGCACGACACCTCCGAGTTCTGCACACGTTCAACTCGATGACGTCCCTCGAACTCTGATCCAGCCGAGTGTTGAGGGAGAGTTTCGTCAGCATGACGGCATGGTGACGATGATGATGTTCTACCGACGCAGGGCTTCCCTAAGCACCGCTACGATATGATCGAGGTGGATTATGGTGGAGGGGGGCACCGCACACGGCTAAGAGATCAAGAGATCAATTGTTGTCTTTGGGGTGCCCCCTGCACCCGTATATAAAGAAGTGGAGGAGGGGGAGGGCCGGCCCTCTCTATGGCGCGCCCTAGGGGAGTCCTACTCCCACCGGGAGTAGGATTCCCCCTTTCCTAGTAGAACTAGGAGCCCTTCCAAGTAGTAGGAGTAGGAGGGAAGGAAAGGGAAGGGAAAAGGAGAAGGAAGGAAGGGGACGCCCCCTCCCTAGTCCAATTCGGACCAGCCCATGGGGAGGGGTGCGCCCACCCTTTGAGTCCTTTCTCTCCTTTCTTGTATGGCCCATTAAGGCCCAATACGAATTCCCATAACTCCTCGGTACTCTCGAAAATACCCGAATCATTCGGAACCTTTCTTATGTCCGAATATAGTCGTCCAATATAGCGATCTTTACGTCTCGACCATTTCGAGACTCCTCGTCATGTCCCCGTTCTCATCCGGGACTCCGAACACCTTCGGTACATCAAAACACATAAACTCATAATATAACCGTCATCGAACTTTAAGCGTGCGAACCCTACGGGTTCGAGAACTATGTAAACATGACCAAGACACGTCTCCGGTCAATAACCAATAGCGGAACCTGGATGCTCATATTGGCTCCTACATATTCTACGAAGATCTTTATCGGTCAAACCGCATAACAATATACGTTGTTCCCTTTGTCATCGGTATGTTACTTGCCCGAGATTCGATCGTCGGTATCTCAATACCTAGTTCAATCTCGTTACCGACAAGTCTCTTTTGTCGTTCCGTAACACATCATCCCGCAACTAACTCATTAGTTGCAATGCTTGCAAGGCTTGTAGTGATGTGCATTACCGAGTGGGCCACAGATACCTCTCCGACAATCGGAGTGACAAATCCTAATCTCGAAATACGCCAACCCAACAAGTACCTTTGAAGACACCTGTAGAGCACCTTTATAATCACCCAGTTACGTTATGATGTTTGGTAGCACACAAAGTATTCCTCCGGTAAACGGGAGTTGCATAATCTCATTGTCATAGGAACATGTATAAGTCATGAAGAAAGCAATAGCAACAAACTAAACGATCAAGTGCTATGCTAACGGAATGGGTCAAGTCAATCACATCATTCTCTAATGATGTGACTCCATTAATCAAATGACAACTCATATGGCTAGGAAACTTAACCATCTTTGATTCAACGAGCTAGTCAAGTAGAGGCATACTAGTGACATATTGTTTGTCTATGTATTCACACATGTATTATGTTTCCGGTTAATACAATTCTAGCATGAATAATAAACATTTATCATGATATAAGGAAATAAATAATAACTTTATTATTGCCTCTAGGGCATATTTCCTTCAGTCTCCCACTTGCACTAGAGTCAATAATCTAGTTCACATCGCCATGTGATTTAACATCAATAGTTCACATTACCATATGATTAACACCCATAGGTCACATCGTCATGTGACCAACACCCAAAGGGTTTACTAGAGTCAATAATCTAGTTCACATCGCTATGTGATTAATACCCAAAGAGTACTAAGGTGTGATCATGTTTTGCTTGTGAGGGAATTTTAGTCAACGGGTCTGCCATGTTCAAATCCGTATGTATTTTGCAAATTTCTATGTCAACAATGCTCTGCACGGAGCTAATCTAGCTAATTTCTCCCACTTTCAATATGTATCCAGATTAAGACTTTGAGTGATCTGGATCAGTGTCAAAACTTGCATCGACGTAACCTTTTACGACGAACCTTATGTCACCTCCATAATCGAGAAACATATCCTTATTCCACTAAGGATAATTTTGACCATTGTCCAGTGATCTACTCCTAGATCACTATTGTACTCCCTTGCCAAACTCAGGGCAGGGTATACAATAGGTCTGGTACACAGCATGGCATACTTTATAGAACCTATGGCTGAGGCATAGGAAATGACTTTCATTCTCTCTCTATCTTCTGCCGTGGTCGGGTTTTGAGTCTTACTCAACTTCACACCTTGTAACATAGGCAAGAACTCCTTCTTTGACTGTTCCATTTTGAACTACTTCAAAATCTTGTCACGGTATGTACTCATTGAAAAACTTATCAAGCGTCTTAGTCTATCTCTATAGATCTTCATGCTCAATATGTAAGCAGCTTCACCGAGGTCTTTCTTTGAAAAACTCCTTTCAAACATTCCTTTATGCTTTGCAGAATAATTCTACATTATCTCCGATCAACAATATGTCATTCACATATACTTATCAGAAATGTTGTAGTGCTCCCACTCACTTTCTTGTAAATACAGGCTTCACCGCAAGTCTGTATAAAACTATATGCTTTAATCAACTTATCAAAGCGTATATTCCAACTCCGAGATGCTGGCACCAGTCCATAGATGGATCGCTGGAGCTTGCATATTTTGTTAGTACCTTTAGGATTGACAAAACCTTCTGGTTGCATCATATACAAATCTTCTTTAATAAATCCATTAAGGAATGCAGTTTTGTTTATCCATTTGCCAGATTTCATAAAATGCGGCAATTTCTAACATGATTCGGACAGACTTAAGCATAGATACGAGTGAGAAACTCTCATCGTAGTCAACACCTTGAACTTGTCAAAAACCTTTTTGCGACAATTCTAACTTTGTAGATAATAACACTACTATCAGCGTCCGTCTTCCTCTTGAAGATCTATTTAATCTCAATGGCTCGCCGATCAATGGGCAAGTCAATCAAAGTCCATACTTTGTTCTCATACATGGATCTCATCTCAGATTTCATGGCCTCAAGCCATTTCGCGGAATCTGGTCTCATCATCGCTTCCTCATAGTCCGTCGGCTCGAAATGGTCAAGTAACATGACCTCCAGAACAGGATTACCGTACCACTCTGGTGCGGATCTCACTCTGGTTTACCTACGAGGTTCGGTAGTAACTTGATCTGAAGTTAAATGATCATCATCATTTGCTTCCTCACTAATTGGTGTAGTAGTCACAGGAACAGATTTATGTGATGAACTACTTTCCAATAAGGGAGCAGGTACAGTTACCTCATCAAGTTCTACTTTCCTCCCACTCACTTCTTTCGAGAGAAACTCCTTCTCTAGAAAGGATCCATTCTCAGCAACGAATATCTTGCCTTCGGATCTGTGATAGAAGGTGTACCCAACAGTTTCTTTTGGGTATCCTATGAAGATTTACTTCTCCGATTTGGGTTCGAGCTTATCATGTTGAAACTTCTTCACATAAGCATCGCAGTCCCAAACTTTAAGAAACGACAGCTTAAGTTTCTCGCCAAACCACATTTCATAAGGTGTCATCTCCACGGATTTAGATGGTGTCCTATTTAACGTGAATGTAGCTGTCTCTAATGCATAACCCCAAAACGATAGTGGTAGATCGGTAAGAGACATCATAGATCGCACTATATCTAATGAAGTACAGTTATGACGTTCGGACACACCATTACACTGTGGTGTTCCAGGTGGCGTGAGTAGTGAAACTATTTCACATTGTTTTAACTGAAAGCCAAACTCGTTAACTCAAATATTTTACTTCTATGATCATATCATAGAAACTTTTATTTTCTTGTTACGATGATTCTCCACTTTACTCTGGAATACTTTGAACTTTTCAAATGTTTCAGACTTGTGTTCATCAAGTAGATATACCCATATCTGCTCAAATCATCTGTGAAGGTCAGAAAATAATGATATCCGTCGCAAGCCTCAACACTCATCGGACCGCATACGTCAGTATGTATTATTTCCAATAAGTCAATTGCTCGCTCCATTGTTCCGGAGAACGGAGTTTTAGTCATCTTGCCCATGAGGCATGGTTCGCAAGTATCAATGATTTATAATCAAGTGATTCCAAAATCCCATCAGCATGGAGTTTCTTCATGCGCCTTACACCAATATGACCTAAACGGCAGTGCCACAAATAAGTTGTACTATCATTATTAACTTTGCATCTTTTGACTTCAATATTATGAATATGTGTATCACTACGATTGAGATCCAACAAACCATTTTCATTGGGTGTATGACCATAGAAGGTTTTATTCATGTAAACAGAACAACAATTTATTCTCTTACTTAAATGAATAACCGTATTGCAATAAACATGATCCAATCATATTCATGCTCAACGCAAACACTAAATAACATTTATTTTAGGTTCAACACTAATCCCGAAAGTATAGGGAGTGTGCGATGATGATCATATCAATCTTGGAACCACTTCCAATACACAACGTCACTTCACCCTTAACTAGTCTCTGTTCATTCTGCAACTCCCATTTCGAGTTACTATTCTTAGCAACTGAACTAGTATCAAATACTGATGGATTTCTATAAACATTAGTAAAGTACACATTAATAACATGTATATCAAATATACCTATGTTCACTTTGCCATCCTTCTTATCCGCCAATTACTTGGGGTAGTTCCGCTTCCAGTGACCAGTCCCTTTGCAGTAGAAGCACTCAGTTTCAGGCTTAGTTTTTTCACTTGAGCAGCAACTTTCTTGCCCTTCTTCTTGAAGTTCCCCTTCTTCCCTTTGCCCTTTTCTTGAAACTAGTGGTCTTGTTAACCATCAACACTTGATGCTTTTCTTGATTTCTACCTTCGTCGATTTCAGCATCACGAAGAGCTTGGGAATCGTTTCCGTTATCCCTTGCATATTATAGTTCATCACGAAGTTCTAGCAACTTGGTGATAGTGACTAGAGAACTCTGTCAATCACTATCTTATCTGGAAGATTAACTCCCACTTGATTCAAGTGATTGTAGTACTCAGACATTCTGAGCACATGCTCACTAGCTGAGCAATTCTCCTCCATCTTGTAGGGAAAGTACTGTCAGAGGTCTCATACCTCTCGACACGGGCATGAGTATGAAATACCAATTTCAACTCTAAGAACATCTTATATGCCCTGTGGTGTTCAAAACAGTTTTGAAGTTCCGGTTCTAAGCCGTAAAGCATGGTGCACTAAACTATCAAGTAGTCATCATACCGAGCTGTTGTCAAACGTTCATAACGTCTGCATCTGCTCCTGCAATAGGTCTGTCACCTAGCGGTGCATCAAGGACATAATACTTATGTGCAGCAATAAGGTTAATCCTAAGATCACGGATCCATTCCGCATCATTGCTACTAACATTTTTCGACATAGTTTTCTCTAGGAATATATAAAAATTAAACGGGGAGCAACATCGTGAGCTATTGATCTACAACATAGATATGCTAATACTACCTGGACTAAATTCATGATAAATTAAAGTTCAATTAATCATATTACTTAAGAACTCCCACTTAGATAGACATCCCTCTAATCCTCTAAGTGATCACGTGATCCATATCAACTAAACCATGTCCGATCATCACGTGAGATGGAGTAGTTTCAATGGTGAACATCACTATGTTGATCATATCTACTATATGATTCACGCTCGACCTTTCGGTCTCCGTGTTCTGAGGCCATATCTGTTATATGCTAGGCTCGTCAAGTTTAACCTAAGTATTCCGCGTGTGCAACAGTTTTGCACCCGTTGTATTTGAACATAGAGCCTATCACACCCGATCATCACGTGATGTCTCAGCACGAAGAACTTTCGCAACGGTGCATACTCAGGGAGAACACTTGTACCTTGATAATTAGTGAGAGATCATCTTATAAAGCTACCGTCGAACTAAGCAAAATAAGATGTATAAAAGATAAACATCACATGTAATCAAAATATGTGACATGATATGGCCATCATCATCTTGTGCCTTTGATCTCCATCTCTAAAGCATCGTCATGATTTCCATCGTCACCGGCATGACACCATGGTCTCCATCATCTTGATCTATATCAATGTGTCGTCACATGATCGTCTCGCCAACTATTGCTCTTGCAACTTTTGCTATCGCATAGCGATAAAGTAAAGCAATTATTTGGCGCTTGCATCTTATGCGATAAAGAGACAACCATAAGGCTTCTGCCAGTTGCCGATAACTTCAAAAAAACATGATCATCTTATACAACAACTTATATCTCATCACGTCTTGATCATATCACATCACAACATGCCCTGCAAAAACAAGTTAGACGTCCTCTACTTTGTTGTTGCAAATTTTACGTGCTGCTACGGGCTTAGCAAGAAATGTTCTTACCTATGCATCAAAACCACAACGATAGTTTGTCAAGTTGGTGTTGTTTTAACCTTCGCAAGGACCGGGGTAGCCACACTCGGTTCAACTAAAGTTGGAGACACTGACACCCGCTAGTCACCTGTGTGCATAGCACGTCGGTAAAACCAGTCTCGCGTAAGCGTACGCGTAATGTCGGTCCGGTCCGCTTCATCCAACAATACCGCCGAACCAAAGTGTGACATTCTGGTAAGGAGTATGACTTATATCACCCATAACTCACTTGTGTTCTACTCGTGCATATTACATCAACGCATAAAACCTAGCTCTGACACCACTATTGGGGAACGTAGTAATTTTAAAAATTTCCTACGCACATGCAAGATCATGGTGATGCATAGCAACGAGAGGGGAGAGTGTTGTCCACGTACCCTCGTAGACCGAAAGCGGAAGCGTTAGCACAACGCGGTTGATGTAGTCGTACGTCTTCACGATCCGACCGATCAAGTACCAAACGCACAACACCTCCGAGTTCTGCACACGTTCAACTCGATGACGTCCCTCGAACTCCGATCCAGCTGAGTGTTGAGGGAGAGTTTCGTCAGCATGGCGGTGTGGTGACGATGATGATGTTCTACCGACGCAGGGCTTCGCCTAAGCACCGCTACGATATGATCGAGGTGGATTATGATGGAGGGGAGCACCGCACACGGCTAAGAGATCAAGAGATCAATTGTTGTCTTTGGGGTGCCCCCTGCACCCGTATATAAAGGAGTGGAGGAGGGGGAGGGCCAGCCCTCTCTATGGCGCGCCCTAGGGGAGTCCTACTCTCACCGGGAGTAGGATTCCCCCTTTCCTAGTAGAACTAGGAGCCCTTCCAAGTAGTAGGAGTAGGAGGGAAGGAAAGGGAAGGGAAAAGGAGAAGGAAGGAAGGGGGCGCCCCCCCTCCCTAGTCCAATTCGGACCAGCCCATGGGGAGGGGTGCGGCCACCCTTTGAGGCCTTTCTCTCCTTTCCCGTATGGCCCATTAAGGCCCAATACGAATTCCCGTAACTCCCCGGTACTCCCGAAAATACCCGAATCACTCGGAACCTTTCCGATGTCCGAATATAGTCGTCCAATATATTGATCTTTACGTCTCGACCATTTCGAGACTCCTCGTCATGTCCCTGATCTCATCTGGGACTCCGAACTCCTTCGGTACATCAAAACACATAAACTCATAATATAATCGTCATCGAACTTTAAGCGTGCGGACCCTACGGGTTCGAGAACTATGTAGACATGACCAAGACACATCTCCGGTCAATAACAAATAGCGGAACCTGGATGCTCATATTGGCTCCTACATATTCTACGAAGATCTTTATCGGTCAAACCGCATAACAACATACGTTGTTCCCTTTGTCATCGGTATGTTACTTGCCCGAAATTCGATCGTCGGTATCTCAATACCTAGTTCAATCTCATTACCGGCAAGTCTCTTTAGTTGTTCCGTAACACATCATCCCGCAACTAACTCACTAGTTGCAATGCTTGCAAGGCTTATAGTGATGTGCATTACCGAGTGGGCCCAGAGATACCTCTCTAACAATCGGAGTAACAAATCCTAATCTCGAAATACGCCAACCCAACAAGTACCTTCGGAGACACCTGTAGAGCACCTTTATAATCACCCAGTTACGTTATGACGTTTGGTAGCACACAACGTGTTACTCCGGTAAACGGGAGTTGCATAATCTCATAGTCATAGGAACATGTATAAGTCATGAAGAAAGCAATAGCAACAAACTAAACAATCAAGTGCTATGCTAACGGAATGGGTCAAGTCAATCACATCATTCTCTAATGATGTGACCCCGTTAATCAAATGACAACTCATGTCTATGGCTAGGAAACTTAACCATCTTTGATTCAACGAGCTAGTCAAGTAGAGGCATACTAGTGACATATTGTTTGTCTATGTATTCACACATGTATTATGTTTCCGGTTAATACAATTATAGCATGAATAATAAACATTTATCATGATATAAGGAAATAAATAATAACTTTATTATTGCCTCTAGGGCATATTTCCTTCAGGAGGTGACGTGCGTTCGGTACTCGATCGGTCGGATCGTGAAGACGTACGACTACATCAACCGCATTGTGCTAACGCTTCCGCTTTCGGTCTACGAGGGTACGTGGACAACACTCTCCCCTCTCGTTGCTATGCATCACCATGATCTTGCGTGAGCGTACGATTTTTTTAAAGTTACTACGTTCCCCAACAATATGTACGCATGAAAAAGTGTGGGCACCACTCAAAAAAATGAAAAGAAAATCACGGCGGGTGCCTTGGAAAAAATAGGGCTCGCACCTTACTCCAATAAAAATAAATAAATAAAGGATGTGGACTGGTGCCTTCCTAAAAAAAACCGCTCCTGCCTTCCTTATTGTATACGTGAATGTATTTTCCCACCGTATGTATGCATAAAGTGTGTTCATCGCTTATAAAAATAATGAAAAATTAATGAGGGCTGGTGCCTTGCTATATACGTTCATACATTTTTCATTGTGTATGGATGCATGAAAAAAGAAGTTGCATGCACTATGTGCATCTACACATTTCTTCATTGTACATGGATGCATGAGTTTCCAACCCAAGGTCACGACATATGTTTCCCTCATAGATGACACATATACCCACCATTACGGAGGACGCACATATGCGATTGAGACTATCGTGTTAATGGCAAGCAAGCAACCTATTGATTTCTTAGTAATTCTTCTGCAATATATTCCCCACATGCCTTTTCCCTATGGCGCCAACTACGACAACAAAGTGGATGGCTGTTTGGGATAAAGAGAAGTTCAGAATGATAGATGGACAATTAATGTATTAGTTCTTATGCAATCTATTCTGCAAAATTTTATCTATGCACTCGATTGATCTAAGCATGTATGTGATTTATGCAAATTCAGTTGACCAAATGATTTATCCCAATTTTAACTAACACATTACAGTACTACAAACGAACTATGTGCACCACCAGATCAAGTGCAGGTGAAAGAACTAAGCATCTACATTTAATAAATGCAACTAAGAAAGAATAAGAGGTTTTTCTTAATGTAACTAACTATAGGAGCTAATATCGCATGATTTGTCATTAATTTAGAAATTAAGGGGGACGACATGGAAAATATCATTACAAAGAATACATCCAACAATTGTTCGAACCTACTCACTTTATCTAGAAGCTCAAGTTAATCGTCAGATCTTTTATTGGATGGACCAACGCCTTAAAAACTCATGTACAGACAATGAATCAATTAGTTTAGAAACATGACACTAAGCTCACTACTCTAGAACATCCACGGTAACCCAATGATCTTTGCTCCTCATCATAATCGTGGTTAAAGCACTCGAGACGGAATGAGCTTATTGGCAATTGGAATATGTAAGGGGAAACCATGGGATGAATGTATAATCAACATTTGTTAATTGTTAACTGCACCTCAACCTTTGTGTATAGTTAACAACAACTCAATATTTTGCCTTCTGTTTTTTATCTTTTCATAGGAATAAAATGGTGGGCTTCATCTTCCCAGGAAACATAGAGACCATTGCAGAGACTATGCAAGGATTGGTCACGTTGTGCTGTAAAATTGCTGGCATTTGGAGTAAACGTAATATCTAAAGATGTATTGTTCTAAACAAATCAAGTTGAGAAACATATTGCAATGGTCAGTCCTAAAGCTCATTCATTAAATGCCCTAAAGTTTGTCCATCTTTTATATATATATATATATATGTTATTTCGTGGCTCACTATGCTAGATCTTTCTCATTGCAAGATAATACAAAACTATTTGCATAACCATTCCCTTCAAGGACTCTTGATGATCTCTTTAATATTTCGTTGTGAATAAAGAAGTCTAAGTGCAGTTTGCTCATAAGTATATTGCATAACAAATAATATATATTGTTTCATTGTGAGGAAAATAACGGTATGCTTTTAATGGGAATACCACCTATACTTATCATATTGTTTTAGTAATAAGCAATAACATGTTGAATCAATTCATCAAGGATATTAGATACCAGAAGTGCAACAGTATCTGGTGCCATGTATTTATTATGCACTTACTAGATCAAACTAATTTTGTGATGATGTTTAATTAGTGTTATCTTATCTATTAGGTAATGTAGAGAAAAATGGAATGTGTCTTTTCCACAGTACTGTATGGAATTACTTTGTTGGATCTTGTGCAATCACTTGATAGAAGCGAGTGAAATTATTGAATAAACATGTAGTTTTTTGGAGGATTCATAGATTTCTTCTTCTTTGAACAATTAAAGTTGTGTGTCATTTTCGTAATAGATTTTGATGATGCAAAACATTTTGTAAGTTCGATAAACATATCATTGTAGTACGGCCCTCAAACTTGAATGCCCTTGGTGGTAGACCAATAAATGCATATATTTTTTTGTTTCTGATTGATTAAGAAAGGTCTAAGCAAGTAAAATCACACCCATATGCTCGATCAGTTGGTTGGCATGACAACTATTTGGTCATGTGACATACATAATATTTCAATCCACTATGTAATTTAATCTCTCTACTATCATATAAGGTTATAGAGTAAAATATTGGCGCGTGATTCAATTTATGCATATTTGGTAATATTAACATGTGAAATATCAATACCATCAGTCATAATTTTGTATTCAGTTCAATTTTTTCTTAAGAAAAATCAAACAATATGCTCTTTTTGTAAACTTTCTAAATTTCTAGCCCGCGCATAGAGCGGGCCACTTTGCTAGTTGGCCAAAGAAAGAGCTCTGTGGAGAAAAAGGATGAGGATGTAAGGTGAAGCACGCCTAATTTCGGCTATGTGCATGCATGCAAAGCAATGTTGCCTCCATCTCGTTTTCACGAGGACGACCACACGCGACCTGCGAGGGGGAATTAAGTGGGAGATGAATTTGTTAGCTCGTTTGGCCTTGTATAGATGGAAAAAAAATGAAATTTGAGGTTAGGCCTTATATAGATGGAAGGAGGGACTAATTATGATGACCCAATAGCTAATGCTATTGGGATAAGTTCTTTGAAAGAAAAGATGGAGTTGAGTGCACTTCCTTATCTTTTGAAGTTTTTCTTGAAAATTATGAATCTAATAATTCTTAAAGTGTTAAAATAAGATTTTTATAAGGTGATTAATCAAAGTTCCTTGAATGATAAGCATGAGTGCAATGTTGTTAATATGTATTCCACGAATATCAGTTATGCTAATGATATGCAGAGCTATAAGCTTGGGGATGATGGATTTGATGAAAATTATCCTTTTTGTCTCTCTATTAATGAACATGCTAAAAAATGAAAATAAAAATATTGTAATATGCTCATTGAATAAAAAATATGATTGGGACAAACATGATAGTCTTTATTATTCAAGTGATATGCAAAGCTTTAAGTTTGGGGATGACGGGTTTGATTAAAATGAACCCTTTCATCTCCTTATTAATGAACATGTTAAAAAAGAAAACTATATTGGAATCTACTCATTGAATAAAAAATATGATTGGGATAAACATGATAGTCTTTATTATTCAAGTGATGAGGACGATACACTTCATGAAAAAATGTCTTTTATGGTAACACTATGTCTGTCGGCACTATTGAAGATGATATGTTATGCCTATTGTTTATTATGATGACCATGATTGGGGTGATAAGTATGATACTTCTTGTGATTCTAAAAATTTATTTGAGCTTCATGGTGTGATCATGATAGTACATGAGTGAATGCTTTATTTTTATTGTACTAACCTATCTCACAAGTTTTGTTAAGTTTTGTGTGAATGAGGTTTATAAGTTTTCGGTGAGATAGCAATATGAGGACAATAAGGAGCGTCAAGGGTCTTAGCTTGGGGATGCCCAAGGCACCCCAAGGCAATATCTAAGGAATACTTGAGCAGCTAAGCTTGGGATGCCCCAGATGGCATCCCCTCTTTTGTCTTCAAAACTATCGGTATATCCCACTTGGAGCTATATTTTAATTCTTCACATGATATGTGCTTTGCTTAGAGCGTCTTTTGCTTTTATTTTAGTTTTGTTTGCTGGTAGTCACAATTATCATGCTTTTATCACACTTGTTAGAGAGACACATGTTCATCATTTATTTATAGAATTCTCATTTGATCTTCACTTATATATACATACATACATACATACATACATACATACATACATATATATTTGAGTTGAGACAATTTCTCTTGTACTTCACTTATATTTGTTTGAGCACGGCGATATTATAGAAAATAGTAAGACTCTCTTGCTTCACTTAAATATTTTGGAGGGTTGAATAGGAAGTGGTAGTTGCACGAGTTATATGGTCTTGAAATAATGGGTGTATAATAGTGGTATAATAAAGACTTGCATAAACTTGTAGATCATCGAATATGATGAGTTTGATTCCTTGCAATAGTTTACCAATATTAAGGTAGTGATATGTGATTGTGTGGGTGAATGATTAAATTTAAGTACGGATATTGGTGTTAAGGTATGTGAATTTGTATACATGAAAGTGGTATCCGCTGGTATTAGCGACGAAGTCTGAGTGTGATATGTCGTAGAGTGGCGCCCATGTGTATTCGGATCGGGAGTGCGTGATGGCTAACTCCTACCAACGTTCCACCTAGGGGCATGCAAGTTGTTCTTGCTTTGAGGGCTACACGACTTTTGCAATAATTATTTGATTTTTTTACTAATGTGAGCATTTTGGTCAATATGCACTTCCACCATCCATATTTTGCTAGCCTCTTCAGTACCATGCATTGGCCACTCTCACATCGAGACATGGTGCATACTTCGCTGGTGCATCCAACCCCGTGAGATGATACACTCTTTCAAATATAAGCTTATTATATCTTTTTCAAAAAAACACCATACCTACCTATTATGGCATTTTCATAGCCATTCCAAGATATATTGCCATGAACTTCCGTAGATATTTATGACTTGAGAATTCATTCTCATTTTGCTTGGCATGATCATAGAGCTGACATGATATTCGTGGCAAAGTCACAGTTCACCATTGATACATGTTATCCTAGAATCATTGCACATCCCGGTACACTGCCAGAGGCATTCATGTGTAGTCATCATTTCATTTTCAGAGTTGTAAGTAGAATAAAAGTGTGATGTTCATTATTAGAGTGTGCTCCTACCAATGGGCAATAAAAAAGAGAAAAAGGAGGAGGCACATGATCCCTCGAAAGATAGGAGGAGGCCGATGTGCCCAAGAAAAAGAGGCCAATAAAATCTCAACAAATTGGAAAAAATGAGAGAAAAAGAGAGAGGGGGTGCACTACTATCCTTTACCACACTTGCTTCAAAGAAGCACCATGTTTTTCATATAGATAGTCTTTCATATTATTCATTTCATATGTGTAACACCCACAATGCGGCTATATCTCCCACATGTCGGGGGACGACTTAAATGCATAGCCGCATGGTAGGTTTGTCGCAAGAGGGGTAATCTTCACACAATCCCATGTACTGAATAGAAAGGGATAAAGAGTAGGCTTACAATCGCCACTTCACACAATACATAAATAATTCATACATCATCCAAAGTATAATCAAAGGTCCGACTATGGAACCAAAATAAAGGAAGACAACCCCACATGCTAGATCCCCGATCTACCCAACTGGGCTCCACTACTGATCATCAGGAAAAGAAACATAGTAACAGCCAGAATCCTCGTCGAACTCCCACTTGAGTTCGGTGGCATCACCTGCACTGGTATCCTCTGCACCTGCAACTGTTTGGAAGTATCCGTGAGTCACGAGGACTCAGCAATCTCACACCCGCGAGATCAAGACTATTTAAGCTTATGGGTGGGAGAAGGCAGTGAGGTGGAGCTGCAGCAAGCACTAAGCATATATGGTGGCTAACATACGCAAATAAGAGCGGGAAGAGAAACAACGCATGGTCGAGAAGCTATAAGTGATCCTGAAGCTACTTACGTTCAAGCATAACACGAGACCGTGTTCTGTTCCCGGACTCCGCTAAAAAGAGACCATCAGGATACACACGCGGTTGATTCATTTTAATTAAGTTAAGTATCAAGTTCTCTACAACCGGATATTAACAAATTCCCATCTGCAACATAACCGCGGGCATGGCTCTCGAAAGTTTATACCCTGCAGGGGTGTCCCAACTTAGCCCATCACAAGATCTCATGGTCAACGAAGGATATTCCTTCTCTCCAAAAGACCTGATCAGTCTTGAAATCCCGGTTACAAGACATTTCGACAATGGTAAAACAGGACCAGCAAAGCCGCCCGATGTGCCGACAAATCCTGATAGGAGTCGCACGTATCTCGTTCCCAGGGCACACCAGATAGGTCAAGCTACGAGTAAAACCAACCCTCAAGTTGCCCCGAGGTGGCCCCGCAGGTTGCCCGTTTCGGACCAACACTCACAGAAGCACTGGCCCGGGGGGGGTTAAAATAAAGATGACCCTTGAGTCTGCAGAACCCAAGGGAAAGGTATATGGTGGTAGGTAGGCAAATGGTAAAACCAAGGTTGGGCCTTGCTGGAGGAGTTTTATTCAAGGCGAACTGTCAAGGGGTTCCCATAACACCCAACCGCGTAAGGAACGCAAAATCAAGGAACATAACACTGGTATGACGGAAAGGCGGCAAGAATGGAACAAAACACTAGGCATAAGGCCAAGCCTTCCACCCTTTACCAAGTATATAGATGCATTAAAGTAAACAAGATATAATAATGATATCCCAAAAAATATTCATGTTCCAACATGGAACAAACTTCAACTTCACCTGCAACTAGTAACGCTATAAGAGGGGCCGAGCAAAAGCGGTGACATAGCCAAACAACGGTTTGCTAGGAAGGTGGGTTAGAGGCTTGACATGGCAATATGGGAGGCATGATATAGCAAGTGGTAGGTAGCACGACATAGCGATAGAACGAACAACTAGCAAAGCAAAGATAGAAGTGATTCCGAGGGTATGGTCATCTTGCCTGCAAAGTTCTCTGAGTTGCCGAAAGCTTGATCCTCGATAGCGTACTCAACAGGTTCCTCGTTCACGTACTCGTCTCCTGACTCTACCCAAAGCAAGAACACAAGCAATGGAACAACAATCAATCACGGTGCAATGCACAAGCAACATGATGCAATACATGGCATGATATGCAAGACATGATATGCAATGCATATGCGTGCTCCGGAAGGGAAAGAATGAACAAGGCATCAACTTGGCAAACCAAGTATACCGCTGGAAAGATGAGATGATTTCGGTTGAAATTGATACAAAGATCACTGGAAACGGATGCACGGTTTGCAAATGGCAAGCAAAACAAGAATGGTGCTATTCTACGATTAACAGCACGATGGCACTTAGAATGCAACAAGAAACTAAGCTACTGCACTCCAACATAGCAACAAAGCATATGGCAGAGATGTACAAGAGATGCTTGACAAAACATGAACACTAAGCTACGGCTAAATCACACTAGAACAGGTTCAAACAAGCATGGCAAAAATGAAAAAGATATCAGCATCACAGACTTAGTGAAAATACTAACATGTCAAAAGCAACATCAGGAAGCAATGTTTAGAGCAAGAAAACAACATGCTACAGGAACATATCATAGCAAACCAAGGCATGGCATGATTCTACTAAAAGCATAGATCAAAATTCCCTTACTGAACATGAGCCAAAAAGGCACAGAAGATATGATGGCACCCATGTAAACATAGCAAGATTTATTAACAGTTTCAGACTTAGCAGAAAAACAGAGCATGGCACAAGCAGAACTATGATAGCAACTTCGCGAGCTCATGCCACTCACCACAAAGCATTGCATGACAATATAAGCATACCAATAGCAAAATTACATGTTCATGAAGCTAACCATGGTAAGATAAAGTTCATAGGATGCATGGATCGCTAGCAACAACCATGGCAATATTGATTAACATGTTAACATTCTGCCAGGAACATTTTATAGCAAAAGTAGAGCAAGAACAAGACATGCTAGAACACTCCATAATTGCCAACAGGGGAATGGATGGATAGAGCATAACCACATATTCAAAACATCCTTACTGAAGTAACCCAAAATAAGCATGGATCTCACTGTAGCATCAAGTTTACATGGCATCAAAATAACAGCAGGAAAAAGATTTAGAAAAATCCTAAGTCCCTGAAAACAGCAACATCACGGAGCCTAGTTTGCATGCTTGTTATAATCACCACAATGATCACAAAAATACAAGACAAGCACCCCTGTGAAGATGGCATGGTGTAGTTCAAAACACATGTAGACCTCATGCTCATACGATGCACATATCAAATGCAACAAAAATAACAAAACCTCATGATCTGATAAGTACCAGCAGCTAACATTTTATAGCACTCTTGCATCAATGAAAATGGCATCATAATGAACAGTATTGTTGGGGATATGACTATCAGATATGACCTGCCCAGGAGGGGCCGGGTCAACCACAATGGCGGTTCACCTGTATAAAGCCCAAGAGTATACAAGGTGGCGGTTCACTGTTAGGCTTATGATAGGCCCAAGTCCAGAGGTGGCTTAAGGCCCGTAAGTATAAACCGCCATGTATGAATAGACTAGTAATGTAAGTCATGTAAGATACGTCACCGAGCCGGACACGTTGTATGAGCCGGCCAGGACTCTGTAGGCCGCAGGGCGTCAACCCGTGTATATAGGGGACAACCCGGCGGTGGGTTAGGGCAAGAAACAACAGATCGAGAGCCAGGTTAAGCGTATTAGCCCCCTGGTCATCGAAACCCTAGCAATATCACCTCAAACTGGATTAGGCCTTTACCTTCACCGCAAGGGGCCGAATCAGTATAACTCCTCGTGTCACTACTAGGAAAAGGGCTAAAGATGAGATTGACACTAATGGCGCACTGTACATGTGGTGCGCCATTACTAAATACTAATGGCGCACCACATCCACGGTGCGTCATTAATAAAAAATATTAATTTTTTTTTCAAAACTACTAATGGCGCACCGTGGGTGTGGTGCGCCATTACTAGTTCACCGTGGGTGTGGTGCGCCATTACCACACCCACAGTGCGCCATTAGTAAATTTTTTTTTCAAAATTACTAATGGCGCACCGTGGGAGTGGTGCGCCATTATTAGTTGAACTACTAATGGCGCACCATGCCACGGTGCGCCATTAGTAACTTGGCCACCACTTCCACCAAATGCACCTCTCCGTGGACCGCCTTTTCAGTTTTTAAAAAAATTAAAAAATGATGGAAATGTCAAAAAAATAAAAGAAAATAAGTTTCCCATGTGATATGTGGTCTAGTTGTTAGCAAAATTTACAAACATGAATTTTCTACTTTTTTGCAAAATCTCTCGAGAATTTGTAAAAATGGGCATAACTTTTGCATACGAACTCGGATGAAAAAGTTTTTTATATGAAAAATCATCCACTCAAAAAGTTACATCCAACAATACCGCCAAAAAGTTACGGGGCTTTTTAGATCTGGAGAGGCAAAAAAATTCAAAAAAAATTCAAACTTACTAATGGCGCACCTGCCCATGGTGCGCCATTAGTATCTTCCCGCCTTCAAAATTCAAAATCAATCAAAAAAAAGTTAGTAATAGCGCACCTACCCATGGTGCGCCATTAGTATCTTCCCGCCTTCAAAATTCAAAATAAATAAAAAAAAAAGTTAGTAATGGCGCACCTGCCCGCGGTGCGCCATTACTATGCCGTATATATGGCTGGGCGTGGTCCTCTCCTCCTTACCTCTTCATTCTTTCTCCTCCACTCCACCTATCCTCCACTCCATCTCCTCCTCTCCTCCACTCCATCTTCTCTTCTCTCCTCCACCATACTACCCTCCTCCTCTCCGGCGACCTCCTCATCCTCCTCTCCGGCGACCTCCTCCTCCTCTCCGGCGACCTCCTCCTCCTTCCTCTCTGGTGAGCTCCTCCTCCCTCCTCTCCTCCCATCCCCTCATGGTTTCTCCTTCCTCCTCTCCTCTCCGATGCTCCGGTGAACTCCTCTCCGGCGACCTCCTCCTCCTCTCCGGCGATGTAGGCGAGCGCCTCTCCGGTGACCTCCTCCTCCTCCTCTCCGACGAACTCCTCTCCGGCAAAAGAACACGGCAAAATAACGTAAAAGATCCAAAAACAGGAACAAAATTTGAAATAATATCGTGCCAAAAAACGAGCAAAAAATGGGCAAAAAAATCACGATCCAGATCCAAATTCAAAATTCAAAAAAATAGCAATGGCGCACGGTGGGGGTTAGACGGTGCGCCACTACTATTTTCCCGCCTTCAAAATTCAAAAATACTAATGGCGCACCAGTGGCCTATACTAATGGCGCACCGTGGGCCATACTTATGGCGTACCAGCGGTGCGCCATTAGAATCTGGTATTCTAATGGTGCGCCATTAGAAAAAAATTCTAGTGACGTGATGCTAATGGCGCACTGGTAGTGCGCCATTAGTAGGCAAAACCGGTGCGCCATTAGTAGGCCTTTTCCTAATAGTGTGTTCTTTGTCCCGTTAAACCCCTTTAACCTTTCTAGTTGCGATGGCTCCACGATTAAGTCCTTTCACTACGACATCTGTCGGGACAATTCCACGACAGTTGACGTACTGTGGTGTTGAGTTCTTGGAAGGATCTTTTCTAAAGGTGTCGAGAAGCTCGCGATTTGTCACATTATAATGAGCCGGCAAATTCATTGTTTATGATCAAAATTGTGATTAGCATTGGAGCTGGAGTACAAGGATCAAGAGAAATTAGGATGGCAGTGAGTACAACGCCGCCGCCGCTACCGCAGGACGAAGATATACACGAGATCAATGGGCACAAGAATCAAGACTTAGAGGCCAACATGAGCCGGATCAAGACTCGCCGTGCAGCACTTTGTGCGTTGGCTCTGTACTTTGGATTAAAAAAAGGCAGGAAAAAAGAGGAGGACGCCGACGAAGATTGGTCAAGCCAGCCACGACCCGGAGAAGGGCACGCACTCCACTGTCGCCTCGGCCACGCTCTAAGTCACCGGAGGGCCTCCGCGTCAGTCGCCGTCTACGAGCCGTCGCGTTTCCGCTCGCCGGCCTCCGCTTCTGCTGCGTGTTGCTGTGGCCCCAAGCGCGCCTCTGCCGGCCTCCGCCTTGTCCACCGACGGTGCGGCTTCGGGCCGCCTCACGGACGCGACTCCGAGCCGCCCCGGTGTCACTCCGCCTCCGCTAGGATCCACCCTGAGCTGCTTCCGCCTCGGGCTCGCGAGCAGCTTCTGCCACGCTCCGTTTTGAGCCGCCCCAGTCAAGAGGTTTCATCTCCGTTTCCGAGCCGCCATGGATCACTTTCGTTTCAAACCGCTTCCGCGACCCGTCCCCCGCTGGTGCGGTACCAAGTCAGCGTCCACCTCAGCATCTACTACTGGAGAGCCGCCGCTTCATCCTCAAGCTGGCCCTGTGCTACCTCAGCGGCACCTGCAGTTTTTAAGTCGCCATTACCAAGCCGCCTCTGCTAAGCCAGTCAGTGCTAGGCTGGTTTCCAAGCCGCCATCATGGGCTGCCTCTGCCGCTTGTTTCCTAGTTATCACGCAGCAGCAATCAAGATCTGTACATCAACATCACCTCCATAGCAAGTTTCAAAGTCAATAGGTCAGGGCGTACGTTCCCACGACCCGGAAAGTTAGCCACGACCGAGTGGTGGTGAGTCAACCATGGCCTGGAAACGGGTACGACTACGAACCGGTCTCACCTACCCCTACGGCTGCGGCCTCGCTCGCAAGCCGGCAACAGTTGAGCCACCGTCTCCACGGCTCCACCGCCGGCTGCCGGCGTGACTTCCGCGGCTGCCGCCACATCGTCGCCCGCCTCTGCATTGTTCCACGAAACGCCTGGTGCCATCGCCAGCCACGTCGCAAGTCGCCGCGGTCTTGAGTATGTCTTAAATCGCCCTTTGTTGCTGTTTAAGTCGCCAAACACCCAGTGGCTGCTGTTACGAACACCTTGTTGCAATAAAGGAGAGAGTTGATAAATCACTGTTGAAATTAACTACTCACGGAGGCTATATACGGATCGTCCGGCGTGCGGACAAATCAGGTGATATTCATCTAAGTATATTTTTTTGACACATTGTTTTTTATCAAAGAACAATTACTTTGGTCCACAATATATTTTATGTGCAAGACAATGATTCATGATAACGGTGGTGCCAGCCTATATGCCTATGGAGTATGTGTCAGCATCATCATGCGCTAGCATCCGCACCCATTTGTTGTTGTACGAGTGTGCGAGCTATCGCTCGTGCAGCTTAATCTACATCAACTCGCTGAAACCACACCTGCGATTGACTCGCCCGTCCGCATCGGTTTATAATGTCGCGGTCGACTCATCTATCTACTCCCGCGGCCGACTCGGCCGTGATGGATTTCAGCTTCATCGCGGTGATCATCAACTCCGCGGTGGATAATTTCTGGCTTAACATATCAGGTGAAATTCATTCAGTATATTTTTATATTACATATTGCTTTCTTTAAAAAAG
Organism: Triticum urartu; assembly: GCF_056163025.1. Lineage (NCBI taxonomy): Eukaryota > Viridiplantae > Streptophyta > Magnoliopsida > Poales > Poaceae > Triticum > Triticum urartu. The sequence goes on from NC_141879.1 coordinate 556,006,148, forward strand.
CGATTACTCTGGCTTGTAAGTTCTCCAATGCGGGGCAAGTTGTCTACTGCAAAAGGGATTATTATATCACTGAGCTGATTGAATGACTTATGCCGGTTTATATCACGGTCAATATGGAGAATCTCAAAGCCAACTCCTCGAGTCGCCTTGAGACTCGGGGGCTACGATGACATGACTCAGTAAATAATTGCCGGTTTAAAGCAGATTCAAAAACTCCGGGTCATTGGAGAGAAAAATAACCCAACCCCGGAGGCTACTGCCTTATTGGCGAATATTTAAAGGCCGTCAGAAAATTTCCGTCTTAAAAAGAAGGATTCCGGTTCGAAATTCCGATTCAAGGGAAATCTGTCTCCCACAAAACGCTGAAGCTGTCAATATCCGGTTTAAATCTGACTCAAGGTAAACCTGTTTCCCACAAAGCTTTCAAATCCGGTTTAAAAGTTCCTGTTCAAAAAGAATTAATCTCTCGCAAGTTCGAGTTATCAAAAAATTAAAGGTTGCCAAAGAGAACTTTCTGCCATGATGCGCGGTTCAAACATGGGTATCCTGCCTTACGGCTTATCTTATTATGGTCACTTGGGGGCTTCCTGCTCATCGAGCATAGCTGTCGGTACCCTCTTGATCGGCGCAATGCCAAAACTTATATGGTCACTTGGGGGCTTCCTGTTCAAACATAGGTCGTATTCGAACCAAAGAGAACATAGTTGTCGGTACCCTCTTGATCGGCACAATGCCAAACCCACTAGGGGGCTTCTTGATCGTATTCGAATCATAGCTTAACCCCTTTTGGGTCCGACTTTGATCGTATTTGAATCAGAGTCGTGATACGTCTCCAACGTATCTATAGTTTTTGATTGCTCCATGCTATATTATCTTTTGTTTTGGATGTTTATGGGTTTTGTTATACACTTTTATATTATTTTTGGGACTAACCTATTAACCCAGAGCCCAGTGCCAGTTTCTGTTTTTTCCTTGTTTTAGAGTATCGCAGAAAAGGAAAATCAAACGGATTCCAATTGACCTGAAACTTCACGAAACTTATTTTTGGAAGGAAAGCAACACGGAAGACTTGGAGTCCACGTAAGGGAAGCAACGAGGAAGCCACGAGGCAGGGGCGCGCCCTCCACCCTCATGGGCCCCTCGTGGCTCTCCTGACGTACTTCTTCCGCCTATATATCTCCATATACCCTAAAATGATCGGGGAGCACAATAGATCGGGAGTTCCGCTGCCAGAAGCCTCCGTAGCCACCGAAAACCAATCTAGACCCGTTCCGGCACCCTGCCGGGGGGGGGGGAATCCCTCTCCGGTGGCCATCTTCATCATCACGGTGCTCTCCATGACGAGGAGGGAGTAGTTCTCCCTCGGGGCTGAGGGTATATACCAGTAGCTATGTGTTTGATCTCTTTCTCTCTCTCTCTCTCTCTCGTGTTCTTGAGGTGTTATGATCTTGATGTATCGCGAGCTTTGCTATAATAGTTGGATCTTATGATGTTTTCTCCCCCCTCTACTCTCTTGTAATGTATTGAGTTTCCCCTTTGAAGTTATCTTATCGGATTGAGTCTTTAAAGATTTGAGAACACTTGATGTATGTCTTGTCGTGCGTATCTGTGGTGACAATGGGATATCATGTGATTCACTTGATGTATGTTTTGGTGATCAACTTACGGGTTCCGCCCATGAACCTATGCATAGGGGTTGGCACACGTTTTCGTCGTGATTCTCCGGTAGAAACTTTGGGGCACTCTTTGAGGTCCTATGTGTTGGTTGAATAGATGAATCTGAGATTGTGTGATGCATATCGTATAATCATACCCACATATACTTGAGGTGACATTGGAGTATCTAGGTGACATTAGGGTTTTGGTTGATTTTTGTCTTAAGGTGTTATTCTAGTACGAACTCTAGGGCTGTTTGTGACACCTATAGGAATAGCCCAACAGATTGATTGGAAAGAATAACTTTGAGGTGGTTTTGTACCCTACCATAATATCTTCGTTTGTTCTCCGCTATTAGTGACTTTGGAGTAACTCTTTGTTGCATGTTGAGGGATAGTTATGTGATCCAATTATGTTATTATTGTTGAGAGAACTTGCACTAGTGAAAGTATGAACGCATTGCAATACCATTTGTGCTCACTTTTATCATTTGCTACCTTGCTGTTTTTATATTTTCAGATTACAAATACCCATAACTACTATCCATATACCACTTGTATCACCATCTCTTCGCCGAACTAGTGCACCTATACAATTTACCATTGTATTGGGTGTGTTGGGGACACAAGAGACTCTTTGTTATTTGGTTGCAGGGTTGCTTGACAGAGACCATCTTCATCCTACGCCTCCTACGGATTGATAAACCTTAGGTCATTCACTTGAGAGAAATTTGCTACTGTCCTACAAACCTCTGCACTTGGAGGCCCAACAACGTCTACAAGAAGAAGGTTGTGTGGTAGACATCAAGCTCTTTTCTGGCGCTGTTGCCGGGGAGGTGAGTGCTTGAAGGTATATCTTTAGATCTTGCAATCGAGTCTTTTAGTTTCTTGTTATATCACTAGTTTACTTTAAAAAACAAAACTACAAAAAAATATGGAGTTTAGTTTGCCTCATACGCTTCATGTTTTTAATATCTTTCATAAGTATGATGGAAAGGAAAATTGTGCCAAAGTGTTAGAAGAAGAATGCATTAAAATGTTTGGCACTAAATCTTTGAATGATGAGCATGATTGCAATGTTGTTAGTATGAATTCCTTGAATATCCATGATGCTAATGATATGCAAAGCCACAAGCTTGGGGAAGCTATGTTTGATGAAGATGATATTTTTTGTCCCCCAAGTTTTGATGAGCAAATTTATTATGATGAAATCATGCCTCCTATTTATGATGATTATATTGATGAAAGTGGATTTGGAGAGGTCATGACTTTATTTTGTGATGAATCCACTATTTCGGAAGAGGTTCCAATTGATTATGAGAACAAAGTTGCTATCTATGATGATTATTGTGATGACTTGTATGCTATAAAGAATAATGATATCCATGAAACTTGTCATCATGATTTTAGTTTTCAATGGGATTATGCCTCACATGATAATTATTTTGTTGAGTTTGCTCCCACTATTATTCATGAGAAGAATTTTGCTTATGTAGAGAGTAATAAAAATTTTATGTTTGTAGATCATGAAAAGAATGCTTTAGGTGCTGGTTATATTGTTGAATTCATTCATGATGCCACTGAAAATTATTATGAGGGAGGAACTTATGCTTGTAGGAATTGCAATTATATCAAGTTTCCTCTCTATGTGCTTAAAGTTTTGAAGTTACGCTTGTTTTACCTTCATATGCAAGTTGATTCTTGTTCCCACAAGTTGTTTGATCACAAAATCCCTATGCATAGGAAGTGGGTTAAACTTAAACGTGCTAGTCATATTCTTCATGATGCTCTTTTTATGTTTCAATTCTTATCTTTTATGTGAGCATCATTGAAATCATCATGCCTAGCTAGGGGCATTAAACGATAGCGCTTGTTGGGAGGCAACCCAATTTTATTTTTGTACCTTGCTTTTTGCTCCTGTTTAGTAATAAATGATTTATCTAGCCTCTGTTATGATTTAGTTTTTATGCCTTAATTAGTTTTTGTGCCAAGTAGAACCGTTGGGAAGACTTGGGGAAAGTCTTGTTGATCTTGCTGTAAAAAACAGAAACTTTAGCGCTCACGAGAATTGCTGCCATTTTTATTTGAAGAGTGATATTTAGTTAATTATTTTTTTAGATGATTAATAGATAAATTCCTCGCGTCCAGCAATTTATTTTAGAATTTTTGGGGTTCCAGAAGTTTGCGTTAGTTACAGATTACTACAGACTGTTCTGTTTTTGACAGATTGTGTTTTCGTATGTTGTTTGCTTATTTTGATGAATCTATGGCTAGTAAAATAGTTTATAAACCATAGAGAAGTTGGAATACAGTAGGTTTAACACCAATATAAATAAAGAATGAGTTCATTACAGTACCTTGAAGTGGTGTTTTTTTTTCTTTCGCTAACGGAGCTCACGAGTTTTCTACTTTAAGTTTTGTGTTGTGAAGTTTTCAAGTTTTGGGTAAAGATTTGATGGACTATGGAATAAGGAGTGGCAAGAGCCTAAGCTTGTGGATGCCCAAGGCACCCCAAGGTAATATTCAAGGACAACCAAGAGCCTTTGCTTGGGGATGCCCCGGAAGGCATCCCCTCTTTCGTCTTCATTCATCGGTAACTTTACTTGGAGCTATATTTTTATTCGCCACATGATATGTGTTTTGCTTGGAGCATCATTTTATTTTCTTTTGTTTTGCTTTATGTTTGAATAAAATACCAAGATCTTAAATTATTAATGTTAGAGTGTCTTCAAATAGTTGCATAATTATTCGACTACTCATTGATCTTCACTTATATCTTTCGGAGTAGTTTGTCATTTGCTCTAGTGCTTCACTTATATCTTTTCAGAGCACGGTGGTGGTTTTATTTTATAGAAATAGATGAACTCTCGTGCTTCACTTATATTATTTTGAGAGTCTTAAATAGCATGGTAATTTGCTTAAATAATCTTAGTATGCTAGGCATCCGAGAATAGTAAAAACTTTCTTATGAGTGTGTTGAATACTAAGAGAAGTTTGATGCTTGATGATTGTTTTGAGATATGGAGGTAATAATATCAAAGTCGTGCTAGTTGAGTAGTTGTGAATTTGAGAAATGCTTGTGTTGAAGTTTGCAAATCCCGTAGCACGCACGTATGGTAAACGTTATGTAACAAATTTGAAACATGAGGTGTTATTTGATTGTCTTCCTTATGAGTGGCGGTCGGGGACGAGCGATGGTCTTTTGCTACCAATCTATCCCCCTAGGAGCATGCGCTTAGTGCCGAGGTTTTTGATGACTTGTAGATTTTTGCAATAAGTATGTGAGTTCTTTATGACTAATGTTGAGTCCATGGATTATACGCACTCTCACCCTTCCATCATTGCTAGCCTCTTCGGTACCGTGCATTGCCCTTTCTCACCTTGAGAGTTGGTGCAAACTTCGCCGGTGCATCCAAACCCCGTGATATAATACGCTCTATCACACATAAACCTCCTTATATCTTCCTCAAAACAGCCACCATACCTACCTATTATGGCATTTCCATAGCCATTCCGAGATATATTGCCATGCAACTTTCCACCGTTCCGTTTATTATGACACGCATCATCATTGTCATATTGCTTTGCATGATCATGTAGTTGACATCGTATTTGTGGCAAAGCCACCGTTCATAATTTTTCATACATGTCACTCTTGATTCATCGCAATCCTGGTACACCGCCGGAGGCATTCATATAGAGCCATACTTTATTCTAGTATCGAGTTGTAATCATTGAGTTGTAAATAAATAGAAGTGTGATGATCATCATTTTCTAGAGCATTGTCCCAAGTGAGGAATATATATAAAAAAAGAAAGGCCATAAAAAAGAGAAGGCCCAAAAAAAGAATGAGAAAGGCCATAAAAAAGAGAAGGCCCAAAAAAATGAGAGAAAAAGAGAGAAGGGACAATGCTACTATCCTCTGCCACACTTGTGCTTCAAAGTAGCACCATAATCTTCATGATAGAGAGTCTTTTGTATTGTCACTTTCATATACTAGTGGGAATTTTTCATTATAGAACTTGGCTTGTATATTCCAACAATGGGCCTCCTCAAGTGCCCTAGGTCTTCATGAGCAAGCAAGTTGGATGCACACCCACTTAGTTTCTTTTGTTGAGCTTTCATACATTTATAGCTCTAGTGCATCCGTTGCATGGCAATCCCTACTCCTTGCATTAACATCAATCGATGGGCATCTCCATAGCTCATTGATTAGCCTCGTTGATGTGAGACATTCTCCTTTTTGTCTTCTCCACATAACCCCCATCATCATATTCTATTCCACCCATAGTGCTATATCCGTGGCTCGTGCTCATATATTGCGTGAAAGTTTATAGGTTTGAGATCACTAAAGTATGAAACAATTGCTTGGCTTGTCATCGGGATTGTGCATGATGATAGCATTCTTGTGTGACGAAAATGGAGCATGACCAAACTATATGATTTTGTAGGGATGAACTTTCTTTGGCAATGTTATTTTGAGAAGACATAATTGCTTAGTCAGTATGCTTGAAGTATTATTAATTTTATGTCAATATGAACTTTTATCTTGAATCTTTCGGATCTGAATATTCATGCCACAATTAAGAAGAATTACATTGAAATTATGCCAAGTAGCACTCCGCATCAAAAATTCTATTTTTATCATTTACCTACTCGAGGACGAGCAGGAATTAAGCTTGGGGATGCTGATACGTCTCCAACGTATCTATAATTCTGATTGCTCCATGCTATATTATCTTCTGTTTTGGATGTTTATGGGCTTTATTATACACTTTTATATTATTTTTGGGACTAACCTATTAACCTCGAGCCCAATGCCAGTTTCTGTTTTTCCTTGTTTTAGAGTATCGCGGAAAAGGAAAATCGAACGGAGTCCAATTGACCTGAAACTTCACGAAAATTATTTTTGGAAGGAAAGCAACACGAGAGACTTGGAGTCCACGTAAGGGAAGCAACGAGGAAGCCACGAGGCAGGGGGCGCGCCCACCCCCTGGGCGTGCCCTCCACCCTCGTGGGCCCCTCGTGGCTCCCCTGACGTACTTCTTCCGCCTATATATCTCCATATACCCTAAAACGATCGGGGAGCACAATAGATCGGGAGTTCCGCCGCCAGAAGCCTCCGTAGCCACCGAAAACCAATCTAGACCCGTTCCGGCACCTTGCCGGAGGGGGGAATCCCTCTTCGGTGGCTATCTTCATCATCCCGGTGCTCTCCATGACGAGGAGGGAGTAGTTCTCCCTCGAGGCTGAGGGTATGTACCAGTAGCTATGTGTTTGATCTCTCTCTCTCTCTCTCGTGTTCTTGAGGTGTTACGATCTTGATGTATCGCGAGCTTTGCTATTATAGTTGGATCTTATGATATTTTCTCCCCCCTCTACTCTCTTGTAATGTATTGAGTTTCCCCTTTGAAGTTATCTTATCGAATTGAGTCTTTAAAGATTTGAGAACACTTGATGTATGTCTTGCCATGCGTATCTGTGGTGACAATGAGATATCACGTGATTCACTTGATGTATGTTTTGGTGATCAACTTGCGAGTTCAGCCCATGAACCTATGCATAGGTGTTGGCACACGTTTTCGTCGTGATTCTCCGGTAGAAACTTTGGGGCACTCTTTGAGGTCCTATGTGTTGGTTGAATAGATGAATCTGAGATTGTGTGATGCATATCGTATAATCATACCCACGGATACTTGAGGTGACATTGGAGTATCTAGGTGACATTAGGGTTTTGGTTGATTTGTGTCTTAAGGTGTTATTCTAGTACGAACTCTAGGGCTGTTTGTGACACCTATAGGAATAGCCCAACGGATTGATTGGAAAGAATAACTTTGAGGTGGTTTCGTACCCTACCATAATCTCTTCGTTTGTTCTCCGCTATCAGTGACTTTGGAGTGACTCTTTGTTGCATGTTGAGGGATAGTTATGTGATCCAATTATGTTATTATTGTTGAGAGAACTTGCACTAGTGAAAGTATGAACCCTAGGCCTTGTTTCAACGCATTGCAATACCGTTTGTGCTCACTTTTATCATTTGCTACCTTGTTGTTTTTATATTTTCAGATTACAAATACCCATATCTACTATCCATATACCACTTGTATCACCATCTCTTCGCCGAACTAGTGCACCTATACAATTTACCATTGTATTGGGTGTGTTGGGGACACAAGAGACTCTTTGTTATTTGGTTGCAGGGTTGCTTGAGAGAGACCATCTTCATCCTACGCCTCCTACGGATTGATAAACCTTAGGTCATCCACTTGAAGGAAATTTTCTACTGTCCTACAAACCTCTGCGCTTGGAGGCCCAACAACGTCTACAAGAAGAAGGTTGTGTAGTAGACATCAAGTCGTTAAAAAACTCTCAAGGTCATTTGGGGGCTTCCTGTTCAAACATAGGTCGTATTCGATCCAAAGAGAACATAGTTGTCGGTACCCTATTGATCGGCGCAATGCCAAAACCACTAGGGGGCTTCCCGATCGTATTCGAATCCTAGCTTAACCCATTTTGGTCCGGCTTACTGATCGTATTCAAATCATAAGCCTTGCTTTTTTCTTTTTGTTTGACTTAAGTTTTTTTTAAATAGTCTTTTGGGTTTGTCTTGAGACTTTTTGTTCATATCTGAAGCATATATGTGGTTTCGATTAACCCGGCTTGACTTTGGATGATAAGTCACCATCATATGACAATCATAAACATTTGTAAGTTTTGGCTTCTAAAGATTGGGTTATCACCCTTACTGCAGAGGTATCCTAAACCGGTAGTACGATTCAATATCACGGGAACCGGTTTTCCAAACCGGATTATATTATTCAAGTCTTTAATAGCCAACATGGCTGGATTTTTATTATGGTTATCAATAGCCAATATTATGATGGAGGTCTTCAAAGTCGCTTCTGCGCAATGGTTATTATTTTGTTAATGGACATGATTTATTTTTACAATGGAGGGAACAGTCCCGAGTCGATGCAGGCTTACGACCCGGCAGTTGGGGGCTACATTATTCAAATTGAGATTGCATCAAATATGCAAGTCCCATGTCACTGCCAGCATGCACCATGGCACTTGGGGGCTAATGTAAAGTCATTTTTTGATCAACTTATTAAAGACCCGACTCATACCATTGTAATGAGCCGGCCCTTGGGGGCTACACGTTGTTGTTCAAGTCTACATGATCATATCTATAAAGTCCCTGCTCATTATTGCATAATGACCCGACCCTTGGGGGCTACACTGGTTGAAGTTTTTATGAGCATAAAGGCAATTATAAGTCCCAGGCTGCTGCAAGCATGACAACCCGGCACTTGGGGGCTACATATGTGGAATATTCACTTTTGACTAGTGACTGAGATGAACAACATGGATTTCTTCAAAGTGGTAATATTTATATTGAAGCAAGTCTTAAGTCATCACTTTGTCCTGCTCAAGACTTGGGGGCTACAGGTAACACGGATATAAGGGAGAGGTATTTTCAAATTCTGTTTTTTGAGCAAACCAGATTGACCCGGCATCACCAATCATTATGACCCGGTGTCTGCAACAATCATAGCCCGGTGTCATCAATAATCATGAACCAGCATTGGCAACAATCATGAACCGGCGTTGGCAAACAGTCATGACCCAGAATTATCAGTTTTTACAACCCAGCAATGGTGGTAATCATAAACCGGCAAGTTCTACATCTTCAAGCCGGCTGAAAATCAGATGGGTATTTCAAGACCTATATTTTTGTTAAGCATTGGGAGCTGAATCAAATATTCTTCACAATATATATCTCTGAGAAGCCAATGTCAGCAAATTGATTATGAAGCTGGTCTATTGACCCGGACTATCCATAAAAAGGAAATGACAAGGACTTAAGGATGATCAGGTGCCGACTTACAAGAATTTTTAACCCGGAGCACAACCTGTCAAATTTGTTCTTGTGTTTATTTTACAGGATCAGTTTAACATGTATAAATCCAAATTAAACTGGGGGCTAATGTCAGGGATATACCCCGCGGTATGACCCAGCCGGACTTGGCATTTCATTGGTAACCCGCCAAACGATTGGCGACTCACGTGTCTGGCAGTTCATTGGTGTGGCGACTCACGAGCCTAAAGACTCATTGGTGACCCGGCGGGTGTTTCGGATGGATGACAAGGCCCAAGGCCCAGAAGGCTAGCTCATGTTATGATGGGCCGGATTAAGAAGAAAGGCATAAGGAATATTGTCCTACAAAGGGAGCAAGACTAGGGCTCCACTTGTAATAGAGTAATCCTAATCCTAATAGGACTAGTCATGTAACCCGCCCCTTCAGCATATATAAGGAGGAGCAGGGCACCCCAAGAGGGACATAAAATAATTGCTAAGGCTAGACACAACTAAAGGGGAGCCGGCTTATGCGGCGACTCCCTGATGAGGATAATGAGACCTAGCCACAAACAACACGTAGGGCTATTACCGGATGATGTTTCCCGTGGCCCGAAGCTGTCTAAATCCTTGTCTTGCATGTTGCGTCTCTCGATTCCGATCAACCCCTTCAAGCTACTGCATAGATGCGTTGGCCTCACGACTAAGTCGTCACACTAGGACATCTGTCGTGACAATTCCACGACAAGTATCATGCATGGAAATGCTACTGGCATGCAGAGCTCAATGAGACAAACAATTCGACATATCATATGCATGAATCGGAGTCACGGTCACCGAGATATGATGCGATGAAGGAGGCATAAACATATAAGGGGTTTTCGGGACTTAGTGGAAAAATCACCTCGCAGAATCCAGATCTAGGGTTTTGGGCGCGTCTCTCGAGGTTCACCGGGGGACTCGCCGGAAGTGAGGGGGACGCCGGCCGGAGTTGGACGGAGAAGTGCGGGCTCGCCGGATCTGGGCGGCAGGGCGCCGGATCTGGCTGGAGACCGCGAGCGGCAGGGTCGGCGACGGCGGAGCGCGGAGAGGATGGCGACGGATGGCGCGCGAAGGGCGGTGGCGGTGGAGCACGGCAGCGGGGCGGCGCTGGTGCGCTCCGGCGGCGGCGGGTGGAGCAGAGAGGAGGCGGCGATTGGGCCCTGGGGGCCGCCTTCGGGCCGGCGACGCCACGTGGCAGCTTCCAGTTGGCTGGGCGCGGCGGCGGACGCGTCCGGTCCGATCCGGACGTGTCCGGCGGCGGAGATGGGCTAGGCTAGGGTTTTGACTGCGCGAAAAATCGGAGGGGAACACATATTTATAGGTATAGGGAGTTTGGACTGTCCAAATGAGGTGTAGTTTTGTCCCACACGATCGTGATCTGACGACGGAGGACATGAAGATGGTTTAGATGGGTTATTGGGCTGTTTTCGAGGAGTGTTGGGCTGCAACACACAAGAGGCCTTTGCGGTTACCCGGTTAACCGTTGGAGCATCAAACGGCCTCCAAATGGAACGAAATTTGATTGGCGGTCTACTGGTGGTGTACCAAGGCCAATTGACAAATCTCGGTCCATTCCGATAACGTTTAACACCCGCTCATGAAAAGAGACAAGAAGGGTACGCCGGTGCATGTGGGAGTGTTGGATTGCGAAACAGACGACGGGGAAAATGCTTGGATGCATAAGACGAACACGTATGCAAATGCGATGCACATGATGACATGATATGAAATGCATGACATGAACAAAATGCAAAACAAAGACAAAACCCAACCACGAAGGGAATCTCATACCTTAAAGCCGAAATGGCAAGAGTCGGAGTTACAAATACGGCAAGTTACATCCGGGGTGTTACTGAAGGAAATATGCCCTAGAGGCAATAATAAAGTTATTATTTATTTCCTTATATCATGATAAAAGTTTATTATTCATGCTAGAATTGTATTAATCGGAAACATAATACATGTGTGAATACATAGACAAACAGAGTGTCACTAGTATACCTCTACTTGACTAGCTCGTTAATCAAAGATGGTTATGTTTCCTAACCATGGACAAAGAGTTGTTATTTGATTAACGGGATCACATCATTAGTTGAATGATCTGATTTACATGACCCATTCCATTAGCTTAGCACCCGATCGTTTAGTATGTTGCTATTGCTTTCTTCATGACTTATACATGTTCCTATGACTATGAGATTATGCAACTCCCGTTTGCCAGAGGAACACTTTGTGTGCTACCAAACGTCACAAAGTAAATGGGTGATTATAAAGGAGCTCTACAGGTGTCTCCAAAGGTACATGTTGGGTTGGCGTATTTCGAGATTAGGATTTGTCACTCCGATTGTCGGAGAGGTATCTCTGGGCCCTCTCGGTAATGCACATCACTTAAAGCCTTGCAAGCATTGCAACTAATGAGTTAGTTGTGGGATGATGTATTACAGAACGAGTAAAGAGACTTGCCGGTAATGAGATTGAACTAGGTATAGGATACCAACGATCGAATCTCGGGCAAGTAACATACCGATGACAAAGGGAACAACGTATGTTGTTATGCGGTCTGACCGATAAAAGATCTTCGTAGAATATGTAGGAGCCAATATGAGCATCCAGGTTCCGCTATTGGTTATTGACCGGAGACGTGTCTCGGTCATGTCTACATTGTTCTCGAACCCGTAGGGTCCGCACGCTTAAGGTTACGATGACAGTTATATTATGGGTTTATGTGTTTTGATGTACCGAAGGTTGTTCGGAGTCCCGGATGTGATCACAGACATGACGAGGACTCTCGAAATGGTTGAGACATAAAGACTGATATATTGGAAGCCTATGTTTGGATATCGGAAGTGTTCCGGGTGAAATCGGGATTTTACCGGAGTACCGGGAGGTTACCGGAACCCCCCGGGAGGTATATGGGCCTTAATGGGCCTTAGTGGAAGAGAGGAGAGGTGGCCAGAGATGGGCCGTGCGCCCCTCCCCTCCTTGGTCTGAATAGGACAAGGAGAGGGGGCCGGCCCCCCTTCCTCCTCTCTGTCCTCTTTTCCCCCCTCCGCGAATCCTATCCCAGCTAGGAAAGGGGGGAGTCCTACTCCCAGAAGGAGTAGGACTCCTCCTGGCGCGCCCTATGATGGCCGGCCGGCCCCCCTCCTTTGAACCTTTATATACGGAGGCAGGGGCACCCCTAGAGACACAAGTTGATCCACGTGATCATATTCTTAGCCGTGTGCGGTGCCCCCTTCCACCATAGTCCTCGATAATATTGTAGCGGTGCTTAGGCGAAGCCCTGCGACAGTAGTACATCAAGATCGTCACCATGCCGTTGTGCTGACGGAACTCTTCCCCGACACTTTGCTGGATCGGAGTCCGGGGATCGTCATCGAGCTGAACGTGTGCTAGAACTCGGAGGTGCCGTAGTTTCGGTGCTTGATCGGTCGGGCCGTGAAGACGTACGACTACATCAACCAAGTTAACGCTTCCGTTGTCGATCTACAAGGGTACGTAGATCACACTCTCCCCCTCTCGTTGCTATGCATCACCATGATCTTGCGTGTACGTAGGAATTTTTTTGAAATTACTACGTTCCCCAACAGTGGCATCCGAGCCTAGGTTTTATATGTTGATGTTATATGCACGAGTAGAACACAAGTGAGTTGTGGGCGATATAAGTCATACTGCTTACCAGCATGTCATACTTTGGTTCGGCGGTATTGTTGGACGAAGCGGCCCGGACCGACATTACGCGTACGCTTACGCGAGACCGGTTATCCCGACGTGCTTTGCACATAGGTGGCTTGCGGGTGATAGTTTCTCCAACTTTAGTTGAACCGAGTGTGGCTACGCCCGGTCCTTTTGAAGGTTAAAACAGCACCAACTTGACAAACTATCGTTGTGGTTTTGATGCGTAGGTAAGATTGGTTCTTGCTTAAGCCCATAGCAGCCACGTAATACATGCAACAACAAAGTAGAGGACGTCTAACTTGTTTTTGCAGGGCATGTTGTGATGTGATATGGTCAAGACATGATGCTAAATTTTATTGTATGAGATGATCATGTTTTGTAACCGAGTTATCGGCAACTGGCAGGAGCCATATGGTTGTCGCTTTATTGTATGCAATGCAATCGCGCTGTAATGCTTTACTTTATCACTAAGCGGTAGCGATAGTCGTGGAAGCATAAGATTGGCGAGACGACAACGATGCTACGATGGAGATCAAGGTGTCGCGCCAGTGACGATGGTGAGCATGACGGTGATTCGGAGATGGAGATCACAAGCACAAGATGATGATGGCCATATCATATCACTTATATTGATTGCATGTGATGTTTATCTTTTATGCATCTTATCTTGCTTTGATTGACGGTAGCATTATAAGATGATCTCTCACTAAATTATCAAGAAGTGTTCTCCCTGAGTATGCACCGTTGTGAAAGTTCTTCGTGCTGAGACACCACGTGATGATCGGGTGTGATAGGCTCTACGTTCAAATACAACGGGTGCAAAACAGTTGCACACGCGGAATACTCAGGTTATACTTGACGAGCCAAGCATATACAGATATGGCCTCGGAACACGGAGACCGAAAGGTCAAGCGTGAATCATATAGTAGATATGATCAACATAGTGATGTTCACCAATCAAACTACTCCATCTCACGTGATGATCGGACATGGTTTAGTTGATTTGGATCACGTAATCACTTAGAGGATTAGAGGGATGTCTATCTAAGTGGGAGTTCTTTAAGTAATATGATTAATTAAACCTCAATTTATCATGAACTTAGTACCTGATAGTATCTTGCTTGTTTATGTATGATTGTAGATAAATGGCCCGTGCTGTTGTTCCGTTGAATTTTAATGTGTTCCTTGAGAAAGCAAAGTTGAAAGATGATGGTAGCAATTACACAGAATGGGTCCGTAACTTGAGGAATATCCTCATTGCTGCACAGAAGAATTACGTCCTGGAAGCACCGCTGGGTGCCAGGCCTGCTGCTGGAGCAACACCAGATGTTGTGAACGTCTGGCAGAGCAAAGCTGATGACTACTCGATAGTTCAGTGTGCCATGCTTTACGGCTTAGAACCGGGACTTCAACGACGTTTTGAACGTCATGGAGCATATGAGATGTTCCAGGAGTTGAAGTTAATATTTCAAGCAAATGCCCGGATTGAGAGATATGAAGTCTCCAATAAGTTCTATAGCTGCAAGATGGAGGAGAACAGTTCTGTCAGTGAGCATATACTCAAAATATCTGGGTATAATAATCACTTGATTCAAATGGGAGTTAATCTTCCAGATGATTGCGTCATTGACAGAATTCTCCAATCACTGCCACCAAGCTACAAGAGCTTTGTGATGAACTATAATATGCAAGGGATGAATAAGACTATTCCCGAGCTCTTCGCAATGCTGAAAGCTGCGGAGGTAGAAATCAAAAAGGAGCATCAAGTGTTGATGGTCAACAAGACCACTAGTTTCAAGAAAAAAAGGCAAAGGGAAGAAGAAGGGGAACTTCAAAAAGAACAGCAAGCAAGTTGCTGCTCAAGAGAAGAAACCCAAGTCTGGACCTAAGCCTGAAACTGAGTGCTTCTACTGCAAGCAGACTGGTCACTGGAAGCGGAACTGCCCCAAGTATTTGGCGGATAAGAAGGATGGCAAGGTGAACAAAGGTATATGTGATATATATGTTATTGATGTGTACCTTACTAATGCTCGCAGTAGCACCTGGGTATTTGATACTGGTTCTGTTGCTAATATTTGCAACTCGAAACAGGGACTACGAATTAAGCAAAGATTGGCTAAGGACGAGGTGACGATGCGCGTGGGAAACGGTTCCAAAGTCGATGTGATCGCGGTCGGCACGCTACCTCTACATCTACCTTCGGGATTAATATTAGACCTAAATAATTGTTATTTGGTGCCAGCGTTAAGCATGAACATTATATCTGGATCTTGTTTGATGCGAGACGGTTATTCATTTAAATCAGAGAATAATGGTTGTTCTATTTATATGAGTAATATCTTTTATGGTCATGCACCCTTGAAGAGTGGTCTGTTCTTATTGAATCTCGATAGTAGTAACACACATATTCATAATGTTGAAGCCAAAAGATGCAGAGTTGATAATGATAGTGCAACTTATTTGTGGGACTGCCGTTTAGGTCATATCGGTGTAAAGCGCATGAAGAAACTCCATACTGATGGACTTTTGGAACCACTTGATTATTAATCACTTGGTACTTGCGAACCGTGCCTCATGGGCAAGATGACTAAAACGCCGTTCTCCAGTACTATGGAGAGAGCAACAGATTTGTTGGAAATCATACATATAGATGTATGTGGTCCGATGAATATTGAGGCTCGTGGTGGATATCGTTATTTTCTCACCTTCATAGATGACTTAAGCAGATATGGGCATATCTACTTAATGAAACATAAGTCTGAAACGTTTGAAAAGTTCAAAGAATTTCAGAGTGAAGTTGAAAATCATCGTAACAAGAAAATAAAGTTTCTACGATCTGATCGTGGAGGAGAATATTTGAGTTACGAGTTTGGTGTACATTTGAAACAATGCGGAATAGTTTCGCAACTCACGCCACCCGGAACACCACAGCGTAATGGTGTGTCCGAACGTCGTAATCGTACTTTACTAGATATGGTGCAATCTATGATGTCTCTTACTGATTTACCGCTATCGTTTTGGGGTTATGCTTTGGAGACGGCCGCATTCACATTAAATAGGGCACCATCAAAATCCGTTGAGACGACGCCTTATGAACTATGGTTTGGCAAGAAACCAAAGTTGTCGTTTCTGAAAGTTTGGGGCTGCGATGCTTATGTGAAAAAGCTTCAACCTGATAAGCTCGAACCCAAATCGGAGAAATGTGTCTTCATAGGATATCCAAAGGAGACTATTGTATACACCTTCTATCACAGATCCGAAGGCAAGACTTTTGTTGCTAAGTTCGGAAACTTTCTGGAGAAGGAGTTTCTCTCGAAAGAAGTGTGGGAGGAAAGTAGAACTTGACGAGGTAACTGTACCTTCTCCCTTATTGGAAAGTAGTGCATCACAGAAAACTGTTTCTGTGACACCTACACCAATTAGTGAGGAAGCTAATGATAATGATCATGAAACTTCAGAACAAGATACTACTGAACCTCGTAGATCAACCAGAGTGAGATCCGCGCCAGAGTGGTACGGTAATCCAGTTCTGGAAGTCATGCTGCTAGATCATGATGAACCTACGAACTATGAAGAAGCGATGGTAAGCCCAGATTCCGCAAAATGGCTTGAAGCCATGAAATCTGAGATGGGATCCATGTATGAGAACAAAGTGTGGACTTTGGTTGACTTGCCCAATGATCGGCAAGCAATTGAGAATAAATGGATCTTCAAGAAGAAGACTGACACCGACGGTAATATTACTGTCTACAAAGCTCGACTTGTCGCAAAAGGGTTTCGGCAAGTTCAAGGGGTTGACTACGATGAGACCTTCTCACCCGTAG
Source organism: Triticum urartu (assembly GCF_056163025.1). Taxonomy (NCBI): domain Eukaryota; kingdom Viridiplantae; phylum Streptophyta; class Magnoliopsida; order Poales; family Poaceae; genus Triticum; species Triticum urartu. Next base: position 556,023,205 of record NC_141879.1, read on the forward strand.
CGATGCTTAAGTCTGTCCGAATCATGTTAGCAATTGCCGCATTTTATGATTATGAAATTTGGCAGATGGATGTCAAAACTGCATTCCTGAATGGATTTCTGGAATAAGAGTTGTATATGATGCAACCGGAAGGTTTTGTCGATCCAAAGGGAGCTAACAAAGTGTGCAAGCTCCAGCGATCCATTTATGGACTGGTGCAAGCCTCTCGGAGTTGGAATAAACGCTTTGATAGTGTGATCAAAGCATTTGGTTTTTACAGACTTTTGGAGAAGCCTGTATTTACAAGAAAGTGAGTGGGAGCTCTGTAGCATTTATGATATTATATGTGGATGACATATTACTGATTGGAAATGATATAGAATTTCTGGATAGCATAAAGGGATACTTGAATAAGAGTTTTTCAATGAAAGACCTCGGTGAAGCTGCTTACATATTAGGCATAAAGATCTATAGAGATAGATCAAGACGTTTAATTGGACTTTCACAAAGCACATACCTTGACAAGATTTTGAAGAAGTTCAAAATGGATCGAGCAAAGAAAGGGTTCTTGCCTGTGTTACAAGGTGTGAAGTTGAGTCAGACTCAATGCCCGACCACTGCAGAAGATAGAGAGAAAATGAAAGATGTTCCCTATGCTTCAGCCATAGGCTCTATCATGTATGCAATGCTGTGTACCAGACCTGATGTGTGCCTTGCTATAAGTCTAGCAGGGAGGTACCAAAGTAATCCAGGAGTGGATCACTGGACAGCGGTCAAGAACATCCTGAAGTACCTGAAAAGGACTAAGGATATGTTTCTCGTATATGGAGGTGACAAAGAGCTCATCGTAAACGGTTACGTTGATGCAAGCTTTGACACTGATCCGGACGATTCTAAATCGCAAACCGGATACGTGTTTACATTAAACGGTGGAGCTGTCAGTTGGTGCAGTTCTAAACAGAGCGTCGTGGCGGGATCTACGTGTGAAGCGGAATACATAGCTGCTTCGGAAGCAGGAAATGAAGGAGTCTGGATGAAGGAGTTCATATCTGATCTAGGTGTCATACCTAGTGCATCGGGTCCAATGAAAATCTTTTGTGACAATACTGGTGCAATTGCCTTGGCGAAGGAATCCAGATTTCATAAGAGAACCAAACACATCAAGAGACGCTTCAATTCCATCCGGGATCTAGTCCAGGTGGGAGACATAGAGATTTGCAAGATACATACGGATCTGAATGTTGCAGACCCATTGACTAAGCCTCTTCCACGAGCAAAACATGATCAGCACCAAGGCTCCATGGGTGTTAGAATCATTACTGTGTAATCTAGATTATTGACTCTAGTGCAAGTGGGAGACTGAAGGAAATATGCCCTAGAGGCAATAATAAAGTTATTATTTATTTCCTTATATCATGATAAAAGATTATTATTCATGCTAAAATTGTATTAACCGGAAACATAATACATGTGTGAATACATAGACAAACAGAGTGTCACTAGTATGCCTCTACTTGACTAGCTCGTTAATCAAAGATGGTTATGTTTCCTAACCATGGACAAAGAGTTGTTATTTGATTAATGGGATCACATCATTAGTTGAATGATCTGATTTACATGACCCATTCCATTAGCTTAGCACCCGATCGTTTAGTATGTTGCTATTGCTTTCTTCATGACTTATACATGTTCCTATGACTATGAGATTATGCAACTCCCGTTTGCCAGAGGAACACTTTGTGTGCTACCAAACGTCACAATGTAAATGGGTGATTATAAAGGAGCTCTACAGGTGTCTCCAAAGGTACATGTTGGGTTGGCGTATTTCGAGATTAGGATTTGTCACTCCGATTGTCGGAGAGGTATCTCTGGGCCCTCTCGGTGATGCACATCACTTAAAGCCTTGCAAGCATTGCAACTAATGAGTTAGTTGCGGGATGATGTATTACAGAACGAGTAAAGAGACTTGCCGGTAACGAGATTGAACTAGGTATAGGATACCAACGATCGAATCTCGGGCAAGTAACATACCGATGACAAAGGGAACAACGTATGTTGTTATGCGGTCTGACCGATAAAAGATCTTCGTAGAATATGTAGGAGCCAATATGAGCATCCAGGTTCCGCTATTGGTTATTGACCGGAGACGTGTCTCGGTAATGTCTACATTGTTCTCGAACCCGTAGGGTCCGCACGCTTAAGGTTACGATGACAGTTATATTATGAGTTTATGCGTTTTGATGTACCGAAGGTTGTTCGGAGTCCCGGATGTGATCACGGACATGACGAGGAGTCTCGAAATGGTCGAGACATAAATATTGATATATTGGAAGCCTATGTTTGGATATCGGAAGTGTTCCGGGTGAAATCGGGATTTTACCGGAGTACCGGGAGGTATTTGTGCCTTAATGGGACTTAGTGGAAGAGAGGAGAGGTGGCCAGAGATGGGTCGTGCGCCCCTCCCCTCCTTGGTCCGAATAGGACAAGGAGAGGGGGCCGGCCCCCCTTCCTCCTCTCTCTCCTCTTTTCCCCCCTCCGCGAATCCTATTCCAACTAGGAAAGGGGGGAGTCCTACTCCTAGAAGGAGTAGGACTCCTCCTAGCGCGCCCTATGATGGCCGGCTGGCCCCCCTCCTTTGAACCTTTATATACGGAGGTAGGGGCACCCCTAGAGACACAAGTTGATCCACGTGATCATATTCTTAGCCGTGTGCGGTGCCCCCTTCCACCACAGTCCTCGATAATATTGTAGCGGTGCTTAGGCGAAGCCCTGCGACAGTAGTACATCAAGATCGTCACCACGCCGTCGTGCTAATGGAACTCTTCCCCGACACTTTGCTGGATCGGAGTCCGGGGATCGTCATCGAGCTGAACGTGTGCTAGAACTCGGAGGTGTCATAGTTTCGGTGCTTGATCGGTCGGGCCGTGAAGACGTATGACTACATCAACCAAGTTAACGCTTCCATTGTCGATCTACAAGGGTACGTAGATCACACTCTCCCCCTCTCGTTGCTATGCATCACCATGATCTTGCGTGTACGTAGGAAATTTTTTGAAATTACTACATTCCCCAACAGTTACAACACTCCACCACTATGAGAGGATCTTGTCCCGAGATCTAGGACTGAAAGAACTCCGGATATTCGGAACAGAGGTGATCCTCGCGTTCCCAGGTGACTTCTCGGTCGGAATGGTGTGACCACTTCACTTTCAGAAATTTGATTGACTTGTTGCGAGTCTTGCGCTCGGTTTCTTCAAGAATGGCAACAGGATGCTCATGATAAGACATGTCTTCTTGGATATCAATCTCTTCAAAGTTGATAGTGCGCTCAGGAGTCTTGAAGCACTTGCGAAGCTCTGACACGTGAAACACATTGTGCACATTTGCGAAGTTGGACGGAAGCTCAAGTTGATAGGAGAGGTCGCCTCTTTTGCCAATGATCTTGAAAGGACCCACGTATCTAGGGGCAAGCTTCCCTTTGATACCGAAGCGACGAGTGCCTTTCATTGGGGAGACGCGGAGGTAGACATCGTCTCCGATCTCGAAAGCCAAGTCACGGTGCTTTCTATCATAGTAAATCTTCTGGCGCGATTGCGTGGCTTTGAGATTTCCATGGATAACTTTGCACATTTCTTCGGCTTCTGTGATTAAGTCGTTGCCAAGAAGTTGGCGTTCACCAGTCTCTGACCAATTGAGAGGAGTACGACACTTTCTGCCATAGAGAATTTCGAATGGGGCCTTGCCCAAACTCACTTGGAAGCTGTTGTTGTAGGAGAACTCGGCATATGGAGGACAATCTTCCCACTTCATACCAAAGTAAATGACACAAGCCCTGAGCATATCTTCAAGGATTTGATTGACTCGCTCGACTTGGCCACTAGTTTGAGGATGGAAAGCTGTGCTGAAGCGAATGTTGGTGCCCTTGGCCTTCTGAAAGGAGTCCTAGAACTTGGAGGTGAAAATGATTCCATGATCTGAAGATATCAATTGTGGAATACCATGCAAGGAGACAATCCTGGAGGTGTATAGCTCTGCCAACTGAGCTGATGTGATAGATTCTTTGATTGGAAAGAAATGAGCCACTTTTGTAAGCTTGTCGATGACAACGAAGATAGCATCATTTCGGCGCTTGGACTTGGGATATCCAGTCATGAAGTCCATTTCAATATGGTCAAACTTCCATTCTGGAATAGCAAGAGGTTGGAGGAGACCAACTGGCCGTAGGTGTTCTGCTTTCACCCTTCTGCAGACATCACATTCATTCACGAATTGAGCAATTTCTCGCTTCATTCGAGTCCACCAATACGACTGCTTGAGGTCATGGTACATCTTCGTACTTCTAGGATGAATGGATGGGAGGGAATTGTGCGCCTCGTTCATAATGACTTTCCTTAGATCACCTTTCGGAACCACAATCCGATCCTCGAAGAATAGAGTGTCTTTGTCATCAATGTGATAGCACTTGTATTTGGGTTGGCTCTTGGCAATCCCATGTTTCACCTTCTTGACCATGGTATCCAGGAGTTGTGCCTCATGAATTTGATCTTCCAAAGTAGGAGAGACTTGGAGGTTGGCAAGAAAGCCTTGAGGAACAACTTGGAGATTCAGTTTGCAGAAAGCTTCACAAAGGTCCGGTTGGAAGGGCTTGAGAATTAAGTTGCTGCAGTAAGCCTTCCTGCTCAAAGCATCTGCAATGGCATTGGCCTTACCTGGAGTATATTCAATACTCGCATTATATTCTTGAATCATTTTGACCCATCGAGTCTGCCTGAGGTTGAGGTTGGGTTGAGTGAAGATGTACTTGAGGCTCTTATGATCTGTGAAGATGTCCACTTTCCTTCCCAACAAGAGATGTCTCCACGTTAATAATGCATGGACAACTACCACCAACTCAATATCGTGAGTGGGGTAGTTCCTTTCATTGGGCTTCAACTGGCGAGAGGTATAGGCCACAACTTTCTTCTCTTGCATTAACACAGCACCGAGACCTTGTAAGGAGGCATCACAGAAAACTTCGAATGGCTTGGATTCGTTAGGAGGAGTCAAGACAGTGCTACCTCTTGAGCTTGCGTTGGATTTCCCCGAAGAGGAAAGGATGATGCAGCCGAGTAGCGTAAGTATTTCCCTCAATATTTGAGAATCAAGGTATCAATCCAGTAGGAAGCCACGCTCAAGTCCCTCGTACCTGCACAAAACGATAGCTACTCGCAACCAACGCTATTAGGGGTTGTCAATCCCTTCACGGTCACTTACGAGAGTGAGATCTGATAGATATAATATTTTTGGTATAGAGATGCAAAGTGAAAAGTAAAAGGCAAAGTAAAAAGCAAAGCAATATTAAAGTGATGGAGATTGATATGATGAGAATAGACCCGGGGGCCATAGTTTTCACTAGTGGCTTCTCTCAAGAGCATAAGTATTCTATGGTGGGTGAACAAATTACTGTTGAGCAATTGACAGAATTGAGCATAGTTATGAGAATATCTAGGCATGATCATGTATATAGGCATCACATCCGTGACAAGTAGACCGAAACGATTCTGCATCTACTACTATTACTCCACTCATCGACCGCTATCCAGCATGCATCTAGAGTATTAAGTTAAAAACAGAATAACGCTTTAAGCAAGATGACATGATGTAGAGAGATAAATTCATGCAATATGAAATAAACCCCATCTTGTTATCCTTGATGGCAACGATGCAATACGTGCCTTGTTGCCCCATCTGTCACTGGGAAAGGACACCGCAAGATCGAACCCAAAGCTAAGCACTTCTCCCATGGCAAGAAAAACCAATCTAGTAGGCCAAACCAAACTGATAATTCGAAGAGACTTGCAAAGATAACCAATCATACATAAAATAATTCAGAGAAAATTCAAATATTATTCATATATAGACTTGATCATAAACCCACAATTCATCGGTCTCAACAAACACACCGCAAAAAAGAAGAAGATTACATCAAATAGATCTCCACAAGAGAGGGGGAGAACTTTGTATTGAGATCCAAAAAGAGAGAAGAAGCCATCTAGCTAATAACTATGGACCCAAAGGTCTGAGGTAAACTACTCACACTTCATCGGAGAGGCTATGATGATGTAGAAGCCCTCCGTGATGACGGCCCTCTCCGGCGGAGCTCCGGAACAGGCCCCAAGATGGGATCTCGTGGATACAGAAATTTGTGGCGGTGGAATTAGGTTTTTGGCTCTGTCTCTGTTCGTTTGGGGGTACGTAGGTATATATAGGAGGAAGAAGTACGTCGGTGGAGCTTCGGTGGGCCCACGAGGGTGGGGGCGCGCCTGGGGGTATAGGACGTGCCCCCTACCTCGTGCCCACCTCGAAGCTTCCTTGGCGTAAGGTCCAAGTCTCCTGGGTCATATTCGGGAAGAAAATCACGTTCCAGAAAGGTTTATTCCGTTTGGACTCCGTTTGATATTCCGTTTCTTCGAAACACTGAAATAGGCAAAAAACAGCAATTCTGGGCTGGGCCTCCGGTTAATAAGTTAGTCCCAAAAATAATATAAAAGTGGAAAATAAAGCCCAATATAGTCCAAAACAGTAGATAATATAGCATGGAGAAATCAAAAATTATAGATACGTTGGAGACGTATCAGGCATCCCCAAGCTTAATTCCTGCTCGTCCTCGAGTAGGTAAATTATAAAAAGAGAATTTTTGATGCGGAGTGCTACTTGGCATAATTTCAATGCAAATCTTCTTAATTGTGGTATGAATATTCAGATTAGGAAGATTCAATACAAAATTTCATATTGACATAGAGAATAATAATACTTCAAGCAAACCAACAAAGCAATTATGTTTTCTTAAAGTAACATGGCCAAAGAAAGTTCATCCCTACAAAATCATATAGTTTAGTCATGCTCCATTTTCGTCACACAAGAATGCTCTCATCATGCACAGCCCCAATGACAAGCCAAGCAATTATTTCATACCTTAATAATTTCAAACTCATAAACTTTCACGCAGTACATGAGCGTGAGCCATGGATATAGCACTATGGGTGGAATAGAATATAATGATGGGAGTTATGTGGAGCAAAAAGGAGAAAGTCTCACATCAACGAGGCTAATCAATGGGTTATGGAGATGCCCATCGATTGATGTTAATGGAAGGAGTAGGGATTGCCATGCAACGGATGCACTAGAGCTATAAATGTATGAAAGCTCAACAAAAGAAACTAAGTGGGTGTGCATCCAACTTGCTTGCTCACGAAGACCTAGGGCACTTGAGGAGGCCCATTGTTGGAATATACAAGCCAAGTTCTATAATGAAAATTCCCACTAGTATATGAAAGTGATAACTCAAGAGACTCTCTATATGAAGAACATGGTGCTACTTTGAAGCACAAGTGTGGAAAAAAGGATAGTAGCATTGCCCCTTTTTATTTGTTTTCTCTTTTTTTGGGCCTTCTTTTTTTCTTTGGCCTTTATCTTTTTTGGGGACAATGCTCTATTGAATGATGATCATCACACTTCTATTTATTTACAACTCGATACTAGAAGAAAGTATGGCTCTATATGTATGCCTCCAGCGGTGTACTGGGATATGCAATGAATCAAGAGTGACAAGTATGAAAAATTATGAATGGTGGCTTTGCCACAAATACTATGTCAACTACATGATCATGCTAAGCAATATGACAATGATGAATGTGTCATGATAAACTGGATGGTGGAAAGTTGCATGGCAATATATCTCGGAATGGCTATGGAAATGACATAATAGGTAGGTATGATGGCTGTTTTGAGGAAGATATAAGGAGGTTTATGTGTGAAAGAGCGTATCATATCATGGGGTTTGGATGCACCGGCGAAGTTTGCACCAACTCTCGATGTGAGAAAGGGCAATGCACGGTACCGTAGAGGTTAGCAATGATGGAAGGGTGAGAGTGCGTATAATCCATGGACTCAACATTAGTCATAAAGAACTCATATACTTATTGCAAAAATCTACAAGCCATCAAAAACCAAAGTATTACGCGCATGCTCCTAGGGGGATAGATTGGTAGGAAAAGACCATCGCTCGTCCCCAACCACCACTCATAAGGAGGACAATCAAATAACACCTCATGTTTCAAATTTGTTGCATAACGTTTACCATACCTGCATGCTATGGGACTTGCAAACTTTAACTCAAGCACTTCTCAAATTCACAATTACTCTACTAGCATGACTTTGATATTACTACCTCCATATCTCAAAACAATTATCAAGCATCCAACTTTTCTTAGTATTCAACACACTCAAAAGAAAGTTTCACAAATCTTGAATACCAAGCATTTTATTATTAAGCAAATTACCATACTATTAAGACTCTCAAAATAATTTAAGTGAAGCATGAGAGATCAATAGTTTCTTTAAAACAAATCCACCATCGTGCTCTAAAAGATCTAAGTGAAGCACATAGAGCAAAATTATAGCGCTCAAAAGATATAAGTGAAGCACATAGAGCAAAACTACTTAGCTCAAAAAGATATAAGTGAAGCATATAGAGTATTCTATGAAATTCTAATTCATGTATGGCTCTCTCAAAAGGTGTGTACAGCAAGGATGATTTTGGCACACTAACAAGCAAAGACACAAATAATACAAGACGCTCCAAGCAAAACACATATAATGTTGGTGAATAAAAATATAGCTCCAAGTAAATTACCGATGGAAATGGACGAAAGAGGGGATGCCTTCCGGGGCATCCCCAAGCTTTGACTTTTTGGTGTCCTTGGATTATCTTGGGGGTGCCATGGGCATCCCCAAGCTTAGGCTCTTGCCACTCCTTGTTCCATAATCCATCACAAGAATTCACCCAAAACTTGAAAACTTCACAACACAAAACTCAATAGAAATCTCGTGAGCTCCGTTAGAGAAAGAAAACAAAAAAGCTCTTCAAGGTACTGTAATTAACTCATTATTTATTTATATTGGTGTTAAACCTACTGTATTCCAACTTCTCTATGGATTATAAACTAATTTACTAGCCATAGATTCATCAAAATAAGCAAACAACACACGCAAAACAGAATCTGTCAAAAACAGAACAGTCTGTAGTAATCTGTAGCTAGCGCAAGATCTGGAACCCCAAAAATTCTAAAATAAATTTCTGGACGTGAGGAATTTATCTATTAATCATCTTCAAAAATAATTAACTAAATAGCACTTTCCAAATAAAAATGACAGCAGTTCTCGTGAGCACTAAAGTTTCTGTTTTTTACAGAAAGTCCAACAAGACTTTTCCCAAGTCTTCCCAACGGTTCTACTTGGCACAAACACAAATTAAACACAAAAAACACAACCAAAACAGAGGATAAATAATTTATTTATTACTAAGCAGGAGCAAAAAGGAAGGAATAAAAGTAAAATTGGGTTGCCTCCCAACAAGCGCTATCGTTTAACGCCCCTAGCTAGGCATAACAAGAAAGAATAGATCTAGGTATTGCCATCTTTGGTAGGCAATCCATAAGTGGCTCTCATGATAGTTTCATATGGCAATTTTATTTTCTTTCTTGGAAAGTGTTCCATGCCCTTTTTTAATGGAAATTGAAATCTAATATTCCCTTCCTTCATATCAATTATCGCACCAACCATTATAAGGAAAGGTCTACCAAGAATAATAGGGCAAGAAGGATTGCAATCTATATCAAGAACAATGAAATCTACGGGCACATAATTACTATTTGCAACAGTAAGAACATCATTAATCCTTCCCATAGGTTTCTTAATAGTATAATCCGCAAGATGCAAGTTTAGAGAGCAATCATCAAAATCGCGGAAATCTAGCAAATCACACAAAGTTTTGGGGATAGTGGAGACACTAGCACCCAAATCACACAAAGCATAAAACTCATGATCTTTAATTTTAATTTTAATAGTTGGTTCCCACTCATCATAGAGTTTTCTAGGGATAGAAACTTTCAACTCAAGTTTTTCTTCATAAGATTGCATCAAGGCATCAACAATATGTTCGGTGAAGGCTTTCTTTTGACTATAAGCATGTGGAGAATTTAGCACAGATTGCAACAAGGAAATACAATCAATTAAAGAGCAACTTTCATAATTAAATTCCTTGAAATCCAATATATTTGGTTTAGCAACATCTAGATTTTTATTTCTTTCAATCCCACTTTCATCAATTTCATCATAAAGATATAAATACTCCGAATTTTTAGAACGCCTTCTAGGTAAAGGAAGATCATATTCAGTTTCATCAAGATTCATATTGCAAATCAAAGATTTGATAGGAGACACATCAATAACTTTTAGATCTTCATCTTGATTTTCATAGGAATTGGAAGAACACGCTTTAATAAAGGCATCTTTGGAAGCACGCATCCTAGCGGTTCTTTCCTTGCACTCATCAATGGAAATTCTCATGGCTTTGAGAGACTCATTGATATCATGCTTAGGAGGAATAGATCTAAGATTTAAAGAATCAACCTCAAGAGAAATTCTATCAACGTTCCTAGCCAAATCATCAACTTTAAGCAATTTCTCTTCAAGCAAAGCATTAAAATTCTTTTGTGAATTCATAAACTCTTTAACACTATTCTCAAATTCAGAGGGCATCCTATTATAATTTCCATAAGAGTTGTTGTAGGAATTCCCATAATTATTAGAAGGATTACTAGGATATGGCCTAGGATTAAAATTCCCTCTATAAGAGTTGTTACCAAAATTATTCCTACCAACAAAATTCACATCCATAGATTCATTGTTATTCTCAATCAAAGTAGACAAAGGCATATCATTAGGATCAGAAGAAACACTCTTAGTAGCAAATAATTTCATAAGTTCATCCATCTTTCCACTCAACACATTGATTTCTTCTATCGCATGCACTTTTTTATTAGAAGATCTTTCAGTATGCCATTGAGAATAATTAACCATAATATTATCTAAGAGTTTAGTAGCATCTCTAAAGTGATTTCCATAAAAGTGCCTCCCGCGGCCGAATCTAAAAGATTTCTAGAAGCAAAATTCAAACCATGAGTAGGGCAATTACATATCATTAATTTCATTCTCTCCCAAGCTTGTGCAACATTTTCATGATCAAGTTGCTTAAAGTTCATAATATCGTTTCTAAGAGAGATGATCTTAGCGGGAGGGAAATACTTAGAGATAAAAGCATCTTTGCACTTGTTCCAAGAATCAATACTATTTTTAGGCAAAGAGGAAAACCAAGCTTTAGCACGATCTCTAAGCGAAAAAGGAAATAGCTTCAATTTAACGACATCATTATAGACATCTTTTTTCTTTTCCATATCACATAAATCAACGAAGCTATTCAGATGAGTAGCGGTGTCTTCACTAGGAAGGCCGGCGAATTGATCTTTCATAACAAGATTCAACAAAGCAGTATTGATTTCACAAGATTCAGTATTGGCAAGAGGAGTAATCGGAGTGCTAAGGAAATCATTATTATTGGTATTGGTGAAGTCACACAATTTGGTAGTATCTTGAGCCATCGCGACAAACAAGCAATCCAACACACGGGCAAACAAAAAGGCAAGCGAGAAAAAGGCAAACGGAGAAAGAGAAGGAGAAGGAGATTGAGAAAGAGAGGGCGAATAAAACGGCAAGGGTGAAGTGGGGGAGAGGAAAATGAGAGGCAAATGGCAACTAATGTAATGCGAGAGATAGGGATTGTGATGGGTACTTGGTATGTTGACTTTTTGCGTAGACTCCCCGGCAACGGCGCCAGAAATTCTTCTTGCTACCTCTTGAGCTTGCATTGGATTTCCCCGAAGAGGAAAGGATGATGCAGCAGAGTAGCATAAGTATTTCCCTCAGTTTTTGAGAACCAAGGTATCAATCCAGTAGGAGTGAGGGAGTCCTGGATTAGGGGGTCTCCGGACAGCCGGACTATATCCTTTGGCCGGACTATTGGACTATGAAGATACAAGATTGAAGACTTCGTCTCGTGTCCGGATGGGACTCTACTTGGCGTGGAAGGCAAGCTAGGCAATACGAATATGGATATCTCCTCCTTTGTAACCGACCTTGTGTAACCCTAACCCTCTTCGGTGTCTATATAAACCGAAGGGTTTTAGTCTGTAGGACAACAATCACAACATACAATCATACCATAGGCTAGCTTCTAGGGTTTAGCCTCTCTGATCTCGTGGTAGATCTACTCTTGTACTACCCATATCATCAATATTAATCAAGCAGGACGTAGGGTTTTACCTCCATCAAGAGGGCCCGAACCTGGGTAAAACATCATGTCCCCTGCCTCCTGTTACCATCCGGCCTAGACGCACAATTCGGGACCCCCTACCCGAGATCCGCCGGTTTTGACACCGACATTGGTGCTTTCATTGAGAGTTCCTCTGTGTCGTCGCTGTTAGGCTTGATGGCTCCTACTATCATCGATAGCGATGCGGTCCAGGGTGAGGCTTTTCTCCCCGGATAAATCTTCGTATTCGGCGGCTTTGCACTGCGGGCTAATTCGCTTGGCCTTCTAGAGCAGATTGAAAGCTATGCCCCTGGCCGTCAGGTCAGATTTGGAAGTTTGAACTACACTGCCGACATCCGCGGAGACTTGATCTTCGACGGATTCGAGCCACAGCCGGGTGCGCCGCACTATCACGATGGGTATGACCTAGCTCTGCCGCCGAACAGTACCCCAGAGGCCACGCCCGCATCAGCTCTGACCCTTAGCTCGGAGCCAACTGCGCCAATCGAGGACGGGTGGTTAGACTCCGCCTCAGGGGCTGCAGTCTCAACGGCGATCGAGCCGAACACCTGCCTAACCCTCTGCGTAGCCCGTGACTCCAAAGTGTCAGACTCTTTTTCGGACTCCGAACCATCCGCGCCCCTGACAATCGAATCCGATTGGGCGCCGATCATGGAATTCACCACCGCGGATATCTTTCAGCACTCGCCCTTCAGCGACATTCTGAATTCACTAACGTCTCTCTCTTTGTCAGGAGAGCCCTGGCCGGACTATGGCCAACAGGATTGGGATGCGGACGACGAAGAAATTCGACGCCCACCCACCACCCACTTTGTAGCCACTGTCGATGATTTAACCGACATGCTCGACTTCAACTCCGAAGACATCGACGGTATGGACGACGATGTAGGAGACGAACATGAACCAGCGCCTATAGGGCACTGGAAAGCCACCTCGTCATATGACATATACATGGTGGATACACCCAACAAAGGCAATGGGGACGAGATAGCGGAGGATGACCCCTCCAAGAAACAACCCAAGCGCCGACATCAGCGGCGCCACTCTAAGTCCCGCCAAAGCAAAAGTGGTGATACCGGCACAGGAGATAATAACACTCCGGATAGTGCCGAAGACAACAACAATCTCCTCCAGCAAGATTTAGAGCAGGAGGATGAAGTAGCCAGCTCTCCTGAGAGAGCGGCAGACGGAGAGGAGGAGGATGCCAATTACACCCCCCCTCCAAAGACGAGGCAAGCCTCGGCGACGATGAATTCTCCGTCCCAGAGGATCCCGTCGAACAAGAGCGCTTCAAGCGCCGGCTTATGGCCACGGCAAATAGCTTGAAGAAAAAGCAGCAGCAGCTTCAAACTGATCAAGATCTGCTAGCTGACAGATGGACTGAAGTCCTCGCGGCCGAGGAATATAAACTCGAGCGCCCCTCCAAGAATTACCCAAAGTGCAGGTTACTACCCCGACTGGAGGAAGAAGCATATGATATGGCTGATCGGCCACCTCGTGACTGCGATAGAGAGGCATTCCAGCCAAAAGCTCAGCCTCCACCCCGACGCCATTCAAATAAAAAGGCATGGGGGAGATACGCCAGACCTACGAGACATATTGGAGGACAAAGAAAAGCATGCAAGATCGATCTATGGATCACGACGGCGCACCACTCTGTGAGACGATAAACGTCACGCCGGATACAGTAAAAGCAAATCCGGCCGGGCCGAACACAGCGGGCAAGACCCATTCGAGCTGCTTCGCGATATAGCCCAATACAGAGGCACCGCACACCCCTTATGCTTCACAGACGAAGTAATGGAACATCAATTCCCAGAAGGTTTCAAACCTGTAAATATTGAATCATACGACGGCACAACAGATCCTGCAGTATGGATTGAGGACTTCCTCCTCCACATCCACATGGCCCGCGGTGATGACTTACACGCCATCAAATACCTCCCACTAAAGCTCAAAGGACCAGCGCGACATTGGCTTAACAGCTTGCCAGCGGACTCCATTAGCTGTTGGGAAGATCTAGAAGCCGCATTCCTCGACAACTTTCATGGCACCTATGTGCGACCACCAGACGCCGATGACTTGAGCCACATAATTCAGCAGCCAGAAGAGTCGGCCAGGCAATTCTGGACCCGGTTTCTTACAAAGAAAAATCAAATCGTCGACTGTCCGGATGCGGAGGCCTTAGCGGCTTTCAAGCACAACATCCGAGATGAGTGTCTAGCCCGGCACCTTGGTCAGGAAAAGCCGAAATCTATGGCAGCTCTCACGACGCTCATGACCCGCTTTTGTGCGGGAGAAGACAACTGGCTGGCTCGCAGTAATAACATATCAAAGAACCATGGTACCTTAGATACCAAGGACGGCAATAGCAGGTCACGTCGCAACAAGCATAAGCGCCGCATTAACAGCGAAAATACTAAGGATACGTCAGTCAATGCCGGATTCAAAGGCTCTAAACCCGGTCAGCGGAAAAAGCCATTCAAACAAAGTACGCCGGGTCCGTCCAGCTTGGACCGTATACTCGATCGCTCGTGTCAAATACACGGCACCCCAGACAAGCCAGCCAATCACAGCAACAGGGATTGTTGGGTGTTCAAGCAGGCCGGCAAGTTAATTGCCGAAAACAAGGACAAGGGGTCGCATAGCGATGACGAGGAGGAGCCTCGGTAGCCGCACACTGGAGGACAGAAGAGGTTTCCCCCGCAAGTGCGGACGGTGAACATGATATACGCAACCCACATCCCCAAGAGGGAGCGGAAGCATGCGCTCAGGGACGTATATGCATTGGAGCTAGTCGCCCCAAAGTTCAACCCTTGGTCCTCCTGTCCGATCATCTTCGATCGCAGGGACCACCCCACTAGTATCCGTCATGGCAGATTCGCCGCACTGGTCCTAGACCCAATCATCGATGGATTTCACCTCACTCGAGTCCTTATGGACGGCGGCAGCAGCCTGAACCTGCTTTATCAGGACACAGTGCGCAAAATGGGTATAGACCCCTCATGGATCAAACCCACAAAAACGACCTTTAAGGGCGTCATTCCAGGTGTAGAGGCCCATTGCACAGGCTCAATTACACTGGAAGTGGTCTTCAGATCCCCGGATAACTTCCGAAGCGAAGAGTTAATCTTCGATATAGTCCCATTCCGCAGTGGTTATCACGCGCTGCTCGGGCGAACCGCATTTGCTAGATTCAATGCGGTACCGCATTATGCATACCTCAAGCTCAAGATGCCAGGACCTCGCAGAGTTATTACAGTCAATGGAAACACAGAGTGCTCTCTCCAAACAGAGGAGCACACCGCGGCCCTCGCAGCAGAAGCGCAAAGCAGCCTCTCAAGGCAATCAACCAGTTCGGCGTTTCAAAGCCCGGACACCTTCAAGCGCGCTCGGGGCAATCGGCAAATAGACCGCCTGGCGCGATCTGAGCTCGCGTAGCAATACGGCGCCCACCCCAACCCCAGCCCAACGACGAAATTTGTGCCACGCGTACATAATTACGCATTAAAATACCATGGGCACAAGTGGGAGGGGGGCACAACTGCGGCACGCCCCAAAACGCGGCCTAAACCGCACTAGGGGCTTCCCGTTTGGTTATTTTTCCTTTTTCTTTCAGGACCTTAATCTCTGGAAACACAGTCCGGCAGCACTATTGCCAAACACATGATGCAGCAACCAAGGAGGCAGACAGCTACATCATACCACGGAATTCCCAGGTTGATTACAGTAACGAGTGAAATATTCAATTTAATATCATTCCTCAGCTTGCCCTTGGAAGGGACATAGTCCTACTCTTTGCTTATCACACTATCTGTATCACTCTGCTTTAACGCAATTTTTTAATAAACGATGCATGACATTACGACTATTATTGCATTCTTGTTATATATATATATATATATATATATATATATCTGTGTGTGTGTGTGTGTGTTCATTAACGACGCCTTGCAACCGTACACTTTGGTACGACCAATACACCAGGGGCTTACGTACCCTACAATATGGTGTGAAAAGTCCGAACACTTTCACAAGTGCGGCACCCCGAAATTATAGCATTATATGCATCAGATCCGAATCATGTCTTTGGTCAAATGTTGGGTTTGCCCGGCTCCTATGTTTTGGTACCTTACATTCCGCTCTATCGGCTAAGGTAGCGCTAGGAGAACTACTGCCCCGGTTCTGCCGGGCTTAGCACCTCAGTAGAGAAAGCTAAAACTGACTGTCATGATAAGGTGAGAGACTGGTCGCTGTTCGGCGAGGTTTTTCGAGTCTCTAAAGACTTATGCCGCTTAGGGCGAGGGGCCAGCTCTTTCCGGCTTATAGGCGTGTATCGCGCCCTAAATTCGGGCTTCTGAATACCAGGGGCTTCGCCGAAATTTAAAATTATAGAATTCTATGGCTAAGTGAGAGTGATAAAGCATTATTAGTCCGGTTGCCTTGTTCGTTGTGCTGAGCACCTCCCTCGAATGACCCAAATATGGGAACAAGATTGCTGAGGTTTATCCCGAACACCCCAGCACTCGTGGCATGGGGGCAGAAGCCGAGGACTGGCCATCTCTCAGATTGGATAAACGGCCAAACAGAAGGTAATATTTTAAATTCACACAAGCGTTGCATAGCGCATATGAAACAACTTTTCATCATACAGGATCACACGAGCAAGTTTACTCAAATATTACATCCTTTGAACATTCGTCCGCTACAAGACGGGCACCCTTTAGGACACCCTCATAATAAATTTCGGGGGTGCGATGCTCCTTGCCTTGCGGCGTCCCTTCCTTGATCAGCTTCACAGCGTCTAGCTTGGCCCACTTCACCTTCACACAGGCGAAAGCCCAGCATGCACCTTCGATGCAGACGGACCGCTTGATGACCTCCAGCCGTGGACAAGCATCCACAAGCCGCCTCACCAGGCCGAAGTAGCTGTTCGGAAGGATGTCGCCAGGCCACATCCGGACTATAAGGCCCTTCATGGCCCGTTCGGCCGCCTTGTGCAGCTCGACCAGCTGCTTTAGCTGGTCGCTCAGAGGCATTGGGTGTTCGGTCCCAGTATACTGAGACCAGAACAGCTTCTCCGTTGAGCTTCCCTCCTCAGCCTGGTAAAACTGCACGGCATCCGACACGCTGCGGGGTAAATTTGCGAATGCTCCTGGAGAGCTCCGAATTCGGGTAAGTAGTCGGTAATTTACTTTTACATGCTTGCTCTGCATATAGAATGCCTTACCCGCCGCTGTCTTCTTCATTGCGTCGATCTCCTGGAGGGCCTTCTGGGCCTCGGCCTTGGCACTCTTCGCGTCTTTGAGTCTTTGAGTCAAGCTCCAACGCCTTGTGCTTCGCCACGAGAGCCTGGAGCTCTTGCTGCACCTCGCCCACCCGAGCCTCGTGCTTCTCTCGCTCGGTGCGCTCCTTGGTCGCTTTATCTTCGGCCTTGGTTAGTGCTTGCTTCAGGGTTGCCACCTCGGTCATGGCCCCTGGCAAACATACAATGATCCTGTCATTTTGCAATCACATCCTTTTTTATATATACATATCTATAGAAGGGGTATTACTTACCCTTGTTCTCCTCGAGCTGCCTCTTGGCAAGGCCGAGCTCTTTCCTGGACCCCTCGAGGTCCTGCTTCAGTACGGCGACCTCCGCAGTCAGTGCGGCGGACGCCAGCAGCGAAGCCTGCATACGCATATTGACATACTTATATTAGACTCCTGCGATATTATTTGATCCTCTCTTCAGCTTTTCTTTGTGAACACCGAACAAAGCATCAGGGGCTACTGTCTATGCGGTAATATTTCTACTACATTTTAAAACACTTACCTCAAAGCCTGTTAGAAGGCTGGCACAAGCTTCAGTCAATCCGCTCTTGGCGGACTGAACCTTCTGGATCACCGCACTCATGATAGTGCGATGCTCCTCGTCGATGGAAGCACTGTGAAGCGCTTCCAGCAGATTGTCCGGTGCCTCTGGATGGACAGAGGTCACCGGCACAGGCGTCTTGCCCCACTTAGAAGGAGGCCGCCTGCCCGAGCCCGGAACCACTGGAGGGTCCGGCGCGGTGTTCGGCCGAGGGCCGAACTCGGAGCTCTCAAGGGCCCCAACCCCTCGGCTCCCAGAGTCCGGAAGGTCGCCTTGAGGCGCCTCCGAGACTGTCTCCCCTCAATCCGGTGCCTCTTGAGACAACACCTCGGCGTTGTCAGCAGGATGAGGGGAGGTGGCGGTCGGGACTGGATCGCTATCCATGTCCGACGAGCCCAGGGAGCCGTTCGATGATACATCGATGCTGGTTCGCGGCGGCCTGCATAATCATGTTCGGCATTAGGGAAAGCAGTGCGACAAAGAAATTCTATGAGTTACTCTGGTATCTGAATACTTACGATCTCCCCGGGGGCTTGGCCCGGGGCAACCACTCGTCTTCGCCCTCGTCGGCGGCGGTGGAGTCCTCCCCTTCTTGGACCCTTTGGCCTCCCCAGTTGGGGCGGCCTTCCTTTTCTTGTCTCCCCCGCCTGGAGGGGGATCATCTTCTTCTTCCTCCTCGTCTTCGGGGAAGGAGTGTGCCGCAGAGTTATCGGACGATGAGTCCAATAACACCTGGTGCCGGGAACTCTTTTGGGTTCCCTTGGCCTTCTTGGTCTTCTCCGGCACCTTGTAAGGAGCCGGAGTCAGCATCTCCATCAGGAGAGCACTCGCAGTGTCTTCGGGCAAAGGGGCCGGACAGTTAATCTGCCCCGACATCACCACCCAGTCCTATCAAAGGCATGGAGATTAGACCCCGTGCAAAATTAAGCTAGGGAAAATAAATGACCTACGGGACGTATTGAACTCACCGGACGCGCTAGGCGCTTTGCACTTAGTCCGCGGTCCTCGGCGAGAGAAGGGGGGACCTCGGCGCCCTTGAACAGCACCTTCCAGACGTCCTTGTGCATCGTATCGAAAAGCTCGCTCAGAGTCTGGTGCTGGGCCAGGTCGAACTCCCACAAGGTAAAATCCCGTTGTTGACATGGGAGGGTCCGGTGGATGAGCATAACTTGGACTATGTTGACAAGCTTGAGCTTCTTGCTCGCCATGCTTCGGATACATTTCTGGAGTCCATCCAGCTCCACCGATGAACCCCACGACAAGCCCTTCTCTTTCCAGGAAGTGAGCCGTGTTAGGAATCCGGATCAAAACTCAGGGGCTGCCGCCCATTTGGTGTCGCGCGGCTCGGTGATGTAGAACCACGTCGATTGCCATCCCTTTATTGTCTCCACGAAGGAGCCTTCGAGCCATATGACATTGGGCATTTTTCCCACCATGGCTCCGCCGCATTCTGCTCGTTGGCCTCGTACTACCTTCGGCTTGATATTGAAGGTCTTTAACCACAGGCCGAAGTGGGGCCGGATGCGGAGGAAAGCCTCACACACGACGATGAACGCCGAAATGTTGAGGATGAAGTTCAGGGCCAGATCATGAAAGTCCAGCCCGTTGTAGAACATGAGACCATAGACGAATGGATGGAGGGGAAACCCTAGTCCGCAGAGGAAGTGGTGAAGGAAAACTACCCTCTCGTAAGGTTCCCGGGTAGGGACGATCTGGCCCGCAGCGGGCAGCCGATGCGCGATGTTCGCGGCTAAGTATCCGGCTCTGCGCAGCTTCTTGATGTCTCCCTCCGTGACGGAGGAGACCATCCACCTGCCTCCTGCTCCGGACATGGTTGGAGAAGGTTGAGGTGGAAGTGTGGACTTGGGCGCTAGAGCTCGAGTGTGCGAAAATGGATGAGCAAAGGAGGAAGAAGGCATGGATAGAAAGGTGAATCCTTATCCCTTTATATGGGCGGACGAAGCTAAGCGTCCCACTTGCCTGGTAAAACTTGCTTATCCCCCAAGCGCCATAATTGATGGCGCGGTTGGGTTACCCACGCCCGTATTGATGAGAATCCCGTAATAAGGGGACACGATCTCTGCTTTGACAAGACATGTCGAAAAACTGCCTCGCGTTATGTGCGGCGCTGGTTAAAGGAAACGGTTCGAATAATCACCGGGCCATGACATAACGTCATGCTGCCAAAACAAGCCAGCAAATTAGATCTAGGAAAATATTATTCTCTCTACGGTGGAATGTGGAACTTATTTTGCAGGGTCGGACACTATCCTCGTCTTCAAATTCTTCTGTGATGTATTCGGAGAAGGAATCCGCCTTGCAATGCCGAAGACAATACTGTGCGCCGGACTCATCGTCATTGAAGCCTGGTTCAGGGGCTACTGAGGGAGTCCTGGATTAGGGGGTCTCCGGACAGCCGGACAATATCCTTTGGCCGGACTATTGGACTATGAAGATACAAGATTGAATACTTCGTCTCATGTCCGAATGGGACTCTACTTGGCGTGGAAGGCAAGCTAGGCAATACGAATATGGATATCTCCTCCTTTGTAACCGAGCTTGTGTAACCCTAACCCTCTTCGGTGTCTATATAAACCGAAGGGTTTTAGTCCGTAGGACAACAATCACAACATACAATCATACCATAGGCTAGCTTCTAGGGTTTAGCCTCTCTGATCTCATGGTAGTTCTACTCTTGTACTACCCATATCATTAATATTAATCAAGCAGGACGTAGGGTTTTACCTCCATCAAGAGGGCCCGAACCTGGGTAAAACATTGTGTCCCCTGCCTCCTGTTACCATCCGGCCTAGACGCACAGTTCGGGACCCCCTACCCGAGATCCGCCGGTTTTGACACCGACAAGGAGGCCACGCTCAAGTCCCTCGTACCTGCACAAAACGATAGCTACTCGCAACCAACGCGATTAGGGGTTGTCAATCCTTTCACGGTCACTTACGAGAGTGAGATCTGATAGATATAATATTTTTGGTATAGAGATGCAAAGTGAAAAGTAAAAGGCAAAGTAAAAAAGCAAAGCAAGATTAAAGTGATGGAGATTGATATGATGAGAATAGACCTGGGGGCCATAGGTTTCACTAGTGGCTTCTCTCAAGAGGATAAGTATTCTACGGTGGGTGAACAAATTACTGTTGAGCAATTGACAGATTTGAGCATAGTTATGAGAATATCTAGGCATGATCATGTATATAGGCATCCCGTCCGTGACAAGTAGACCGAAACGATTCTGCATCTACTACTATTACTCCACTCATCGACCACTATCCAGCATGCATCTAGAGTATTAAGTTAAAAACAGAGTAACGCTTTAAGCAAGATGACATGATGTAGAGAGATAAATTCATGCAATATGAAATAAACCCCATCTTGTTATCCTCGATGGCAACGATGCAATATGTGCCTTGCTGCCCCTTCTGTCACTGGGAAAGGACACCGCAAGATCGAACACAAAGCTAAGCACTTCTCCCATGGCAAGAAAAACCAATCTAGTAGGCCAAACCAAACTGATAATTCGAAGAGACTTGCAAACATAACCAATCATACATAAAAGAATTCAAAGAAAATTCAAATATTATTCATAGATAGACTTGATCAAAAACCCACAATTCATCGGTCTCAACAAACACACCGCAAAAAAGAAGAAGATTACATCAAATAGATCTCCACAAGAGAGGGGGAGAACTTTGTATTGAGATCCAAAAAGAGAGAAGAAGCCATCTAGCTAATAACTATGGACCCGAAGGTCTGAGGTAAACTACTCACACTTCATCGGAGAGGCTATGATGATGTAGAAGCCCTCCGTGATGACGGCCCTCTCTGGCGGAGCTCCGGAACAGGCCCCAAGATGGGATCTCGTGGATACAGAAAGTTGCGGCGGTGGAATTAGGTTTTTGGCTCCGTCTCTGTTCGTTTGGGGGTACGTAGGTATATATAGGAGGAAGAAGTACGTCGGTGCAGCTTCGGTGGGCCCACAAGGGTGGGGGGCGCGCCTGGGGGTATAGAGCGCGCCCCCTACCTCGTGCCCACCTTGAAGCTTCCTTGGCGTAGGGTCCAAGTCTCCTGGGTCATATTCGGGAAGAAAATCACGTTCCAGAAAGGTTTATTCCGTTTGGACTCCGTTTGATATTCCGTTTCTTCGAAACACTGAAATAGGCAAAAACATCAATTCTGGGCTGGGCCTCCGGTTAATAGGTTAGTCCCAAAAATAATATAAAAGTGGAAAATAAAGCCCAATATAGTCCAAAATAGTAGATAATATAGCATGGAGCAATCAAAAATTATAGATACGTTGGAGACGTATCAGACAGGAGCTGTGAATAACTTCTCTTTGAGGGTGTTGAAAGCAACGTCACATTCAGGTGTCCAAACATACTTGACATGCTTCTGGAGGAGGTTGGAAAGAGGCTTTGCAATCTTAGAGAAATTCTCAATGAATCTTCGACAGTAACTTGCGAGCCCAAGAAAACTGCAGAGCTGCTTGACATTCTAAGGAGGTTCCCAATTCACAATTGCACACACCTTCTTGGGATTAACAGCGATGCCCTTGGAGGAGATGATATGACCAAGGTAAAGAACTTCGTCAAGCCAGAAATCACACTTGGAAAACTTCGCATAGAATTGGTGCTCTCTAAGTTTGTCAAGCACCAATCTCAAATGCTTGGCATGATCCTCCTTATTCTTGGAAAAGACCAAGATATCATTGAGATACACCAGGACGAAATCATTTGTGTAGGGGTTGAAGATGAAGTTCATCATGTGAGAGAACGTTGGAGGAGCATTGACAAGGCCGAAAGACATGACAGTATATTCATAAGAATCATAGCTTGTTCTGAATGTTGTCTTGGGGATATCTTGTTCACCAATGTGAATCTAATGATAACCAATACGAAGGTCAAGCTTAGAGAATACTTTAGCACATTTGAGTTGCTCGAATAGCTCATTGATGTTGGGAAGTGGATACTTGTTCTTAATTGTCTTCTTGTTCAATGGACGGTAGTCGACGCAGAGTCGTTCCGTTCTATCCTTCTTCTTGACAAAAAGAACACCACAACCCCATGGAGATGAACTCGGTCTAATCAGACACATACGCTCTTGTTCATCGAGTTGTTTCTTCAACTCCTTCAACTCCTCTGGTCCAAGCTTATAAGCATGCTTGCAAACAGGTTCCGTGCCAGGCTCAAGATCGATAACGAATTCAACTGACCGGTGAGGAGGCATTCCCGGAAGCTCTTCTGGAAAGACGTCTTGATATTCATAAACGACTGGAATCTGAGAGATGGCATTCAACTCGCCCTTCTCATTGAGAGAAAACAGTCGAATGGTTTCATCCCGAGCGGCATAGATGATCACATCCTGAGAAGAGTGTGTCAATTGAATCTGCCTGGCAGCACAATCAAGCTAAGCCTTGTGCTTAGAAAGCCAGTCCATCCCAAGAATTAGATTGATATCCGAGTCACCAAGAACAATTGGAGAAGACAGAAATTTATAGTTTCCCATCTCGATAGACACATCAGGAGCTATCAAACTAGAGCTCAAGCGTTTACCCGGAGAAATGACAGCCATGGGTTTACCGAAAACTGAAGTAGTGAAATCATGCTTGGTAAAAAATGGTCTTGACATGAAACAATGCGATGCACCAGTGTCGAAAAGAACTTTTGCAGGAATAGAGTTAACTGGAAGGTTACCCATGATCACATCTGAAGAATCCTCTGCCTGAGTTGCGTTCATCATGTTCACCTTAGCATGCTTGGGATTATGCTTGACCACTGCATTGCTGGAAGATCTCACGGGAGGAGGAGGCAGAAGGCGCCTTTGGTTGAAGCATTTGTTTGCATAGTGCCCTTTCCGCTGACACTTGTTGCAAGTAACCTCTGAGAGCGGACGATGATAAGGAGCACTTGACCTTGGAGTTTGAGACTGAGCTTTGTTCTGATAGCCTGGGTTGGGTGAGTGGGAAGATCCATTGCCACCTTTGCTCTTTTGCTGGTAGGGCTGACGAAACGGAGGAGGAGGCAACCAGAACTTCTGTTGCTTAGCTGCCACTCGTGATGAAGAAGAAGATTGAACTGCATCCCTGACTCTCTTCTTAGATGTCTCGCACTTGAGCTGAGCAGCTTCTTGCTTTAGTGCCATGTTATAGAATTGATCGAACTTGGTCGGCTCAAGAAGCACGAGAGCTAACTGCAGATCCTCTCTGAGGCCACCTCTGAATTGATAGATCATACTCTTTTCATCAGGAACATCTTGTTTAGCAAATCGAGCAAGTTTCTGAAACTGGATATTGTATTGATACACGGACATGCTGCCTTGCCTGAGATTGCGGAACTCCTCACGCTTGCTCTCAGCCATACTTGGTGGAATGTGATGAGCTTTGAAGTCTCGGCGGAAATCATCCCAGGTAATCACACGACCTCCTCTAGAATCTCTGTATTATTGATACCACTCAGCAGCTTGGTCCTTGAGTTGAAAAGAAGCAAACTTGACAAAGTCCTCAAGTCTAACATTGCTACATTCAAAATGTTTGCAAATGTCCACGAGCCAATCGTCGGCGTCTGTGGCCTCGGCACACTTGTTGAAGGACTTCGGCTGGTTTGTGAGGAACTGGTTGAGGGTAGCAAACTAAGGCTGGTTGTTGCCTTGGCCTTGATTTCCTTGGTTTCCTTGCCCTTGGTTTCACTCTTGCAAGAGTTGCAAAAGCATCTGAGTGTTGGCGTTGGTGGCTGCCATGACAGCTTGCCATGCCTCCGGAGGTGGAGGTGGTGGCGGAGGGTTCGACTGATTCCCATCATTGTTGTCCGGATTCTGACGCGTTGGAGGAGCCATCCTAAAGAGGGTAACATCCGTTAGAATTTTTGAAAGACAGATATTCAAGTTGAATCAATGGATCGAAATTGCAACATATAGTCTCACAATAAACATTCGAACAAGGATGAACGAATGAATTCCAAAGTAGATCATCACACGTCCATACGGTTGAGAAGCCACTTAGATAAAGGTAGATGAATAAAGCAACAAGGTACGAATATGAACAAATAAGTGGTAAGGATTACCCAATCACAAACCAAATATCTGCGGGAAGAAATTCTAGAGCTACTTGAATTCCCACCTATAAAACTCCCGAAACTTTCTGGTTATGCAATCAGGTGTTGGGGATACAGGGAAATCATAATATCTCACCCAAACTAGCAATTCCTACATCCAGCTGTATCCATCCTTCAACACATAACCAAGAAACCTTCGGAAATCATGTACCTCAACCTTCGAGAAGCATCCGTTATATGAGTTATGGCGATACTCCCGAACTCCCGCCCCAGTACTGGGTGGCGTCGAGGTTATCTTACCAACAACTGCATAAAAGAGATTTTTGATGTCGGCGAACTCAGGTATTCCAGAACTGCAACGATAAAATTGTGACGACAACACCTCAGAGCTCAACTCCCCGGGACACTGCCACAACCCCTAAATGTCAGGAGGCACCAAGAACAATGTTCTCATCACAAGACTATCGGAACGGTTCCAAGATACCCGCGTGATCCTAAAAATTCATGAAATTTGAGGAAAGGAGAGTCAAAACTTCTACGTCAGGAGGCCTCACCAGAGCGATGAAGGGACTGAGGAGTAAAAAGAATCCTACTCTCCGATATATATAATCCTAAGACTCAAAACATTTTGTTCTAGACTCAATAACGTGAGCGATTCGATCAAGCAAGGGGCTCCTAAGTCGGGGATGGCTCTGATTACCAACTTGTAACACCCACAATGCGGCTATATCTCCCATGTGTCGGGGCACGACTTAGAGGCATAGCCGCATGGTAGGCTTGTTGCAAGAGGGGTAATCTTCACACAATCCCATGTACTGAATAGAAAGGGATAAACAGTTGGCTTACAATCGCCAATACATAAATAATTCATACATCATCCAAAGTACAATCAAAGGTCCGACTACGGAACCAAAATAAAGGAAGACAACCCCAAATGTTAGATCCCCGATCTACCCAACTGGGCTCCACTACTGATCATCAGGAAAAGAAACATAGTAACAGCCCGAATCCTCGTCGAACTCCCACTTGAGTTCGGTGGCATCACCTGCACTGGTATCCTCGGCACCTGCAACTGTTTGGAAGTATCCGTGAGTCACGAGGACTCAACAATCTCACACCCGCGAGATCAAGATTATTTAAGCTTATGGGTGGGAGAAGGTAGTGAGGTGGAGCTGCAGCAAGCACTAAGCATATATGGTGGCTAACATACGCAAATAAGAGCGGGAAGAGAAACAACGCATGATCGAGAAGCTATAAGTGATCAAGAAGTGATCCTGAAGCTACTTACGTTCAAGCATAGCACAAGACCGTGTTCTCTTCCCGGACTCTGCCGAAAAGAGACCATCACGGCTACACACGCGGTTGATTCATTTTAATTAAGTTAAGTGGCAAGTTCTCTATAACTGGATATTAACAAATTCCCATCTGCCACATAACCACGGGCATGTCTCTCGAAAGTTTATACCCTGCAGGGGTGTCCCAACTTAGCCCATCACAAGCTCACACGGTTAACGAAGGATATTCCTTCTCTCGGAAAAACCCGATCAGTCTCAGAATCCCGGTTACAAGACATTTCGACAATGGTAAAACAAGACCAGCAAAGCCGCTCGATGTGCCGACAAATGCCGATAGGAGTCGCACGTATCTCGTTCTCAGGGCACACCAGATAGGTCAAGCTACGAGTAAAACCAACCCTCAAGTTGCCCCGAGGTGGCCCCGCAGGTTGCCTGTTTCGGACCAACACTCAGAGGAGCACTGGCCCCGGGGGGTTTAAAATAAAGATGACCCATGAGTCTGCAAAACCCAAGGGAAAGGTATATGGTGGTAGGTAGGCAAATGGTAAAACCAAGGTTGGGCCTTGCTGGAGGAGTTTTATTCAAGGCGAACTGTCAAGGGGTTCCCATAACACCCAACCACGTAAGGAACGCAAAATCAAGGAACATAACACCGGTATGACGTAAACTAAGGCGGCAAGAGTGGAACAAAACACCAGGCACAAGGCCGAGCCTTCCACCCTTTACCAAGTATATAGATGCATTAAAGTAAATAAGATATAATAATGACATCCCAACAAATATTCATGTTCCAACATGGAACAAACTTCAACTTCACCTGCAACTAGCAACGCTATAAGAGGGGCTGAGCAAAAGCGGTAACATAGCCAAACAACGGTTTGCTAGGAAGGTGGGTTAGAGGCTTGACATGGAAATATGGGAGGCATGATATAGCAAGTGGTAGGTAGCGTGACATAGCGATAGAACGAACAACTAGCAAAGCAAAGATAGAAGTGATTTGGAGGGTATGGTCATCTTGCCTGCAAAGTTCTTTGAGTTGTCGAAAGCTTGATCCTCGATAGCGTACTCAACAGGTTCCTCGTTCACGTACTCGTTTCCCGGATCTACCCAAAGCAAGAACACAAGCAATGGAACAACAATCAATCACAGTGCAATGCACAAGCAACATGATGCAATACATGGCATGATATGCAAGACATGATATGCAATCCATATGCATGCTCTGGAAGGGAAAGAACGAACAAGGTATCAACTTGGCAAACCAAGTATGTCGCTGGAAAGAGGAGATGATTTCGGTTGAAATCGATATAAAGATCACCGAAAACGGATGCACGGTTTGCAAATGGCAAGCAAAACAAGAATGGTGGTATTCTGCGATTAACAGCACGATGGCACTTAGAATGCAACAAGAAACTAAGATACTGCACTCCAACATAGCAACAAAGCATATGGCGGTGATGTACAAGAGATGCTTGACAAAACATGAACACTGA
Organism: Triticum urartu; assembly: GCF_056163025.1. Taxonomy (NCBI): domain Eukaryota; kingdom Viridiplantae; phylum Streptophyta; class Magnoliopsida; order Poales; family Poaceae; genus Triticum; species Triticum urartu. The sequence continues at coordinate 556,051,101 of NC_141879.1, forward strand.
GTTATGGCTAAATCACACTAGAACAGGTTCAAACAAGCATGGCAAAAGTGAAAAAGATATCAGCATCACAGACTTAGTGAAAATACTAACATGTCAAAAGCAACATCAGAAAGCAATGTTTAGAGCAAGAAAACAACACGCTACAGGAACATATCATAGAAAACCAAGGAATGGCATGATTCTACTAAAATCATAGATCAAAATTCCCTTACTGAACATGAGCCAAAAAGGCACAGAAGATATGATGGCACCCACGTAAACATAGCAAGATTTATTAACAGTTTTAGACTTAGCAGAAAAATAGAGCATGGCATAAACAGAACTATGATAGAAACTTTGCGAGCTTATGCCACTCACCACAAAGCTAGCTTCTAGGGTTTAGCCTCTCTGATCTCGTGGTTGATCTACTCTTGTACTACCCATATCATCAATATTAATCAAGCAGGACGTAGGGTTTTACCTCCATCAAGAGGGCCCGAACCTGGGTAAAACATTGTGTCCCCTGCCTTCTGTTACCATCCGCCTTAGACGCACAGTTCGGGACCCCCTACCTGAGATCCGCCGGTTTTGACACCGACATTGGTGCTTTCATTGGGAGTTCCTCTGTGTCGTCGCCGTTAGGCTTGATGGCTCCTACTATCATCGATAGCGATGTAGTCCAGGGTGAGACTTTTCTCCTCGGACAGATCTTCGTGTTCGGCGGCTTTGCACTGCGGGCCAATTCGCTTGGCCATCTGCAGCAGATTGAAAGTTACGCCCCTTGCCACCAGGTCAGGTTTGGAAGCTTAAACTACACGGCCGATATCCGCGGAGACTTGATCTTCGACGGATTTGAGCCTCTGCCTTGTGCGTCACGCGGTCACGATGAGTACGATTTAGCTCTATCATCGGATAGTGTTCAGGAGATCGCACAGGCAGCCGCTCCGACCCTCAATTCGGAGCCAGTTGCGCCGTCCGTGGACGGGTGGATGGACCCCGCCACAGAGGCCTTACCCTCAGTGGCGATCGAGCCAAACATCGACCTTACCTTGCACGAGAGCCGTGTTGTTAAACTGTCGGATCCTTCTCCGGCCACGGACTCCGAACCGCCTGCGCCCGTTCCTATCGAATCCGATTGGGCGCCGATCACGGAGTTTACCTCGGCGGATATTTTTCAGCACTCGCCCTTTGGCGACATACTGAACTCATTAAGGTCTCTCTCCTTGTCAGGAGGATCCTGGCCGTACTATGTCCGGCAGGACTAGGATGCGTACGACGAAGAAATTCGCGGCCCACCCACCACCCACTTAGTAGCCACTGTCGATGACTTAACCGACATGCTCGACTTCGACTCCGAAGACATCGACGGTATGGACGACGATGCGGGAGACGAAGAGGAACCACTGCCCACAGGGCACTGGACAGTCACTTCACCACATGACGTATACATGGTGGACGCACCAAAGGAAAACAACGACGAGGAACGGAAGGACGCAACGAAGGGTTGTTCCCTCGAGAAGTAGTCAAAACGGAGGCGTAAGCGCCGCCCCAAATCCCGCCTCGGTAGAAACAATGATCACACAGACCTAGCGTTAGAGCAGGTGGAACCATTGCTGGACCACGGCAACACGGAGAATCAAGCCGAACAACCCGACTCTGTAAAAGATCATAGTCCGGATGACGTCACACCGGACAGACACCCGGAGCAACAGAATGCCCATCGAAGGCTCGTTGCTACCACGAGGAGTCTAAAAAAGCAAAAGCAAAGGCTCAAGGCTGCGCAAAATACACTCCAAATCAGATGGAACAAAGTACTCAACACAGCAACGAAGTACGGCGGTAATCGCCCTACCAAGAGCTACCCGAAGCGGAAGTTGCTACCTGAATTCGATGAGGAGACCTTAGAACCACCACAACCAAAAATCAAAACAGCCATCTGGCCAGATAGGAAACCTCACGGCCAACATGGAGTGGCAAACAACGCCGCACACAAGCCAGTACGCGATCCACGCGAGGACGCGCATCAAAGGGACGGCTCAACCAGATCCATCTATGGACCACGTAAGCGTGCTCCAGCATACAACGCAACACAACAAACATCCGAAGAACGCGGTACACCCGGATACAGGGGTGCCGCACACCCCCTATGTTTCACCGCTGAGGTGCTAGATCATGAATTTCCAGAGGGATTCAAACCCGTAAATATAGAGGCATACAACGGAACAACAGACCCTGGTGTCTGGATTGAGGATTATATCCTCCATATCCATATGGCTCGAGGAGATGACCTCCACGCCATTAAGTATTTACCCCTCAAACTCAAAGGGCCAGCTCAGCACTGGCTTAAGAGCCTCCCCGAAAGTTCCATTGGAAGCTGGGAGGAGCTCGAAGATGCTTTTCGGGCAAATTTTCAAGGGACTTACGTCCGACCTCCAGACGCGGACGATTTGAGTCATATAACTCAACAGCCCGGAGAGTCAGCCCGAAAACTTTGGAACAGGTTTCTTACTAAAAAGAACCAAATAGTCGACTATCCGGACGCCGAAGCCTTGGCAGCTTTTAAGCATAGCGTCCGTGACGAATGGCTTGCCAGACACCTCGGCCAAGAAAAGCCAAGAACAATGGCAGCATTAACAAGCCTCATGACCCGCTTTTGTGCGGGTGAGGATAGCTGGCTAGCCAGATGCAACATCAGCGACCCAAGTACATCCGAAGTTAGAGATGGAAACGGGAAATCACGGCGCAACAACAATAACAAACGCCAGAATAAAGAAGACAACACGAAGAGCACGGCCGTAAACGCCGGATTCAGAAGCTCTCGGCCAGGTCAGCAAAAGCCGCCCCCTAAAGGCGCCAGAGACGAACTGTCCAGCCTAAAGAAAATTCTGGACCAAGTATGTCAGATCCATACCACCCCTGGTAAACCTGCTAATCATACCCACAGAGAATGTTGGGTCTTCAAGCAGTCCGGCAAGCTCAACGCCGTACACAAGGGGGAGGATACACCAAGCGACGACGAGGATGAGCCTCTCAAGCAAGACACTGGGGAAGAAAAGAAGTTTCCACCAGAAGTCAAAACAGTCAACGTGTTATATGTGATCAAAGGGAGAAACAAAGCGGCACTCCCAGAAAAATATGCCCAAGGGCCTATCACCGCGGAGTCCTACCACTGGTCGTCTCAATCGATCACTTTCGACCATCGTGATTACTCAGCAAGTATCCGGCGTGCAGGATGGGCTGCCCTGGTATTAGACCCAATAATTGACGGATACCACTTCACACGAGTCCTGATGGACGGTGGCAGCAGTCTAAACCTGATATACCAGGATACAATCCGCGAAATGGGGATAGACCCAACGAAAATTTGCCATAGCAACACTACCTTTAAAGGAGTAACGCCAGGCCCAGGGGCTCACTGCACGGGCTCCCTGCTACTAAAGGTTACATTTGGCTTCCCCGATAACCTCCGTAGCGAACATTTAACCTTCCACATTACTCCATTCCCAAGTGGCTATCAAGCACTACTTGGACGCGAAGCTTTCGCTCGCTTTAATGCAATACCGCATTACGCTTCCCTCACGCTCAAGATGCCCGGTCCACGTGGCATCATTACAGTGAATGGAAATATTGAGAGATATTTGCGTGCCGAAGAGAGTGCGACTGCCTTGGCAGCCACACACTAAAAACGGCCTCACTAACTAAAGCATTTGATAGGTCGTCAAGACCACGGACACGGTTAGACGAGTCAAGCCCAGCTACATGTAATTCATACCGGATTGATGGCCACACCCCTATTACAAATACAAGGGGCTCAACGCGCACAGACAAGTGGCAATTTTTACTCATCTTTAATTATATATGGTTTCTTTAAAAACTACCTTTGCACGACAACTTTTCACCTAAGTTCCTCTCTTTTACAGATGACCATCGTGCTACACCCGTCCAGGATACGGCACAACGGAGACACAGGCGCAGACGTGCGGTAGGGACCCGCTCCAAGGATTCTTTTTAGATTAAGACCCTGCGTAAACCTTTTTTACTGTCTCTTGTTGATATACATCCCTCGGATTCTCAATACAATTGAGAAGGATGCTGACGTCTTGGCATGTGGCCACGTCAGAATAACGCATGTACCCGGACACAAGGGGCTTCTTACAAAGGGCACTATTTAGGCCCGGTGTATACCATAAAGACCGAATACCTTAGGGAGTGTTCGGCACCGTGAGTTTGGCCTTATATGCATCAGCTCCGAATCATGTCTTTGGTCAAATGTTGGGTTTGCCCGGCTCCTGTGTTTTGGTGCCTTACGTTCCGTTTTATCGGCTAAGGCAGCACCAGGAGAACTACTGCGATTATGCCCTGGTTCGCCCGGACGAGCACCTCAGTAGAGAAAGCCAAAAACTGACTGTCATGATATAGCGCGAGACTGGTCAACCACTCGATGACCTATCGGAATGTTAGAATTCCTCCGCTTTAACGAAGGGCCGTTTCCCGGCCAGGCATATACGCACCCCGAGTTCAGGAGAGTGCGGAGCCACCAGGGGCTATATAGTAGCCCCACCGTCAAACTCCTGTGGCTAAGTGAAAGTGTTAAAGCATCATAGTCCGGTTGCCTCGTTCGCTGTGCTATCACCTCCTTAATAGGACCAAGATGTTGGGTTAAGTGTGAACACACGTTTTTTGTAAGCACCCCCGCATTATATGCGTGGGGGTTTAAGCCGACGACTGCAATCTTTCAGGTTATATACATATATACATAAACGGCCGCACACGAGGCATCATATTACTTTCCGGCAAAAGTATAAATACAGCCTTACTACATTTCATAAAAACATTGTGTTTACAATGGGAATACATGTCACTCAAACATAATATTCTTCGAGCACTGGGACTCTATCAAACGAGCACCCTCAAGAACCTCTTCAAAATAGTGCTTGGCAGCTACTCGGCCTATGGCCGAACCTTGCGCCGCAATAGTGGCAGCATCCATCTCCACCCAGTATGCCTTGACACGAGCAAAGGCCATCCGCGAGCCTTCTATGCATGCCGACCTCTTCATCATATTGATGCGTGGCACCGCACCAAGGAACTGCTGCACCAAGCTGAAATAGCTGTTCGGCTTCGGCTTCTCCGGCCACAAATGATCTACGACGGACCTCATGGCAAGTCCGGACAACCTATTAAGTTCGGCCCATTCGGCTAGCTGGTCAATCAAGGGAAGCGGACGCTCTGGAACATTAAATTGCGACCAGAACAGCTTGTCCACTTCACGATCTGTCTGATCTCGGAAGTATTTGACCGCATCGACAACGCTTGCCGCCAAGTCCATATATGCGTCTGCCGAACTCCACAGCCGATCCAGAGGGGCATACCGCGGATCTCTGAACTTCCTCTGCAGTAGAAAGGGCTTCCCAGCCGCAATATCCCCGGCTTCGCGCAGCTCCTCCTTCTTCGCCCTCATAGCAGAGCGAGTGTCTTTGGTTACCATCGTGGCCTTTTCAAGGTCCGCCGCCTTCACTCGGTTCTCTTCTTCAAGGAACCGGCAAGGGTCGGCAGTGTCTTTTAATTCTATGGCCATCTTGGCCATCTTCTCTTTGCTTTCGCAATGCGCGGTCTTCTCGGCTCTTAACTCTTCGTCCGCCTTCAAAGCAGCCACATTACTAACTCTTGCTTGTTCCTTGGCTCGGGCAAGTTCAGCCCGAAGGGTCTCCATGGTGGCAGCTCCGTCTGCAGTCACAACATATTAAAGATACTGGCATCATGCTGCTCTTATTATGTGACATTCACCAGAAAACATTACTTACCCTGTGACTCGTCAAGCCGTTTGTTAACAAGATCGATGTCGACGTCTGCCGCATCCAGTTACCGCTTTAGTTCGGCAAACTCATTAGTCCGGCTAGCCACCGGAGCCTCCACCACCTGCACATAAAGGCAGTGTGGTTCTTACCTGGGACTATGATCCTCTGTTCGCCGTCGTTTTCAACGACAACCAGAGTCTCAGGGGCTACTATCTACACAGGGCATACCTAACATGTGCGGTACTATCAAAGAGTATGTCATTTCACGTACCTCAAAGCCCGTCAGTAGACTCATAAAGGCATCATGTAATCCGCTTTCAGCGGATGAAATTCTTTCCATCACCATACCCATCAATGTACGGTGTTCTTCTGAGATGGTCGCTCGCTCCAACAGCTCCCTCAGAACGTCCGACCGCATACCAGACGGTGCCGGACTCTTTTGTTTGCTCTCCTCAAGAGCCGGACACTGGGGACTTCAGGTGATTATGGGATTATCTTCTGGCCTCACCGGATCCGGAGAGGCCCTCCGTGATGACACTTCGAGGTCGCCCGCTTTTTGAGCAGAGGAGTACGGGGGAGGCATTTCGCTCTCCATCATCTCCGGAAGAAGATCCCCCGAAGACGAGCTCAGCTGAGAAGGGCTAAGATCCGAACTGCAAGATATATGCTTCAGTTATTTTTCTCGGAGGAAAGGTAGTATACCTTCACTATTAAAGTATTTTTTGATCACTTACAACTCGTGGGAGGGCTGATCCCTGCGCGGACTGTGTGCGGCAAGAGCACCCCCCGAGGCAGGACCCTCTGTTGGAGACCTTTTCTCCCGTTTGGAGGCCTCGGTTTTTGGATCCTCAGAGGCAGTCCTCTTCCTCCCCTGTAGCGAGAGAAGGTCAGAATCTTCTCCTTGGTTATCCTTCCTTATGGAGGCGCTCATTCCCTCGGTTGGAACTGGTAGCGACGGGGGCCCGCTTTCGACCTCATTATTCCCCCTTTATCTTCCTTTGAGGGCTCCGGGCAGGGTGCTAGCTCGAGCATGTTTTCCAGTACCAGATTCTCCAAACCCTCAGGAAGGGGGCCGAACACCGAATCATCTTAGCCTTTGTTAGCCAGTCCTGGTCAAAGAGCGACTTCTCAGAATGACGTCTTGGTAAAAAAAGGACGGTGTGTTTGGCTAAAGGATTACTTACTTGGTCGACGGTACGGTTGCTGCTCAGGCCCACGTCCTCGGTAGTATCCGGACACTCTATTTGGGGTCCGAAGAATGATTTGTACATCTCCTCGTGCGTCAGGCCGAGGAAATTCTGAATAGTACGCGGCCCTTCTGGGTTGAACTCCCACATGCGGAGGGGCCGGCGTTTGCAAGGCTGGACTCGACGAACCAGCATGACTTGCGCCACCATAACCAGACTGAAATCTCCTTCGAAGAGATCGCGAATGTGGCTCTACAGTATAGGCACGTCCTTGGCTGGACCCCAGCTCAGTCCTCTGCTAATCCATGACATCAGTTGAGGTGGAGGGCCCGAGCGGAAAGCAGGGGCAGCCACCCACTTGGCACTTCTGCGAGCTATGATGTAAAACCACTCCTGTTGCCATAATCCGGACACCTCTAAAAAGGAACCTTTGGGCCACGGAGCTCCTGCTATCTTGCTTATTAATGCGCCTCCGCACGCTGCATACTACCCCTCGACCATCTTCGGCTTCACGTCAAAGGTCTTGAGCCACAGGCCGAAGTGAGGGGTAATGCGGAGGAAGGCCTCACACACGACAATGAATGTCGAGATGTGGAGAAAGGAGTCTGGGGCTAGATCGTGGAAATCTAGCCCGTAATAGAACATCAAACCCCTAACAAAGGGATACAGGGCGAGGCCTAGACCTCGGAGGAAGTGCGAGATGAACACGACGTTCTCGTTGGGTTCAGGAGTAGGGACGACCTGCCCTCGGGCAGGCAGCCGATGCGAGACCTCGGCAGTCAGGTATCTGGCCTCCCTCAACTTCTTGATATCCTCTTCCATAACGGAGGAGGGCATCCGCCGGCCTTGAAGGCTAGATCCGGACATGATTGAAGGTCCGAAGCACCTGACCTGGGCTTTGGGTGTTAGAACTCGAGGCGGGGGAAGGATTCGATTAAGCACGGGAGGGAAAAAAGTAAAAGCCTTGTCCCTTTATAAAGAGGGTGAATATCAAGCATCCTCTCCGCAGCCATTTGGGACTTGCCTATAATCTAGGAGTCCTAGACACGGTTGGGTTACCCACGATCATATTGATGAGAATCCCATAATTAGGGGGACACGATCTCTGCTTTGACAAGACGTGTCAAAAAACTGCTTCACGTTATGTGCGTGGCTAGTTAAAGGAAATGGTTCGAATAATCACCGGGCTGTCATGTAATGTCTTGTTGCCAAAACAAGTCAGCAAATTGGATTTGTGGAAATATTATTCTCTCTATGGTGGTATGTGGAACTTATTTTGCAAGGTCAGACACTATCCTTATACTCAAATTCTTCCGTGGTATATTCGGAGGAGGAACCCGCCTTGCAATGCCGAAGACAATACTACGCGCCGGAGGGTTTTAGTCCGTAGGACAACATACAATCATACCATAGGCTAGCTTCTAGGGTTTAGCCTCTCTGATCTCGTGGTATATCTACTCTTATACTACCCATATCATCAATATTAATCAAGCAGGACGTAGGGTTTTACCTCCATCAAGAGGGCCCGAACCTGGGTAAAACATTGTGTCCCCTGCCTCCTGTTACCATCCGCCTTAGACACACAGTTTGGGACCCCCTACCTGAGATCCGCCGGTTTTGCCACCGACAATACCCTTTTAGGACGGGAGGCGTTCACAATCTTCCAAGCCGTACCCCATTACGGGTACATGAAGCTCAAAATGCCCGGGCCCAACGGAATCATCACTCTCGCCAGCGATCCAGACACGGCACTCTGCGCCGAAAACAAAACAGCCGCACTGGCCCTCGAGGCATTATCCGAAGCCCTCTCGGCCGAGGAATTAACCACGCTACGCTCCATAGTGGACAGGGACGACGAGATACTTGACAAGAGATCCAAGTCCACCTCTTTTAAACCAGCGGATGAAATAGTCAAATTCCAAGTCCACCCAACGGACCCTACAAAAACAGCCTCCATCGGGGCACAGTTAAACCCCGCTGTGGACGCCGCACTACAAGAGTTCCTGCGCGAGAACTGGGACATATTCGCCTGGCATCCCTCAAACATTCCAGGAATCCCATGCAGGCTGGCCGAGCATAGCCTCAATATCCTAAAGGGATTCAAGCCGGTCAAGCAAGCTCTTCGGCATTTCTCCGAACCTAAGAGACAGGCCATGGGAGAGGAACTAGCCAAGTTATTGGAGGCCGGATTCATCAGAGAAATAAAACACCCGGACTGGCAAGCAAACTTGGTGATGGTACCAAAGAAGGACAAATCCTGGCGCCTTTGTGTCGATTTCAAAGACCTCAATAAAGCTTGCCCAAAGGATCCCTTCCCCCTCCCACGCATCGATCAAATCATTGATGCTACCGCAGGACACGAGTCATTGTGTTTCCTCGACGCATACTCCGGTTACCACCAAATCAAGATAGCGGAGTCCGACCAAGCCGCAACAGCATTCATCACACCATATGGTCCCTTCTGTTTTAACACAATGCCTTTTGGGATCAAAAACACCGGCGCAACATATCAACGCATGATTCAGACATGTCTGGAGAAACAAATCGGCAAAATAGTAGAGGCATACGTAGACGATGTGGTCGTCAAAACCAAACACGTCAACTCTTTGATAGATGACTTGAGGCTCACATTCAACAACCTCCGAACATACGACATCAAGCTCAATCCGGAAAAATGTGTTTTCGGCGTACCAGCCGAAAAGCTCCTGGGTTTCATTGTCTCCAGTAGAGGTATTGAAGCTAATCCGGCCAAAATCCAAGCTTTGTCACAGTTGGCTACCCCAACGGACCTCAAACAAATCCAGAAGTTAACTGGATGTGTGGCGGCTCTAAGCCGCTTTATCTCCCACTTAGGAGAAAAGGCTTTACCCCTTTATTGCCTCCTTCGGTGCACCGAACACTTCGAGTGGACGGACACGGCCACAGCTGGATTGGAAGAAATAAAGGCCATCTTGGCAACCAACCCCATCATGGCCACGCCAAACATCGGCGAACCAATGCTGTTGTACATTGCGGCAACTCATCAAGTTGTAAGCACGGTGGTCGTTGTCGAACGGGAAGCGGATGGACATAAATTCGCTCTTCAAAAGCCGGTATACTATGTATCCACTGTCCTCACTCCATGCAAATCACGGTACCCGCATTACCAAAAGATAGCATATGCGGTATTCATGGCAGCGCGGAAGCTGCGATACTACTTTCAAGAGTGTCCGATTACAGTAGCCTTGGAAGTGCCACTTAATGATATTATAAACAACCGCGATGCTACAGGCCGGATTGCCAAATGGGCCATTGAGCTCCTCCCGTTCGACATAACATACAAACCTCGATGAGCTATTAAGTCGCAAGTATTGGCCGACTTCGTCGCCGAATGGACGGAGGCCGAACTCCCTAAAGAGTATGGAGCATACTCCAATTGGATCATGCACTACGACGGTTCTAAAATGTTGGCTGGTCTAGGGGCTGGCGTCGTCCTGACGTCCCCAACCGGAGATACCATTCAGTATGTATTGCAAATATTGTATACAGACTCCAACAATGCAGCCGAATACGAAGCTCTGTTGCATGGTCTTCGGATGGTAGTCTCCATGGGCATTCAACGCCTGGAGGTGTGTGGGGATTCAAACCTCGCAATATCGCAAATAAATGGAGACTTTGATGCCAAGGATCTGGAAATGGCGGCCTATCGAAATGACGTCCTAAAAATGTCAGCTCGGTTCGAGGGGCTCGAATTTCACCATGTGGCTCGGGAAAACAATCAGGCGGCGGATATCCTCGCCCGCATCGGCGCAAAACGTGATGCGGTCCCCCCAACATATTTTTGGAAAGGCTGTTCAAGCCATCAGTAGTATGGGAAGGGGACACCGATAACAACAGTCCGGACCGGGCCAAAATACCCGATACTGAACTCTCTGATACAATCGGAGGCTCTGCCACCGAAATAACACCTTCAGCCCACGGAATAATGGCCATTATTGCCCCGTGGACAGAACCATTCCTGGCCTACCTAACTAGACAGGAACTTCCGAAGGACCAAAATGAGGCACGCTGCATAGTGCGGTGATCCAAGGCCTACAGGGTCCATGAGGGAGAATTGTACAAAAAAAGCACTACCGGAGTCCTTCAAAGGTGCATCTCCGAAGAGGAAGGGCGGAATCTTTTGGCAGAAATTCATGCCGGACTCGGCGGTCATCACGCCGCAGCCCGGGCTCTTATAAGCAAGGCCTTCCGTACAGGATTCTATTGGCCAACGGCCCGGGCAGATGCACAGGACTTGGTCCAACGCTGTGCCGGTTGCCAGCTCTTTGCAAATCAAAGCCACATGCCACCCACCGCCCTCCAAACAATCCCCATTACATGGCCCTTTGCGGTCTGGGGACTTGACATGGTTGGACCCCTTAAAGGGGGAACTGTAGCGACCAGACCTTAAACAGTCTGATCTCTGTGCTCCGGTGTCATCCCTGGATCAGTAATGCTGACACCACACAGTACTCGGAGGATTTATAGCAGAGTAGCAATCACACACTTATTACATCGAGTGTCTCAAAAGAGAACTTATTATAATAAATATGGCTTAAGGCCATCTAATAACGATAACAGCGGAAGGCTTGGAAGATAAGTGAGTCCATCAACTCCAACGGCATCACTGAGTATAGAACTACGACCTAAAAACTCCTTAATCGTCGTCTGAAAAGTCTGCAACATTAACGTTGCAGCCCAAAAACGGGTCAGCACATGGAATATGCTGGCAAGGTAACACATAGAGAGTAATGGAATGCAACAGCTATACTATATGCATATTTGGCTGGTGGAAAGCTCTATGGTTACAGTTTTTGCGTAAAGCCAATTTTTCCCTACTTCAAAGGAATAAAATTTATTTAACTATCATGGTAGTTGTTAAACATTGAGAATGGTTGACAGCATTCTCAATCCCAATTAAGCATCATCGTTAAACATAACCCAACAAAATTAATTTAGAGTAACATGTTGAGATTCACATGATAATCCAGTGCTAGATACTCAAGATGTCCATAACCGGGGACACGGCTAATCATGATTAGTTTATTACACTCTGCAGAGGTTTGCGCACTTTTCCCCACAAAACTCGATCGCCTTCGTTTGGTTTCTTGCACTACAGGGTGTTTGAGAAGACGGATGACCGAGACATAGTCTTTCAGAAGAGCTAGCACCTTAAGATCGGGTAGACCGTACCACCTATATCCCCTACATTTGCTAGTCTACCACTGTAAGAGTTCGCACAACTTAGTCAACTATGCTAGAGCCCATAATAGCTTGTGGCTGCACACGGAAGTTTCTACTATGAATAGTCTTATGATCCCTTTGAGCCTGGGTGGCGGTCCAAAAGAAAAACAGGCAAGTCCTGGAATACCCAGGTGCCTCAATCCACCCAGATGTGTGTTTAAGTTGCCACCTTAGATAAACCATTAATTATCAATCTCACATCTGTCAATGGATTTCACTCACCCAATCCACGTCTACTAGCATAGCATGGCATGATAAGCAAACGTAGAAGTAACTCCCAAAGGTTTAAAAATAAACTGGTAATAGGTACTACCTCATCTACTTCCCATCCCACAATTTAATTAGATCCTAATCATGCAATGTGTGAGGATTGATCTAATGCAATAAAACTGGGTAGTAGAAAAGGTATGATCAAAGTGTTACCTACCTTGCTGATGATCCGCAAAACCTAACGATTCGAAGTAACAAGCGGCGCACTCCGGATATTCTATCGCAAACAAACAAACGAGCATACAAGTAGTACTCATCTAATGCACAGGTAAAACTCGAATAAGAGATCTAACCAGAAGGTTCAACTTAAGAACTCCGGTTGGCAAAAGAATCAAATCGAACGAAGCAACGAAAGTCAAACGGCGAAAGAAAACAACTTCGTTCTAGCAATCTGGATCTAGGGCAATTTTTATAGTAGCAAAATCTTGTTTAGGTTGGTTAAACGGATAGAGGGTTTCGAGATGAATCCCTAGGCGCTTGAATCGCCTGATTCCGATAAACGAGTCAAAAGTTAAACTAAAGCAAAAATCGGATTAGAAATCTCGATCAGAAAAATCGCGGATTTAATCCGAGAAAAGAAAAACGAAGAATAGATTAACGAACGAACATTCGTTATCTGAAACTAAACGATGAACGCGTTCGTTAAAACGAACGAATCGGTGAACGTTCACTAATTAAGTAAACCAGAGAAATAAACCGATCTAGGGTTTCAAAAAAACCGAGGCGGTTTCTTAAAAAAAACCGAACGGCGAACGGCGGCGGCTATACCTCCGGCGAGGTACTCCGGCGGGCAGGGCGGGCTCCGGCGGCGGCGGCTATGCGGGGCGGCGGGGCGGCTCGGCAGCGGCAGCAGCACAGCAGCGGCAGCGGCTCCGGCGGCAGCAACAGGCGGCGGGGGCAGCTGCGCCTGGCGGGCGGTGGGGCGGGGTGAGGTGAGGGCGGCGGGGTGCCTTCGTATTTAAGAGAAGGGGGGTGCTGCCTTGGGGAGGGGGCAAGGTGGCGGGGGCGGCGTGCCCGAGCCGGACTCGGCGGCGGCGGCGCGCTCGTCTCCTGGAAGGAGACGGCAGGCTGCGGGGAGTGGGCCATCGGCTGGGCCTTGGCCCAGTCGGCGCGCGGCGCGTTTTTTTTAATTACGCGTAGAAGAAAAATAAAAAAATAAATACTAAACGGACTCCAAATTTCCTGAAATAAATTTTCCCGGGCTTCTAAAATCAAGCCCGACAAAGTGAACATTTATTTGGGACCTAAATGCTATTTTGAAAAACACACTTTTTTCCTAATTCAAATAAAACACCAAAAAAACTCCGAAATAAAATCTTATTTGATTTTATTATTAAATCCTCAATATTTCTTTATTTTGGGAAAGTCATTTTATTCCCTCTCTCATATTTTTGTAATTGAAATATTTGATGATAAAATAAATAAAACCAAATGATCCTATTCTCAAAATTTGAGAGAACTCAAATATGAAAATATCGAAATCCCCAACTCTCTCCATGGGTCATTGAGTTACGTGGAATTTCTAGGATCAACCAAAATGCAAAAGAAATATGGTATGCATTGATGATCTAATGTATAACATTCCAAATTGAAAATTTGGGATGTTACAAACCTACCCCCCTTAAGATGAATCTCGCCCTCGAGATTCGGGTTGGCTAGAAAATAGGTGAGGGTGGTCCTTGAACAAATCTTCCTCTCGCTCCCAGGTGGCTTCATCCTCTGAGTGGTGGCTCCACTGGACTTTGCAAAACTTGATAACCTTGCTGCGAGTAACTCGGTTGGCAAACTCGAGGATCTTAACAGGCTTCTCCTCGTAGGTCAAATCGTTATCCAACTGAATAGTTTCCAAAGGCACTGTATCTCTCAACGGGATGTCAGCCATCTCTGCGTGACATTTCTTCAGCTGAGAAACATGGAACACGTCATGTACTCCTGACAATCCTTCGGGCAATTCCAACTTGTAGGCTACTTCCCCCATACGTTCCAATACTCGATATGGTCCTACAAATCGTGGTGCTAACTTTCCTTTGACTCCAAAACATTTTGTTCCCCGAAGTGGGGATACTCGAAGATAAGCTCTATCTCCAACTTCGTAAACTCTCTCCTTGCGTTTAGAATCTGCATAACTCTTCTGTCTAGACTGGGCTACCTTGAGCCTATCGCGAATCAACTTCACCTTCTGTTCAGACTCTTTAATCAAGTCAGGACCAAACAACTGGCGGTCTCCCACTTCGTCCCATGACAACGGTGTCCTGCACCTCCTTCCGTACATGGCTTCGAAAGGGGCCATCTTTAAACTGGTTTGGTAACTGTTGTTGTAAGAGAACTCTGTATATGGCAAATTGTCGTCCCAGCTAGATCCATAATCTAGCGCACAAGCTCTAAGCATATCCTCCAAAATCTGATTTACCCTCTCGGTCTGTCCATCTATCTGTGGATGAAAAGTTGTGCTGAATTCTAGCCTGGTACCCAAAGTTTCATGCAACTGCTTCCAGAACTTTGAGGTAAACTGGGTTCCTCTATCCGATACGATACTCCTTGGAACTCCATGCAGACATACGATCTTGGTCATGTATATCTTTGCCAACTTAGCACTAGTGTAAGTGGTCTTTACTGGGATGAAATGAGCTACTTTCGTCAATCGATCAACTACAACCCAAATTGAGTCATAGCCTGAACGAGTCCTAGGCAATCCCGTGATAAAATCCATGCCTAGCTTATCCCACTTCCATTCGGGTATCGGCAATGGTTGTAACAATCCTGCTGGCTTCTGATGCTCTGCTTTTACTCTCTGACATACATCACAAACTGCTACATACTCCGCTATATCCTTCTTCATTCCGGTCCACCAGAAAATATCTTTCAAATCCAGATACATCTTGGTATTTCCTGGATGAATTGAATATGGTGAATCGTGTGCCTCTTGCAAAATCAACTTCCTGATCTCCGGGTCATTGGGCACGTAAACACGGTCTTCAAACCATAGGGTGTCGTGCTCATCCTCACGAAATCCTTTAGCTTTTCCTTTGCTCAGTTTCTCTTTTATAGCGGCAATCTCTTTGTCAGCTTTCTAAGCTTCTCTGATTCTATCCATCAAAGTTGACTGAATCTCCAATGCTGCTACATAGCTTCTCGGAACTATTTCCAAACATAGTTCACGAAGATTTTCTGCTAACTCCTTGGGTATTTCTCCCGTCATTAATGTATTGACATGGCTCTTGCGGCTTAATGCGTCAGCTACCACATTAGCCTTTCCGGGGTGATAATGCAATCTCATATCATAATCCTTGATAAGCTCCAGCCATCTCCTTTGTCTGAGATTCAACTCCTTCTGGGTGAAAATGTACTTCAAACTCTTATGATCCGTGTACACCTCACAATGATTACCAATGAGAAAATGTCTCCATGTTTTCAACGCATGCACTACGGCTGCTAACTCCAAATCATGCGTGGCATAATTCAACTCATGAGGCTTCAGTTGTCTTGAGGCATATGAAACAACTCTCCCTTCCTGCATAAGCACTGCTCCAAGTCCTCGACGTGAAGCGTCGCAGTACACCTCATAATCTTTGGTCTGGTCTGGCAAAATCAACACTGGTGAGGTAACCAAACGTTTCTTCAACTCCTGGAAACTAGCCTCACACTCCTCTGTCCATATGAACTTTGTATCCTTCTTCAACAACTCAGTCATAGGCTTCGCAATCTTTGAGAAATTCTCAATAAATCTCCGGTAGTATCCTGTGAGTCCAAGAAAACTCCGGATCTCTCCAACTGTTGTTGGGGCTTCCCACGCGGTCACGGTTTCAACTTTAGCGGGGTCTACTGCTATACCTTCACCAAATATAACATGTCCGAGGAATCCTACTTCCTTCAACCACAACTCACATTTGCTGAACTTGGCATATAACTGATGTTCTCTGAGCTTTCCAAGTACCAAACGCAAATGCTCCTTATGCTCCTCTTCATTCTTCGAGTAAACCAGGATATCATCAATGAACACTACGACGAACTTATCCAAAAACTCCATAAACACTTTGTTCATCATGTTCATAAAATAGGCAGGTGCGTTAGTCAGACCAAATGACATAACGGTATACTCATACAACCCATACCTGGTAGTAAAAGCTGTCTTCGGAATATCCTGTTCTCGAATCTTCAACTGGTGGTATCCTGATCGCAGATCGATCTTGGAAAATACCTTCGCTCCTTGCAATCAATCAAATAGATCGTAGATCATTGGTAGTGGGTACTTGTTCTTGATCGTTACTTCATTCATTCCTCGATAATCAACAACCATCCTTAACAATCCATCCTTCTTCTCCACTAGAAGTACTGGTGATCCCCAAGGTGAAGAACTTGGGCGAATATATCCCTTATCCAGTAACTCCT
Source organism: Triticum urartu (assembly GCF_056163025.1). Lineage (NCBI taxonomy): Eukaryota > Viridiplantae > Streptophyta > Magnoliopsida > Poales > Poaceae > Triticum > Triticum urartu. The sequence goes on from NC_141879.1 coordinate 556,067,986, forward strand.
TAATCTGCTTCTTAATTTCCACCAAATCCTTTGCTGGCATCCTATATGGTCTCTTTGATATTGGCCCTGTGCCTGGCAATAGCTCAATCAAAACTCAATATCTCTATCCGGGGGCATGCCTGGCAACTCTTCTGGAAATACATCAGGGAAATCCCTTACCACTGGTACTTCCTCCTGCACAACTCCTGTTAGGCAATTTACTTGAGTCCTCTTTGGCACATGCCGGGATACATACTTGATCCTTCTCCCTTCTGGGGTGGTAAGCAAAATTGACTTACTAGCACATTCAATATTCCCTTCATACTTTGATAACCAATCCATGCCTAATATCACATCCAATCCTTGAGATTCCAATACTATTAGGTCTGAGGGAAAAACATAGTTACCAATCCTTAATGGTAACCGATCACACCATAGACTAGCCACATACTCTGCTCCGGGCGAGGTTACTAACATGGGTGACCTAAGGGCTTGGGTTGGTAGGTTATACTTATCCACAAATCCCCTTGAGATGTATGAATGCGATGCTCCAGTATCAAAAAGAACGAGTGCAGTAAATGACTTAACCAAAAACTTACCTATTACTGCATCGGGCTAAGCTTCAACCTCCTCCACGCTAACGTGGTTCACCTGTCCCCTGTTGAAAGGGTTCGGCTTCTTCCCAGAACTTCCATTGCCATTTTGGCCTTCAGGACATTCATTGGCATAATGTCCGGTCTTCGAACACTTATAGCAAGTGACTTGGCTTAGGTCCTTCTTGGCTGGGGTTGAGGGGTTGGTGCAATTCTGGCCGTTGCTTCCTCCATTGCCATTTCCATTCTTGGTGCCATTGTGATTGTGCGAGCTACCTCCTCCCTGGGTATGCTGAAAATGTCCTCCTGGTCTAGGGGTAAAACGTGGCTTCTGCTGAGCTCCTAAATTGTACTTTCCTTGTCCATACTTCCTCTTGCGATTCTCAATTTGCTGTTGCTTCCCTTCAATCATAAGAGCATGATCTACCAACTCTTGGTAGTTGTTGAAGGTGGCTACCATCAACTGCATGCTCAACTCATCATTCAATCCTTCTAGAAACTTCTCCTGCTTAGCTGCATCCATAGCGACGTCATCTGGGGCATAACGTGCTAACTTACTAAATTCCTCCACATACTGGCCAACTGTCCGTCCTCCTTGGCGCAAGTTACGAAACTCACGCTTCTTCATGGCCATAGCTCCTGCTGAAACATGGGCAGTACGGAAAGCCTGCTGAAACTGGTCCCATGTGACAGTGTCTACTGGGAAAGCGGCTGTGAAATTCTCCCACCATGATGCTGCGGGTCCTTCTAGCTGATGTGCGGCAAACTTCACCTTCTTCGCATCTGTGCATCCTGCTGTGGTCAACTCCCTAGCTGTCTTGCGGAGCCAATCATCTGCTACTATCGGCTCGGTGCTACTGGAAAACACCGGCGGATTCAGCCTAAGAAAACGGGCTAAGTGGTCAACAGGTGGTGGTGGTGGGTTGTTGTTGTTGTTCCCCTGATTCTGATTCTGGACTAGCAACTGCATCAATGTGTTCTGCTGCTGGATCAACTGGGTGAGCTCCGGTGGAAAGGCAAATCCGGGGTCACATCTCGGAGGCATCTGAGGGTTTAGAAAAGATGAGATGTAAGAATAGAGGGGGTCTAAAGAGAAAACACTACCCATATGCACATGAGGCAAAAGCAAACAATTCACTTCATTCAATCAAACAAGGGCATACAATCGATCTAACTATCGCAAAAGTGCTCGGGCTACTATATTTACATGGTGGACTACTACTACTGATGAGGTGGTCTACTAGAAATATTCTTCGGTCGTTGACTCCATAATATCTGCTCCAGCTTCATTAACATAGTCATCATCGCTACTATCTGGTTCCGAGTCGGTGCCGTCGATGATGATGTAGTCTTCCAGGCTAATCTCCTTGGGTTCTTCGTCTTCATCTACTGGTGTCGGGCCTCCCATAAATATTCCAATCTTCTTGATCAGGTCATCATTCTTCTCCACCAATACTTCAATTTCCTCTTCATAATCTTCACGTGTAGCCTTGAGTTCTTCCTCCAGTTCCTTGATTCTAGTCTTAGCCTTCTTCAGATCTATCATGTCGGCACACATCTGGTTCTTCTGTCGTCGAATGTGCTGGTTTAATTCCTGGATAAAAACGGCGATTGATCTATCCTTCCTGGTGCTGATCATCTCCCAGTGTTCATCTCGGCGCCCACAAATCTGGTAGATAGTATCTTTGAGATCCTTGAGGTAGACTTCTCCAATGTGTCCCATGGCTATGTGAGCTGCCATGCTCTTTCCTAGACTCCAAGTTGGTGCATCAAAAGAAAACTCTATCGGCTGAGTGACTGGCATGAACGTCCTTCCTGGAACTTGAACTTTGAATCATCCAGCACTCTTCTTCAGGTAAAGTGGTGTTGTAGGTTCCCGTGAAGCTTGGTACTCCTATATTCAGGTATCTAGTGACTTCCTTCAAGTGGCGTCCAAAGGGTGTATCTTCATCCGGTTGTGTGAACTTGTTCCTTGCATCCGCCATCCTAAAGAGTAGAAAAGATGAGAGGTCAGAGAAGAAGAGAGTGAATAGTGATCTAGGTCTTTTAGCTTAGTGGTCGTGTCCTACAGTCAGCGTGTGCTCTGATACCATCTCTGTAGCGACCAGACCTCAAACAGTCTGATCTCTGTGCTCCGGAGTCATCCCTGGATCAGTAATGCTGACACCACACAGTACTCGGAGGATTTATAGCAGAGTAGCAATCACACACTTATTACATCGAGTGTCTCAAAAGAGAACTTATTACAATAAATATGGCTTAAGGCCATCTAATAACGATAACAGCGGAAGGCTTGGAAGATAAGTGAGTCCATCAACTCCAACGGCATCACTGAGTATAGAACCACGACCTAAAAACTCCTTAATCGTCGTCTGAAAAGTCTGCAACATTAACATTGCAGCCCGAAAACGGGTCAGCACATGGAATATGCTGGCAAGGTAACACATAGAGAGTAATGGAATGCAACAGCTATACTATATGCATATTTGGCTGGTGGAAAGCTCTATGGTTACAGTTTTTGCGTAAAGCCAATTTTTCCCTACTTCAAAGGAATAAAATTTATTTAACTATCATGGTAGTTGTTAAACATTGAGAATGGTTGACAGCATTCTCAATCCCAATTAAGCATCATCGTTAAACATAACCCAACAAAATTAATTTAGAGTAACATGTTGAGATTCACATGATAATCCAGTGCTAGATACTCAAGATGTCCATAACCGGGGACACGGCTAATCATGATTAGTTTATTACACTCTGCAGAGGTTTGCGCACTTTTCCCCACAAAACTCGATCACCTTCGTTTGGTTTCTCGCACTACAGGGTGTTTGAGAAGACGGATGACCGAGACATAGTCTTTCAGAAGAGCTAGCACCTTACGATCGGGTAGACCGTACCACCTATATCCCCTACATCTGCTAGTCTACCACTGTAAGAGTTCGCACAACTTAGTCAACTATGCTAGAGCCCATAATAGCTTGTGGCTGCACACGGAAGTTTCTAGTATGAATAGTCTTATGATCCCTTTGAGCCTGGGTGGCGGTCCAAAAGAAAAACAGGCAAGTCCTGGAATACCCAGGTGCCTCAATCCACCCAGATGTGTGTTTAAGTTGCCACCTTAGATAAACCATTAATTATCAATCTCACATCTGTCAATGGATTTCACTCACCCAATCCACGTCTACTAGCATAGCATGGCATGATAAGCAAACGTAGAAGTAACTCCCAAAGGTTTAAAAATAAACTGGTAATAGGTACTACCTCATCTACTTCCCATCCCACAATTTAATTAGATCCTAATCATGCAATGTGTGAGGATTGATCTAATGCAATAAAACTGGGTAGTAGAAAAGGTATGATCAAAGTGTTACCTGCCTTGCTGATGATCCGCGAAACCTAACGATTCGAAGTAACAAGCGGCGCACTCCGGATATTCTATCGCAAACAAACAAACGAGCATACAAGTAGTACTCATCTAATGCACAGGTAAAACTCGAATAAGAGATCTAACCAGAAGGTTCAACTTAAGAACTCCGGTTGGCAAAAGAATCAAATCGAACGAAGCAACAAAAGTCAAACGGCGAAAGAAAACAACTTCGTTCTAGCAATCTGGATCTAGGGCAATTTTTATAGTAGAAAAATCTTGTTTAGGTTGATTAAACGGATAGAGGGTTTCGAGACGAATCCCTAGGATCTTGAATCGCCTGATTCCGATAAACGAGCAAAAAGTTAAACTAAAACGAAAATCGGATCAGAAATCGCGATCAGAAAAATCACGGATTTAATCCGAGAAAAGAAAAACGAAGAACAGATTAACGAACGAATGTTCGTTATCTGAAACTAAACGATGAACGCGTTCGTTAAAACGAACGAATCGGTGAACGTTCACTAATTAAGTAAACCAGAGAAATAAACCGATCTAGGGTTTCAAAAAAAACCGAGGCGGTTTCTTAAAAAAACCGAACGGCGAACGGCGGCGGCTATACCTCCGGCGAGGTACTCCGGCGGGCTGGGCGGGCTCCAGCGGCGGCGGCGGCTATGCGGGGCGGCGGGGCGGCTCGGCAGCGGCATCGGTGGCGGCGGCGTGCGGCGCGCGGTGGCGGCGGCAGCAGCAGGCAGCGGGGGCGGCTGCGGCTGGCGGGCGGCGGGGCGGGGTGAGGTGAGGGCGGCGGGGTGGCTTGGTATTTAAGAGAAGGGGGGTGCTGCCTTGGGGAGGGGGCAAGGCGGCGGGGGCGGCGTGCCCGAGCCGGACTCGGCGGCGGCGGCGCGCTCGTCTCCTGGAAGGAGACGGCAGGCGGCGGGGAGTGGGCCGTCGGCTGGGCCTTGGCCCAGTCGGCGCGCGGCGCATTTTTTAAAAAAAATTACGCGCAGAAGAAAAATAAAAAAATAAATACTAAACGGACTCCCAATTTCCGAAATAAATTTTCCCGGGCTTCTAAAATCAAGCCCGACAAAGTGAACATTTATTTGGGACCTAAATGCAATTTTGAAAAACGCACTTTTTTTCCTAATTCAAATAAAATACCCAAAAAAACTCTGAAATAAAATCTTATTTGATTTTATTATTAAATCCTCAATATTTCTTTATTTTGGGAAAGTCATTTTATTCCCTCTCTCATATTTTTGTAATAGAAATATTTGATGATAAAATAAATAAAACCAAATGATCCTATTCTCAAAATTTGAGAGAACTCAAGTATGAAAATATCGAAATCCCCAACTCTCTCCATGGGTCATTGAGTTATGTGGAATTTCTAGGACCAACCAAAATGCAAAAGAAATATGGTATGCATTGATGATCTAATGTATAACATTCCAAATTGAAATTTTGGGATGTTACAGGAACCCACAAGAAAAAAAATACTTATTGATCATGGTGGATAAATTCACCAAATGGATAGAGGCCAAACCTGTTAAAACAGCCGAATCTGGACCGGTGATAGACTTCATATCCGGGGTCGTACACCATTATGGCGCCCCCCACAGCATCATCACTGATAATGGCACGAACTTCACGGCCGACGAGGTAAAACTCTGGTGCAGCAAAATGGGCATCAAGCTCGATTATGCTTCAGTCTATCACCCACAAACCAACTGTCAAGTCGAGCGAGCAAACGGTCTTATAATGAGCGGCATTAAACCCAGATTAGTGCGCTCCTTAACGGAGTCTAACACGCACTGGGTAGAGGAGCTCGACTCCATACTCTGGGGGCTGCGGACCACGCCGAATCGTAGTACCGGATATACACCCTTCTTTATGGTGTACGACGCAGAGGCAGTCTTGCCCTGTGACATAATTCATGACTCACCTCGAGTGCGCATGTACGAAGAAAGAGAAGCCGAGCTCGATCGGTAGGACAGTTTGGACACCCTGGAGGAGGAGCGCGATGTAGCCAAAGCCCGTTCCGCATTTTATCCGCAACAGGCTCGCAGGTACCAAAGCAGAGAAGTACGGGCCAAAACTTATAACATTGGCGACCTAGTTCTACGCCTGCCGAATAAGAAAAAGAACAAGCTCGAGCCCAAATGGGAAGGTCCCTTCATTATTGACCAAGTTCTGGCCGGTGGAGCGTACCGACTGCGGGATGCATCGACTAGTCGACTCGAGCCGAACCCATGGAACGTGGCCAGGCTCCGAAGATTCTACGCCTAGCACCGGACTCTATGTTAGTCCCCTCCCTTTGTCCATTTTCTGCATATACATTATCTATCTTGTTTCTCTTTTTATTTCTTTATTTTATTATTTCTCTAGGCCTTCAAGGGTCACCTTGTGCCTCGCTTGCACATTACAGATGCGCTACCACACTCTTCATACCTGGGGGCTTCTTTCACAAAAGCTTAAATTATTTATCTGGGCCTCATGCCCCACACATGTGTTATACTTCCGCATGTACCTTTTTTCACCATTATATGCATCGATATGACTTAAGTTTTGGCCAAGCTGGGTTGCCTGGCTCTTGTATTTATGCCCTACATTCCCGTTAATTCGGCTAGGGCATAAGGGGAGCACCTCTGTGATTGTTACTGCCGGGTCAGCCGGATGTGTACCTCAGATTGGGTGAAGCCGAAAGCTAACGTTCTTAAGGGAATATCCGGTCGGTGAACAAAAGATGATTTTTATTTATTGTCCATATCTGCCCCCAGATGTTTTTCCTGCGTTTCCTATCGTAGTCCGGACATGCACTTTAGGGCATGCTTACCCAGGGAAAGGAACCCTTAATGGAACTATTCTCCCTGGAAGATGTTTCTTACTACCCATGTAATATAACATAACTAGTTGGGCACTTGTCTGATAAAGCACTAATGACCCCTACGCCTGGTCTTCGTGCATACCCTGGTTCTTATATAATTGAGCGGGTATTCGGATACACTCCGGACTATTGGGCCCGGAGGTTGAAGCGAAAAGGTCTGCAACGACAAATGATCTACAATCCAGCTAGAAGGCATTATACATGTCACTTTAATTACATAGTCATGCAGACTGACTAAATTCCTCTTCTATACCATCCAACAGGCGGTCTAGCTTACAATCCTGTTGAGAATACTTTGCGGCTAATTCTACTTGCCCATAAACTAAGCTAACGGGGATCTCTTTTCCGTCGGGCCCCACAAGTCCGACCTCGGCCAGGTGTTTTGGGTCTGCCTTGGTATACCGCGTCTTCACCATGGCCCAGGCTTCTCTAGCACCCTGTCGGCAGGCTGATATCTTCCATAATCGGAAGCGCCGCCGTGCTCCCTTGAGCCTCTCCGCAAGCTCGGCAACGCCCTCTGGCAGGGAGACGGGCGGCCACAAGGCCTGGGCAACACCCTGCATCACCTGCCGAACTTGTTCGTGCAGATGTGACAGCTCGGACAGAAGATCACCCGCAGACCCGGGCATTTCCTCCGTGGGACGACCCGTCAGCATACCTACAGACATAACGTTGTTAGTCGGCTTCTTCGCCGAACTCCCTTAAAAGGATTCGTTCAAGCACTTACTGAAAATGTCGCGCCGAAGCCGCTTATTCTCCTTCTCGGAGTCTGCAAGCTGGCCACGAACGTCTTTTAGTTCCATGCTCAGCTTAATATTGGCATCTTGGAGATTGTTTTTCTCCCGCCTAATCTCAGTCAGCACGGGTTTGCCAGCCTCTAGCTGTCGCATAACATGCTGGTCCTCCGGATTCTCTCCGGATTCATCTGCAACATCTGTTGTTAGATCTGCAGCCATGCCGCACGTTATATGGTAACCATCATTCTTTAAAGTAAATGTTACCAGCGGGTGACTTTTTCGGTTCCTGCAATGCGGCCACAGCAGCCCGCAGTTGGGTCTTGCATTCCTCCAGCTCTTGTGACAGCCTAGTATTCTTCTCTGTAATAACCTGCACAATAAAGATGATCCTTAAATCAGTTCTGCTAACTGTTTCAAGTCTCAGGGGCTACTGATACATATAAATCGTCAGATTTACTCACCCATACATCCTTTACATACTGATCCGTGGCTCCGGCTAGACCATCTTGAGCAGCACGGAGGTACGCCTCTCCAGAATTGAAGGCGTCAAACGCCTCTGGTGAGAAACAAGTGTCACGGAGTATGGCCCGGTGGCGCCTATGATTCATGGTGCTTTCCACTTCTGAGTTTGTAGCGGATAATCTATCCGCATCCTCTGTAGGGGGATTATCCGGCGCCTGCCCCATATCGGCTTCTGCCTCCATGTCCGGTCCTGGCGCCCGACTGGTGGAAGCGTGATTGGCAACATCGCCGGGCATATTCCGGCGAGTGTTTTTTCTGTTAAAGAAACGCGGGCGTCATTACATTTTGACAAAGACGACAACCATGGAGCGGGGTTTTTCTTATACCTTTGCGTCAGCGTCTCCGTCCTGACCGCCTTCCTTTTTGGCCTACCCGGCCTTGGTGCCTCTTGTTGGCGAGTTGCTGCGGGTTCGGCAAGGCATCCCGAATGCCTTCCCTATAAAAGATTCCATGTGTATATGGTGGGTGAAGTGCCTAAAAGGGGATCCTAGTTTTGGAGTTGGGATTTTTGGTTTTTCTTACTTGCGATGCAGGGAGCAGTCCAGGATAGTCGGCCATAATGGCCACCATGGCATTGTCACAGCTTAATTGATAGAACTGCTGGTCTATCAGCTCCACAAATATAACCGAATCTTCTTCAAGTCCAGAGTCGAGGGCCCGGTCAGGGTCCTCTGGTTGTGGAGAAGGGCTGCTGACCTCCTTTTATGGCTTTTCGCAGTTCCTGCCGCGAAGTGGCAAGGTGAATACTTACGACAAAGAATGCGGGAAAAATGGGAGCAGGGAGATATAACTTACCCAGCTTGGAGGATTGTACATGGAGAATCCATCCCGTGGCTTGATGCCGGTGAACTCCTCTTTCTCACCCTTGAACAATTCGGACAGAATTTTCGCTAAAGCGGCAGCATTGTCCGGACCCTTATGCCCGCAGCGGGTGGCGTCATCTGCCCCGTTATAACACAACAAGGGGTGCCCACGGTATTGAAGTGGTTGCACTCCCCTCATTATGCAAATCGACATAACTTCGATTATTGTCAATCCTGATTGAGCCAGTGCTTTGATCCGGTTCATCAGATAGAGGATTTCTGTGTTGTCTTCCCCCTGGGGGCTCCGTGGGCGCCAACTTCGGCGCTTCTTCAGAGGAGCATTCTTGAACTCAGGAAGACCCCGCCGAACAGGGTCCGGAAGGGGAACGTCCTCCATATAAAACCATTCTGAAGGCCAGTCTTTGGACGACTTCTTTGGCTTACCGGACAGGTATCCGGTATCGGTGATGCGCCATATTTCGGCTCCGCCCACTTGATAAAGTGATCTCCTCTGTATGCGAGGGACGAGGCAAAATATCCTTTTCCACAGCTCGAAGTGAGCCTCACAGCCCAGGAACAACTCGCAGAGAGCAACATAGCCGGCGATATGTAGAATGGAGGCAAGGTTGAGATTGTGTAATTGGAGGCCGTAGAACTCCAGGAGCCCGCGGAGGAACGGATGAATTGGAAATCCGAGTCCCCTTAATAAATAAGGAACAAGGCAGACCCGTTCCCCCATGGAGGAACAGGTAAAGCTCTCCGCTTGCTCCCCGCCATTGTAGGTGGCAAGCCCAGCTCGAACGGGCGCCATATACGTCGGAGGGAGAAATCCCTTAGTCTGCAGTTCGACTAATCGACTATGCGGGACTGAACACCTCTCCCAATCACCGGGCTTAGGGCTACGGGGGCGGGAGGAGGAGCTGCGGAGGTCGGCCATACTAGAATGGATCCTTCCGAAACGCGCTCTGATGGATTCTCGCTGGGGGAGGATGGTATGGATCGGATCTAAGAATCCCCATCCCTTTAATAGACAATTTATTTATCTGGCTAGGGGCGCGAATGTAAAAATGCCTTGGCGCCTCGTATTCATTTGACGCATGGGAGAAAGCCCTTATTGGGCACAGAAGCCAAGAGGTTCAACATTTATGGAGCCGGACACTGCTTACGAACACTTGAAAATTGGAGGAGAACCCGCCTTGCAATGCCGAAGACAACACTGCGCGCTGGACTCATCGTCATTGAAGCCTGGTTCGGGGGCTACTGAGGGAGTCCTGGATTAAGGGGTCTCCGGACAGCCGGATTATATCCTTTGGCCGGACTGTTGGACTATGAAGATACAAGATTGAAGACTTCGTCTCATGTCCGGATGGGACTCTACTTGGCGTGGAAGGCAAGCTTAGGCAATACGGATATGTATATCTCCTCCTTTGTAACCGACCTTGTGTAACCCTAGCCCCCTTCGGTGTCTATATAAACTGGAGGGTTTTAGTCCATAGGACAACATATAATCATACCATAGGCTAGCTTCTAGGGTTTAGCCTCTCCGATCTCGTGGTAGATCTACTCTTGTACTACCCATATCATCAATATTAATCAAGCAGGGCGTAGGGTTTTACCTCCATGAAGAGGGCCCAAACCTGGGTAAAACATCGTGTCCCCTGCCTCCTGTTACCATCCGCCCTAGATGTCGTGGTTCTAGCTCTGACAGTGATGTAGGGGGGTATGTATGGAGAGGCTAGATCTCAGCTATTGGGAAGTTGTAAACACACCAAGATGTACGAGTTCAGGCCCTTCGTGGAGGAAGTAACAGCCCTACGTCTCGGTGCCCGGAGGCGGTCGATTGGATTTCTGGCGTGTGAATAACAGAGGTGCGAACCCTTCATACTGAGGAGGGGGGTGGCTTATATAGAGTTCGCCGGCCCTCTCCTGCCCTCGGTGATGCAGGGTTTAAGGTACATTTAAGGTTGGGCGTTACAGATAACGCCCCTAATAAAGTGCTATAATGACCATAAAGACTACTTAATAGCCGACCGTTTGCCTGCGGAGTGACTTTAGGTCTCCTGGCAGTCGAGTGGTTGGCTTCATGGTCGAGTGATAGCTTCTTGGTCGAGTGTCTTGAACCTGTCGAGTGGGATACCTTCAAGTCGATTGTAAGGTGATTTCTTCTAGGGATGTCCTAGGGTAGGGCTCTTTGGACAGGTTCGTGCCCCTACCCTAGGTACATAGCTTCATCATTAGCCCCCGAATGGATCGAGGTTTGAGTGGGGAAAGAGTTGGAGATCCTCCCGACTGGTCCTTTGGGCTGCATGAGTGCCTCGTTTTGGGTCAATCGTCACGGATGACGTCATCAACCTCCTCCAGTCGCCTTGATCCATTCCAGGCCTTTCGTCGAGTGAATTTCTTTATTTGTGACATACTGAGTGTCGGCACGAGCGGGGTCTTCTGTTTTGACAAGTTGTTTTGCAGCCCGCGGATGTCGTGGGATTCGGATTTGGGGAAGCGCGCGGGACGGGAGTGGCCGCAGTAATCGGAAGCGGTAAAGCGGAAGCTCCTCGATTTCCGCGCCACCTTTTTCATCACGTACTGTGCGCGCGTCCGCTGCGGGATTTGACTGGATTGCCTGGGCCTACCAGTCAGCCACTCGGGAGCGGCATCTTATAAGTAGCCGGCTCGGGGTTTCCAAACAGTGTGCTCTCTTCTTCCTCTCTCCCTTCGCAAGCTTCTCCGCCACCTCCGCTCTCGCCCTAGCGCCGCAGACCCGTGCGAGATTTGCCGGCGACGATGGCGAAGGACAAGACATCCGCTCTGGAGCGCGCGAAGAAGGCGGCGGCGCAGGGGAAAGGGAAGAGATCTGCTCGGGGCGGATCTTCCTCAAGGTCTGCTCTGCCCCGCGGCTGGATCCAGGGCGACTGGATGCCGTCGGTGATCCGGCAAGAAGACCTCGACGACATGGTCGAGGGGGGAGTCATTCCCCATGAAGCTGCGCGTCTCCCGGGGAGAGAGATCGAACCTCAGCCTCGCGACGGTGAGTGTGTGCTCTTAGCCACCCATATCGACCGAGGGTTTTCTCTGCCGCCCCATCCTTTTTCCGGAGCTTTCTGAACTTCTTCGGAGCGCAGCTCCACCACTTCACTCCCAACTCCATCGTATATCTTGCTGGTTTCATTTCCATGTGTGAGGGTTTCTTGGGTTGCCGCCCCCATTGGGGACTCTTCAAGCACATCTTTACCTGCCGTTCTCAATCGATCAAGAAGGCCAAGTCGAGTGACGAAAGGACGCAGGTGATTCAGCTGTGCGGGGGCCTGGCGATCCAGACGAGGGGAAAGAGTTGTTTTCCATCTATCATTTTCCCGGAGTCGGTCCGCGGTTGGCAGGCGACCTGGTTTTACTGTCAAGACCAGGCGACCCCAGGGCAGTCGACCGGACTCCCCCCTTTCTCACTCGACCGAGCTGAAAAACCTGCTTCTCTGAAAGTGACGCCGGAGGAAAAGGCCCAAGTCAAAGTACTGGCTGGTCGAGTGGTTGAGCTGGTCCGTGAGGGCGTGACCGGTATGGACTTGCTGGAGGTCTTCCTCTGGAGGCGCATCCAACCGCTCCAGGCTCGTGACCACCCGATGTGGCTGTACTCGGGTCTCGACGACACCACTCGGGTCCACCCGGAGGAGGTTACTGACGAGATGCTGGAGGGGTGGCTGTCGAGCATCACGGGGAACAAAGACAACCCTCGAGGAGCCAGGAGGGTAATTCCACTCGACAACTCGTATGACGTGGACCAGGTATGTCTTTATGCTCCTGACTGAGATCTTGTTTTCTTCATTGGTCTTCTTTGGGTAGGTCGATTGACTTTCGTCTTGTCTGTTGTTTTCCAGGCGACTACCGAGATGTACTCGACGCCCAACGGGGCCCAGGGGCCAACTGAGGAAGGGGAGGCGAGCGGAGGTGAGAGTGGAGACGATCAAGGCGAGTGGGAGTCCGACGGTGAAGGAGAGGGAGACGACAATGTCGACTCCAGCGAAGAAGAGGAGGAGGAGGTTGAACCCCCTCGCCCGGAGGGGCGATCCAAGCTCACACACGATCCAGCGCGGGAACGTGGCAAGGCGACTGCTCCTGTTGGGCAGTCGTCGAAACGCCCTCGGACCTCTTCTCCTATGCCGACTGGAAAGGCTCCCAAGCACCCACGCGCAGCGCCGTCCAAGCCACCCAAGGCTCTACCCAAGATGAAGATGGCCGTCCCCACTATTTCTGGGTAATAATAAAACTTGTTTTCGTTTGTCGACCGTGGACGGATCCTTGGTCGATCCATTGAGCCAACCGACTGACTTTCGAGGCTTGCAGTGCTGCTACTTCTGAGATCTCCGCCAAGGACGACGACCAAGAGATGGAGGATGCTGTTACCTCCAACCCTGGTACGATTACTGACGTTCCTCTTTGAGTCGACTAAACATTTATTGCAACTCTGGTCGATTGAATGTTTCCCTTGTAGCCCCTCCTCATGTTATCGACCTCCCGGATGACGACGACAATGAACCGCTGAGAGTGAGGAGGAACAAGAGGGCGTCGGCTGACAAGATCCCCCAATCTGCTCCGGCGTCTGAGGCCGTAGCTCGGGATGGTGGTGACACCGCTCGGGCTTCTGTGACTTTCGCCATTCCTCTGACAAGTGTGCGGCCTTCAGCATCGACTGCGGATCCGTCTTCGCTTTTTGCCGCGTACCCTGTCCCTGAGGACCAAGCTGCAGCCGCAAAAGAGGCTATACGTCAGGCGGGGATCATGATGGAGCAAGTGAAGTTGGCTCGGGAGGTCAGCCAAGCAGCTCATGACGCGAGCTCGGCTCTTTAGAGCAACGTCCAGGTCAGTCGACTCAACGCTTGGTCTGTTATGATATGCTGTTTGAAGAATCTCTTTTCCGAAGATCTTTGTATCTGTACACCCACTGGGTGTGTCTGCCAATTCATGGACGAGTGGGGGCACGCTAAGTGCACCCACTGGGTGTAGTCCCCGAGACTACGATGGACTGCGGGCAGTCGACTGTAGTCTTTATATTGTGTTGCTGTAGCTGTATTTCTTCACTCGGTCTGGTCGGGCCATGTCGAATGGGACTGTATCCGGTCGACTGCGGGCAGTCGACTTTTTTTTTACAGTGGGGGCACGCTGAGTGCACCCACTGGGTGTAGTCCCCGAAACTACTGTCGAATGTTCTTGATTCGGCTGTAGTCTTAGAAACGTCATCATTGTCTCTTGGTTGCTCGGAAGCAACTTGTCTTGGACGTCTGTCGACTGATTTTTCTTTTTACAGAAATCTTGCGAACTTGTAGCTCGCTATACTGAGTTGGAGAATCAGCAGATCCAGCTCAACCTTAACTTGAAGCTTGCCCAGGAGAATTTGAAGAGGGCGCAAGAAGAAGCAAAAGGTATGGCTGGTGAGGTTCTCCATTCTTAACGGGTGGCTTTTCTTTCTTGTCCATTCTTGATGTTGGTTCCACTCGACGCGCCACAGATAAACTGGAGGAAGCTCTGAAGAAGAAGGATCAAGACCTTGCAGAGGCACAGAAGGAGGCCTCGAGCAAAACGAAGCTCGCAGAAGAGGAACTGGCTTCGGTCGGAACTCTTGAACAGGAGAACTCCAGACTGAAAACTGCTCTCGAGACAGCTAATCGAGATGCCAGTCGACTGAAGAAAGAAAAGATGGCTCTGCATGACAAGGCGGGTGAGCTGGCGGGGAAGGTAAAAGATCTGGAGGCTTATCTCGGTGGACTCGCCAAGAAGCTGTTCGTCATGCTCGAAGGTAATTATTCCAACCCGGCTGTCTTGTAGTTACTGAGCCCGCGTACGGCCACTGTCTTATTCTTGAATCGTGTTTGCAGAATTCTGCCAGAGCTTCGAAGAGGAAACCAGTCGAGTGGAGCCAGGCTTGGAACCCGCCAATTCTCTCGTGAAGGACGAGGCTGCTATGAACGTGCTCCGACTGGAGTCTCGTGTTACCAGCGTTGTTGATTATCTTGCTCGGTTGAAGGTTGCGATGTCGCGGATAGACACATCACTCTGGCCTGGAATGACGCTTCAGAACGACCTCGAGTCCCTGATGGTCCGACTGGATGAAGTCCCGGGGCGAGTGGCGGAATGGAAGAAATCTTCTGCTAGATGTGGTGCTGATGTCGCTCTGTCTCTGGTCCACGTCCATTGCAAGGAGGCGCGAGAAGAAAAGCTGGCCGCCATCCAAGTTGCCAATACCAGGAAGCACAACTTTCAGGACTTCATGGAGACTTTTATTGCTGCTGCCACTCGTATTGCAGACGGGATCGACTTGGACGAGTTCGTCGCCCATTCCAGTCCTCCTCCTGAGGAATGAAAAACTTTTATGCTTCACTTTAAATTTGCCTCGGAATGCCGAGTGGATTTGTAACCGTTAAACTCTGCCGAGCCGAGGGCTCGAGTACTTTGATATGAGGTCTGGGACCTTTTAGGCTTTATCTGATCTTGATTTCTCGTTGAATATCTTCATGGTTTGATTCGTCGAGTGGATCTTGATCTTCACTCAGAATAACCTTGTATTTGCGGCGCAGCTCCGAAGGAGAAGGTAGCAGTCGACTTGCGGATTGGGTTGTGTCCTGTACTTAGGCGAGCACTGGGCTGCAGCTAAGCCTCCGAGTGAGAGATTTGCTCTCCACTCGGTAGGATTTTTAAACACTTAGGCGAGCGCTGGGCTGTAGCTAAGCCCCCGAGTGGGAGGTTTGCTTTCCACTCGGTAGGATTTTAAAACACTTAGGCGAGCACTGGGCTGCAGCTAAGCCCCCAAGTGGGAGTCTGGCTCGCCACTCGGTAGGATTTCTAATCACTTAGGCTAGTGCTTGGACTGCAGCTAAGCCCCCGAGTGGGAGGTTTGCTCTCCACTCGGTAGGATTTTTAAACACTTAAGCGAGCACTGGGCTGCAGCTAAGCCCCCGAGTGGGAGGATTGCTCTCCACTCGGTAGGATTTTCAAATACTTAGGCGAGTGGTTGGACTGCAGCTAAGTCCCCGAATGGGAGGATTGCTCTCCACTCGGTAGGATTTTTTCAAACTTAGGCGAGTGCCTGACTGCAGCTAAGCCTCTAAGTGGGAGAACTTAGGCGAGTACTGGACTGCAGCTAAGCCCCCGAGTGGGAGAATTGCTCTCCACTCGGTAGGATTTTTTTCAAACTTAGGCGAGTGCCTGACTGCAGCTAAGTCTCTAAGTGGGAGAACTTAGGCGAGTAGTGGACTGCAGCTAAGCCCCCGAGTGGGAGGATTGCTCTCCACTCGGTAGGATTTTTTCAAACTTAGGCGAGTGCCTGACTGCAGCTAAGCCTCTAAGTGGGAGAACTTAGGCGAGTACTAGACTGCAGCTAAGCCCCCGAGTGGGAGGATTGCTCTCCACTCGGTAGGATTTTTTCAAACTTAGGCGAGTGCCTGACTGCAGCTAAGTCTCTAAGTGGGAGAACTTAGGCGAGTGCTGGACTGCAGCTAAGCTCCCGAGTGGGAGTATTGCTCTCCACTCGGTAGGATTTTTTCAAACTTAGGCGAGTGCCTGACTACAGCTAAGTCTCTAAGTGGGAGAACTTAGGCGAGTGCTGGACTGCAGCTAAGCCCCCCGAGTGGGAGGATTGCTCTCCACTCGGTAGGATTTTTTCAAACTTAGGCGAGTGCCTGACTGCAGCTAAGTCTCTAAGTGGGAGAACTTAGGCGAGTAGTGGACTGCAGCTAAGCCCCCGAGTGGGAGGATTGCTCTCCACTCGGTAGGATTTTTCAAACTTAGGCGAAACGGATTCGCAGCTAAGTCACCCACTGGGGGATTTCGTATGCAAACAAGAGTGACAGCAATTATTGGGACACTCTTGTCTTTGGTAAAAATCAACTGCAGAAATTTTTTCTTATTACATCTCGTCCAAGGGAGAACTCAAGTGTAAAAGGGGCGGAGCAGTTCCGCATTCCAAGCTCGTGGCTCGTCGATCTGGTGATCAACATTGTAGAGGTGATATGCTCCATTGTGGAGGAATCTGGTGACGATGAAGGGGCCTTCCCAAGTAGGAGCAAGTTTGTGTGGTTTCTGTTGATCCACTCGGAGGACCAAATCTCCTTCCTGGAAGGCTCGGCTCTTCACATTTCTGGCATGGAATTGACGCAAGTCTTGCTGATAGATGGTCGATCTGATCATAGCCATTTCCCTCTCCTCCTCTAGGAGGTCGACTGCGTCTTGCCGGGCTTGCTCTGCTTCGTCTTCGTTATAAAGCTCGACTCTGGGGGCATTGTGAAGTAGATCACTCGGCAGGACGGCTTCAGCTCCGTAAACCAGAAAAAATGGCGTTCTTCCGGTCGACCGGTTCGGGGTGGTCCTCAGCCCCCACAAAACTGACGGAAGTTCGTTGACCCAAGCGCTTGCTGCGTGCTTGAGATAACGCATCAATCGAGGCTTCAATCCTTTGAGAATCAGACCATTTGCTCTTTCAGCTTGTCCATTCGACTGAGGATGCGCGACCGACGCGTAGTCGACTCGTGTGCCTTGAGAGGCGCAAAAAGCTCTGAACTTGTCTGAATCGAAGTTTGACCCATTGTCAGTGATGATGCTATGCGGGACCCCATATCTGAATATCAACTCTCTGATGAAACCGATAGCAGTGCTGGCATCAAGATTTTTGATAGGCTTGGCTTCAATCCATTTGGTGAACTTGTCGACTGCCACAAGCACATGCGTGAATCCGCTCCTGCCTGTTCTCAGTGGACCGACCATGTCCAGTCCCCAGACAGCAAAGGGCCAGACAAGTGGAATGGTCTTCAGGGCTGATGCAGGCTTGTGTGACATGTTGGAGTAGAACTGGCAACCTCCACACTTGTCGACTATCTCTTTTGCCATCTCATTTGCTCTTGGCCAGTAAAATCCTGCTCGGTATGCTTTAGCCACAATGGTCCGAGAGGACGCATGGTGACCACAGGTCCCCGAGTGGATATCATCAAGGATCATCTGACCCTCTTCCGGTGTTATGCACTTCTGACCGATTCCAGTCGC
Organism: Triticum urartu; assembly: GCF_056163025.1. NCBI lineage: Eukaryota > Viridiplantae > Streptophyta > Magnoliopsida > Poales > Poaceae > Triticum > Triticum urartu. The sequence continues at coordinate 556,085,892 of NC_141879.1, forward strand.
GCTTTCCCTATACAATTGTCCCTTTATGACTGTGAAGGCCTTGGATCGGCGGACGATCTGTCGAGCCTCTTCCTCGTCCTCCGGGAGTTCTTTCCTCAAGATATACGCGATGTATGGTACCGTCCAGTCGGGAGTGATAGCCAAGACCTCCATGACTAGGTCGACCATAGCAGGAATTTCGACTTCAGTTGGATCTGTGGCACTTTTCGGTTGCGGGGCTTCTTCTGTGAAAGGATCCTCCTGGACTGACGGCGAGCGGATGTGCTCCCAAAACACATTGCTGGGAATGGCTTCTCTCTTGGAGCCTATCTTTGCCAGATCATCTGCTGCTTGATTTTTCAGTCGGGGGATGTGATGAAGCTCTAACCCCTCGAATTTCTTTTCTAGCTTTCTTACTGCGTTGCAATAGCCAGTAATAGCTGGGCTTCTGACGTCCCACTCCTTCATCACCTAATTAACCACCAAATCTGAGTCGCCGTAGACCATGAGGCGCCAGACGGCGAGTGAAATGGCCATGCGCAACCCGTACAAGAGTGCTTCATATTCTGCTTCATTGTTGGAGGAATCAAAGTGAATCTGGAGGACGTATCTGAGCTTATCTCCTCGGGGGGAGACCAATACTACCCCAGCACCGGAACCATTCAGCATCTTAGATCCATCGAAGAACATGGTCCAGTGCTCCGAGTGAACTTGAGTCGGAAGTTGTTGTTCAATCCACTCGGCGACGAAATCTGCAATTGCTTGGGACTTGATAGCCTTCTTTGCTTCAAACTTGATATCTAGGGGAAGGAGTTCAATCGCCCACTTAGCCACTCGACCAGTTGCATCTCTATTGTGCAAAATCTCTGATAGTGGAGCATCGCTGACGACTGTAATGGAATGGTCAGAGAAGTAGTGTGCAACCTTCTTCGTGGTCATGTAAATTCCATATACGAGCTTCTGGTAATGGGGATATCTTTGCTTCGAAGGAGTCAAAACTTCAGACACATAATATACTGGGCGCTGAACTCTGAAGGCCTTTCCTTCTTCTTCTCTCTCGACCGTGAGTACTGTACTGACAACTTGTCCCGTGGCCGCAATGTAAAGCAGCAGAGGCTCTTTACTGATTGGGGCAGCAAGCACCGGCTGGGTGGAGAGTAGAGCTTTGAGCTCTGCAAACGCTGCGTCAGCTTCTGGAGTCCACTCGAACTTGTCAGACTTCCTCATCAGTCGGTAAAGAGGCAACGCCTTTTCACCGAGACGAGAAATGAATCGACTTAGAGCGGCCAAGCAACCTGTAAGCTTCTGGACATCGTGTACACGCACAGGGCGCTTCATCCGGAGTATGGTGCCAACTTTCTCGGGATTGGCGTCGATTCCTCATTCGGAAACGAGAAAACCGAGTAATTTTCCACCTGGAACTCCGAATGTGCACTTTGATGGATTGAGCTTGATATCATATCCCCTGAGGTTAGCAAAGGTTTCGGCAAGGTCAGTCAGTAGGTCGGAACCTTTCCGTGACTTAACCACAATATCATCCATGTATGCTTCTATGTTCCGACTGATCTGAGTGAGCAAACACTTCTGAATCATCCTCATGAACGTAGCTCCAGCATTCTTGAGGCCGAAGGGCATGGTGACATAACAGAAGCACCCAAATGGGGTGATGAAAGCCGTTTTGATCTCGTCGGGTCCATACAGACGGATCTGATGGTACCCTGAACAGGCATCTAGAAAAGACAAACGCTCACACCCCGCGGTCGAGTCCACTACCTGGTCGATGCGGGGGAGAGTGAAATGATCTTTCGGGCAGGCCTGATTTATGTGTTTAAAGTCAATGCACATGCGAAGTGACTTGTCCTTCTTGGGGACCATGACAACATTGGCGAGCCACTCGGAGTGGTAAATCTCTCGGATGAACTCCGCTGCTAAGAGCCGAGCCACCTCCTCGCCAATAGCTTTCCTCTTCTGGGCGGCGGACCGTCGAAGATGTTCTTTAACGGGCTTGAACTTCGGGTCGACTCGTAGACGGTGCTCAGCCAGCCCCCTGGGAACTCCAGGCATGTCAGAAGGCTTCCATGCGAAGATGTCCTAGTTCTCACGAAGGAACTGGATGAGCGCTTCTTCCTATTTGGAGTCGAGCGTCGTTGACATGTGAGTCGGAGCAGCGTCGGGGTCGGTCGGGTGAATGTGAACTGGCTTAGTTTCACCGGACGACTGAAAAGCTGATTCTGAAGCTGGCTTCTTGGCTCGCAGCAATTCACTCGGATCATCAGTCTTCTGGTACTCTTGCAGTTCGACTACTGACATCTGAGCATCAGCGATCTTTGATCCTTTCTGAAAACACTCCTCTGCTTTCTTCCGATTGCCTGTAACGGTGATCACACCTTTGGGGCCGGGCATCTTCAACTTGAGATACACGTAGCACGGTCGAGCCATGAAGCGTGCATAAGCTGGCCGGCCCAGAATAGCATGATAAGCACTTTGGAAGTCCACAACCTCAAATGTCAACGTTTCCTTGCGGTAATTCTTCGAATCACCGAAAGCCACGTTGAGAGCAATCTGGCCGAGTGACTCGGCTTTCTTTCCAGAAATGACTCCATGGAAGCTCATGTTGCTGGCGCTGAGCCTGGACATCGGAATGCCCATCCCTTTCAATGTTTCAGCATACAATATGTTCAGGCCACTGCCACCATCCATCAGGACTTTGGTCAGTCGAGTGCCTTCGACAACTGGGTCGACCACCAAAGCTTGCCTCCCAGGGGTGGCAATGTGCGTAGGGTGATCGGACTGGTCGAATGTGATGGCAGTCTGAGACCACTTCAGATAACTGGGTGTCGCCGGAGCAACCATATTCACCTCACGGTTAATGACTTTCAGTCGACTTTTGCTTTCGACATCAGCAAAAATCATCAGGGCGGAATTGATTTGGGGGTATCCATCGTCGCTATCTTCCTTGTCCTCAACTCTGTCCGACTCTTTTTCCTTATCTTTGGGTTGTTTGCCCTGAAACTGCTGGATCAGGAGCCGGCACTGTCGAGTGGTATGCTTTGGGTAAATAAAATTACCCTCCTCATCTTTCTTGGTGTGGATGTGACATGGCAGATCCAAAACATCATTTCCATCTTGATCCTTGACTTTCTTGGGCTTCCAAGGGCCTTTGGGTTTTCCCTTGAAATTTCCCTGGGTTACGGCCAGGGCCTCCCCAGGGGCGGCTGGCTCGGCCTTCCGCTTCTACTTCCGACTGGAATTGCCTCCGGTTTCCTGGGCGACTGCTTTCTGCTTGCCACTCCGGAGTCGATCTTCATCTTCTCCGTTAGCGTATTTGGTGGCAATTTCCACCATCCGATTCAGGGACATTTCTCCGGTCCGACCGAACTTCAGGTTCAACTCTCTGTTCTTGACGCCTTCTTTAAAGGCACAAACTGCTTGGTGATCCGGTACGTTCTCAACTGTGTGATGCAAAGTGATCCACCTCTGGATGTAATCCCTCAGAGTTTCACTCGGCTTCTGCATGCAAGACCGCAATTCTGTAAGGCCTGCGGGCCGCTTGCATGTTCCCTCAAAGGTTGTGACAAACACTCGAGAGAGATCCTCCCAAGTGTAGATGCTGCTGGGTGCTAACTGATTCAGTCACGCTCTGGCCGAGCCCTCTAACAGGAGAGGCAAATGCTTCATGGCCACCTCATCATTGCCACCGCCAATCTGTACAGCCACTCGGTAATCTTCGAGCCAAGTGTCAGGCTTAGACTCACCGGTGAACTTGCAGACTCCAGTCGCCAACCGAAAGTTGGGAGGAATCACCGCGGCCCTGATGGCTCGACTGAAACACGCTGGCCCTGAAACACGTACTCTGCTGCTGGCGGGCACATCTCTGTTCTGGCCTTCCCGATGAGCCCTGTTCCTGTCAACCAAACCTTGAACGAGGACAGATCTCGCGTCAAAGCCTGGGTCCCTGGGGTCGACTGGAATCCTCTACCCAACGCTATGAGGGCGCCTGTCATCTCGATGTCGAGGCGCATATGACCCACTCCTCGGGGGAGGGGTTGGCACTCGACGTCGATCATCACGATCGGATCGGTGATCATACTGCTCATTCCTTCTGTACTGATCATGCCGGTCACCACGTCCCTCACGCCTCAGGGGCGACCTCGGGCTGTGAGCCGACTAGACAATATCTGTTGCAACGGATCGACTGTGGATCCTATTCCGTGACTGAGAAACAGCGGAATTCTGGTTTCCCGCCGCCCGGAGCAATGCTCTGATCTGCAACAAGCCCCTGCCAGCCTCCGACTGGGAGGGCTGAATCGATTCTACTATACGGGCCGCGGCGGCCAAATTCTGAACTGGGGTTCGATATACCTGCGTCGGCGGGAAGAGCTGGCGTCGACTAGACTCGGGAGCCCGCTGACGCGCTTTCTCGTCGAGTGCTCGCTAGAGATTCTCCAGTCGAGTGCGCTCGGCCAAGGTAGCCAAGCGCGCGTCCTCCAAGGCCCGGGCCTCGGGGGTCTCTCTGACGATAGGAGTGCGGAGCGCGTCCATGTTCCGGTGGCGAAGCTCCTCTCGCTGTAATGACGTGAGAGGTTCGGGAGATACTCATCGTGGGGATGCGACGGGTCGCCCCCACCCGCGCCTCCATCAGCGCGAGGGAAACCGGGAGGACTGTGGTTCCATCGACCGCCAGAATCTCAGCCGCTGGGTCGCTGCTGTCGCACTCGGATGCGGTCTCCGTGGAGCCAGTCGACAGGTCGAACAAGCCGCAGAGGGATTCGTCGGGCTCGATTGCCGTGACTTGCGGGGCGGCCGACTGGCGAGCCACGACATGCCTCACCCACCTATGAAGTCTCGACCGACCGGAGCGCTTGCGCCGGTGGGAGACAGAGCGGGGAGACGATACGGGGGCCGACCGATACTGGGTCGACGGCTGCCGCAGGAGGACGCCACGAACGCATGCGCGGAAATGCGTCGCACCGCGGACGGGGAGCGCGTCGATGTCGAGTGGCGCCTCCTGAAGCCAGGCGGAGTCGTCGGCGATGAACGTGAGCGCGCCGAGGCGGATCTCGCGGCCCTCCACCAAAACTCCGCACGAAACCATGATCAAAGGGATCGGAAAAATCGCAACTTCTCCAATCAGGCGCTAAGATTCCGGCCCCACGGTGGGCGCCAACTGTCGTGGTCCTAGCTCTGACAGTGATGTAGGGGGGTATGTATGGAGAGGCTAGATCTCAGCTATTGGGAAGTTGTAAACACACCAAGATGTACGAGTTCAGGCCCTTCATGGAGGAAGTAACAGCCCTACGTCTCGGTGCCCGGAGGCGGTCGATTGGATTTCTGGCGTGTGAATAACAGAGGTGCGAACCCTTCATACTGAGGAGGGGGGTGGCTTATATAGAGTTCGCCGGCCCTCTCCTGCCCTAAGTGATGCAGGGTTTAAGGTACATTTAAGGTTGGGCGTTACAGATAACGCCCCTAATAAAGTGCTATAATGACCATAAAGACTACTTAATAGCCGACCGTTTGCCTGCGGAGTGACTTTAGGTCTCCTGGCAGTCGAGTGGTTGGCTTCATGGTCGAGTGATAGCTTCTTGGTCGAGTGTCTTGAACCTGTCGAGTGGGATACCTTCAAGTCGATTGTAAGGTGATTTCTTCTAGGGATGTCCTAGGGTAGGGCTCTTTGGACAGGTCCGTGCCCCTACCCTAGGTACATAGCTTCATCACTAGACGTACAGTTCGGGACCCCCTACCCGAGATCCGCCGATTTTGACACCGACACCATACCAAACAAAGGCCACAACGATGAAACTTTACGGTGATTTTTCTAGACTATAAGGGACTCTAGAAGCTTCGGGGAGACCAGACGCTGCATGAGAGAGGCACAAGCTCACACGGCATGCCCGCAGGGGGGGTGGGCGTGTCAACTAGGCTTATGGCCCCCTCGCAACTCCGTTTGACCTAATTCCAGGCTCATAAATTACCCAAAATCTAGAAACCATCAAAGCAATACCCCAAACAATTATTCTGCCAAAGGAAGCTTCTGTTCTTCCCGATCCCATCTGGAGGCCTCCACCGATACTCTGCCGGAGGGGGAATCAATCATGGAGGGCCTCTACATCAACCTTGTTGCACCTCCGATGATGTGTGAGTAGTTCCTCATAGGATCTATGGGTTCATAGTAGTAGCTATAGATCTCTCACTCTCTCTCTCTCTGTGATCATCAATACAATGGTCTCTTCAGAGATCGATATGATGTAATCCTTTTATGCGGTGTGTTTGTTGGGATACAATGAATTGTGGGTTTATGATCAGATTATTCAATGAAAGTAATTGAGTTATTTCTGAACTTTATTATGTGTGATTGTTATAACTATTTAATTCTTTTCGATCTATGAGTTATCTTTGGCCAAGTTGATGATTAGATCTTCAGTGGAACAGGTACATAGTAGTAGGTCCAATCATATGGTGTCCTCACCTCGTGACAGAAGGGGTAGCCAGGCACACATTTTTATTGTTCCTACCAAGGATAAAGTGATGGGGTCTGTGCTGGAATTTGGTCTATTTTTTGGGCCAGCTATAGGATCGAGAGTATGTCTAGAGGGGGGTGATTAGACTACTTAACCAAATAAAAATATAGCATTTTCCCAATTTTAAGTCTTGGCAGATTTTAGCGACTTATCACAAGTCAAGAAATCAACCTACACATCCAAATCTAAGAGTATAGCAGCGGAATGTAAATCATTTCATATGAAGGTAAAGGGGAGGAGTTTGGAGGGAGCAAACGTAATGTAGACACGGAGATTTTTGGCGTGGTTCCGATAGGTGGTTCTATTGTACATCCACGTTGATGAAGACTTCAACCCACGAAGGGTAATGGTTGCGCGAGTCCACGAAGGGCTCCACCCACGTAGGGTCCACGAAGAAGCAACCTTGTCTATCCCACCATGGCCATTACCCACAAAGGACTTGCCTCACTTGGGTAGATCTTCACGAAGTAGACGATCTCCTTACCCTTACAAACTCCTTGGTTCAACTCCACAATCTTGACGGAGGCTCCCAAGTGACACCTAACCAATCTAGGAGACACCACTCTCTAAAAGGTAATAGATGGTGTCTTGGTGATGAACTCCTTGCTCTTGTGCTTCAAATGATAGTCTCCCCAACACTCAACTGACTCTCACAGATTTGGATTTGGTGGAAAGATGATTTGAGTGGAAAGCAACTTGGGAAGGCTAGAGATCAAGATTCTTGTGGTTGGATCGGAATATCTTGGTCTCAACACATGAGTAGGTGGTTCTCTCTCAGAAAATGAATGGTGGAAGTGTAGGCACGTTCTGATAGCTCTCTCTACGAATGGAGGATGGGTGGAGGGGTATATAATTGCGGGCACTAAGCGAGGGTGAGTTGGATCTTAGGCGGACCCTAAAAAGAAAACTTCTTGGCCTCTTTTCCCTGGAGCGCACGATCGCTAGACAAAAGTCAAGGCTGCTGCATTTGAAAGATGGGGACGCCAATACTCGATTTTTTTCATCAGCATGCACGGCATCGCCAGAGGAAGAATGCGCTCATGAATTTGTGCCACAATGGTCAGGTCCTCACTGGGCAAGAGGAGATTGCTTCTGCCGTAGACAGCTTCTATGACAGGTCGCTGGGCATGGCCTCGCCGCGCGATCACGGACTTCACTTGGATGCCATCAACATGCCTACACGGGACCTATGCAAGCTCGAAGAACCCTTCTTGGAGGAGGAGGAGGTCCTCCAAACCATTAAATCCATGCCCCTGGACAAGGCCCCTGGCCCGGACAGCTTCACCGGTAGATTCTACACCACCTGTTGGTCCATCATCAGAGTAGACATCATGAGGGTGTTCCTGTTGTTCTACCATGGAGATATGAGGGGTTTTGGAGCGATCAATAAAGCCATGGTCACGCTCCTACCAAAGAAAGAAGGCGAGGATGAGCTACAGGATTTTAGACTGGTGAGCCTCATGCACGGCATTGCGAAGATCTTCGACAAAGTGTTGGCGCGCCGCCTTGCGCTGGAACTATCGTATTTGGTTGGCATTCACCAAAGCGCGTTTGTCAAAGGGAGAGCTCCGCATGATAACTTCATGATGGTTCAGAGCACCGCAAGACGGCTGCATGCACGTCGTTAGCCTGCAATCCTGCTAAAGCTAGACATCTCGAAGGCATTCGATAAGGTACAGTGGTCTTTCTTGATCGAAGTTCTGCAAACGCTTGGATTTGGCAGTAGGTGGATGGACTAAATCGTGGGACTCCTTGCTACCTCCTCTACCCGCATCATGGTCAACGGAGTACCTGGGGCCCCAATCTTCAACTACAAGGGCCTGCGGCAAGGCGGACCCCTGTCCCCCATGCTTTTTATCCTCCTGATGGAGCCGCTCCACAATCTATTTCGGCTGGCCGCGGAGATGGAGATTTTGACACCACTTGCCAGCCATGGTCTAAAGCAGTGGGTGTCCCTTTTCGCCGATGACGCGATTGTATTCCTCAAGCCAGTGGGCACTGACCTTCAAGCATGCACCCACATCCTGCGCCTTTTTGGGATGGCATCCGGCCTACATGTCAACTTCAGCAAGACGACGGCAATCCCGATCCCTTGCTCCAATGATGAGAAGGCTCTTGCTGCAGCTAACCTAGGATATGAGCTTGGCTCCTTTCCGTGCTGCTATATGGGGATGCCGCTTTGCCTCGGGAAGCCTTCTGCTGCACAGTTGCACAGCATGGTGGAGCGCATAGCGCAGTGCCTGCCGAACTGGAAGGCCGCTACCTTACCGAAGAGTGGCAGGCTCATCCTCGTACTTTTAGTCCTTTGTTCGGTTCACATACATGCGATGTTGGCGCTCGCACTCCCGATGAAGACGATTCATGCCATAAAAAAGACCATCAGAGGGTTCTTGTGGTGTGGCAAAAGGCAAGCGAATGGTGGAAATTACTCGGTGGCCTGGGCGACAGTATGTACGCCGAAGTGGATGGGCGGGCTCGGCATTCCAGACCTAGCTTGGCTTAATGTGGCTTTGCAAGCCATATGGCCTTGGCTAGAGCGAGTGGATCAAAACAGACTGTGGAGCGAGTTCAACATCAAAGTTCCCAAGGAATCGGCTGCACTCTGCAATGCAGCGACCAAGATAACAGTAGGAGACGGAAGCCTGACCCTCTTCTGGGAGGATCGCTTGATGAATGGATATCTCCTTGTGGAAATCGCGCCGCAAATTTATGAGGTCGTCCCTCCGCTCAAAAGAAGATCAAGAACCCTAAAAGAGGCCATCGCCACTGGAGCCTGGGCAACCGATATCAAACTAGACTTGGGTCTAGTGGCTCTATGGCAGTACCTGAACCTGTAGCGGAGAGTTCAGGAGGTGACGCTGCAAGACGGCGTGCAAGATGTTGTGTCCTGGTCTTGGGAACCCGATGGCAAGTATTCATCCCGGTCTGCTTATGCGGCGAAATTCGTAGGCAGGGAGGTGTCAGCCACAACGCATTTTATGTGGAAATCTAAGCCGTTGCGCTGCCGCTTCTTCCTCTGGCTTGCCATGAAGAATAGGTGTTGGACAGCGGATCGGCTAGCTCGGAGAGGTCTGCCACACCCGGATGCCTGCCCATCTGTGACCAAGAAGAGGAAACCTTGAACCACATCGAGCTAACTTGCGTCTTTGCTCGGACAATTTGGAAAACGCTATGCACCACAATAGGCAAACTGACATGGACACCCGAGGGACACGACACTCTGGTTGATTGGTGTGCAGACAAGCCGAAGAGCATGCGCGTCATCATCACCTTGGTCCTATGGGAACTCTGGAAACATCGCAACGCCATTGTGTTCGATGACGCATCTCCCTTGTTGGTTGGACTCATCACAAGGATCGTGGAGGAAGGGACTGCTTGGTTTAGGGCTGGACTGCTTAAATGTGACTGGAATGGTGTAGCTACGGAATTATCGAGGTGGGCGCGAGGCGAGTAGTCATAGGGTCTTCCTTGTTTCATGCAGATGTAGGAGCTCAGCTCATGATGTACTAAAAATGTAACATCAACGGTGGATTTGGGCTCTCTACCCACCCCTTCTTTATAATATAATACACACATTCGTGCGTATTCGAGAAAAAAATATTTTTGTGCACTTTCAATCAATTGAATCAAATATACTTTTTTGTCTCTTGATGACTCTATAGTATAATTATATGAGCTTGCCATGCAATTATTTTTCTATAAGACCTTCTTAGCTTTCTCATTGTGTGCAATTTACACGAGGAGGGTTGTCCCGGGATCTTTTCTATTTTCTCTAGAATTCAATTTGTATGGAAACCAGTGCAAATTAAACATGAATGGACATTCTTCTTCCAACGAAACTCCGGCTTTGGCTCATTGCTGGGTATAAGATGAGTCTGAGAATCTGAGAACAGGGGTAACGTAGGTGCTTGATTGATATACCTGTTTTTTCTTTACCAAGTACACGATATTCTTTTAATAGCCTACTATCAGTTCCATGTTTAACCCAAATAAATTTGTTCAGACCATACCCTTTCACTGTAAGCTTGGTAAGTACTCAAGGTGTCGCATTATTCTATTTTTCGACATGTCTAACTCCAAACATGGTGAGTGCTTTTTTGATAAAGGCACTTTTATTAATTCAATGTAGCATCAAATGGATACGAAGCATGAGTAACATCCGGTTTCTGCATAGCTAAATTGCGCATAGCCTTAAACAAACAGTCTAACAAAGTATATGAAAAAAACGATAAGTTGGCAACAATAAAACCATATGAGTCCGAAACTATGCCAATGTCGACGAAGGAGATGGACAGATCCGGAGATTATGTTACCACGTGCCACCCATGTTGGGTACACACCTCCCTCGCTACCTGGTCCAACTGCATACACACCGCCTTAAACAGCGATTGATACTCCGTTCGCTATAGCGTAGACCACATATGAAGCCAGTGCGTACAACGGTAAATAACCTGCATAAGAGAAGAGGTTTTTTTATTAAAAACACAATCTTTCTACATAGCCAAAGCGACCATAATAAGACAAACGCTCCCACCTGTATTAGCGTACTAAAAGTATTTGGTATTTCGTCAAGCCAGTGACCATATATATTGGCAACCCTTATGCACTGATACAAATTTGGTGTTATTTGGATGACTGGGCATATAAAACGCATAAACTTGCATTGAAAGGAGAGGTGTTTACTTGTCTCGTCATGAGTACAAAAACTACACTTCTTACTTCCTGGTCAATTGCGTCGAGTGAGTGCTTTCAGTGTCATCTATCATGATGCAAAAGATGTGTGACTTTAATTGCTAAACTTTTGGTTCGAATTTCGTGAATCATGAGCTACTGGCAATGATGGTCGGCACGGTGAGCAGCGGGGATTCTTCGAATCATTCTTTGATTAATTGTACATTTTCATTACGTGTTTGGGCCTTATAGGATTTAAATACCTGATTGACGTTCTAGGTGATCTGACTATGTCAAGTGCCCAAAAAATGGGTTTTCATAATTATAAAGGATTTTGAAACGTCTGAGAAGGTACAATCGATAACTACTTATCGGCTATATGAGCAGCAACATGAAAGATGATTCAGCAAGATGTGCTACAATCTTCCTTCTTATGAGCACTGTAAATCATATGGTGGCTGGATAAAATTTGCATGTGGAGAACGGGACTATGATCGGCTTCGCTGCGCCGTTCCATCTAGTGCTATTAATTAATGGAGAGTGACAAGGACGGTGCACTATGCCGAGTGCATGCCGGTGATCGTCTAGAGGTCGGCCAGCTGACGTCAAGCACGGCGAGCTCCCCGTGTGGGGCGCGAACATGCCAATATCAAGATTGAAAATTTTGGAGCTTTGGCCGGGAGGACGGCGTCGACATGGCATGGCTACTGTGAACGGGCTTCAGCCCATGGACGCGTATTTCTAGATGTACTGGCGAAAGGAGGTTTCAACGATATCTATGTAGTATTACGGATTGGATGAGGTATTTCTTGATTTCTCTGTTGGCAGTTAAAGAAAATGTGGGAGACGCTTGCGGTTCCTTTTGGCATTGAAGAAAGTTAAGGTGGCTTCTTAACATCCAAAATCCAGACTCCAAAAAGTACGAATCGAAGCTCCGACCCATCATCGGGAGACTTGGGCTGGAGCGGCTGCCCCCATCAGGGACGCCTAGGGGTGCAGGTGGCGAAGCCCCCCCTTCCCCTCCCCCCCCCCCACCACGGCGCCCCCAGATCTTGCCACGCCAGAGACTTTGATCTCCCTACCCAACTTCCAGCTGACGACAATCCCACCCATCACCTTGTCGGGCGTCAGGTCCTCCAGCTCGCTGCAGTTGGTCTTGACGAGCGCCACACTCCTCTTGTCGTCGGCCCTCATGTTGTACAATGACTGGCCGATGAGCACCAGTCTGTTGCCGAGGTTGAGCTTCGCCGGGAACATGCGGTCCATGGTGGCAGCGTCGACCGTGGTCACCCAAGGCGCCACATTGGTGACCGTCGACGGCCGCGGGCCACTGTTGCCGCAAGGGGCAACGACAAAGATGCCTCGTTGCTCCGCGCGAACGAGGGCCACGACGACCACGTCATGGTACAACGGCCGCTCGCTCGTGTCCTTGCCGAGGGCCATGCAGATCACATCGACCGACAGCTTGGTGTCATCGGAAAGGGCGTCTAGACGCTTCCAAGATCGGAGACGCTGCGGGGCTCCTCCGAAGTGGGCAGGCAAACTGTCGCCAAGATCTGACACGTAGAACCAGTTCTTGTACCAAGCCCACATCGAACGAGGAGGTCAATTGGGAAGATTTTGTTGGAAAGCCGCAGCTGAAGGTGTTGGGGAACGTAGTAATTTCAAAAAAAAAACTACGCACACGCAAGATCATGGTGATGCATACCTGTGATAGAAGGTGTACCCAACATTTTCTTTTGGGTATCCTATGAAGACGCACTTATCCGATATGGGTTTGAGCTTATCAGGTTGAAACTTTTTCACATAAGCATTGCAACCTCAAACTTTAAAAAACGACATCTTAGGTTTCTTGCTAAACCACAGTTCACACGGTGTCGTCTCAACGGATTCAGATGGTGCCCTATTTAACGTGAATGTAGCTATCTTTAATGCATAACCCCAAAACGATAGTGGTAGATCGGTAAGAGACATCATAGATCGCACCATATCTAATAAAGTACGGTTATGACGTTCGGACACACCATTACACTGTGGTGTTCCAGGTGGCGTGAGTAGTGAAACTATTTCGCATTGTTTTAACTGAAGGCCAAACTCGTAACTCAAATATTTTACCTCTGCGATCATATCGTAGAAACTTTTATTTTCTTGTTACGATGATTCTCCACTTCACTCTGAAATTCTTTAAACTTTTCAAATATTTCAGTCTTTTGTTTCATTAAGTAGATATACTCATATCTGCTCAAATCATTTGTGAAGATCAGAAAATAACGATACTTGCCGTGAGCCTTAATACTCATTAGACCGCATGAATCAGTATGTATTATTTCCAATAAGTCAGTTGCTCGCTCCATTGTTTCGGAGAACGGAGTCTTAGTCATCTTGCCCATGAGGCATGGTTCGCAAGCATCAAGTGATTCCAAAAGTCCATCAGCATGGAGTTTCTTCATGCGCTTTACACCAGTATGACCTAAACAGTAGTGCCACAAATAAGTTGCACTATCATTATTAACTTTGCATCTTTTGGTTTCAATATTATGAATATGTGTATCACTACGATCGAGATCCAACGAACCATTTTCATTGGGTGTGTAACCATATAAGGTTTTATTCATGTAAACAGAACAACAATTTATTCTCTTACTTAAATGAATAACCGTATTGCAATAAATATGATCAAATCATATTAATGCTCAACGCAAACACGAAATAACACTTATTTAGGTTCAACACTAATCCCGAAAATATAGGGAGTGTGCGATGATGATCATATCAATCTTGGAACCACTTCCAACATACATCGTCACTTCACCCTTAGCTAGTCTCTGTTCATTCTGCAACTCCTGTTTCGAGTTACTACTCTTAGCAACTGAAACAGTATCAAATACCGAGGGGTTGCTACGAACACTAGTAAAATACACATCAATAATCTGCATATCAAATATACCTTTGTTCACTTTGCCATCCTTCTTATTCGCCAAATACTTGGGGCAGTTCCGCTTCCAGTGACCAGTCCCTTTGCAATAGAAGCACTTAGTCTCAGGCTTAGGACCAGACTTGGCCTTCTTCACTTGAGCAGCAACTTGCTTGCCGTTCTTCTTGAAGTTCCCCTCCTTCCCTTTGCCCTTTTCTTGAAACTAGTGGTCTTGTCTACCATCAACACTTGATATTTTTCTTGATTTCTACCTTCATCGATTTCAGCATTACGAAGAGCTTGGGAATCGTTTCCGTTATCCCTTGCATATCATAGTTCATCATGAAGTTCTACTAACTTGGTGATGGTGACTAGAAAATTCTATCAATCACTATCTTATCTGGAAGATTAACTCCCACTTGATTCAAGCGATTGTAATACCCACACAATCTGAGCACATGCTCACTGCTTCAGCTATTCTCCTCCATCTTTTAGCTATAGAACTTGTTGGAGACTTCGTATCTCTTAACTCGGGTATTTACTTGAAATATTAACTTCAACTCCTGGAACATCTCATATGGTCCATGACATTCAAAACATCTTTGAAGTCCCGATTCTAAGCCGTTAAGCATGGTGCACTAAACTATCAAGTAGTCATCATATTGAGCTAGCCAGACGTTCATAACGTCTGCCTCTACTCCTGCAACAGGTCTGTCACCTAGAGGTGCATCAAAGACATAATTCTTCTGTGCAGCAATGAGGATAATCCTCATATCACGGATCCAATCCGCATCATTGCTAGTAACATTTTTCAACATAATTTTTCTCTAGGAACACAATAAACTGGGAGCAACATCGCGAGCTATTGATCTACAACATAGATATGCTAATACTACCAGGACTAAGTTCGTGATAAATTAAAGTTCAATTAATCATATTACTTAAGAACTCCCACTTAGACAGACATCCCTCTAATCTTCTAAGTGATCACGTGATCCATATCAACTAAACCATGTCCGATCATCACGTGAGATGGAGTAGTTTCAATGGTGAACATCACTATGTTGATCATATCTACTATATGATTCACGCTCGACCTTTCGGTCTCCGTGTTCCGAGGCCATATCTGTTATATGCTAGGCTCGTCAAGTTTAACCTGAGTATTCCGCGTGTGCAACTGTTTTGCACCCGTTGTATTTGAACGTAGAGCCTATCACACCCGATCATCACGTGGTGTCTCAGCGCGAAGAACTTTCACAACAGTGCATACTCAGGGAGAACACTTGTACCATGATAATTAGTGAGAGATCATCTTATAAAGCTACCGTCGAACTAAGCAAAATAAGATGTATAAAAGATAAACATCACATGCAATCAAAATATGTGACATGATATGGCCATCATCATCTTGTGGTTTTGATCTCCATCTCCAAAGCATCGTCATGATCTACATCGTCACCGGCATCACACCATGATCTCCATCATCTTGATCTATATCAATGTGTCATCACATGATTGTCTCGCCAACAATTGCTCTTGCAACTATTGCTATCGCATAGCAATAAAGTAAAGCAATTATTTGGCGCTTGCATCTTATGCAATAGAGAGATAACCATAAGGCTTTTGCCAGTTACCGATAACTTCAAGAAAACATGATCATCTTATACAACAACTTATATCTCATCACGTCTTGACCATATCACATCACAACATGCCTTGCAAAAACAAGTTAGACGTCCTCTACTTTGTTGTTGCAAGTTTTACGTGGCTGCTACGGGCTGAGCAAGAACCGTTCTTACCTACGCATCAAAACCACAACGATAGTTTGTCAAGTTGGTGCTGTTTTAACCTTCGCAAGGACCGGGCGTAGCCACACTCGGTTCAACTAAAGTTGGAGAAACTGACACCCGCTAGTCACCTATGTGCATAGCACGGCGGTAAAACCAGTCTCGCGTAAGCGTGTGCGTAATGTCGGTCCGGGCCGCTTCATCCAACAATACCGCCGTACCAAAGTATGACATGTTGGTAAGCAGTATGACTTATATCGCCCACAACTCACTTGTGTTCTACTCGTGCATAACATCAACGCATAAAACCTAGGCTCGGATGCCACTGTTGGGGAACGTATTAATTTCAAAAAAAACTTTCTACGCACACGCAAGATCATGGTGATGCATAGCAATGAGAGAGGAGAGTGTTGTCTATGTACCCTCGTAGACCGAAAGCGGAAGCGTTAGCACAACGCGGTTGATGTAGTCGTACGTCTTCATGGCCCGACCGATCAAGCACCAAAACCACAGCACCTCCGAGTTCTAGCACACGTTCAGCTCGATGACGATCCCCGAACTCCGATCCAGCAGAATGTCGGGGAAGAGTTCCGTCAGCACGACGGCGTGGTGACGATCTTGATGTTCTACCATCGCAGGGCTTCGCCTAAGCACTGCTACAATATTATCGAGGATTATGGTGGAGGGGGGCACCGCACACGGCTAAGAGATCAATGATCAATTGTTGTGTGTATGGGGTGCCCCCTGCCCCCGTATATAAAGGAGCAAGGGGGAGTCGGCCGGCCTAGGAGGAGGGCGCGCTAAGGGGGGAGTCCTACTCCCACCGGGAGTAGGACTCCTCCTTCCCTTGTTGGAGTAAGAGAGAAGGAAAGAGGGGGAGAGGAACAAGGAAAAGGGGGCTGCACCCCTTGTCCAATTCGGACTAGAGGGGGGCGCATGCCTCCTTCCTTTTGGCCTCTCTCCTCTATTCCCGTATGGCCCAATAAGGCCCATATACTCCCCGGCGAATTCCCGTAACTCTTCGGTACTCCGAAAAATACCCGAATCACTCGGAACCTTTCCGATATCCGAATATAGTCATCCAATATATCGATCTTTACGTCTCGACCATTTCGAGACTCCTCGTCATGTCCCCGATCTCATTCGGGACTCCGAACTCCTTCGGTACATCAAAACTCATAAACTCATAATATAACTGTCATCGAAACCTTAAGCGTGCGGACCCTACGGGTTCGAGAACAATGTAGACATGACCGAGACACGTCTCCGGTCAATAACCAATAGCGGAACCTGGATGGTCATATTGGCTCTCACATATTCTACAAAGATCTTTATCGGTCAAACCGCATAACAACATACGTTGTTCCCTTTGTCATCGGTATGTTACTTGCCCGAGATTCGATCGTCGGCATCTCAATACCTAGTTCAATCTCGTTACCGGCAAGTCTCTTTACTCGTTCCGTAATACATCATCTCGCAACTAACTCATTAGTTGCAATGCTTGCAAGGCTTAGGTGATGTGCATTACCGAGAGGGCCCAGAGATACCTCTCCGACAATCGGAGTGACAAATCCTAATCTCGAAATACGCCAACCCAACAAGTACCTTCGGAGACACCTGTAGAGCACCTCTATAATCACCCAGTTACGTTGTGACGTTTGGTAGCACACAAAGTGTTCCTCCGATAAACGGGAGTTGCATAATCTCATAGTCACAGGAACATGTATAAGTCATGAAGAAAGCAATAGCAACAAACTAAACGATCAAGTGCTAAGCTAACGGAATGGGTCAAGTCAATCACATCATTCTCCTAATGATGTGATCCCGTTAATCAAATGACAACTCATGACTATGGTTAGGAACATAACCATCTTTGATCAACGAGCTAGTCAAGTAGAGACATACTACTGACACTCTGTTTGTCTATGTATTCACACATGTATTATGTTTCCGATTAATACAATTCTAGCATGAATAATAAACATTTATCATGATATAAGGAAATAAATAATAACTTTTATTATTGCCTCTAGGGCATATTTCCTTCAGTCTCCCACTTGCACTAGAGTCAATAATCTAGTTCACATCACCATGTGATTTAACATCAATAGTTCACATCACCATGTGATTAACACTCATAGTTCACATCATCATGTGACCTACACCCAAAGGGTTTACTAGAGTCAATAATCTAGTTCACATCGCTATGTTATTAATACCCAAAGAGTACTAAGGTGTGATCATGTTTTGCTTGTGAGGGAAGTTTAGTCAACGGGTCTGCCACATTCAGATCCGTATGTATTTTGCAAATTTCTATGTCAACAATGCTCTACACGGAGCTACTCTAGCTAATTGCTCCCACTTTCAATATGTATCCAGATTGAGACTTAGAGTCATCTGGATCAGTGTTAAAATTTGCATCGACGTAACCCTTTACGACGAACCTTTTGTCACCTCCATAATCGAGAAACATATCCTTATTCCACTAAGGATAATTTTGACCAATGTCCAGTGATCTACTCCTAGATCACTATTGTACTCCCTTGCCAAACTCATGGCAGGGTATACAATAGGTCTGGTACACAGCATGGCATACTTTATAGAACCTATGGCTGAGGCATAGGGAATGACTTTCATTCTCTCTCTATCTTCTGCCGTGGTCGGGTTTTGAGTCTTACTCAACTTCACACCTTGTAACACAGGCAAGAACTCCTTTTTGACTGTTCCATTTTGAACTACTTCAAAATCTTGTCAAGGTATGTACTCATTGAAAAACTTATCAAGCGTCTTGATCTATCTCTATAGATCTTGATGCTCAATATGTAAGCAGCTTCACCGAGGTCTTTCTTTGAAAAACTCCTTTCAAACATTCCTTTATGCTTTGCAGAATAATTCTACATTATCTCCGATCAACAATATGTCATTCACATATACTTATCAGAAATGCTGTAATGCTCCCACTCACTTTCTTGTAAATACAGACTTCACCGCAAGTCTGTATAAAACTATATGCTTTGATCAACTTATCAAAGCGTATATTCCAACTCCGAGATGCTTGCACCAGTCCATAGATGGATCGCTGGAGCTTGCATATTTTGTTAGTACCTTTAGGATTGACAAAAACCTTCTTGTTGCATCATATACAACTCTTCTTTAATAAATCTATTAAGGGATGCAGTTTTGTTTATCCATTTGCCAGATTTCATAAAATGCGGCAATTGCTAACATGATTCGGACAGACTTAAGCATAGATACAAGTGAGAAATTCTCATCGTAGTCAACACCTTGAACTTGTCGAAAACCTTTTTGCGACAATTCTAGGATTTGTAGATAGTAACACTACTATCAGCGTCCGTCTTCCTCTTGAAGATCCATTTAATCTCAATGGCTCGCCGATCATTGGGCAAGTCAATCTAAGTCCATAATTTGTTCTCATACATGGATCTCATCTCAGATTTCATGGCCTCAAGCCATTTCGCGGAATCTGGGCTCATCATCGCTTCCTCATAGTTCGTAGGCTCGTCATGGTCAAGTAACATGACCTCTAGAATAGGATTACCATACCACTCTGGTGCGGATATCACTCTGGTTTACCTACAAGGTTCGGTAGTAACTTGATCTGAAGTTACATGATCATCATCATTAGCTTCCTCACTAATTGGTGTAGTAGTCACAGGAACAGATTTATGTGATGAACTACTTTCAAATAAGGGAGCAGGTACAATTACCTCATCAAGTTCTACTTTCCTCCCACTCACTTCTTTCGAGAGAAACTCCTTCTCTAGAAAGGATCCATTCTCAGCAACGAATATCTTGCCTTCGGATCTGTGATAGAAGGTGTACCCAACATTTTATTTTGAGTATCCTATGAAGACGCACTTCTCCGATTTGGGTTTGAGCTTATCAAGTTGAAACTTTTTCACATGAGCATTGCAACCTCAAACTTTAAGAAACGATAGCTTAGGTTTCTTGCTAAACCACAGTTCACACGGTGTCGTCTCAACATATTTAGATGGTGCCCTATTTAACGTGAATGTAGCTGTCTCTAATGCATAACCCCAAAACGATAGTGGTAGATCGGTAAGAGACATCATAGATCGCACCATATCTAATAAAGTACGGTTATGACGTTCGGACACACCATTACACTGTGGTGTTCCAGGTGGCGTGAGTAGTGAAACTATTTCACATTGTTTTAACTGAAGGCCAAACTCGTAACTCAAATATTTTACCTCTGCGATCATATCGTAGAAACTTTTATTTTCTTGTTACGATGATTCTCCACTTCACTCTGAAATTCTTTGAACTTTTCAAATATTTCAGACTTGTGTTTCATTAAGTAGATATACTCATATCTGCTCAAATCATCTGTGAAGATCAGAAAATAACGATACTTGCCGTGAGCCTTAACACTCATCGGACCGCATACATCAGTATGTATTATTTCCAATAAGTCAGTTGCTCGCTCCATTGTTCCGTAGAACGGAGTCTTAGTCATCTTGACCATGAGGCATGGTTCTCAAGCATCAAGTGATTCATAATCAAGTGATTCCAAACATCAGCATGGAGTTTCTTCATGCGCTTTACACCAATATGACCTTAATAGCAGTGCCACAAATAAGTTGCACTATCATTATTAACTTTGCATCTTTTGGTTTCAATATTATGAATATGTGTATCACTACGATCGAGATCCAACGAACCATTTTCATTGGGTGTGTAACCATATAAGGTTTTATTCATGTAAACAGAACAACAATTTATTCTCTTACTTAAATGAATAACCATATTGCAATAAACATGATCAAATCATATTCATGCTCAACGCAAACACCAAATAACACTTATTTAGGTTCAACACTAATCCCGAAAGTATAGGGAGTGTGCGATGATGATCATATCAATCTTGGAACCACTTCCAACATACATCGTCACTTCACCCTTAACTAGTCTCTGTTCATTCTGCAACTCCCGTTTCGAGTTACTACTCTTAGCAACTGAAACAATATCAAATACCGAGGGGTTGCTACGAACACTAGTAAAATACACATCAATAATCTGCATATCAAATATACCTTTGTTCACTTTGCCATCCTTCTTATTCGCCAAATACTTGGGGCAGTTCCGCTTCCAGTGACCAGTCCCTTTGCAATAGAAGCACTTAGTCTCAGGCTTAGGACCAGACTTGGCCTTCTTCACTTGAGCAGCAACTTGCTTGCCGTTCTTCTTGAAGTTCCCCTCCTTCCCTTTGCCCTTTTCTTGAAACTAGTGGTCTTGTCTACCATCAACACTTGATATTTTTCTTGATTTCTACCTTCGTTGATTTCAGCATTATGAAGAGCTTGGGAATCGTTTCCGTTATCCCTTGCATATCATAGTTCATCACGAAGTTCTACTAACTTGGTGATGGTGACTAGAGAATTCTGTCAAACACTATCTTATCTGGAAGATTAACTCCCACTTGATTCAAGCGATTGTAATACCCACACAATCTGAGCACATGCTCACTGCTTGAGCTATTCACCTCCATCTTTTAGCTATAGAACTTGTTGGAGACTTCATATCTCTCAACTCGGGTATTTGCTTGAAATATTAACTTCAACTCCTGGAACATCTCATATGGTCCATGACATTCAAAACATCTTTGAAGTCCCGATTCTAAGCCGTTAAGCATGGTGCACTAAACTATCAAGTAGTCATCATATTGAGCTAGCCAGACGTTCATAACGTCTGCCTCTACTCCTGCAATAGGTCTGTCACCTAGCGATGCATCAAAGACATAATTCTTTTGTGCAGCAATGAGGATAATCCTCAGATCACGGATCCAATCCGCATCATTGCTACTAACATTTTTCAACATAATTTTTCTCTAGGAACACAATAAACTGGGAGCAACATCACGAGCTATTGATCTACAACATAGATATGATAATACTACCAGGACTAAGTTCGTGATAAATTAAAGTTCAATTAATCATATTACTTACGAACTCCCACTTAGACAGACATCCCTCTAATCTTCTAAGTGATCACGTGATCCATATCAACTAAACCATGTCCGATCATCACGTGAGATGGAGTAGTTTCAATAGTGAACATCACTATGTTGATCATATCTACTATATGATTCACGCTCGACCTTTCGGTCTCCGTGTTCCGAGGCCATATCTGTTATATGCTAGGCTCGTCAAGTTTAACCTGAGTTTTCCGCGTGTGCAACTGTTTTGCACCCGTTGTATTTGAACATAGAGCCTATCACACCCGATCATCACGTGGTGTCTCAGCACGAAGAACTTTCGCAACGGTGCATACTCAGGGAGAACACTTGTACATTGATAATTAGTGAGAGATCATCTTATAAAGCTACCGTCGAACTAAGCAAAATAAGATGTATAAAAGATAAACATCACATGCAATCAAAATATGTGACATGATATGGCCATCATCATCTTGTGCCTTTGATCTCCATCTCCAAAGCATCATCATGATCTCCATCGTCACCGGCATCACACCATGATCTCCATCATCTTGATCTATATCAATGTGTCGTCACATGATTGTCTCGCCAACAATTGCTTTTGCAACTATTGCTATCGCATAGCAATAAAGTAAAGCAATTATTTGGCGCTTGCATCTTATGCAATAGAGAGATAACAATAAGGCTTTTGCCAGTTGCCGATAACTTCAACAAAACATGATCATCTTATACAACAACTTATATCTCATCACGTCTTGACCATATCACATCACAATATGCCTTGCAAAAACAAGTTAGACGTCCTCTACTTTGTTGTTGCAAGTTTTACATGGCTGCTATGGGCTGAGCAAGAACCGTTCTTACCTACGCATCAAAACCACAACGATAGTTTGTCAAGTTGGTGATGTTTTAACCTTCGTAAGGACCGGGCATAGCCACACTCGGTTCAACTAAAGTTGGAGAAACTGACACCCGCTAGTCACCTGTGTGCATAGCACGGCGGTAAAACCAGTCTCGCATAAGCGTACGCGTAATGTCGGTCCAGGCCACTTCATCCAACAATACTGCCGAACCAAAGTATGACATGCTGGTAAGCAGTATGACTTATATCGCCCACAACTCACTTGTGTTCTACTCGTGCATAACATCAACGCATAAAACCTAGGCTCGGATGCCACTGTTGGGGAACGTATTAATTTCAAAAAAAAATCCTACGCACACGCAAGATCATGGTGATGCATAGCAACGAGAGAGGAGAGTGTTGTCTACGTACCCTCGTAGACCGAAAGCGGAAGCGTTAGCACAACGTGGTTGATGTAGTCGTACGTCTTCACGGCCCGACCGATCAAGCACCAAAACCACGGCACCTCCGAGTTCTAGCACACGTTCAACTCGATGACGATCCCCGGACTCCGATCCAGCAGAATGTCGGGGAAGAGTTCCGTCAGCACGATGGTGTGGTGACGATCTTGATGTTCTACCTTCGCAGGGCTTCGCCTAAGCACTGCTACAATATTATCGAGGATTATGGTGGAGGGGGGCACCGCACACGGCTAAGAGATCAATGATCAATTGTTGTGTGTATGGGGTGCCCCCCTGCCCCTGTATATAAAGGAGCAAGGGGGGAGGCGGCCGGCCTAGGAGGAGGGCGCGCCAACGGGGGAGTCCTACTCCCACTGGGAGTAGGACTCCTCCTTCCCTTGTTGGAGTAAGAGAGAAGGAAAGAGGGGGAGAGGAACAAGGAAAAGGGGGCTGCACCCCTTGTCCAATTCGGACTAGAGGGGGGGCGCGCGCCTCCTTCCTTTTGGCCTCTCTCCTCTATTCCCGTATGGCCCAATAAGGCCCATATACTCCTCGGCGAATTCCTGTGACTCTCCGGTACTCCGAAAAATACCCGAATCACTCGGAACCTTTCTGATGTCCGAATATAGTCATTCAATATATCGATCTTTACGTCTCGACCATTTCGAGACTGCTCATCATGTCCCCGATCTCATCCGGGACTCCGAACTCCTTCGGTACATCAAAACTCATAATATAACTGTCATCAAAACCTTAAGCGTGCGGACCCTATGGGTTCGAGAACAATGTAGACATGACCGAGACACGTCTCCGGTCAATAACCAATAGCGGAACCTGGATGGTCATATTGGCTCCCACATATTCTACGAAGATCTTTATCGGTCAAACCGCATAACAACATACGTTGTTCCCTTTGTCATCGGTATGTTACTTGCCCAAGATTCGATCGTCGGCATCTCAATACCTAGTTCAATCTCGTTACCGGCAAGACTCTTTACTCGCTCCGTAATACATCATCTCGCAACTAACTCATTAATTGCAATGCTTGCAAGGCTTAGGTGATGTGCATTACCAAGAGGGCCCAGAGATACCTCTCCGACAATCGGAGTGACAAATCCTAATCTCGAAATACGCCAACCCAACAAGTACCTTCGGAGACACCTGTAGAGCACCTTTATAATCACCCAGTTACGTTGTGACGTTTGGTAGCACACAAAGTGTTCCTCCGGTAAACGGGAGTTGCATAATCTCATAGTCATAGGAACATGTATAAGTCATGAAGAAAGCAATAGCAACAAACTAAACGATCAAGTGCTAAGCTAACGAAATGGGTCAAGTCAATCACATCATTCTCCTAATGATGTGATCCCGTTAATCAAATGACAACTCATGTCTATGGTTAGGAAACATAACCATCTTTGATCAACGAGCTAGTCAAGTAGAGGCATACTACTGACACTCTGTTTGTCTATGTATTCACACATGTATTATGTTTCCGGTTAATACAATTCTAGCATGAATAATAAACATTTATCATGATATAAGGAAATAAATAATAACTTTTATTATTGCCTCTAGGGCATATTTCCTTCAGAAGGATCACCCCACCAAGGTCGAGGATGGTGTTACCATTCATCTATGGCCTGATATAGAAGATATGGCAAAAGAAATCTAAGTGGGGGCGGTCCCCAGATAACACTAACAAAAAGTGATGAAATTGGCGATATGAAGGATTCCGGTGGGATTCAAGTGATGGAGTTGGCAACCAAAGAAGAAAAGGACCCCCCCCCTCCGGCATAAAAGGATGAAAGGGGATCCAAGCCCGTGGCTGAAGTAATCAAAATGGATCACGCGCCAGAGGAACTTCTCCGGCTAAAGGAATCTGATATCTCAGGGTCGAAGGGAATGTCACATCTGCCTTTAGCCTCCTGACCTCCACGTCCCAGGAAGTGAAAGGAAACCACTTGCCCATGATGTCATTGGCTATCTTTCGTGGCTCATTTGCGACGGTAGTTTCCCTCTTTCGCTTTCGCTCGGCGTCCTTAATCACCTGAGCGACGCCACTACCACGACCGTAGGATGAGCCGGTCTTCGACTTCGGCATTCTCTCTGGCTTGGTAGAGGAATCTAGGGGAGCGAGGATCATATAAGTCGTAATGGAGGAAATGAAGAACTGAGGGCTCGGTGGAAATATGGGGAAGAAGATGGAGGCAGAGTGGGGAATCTTACTCCTCTCCCACCTTTCTTATGGCAACCATAGTAAACTCCGGAAATCCAGGCATCACGACATGACACGCATCCCATGTCCTATGCAGTTACCATGCCTTGAGACATGGGCGCGGGAATCCAGGTGCCCTCATCATGATGGGGAAAGCTAAATGGGCTCTTGATCCATGTTGACAAGACGACGTCAGGCGCGACTCTTCAGGAGGCGCATAGAAAAGTCATGGCTCCCCTTTAGCTCTTGAATAGCAGGCTATGGGGTATGGGTGAGCTGGGGGGCCCACGAAAATAGACCCTCTGCCGATCAAAAATCCAGGAGGTCGGTGGCAATAAAGCAGATTCAGGCAGGAAGGCACTACGGAGAAAAGGAGCCAGCCAGAGATCTCAAAGACTATCTCCTACGATCTCCGCTGCGCTCGGGGGCTACTGACGGTGTCATGCACTGGGTGTGGCTTAGCAAGGGTAGTCCGACAGAAGGCTTGCCCGGGGGTCCGCGAGGCACGGCAACAAAAGGAAGCCCTAGAAGATAAGGTGGATGTCGTAGACCAACTTGTTTCCCAAGCCATGGGCGGCGGCGCCCTAGATCGCATATGCCCACCTGTAAAGCCCTAGCCTTCACCGCGTATATAAGGGGAGGCTAGGTGGCTCTCATTCTCATCTGCTCTCGGATAGAAAACTGTCGGTAGCAATATCATACACCATTGTAACCCCTCGCACGAGTTATCCCTCCACCATGAATAATAGGAACAAGCAGGACGAATGGGTATTACCCTCCAGAGGCCCGAACCTGGGTAAAACCCTCATGTGACCTTTGATTTGTGACTTCTAGCTGCGCTCGGACCCCTACTGAGGGGTCTGGCGGATTTCAGCACCGTCACATACCGGTTTTTGGACTGGCATACACCTTGAGGGATACTTTCTATATATCTCAGCAGAGAATAAATTGCACCAATAAAAAATCCTTGAAAAATCGGCTCGTAGAAACCGGCTTGGTGTTAAAACTTTTTTCTACGGAGACCGATTAGTGCAAAATATTTCAACTTTATACTTTTAGTGGGACCAGATGAATCCACTCGGTGGAACCGATTTTAGATGACCTAAGCACTATCGACATTTCGGTAATTCCGGCCAATTTCACTCTGTAATTCCGAGCTGAAGTCGATGGGTTACAGAAAGTTTGCCAGTGCACTTCGGCGGGACCAAATGCCATCTCGGTGAAACCAAATTTCTAGGGTTTAGGAAATAGCTCTGTCTAGTGTATCTCGGTGGATCCGGATGAATGTGTATCGGTGGGAACGAGATGAACTTGAGAGTTTTGGACTGATTGGAATGTGAGGGTGTGGATGAGGGATTCTGGAGCAATATCTTCATGCACTTGAGAAAATGACTCATGATCAAAACCTCATCCCCTTTTAGTAGTATTGACTTTAGTATGGACTCAATGTGATCTTTGAGCACTTAACCAAAAATGTAGAGTCTTGAAGCTTTTGCTAATGTATATCCTTTTGCATTTTGTGGGGTTCTGATGTCTACTACGCAACTTTATTCTTGTAGACATGTGTTGGGCCTCCAAGCGCAGAGTTTTGTAGGACAGTAGCAATTTTCCCTCAAGTGGATGACCTAAGGTTTATCAATCCATGAGAGGTGTAGGATTAAGGTGGTCTCTCTCAAATGACCCTACAACCAAATACAAGAAATCTCTTGTGTCCCCAACACACCCAATACAATGGCAAATTGTATAGGTGCACTAGTTCGGCGAAGAGATGGTGATAAAAGTGTAATATTGATGGTAGAAATATATTTTTATAATCTGAATAAATAAAAACAGCAAGGTAGCAAATAGTAAATGGGCACAAAAACGGTGTTTCAATGCTTAAAAACAAGGCATAGGGTCTGTACTTTCGCTAGTGCAATCTCTCAACAGTGCTAACATAGTTGGATCATATGATTATCCCTCAAAGTACAGTAAAGAATCACTCTCGAGTTCCTATTAGCGGAGAACAAAATATAGGAATTGTTTGTAGGGTATGAAACCACCTCAAAGCTATTATTTCCGATCGATCTATTCAAGAGTTCGTACTAAAATAACACAAAGCTATTGTTTCCGTTCGATCTATCCTAGAGTTCATACTAGAATAACACCAAAGTATATTCATATTCATAATACTCAATCCACACAAAGAACTATAAAGAGACCCCGAAGTTTCTACCGGAGAAAAACGTGCATCAACCCCTATGCATAGATTACCCCAATATCACCATGGGAATCCGTGAGTTGAATGCCATAACATATATCAAGTGAATCAATAAGATACCCCAATGTCACCTCAAGTATTCATACCGCGAGACATATATCATGTGTTCTCATCTCTGAATATTCAATCCGACAAGACAAAGCTTCAAAGGGTAAAGATTCAATTCATCACAACAAGAGTATAGAGGGGAGAAACATCATATGATCCGACTATATTAACAAAGCCCATGATATAGATCATGAGAGAGAGAGAGAGATTAAACACATTGCTACTGGTACAAACCCTCAGCCCCGAGGGTGGACTACTCCCTCCTCATCGTGGTGGACGCCGGGATGATGAATATGGCCACCGGAGATGATTCCCCCCTCCGGCAGGGTGCCGGAACGGGTCTAGATTGGTTTTTGGTCGCTACGGAGCCCTGCGGCGGCGGAACTTCTGATCTAGGTTAACCCCGAAGGGTTTCGGAATATTTGGGAATTTACAGTGTAAAGAAGGGGTACGGGAGACCACTGAGGTGGGCACAACCCACCTTGGCGTGCCAGGGGGACCTAGCGCGCCCTGGTGGGTTGTGCCCCCCCCTCGGGGCACCCCACAGGTGCTGCTTTGGCCCATCGGGAGTCTTCTGGCCCATAAAAAATCCAAAAAAAGTTTCATGGTGTTTGGACTCTGTTTAATATTGATTTTCTATGATGTGAAAAACAAACAAAAAACAGCAACTAGCACTGGGCACTGGGTCAATAGGTTAGTCCCAAAAAAATGGTATAAAGTTGCTATAAAATGATTGTAAAACATCCAAGAATGATAATATATTGGAATGAATACTTCATAAATTATAGATACATTGGAGACGTATCAGGTCCACATTCACATGTCCTTGCCATACCTCCATTGAAATTTCCTAAAATGATCTTGAATATACATTAGTTCAATGATGTATATGTTGTTATTAATTACAAAAACCACCCGGGGATTAGTTGCAATTTCAATCTCCCTGACACGTCTCCAACGTATCTATAATTTTTGATTGTTTCATGCTATTATATTATCAATCCTGTATGTTTTATATGCAATTTTAGGGAACTAACCTATTAACCTAGTGCCCAGTGCTAGTTCCTATTTTTTAGTATTTTATTTTTTTGTGGGAAAGCCATACCAAACAAAGGCCACAATGATGAAACTTTACGGTGATTTTTTATGGACGATAAGGGACTCTAGAAGCTTCGGGGGAGACCAGACGCTGCATGAGAGAGGCACAAGCTCACACGCAGGGGCGGAGCTAGGCTAATGCAAGGGTATGCAATGCATACCCAATTATTTTTGCCGAAAAATTCAGTATATAAGCTCCTATATGCCTCTGTATACCGTATGGCAGTCTAATTGTACATACACACGAGAGAAACAAAGAAGAAAACAATCCCGGCGCCACTTGGGCCAATGTTGGGCTGCTACGTTGCTAGTTAGTGCTAGTGGGCCTTATCCTTTGAGGCTTAATGCTGGCGGCAAGAGGAGACATCCAGCCTCCAGCGATTCAACTGCCGCTGCGCTGCGCCTACTGCATCAAGTCAATTGATTTCTCCAAGAAGAAGTGCAAGAAAAACAAGGTGAATATCATGCATCTACATTTCTAAATTATGAGCATTTGAATTTGTAAGATTGCCCACAATGCTGTTATTTCTTGCTTCCAAAAGGGTGATCGTAGAGTTAACTTCTGATTTTCCTCGTTGTTGCAATGCAACCGAGATATTCAAGACACCATTGCTACAAAGAATAATTTATAGTTTCATTGTTATTATTATGAACTTTTTTATTTCTTACATTGTTGTGAAGCAAAAAAATCTTTACCACGCATACCCATGCCGAAAATCCTGGCTCCACCACTGCTCACACGGCATGCCCCCAGGGGGATGGGTGTGTCAACTAGGCTTATGGCCCCCTCGCAACTCCGTTTGACCTAATTCCAGGCTCATAAATTACCTAAAATCTAGAAACCATCAAAGCGATACCCCAAACAATTATTCTGCCAAAGGAAGCTTCTGTTCTTCCCGATCCCATCTGGAGGCCTCCACCGATACTCTGCCGGAGGGGGAATCAATCATGGAGGGCCTCTACATCAACCTTGATGCACCTCCGATGATGTGTGAGTAGTTCCTCATAGGATCTACGAGTTCACAGCAGTAGCTATAGATCTCTCTCTCTCTGATCATCAATACAATGGTCTCTTCGGAGATCGATATGATGTAATCCTTTTATGCGGTGTGTTTGTTGGGATACAATGAATTGTGGGTTTATGATCAGATTATTCAATGAAAGTAATTGAGTTATTTATGAACTTTATTACGTGTGATTATAATAACTATTTAATTCTTTTTGATCTATGAGTTATCTTTGGCCAAGTTGATGATTAGATCTTCAGTGGAACAGGTACATAGTAGTAGGTCCAATCATATGGTGTCCTCACCTCGTGACAGAAGGGGTAGCGAGTCACACATTTTTATTGTTCCTACCAAGGATAAAATGATGGGGTCTGTGCTGGAATTTGGTCTATTTTTTGGGCCAGCTGTAGGATCGAAAGTATGTCTAGTGGGGGTGATTAGACTACTTGACCAAATAAAAATCTAGCATTTTCCCAATTTTAAGTCTTGGCAGATTTTAGCAACTTATCACAAGTCAAGCAATCAACCTACACATACAAATCTAAGAGTATAGCAGTGGAATGTAAATCATTGCATATGAAGGTAAAGGGGAGGAGTTTGGAGGGAGCAAACGTAATGTAGACACGGAGATTTTTGGCGTGGTTCCGATAGGTGGTGCTATCGTACATCCACATTGATGGAGACTTCAACCCACGAAGGGTAATGGTTGCGCGAGTCCATGAAAGGCTCCACCCACGTAGGGTCCACGAAGAAGCAACATTGTCTATCCCACCATGGCCATCGCCCACGAAGAACTTGCCTCACTTGGGTAGATTTTCACGAAGTAGGCGATCTCCTTACCCTTACAAACTCCTTGGTTCAACTCCACAATCTTGACGGAGGCTCCTAAGTGACACCTAACCGATCTAGGAGACACCACTCTTTAAAAGGTAATATATGGTATGTTGGTGATGAACTCCTTGCTCTTGTGCTTCAAATGATAGTCTCCCTAACACTCAACTTACTCTCGGGGATTTGGATTTGGTGGAAAGATGATTTGAGTGGAAAGCAACTTGGGAAGGCTAGAGATCAAGATTCTTGTGGTTAGATTGGAATATCTTGGTCTCAACACATGAGTAGGTGGTTCTCTCTCAGAAAATTAATGGTGGAAGTGTAAGCACGTTCTGATAGCTCTCTCTATGAATGGAGGATGGGTGGAGGGGTATATAAACGCGGGCACTAAGCGAGGGTGAGTTGGATCTTAGGCGGACCCTAAAAAGAAAACTTCTTGGCCTCTTTTCCCTGGAGCGCATGATATCTAGACAAAAGTCAAGGCTGCTGTATTTGAAAGATGGGGATGCCAATACTCGATTTTTTCATCAGCATGCGCGGCATCGCCAGAGGAAGAATGCGCTCATGAATTTGCGCCACAACGGCCAGGTCCTCACTTGGCAAGAGGAGATTGCTTCTGCCGTAGACGGCTTCTATGACAAGTTGCTGGGCACGGCCTCGCCGCGCGATCACGGACTTCACTTGGATGCCATCGACATGCCTACACGGGACCTACACAAGCTCGAAGAACCCTTCTCGGAGGAGGAGGTCCTCTAAATCATTAAATACATGCCCCTGGACAAGGCCCCTGGCTCGGACGGCTTCACCGACAGATTCGACACCGCCTGTTGGTCCATCATCAGAGTAGACATCATGAGGGTGTTCTCGCTGTTCTACCATGGAGATATGAGGGGTTTTGGAGCGATCAATAAAGCCCTGGTCACGCTCCTACCAAAAAAGAAGGCGAGGACGAGCTGCAGGATTTTAGACCAGTGAGCCTCATGCACGGCGTTGCGAAGATCTTCGACAAAGTGTTGGCGCGCCGCCTTGCGCTGGAACTGCCGTATTTGGTTGGCATTCACCAAAGCGCGTTTGTCAAAGGGAGAGCTCTGCATGATAACTTCATGATGGTTCAGAGCACCGCAAGACGGCTGCATGCACATCGTCGGCCTACAATCTTGCTAAAGTTAGACATCTCAAAGGCATTCGATACGGTACAGTGGTCTTTCTTGATCGAAGTTCTGCAAATGCTTGGATTTGGCAGTAGGTGGCTGGACTAGATCCTGGGACTCCTTGCTACCTCCTCTACCCGCATCATGGTCAACGGAGTACCTGGGGCCCCAATCTTCAACTACAAGGGCCTACAGCAAGGCGGACCCCTGTCCCCCATGCTTTTTATCCTCCTGATGGAGCCGCTCCACAATCTATTTCGGCTGGCTGCGGAGTGGAGATTTTGACACCACTTGCCAGCCATGGTCTAAAGCAGTGCATGTCCCTTTTCGCCGATGACGCGATTGTATTCCTCAAGCCAGTGGGCACTGACCTTCAAGCATGCTCCCACATCTTGCGCCTTTTTGGGATGGCATCCGGCCTACATGTCAACTTCAGCAAGACGGCGGCAATCCCGATCCGTTGCTCCAATGATGAGAAGGCTCTTGCCGCAGCTACCCTAGGATGTGAGCTTGGCTCCTTTCCGTGCTGCTATATGGGGATGCCGCTTTGCCTTAGGAAGCCTTTTGCTACACAGTTGCACAGCATGGTGGAGCGCATAGCGCAGTGCCAGCCAAACTGGAAGGCCTCTACCTTACCGAAGAGTGGCAGGCTCATCCTTCTACTTTCAGTCCTCTGTTCGGTTCCCATACATGCGATGTTGGCGCTCGCACTCCCGATGAAGACGATTCGTGCCATAAACAAGACCATAAGAGGGTTCTTGTGGTGTGGCAAAAGGCAAGCGAATGGTGGAAATTACTCGGTGGCCTGGGCGATAGTATGTACGCCGAAGTGGGCGGGCGGGCTCGGCATTCCGGACCTAGCTTGGCTTAATTCGGCTTTGCAAGCCATATGGCCTTGGCTAGAGCGAGTGGATCAAAATAGACTGTGGAGCAAGTTCAACATCAAAGTTCCCAAGGAATCGGCTGCACTCTGCAATGCAGCGACCAAGATAACACTAGGAGGCGGAAGCCTAACCCTCTTCTGGGAGGATCGCTTGATGAATGGATATCTCCTTGTGGAAATCGCGCCGCAAATTTATGAGGCCGTCCCTCTGATCAAAAGAAGATCGAGAACCCTAAAAGAGGCCATCACCACTGGAGCCTGGGCAACCGATATCAAACCAGACTTGGGTCTAGAGGCTCTATGGCAGTACCTGAACCTGTGGCGGAGAGTTCAGGAGGTGACGCTGCAAGACGGCGTGCAAGATGTTGTGTCCTGGTCTTGGGAACCCGATGGCAAGTATTCAGCCCGGTCTGCTTATGCGGCGAAATTCGTAGGCAGGGAGGTGTCATCAACAGCGCATTTTACGTGGAAATCTAAGTCGTTGCGCTGCCGCTTCTTCCTCTGGCTTGCCATGAAGAATAGGTGTTGGACAGCGGATCGGCTAGCTCGGAGAGGTCTGCCACACCCGGATGCCTGCCCATTTTGTGACCAAGAAGAGGAAACCTTGAACCACATCAAGCTAACTTGCGTCTTTGCTTGGACAATTTGGAGAATGCTATGCACCACAATAGGCAAACCGGCATGGACACCCGAGGGACACGACACTCTAGTTGATTGGTGCGCAGACAAGCCGAAGAGCATGCGCGTCATCATCACCTTGGTCCTATGGGAACTCTGGAAACATGGCAACGCCATTATGTTCGACAGCACATCTTCCTCGTTGGTTGGACTCATCATGAGGATCGTGGAGGAAGGGACTGCTTGGTTTAGGGATGGACTGCTTGTCGTGGTTCCAAGTCTGACAGTAGTGTAGGGGGGTAAGTATGGAGAGGCAAGATCTTAGCTATGGAGAAGTTGTAAGCACGCAAGGTTTACGAGTTCAGGCCCTTCTCGGAGGAAGTAATAGCCCTACGTCTCGGAGCCCGGAGGCGGTCGACTGGATTATGCATGTATGAATTACAGGGGTGCGAACCCTTTACACTGAGGAGGGGTGGCTTATATAGAGTCCGCCAGACCCCTCCGGCCCTCAGTTATGCAGGGTTTTAAGTACATTAAGGTCGGGCGTTACTGGTAACGTCCCTAATAAAGTGCTATGATGACCATAAAAGCTACTTAATGACCGACCGTTAGCGTGCGGAGTGACTTTAGGTATCCTGGCCGTCGGGTGGTTGGATCTTGGTCGAGTGGTTGCTTCTTGGTCGGTTGTCTTCGAGTCCGTCGAGTGAAACACCGCCAAGTCGATTGAAATGTGATTTCTTCTAGAGGTGTCCTTGGGTAGGTCAGTTTGGACAGGTCCATGGCCCTACCCTAGGTACATAGCTTCATCATTAGCCCCCGAATGGATCGAGGTTTGAGTGGGAAAGGGTTTGAGCACATCTCCGATTCATTTTTCATGTCGTGAACATACCTTGTTTCGGATCAATGGACCAGAGTGATGACAACAACTTTCTTTCTAGTCGCCTTGACCCATTCTTAGGTTTTGTCGAGTGAGTTCTTATACTTGAAGAGTTCTGAGTGACGGTGTGGAGGAGATCTTCGGTCCGACGAGTCGTTCTGCAGCCTGCGGATTTCGTGGGATCCAAATTTCGGGAAGCGCGCGGGACGGGAGAGGCCGCAGTAAACGGATGGGATAGCATGGAGTCGCCTCGATCCCCGCGCCACCTTTTTCGCCACGTATCGCGTGCGCGATCGCCACGGGATTTGGCAGGGCCATCCGGGCCTACCAGTCAGCCACTCGGAAGCAGCCTCATATAAGGTGTTGGGCCGGGGCTCTGTTCCGCATGCCACCATTCTCTCTCTGTTTTCTCCCGATTTCTCCGCCACCCTTGCTCCCGTCTCATCGCCGGATCTCCGCTCGAGCTCGAACTGCCACCATGGGGAAGGACAAGACGGCGGCGTTGGAACACGCGAAGAAGTCAACCGCGAAGGCGAAGGGCAAGCGGACCAACCGGGGCGGATCCTCGTCGAGGTCCGGCCTGCCAGCGGGCTGGATCCAGGGTGACTGGATCCGCTCGGCAATCACGCAGGACGACCTCGACGACCTGGTGGAAGGGGGATTTATCCCCCACAAGTCGGCTCGACTCCCGGGAGACGAAACTGAGCCGCAGCCCAGAGAGGGTGAGTGCGTCCTCTTAGCAACTCACATAGATCGTGGGTTCTCTCTGCCTCCCCACCCTTTCTTCCGGGGTTTTTTGAACTTCTTTGGGGCTCAGCTCCACCATTTTACTCCGAATACCATAGTCTATCTGGCCGCTTTCGTGTCTATGTGCGAAAACTTCTTGGGCTGTCGACCGCACTGGGGGCTCTTCAAACATATCTTCACTTGCCGTTCCCAGTCGGTCAAAAAGACCAAGTCGAGTGACGAGAGGACTCGGGTGATCCAGATGTGCGGTGGTCTGGGGATCCAGATGAGGAGCAAAAGTACCTTCCCAGTGATGATCCTTCCCGACTCGGTCCGGGGCTGGCAGTCGACTTGGTTTTACTACAAGGATCAGCCGACCCCTGGCCAGTCGACTGGGCTTCCTCCTTTCTCCTTGGCTCGAGTGGAGAAGCCTGCTCCCCTGAAGATAGTTCCAGAAGAGAAGGCGCAGGTCAAGGAGCTGGTCAAACGGATCGTCCAGCTCGTCCGCGACGGAGTGACCGGGATGGATCTGCTGGAGGTCTTTCTCGGTCGACGCATCCAACCCCTTCAGGCGCGCGATCATCCGATGTGGATGTATTCTAGGCTCGAAGATACCACTCGGATCCACCCGGAGGAGGTCAGTGAGGATACCTTGGAGAGCTGGTTGAGAGGAATCACTGGCAACAAAGACAACCCTCGGGGATCCAGGAGGGTGATTCCATTCGACAACTCGCGTCAGCCGGGGCAGGTATGTTTCTGTAAGTAACTTTTCGACTCTCCATGTGATGTCCCGTTTGCGGTCGACTGAATGTCTTTTGATTGTTATTTCTTTAGGCCCTCATTGAAATGTACTCGATGCCCAATGGAGAGCAAGGGCAAGACTTGGAAGGCGAGGCGAGCGGCGGCGACAGTGGCGAGTGGACTTCTGATGGTGAAGAGGATGGAGAAAGCGAAGACTCAAGCGACGAAGAAGAAGTTGAGTCGCCTCCTCGCAGGGAGAGGCGATCCAAACTTGCCCAAGAACGACCGAGCGTCCGTGAAAAGGCAACTGCTCAAGCTGGTCAATCTTTGAAGCGTCCTCGGATCTCTTCACCAACCCCGACCGAGAAAGCGCCCAAGCACCCCAAAGTTGCGGAGCCGAAAATCCGGAAGGCGTTGCCGAAGATTAAGATTGACATCCCCGTCGCTTTTGCGTAAGTGTCTTCCTCTGTATACACTCGACGCTCAGCGCCGTTTGTTTTTCTTGTTTTAACCGGACGAACTTTGGAACCGTCAGCGCTGCCACTTTCGGGACCTTAGCTTACAGGGACGATGATGAGGTGATGGAGGATGCGGTCACTTCTAATCTGGGTATGATTTCTGCCATACTGCCTTTGTTCGGTCGATTCAACTGCAATGTGCATCATTGGGTGACGTGATTTTGGCAATTGAACTTTGCACAGCTCCCAACATTATTGACCTCCCCGATGATGATGAAGAGCCCGAGAGGTCTTTGACGAGGAAGAATAGGCAAGCTCTTGCAAGCAAGGCGCTACAGTCGACGCCGAGGGCGGAACTAGTCGTTCAGGACACTGGCGACGCCAATCGGGGTTCTGTTACCTTCGCCGTGCCACTGTCGAGTGCCTTGCCTTCTTCGTCGACTGCTCAGGCCCCTGTCGACCCACCTTCAGTTTTTGCGACCCATCATGTCCCAGAAGACGAAGTGAATGCTGCCAGGGAAGCTATACGCCAGGCGGGTGTCATGATGGAGAAGATGAAGATTGTGCGGGACGCCAGTCAGGCTGCCTAGACGCCAGCTCGGCTCTCCAAAGCAACGTTCAGGTTAGTTGGTCGCCGCTTGTTCTGTTAGGATATGATATCTGAAGACTCTTTCCGAAAATCTTTGCATCTGTACACCCACTGGGTGCGTCGATTGAAATTTTTGAACCGGTGGGGGCACGCTGAGTGCACCCACTGGGTGTAGTCCCCGAGACTACGGTGGACTGCTGGCAATCGACTGTAGTCATTGTATTTTTTCGAATGTATAAACCAAACTGGTGGTTTGTCTCTTCCACTCGGTCTGGTTGAGTGGGATCAGAACTGGTGGGGGCACGTAAAGTGCACCCACTGGGTGTAGTCCCCGAGACTACGATGGACTGCTGGCAGTCGACTGTAGTCTGCGTTCTACTTTCTCTTTTTTTTTACTTCCTGGACTCGACTTCGGCGGGCCGGTCGAGTGGGATCAGAACCGGTGGGGGCACGCAAAGTGCACCCACTGGGTGTAGTCCCCGAGACTATGGTGGACTGCGGGCAGTCGACCGTGGTCTTAGTATTTATTGCCTTTGTTGTTTTTCGCTATAAAATAACTTCTCCTCTTTGATTGCAGAAATCTTGTGATTTGGGAGCTCGCTTTGCTGATTTGGAGAAACAGCAGATCCAACTGAACCTTGACTTGGAGCTGGCCAAGATAGAGCTGCAAAAGGCTAAGGATGGTGCCAATGGTAAGACGAGTTTGTCGACTGGTTTGCCTTGGGCTTGAGTACCCTTCTGCTCTTTCTGAATCAAGCACCATTTCTTTGCAGAAAAGCTGAGAGAAGCTCTGGCAAAGAAGGACCAGGATCTGGCTACTGCCCGAAAGGAAGCTGACGACAGAGTCGCTCTGGCCGAACAGAAGCTGGCTTCGGTCGGCCAGTTGCAAGAAGAGAATACCAGGCTGAAGTCTGCTTTGAATGACTCCAACAAGGAGTGCTCGCGCTGGAAGAAGGCGAATCTCGTTCAGGGTGAGAAAATGGAAAGCATTGCTCGCAGGAGGGATGATCTGGAGAGCTATCTGAGAAGTCTTGCCAAGAAGTTGTTCATCAAGCTTGAAGGTGCACATTCTGTTTCGACTGATTTTTTTTATGTCGACTCAGTGTACGAAAATTGACTTATCCTTGGATCGTGAATGCAGAGTTTTACCAGAACTTAGAAGAGGAGACTGGGCGGATCGAACCAGGTTTGGATCCAATCAAC
Organism: Triticum urartu; assembly: GCF_056163025.1. Taxonomy (NCBI): domain Eukaryota; kingdom Viridiplantae; phylum Streptophyta; class Magnoliopsida; order Poales; family Poaceae; genus Triticum; species Triticum urartu. The sequence goes on from NC_141879.1 coordinate 556,123,751, forward strand.
TCTCCCGTGAAAGATGAAACTGCCATGAATCTGCTCCGACTGGAATCTCGCATCGACGGTGCCGTGGACTACTTGGCTCGACTGAAGGTCGCCATGTCACGGATCGACCCGGCACTTTGGCCAGAGGCCACACTCCAAAATGATCTTGAGTCTCTGATGACTCGACTTAACGGAATCCCTGACCGAGTGCAGGAGTGGAAGAAGTTTTCTGCTCGGTGTGGCGCTGATGTGGCTCTGTCTTTGGTTCGTGTCCACTGCAAGGAGGTGCGACAAGATAAGCTGGCCACAATCAAGGTCGCCAACACCCAAAAGCACGACTTCCGAACTATTATGGAGACTTTCATTGCTGCCGCCACTCGGATTGCCGATGGCGTCGACCTGGACGAGTTCGTCGAGCCTGCCAGCCCTCCTCCCGCGGAGTGAACAAACTTTTATGCCCCACCTTAAATTTTCCTCGGAATGCCGAGTGGTTTTTGTAACCGTTAAACTCTTTCGGGCTGAATGCCTGAGCACTTTGACCTGTGGTCCAGACCCTTTAGGATTTATCTGAACTCGGTTTATCATTGAATATCTTTATGAATCCCCCGTCGAGTGGAAATAGTTCTTCTTTCGAGACAACTTTTTTGTACTTGTGGCGCAGCTCCGAAGGGGAAGGTAGCAGTCGACCTGCACCTCGTTACTGCAGAGCGGGATGGAGTGCACGTTGTATTTGTGGCGAAGCTCTCCAAGGAGGAGGTGGCCGTCGATCTGCAGCTTGTTACTGCAGAGCGGGATGTGTTTTGTACTTAGGCGAGTACCCGGCTGCAGCTAAGTCTTCAAACGAGAAAACTTAGGCAAGTACCGGACTGCAGCTAAGCCCCCGAGTGGGAGGACTGCTCTCTACTCGGTAGGATTTTTCAAACTTAGGCGAGTGCCTGACTGCAGCTAAGTCCTCAAGCGAGAGAACCTAGGCGAGTACTGGACTGCAGCTAAGCCTCCGAGTGGGAGGGCTGCTCTCGACTCGGTAGGATTTTTTTGTTTTTCAAACTTAGGCGAGTGCCTGACTGCAGCTGAGTCCTCAAGAGAGAGAACTTAGGCGAGTACTGGACTACAGCTAAGCCCCCGAGTGGGAGGGCTGCTCTCCACTCGGTAGGATTTTTTGTTTTTCAAACTTAGGCGAGTGCCTGACTGCAGCTGAGTCCTCAAGAGAGAGAACTTAGGCGAGTAATGGACTGCAACTAAGCCCTCGATTGGGAGGGATGCTCTCCACTCGGTAGGATTTTTTCAAACTTAGGCGAGTGCCTGACTGCAGCTAAGTCCTCAAGCGAGAGAACTTAGGCGAGTACTGAACTGCAGCTAAGCCCCCGAGTGGGAGGGCTGCTCTCCACTCGGTAGGATTTTTTCAAACTTAGGCGAGTGCCTGACTGCAGCTAAGTCCTCAAGCGAGAGAACTTAGGCAAGTACTGAACTGCAGCTAAGCCTCCGAGTGGGAGGGCTGCTCTCCACTCGGTAGGATTTTTTCAAACTTAGGCGAGTGCCTGACTGCAGCTAAGTCCTCAAGCGAGAGAACTTAGGCGAGTATTGGACTGCAGCTAAGCCCCCGAGTGGGAGGGCTGCTCTCCACTCGGTAGGATTTTTTGTTTTTCAAACTTAGGCGAGTGCCTGACTGTAGCTGAGTCCTCAAGAGAGAGAACTTAGGCGAGTACTAGACTGCAACTAAGCCCCCGAGTGGGAGGGATGCTCTCCACTCGGTAGGATTTTTTCAAACTTAGGCGAGTGCCTGACTGCAGCTAAGTCCTCAAGCGAGAGAACTTAGGCGAGTACTGGACTGCAGCTAAGCCCCCGAGTGGGAGGGCTGCTCTCCACTCGGTAGGATTTTTTCAAACTTAGGCGAGTGCCTGACTGCAGCTAAGTCCTCAAGCGAGAGAACTTAGGCGAGTATTGGACTGCAGCTAAGCCCCCGAGTGGGAGGGCTGCTCTCCACTCGGTAGGATTTTTTTCAAACTTAGGCGAAGCAGATTCGCAGCTAAGACTCCGACTGGGAGGCTGGCTCTCCACTCGGTAGGAAATCGTTTTTATCAACTTAGGCGAAGCGGATTCGCAGCTAAGCCACCCACTGGGGGATTTCTTACGTAAACAAAAACAATAATAATCACTGGGAAAATTATAATGCTCTTGTCTTTGATAAATAAACTACAGGAGTTTTTCTTATTACATATTATCTGAATGATATCTCAAGTATAAAAGGGGCGGAGTAGCTCCGCATTCCAGGCTCGTGGCTCATCAATCTGGCGATCGACATTGTAGAGGTGGTATGCTCCATTGTGGAGGACTCTGGTGACTATGAAGGGGCCTTCCCAAGTAGGAGCGAGCTTGTGTGGTTTCTGCTGATCCACTCAGAGGACTAAGTCTCCTTCTTGGAAGGCTCGGCTCTTCACGTTTCTGGCATGGAATCGACGCAAGTCTTGCTGATAGATGGTCGATCGAATCAAGGCCATTTCTCTTTCTTCTTCTAGGAGGTCGACTGCGTCCTACCGGGCTTGTTCTGCTTCATCTTCAAAGTAGAGCACGACTCGGGGAGCGTTGTGAAGCAGGTCACTCGGAAAGACTGCCTCGGCTCCGTAGACCAGAAAGAATGGGGTTCTTCCGGTCGATCGATTCGGGGTTGTTCTTAATCGCCAAAGGACTGATGGAAGCTCGTCGACCCATGCACCTTCTGCGTGCTTGAGATCGCGCATCAATCGGGGTTTCAGTCCTTTGAGAATCGGGCAGTTCGCCCTTTCTGCTTGCCCATTCGACTGGGGGTGAGCGACCGAAGCATAGTCGACTCGAGTGCCCTGAGAGGCGCAAAAGGCCCTGAATTTGTCGGAATCGAAGTTTGACCCGTTGTCGGTGATGATGCTATGTGGAACTCCATATCTGAATATCAACTCTCTGATGAAACTGATAGCGGTGAAAGCATCAAGATTCTTGATAGGCTTGGCTTCAATCCATTTGGTGAACCTGTCGACTGCTACCAGCACATGAGTGAAGCCGCTCCTGCCTGTTCTCAGTGGTCCAACCATGTCCAGCCCCCAAACAGCGAAGGGCCAGACGAGTGAAATGGTTTTCAGGGCTGACGTGGGCTTGTGCGGCATATTGGAGTAATACTGACATCCTTCACATTTGTCGACTATCTCTTTTGCCATCTCATTGGCTCTTCGCCAGTAGAACCCCACTCGGTATGCTTTAGCCACAATGGTCCGAGAGGACGCATGATGACCACAGGTCCCCGAGTGGATATCGTTAAGGATCATCTGACCTTCTTCTGGTGTGATACACTTCTGGCCGACCCCAGTCGCGCTTTCTCTATATAACTGTCCCTTTATGACTGTAAAGGCCTTGGATCGACGGACGATCTGTCGAGCCTCTTCTTCGTCTTCTGGGAGTTCTTTCCTTAGGATGTACGTGATGTACGGTTCTGTCCAGACGGGAGTGATAACCAAGACTTCCATGATCAGGTCGACCAGAGCTGGAACTTCAACTTCAGTCGGATCCGTGGCGCTTTTTGGCTGCGGGGCCTCTTCAGTGAAGGGATCCTCCTAGACTGATGGTGTGTGGATGTGTTCCAAAAACACATTGCTGGGAATGGCTTCTCTTTTGGAACCTATTTTGCCAGATCATCAGCTGCTTGATTTTTCGGTCGGGGTATGTGATGAAGCTCTAACCCCTCGAATTTCTTCTCTAGCTTTCTCACTACATTGCAATAACCAGTCATGGCTGGACTTCTGACGTCCCATTCCTTCATCACTTGATTAACCACCAAATCTGAGTCGCCATAGACCATGAGGCGACGGACGCCGAGTGAAATGGCCATGCGCAACCCATATAAAAGTGCTTCGTATTCTGCCTCGTTGTTAGAGGAATCGAAGTGGATTTGAAGAACATATCTGAGTTTATCTCCTCTGGGGGAGACCAACACCACTCCGGCGCTGGAACCATTTAGCATCTTGGAACCATCGAAGAACATGGTCCAATGCTCCGAGTGAACCTGAGTCGGCAGTTGCTGTTCAATCCACTCGGCGATGAAATCCGCGATTGCCTGGGACTTGATAGCTTTCTTTGCCTCAAACTTGATATCTAGAGGAAGGAGTTTAATCGCCCATTTTGCCACTCGACCAGTTGCGTCCCTGTTATGCAAGATCTCTGACAACGGAGCGTTGCTGACGACTGTAATGGAATGATCAGAGAAGTAGTGGGCAACTTTCTTTGTGGTCATATAAATCCCATATACGAGCTTCTGATAATGAGGATATCTTTGCTTTGATGGGGTCAAGACTTCAGAAATATAATACACTGGGCGCTGAACTTTGAAGGTTTTCTCTTCTTCTTCCCGCTCGACCGTAAGTACCATACTGACGACTTGTCCTGTGGCTGCAATGTAAAGCAGCAAAGGCTCCTTGCTGATTGGGGCAGCAAGCACCGGCTGGGTGAAGAGCAGAGCTTTGAGCTCTGTGAACGCTGCGTCAGCTTCAGGAGTCCACTCGAACTTGTCAGACTTCTTCATCAATCGGTAAAGAGGCAATGCCTTTTCACCGAGACGAGATATGAATCGACTTAGGGCGGCCAAGCAACCAGTAAGCTTCTGAACATCGTGCACTGGCACAGGACTTTTCATTCGGAGTATAGTACCGATTTTTTCTGGATTGGCGTCGATTCCCCATTCGGAAACGAGAAAACCGAGTAACTTTCCGCCAGGAACCCCGAATGTGCATTTTGATGGATTAAGCTTGATATTAAACCTTCTGAGGTTGGCAAAGGTTTCAGCAAGGTCAGTCAGCAGGTCGGAACCCTTCCGTGACTTGACCACAATATCATCCATGTACGCCTCCACATTCCGACTGATTTGGGTGAGCAAACACTTCTGAATCATCCTCATGAATGTGGCTCCGGCATTCTTGAGGCCGAATGGCATGGTAACATAATAGAAGCACCCGAATGGAGTGATGAAAGCTGTTTTGATCTTGTCAGGTCCATACAGACGGATCTGATGGTACCCGGAATAGGCGTCTAAAAAAGACAGTCGCTCACATCCCGCAGTCGAGTCGACTATCTGGTCGATGCGGCGGAGAGGAAAATGATCTTTCGGGCAGGCCTGATTGATATGTTTAAAGTCAATGCACATGCGAAGTGACTTGTCCTTCTTGAGGACCATGACAACATTGGCGAGCCACTCGGAGTGGTAGATTTCTCGGATGAACTCCGCCGCTAAGAGCCGAGCCACCTCTTCGCCAATGGCCTTTCTCTTCTGGACGGCGGACCGTCGGAGATGTTCCTTGACAGGTTTTACTTTTGAGTCGACTCTTAGGCGGTGCTCGGCCAGCTCCCTGGGAACACCCGGCATGTCAGAGGGCTTCCATGCAAAAATGTCCCAGTTCTCACGGAGGAACTGGATGAGCGCTTCTTCCTATTTGGAGTCGAGTGTTGTCGAGATATGAGTTGGAGCAGCACTGGGGTCGGTCGGGTGGATGTGAGCTGTCTTCGTATCGCCAGTCGACTGAAAAGCTGATTCTGTAGCGGGCTTCTTGGCTCGCAACAAATCACTCGGGTCTGCAGTCTTCTGTTATTCCTGCAACTCCACCATTGCCATCTGAGCAACAGCGATCTTTGAACCTTTCTGAAAACATTCTTTCGCTTTCTTCCGATTGCCCGTAATAGCGATCACACCTTTGGGGCCAGGCATCTTCAATTTGAGGTACACGTAACATGGTCGGGCCATGAAGCGTGCATAAGCCGGCCTCCCCAAAATAGCGTGGTAGGCACTCTGGAAGTCTACAACTTCGAATGTCAACTTTTCTTTGCGGTAATTTTTGGAATCACTGAAAACCACATCAAGAGCAATCTGGCCAAGTGATTCAGCCTTCTTCCCAGGAATGACTCCATGGAAACTCATGTTGCTGGCACTGAGTCTGGACATCGGAATGCCCATCCCTTTCAACGTCTCAGCATACAATATGTTCAAACCACTGCCACCATCCATCAGGACTTTGGTCAGTCGAGTGCCTTCAACAACTGGGTCGACCACCAAAGCTTGCCTCCCAGGGGTGGCGATGTGCGTTGGGTGGTCGGACTGGTCGAATGTTATGGCAGTCTGAGACCATTTCAGGTAACTAGGTGTCGCCGGAGCGACCATATTCACCTCTCGGTTAATAACTTTCAGTCGACTTTTGCTTTCAACATCGGCAAAAATCATCAGAGTGAAATTGACCTGAGGGTATCCGTCGTCACTGTCTTCTTTTCCCTCGACCTTGTCCGACTCCTTTTCCTTACCTTTGAGCTGCTTGCCCTGGAACTGCTGGATCAAGAGTCGACACTGTCAAGTGGTATGTTTCGGGTAAATGAAATTACCCTCTTCATCTTTCTTTGTGTGGACGAGACATGGTAAGTCCAACACATCATTTCCGTCCTGGTCTTTAACCTTTTTGGGGTTCCAAGGTCCTTTAGGTTTCCCTTTAAACTTTCCTTGGGTTAAAGCCAAGGCTTCCTCGGGAGCCGCTGGCTCGGCTTTCCGCTTCTGTTTCCGATTGGAATTTCCTCCAGTTTCTTGGGCGACTGACTTGAGCTTGCCACTCCTGAGTCGATCCTCATCTTCACCATTAGCGTACTTGGTGGCAATCTCCATCATCCGATTCAGGGACATATCTCCGGTTCGACCGAATTTCAAATTCAGTTCTCTGTACTTGACGCCTTCCTTGAAGGCACAAACTGCTTGGTGGTCAGGCACATTCTCCACCGAGTGATGTAACGTGATCCACCTCTGGATGTAATCCCTCAAAGTTTCATTCGGCTTCTGCACGCAAGACCGCAGTTCCGTCAGCCCTGCCGGTCGCTTGCATGTGCCTTCAAATGTGGTGACGAACACTCGGGAGAGATCTTCCCAAGTGTAAATGCTGCTAGGTGCTAACTGGTTCAGCCACGCTCTGACCGAGCCCTCCAACATGAGAGGCAGGTGCTTCATGGCCACTTCATCATTGCCGCCGCCGATCTGGACGGCCACTCGGTAGTCCTCAAGCCAAGTATCGGGCTTGGACTCGCCAGTGAACTTACTGACTCCAGTCGCCAACCTGAAGTTGGGAGGAATCACAGCGGCCCTGATGGCTCTACTAAAGCACTCTGGCCCCGAAACATGTACTCTGCTGCTGGTAGGTGCATCTCTGTCGTGACCTTCTCGGTGAGCCCTGTTCCTGTCGACCAAACCTTGGATGAGAATGGATCTCGCATCAAAGCTTGGCCCTCTGGGGTCGACTGGAATCCTTCGCCCACCACCATGAGGGCGCCTGTCATCCTGCTGGCGAGGCACATACGACCCGCTCCTCGGGGGAGGCGTGGGCACTCGACGTCGACCGTCACGATCGACTTGGTGATCATACTGCTCATGGTTCCCATACTGGTCACGCCGGTCTCCACGTCCCTCACGCCTCGGGGGCGATCTCGGGCTGTGAGCCGACTGGACTGTGTCCGCAGCAACGGATCTGCTGTGAATCCTGTTCCGCGACTAAGAAACAGCGGAATTCTGGTCTCCTGCTGCCCGGAGTAACACTCTGATCTGCAGCAAGCCTCTGTCAGCCTCCGACTGGGAAGGCTGAATCGACTCCGCTATACGGGCCGCAGCTGCTAAATTCTGAATCGGAGTTCGATATACCTGCGGGGGCGGGAAGAGCTGACGTCGACTGGATTAGGGAACTCGTTGTCGCGAACGCTCGTCGAGTGCTCGTTGAAGGTTCTCCAGTCGAGTGCGCTCGGCCAAGTTTGCCAGGCGCGCGTCTTCCAAGGCGCGAGCCTCGGGGGTTTCTCCAACAATAGGAGTGTGCAGTGCATCCATGTTCCGGCGACGAAGTTCTTCTCTCTGCAGCGACGTGAGAGGCTCGGGAAGATACTCCTCATGGGGACGCGACGGGTCGCCTCCACCCGCGCCTCCATCGGTGCGGGGAAAACCGGGAGGACTGGGCGGTCCATCGACCATCAGAACCTCCGCCGCCGGATCGCTGCTGTTGCACTCGGATGCGGTCTCTGCGGAGCCAGTTGACAGGTCGAACAGGCCGTAGAGGGATTCGTCGGGCTCGATCGCCGCGACTTGCGGGGTGGCCGACTGACGTGCCACCGCGTGTCTCACCCACCGCTGAAGTCTCGACCGACCGGAGCGCTTGCGCCGGCGGGAAACGGGGAGGGAGGACAACACAGGAGACGACCGGTAGGGGGTCGACGGTTGCCGCAGGAGAACGCCGCGGACGCATGCGCAAAAGTGCGTTACCCCGCGAACAGGGAGTGCGTCCACGTCGAGCGGAGCCTCCTGGAGCCAAGCAGAGTTGTTGACGATGAACGTGAGCGCACCGAGACGGATCTCGCGGCCCTCCACCAAAACTCCGCCGAAAACCATGATGATTCGGGTCGGAAAAGGTCGCAACTCCTCCAACAAACGCTAAAACACCTGCCCCACGGTGGGCGCCAACTGTCGTGGTTCCAAGTCTGACAGTAGTGTAGGGGGGTAAGTATGGAGAGGCAAGATCTTAGCTATGAAGAAGTTGTAAGCATGCAAGGTTTACGAGTTCAGGCCCTTCTCGGAGGAAGTAATAGCCCTACGTCTCGGAGCCCGGAGGCGGTCGACTGGATTATGCGTGTATGAATTACAGGGGTGTGAACCCTTTACACTGAGGAGGGGGTGGCTTATATAGAGTCCGTCAGACCCCTCCGGCCCTCAGTTATGCAGGGTTTTAAGTACATTAAGGTCGGGCGTTACTGGTAACGCCCCTAATAAAGTGCTATGATGACCATAAAAACTACTTAATGACCGACCGTTAGCGTGCGGAGTGACTTTAGGTCTCCTGGCCGTCGGGTGGTTGGATCTTGGTCGAGTGGTTGCTTCTTGGTCGGGTGTCTTCGAGTCCGTCGAGTAAAACACCGCCAAGTCGATTGAAATGTGATTTCTTCTGGAGGTGTCCTTGGGTAGGTCAGTTTGGACACGTCCATGACTCTACCCTAGGTACATAGCTTCATCACTGCTTAAATGTGACTGGAATGGTGTAGTTGTGGAATTATCGAGGTGGGCACGAGGCGAGTAGCCATAGGGTCTTTCTTGTTTCATGCAGATGTAGGAGCTCAGCTCATGATATACTAAAAATGTAACTCAACGGTGGATTTGGGCTCTTTACCCACCCCTTCTTTATAATATAATACACACATTCGTGCGTATTCAAGAATATATATATTTTTTATGCACTTTCAATCTATTGAATCAAATATACTTTTTTGTCTCTTGATGACTCTATAGTATAATTATATGAGCTTGCCATGCAATTATTTTTCTATCAGACCTTCTTAGCCTTCTCATTGTGTGCAATTTACACGAGGAGGGTTGTCCCGGGATCTTTTCTATTTTCTCTAGAATTCAATTTGTATGGAAACCAGTGCAAATTAAACATGAATGGACATTCTTCTTCCAACGAAACTCCGGCTTTGGCTCATTGCTGGGTATAAGATGAGTCTGAGAATCTGAGAATAGGGGTAACGTAGGTGCTTGATTGATATACCTGTTTTTTCTTTACCAAGTACACGATATTCTTTTAACAGCCTACTATCAGTTCCGTGTTTAACCCAAATAAATTTGTTCAGACCATACCCTTTCACTGTAAGCTTGGTAAGTACTCAAGGTGTCGCATTATTCTATTTTTCGACATGTCTAACTCCAAACATGGTGAGTGCTTTTTTGATAAAGGCACTTTTATTAATTCAATGTAGCATTAAATGGATACGAAGCATGAGTAACATCCAGTTTCTGCATAGCTAAAATGCGCATAGCCTTAAACAAACAGTCTAACAAAGTATATAAAAAAACGACAAGTTGGCAACAATAAAACTATATGAGTCCGAAACTATGCCAATGTCGATGAAGGAGATGGACCGATCCGGAGATTATGTTGCCACGTGCCACCCATGTTGGGTACAAACCTCCCTGGCCACCTGCTCCAACTGCATACACACCGCCTTGAACAGCGACTGATACTACGTTCGTTATAGCGTAGACCACATACGAAGCCAATGCGTATAACAGTAAATAACCTACATAAGAGAAGAGGTTTTTTCATTAAAAACACAATCTTTCTACATAGCCAAAGCGACCATAATAAGACAAACGCTCCCACCTGTATTAGCATACTAAAAGTATTTGGTATTTCGTCAAGCCAGTGACCATATATATTGGCAACCCTTATGGACTGATACAAATTTGGTGCTATTTGGATGACTGGGCATATAAAACGCATAAACTTGCATTGAAAGGAGAGGTGTTTACTTGTCTCGTCATGAATACAAAAACTACACTTCTTATTTCCTGGTCAATTGCGTCGAGTGAGTGCTTTCATTGTCATCTATCATGATGCAAAAGATGTGTGACTTTAATTGCTAAACTTTTGGTTCGAATTTCGTGAATCATGAGCTACTGACAATGATGGTCGGCATGGTGAACAGCAGGGATTCTTCGGATCATTCTTTGATTAATTGTACATTTTCATTATGTGTTTGGGCCGTATAGGATTTAAATACCTCATTGACGTTCTAGATGATCTGAATATGTCAAATGCCCAAAAAATGGCAACCGTGTGCCAGATTGCAAAAACCACCACACCCCCTCATACGGAAACCCATCACTTCATCTCCCAATTTTCTGGGCCATCCCGATCCCCCCGCACGAACCCCTCCCTTCTCCCGATTTTCTAGGCCACCCAGATTGCCCTGCTGGGGGGCGGGCCCGTAGCGATTCTACACACACACGCTTGCAGTTTGAAAAAAGCGAAAAAATGCAATAGGAGGGGAATCAAACCCACAACCTCCCACAATTAATTTAGCTACAACAACCAACTGGGCTACACCACGTCAATTGATTTCTTTCAACTTGTGCACTACTTGTACCTTCCTGAGATGGGATCGAATATTACCCTGTTGTTTTGATATAAGTTACCCGGTTATGTTTTTTCAACAACTTTTTTCCACTTTAGTCAAAGTTACCATGGTGTTTGTACGTAAGTTATTGGGTATGCGGTTGATATATTACCATGGTATTTTCACATGTTATCAGGGGATGCTTTTCAACCCCCTAGTCAAGTTACCACGATATTTGTACATACGATATGGGGTATGTGGTTTGTATATTACCGTCACATAAGTTATCGGGGGTATATGTTTGAACAATTTTTTTCTCTCCTTAGTAAAAGTTACCGTAGTGCTTGTATGTAAATTATCGAGTATGTGGTTCATATATTATTGAGTTATTTTCACATGAGTTATCGAAGGTGGGGGAGGGAGGAGATGTTTTTTAGCAACTTTTTTATCTCGTTGGCCAAAGTTATCATTTGTATGTAAATTATCGAGTATGCGGTTCGTTTATTACCGTGCTATGTTCACATAAGTGGCTGGGGGTATATTTTCAACAACTTTTTTCCTCCTTGGCCTAAGTTACCGCGGTGTTTTTGTACGTAAGTTATCGGGTCTGCGGTGCTTAAAATATCATGCTATTTACACAAAAATTACTAGGTATGTTTCATCAACCTTTTTTCCATGGGTTGAAAAGTTACCATGGTGTTTGGACATAAATTATCAGCTATGTGGTGCGTATATTACCATGCTATGTACACATCAGTTACCGGTGGTACGTTTTAACAATTTTTTTGCTTGTGTCCAAATTACCACGATGTTTTCACCTAAGTAATCGGGTCTGTGATGCATATGTTATCATACTATTTACACAGAAGTTATTAAGGATACCTTTTCAACAATTTTTTTAACATGGTCAAAGTTACCGTGGTGTTTATACCCAAGTTATCAGATCTGCGGTGTGTATGTTACCATGCTATTTACTCAGAAATCAACGGGGGTTCTTTTCAATAATTTTCTTCCCAGTTGTCAAAATCACCATGGTGTTTTCACTTAAGCTATCAGGTTTGTGGTGCATATATTATCATGCTACTTACATAAAATTTATCGTGTGTATGCTTTTAGCAACTTTTTCCTCGGGTCCAAAATACCATGGTATTTGCATCTGATTTATCATGTCCGTGGGGCATATATTATCATGCTATTTTCATATAAGTCACAGGAGGTATGTTTTCAACATTTTTTCCCTCCGACTCAAAGTTATAGCAAATGTTCAACTATTACCTACTGCCTTCGTTCCAAAATAGATGACTCAACTTTATACTAACTTTAATATAAAGTTGGGTCATCTATTTTGGAACGGAGGGAGTACAAGAAGTACATCCATAGCTTCAGTCATCAGAAGACACATACAAATTTGTCGCTACTAACCACTAGAGAAATTATCAAGTGTGTTTTTTAGCAAATGTTTTTTGCCGGGTCAAGGTTACCGCGGTGTTTGTAATTAAACTATCAGAAAACACCATCGAGAGGCAGCATGCTGTGACGCAAATGCGTACTCTACTAAAATATCATTCATTTTTAAACTTTACTTTTCTGAACGGAGATGCATTCTCTTTCAGCAATTTTATAGTACCACCAAGAAAATTTGACCTCATAGATCTACAACCGAACTTATTAGGAGAGGTAGATAGGGTAAAAAATATATTCTTCTATCGACAGGAAAATGAGATTTTTCAGGAATTTTAGGAGTACTTTGGACGAAGGTTGTTGGAGTCTGAAGGTTCATGAGTAGTGGCGATACTTAGGCTAAGGATACTGCTGATTCATCAAGGGAGGTTTCAGTAGCAGAATGCTTCTCTGCTTGAGGGTTAGGAACACTGAAGTACTCAACACAATTGCCACTGACGACGCAGCTGCTTCTCAAGTTTCTACTAGTTGTGTTGCTGCTTGTCAAGTTCCTCTTGTTTGTTCTGCTGCTCCGCCTCATGCATAACCTTCAGCACCTTCTCCAAGAACTTCGGCTAGAAATAACATGCCATCACCTCTGCACATTCTTCCTTGAATCATATAGGTATATAAAGGACCAGTACTATGCTTGCGCTATGAGTTCTGCACTACTGTCGTCCACTATGAAGTCAAGATTCATGAACAAGTGCTAGTTCTGCACTACTGCTGTCCATCATGAAGTCAAGATTCATTGAACACAAAAGGAACCGGTACTAGTAGGCAACAACGTCCAACACTTGCACTTGTACTGGTCGTTGGACGTGGACATCAGATGGCATAACTGGGAATTGGGAAAGAGTTGACGGATATGTACAGGGGAGGAATCTGGGAAGGAGTGGGTGTGGCCGTGCACAAGTGAAGGTCGAACCTGGCTGGGCTAAAACCAAAATGTCTACCTGGTGATGGCGACCTGGCGTGAACATGAGTGTGGGAGCAATCGCCTGCGACGGCTACGGTGGTGGCGGCGGAAGCAGGGTTTGGAGCGGGCGGCCGTGGCGTTCTTGCTCCCGCCGACGAATAGAGAGCGAAACAAGATCCTCGGCGGCGGCTGCGCGGCGACCTGGCGTGCAGAGCGGCTCTAGCTTGATGGGGGCGGGTTGCTGCTCCCCCTTGCGGCGCACCCCCCGCCACCACTGCTTTTTTTTACGGAAACCTGCCACCACTGCTGGGGATGAAGAAGGTGAAGACGACCCCGATCTTGGCGAGCCAGTTGAACCATTGCGGGCTACGGGCGCGGGCGACGGTTGCGGGAGACGGGGTTGCAGGTGACAGGAGATCTCGATCGGGTGGCTATTGATGCGTACGGTACTTTTGCAAAAAAACTACCCTGTGCCAATAAAGGATTTTGAAACGTCTGAGAAGGTACAATCGTTAACTACTTGATCGGCTATATGAGCATTGTAAATCATATGGTGGCTGGATTAAATTTGCATGTGGAGAACGGGACTATGATCGGCTCCGCTGCGCCGTTCCATCTAGTGCTATTAATTAATGGAGAGTGAATTGTCTACATAATTTTTGCACTATGCCCAGTGCATGCCGGTGATCTTCTAGAGGACGGCCAGCTGACGTCAAGCACGGCGAGCTCCCCGTGTGGGGCGTGAACATGCCAATATCAAGATTGAAAATTTTGGAGCTTTGGCCGGGAGGACGGTGTCGACATGGCATGGCTACTGTGAACGGCCTTCAGCCCATGGACGCGTATTTCTGGATGTATTGGCGAAAGGAGGTTTCAACGATATCCATGTAGTATTATGGATTGGATAAGGTATTTCTTGATTTCTCTGTTGGCAGTAAAAAAATGTGGGAGACGCCTGCGGTTCCTTTTGGCATTGAAGAAAGCTAAGGTGGCTTCTTAACGTCCAAAATTCAGACTTCAAAAAGTAATAATCAATGTAACCTTATTATCTATGTTTATCAGAACTGAATGTAGAAAAATCAAGGGTAATAGTACATGGATTAGGTTTTGCGAGTTTTTATGCCTGTTGCAATGCATGGACATTTGTACTAGTACGAATCGAAGCATCGTCCCATCATCGGGAGACTTGGGCTGGAGCGGCTGCCCCCATCAGGGACGCCTAGGGATGCAGGGTGCAGGGGGGCGAAGCCCCCCCCCCCCCCCACCACGGCGCCCCCAGATCTGCACGAAACCACGCCAGAGACTTTGATCTCGCCACCCAACTTGCGGCTGGCGACAATCCCACCCATCACCTTGTCGAGCGTCAGGTCCTCCGGCTCGCTGCAGTTGGTATTGACGAGCGCCACACTCCTCTCGCCGTCGGCCCTCACGTTGTACAATGACTGGCCGATGAGCACCAGTCTGTTGCCGAGGTTGAGCTTCGCCGGGAACATGCGGTCCACGGTGGCGGCGCTGACCGTGGTCACCCAAGGCGCCACATTGGTGACCGTCGACGGCCGTGGGCCACTGTTGCTGCAAGGGGCAACGACAAAGATGCCTCGTTGCTCCGCATGAACGAGGGCCACGACGACCACGTCATGGTGCAACGGCCGCTCGGTCGTGTCCTTGCCGAGGGCCATGCATATCACATCGACCGGCAGCTTGGTGTCATCGGAAAGGGCGTCCAGACGCTCCCAAGATCGGAGATGCTGCGGGGCTCCTCCGAAGTGGGCAGGCAAACTGTCACCAAGATCTGACACGTAGAACCATTTCTTGTGCCAAGCCCGCATCGACCGAGGAGGTCAACTAGGAAGAACTTGTTGGAAGGCCGCAGCTGAAGGGTCACCCCACCAAGGTCGAGGATGGCGTTACCATTCATCTATGGCCTCATATAGAAGAGATGGCAAAACAAATCTAAGTGGGGGCGGTCCCCAAATAACACTCACAAAAAGTGATGAAATTGGCGATATGAAGGATTCCGGTGGGATTCAAGTGATGGAGTTGGCAACAAAAGAAGAAAAGGACCCCCCCCCCCCAGCACAAAAGGATGCAAGGGAATCCAAGCCTGTGACTGAAGTAATCAAAATGGAGCACGCATCGGAGGAACTTCTCCAGCTGAAGGAATCTGATATCTCAGGGTCGAAGAGAATGTCGCCTTTGCCTTCAGCCTCCTGACCTCCACGTCCCAGGAAGTGGAAGGAAACCACTTGCCCGTGGTGTCATTGGCTATCTTTCGTGGCTCATCTGCGACAGCAGTTTCCCTCTTCCGCTTTCACTCAGCGTCCTTGGTCACCTGAGCGACGCCACTGCCACGCCCGTAGGATGAGCCGGTCTTCGACTTCGGCATTGTCTCTGGCTTGGGAGAGGAATCTAGGGGAGCGAGGATCATATAAGTCGTAATGGAGGAAATGAAGAACTGAGAGCTCGGTGGAAATATGGGGAAGAAGATGGAGGCAGAGTGGGGAATCTTACCCCTCTCCCACCTTTCTTATGACAACCATAGTAAACTCTGGAAATCCAGGCATCACGACATGACACGCACCCCATGTCCCATGCAGTTACCACGCCTTGAGACATGGGCGCGGGAATCAAGGTGCCCTCATCATGATGGGGAAAACTAAACGGGCTCTTGATCCATGTTGACAAGACGACGTCAGGCGCGACTCTTCAGGAGGCGCAGAGACAAGTCATGGCTCCCCTTTAGCTCTTGAATAGCAGGCTATGGGGTATGGGTGAGCTGGGGGACCATGAAAATATACCCTCTACCAATAAAAAATCCAGGAGGTTGGTGGCAATAAAGCAGATTCAGGCAGGAAGGCACTACGGAGAAAAGGAGCCAGCCAGAGGTCTCAAAGACTATCTCCTATGACCTCCGCTGCGCTCGGGGCTACTGACGGTGTCACGCACCGGGTGTGGCTTAGCAAGGGTGTAGGGTAATGTAGCAGGAAAAAAAATTATGACCTACGCACCAGCCCAGGACCACTATGGAGACTGCATACATGGTTTGATCTTTTTCGTTACCGACTCGTAGCGCAGCGGAAGTAGGGTCGATGACGAACGGCGGTGCAGATCCCCGCAGCTAGGATTTACAACCTCCCAACTGCGAGGATGTATAACCTCATCTGCTCCTCAGACAGCCCTTCGGGAGGCGGTCGAACAGCCCCCCGGACGGTGTCGCAGACAGCCCTTCGGGGGGACCTTCGAAACTCGAACGGTCACCCGGACAGCCCTTTGGGAGGACCTTCGAAACTCGGACGGTTACTCGGACAGCCCTCCGGGAGGCACTCATGAACTAAGACCGAAACTACGATCTCTCTACAAAGTTGCACACATATGGTGTCATCTATCCGGCAGGGCTTCGCCGTCCAGAACTAGTTCCTGCCGGAACCCAGATAGGCTTACGGCTCTACAAAACTCTTTTCGTGGGAGGGAGAGAAGAAGCCATATAATGCATGGCATGTGTATGAGAGCAAGGGATGAGAGTGGAGGGCTGCCCCTCCACCTCTATTTATAGGAAATCCCAAGGGGTGGGGTGGTTTTACAAGAAAACACAAAACCCACATGAAATGGAGTCCTTCCCAAGGACCTAAAGAGTGAAAACAAGGGACAAGTGGGGGCCCATGGATGAGCTGCACCCATGAACGTCCCACCCCTTGTGCCCCCCCCCCAAAAAAGGAGGTTCCCACCCTTCCATGTCATCCCTAGATCTTTTGGGCAAGCCCCAAAAGGTGGCTTTCCATAAAATATCCCAAAAAGCACTTTCACTATTCACGACGACATTTTTCAGCGTCCGTTCGAACTGAAAATATTTATGTGGGCTTAGAACATTTCCAGTACCCACCATAATAATTTTCAACGCGTTCTTGAACAATTCCAGTTTAGTGATTTTCATCTGCGAAAAGCATCTGAACCGGTTCCGGCAGCTCCGGAACATTTCCGGTTTTTATTTCTGAAAATTCCAAAAAGTTTCCAGAATGATTCTGGCACCCTCCAAGAATTATTAGGCATGTGCCGAAACCATTTTGACTTAATGGCATACCCCGAAACAACTTTTTCGGTTTCACTGAAACTCATCCGGTGACCTCTCTCTGCGGAACTTTTTCGCTATCCGAAACTTTTCGTTGTCCGAAACTTTTTCGATGATTTTCTCTCAGACTCCCTGTCTAGTATTCAGCAGATAGATGACCCTTAAGCGTGTGACCCTATAGGTTCGGTGAAGTATAGACATGACCCGGAACCCCTTCCGGTCAATGATCAACATTGGAGCCGTGGACACCCATATTGACCCCTATACCCACACGAATAAATATTCGAGTGAACCTCCAGTTGCAGTGAGCTATTCCTGTTGCTTCGCGATATGTCACAAACACCCGAGGTGAGATTTATTGCATCCCCATGGACGAACAATTTGTCCACCATGCAAATTACCTCGTTACCGGTTTTGTTCTCTTTTCTCGTTTCCGTGTTCTGGCATCCCAGTGATCAAATCACAAGGTGGCTGGCCAGACGATTATGAATAACGTAACACCGAGAGGGCCCGAGAATATCTCTCCATCATCGGAGGAGCAAATCCCAATCTTGAGCTATCAAGTTACTTGACATACTTTTCCATGAACCCGTAAGCCGCCATAATAGCCACCCATTTACGGTTGATGTTTAACAAACCCCAAAGTTCATGAAGCAAGCATGAAGAAACTCGATACTCTCACGGTCTAAGGAATCATGCAAACGTTAACCATCTCTGTATTATGTACCATTAAACTTGTGACGAATGAATCTCATAGCATAACATCAATCCGGGTCGATTCAACACAAATGTTCTCTTAACATTGTGCCCTCAAAGTTGCTGGCATAGACATGCCCATGACCAGGAAAACAGAATCATCATGCAACACTTGAGCTAGTCTTAGAGGCCAGACTAGGAATACTTCTTACCGTTTATTATTCCACACGTGCATATGAGTCTTCTTCCGAGCCTCGTGTTATTGCAGACTCGAGAACCATAGTAGTTATAGCATGGAACATAAACATAATTATGAACATGGAGATAAGTAATAGCATTTATTATTGCCTCTAGGGCATATCTCCTATAGACTCCCACTTGCACTAGAGTCAATAATCTAGTTAATGCTAATGCACTTTACACATATGGCATACATGTGTAAAAAATGCTTCGCATGTGGTATAGCCTGATGTCCATCGGATCTGACAACTTCAGCTCCGTGTCTATCTCTGCATATCCTCGCGTTTTCACGCTTTCACAAAATTCATATTTTGTGCGGACTTGGCTTTTATGTATGTGAATCACAGGTTGAACCTGGATTCCTCAGACTGAGTTATGGAGAAACTACCTGCAGTAGTGTCCCATTGACAAAAGCCATCTTGGAACCATACTAAGTTCATGAATGAACTATATGATTCAACATCTTGTTTGTCGCTTCTAAAGCATCAACATACTTAGGCATTTGTTATAGAATTCGCCACAGTATCCTGTTGGAAACAATTTCCAACTACCGTGCCACCATATTGTATATTACACAAAACCCTTATCTTAAATTGAAAATCGCATGGATAAAAGATGAAGACTGTATCGATGTAACATTTTACTACGAACTCTTCATGATCTCCACTTGCGAAAAAACATATCATCAGTACTTACTCTAGTACTCAATGACATCTTTCACTGTTGTCCCACGATCAGTACTTTGATCACTTTAGTATCCATACTCGCAACACCTTGGGAGTATCGGACATATCTGGTTGTTTTACATACCATGGAATACATGATTAATCCAAACACAAAAGTGTGTGGAATCTGCATCATGTATTTTGCTTATCGGTGTTTTGGGACACCGAGTCTTGCAAAAAACTCTTCCATGTGACTCCGGCAAGAATCACTCCTTGGCGGTTTTAAATGCTAAAAGGTTTTAGCACCTTGTCAATATGTATTCATTGCTTAGCCCTATTAGGTAAATCTATCTCCATAGATCATTATGCCTAATATTGAGGCTATTTAGCCTAAGCACTTCATCAAAAAACTATTTTCAAATGAAGTCCTAATTTGTGTCAAGAAATTTATTTCCAATTAACAATGTGTCAAGCACACAAGGTTTTTAGAAATATTATTACGCTCCCACTTACTTTCTTGAATTACAAGCATCTTTTTTACCCATTGATGAAGTCAAACCCCTTTGACCATTTCATCAAAGCACGAAGATTCCAACTCCATTTTGATCTCTTCTGTCCATCGCTGGAACTCTGAAGTTTGCACCCTTACTAGCATCCTCTGGATAGACAAAATGCCTTGGACGGTAACACATGCAAGTCCTTGGTTTCATTTCCATCAGATGGAAATCCTATTGTCATCCATGTTTCATATCTCATGATTGAAATATGTATTAATTGCTAGTTCAACCCGAACCAACTTTAAGCATCGCTACGATGAAAACAACCTCATTGTAGTCAACTCTTGAACTTGTTATTTCAACAAGTTGAGCTTTATGGATAAATTTTTTTATCCGTATCAGTTTTAAGTTCCATAAATATTCGTTAGACTCTAAGTCTTCCGAAAGGTGTATCAAGGTTTTAATCTCGAATCACTTATATGGTAACTAACTCGGGTTGTATTGGCATTTAGCCAATTCCGGAGTTAGGGCCCAGCAACACTTCCTTGTGTATTGTAGGTATAATGTTGTCTAACAACAATATCTCGTTTGCGCACCTGAGAGGTTTGCACGAGCCTTGCCTACGTGGTTCAGCTGCAAGTTCGACCGAAGTTCATACATTTTATTGTAGAGACTTCCGTATCAGTCACAGTAGGAAACTATGGAATTACTTCCAAGGTCTCTTTCCTTTGATCTGATGACGAAGATACTATTTATCTCGTCGAGTTGCACTATTCTCCCACTCACCTTTTTGAAAGAACCATTCTCTTCAAAAGCACACCGTTTCACGGCAAAACTATTTGCCTCGGTATAGTGAGGGAGGAATACCCAACATTTTGGTATACCCTACAAAGTAGCACTTGTCTGATTTGGAATAGGTTTGTAACCTTTTACACAAGCCCCATATTCCAAATGTTAAGAAAAGATATAACATGGTTGGGCGTACCATACCATGGCTTCATTTCAACAGAGCCGATGTAGCTCTTTTCAGTGTAAAAGCCACAGTCTCTAAAGCATCACTTTAAAAGGGATAATGGCAAATTTATTTATGTCATGTTTGACCTTACCATGTCATAAATGGTTAGATTACATCTCCACAGACTTTCCACTTGCAGTGGTGTTCCGGGAGGTGCAAGTTATGAAACCCCTTTCACAACTCATCAGACATTCGCTAAACATGTAACTCAAATATTCCTTTATGCAATCAAATTGCAGAAACATAATTTTCTTGTTACAATAACTTCTACTTCATTTTTGAAAACCTTTCAAATGATTTCAAAAGATCCAGACTTACGTCTCATCAAGTAAATATCCATATATCTACTTGAGTCATTTTTGAAGATAAATAAATCCACCACTTGCAACAACATTTATTGAACTACACACATCAAAATGTATGATCACCAATAAGTTTATTGCTCGTTCCTTATGGCATGTGAATGGTATTTCAGTCACTTCACTTTTCGGAGGAAAGTTACAAGTGTCAGATGATTCAAAATCAAACGACTTCAAAATCCATCATAATGGAATTTTTCCATGCGGGTTTCTCCAATGTGACCAAATGCAGTGCCACACATGTGTGGTATTCTCATAGTCTCACGACATTTAGCGTCAGCGTTATGGATGTATCATATTACCATCAATATTCATAACATACATCCCATCTTGGATGGAAGCATGGCCCTTCATGTTCTTCATAATACTTAACAACAATTGTT
Source organism: Triticum urartu (assembly GCF_056163025.1). Taxonomy (NCBI): domain Eukaryota; kingdom Viridiplantae; phylum Streptophyta; class Magnoliopsida; order Poales; family Poaceae; genus Triticum; species Triticum urartu. The sequence continues at coordinate 556,144,924 of NC_141879.1, forward strand.
GGTTTTATGAACAACTCTTTTGCAACAAACATTGTGCAATGGGCTAGAGTGTATGAAACTCTAAAATGAATTATGAAAGTAAACCCAGAGGTATTGTATTATTATCAATATTCATAACATACATCTCATTCATAATGAAAGTATGGCCCTTGTGTTATTCATAACATCGAACATAAAAAGTTCTCTTATGAATAACCTTCTTGCAAGATACCTTATGCAATGGGCTAGAGTTTGTAAAACTCTAAATGAATTATGAAAATAATTACAGACGACAATACACCGATGGAAGGTATAGTAACATTTACTATGTTCCCTGTGTATACCTTAACCTCATTTCTGGCTAGTCTTTTTAGGCCATAGTAGCTCTTACATTGATTCACAAAAGAATGCAATTGAGCGGGTATCTTTGTGATTAACTCACAATACCCAAGAATTAGTGATTAACATGTTTAACCATAATTCCCAAGAACTATATCTTTGACCAGCCTACTATACATCAAAAACTTGTATGACATTCATACATGAGCTGGATATTCCAGTCATCTTTCTTTCTGCCTTTATACTTCTAACAGTTTAACTTTTAGTATTCCTCCTACTCGCAAAAGAAGCACCCAACTTAAGAGTGGCGTTAGCCCCGGACTTCCTAGACGTGTAAGTCATACTAACACCCTTTGGACACTTCCTTTCTCTTTAAGTTGTTGTTTTATTCACCTTTCATTATATGACAGGCGTTGTTCTGGATCCCTTTCCCAACAGTCAAATGCATAGTAAACACTTTTACTAATACTTGCAAACAAACATTGCTTTGTTTGTATCTGAAAATAATTTTCAGTTCCATGAATATCATATAACTATCCCAACTTTCGAAGTTTGGGTTTCATGGAAGCAAACATATTCCACTTGACCGTAACAGAATTCTAGCTTTTCGATCGAAGGACGAGAGTCACATGATCCATAGCATTAGCGGGAGGATACAGAAAGCATGTGATAGGACAAAGTCCTTCTCGGCACTTTTGAGGACAATCCTCACATTACGTTACCAATCATAAAGTTTTAACCAGATATTTAACAGCTATTCAATTTTAACAGGGAAGGTGGAAACGCGAGCCATTATTCTACAACTATTTTGCAAGAAACACTTAGACAGTGTTCATAATTAATTGCACTGAGAATTAAACATGTTAATTCAATAGTGCGCTCCCACTCAAATCAATATCTCTCATAATTAATTTAGAGTAATTCAAGATCCATATTTCTATTCGATGCCATTGACGGGTTCATCACTGATGACACGAGTTTCAATCGGTAGGCCAACTTGCCGATCACATCTCTATGTGATTCTTGTTCATCTTTCGATGGGCGTGTTCCGAGCTCAGGACTCTCCTGCCTGAACGTCAAAGACAACCAAGTGATCTTTCTGCGAGGTCTGATCTCACCCACCTCATTCCTCTCGATTCGTTCGTGCTCATGTGTACATGGCGCACCCCGAAAAGATACGAATTTCAGACGATGCTACACTTGGGTGAACACTAATTACTTTGATATTTTAAGTGAGAGATCACCCTAATAAAAAGCAACTACCGCGCAATCAAGAAGGGTGCATCATAAGGGATAAACATCTCAGGCAATTCATAATAGCATGATATGGTATAGCCCTTTCTGACGGAGAAGTCTTTCATTTCTTCGTCTTCGGCATTCGTGTCGGTGTTCACCTTCACGAAGATTGCCACCACCTTGTTGATGCACCAGATGGCATTGCTATCTCCATAGCGTATAAAATTAATGCATTACTTAAGGTTGACACGCAGGTCATTAAAGTGCAATCATATGGCTCCAGCCATCATGCCGAATCATAACTCGCAGGTCATGTTAATCAATTTTACATCATATAGTCATTTCATACATAATCAAATTATTATGAGCACTGCTATACCACATCACATGCACATGCAAAACCCTCCTGCAAAACCAAGTTAGACGCCTCTAATCGGTTCATGCAAAAACTTGTTTTTCGTGGCTTCTAAGGTTTCGAAACAAACCGAAGCTAACGTCCATCATCAAGTATGATAATTCAAGTCGCTAGATTAACTTTGCGGGGTGTATGAAACACGAGATAATAAAATCTCGAGCCCCATACCGAACTTTGTCATACGCATGACCCCCGTGCAGATCATATCTGCATTGCCCTTTCGTCTACTAAATTTCATCTTTCTTTTTAACTACAGTGGAATTCAATGAACTGTTAGCACTTCGTTGATCAATCAGGATCGCGGATTGCCAGAACATTGAAACTCCACCATACTGTTATCAAGATCAGAAATATGCAAATTCCAGGGAAGCAACAAGAACATCGGGTAACAGATTTCATCTGTCACCGGCATAAATAATTTTCAGCAATAGATCTCATCTACTACCTAATTATATTATGCAATAGCCATACATCTCTATGTATTCTAGATCGCAACCTGCATCTACGCATAGCACGACTCATGATGCCCCTGTAGGGTAATGTAGCAGAAAACAAAAAAAATTGACCTACGCACCAGTCAAGGACCACTGTGGAGACTGCATACATGGTTTGATCTTTCTCATTACCGACTCGTAGCGCAACGGATATAGAGTCGATGACGAACGGCGGTGCAGATCCCCGCAGCTAGGATTTACAACCTCCCAACCGCGAGGATGTATATCCTCATCTGCTCCTCAGACAGCCCTCCGGGAGGCGGTCGAACAGCCCCCCGGACGGTGTCGCGGACAGCCCTTCAGGAGGACCTTCGAAACTCGAACGGTCACCCAGACAGCCCTTCGGGAGGACCTTTGAAACTCGGACGGTCACTCGGACAGCCCTTCGGGAGGCACTCACGAACTAAGACCGAAACTATGATATCTCTACAGAGTTGCACACATACGGTGTCATCTATCCGACAGGGCTTCGCCGTTCAGAACTAGTTCCTGCCGGAACCCAGACAGCCTTATGGCTCTACGAAACTCTTTTCGTGGGAGGGGGAGAAGAAGCCAGATAATGCATGGCATGTGTATGAGAGCAAGGGATGAGAGTGGAGGGCTTCCCCTCCACCTCTATTTATAGGAAATCCCAAGGGGTGGGGTGGTTTTACAAGAAAACCCAAAACCCACATGAAATCGAGTCCTTCACAAGGACCTAAAGAGTGAAAATAAGGGACAAGTGGGGCCCCATGGATGAGCTTCACCCATGAACGTCCCACCCCTTGTGCCCCCCCCAAAAGGAGGTTCCCACCCTTCCATGTCATCCCTAGATCTTTTGGGCAAAGCCCCAAAAGGTGGCTTCCATAAAATATCCCAAAAAGCACTTTCATTATTCACGATGACATTTTTCAGCGTTCGTTCGAACTGAAAATATTTATGTGGGCTTAGAACATTTCCAGTACCCACCATAATAATTTTCAACGCGTTCTTGAACAATTCCAGTTTAGTGATTTTCATCTGCGAAAAGCATCTGAACCGGTTCCGGCAGCTCCGGAACATTTCCGGTTTTTATTTCTAAAAATTCCAAAAAGTTTACAGAATGATTCTGGCACCCTCCAAGAATTATCAGGCATGTGCCGAAACCATTTTGACTTAATGGCAAACCCGAAACAACTTTTTCGGTTTCACAGAAACTCATCCGGTGACCTCTCTCTGCGGAACTTTTCCGCTGTCCGAAACTTTTCGGTGTCCGAAACTTTTTCGATGATTTTCTCTCAGACTCCCTGTCTAGTATTCAGCAAATAGATGACCCTTAAGCGTGTGACCCTACAGGTTCGGTGAAGTATAGACATGACCCGGAACCCCTTCCGATCAATGATCAACATCGGAGCCGTCGACACCCATATTGACCCCTATACCCACACGAATAAATATTTGAGTGAACCTCTAGTTGCAGTGAGTTATTCTTGCTGCTTCGCGATATGTCACAAACACCCGAGGTGAGATTGATTGCATTCCCATGGACGAACAATTTGTCCACCATGCAAGTTACCTCGTTACCGGTTTTGTTCTCTTTTCTCGTTTCCGTGTTCTGGCATCCCAGTGATCAAATCACAAGGTGTCTGGCTAGACAATTATGGATACCATAACACCGAGAGGGCCCGAGAATATCTCTCCGTCGTCGAAGGAGCAAATCCCAATCTTGAGCTATTAAGTTACTTGACATACTTTTCCATGAACCCGTAAGCCGCCGTAATAGCCACCCATTTACGAATGATGTTTAACAAACCCCAAAGTTCATGAAGCAAGCATGAAGAAACTCAGTACTCTCACGGTCTAAGGAATCATGCTAATGTTAACCATCTCTGTATTATGTACCATTAAACTTGTGACGAATGAATCTCATAGCATAACATCAATCCGGGTCGATTCAACACAAATGTTCTCTTAACATTGTGCCCTCAAAGTTGCTGGCATAGACATGCCCATGACCAGGAAAACAGAATCATCATGCAACACTTGAGCTAGTCTTAGAGGCCATACTAGGAATACTTCTTACTGTTTATTATTCCACATGTGCATATGAGTCTTCCTCCGAGCCTCGTGTTATTGCGGACTCGAGAACCATAGCAGTTATAGCATGGAACATAAACATAATTATGAACATGGAGATAAGTAATAGCATTTATTATTGCCTCTAGGGCATATCTCCTATAGAGGGCAGCCCGACAGAAGGCTTGCCCGGGGGTCCACGAGGCCCGGCAACAAAAGGAAGCCCTAGAAGATAAGGTGGATGTCGTAGACCAACTTGTTTCCCAAGCCATGGGCAGCGACACCCTAGATCACATATGCCCACCTGTAAAGCCCTAGCCTTCACCGCGTATATAAGGGGAGGCTAGGTGGCTCTCATTCTCATCTGCTCTCGGATAGAAATTTGTCGGTAGCAATATCATACACCATTGTAACCCCTCACACAAGTTATCCCTCCACCATGAATAATAGGAACAAGCACGGCGAATGGGCATTACCCTCCGGAGGCCCGAACCTGGGTAAAACCCTCATGCGACCTTTGATTTGTGACTTCTAGCTGCACTCGGACCCCTACTGAGGGGTCTGGCGGATTTCAGCACCGTCACATACCGGTTTTTGGACTGGCATACACCTTGAGGGATACTCGCTATATATCTCAGCAGTGAATAAATTGCACCAATAAAAAATCCTTGAAAAATCGGCTCGTAGAAACCGGCTTGGTGTTAAAACTTTTTTCTGTGGAGATCGACGATCCGCGTCAACATCTCAAGACTGAGGTGATGCGCACCACTTCGGAAGTAGTCCAACATGGAGGCCGACGGCTATGAGCGACTTGCTGCATGGGAGACCTTTTCGGCATGGAGCTCGACCGTACTCCTTCAACATTTTCAAAGATCGAGGCGGTTTTACTCACCGCGGATGTAGTCCACCATCGGAGCTTGGCTGCAAGAAGACATTGTTCGAAGGGTTCTTGTTGAACCAATTTCAAGACTCGCGGCCAAACTAGACGTGCAACTTAGATAAGGCGAGGTGAAATCAGACTCAGAGATTGGTTCAAGGGCTATTGATGGTGTTTCGGCTAGGGAGGCCTCTCACCATGTCAACTCCCGACCTAGCGGGCTAGGCTGAGGACCCCCTTTGTTGGTTTGTCTTGGGGCACTTTTAAGCGGCCAATGGCGATCTACAAGGAAAGTCCAGAAGCGTTGTCGTTCATGACAATGACTCCTTATCCATGGAGGACTCTCCTCCACCAACATATCCAACTAGGACTCTTGTAATCCTAGGCCTTCGGTATCCTATATAAACCAAGGCTACACTAGTCGATAGAACATCTTACATTAGACACAACAATCTCATGGTAGAACTTCTTTACTTTGTAATCAATCCAATTGCAATAAACACAAGCAAGACGTATGGTATTATCTCCTTGATGAGCCCGAACCTGGGTCCATTCTTGTGTCCTTGTTACCATCGTGCTCACACGATTAGCTTGGAATCCCTAGCCTGAGATCTGCTAGATTTAGCTCCATTAGAGTGGGTTTCTCGGCCGTCGTGCCTATTTAATGTCGACGGACGGATGGATGGGTATCCCTTTTGAATGCGGTGGATATCCGTCCAGTCTCATCCAGTCACGTTGCTCCGACAATGAATAGGCAAGAAGACAGGGACATGATGTCGGGACGCTCTCGGCCGGCGCGCCGCTTCAATGCCGCTCTAGTGAGAGGTCGCGTTAGCTCCGGGCCGGCATGAATGTGGCACGAACAAGGACACTGGGGAGGTTGTCGGATGCGTCTGGGGTGTCCGAGATGTACGCATTAGCCGTCCAGGCGTCTGCAAAGCTCCTCAGTTTGTCTCTGATTTATAGGTAAATAGACATCTAGACCGTTTTGCAGATCGATGAGCTACCGTGTTGAATGGCAAATTCCGTTCGGACCGAACGTTTTAGGAGTCCGTGTGATGACCAATTATCAGTTCTAATTGTCTTCACATGCCAAACAAGGGAATGAGATTCAAAATCAATTTCCCGTGACTAATTCCCGGACAAACTTCATCCCTAAACTCCCATTCCCTCTCCCTATGGTGTCAAACACGCTGTAGCTTTCAGAAATTTAAGGGAGCAACTAATTAACGAGCGCTCCTTCGGGAGCCTCGCAACGATTAACGCAATTTGGCACGCTCTCAGTCATTTGCCACGTGTCGCGCTCTCAGCCATTTGCCACGTGTCGCGCTCTGGGCGCTTCCTCCGGATTTTGTTTTTTTTTTATTTTTTCGCACGCGTTTTCGGCTTTTTAAATGGTTTTTTCTTCGGGTTTTTTTTGACGTTTCAGTTTTCTACCGGTCTTCCTTAGCATTTGGGTCAAATTTTTTTTAAATTTTTTTTGCGCGAAAAACTGCGTTCTTTTTTCCTTTCACGAGAGTCACAGCTTTGCTTTCGCGGGAATCACGGCCGTGCCGTTCGGAAACGGAAAAAAACGCGTTTCTGTTTTTTTTCTTCCTCGAGAGGCACGGTTTTGGTTCCGCAAGAGTCATGGCCGTGCCTTTCGGAAACGAAAAAAATGTGTGTTTTGTTTTTTTTCCTTCTGCGAGAGACACGGTTTTGCTTCCGCAAGAGGCATGATTGTGCTTTCTCAAGAGTCACGGCCGTGCCTTTTGGAAACGAAAAAAACGTGTTTTCTGTTTTTTTTTCTTCCGTGAGAGGCACGGTTTTTGCTTCCGCAAGAGGTACGATTGTGCTTTCGCGAGAATCGCGGTGGTGCCTTTCAGAAATGAAAAAAAAGCGTGTTTTCTGTTTTTTTTTCCACGAGAGGCACAGTTGTGCCTCTTTCGGAAAGAGAAAAAACCCGTGCTCTCGGGTCGGTTTTTTCGTCTGATTTTTTCATGAAAAAAAAGTTCGTCAAAACCTATCAACATGGGATCTAGTTTTAAAGATCTCAACGCAAGGAATCCAATGATAAAATGGTTTAAGATTTGGACACACGGTTTAAAAGATAAAACGTTTTGAATAAACGGACTTATGAAAAAAAAGAAAACTCTCATGTTGCGACAAGTGGCACACATGCAGCACGACACTTGTCGCAACCTGGAAGATGAGAGTGATCTCTGTAACAGATACTCCTAAACTAGTGATTTCGAAAATTTGATTGATACTTCTGGAAGGGGAAATAATCCCGTGGCTCAAATTTTAACACGGCGCGCAGAAACAAACCATGGAGAAAAAACAGAGGGCAAAACGGAAAACCAAAGCGTGGAGAGAAGGAGTCCCAACACAGTTCCAAACGGCACCAATGGCCACACGCCTCTCCTCCCGCCTCCTCATCCATTTACCGGCGCCCGCCGCCGCCGTCACCACAACTTCTCCCCGGCTACGGAAGCCCGCCGCAGCACGCACCGCGTCCTACCGGAGGCGCAGGCCACGCCTCGCCGTCTCGGCAGGGGCGACGCCGAGCGGCGGCGCGGTCGCCCCGGCGGCACCGGCCGGAGAGAACAGGGACGCCGGGCTGACGCCGGCCGAGGCGCAGCGGCTGGTGGAGTTCCTGAAGGCCGACCTGCCGCACCTGTTCGACAACGTGGGCATCGACCGCTCCGCGTACGACGACCGCGTCCGCTTCCGCGACCCCATCACCCGCTACGACGACATCGACGGCTACCTCGCCAACATCAGCCTCCTCAAGGTCATCTTCCGCCCCGACTTCTACCTGCACGACGCCAAGCAGGTCAGCGTCTCTTCCGCCTCGGTCGATGCTCGCATTTTGCAGCGAGAATGCGCGTGTGCATTGCAAATTCGTGACAATCTCTGTCTCTGTGAATGTGGTTTAGACAGGGCCGTATGAGATTACCACGAGGTGGACCATGGTCATGAAGTTCTCTCTCCTGCCGTGGAAGCCGGAGCTGGTCTTCACCGGGTTGTCGATCATGGGCGTCAACCCACAGAATCTCAAGTTCTGCAGCCATGTGGTCAGCACCCATTCTTGGAACCTAGTATGTTTTTCATTTTAATGCTGAGTGGGTTCGCCGGCGAGGGAATATATCAGTATTGTGGTAGTTGACTGTTGTTTCTACTGGATATACTTTGTTCTATGAAGTCTAGTTTGGACTTGCAGTCATAGGTCTCGAATGTTTGCAGTTTTCAAATTCAAGGCCGTCAAGACGAAGTAACTATTTGAAGTATATTTAATTAGAAAAGGCTCGAGTTTACACGGTAACATCGACATCGTTAGCTAGTGCATTTACGTGACCAGCAGATCCAACAAAAGCAGACAATGGATTGTTTGACCAAATTGTTCTCTGAGGAACTGTCAGCCAGTTTTCCACTTATCAGTCCTTGTATAGTTCAATGCTTCAGGTTCAACCTGACTGCCTGGGACAAAGCTCTGAACTTAACTCTGCACACTTGATCTTGCTGCCCTCTGCAATGTCATTTGTTATGATATGCCATAGCATTATATTTTTACTTTTACTTTTTCTTTCTTTTGGTCTAGTGGTTTTCTATGAACCTAAAATCTGAGATACCGTCCTTTCTCAGCCTGCTGCACTATTTCAGAACTGCAGTGGTTTGTAAGTAGAACAGAGTGTTGTACATGTTCTGAGATTCTTCCTACTCTTGTACCATCTATAATACGTGCCTGAGAAAAAACTAGTGCTGTGATACTTCCACAATCAAGCATACTTATATTGGATCCCCCTCGTAGGATTCCAAACGCACATGGAATAGGAAAAACATAGGATCTCTGGATGTCATGGCATGTTGAATAAAATAGGAATTGGAAGCACATGAACATGCAACAGAGGTTATTTAGCTGGACTACAGGAAAGACACACAGACCGCTTTTCAAGGATTAAGTGCTTGCTATAGTGCTAACAGAAACAGTCAAACGAAGGAAAATTCCTATGATTTCACCTTTGGAATTGCATGCCAAGTACTCCAGAGGAAAAATTCCTATGGTTACCAATCATACAAGTCAAACAAGCTCTATAGGAAAAACCCCTAAGGAATGGCATTCTCCAAAACTCATATTATATCCGGTTTTTCTCAAATACGCACCTAAATGTCCATTATTTTATATTAGAAATACTGAATTCTCCATTCATTTGAATCAAGAGATGTTTACCCAACTCATCAGTAAATGTTATTCTACTTATCTGATATGCTGAACTGCAGGATATTTGGGATTCAATACAGAACAATGAATACTTCTCCTTGGAAGGATTGGTTGAAGTTTTCAAGCAGGTAATTCGACACCAGTATATTTCCTTTTTATATGCCGATCGAGTATTTGAAGTTGAGCTTTTGATTTTACACAGCTACGATACTACAAGACCCCAGATATAGAAACACCAAGTTACCTCGTTCTGAAAAAGACTGCAAATTATGAGGTATTATTTCGTTGTGTATACTTTATGAAGAACCAAGTTCATTGTAGATTTGGAGTAGCAACACTGCCATGGCATCATAATCCATTATTCATATTAAGTCACATCATTCACAAGTTTCCAAGTTATATTAGATAAAATTTTGGTCTCGAACAACTACACTAGACAGAGGCCAGACCAGTAGGCTAGTCTCCGCTCCACCCCGCGCCGCGCCGCTGGCCACTCCGGCCGCGGCGGCCACCACCCACCCGCGCCGACCCGCCCGGGATGCCAGGGCCGCCCATGCCGATGACGGATCCGTCATCCCCCGGGCTCCTGCCTCCCCACCAGCCCGCCTTCATTGTCCTGGCCCCAGGGGAGGCTCTGGATCCCCTGGATCTTCCGTCGCTCCTTCTTCCCCCCGTTCCCCGGCCGCGCTAGAGTGGGGGACGCCTTCGCAAATCCTGCAGCGGGGTCCTGACCTCGAGGGCGGCTCCTCGCCCGGACCGCTGGATCTAGGCCCGCCACCCCGCCCGAGCAGCACCGGCTCCGATCCATTGTGGTAGTGCCATCCCCGCCTCCCTCTTCGGGGCCGACCGCCATTGATGAAGGATGGACGCAATACCAGTCCCGTAGAAGCAAGAAGGCTAGCAAAAACCCGCCGGTCGGCTCGGGGCATCGCCACGGGCCCGGATCCGGGCGGCGCCCCCCTGCACCGGGGCACAAGGCCTTCTTAAGCAAGTTCAGAGGCCTCTGCTTCCGCTGCCTCAGCCCACACCACCGCCGCATCGACTGCCACGATCCCACCGCCGCAACGACTGCCACGATCCTCTCCATTGCATCATCTGCAAGCGCCCGGGCCACATCGGTAAGGAGTGCCCCAAGAACCGGAGAAACCAGAGGGTGGACGGGCTGCAGGCTCGTCCGGTGCGGTATCGACTGGTCTTCCCCGCCCAGGCCAGCCCTCCCCCGCCAGCGATTGCTCCGGCGAACGCCCCCTGCGTCGACCACGGGCGCCGGCCGAGGACCAGCCACAAGGTGATCGCCTCCACCCCGGAGATGGAGCAGCAGATCTTCCTCCTGCAACAGCACGCGATGGTGGTCACCGCGGTGAGCAAGCTGCAAGCTGCACGCCGCCAGCCCCCTCTCCATTGAGCGGGAATTCCAGATCCCCGCGCATCTCCTCCGCGTCACCAGCCACGACCCCGAGGACTTCTTCATCCACTTCACCATGCCGGCCCACAAGGACCTCGTCGTGCGGCGGGGCTCGATCGCGGTGGATGGTGTTTCCTTCCTGTTGGAGCCTTGGAGGGAGGACACGCACGCGATCCACGACACCTGGATGCTGCACGTTCGCGTCGTCATGGAGAAGCTACCGATGCAGCTGTGGACCCTGGAGGGCGTGAAGGACACGCTGGGCGACGCGGTCATCATCGACCGCCTCGACAGTCGCACGTTCGAGCGCACGGACACGAAGCTGTTCGCCGTCTAGGTGTGGGTGTGGCAGCTGCACCACATCCCCACCATGCGAACCCTGTGGAAGCACGCCAGAGGTGCTGGCCAGGTGGAGGAGATGATTGGCTTCTCGCCTCCAAGCCGGGTCGTTGCGCCGCCACCGAACCTGCTGCGCTGGGACATGCTGGTGCACATCGACCGCGTCGAGGATTGGGCGCCTCTGTCCCCGCGCCCGTCCCACTCCGGGCAGAGCGGCCTCCCATCCTCCGACGACGACGACCGCCCATACCCGCGCTACCCCCACGCGCGCGCCGGGGGGGGGGGGGCGGGGTGGGGCTGCGTGGCCGGCGTGGAGGACGGCAGGCCTTGGCAGGACCTGGGGCCACGCTTGCGCCTGCCCGCGCAGGTGGCGTCATCGGGCTGCAAGGGCATGCCCTCGGCGGGGCACAGGCGCAGTCACGACGGCGACGACAACGGCGGCCAGAGGAGGTCATGGAAAGACACGCTCCTCGGACGGAGCCGCGGCAAGGAGCCGGTCGCGCCACCCCCCTCTTCTGAGCGCCACCGCAGCCGCACCCCCACCTCGCGCCGCGGACACGGCCCTTCCAAGGACACGGCGGCCGCGGCCACCGTCGACAAGCCGCTCAGCTTCACCGATCATGCGGGCGCTGGCAGCGGCAACGACGACGACATCGACATGGGCCCAGCCCTCTCGCTCGCCCGCCACACCCCCAGACCAGCCACCACGCACTCCGTGCAGCTTGGCGCGGTGACCTCCCAGGTGTGCCACCTGCGGGTCACCGATGCGGGTGGCGACGGTGATCCGAGATAGCTGTTCGTCAGCGCTGCACCGTCAGTTCTGGGCAAGCCCCCCGCCCGCACCAAGACGCCCTGCCGCTCCAGGCCTGCCGCGGCGCCGTCTCGTCAGAGCGCCCGTCAAGCAAGCAACCCGTCCAGCGTTCCGGTCAGCCAGAGGGCAACGCTCCGCATCGTCCACGGCCTCGGAATCCTCGGGCGCAAAGAGACAATGACGGCCAAGGCGGCGGAGGCGCTGATCCGCCGGTTCGACGAGCCTCTGTCCGACTCCGACATCAAGGCCATTGCCAAGCTCACCAACCTCGACGCCACGGCACTCAAGATAGCTGCGGGTATGCATGGTCCAGACGAAGAGGCCTCGCAGGCCACCACCTCTCCATGTTAGCACTCCCTAGTCGCAATAGCCTCCGGCGAACCCCAGCACTCGGCTGAGTTGAGTTAAGATCGATCATGTGTAGTGTAGGTCTCTCTAGCGAGCGAGGCGTAGATGTTCGCCGGCGGAATTTGGGGCCTATTGGTGGCCGCCAGCGACCCCCCGGACCGATGCAGGTGTACCCGTGTTTCTTTTCTAGTAGAAGTAGTCGCCGGAGTTATCTTCTGTCCCCCCATGAATGACACAAATTGCCCGATTATGAGTTGGAACGTACAGGGCCTGAACTCGCCAGCTCGGCGAGCTGTAGTCTTGGAGACAGCGGAGGCGCACAAACTAGCCCTCCTTTGCCTCCAGGAAACGAAGATCGACGAATGGAACAGGGCACTAGTTAGGGAAACTGGAGGAACGCGGCTTGCCGACTGCATCGTCCTCCCCGCCATGGGCACAAGGGGAGGCGTCGCAATCTTCTGGGACAAGAACCGAGTAGAGGTGCTCTCGCAGGCCATAGGCAGTTTCTCCATCACTGCCAAGATCACCATCATGGCAAGTAGGGCATCATTCTGGCTGACGACGGTCTACGGGCCGGTCGACGACGGTAGGAAAGATGAATTCCTGGCCGAGCTGGCGCGAGCTGCACTGCCCTCAAGCGCCCCCTGGCTCATCAATGGCGATTTCAATCTGATCTACGAAGCGCACGACAAAAACAACAGCAACATAAACCGTAGAATCATGGGAAAGTTTAGAGCTGCGATCGACGCGGCGGGGCTCAAGGAGATCAAGTGCAAGAATAGAAGGTTCACGTGGAGCAAAGAACGCGCGTCGCCAACCCTAGTTAGCATAGAAAAAAAATTCTGCACCACAGCTTGGGCCTCCATGTTCCCCTCCTACCTCCTTCATGCTGCTTCCACCTCGTGCTCTGATCACTGCCCCTTGCTACTGTCGGAGGCGGCGGCTCCTCGCCGCGCGGCACGCTTCCGCTTCAAGTCTTTCTGGCCGTGATTCCCTCGCTTCCACACCACGGTGCAGCGGGCGTGGGATCGCCCAGTCGTCTCAAGCTGCGCTTTCAAACGACTCAACATAAAGCTTGCGCGAGTGGCCCAAGACCTGAAGATTTGGGCCAAGGGTTTCTTCAGCGAGACAAAGCTCCAAATGCACATTGCAAACGAGATCGTGCTCCGCCTCGACATAGCCCAGGAGAGTAGGCAGCTGACAGACGAGGAGTTCCAATTGCGGAAACAGCTCAAGCTGCGTGTCCTCGGACTCGCCGCCATTGAGAGAGCGCATAAGAGGCAGGCTTCGCGCGTCACCTGGCTACGTGCGGGCGACGCCAAGACGGCGTTCTTCCAAGCAAAGATCAACTCAAGGCGCCAAAAAAATTTCATCCATGCCCTCCACACCCGAGACTCCATTGCCACCTCCCACAGCGACAAGGAGCGGATCATACATGAGCATTTTCGATCTTCACTGGGCACGACATCACCTCGCGGCCGTACCATCAACTGGGAATCCATCCACCTGCCATCATTACCGGCATCCGGCCTCGACAACCCCTTCACCGAGGAAGAGATGTGGACGGCGATCTGCAAATCCCCGCAGGAGAAATCTCCGAGGCCAGACGGTTTCAATGGCACTTTCTTTCGATCGTGCTGGCCCATCATCAAGACAGACACCATGGCCGCCTTCCACCAATTCTACAATCTCTCAGGCAGGGACATGTCGGCGATCAACAACGCGACAATCATCCTCCTGCCAAAAAAGGATGGGGCGACGGAGATCACCGACTACAGGCCCATAAGCTTGATCCACTCGATAACCAAGCTCATCTCCAAGGTTCTCTCTATTAGATTGGCGCCCGTCATCGGCTCTATCATCTCACCGGCACAGACGGCGTTCCTGAAGTCGAAGTGTATCCACGACAGCTTCCTCTTCGTGCAAAACTCTGTCCGCGCCCTCCATCGTCGCAAAACACTGGGCCTCCTTATGAAGTTAGACATAGCAAAGGCGTTCGACACCGTGTCCTGGGAATACCTGCTGGAATTGCTCCAAAATCTAGGGTTTAGCGCGCGTTGGCGAGACTGGGTGGCTCGTCTCCTCGCCATGGCGTCCTCCTCGATCTCCCTCAACGGCACGGCAGGCCCCAGCATCCTCCACCACCGTGGGTTGTGCCAGGGAGACCCGCTATCCCCCTTTCTCTTCATCTTGGCCATTGACCCACTGCACCACCTCATCGCGGCGGCAATAGATCAGCAGCTGCTGCATCGCCTCCCAGGCCAAGACCTGGCGCTCCGAGTGAGCCTATACGCCGATGACGCAGTAATCTTCTTAAACCCTAGACGGGACGAGGTCGATTCTCTGTTGCGCATCCTTAGCGACTTCGGCAGGGCAACCGGGCTCTGCATCAACCCGGCCAAGTCCACTGTCTCGCTGATCCGATGCGAGAACGTCAACGTCGAGGAGGTGTTCCAGGGTTTTGCCGGCTCCATTGCCCCCTTCCCCATCAAATATTTAGGGTTGCCGGTCTCTACGGGACGCCTTCGCTTGGTTCACCTCTAGTTCATCATCGACAGAATTAAGGCAAGGCTAGCGGGCTGGAAGGGCAAGCTGTTGCCGCTGGCTGGTCGTCGCGTCCTCGTCCGATGCGTGCTGAGTGCCATGCCAACCTTCGCTCTCACCGTCCTCCTGTCCCAAAGAAGATACTCAAAGAAATCGACAAGTGCAGGCGACGCTTCCTCTGGCGCCAGGATGATGAGATTTCGGGCGCCAGCTGCAAGGTCAACTGGCCGGCGGTCTGCGCCCCGACGGAGCAAGGAGGCCTGGGCATCCCCGACCTGCAGCGTTTTGGCAGAGCGCTCTGGCTGCGCTGGCTCTGGATAGCCTGGCACCACCCGGAGCGGCCTTGGGTGGGCACTGAATTGCCTTGCGACGATGCGGACAAGGCACTTTTCGCGGCCTCCACCAACGTGGCGATCGGCGACGGGGCTCGGGCCTCCTTCTGGCTCTCACCATGGATCGGCCAGGGCAGCCTCTGGCAACAATTCCCAAGGCTTTTCAGCTACTCACGGCGCAAGAACAGATCGGTGCGGGTGGCCCTCAGCGACAACACTTGGATCCGCGACCTCGCCCGCGGCAACAACCACCATCTTCTGGCGGATGTCCTCGCCCTTCACCGCGTGCTTCAGGGGGCGGAGACGCAGCTGCAGCCAGGCGTGCCGGACGGCCTCATCTGGAGCAGAGCGAGCTCAGGAAAATACACGGCGAAGTCGGCCTACCTGGTGCAGTTTCAGGGAAGAACGACGACTCAGTACGACCGTCTGCTATGGAAGGCTTGGGCGCCCGGCAAAATCAAAATCTTCGCCTGGCTGCTTCTTCAGGATCGGCTCTGGTGCAACGACAGACTGCAGCGGCGAGGCTGGACAAATGCTTACTTCTGCCAACTCTGCGTCAGCCGTCAGAAGCCTGGAGTCATCGCGCCACCTCTTTTGGAGCTGCCAGGTATCCGGACGGGTTTGGGCCGAGCTGGGGCAGTGGCACGGCTATTCCGCTCTCACCCCGGCGGCCCGGCTGAGAGCTGGCGCCATGACAGTACCATCACGATCGTGCAAAGCATCCTGGAGCAGACCCCCCACCAATGGCGAAAGGGAGTGCCGCTGTGCTTGCTTGCTTGCTGGGAAATATGGCAGGAGAGAAACCACTGCACCTTCAGGCAGCACCTGCCGTGTGTGGCGAGAATCATCAAGCGCATAAGGGACAGCATCGAGTTATGGAGATCCACGGGAGCAGCATGCATAGAGAGCCCCTTCGGGGACCCCCCGTGAGAGATAAACCCCCTTGATCTAGGGTTTTGGCCGTGTGTGGCAAACCCTAAAACCTTGATCCTAGGATCTTTACCACCATTGTTGTTTTCCCACTGCTTTCTGCTATGATCAATGAAAATGCCAGCAATTGCTGGATCTTTCAAAAAAAAAAGTTATATTATGCGACTTATGTTGATTATCAATCTTGCTAATATGATCTCATGCAGTAGGACTTTGTATGACAGCTAATTTGTAAATATTGCATCTTAACAGATTTTGTTGAGGTAAACTATGAGTATGAATATTTTTTGCAGGTCAGGAAGTATCCACCATTTTCAGTAGCTGAAGCAAAAGGAGAAAAACTAACAGGATCATCAGGTTTTAACAATGTTACTGGGTGAGTTATTTTTTTAACCATTACTATAAATATTTAACACCATGTATTGTAATGCTGAAAGGGCCTGTACCTATAGGTATATATTTGGCAAGAATGCTTCATCTGAAAAGATTGCAATGACTACACCTGTCTTCACTCAGGCTTCTGATGACAAACTCTCAGACGTATCCATACAGATAGCTCTGCCAATGAACAAAGACTTGAACAGGTATCTTGTGCAATGTGTGTTCAAACTGACGACCTGGACATCTGCTCATAGATAAACGAAATAGTAATTCTGTAGTAGTTTCTATGGTTTTACTTCTACTGCCAAAGATAATCTTGTTCGATCAGTTTACCAGCTCCAAATACAGAAGCGGTTACCTTGCGAAAGGTTGAAGGAGGCATTGCTGCAGTGAAAAAATTCAGTGGGCGACCAGAAGAGGAAATTGTGGCCAAGAAAGAGAAGGAGCTACGCTCCCAGCTACTCAAAGATGGGTTGAAGCCTCGAAAAGGCTGTTTGCTTGCACGTTACAATGATCCTAGCACAAAGGACTTTGTGAAGGTGTGTTTCCTTTTTCTCTGTACCTTTTAAGTTAAGCTGAGGTTGAAATTTTGCACTACCAATTAGGAGATCAAGTGTAGCAAATTGCATACTTTATCCATCTTTCCTGAATGCTGACCTTTCTGAGAAGATGTCGCCATCTTTTAGTTGTACTTTCAATCATGACTGAACCACTTCTTTTCTTTGTTAACCTGATTACTGAAACTCTGTTTGTTTTCCATGATCCAAAGAGGAACGAGGTGCTTATATGGCTAAACGATTTCGCACTGGAGTAGTAGTCTTCACTCTTCACTGTAAATCGTACAGCATATTTCTGCAACATCAGACACTGTATGTTGGAGCTTCCAGAGCATCATAGAAAGGTAAATTTGTTCTTCGCAAACCATTAACCAGATTCTGTTGCCTTACAATACACTTCAGTTAATTGAAACTGATTATTTCTTACATGTACAAGCACAAATAATACTATAAAATAATTCTCAAAAAATACTATAAAATATTAAAATTTATATCCCTGAACAAATATTTAAATGTATACTGCAACACGATTGGTAGCTGAACATTCATCATGCACTCATGTCTCTTTGCTCCAGCAGCACAGCATATTTCTTGTATCTTCCTTCTCACTTAGCTTTCGACGTTTCGTTGTGGTTGCCATTGCAGGAGAGATTACGAGCAGATGCAATCTATGTATAGAAGATGTAAATTCCAAAAGGTAAAATAGGCCAGATACTAAAAATGTAGGTCATATGATTCTGTTTGTACGCCAAACCAGAATTGAATGAGGAAATATGTTAGGATAATACTACCTGCGTTCCTAAATATAAGTATTTTTAGAAATTTCAATGCAAACTACATACGGATGTATATAGACATATTTTAGAGTGTAGATCCACTCATTTTACACTGTATGTAGTCCCTTACTGGAATCTCTGAAAAGACTTATATTTAACAGAGGGAGTATGTAAGAAGCTCTATGCATCTGTGCTACTATTTTCTTCTCGGGCTTCTACAACTGAGGTATTAGACTGGCTATTGTATTCTGGGTCCACCGATCTGTTATTGGCCAAAAAATTTCCAAGATAACCTGAACCCAAAACCGAATGCAGTCTCAAGTCTAACCAGAATATAGCACTTGATTCATTCAACTCAGGTGATTAATTGTACTAGCAACGCACAGTTGGAAAGTATGTGCAACAAACGGTTCCTTTTTTTAGGTAAAATATAGACACAATTCCTTTGTTTCAGCTCTGACTGATCACCAAACTCATTGTCCAAACCTGATCAATCAATGATTGGTCCATGCAAGTCCACAAGTGCATGTAGATCTAGTCTGTGCCCAACAGACGCAAGAGGCGCCAAATTAAGGTTGGTTGGTCCGTATCTCCATTAACCTGTCCTACTGCCTGTCCTGGCAAGCATTCTATTAGTAGTGGTTGGTGAGGCCTAACGATGTCTCTAGAACCATGCATGATTCATTCCAGTCAAACTTGCTGGTGAACCTTGATCACCTGAGGGGTATGGCTGGACGGATCTGGTGTTTAAGAGAACCTTGATCATACTTCAGTTTGATACTTAAAGCTATACATATATAGTGAAGCTAGAGATCACCACTTGGATACTTGATAGAAAAATATGAGCGGACAACATGGTCCACATTAATTGTTGAGTACCATAAAAGAGCTGTATAATAGTACTATTAAGAGGACGCTATACCTGCGTTTATCATATCGACTACTTCAAACAAATGTGGTCAGTTGTGGAAAAGAAGTTTCTAGAAGATGTGATAAATGGTAAGATAGGAAGGGAACCTAAAAATAACTTTTTCAATGTTGATATAGTTTTTTAGTTTATTATTAAAAGATAATTGTACAAAATGAGAGGAAGAAGACAAACTTGCACTATGTGATAACTAACATCGATGGTATATTCACATGCCACATACTTGGTGAAAAATGGGCTAATGTTACAAATTCACCATGGGAGAATTTCAGTCTCCAAAAATAGTAGATTTAGCATATCATGTGTTCGATAGCCCGGCAAATTTTCTAATACCATGAACAAGGTTTGTGATAACCAGTGTGAATCTCTTGGCGGATGTATCTTGCAAATAAGATCAATACTGACATTGCAGTTTCTTAGTCATATACAGTATAACATACCCTCTCGTTTATACATATACATTTAGAATTGCTGTAAATTCCACACCTGACTTTTTCACATTTGCAGCATATCGCGCATTCCACATGATATTTACCATAAGTAGTGCTTGCTTTTTCATCCTTGTTTTGTTGTACTGTACTGACTGGCCAAGAGTCAAGACGCAAGACGGCAAGAGGCAAACTTACATCCACCTGCCATGAATATAACTAGCCCTGCCTGTCAATTACCCTGCTTGGAGGAATACATTTATTTACAGAACAATGCAAAATTGTCCATGTATGTTTTATCAGGTACAAACCAATTTTTTTGGAAACACAGAGTCATTTGAAAAAGAAATGGAAACAGGTTTAAGACTCAGAAACAATACCAGATTCATCACTGAATTATTTCTGATTTACCATTTATTTTTCCAATACCATCATCCTTCAAAATTATTCAATCACTTTTGTCCTCTTTTTGAAGAAATGTGGGAAACAAGTGTTTCTTTTCTAGGATACACTTCACCCTACTAAATGATACATACATCATTGATAATAGTGCAATCCGTTTTGCCCTTTTTAGAAGAGATATCTGAAAAATTATTAAATGTGTGACACTTACTCCCTCCGTCCGAAAAAGCGGACAAGCTTGGGACAAGTTTTTTTGGACAGAGGGAGTATAAAATAAACAAAAACTAGTATGCAAGATATGCAAAGTTCTAGAAATAAACGACAAAAATATTTAAATTACACGCATGCTGCACATTTTGAGTAAATAAATGGTCAAGGCTGCCTTACATCATCAAATCATCTGATTGCAGTTCACTCCATGACTCGTGCTATGTCGATGGGCCACTTCATATCGGGTAATCTATATACGAAATGTCTTCAAAACTTGTAAAAGAAGCCAGAAGTACAACATGGAAATCTTCCACGAAAGTGTTTGGAACTTGCCATTCTTCGTTGCTTGATTAGTCAATGTTACACCTGAAAATGCTAGGGTGTACGGATCAGGTTATTTGATTCTTTTAGTCATAATAATAAAATAACTACAATTTCAGTTCAAGATAGTAGTACATAATTAATTTGTTTCTCACAAGTCAAGAGATGGAAAAGGAGAGCAATCCACTTCACAATGCCAAGTACACAAGAAAGCTAAGGTGGCAACAGGTGTTCTTTTCATAATATTGCAGTCATCGGTAACATTGCAGTCCTTTTTGCCCTTCTTTTTGAAGAGATATGAAAAAATATTAAAATGTTAAATGTGTGACGCTTCTAGGAGAAAATTACTCCCTCCGTCTCACAATATAAGAGCGTTTTTTACACTAGTGTAGCGTCAAAAACTCTCTTATATTATGGGACGGAGGGAGTAGTAAGCAAGATACGCAAAATTCTTGAGAGAAACAACAAAAGGTTTTAATCACACTCATGCCGCACGCTGTTGAATAATTAAACTGTCAAGGTTGCCTTACGTCATCAGATCATCTGATTACAGTTCACTCAACGACTCGTGATATGGCGTAATTTATATATCAAATGACATGACAACTTGCAAAAGAAGCCAGAAGCACATGAGAGTCTTCCATGGAAGTGTTTGGAACTTCCTTCATTCTTTGCTTGATTAGTCAATGGTGCACGTGATAATGCTATGCGTATAGATCAGGTTGTCTGATTAGTTTAGTCCTAACTGCGATATTAGTTCAAGCCAGTACTTAATTGATTAGTTGATCCCAAGTCAAGAGTCGGAAGCAGAGGCCAATCCACTTCATGATGTCCAGTACACAAGAAAGCTAAGGTGGCAGATGTACGTCCGTTGCGTAATGGCAATTATGAGTTTATATGACTTCAAGTCTGAAACAACCTGGTTAGCGTGTACTACATTTTTGTGAAGAAATTTTTTTCGTTGTGTTTAAATTTCTCTTTTTTTATAAAGAGAGATTTTACTGGTCCTTAAAAACGCATCTATGTGATACAACCATAAAGAGTTCACGTCCAATCTCTGCATAACAAGATGCACAAAGGTCAGACCAAACACTCAAAAGTTTGAAACTTAAACATAGTTCGACAAAAACAAAGACAACTCAAGGAGACAGAGGATTGGCCCAAATAATAAACTACCATCCATGCATGAAAAATACCCCTAGGCCCCGACCCACCTTGTCATATTTACTGTAGTAGGGACCAAGTAATAAGAGCATTCACGGTCGAACTTTAGCAAATTCGCCCCCCCCCCCCCCCCCCACCTAAACATCCGTGGACGTGCTGGGACGCGACCCCCCAAAGCGTTGGAAGGCCACCGCCGCACCAGCCAAGGACGTCGCCCTGACCATCTTTCCGCTCGAGATCAGAGATATCCCGGAGTGAGACCACCACCACATGGCCGCTAGTCCCACTGATGCTAGGACATCATCGCCGACCACTCCTGCACACCGCCGTGTCACCGCGCCCCGGCTCGTCAAATCTGGCACGCGTCGAATCTCCCGCGCAAGAGGACGAAGAAGACCGCGCCGCCGCCGATGCATACCGGGCTTCGCCCAGCCACATCCTCTGGCGGCAGCGAGGGAGTGACGAGAGGGCGGAGGGTACCTCGCGGCGGCACTAGGTTTCGCCTCCTGGTCACCCGCGGGAGTGACTCGGGAACGAGCGAGTCTTCTTCTCACCCACACACTTGCCTCGCCAAGTGGGTCGGACGGGACCTAGCCCGATGTCGTTGAAGTTGGGATGCGCAGGCCAGACACCACCGTCGATGGACCACATGATGATGTCGTCGCCGAACCCGGATTGCGGCCACGCTCCACTCGCCGGCTCCAAACCAAGGAAGGGAGTAATGGTACATTAACGGGGCTCGAGGAGTCCGTGCTTGCACGAGGGGAGTGGGTTGCCACCATGGAGGTGTACCAGCACACGAGGGGGGGCACGCCCACCCCCGACATTTGTGTATATATAGGCCTCTGTTAATTACAATTAAGAGTAATTGGCCACTGCCAACGTCGCTAACACTTGATGCCCGGTCCCAGCTTCATGCCCTGTAGTGTGTGTGGTGGCCGGGTCATGGTTTTTATACAGGTTGAGCTCGATCAAGGATCCGACGATGGCTTCGTGACATCACCTTGTGCGCTGATCTTTAGTTCTACTTTGAGATGGTGTTAAGATTGTGGGTGATCGGTCAACGGAAAACACCCGAGAATCTGCGAGGAGCCATTAGGTGAACGAGACGATCGACTCCTCTCAGCTTTTACACCTTGTATTCGTGTGATCCCACCCTATTCTCACTCTCGAAACAAGCTTTCATCTGGCTTTATAGATAAAACCCAATTAAATTGCTAAATCAAATCTAGATGAAATTTAGCTATGTCACATCTAACTTCACCACCACGGGATTAAACTTGTTACGTACAAGATTGGTGCAACTGTAGCTCGTACACGTACGTCCCCCGCAGCTGCATTTGTTTTTCTTTTTTTTAGACAATCGCAGCTGCATTTGTTCCCCGATTGTCTGCGTTCCTTGTCTTACCCGGGCCAGGCCCAACGATGATGTCTCTGCGCTTGTGAGCTGCACTTTTTTTTTGAGTTGTTGTTTTTCAAAGCAATGCACGAGAATGGCAAGATGCAAGTTACTTGTTTGTGCAACAATAGGCTTGTTCGTATATTTTTTTAAAGAAAATCTGTTGAATGGCTGCATGTTTTTTTCCGTGACTTTCCTCTTGGGTTTTCTTCGTTTCCGTTTTCTTTTTTGTTTTTCCATTTTTTAAAATTCATTATTTTTATAAAATATATGTCCTTTATTTTATTTTTATTTTTATTTTATGCTTTTCCATTTTCCTTTTTTATTTTCTTTCTTTGTTTTATAAAATTCATGAACTTTTTCTAAATAAATTTAGCAATGTCTTGTCTATGTTCCTGACCGTTCAACCTGTTCGCTTTAAATATTGCGCAAATCTTCATTGCCGGTTATTTCGTCACGTGCGTCCAATGTCTCGTCGTAACGTCCAGTGTCTACTTGTTAGCCCAATCACACACACATCTTTTGTTGGGCCATTTCGTCCAAGTTGCAACTCCAACCCCAACATGCTACTGGGCCCACTTTTTTTCCTAGTTGCAAGTATTTTTGTGGCCGGTTGTAACTCCACCTCCGTCCCGACATGCAATTTGAGGGTTCCAGTTGCAAGTCCACCATCGATATGTAAGTGGGGCTCGACCCACTTTTGTCCTAATTGCAAGCACACTCTTGACATGCAACTGGGGGGCGACCCTTTTTTTCTAGTTGCAAGTTCACCCTTAATATGCAACCGAGGGCCGACGTGATGAATCATTTATCGGCCGCCGTCTATGTCGCGTCCGCTGCTATAGTCGCTCTCACCCCCCTAGTACCCCTTTTGCGCGAGTTGATCTCCCTCTTCCTCCCCTCAATCCACTTTTTGCCTTCCGATCCAAGAGGCTTGCATCCGCAAATATTATTCTCGAATCCTCCGTGTCTCAAGGAGGAGGAAAGAAGATCGACCGCTGCTCACTGAATAAGAAAGACGAGGAAGAGAGCGGTCTTCTCCTCTTCTCACAATGAGGAGGATAAGGCTGATGCAATGCTGTCGCACGACCGAGCAAACGTTTCGTCTGAGATGTCATGTTGGATGCACCAAGATCCGTGTGAGTTTATCCGACGACCAACTAGGTTAATTCATTAGCCTTTATGGGGGATGTATTGTAGCACGCAAGTGTCGGGGCACGCGGCCCTATTTTCTTTTGGCTTTCGATTTTTAATCTTTTATATCTTTTGAACCAAAAGTCTAAATTAAATTCCGTTTGCATATTCATATTTCTGATGATGAGGGCTTTCAAATGAGATCCATTTAAAATATGTTTTGACAAGGTTATTTTTAAAGTTTCAACTTCTGAAACTTGGTATGTGCGACACACAAAATCGTAAGTTTTAGAACCTGCGATCGACAAAATCGGAAGTTTTAAGGTTCAACTCTAAAACTTGGTACATGCGGCCGGCAGAATCGTAAGTTTTGGACAAAATACTAAGTTCTAAGTTTCAACTCTGAATCACCCCGCAAAAAAAAAACTCTGAATTGGCAGCGGCCTCCATTCAAGAGCTAGGGCAGCAGAATTGTAAATTTTGGAACTTGCAGCCGGCAAAATGGTAAGTTCTAAGTTACAACTTGGTACGAGCAACCGACAAAATCATAATTTTTAAGTTTCAACTCTAAAACTTGGTACGAGCAACCGATAAGATTGTAAGTTTGGAAACCTACGCCCGACTAAAACATGAATTCCAGGAACTACCTAAAATCGTGTTATGCCCTCGTGTGTGTGATCCATCGACTTTACGGACCGTGAGGCAATCTGATGGTTGGCATGGACCCCCTCTAGTTGGCGACCGTCCGCCTAGCTAGGGGTGGCATTTGCAAACCGCCTGGATGGCAGCTTTAGTGTTTCGGACTTTGGAGGATGCATTTTTACAAAAAAGCATACATACCATTTTGTTTATTTCGGTGCATTTTCCATCTAGAAACTGCAGCAGCTAGAGGGGTCGGTGGAGGGCTGTTCCGTTCGCCAGGTAACACTGAATGCGCATCGTCGGAAATCCTGAAATAAATCCAGGAATAAATGCGAACACTAGGATTTGAACCCTGATGAGCTGAAAATACCACAGTCCCTCTAACCGTCCAATCACAGGTTGGTTCACAAGAAAAACTGACAGTTGACGGTCAAATACTGCTGTGTCAAAGTCCAACAACACTGAAAGTGGAGCAGATCGATCGGTGGGCGTCATGGGTGCTTGGAGGAAGGCCAGGCGAAGTCACGCAGAGCCGCCGCGGAGACTCGGAGGTCGGAACTAACCGAAACAAAACAGAGCGCCTCCTCTCTCTTCCAGCTGCTCCTGCTCGGCTTGTTTCCCGTGCCGTTTTCTCCTCCCCCTCCTGTCCCTATTAAAGACGCGCGCGGCCGAGCTGCCTGCCACCACGCGCTGCTCGCGGCCGTATTGCTGGCAGGGATAGAGCGCGCGAGCGAGGGAGAGAGAAGGGGGGCGGGGCGGCGGAGTGGCTCGGGTCTTCTTCCGCTCCTCCTCGTCCTCCCGCGCGCAACAGATCGGGAGACTCCGTCGCTGAGGCCGCCGCTTCTCCCGTCTGCCCTGCCTGGGTACGTCTCAAAGCCTCCCCTGTCTACGAGCTGCGCCGGCGGTTCGGTTTCGATTTGGTTTGACGCATTGCTCGAGCTCTGCATGGCGGATCGCCGGTGGCTGTCGCCGTGCGGCTGGTCCTGGTCTCGGGAATTCTGTGGCGGCCTCTCATCTCTCGGCGGTCGCTGAATCTGTCTTCCCCTGAGCTGCTCTGGTCGTTGCATTGGGAGAAACAAAAAGCTTGCTTCAGTCTTGCTGCTCGATCTCGGAGTATATCTGTTTTTCTTTCAGTAGTTCCCGTGCTCGTTGCGTGTGTAATCTGTGCGGGGTTTTGGGATCGCTGCCCGAGAACGCCGTAGATTTGCATCTCGGCTCCTAAACCCAACCACTGTAGCAGGATTCCGGAATTCTTATCTTGGGATTTCTGGAATCCATTTTAACTGTTGTTTTCTTTTTTGTTCGTCAGTAGAATGGATGCTCCGGCGCCCAATGCCGCCAACCCGCCGGCGCCGGCGGCAGCGGAGCCAGCAGCGCAGCCGCGGCGGCTTCCGGACTTCCTCCAGTCGGTGCGGCTCAAGTACGTGAAGCTGGGGTACCACCACCTCATCTCCCACGGCATGTACCTGCTGCTGTCGCCGCTCATGGCCCTGGTGGCCGTGCAGCTCTCCACCGTGTCCCCGGGCGACCTCGCCGACCTGTGGGAGCAGCTCCGGTTCAACCTCGTCTCCGTGCTCGTCTGCTCCACCCTCCTCGTCTTCCTCTCCACCGTCTACTTCCTCACCCGCCCCCGCCCCGTCTACCTCGTCGACTTCGCCTGCTACAAGCCGGGGCCGGAGCGCCGGTGCACGCGCCAGACCTTCATGCGCTGCTCCGAGGCCACCGGCTCCTTCACCGACGCCAACCTCGACTTCCAGCGCAAGATCCTCGAGCGGTCCGGGCTGGGCGAGGACACCTACCTGCCCCCCGCCGTGCTGCGGGTGCCCCCCAACCCGTGCATGGACGAGGCGCGCAGGGAGGCGAGCACCGTCATGTTCGGCGCCATCGACCAGCTGCTGGAGAAGACCGGGGTGAGGCCCAAGGACATCGGCATCCTGGTGGTCAACTGCAGCCTCTTCAACCCGACGCCGTCGCTGTCGGCCATGGTGGTGAACCACTACGGGCTGAGGGGCAACGTCGTGAGCTACAACCTGGGCGGCATGGGGTGCAGCGCCGGGCTGCTGTCCGTCGACCTCGCCAAGGACCTGCTGCAGGTGCACCCCAGCTCGTACGCGCTGGTGGTCAGCATGGAGAACATCACCCTCAACTGGTACTTCGGGAACGACCGCTCCATGCTGGTGTCCAACTGCCTGTTCCGGATGGGCGGCGCGGCGATCCTGCTCTCGAACCGCCGTTCCGACCGGCGGCGGTCCAAGTACGAGCTGGTGCACACGGTGCGCACCCACAAGGGAGCCGACGACAAGTGCTTCGGCTGCGTGACGCAGCAGGAGGACGGGGACGGCAAGGTGGGCGTGTCGCTCTCCAAGGACCTGATGGCGGTGGCCGGCGACGCGCTCAAGACCAACATCACGACGCTCGGCCCGCTGGTGCTGCCGCTGTCGGAGCAGCTGCTCTTCATGGCGACCCTGGTGGCCAAGAAGGCGTTCAAGGCCAAGATCAAGCCCTACATCCCGGACTTCAAGCTGGCGTTCGAGCACGTGTGCATCCACGCGGGCGGGCGGGCCGTGCTGGACGAGCTGGAGCGGAACCTGGGGCTGACGGAGTGGCACATGGAGCCGTCGCGGATGACGCTGCACCGGTTCGGCAACACGTCGAGCAGCTCGCTGTGGTACGAGCTGGCCTACAGCGAGGCCAAGGGCCGCATCGGGCGGCGCGACAGGGTGTGGCAGATCGCCTTCGGCTCCGGGTTCAAGTGCAACAGCGCCGTGTGGCGGGCGCTGCGCGCGGTGGCGCCCGAGGCGGAGGCGGAGAGGGGCAACCCGTGGGCGGCCGAGATCCACCGCTTCCCCGTCGACGTCCCCAGGGTCTCCAAGGTCGGGAGCGCCTGAGAATCCGGCCGCACTGCATGCCGCCGCTTGTCAACTTCGGTTGATGATCGCCATGGCATCTCCTTGTTTGGCGATTCGGTTGGGTATTGGATGGGGCGAAAAAATGGTGTTTGATGTGAGGTTCGGTGGTGTTTTTTAACATGATGATGATTATGATCCATCATTTGTGGGTCAGTCGGAGCTTTCTTCTCGCTTACGTTGTCCGGAACGGATTGATTGATTCCATCGATGTATCATCATGTGGATGTGGACGTGGGGGTGGGGGTGGGGGTGCGGCGTTATATACCCAGACCCAGTGCTGTACGTGCTCTGGATTTGCTCCACTGTTGGTTCCTCGGCGCCTGTCTCGGTCGGTCTATCTGTCGCGTAATGGGGTGGTCGTACATATTGATGCGAATGTTTAACTTGTCTGCCTGACCTGGATACTTGCAAGCCGCCGGTGGTTACGCCTTGGACCCCTTAGCTCCCCGGTTGCTGCACCCTCAAGCTTCTACGAAGTGCTCCCTTCGTATCTTTTTCCTTCGCATATAAGATTTGTTTGACGTCAAACTTGGTAAATTTTAAGGATCCGAACCGTTGCCCGGATGAATGGGGGCGGTTTGAGGGTCGGAGAGATGCCCTTACTACTCATGTACACCTTAAAAAGACAGTCTGTCTCGATCTTTAATTGGTGATCGGCGAGAGGTCGGCTTCCAGCAGTTCCAGAGCATCAAAACATGCACGTACGGAGCCTGCGGCGAGATGAGAAGATGCATTTCCGGCGTAGACGCGTAGGATTTTGTACTGGCGGCGAGAAGGAAGGAAGCATCAACCTTCAGTTTCATCACCCAGTTTGGTTCCGGAGCAGTCCATGCAACCTAGCTGAGGCATGGCGGCCCCGAGCATCAATTTTTTGGCCGTGGACGGTGGATCGTGCTCTTCTATGCTCGGCTCCCCGGTGCGGTGACCGGTGATCGGCCAGGCACCGTAAAACACGCGCGTCAAATCGATTGTGCGGTGGCGGTAGTAAATTTTACGCATGCATGCATGCATTCATGCAGACGCGGGCTGGCAGTGGCAGGGCAGGCAAGTGTGCGCTGCGGCGGCCAGAGCGGCGGGGCTGGCTGTGCGCACTGCGCTGCGGCGGTGGCGGAGGACCGATGGAAGGACGCCGCGAGTAATGGCGGGGGCGTAAATGGCGACGCAGAGGCCTTACGATTAGATCCCTGTGGAACCACGTGAGGCCGGGCTGATCCAATCCAATCCAATCCAAGGAGAGGCGCTCCACTGCTCGCACATACTGTACGTAGGAGACGAACGAGACCAGGCTGTCGATGCCGATGCCATAAATCACCGCCAGTTCATGCCTTGGTGAAAGATAGGTGGTACTACTACTCCTGCTCCTGCTCATGTAGTAGTAGCACTCGGAGTAACCCTTAAGCCTACTCTAGCTCCGTTCCGTTCTTACATACAAGTCTTTTCATAGATTTGGCTACGTACTAAGCAAAATGAGTAAATCTACACTCTAAAATATGTCTAGGGTCTGTCTAAAACTCATCTAGATGTGACATAACGATATCACATCTAAGTGGAAATCATCACCTGTTTATAGCCTTTTGTTTGTTTGTTGTTTTTTTTTTGGTATTGTATCGTCTGGGCCTTATCTTTTCTTTTTTGTGTGACCAGCGTGTCCATAGAAACGCTCGCATGGGCAAGGCCCAGCTTGCCTCACACCATCACACGCATGCTCACTCTACGGCCTGTAGCTGATCGTACGTAGTAACGATTTGTGTTTTTTATTCCTTTTGTTTCTTTTATTTCCTATTTTTTCTTTTTTTTTTAGGTGTATTTTTTTCAGTTCTAATATATGCTAAAAAATTAAAAAAAACACTGATTGTTTTTGGATATACGGTGAACATTGTTTTTAATACACACTGAACGAATTATAAAATTACGGTGAACATAATTGTAATACACATTGAACAAATATTTAGTATATGATGACCTTCTTCTAATATACAATGAACTTATTTTCTATGTATTGTGTATGTTTTTTAACGTATATATGGTGAACCTTTTACAAAATACTCACTGGAGAATTTTAAAATGTAAACTGACGTCTAACAATAAATAAAACAATAGAAGAGGAAAAATAAAAAACTGGTCAAAAAAACTAGAAAAATGTTCACGTATTAAAAAAATATATGTGGATTAAAACAATCGTGATTTGAACATTGTTTGCAAATTCGAGACATGTTATTTTAAAATGGACCCTAATTGCATATTATGGGTGAAGTTGCAACTAAGAAGAATATTAGTCGGGCCCCCAATCGCATATCGAGGGTGGAGTTGAATAATAATAGGTACTTCAGAACATTGTTACAAGAGTAAATCACCTCTACAACTACAAACATTTTTGCAACCGGGGACCCTCGACAAACACACCCCCTAGTTGCGAGTCGATGCTCGGCATGCAACTGGGGACCCTCGACAAACACACGCACCCCTAATTGTGAGTCAATGCTCGGCATGCAACGGGGGACCCTCGACAAACACGCACGCGCGCGCGCACACACACACATCTGTAGTTACGAGTCGATGGTTGACAAGCAACTAGGACCCTCGACAAACACACACACCCCTAGTTGTGAGTCGATGGTTGACATGCAACTGGGGACCCTTGGCAAACACCCCTAGTTGCGAGTCGATGGTCGACATGCAACTGGTGGCCCCGACAAACACACACACACATCCTAGTTGCGAGTCGATGGTCGACATGCAACTGGGGACCCTCGACAAACACCATTAGTAGCAAGTCGATGGTCGGCTTGCAACTATGGGCCACGATAAAACACAACCCCCTAGTCGTGAGTCGATGCTCAGCATGCAACTAGGGACCCTCGACAAACATACACACCCTTAATTGTGAGTCGACGGTCGACATGCAACTGGGGAGCCTCGACAGACACAGACTCACTTAATTGTGAGTCAATAGTCTGCTTGCAATTGAGGAACCTCGACAAACACACACACCCCTAGCTGTGAGTCGTTCGTCTGCTTGTAACTGGGGACCCTCGACAAACAAACACACACACCCTTAGTTGCGAGTCGATGGTCGACATGCAATTGGGGACCCATGACAAAACACACACACCACCTAGTTGTGAGTCGATGATCGTCATACAACTGGGGAGCCTCGATAAAAACACACACAACCCTAGTTGCGAGTCCATGGTCTTCATGCAACTGTGGACCCTTGACAAACACACACACCCCCTAGTTGCGAGTCGATGGTCGGCTTGCAACTGGGGACCCTCAACAAACACACACACTGAGGGAGTCCTGGATTAGGGGGTGTTCGGGTAGCCGGACTATACCTTCAGCCGAACTCCAGGACTATGAAGATACAAGATTGAAGACTCCGTCCCGTGTCCGGATGGGACTTTCCTTGGCGTGGAAGGCAAGCTTGGCGATGTGGATATTCAAGATCTCCTACCATTGTAACCAACTTTGTGTAACCCTAACCCTCTCCGGTGTCTATATAAACCGGAGGGTTTTAGTCCGTAGAAGAACTTCATCATACAACAATCATACCATAGGCTAGCTTCGAGGGTTTAGCCTCCTTGATCTCGTGGTAGATCTACTCTTGTACTACCCATATCATCAATATTAATCAAGCAGGACGTAGGGTTTTATCTCCATCAAGAGGGCCCGAACCTAGGTAAAATATTGTGTCCCTCGTCTCCTGTTACCATCCGACCTAGACGCACAGTTCGGGACCCCCTACCCGAGATCCGCCGGTTTTGACACCGACATTGGTGCTTTCATTGGGAGTTCCTCTGTGTTGTCACTTTTAGGCCCGATGGCTCCTTCGATCATCAACAATGATGCAGTCCAGGATGAGACTTTTCTCCTCGGACAGATCTTCGTTTTCGGCGGCTTCGCACTGCGGGCCAACTCGCTTGGCCACCTTGAGCAGATCGAAAGCTACGCCCCTGGCCATCAGGTCAGGTTTAGAAGCCTAAACTACACGGCTGACATCCGCGGGGACTTGATCTTCGACGGATTCGAGCCACAGCCAAGCGCGCCGCACTGTCTCGATGGGCATGATATAGCTCTACCGCCGAGCAGCGCTTGGGAGGCCGCACACGCACCGGTTCCGACCATTGATTCGGAGCCTACTGCGTCGATCGAGGATCAGCGGTTAGACGCTACCTCAGGGGCAGCGATCTCAGAGGCGATCGAGCCGAACTCCAGCCCCGCACTCCGCGTGGCCCGTGACTCCGAAGAGCCGGATTCCTCTCCGAACTCCGTGCCCCCCGCACCCCCGCCGATCGAATCCGATTGGGCGCCGATAATGGAGTTCATCGCCACGGACATCTTTCAGCACTCGCCCTTCGGCGACATCCTGAATTCTCTAAAGTCTCTCTCTTTATCAGGAGAGCCCTGGCCGGACTACGGTCAGCAAGGTTGGGATACGGACGATGAAGAAATTCAAAACCCACCCACCACCCACTTCGTAGCCACTGTCGATGACTTAACCGACATGCTCGACTTCGACTCCGAAGACATCGACGGTATGGACGACGATGCAGGAGACAACCAAGAACCAACGCCTATAGGGCATTGGACAGCCACCTCATCTCACGATGTGTACATGGTGGATACCCCTAAAGGAAGCAACAACGAGGAAAACGGGGAGGGGGTCGATCTCTCGAAAAACAATCAAAGCGTCGGCGTAAACGCCGACCTAAGCCCCGCCTCGATAAAGACCCAACCATAGAGCAGGATGAGCCAGTAGACGATGAGCATGCCTTAGAGAAACCATCCCAACAAGACAACCCGGATAGAGAAACCGAACATTCCTCCCCCGGCGAAAATGGCATTCCGGACGACCCTACGCCGGACAAGCCCACGAAGCAGAAGAACCTCCACAAACGGCTCGTTGCAACCGCACGCAGCCTGAAAAAGCAGAAGCGGAAGCTAAAGACTGCGGAAGATGCACTCAGGATCAAATGGAGTAAAGTAATCAATACCGCAGACAAATATGGCGGCAGTCGCCGCACTAAAAGCTATCCGAGGAGAAAACTACTGCCTGAATTCGACGAGGAGGCCTTAGAGCCCTCGCATTCAAAAAGTAAGAAAGCCACACGGTCGGATAGATGACCCCAGGGCCAGCTTAAAGCGGCAAGCAGCGCCGCACTTAAGCCGGTATGCGACCCACTTAAGGATTCGCATCATGGCCCAGCCAGGTCCATTTACGGTCCAAGAAAGCAAGCTCTCGTAAGCAATGCAATAAAGCCATTATCAGAATACGGCACACCCAAATACAGGGGTGCCGCACACCCCCTATGTTTCATCGATGAGGTCCTGGATTATGAATTTCCAGCGGGATTCAAACCCGTAAACATAGAGGCATATGATGGAACAACAGACCCTGGAGTCTGGATCGAGGATTATATCCTCCACATACATATGGCTCGAGGAGATGACCCCCACGCCATAAAATACTTACCCCTCAAGCTTAAAGGGCCAGCCCGGCATTGGCTTAAAAGCCTTCCTGAAAACACAATCGGAAGTTGGGAAGAGCTCGAGGACGCTTTTCGAGCAAATTTTCAAGGGACCTATGTCCGCCCTCCGGATGCAGACGATCTTAGTCACATAACTCAACAGCCCGGAGAGTCAGCTCGGCAATTCTGGAATAGATTTCTTACTAAAAAGAATCAGATAGTCGACTGTCCGGACGCTGAAGCCTTAGCAGCTTTCAGGCATAATGTCCGAGACGAATGGCTCGCCAAACACCTCGGCCAAGAAAAGCCAAGAACAATGGCCGCACTAACAAGCATCATGACCCGCTTTTGCGCAGGAGAAGATAGCTGGTTGGCAAGATGCAGCACCAGCGACCCAAGTACATCAAACTAGGGATGGAAACGGAAAACCGCGCCGCAATAAGGACCGTCGCCGGACTAAGGAAAAAAGTCCGAAGAGCACGGCAATTAACGCCGGATTCAAAAGCTCACGACAGAATCAGAAAAAGCCGCCCCTCCAAGATAACAGGGACGACCTATCCAACCTAAACAAAATCCTGGATAGGATATGTCAAATACACAGTACTCCCGGAAAGCCTGCTAACCATACCCACAGAGATTGTTGGGTTTTCAAACAATCCGGCAGACTCAGCGCCGAACACAAGGGGCTCGATACACCAAGCGAAGACGAGGACGAACCCCAAAAGCAGAGTACCGGGATACAAAAGAATTTCCCACAAGAAGTAAAAACAGTAAACTTACTCCACATAACAAAACGTGCGACGCCCATAAAGGTACGCGCCCCACGGTCTATCCCAAAGGAATCCCGCCACTGGTTGTCAAAACCAATCATCTTCGATCATCTGGATTATTCTAGAAGTATCAGGAACCCAGGCTGGACTGCCCTGGTACTCGATCCAATAATTGGCGGACTCTAGTTTTCAAATGTCCTTATGGACGGTGGCAGCGGACTCAACCTGATATATCAGGACTCAATCCGCCACATGGGGATCGACCCAAAAAGAATTCGCCACAGCAAAACCTCCTTTCAAGGAGTAACGCCAGGTCCGGACACCCAGTGCATGGGTTTTCTCCGGCTCGAGGTTATTTTCGGCTCTGCCGATAACTTCCGTCGCGAAAAGCTGACTTTCCACATCGTCCCATTCTCAAGTCGCTATCAAGCACTGCTGGGACGCGAAGCTTTCGCCCGCTTTAACGCAATACCGCATTATGCATCTCTTACGCTTAAGATGCCCGGTCCACGCGGCATCATCTCCTTAACGGGGAAGCAGTAAGGACGCCCCCCCTCCCAAGCGGAGGATTGTGCGGCCGCTTTAACAACCCCACAATACAATGGCTTCACCAGCCAGAACATCGGAACAGGTCATTAAGACCACGGACACGGATAGACAAGTCCGGCACAAAAGTATCATCGATAAAGGCTTAGTGGCCATATACCCCTACACTAGGGGCTTCACACGTATAAAATAAGAGGCAATAAAGCTCCATTTTCCATATTTTACTTTACACTTTGTTTATTTCATATAACTTTTGTTCGGCACGCCCCTTTTTCAACTTAGTTGCTCTCTTTTTTACAGATGAACGTCGTGCTGCGCCCGTCCAGGATACAGCACAACGGAGACACAGGCGCAGACGTGCATTAGGGACCCGTTCCAAGGATTCTTTTCAGATTAAGACCCTGCGTAAATCTTTTTTACTGTCTCTTGTTGATACACATCCCGTATTCTATGACCAAGGAGGAGGCTGGCGTCTTGGCATGTGGCCACGTCAGAATTCTTGCGCATACCTGGACACTAGGGGCTTATACCTTAGAGCGTCACTTAGCCCGCTCTCATAAAGACCGAATACCTTAGGGAGTGTTCGGCGTCGCGAGTTTGGCCTTATATGCATCAGCTCCGAGTCATGATTTTAGTCAAATGTTGGGTTGCCCGGCTCCTGTGTTCGGCCGCCTTACGGTCCGCTCTATCGGTTAAGGCGGCACCAGGAGAACTACTGCGATTGTGCCCTGGTTCGGCCAGGCGAGCACCTCAGTAGAGAAAGCCGAAAACCGACTGTCATGATATGGCGTGAGACTGGTCAACCACTCGATGACTTTCCGGAATCTATAGGATTCCCCCGCATTAACGAAGGGCCGTTTCCCGGCCAGGCACATACGCACCCCGAATTCGGGCGAGCGCAGTCGCCACCAGGGGCTACCTAAATAGTCCCATTGTCAAGCTCCTATGGCTAAGTGAAAGTGTTAAAGCATTATAGTCCGGTTGCCTAGCTCGCTGCGCTATCACCTCCTTTGTAGGACCAAGACGTTGGATTAAGTGTGAAAATGCGCCTTCTGCGAGCACCCCCGCACTATGTGCGTGGGGGCTGAAGCCAACGACTGCCATCTTTCAGATTTTGTATGTATATCTTAAAACGGCCGCACAGGAGGTGTTCCACATACTTGCAGGCACAAGTATAAAAGGCTACTACAATTCATCAAAATATTGCTTCATAAATTACATATGCTATCAGAACATAGCATCCTTCGAGCACTGCATCTCTATTACATGAGCGCCTTCAAGGACTTCCTGAAAATAGTGCTCGGAGGATACTCGGCTTTGGTCCGAATCTCGGGATGCAACAACAGTGGTCTCCATCTCTGCCCAGTATGTCTTGACACGGGTAAGAGCTATCCGTGTGCCCTCTATGCATGCTGACCTCTTCATCGCATCGATACGTGGCACCGCGCCAAGGAATTGCTGCACCAAGCCGAAAATAACTCTTCGACTCCGATCTCCCCGGCCACAGATGACCCATGACGTACTTCATGGCGAGTCCGGACAATCTATTCAGTTAGGCCCATTGAGCCAGACGATCGTCTACTTCCAGTGGACGCTCTGGATTGTGGAACTGCGACCAGAAAAGCCTTTCCACCTCGCGATCTTCTTGATCTCGAAAGTGTTCGTTCGCATCAGCAGCACTCGCTGCCAAATCCAGATAAGTGTCCTTCGCACTCCACATCCGGTCCAACGGAGCAAACTTCGGATCGCCAAACTTCCTCTGCAGCATAAAGGGCTTTCCAGCCGCAATCTGTCCGGCCTGACGCAGCTCCTCCTTCGCAGCTCTCATCGCAGAGCGAGCGTCCTTGGCATCAACAACGGCCTTCTCTAAGTTCGTTTGTCTCGCCCGGTCTTCTTTCTCAAGAGACTTGCAACGGTCAGCAGCGCTTTTTAACTTCACGGCCATCTCCTTCTTGCTTCGGCAGTGAGCAGCCTGTTCGGCTCTCAGCTCTTCAAGTGCCTTCTCGGTAGCCGCATCACTTGTCCTGGCTTGTTCCTTAGCTCGGGCAAGTTCCGCCCGGAGACTCTCCACGGCGGCCGCACCATCTGCGTCAAGCACACACATTGTAAGATACTGGCATAAAAGCTCCTCTTATCAGATGCCGCCCGAGGAATTGCATACCTTGAGCATCATCAAGTCGCTCGTTGACGAGCGCGATGTCGGCATCTGCCACGTCAAGTTGCCGCTTTAGTTCGGCAAAATCATCAGTTCGGCTCGATTCCGGACACTTCGCCACCTATATACAAAGGCGAAAATTAGACCTGGGATTATGATCCTCTGCGCGCCATCAATTTTGACAACGCACAGAGTCTCAGGGGCTACTATCTACACAGGGCGCATCTTGTTTATGCGCAACTGACAAAGAAGTACATTATCAAACGTACCTCAAAACTAGTCAGCAAACTTCTGACGGCCTCGTGCAATCCGCTTTCCGCGGACGAAATCCTTCCAATCACCGTACCCATCAATGCACGGTGCTCCTCTGAGATAGAAGCTCGCCCCAGCAGAATCATCAGCTCCTCCGACCGCGCACCAGACGGTGCCGGACTCGTCCTACGACCTCCATCGAAGGCAGGACGTGGAGAACCTTGGGGGGCCATATGGCTACCTTCCACCCCTGCCGGATTCGGAGAAACCCTCCGCGACGACACCTCAGGGTCGCCCGCCTAGCTAGGGGGTACGGCAGGGGGAGGCGTTCCACTCTCCATCATCTCCGGAAGAAGATCCCCCGAAGACGAGCTCTGCTGAGAAGGGCTGAGGTCCGAGCTACAAGGTAAAATTTCGGTTAATCTTCTCAGATAAAAAGTAAGGATTTCTCTCATCCCTCTAAAGGAAAATCTTTCTCTACTTACGGCTCGCTGGAGGGCTGATCCCTTTGGGGGCGTAGTTCGGCCGAGGATCTCCCCGGCGCTGGACCCTCTGACGAGAACTTCTTCCCCCGCTTTGAGGCCATGGTCTCCGGGTCGTCAGAGGCGGCCCTCTTCTTCCCCCTAGGAGAGGAATTGTCGGTTCCTCCCTTCGGAGCGGCCTCCTTCGAGGAGGCCATAGTTTCCTTGTCCTCCCCCTCACTTCCCTCCAAAGGCACGATCTTCAACATCCTGACTAGCACGAGATCCGGCCTGGTCTCAGGAAGGGGAGTCGGACACCTGATCAGCTTCGCCTTCGCTACCCACTCCTGTTTAAAAGGACAGCTCTTTTAGGAGCGAGTCTATGACAATTTTACGGATAGCGAGTCCGGGCACAAGGTTACTTACTTGAGTATCCGGGCGATTGCAGCTTAAACCTGCGTCCTCAGTCAAATCCGGACACATTGCTTGTGATCCGAAGAACATTTTATACATCTCCATGGGCGTTGCGCCCATAAAATGCTGGAAAGCTCGTGGTCCCTCCGGATTAAACTCCCACAGACGAAGGGAGCGACGTTTGTCGGGCAATGTTCGGCGAATCAGTATGACCTGCGTCACCTTGACCAGGTTGAGGTCTCCTTCTAAGAGATCCCTAATGCGGCCCTGCAACAGGGGCACGTCTTTGGATAACCCCCAATCTAATCCTTTGTTGACCCATGACGCTAGCCGCGGTGGGGGGCCCGAGGGAAAGGCAGGAGGCGCCACCCACTTGGCGCTCCTGGGAGCGGTGATATAGAACCACTCTCGTTGCCACAAGCCGTGCTCCTCTTGAAAGGAGCCCTCGGGCCATGGAGCATCGGCATTCTTACTTATGACAGCACCTCCGCACTCTGCGTGCCGTCCCTCGATCATCTTCGGCTCCACTCCAAAAGTCTTGAGCCATAATCCGAAGTGAGGAGTAACACGGAGGAACGCTTCGCACACAACGATGAATGAGGAAACGTGGAGGATGGACTCCGGAGCTAGGTCATGAAATTCCAGCCCATAATAGAACATCAGCCCCCTCACGAAGGGATCCATCGGGAAGCCTAAACCCCGAAGGAAGTGAGACATGAACACTACGCTCTCACCAGGCTGGGGACTGGGAATAGCCTGCCTTTGAGCAGGCAACCTATGCGAAATTTCGGTGGTCAAAAACTTAGCCTCTCTCAACCTTAGCACGTCCTCCTCCGTGACGGAGGAGGGCATCCATCGGCCTTGAAGGTCGGAACTGGACATTGTCAAAGGTCCAAAGCGCCTGGAATCTGGAGCCTAGGGTGTTGGAACTCGAGGCGACAGGCGAACTTGTTTTGAGATTGGAGAAAAGGAGTAAGGCCTTGGTCTCTTTATAAGAGGTTGAATACCAGGAGCCCTCCCCGTAACCGTTTGGGACTCGCCTTTAATCGAGAAAACATGCTAACGGGCACGATTGGGTTACCCACGTCCGTATTGATGAGAATCTCGTAAATAGAGAGGACACGATCTCTGCTTTGACAAGACGTGCCAAGGAAACCGCCTCGCAAAACACGCTGAGGTGGAGAAGTAAAAACGATTTGAATAAAGGCTTGGCCGTAGTGTGATGTCACGCTGTGGAATACGTCAGCAAATTAGATTTGTGTTAATATTATTCTCTCTATGGCAATACGTGAAAGCTTATTTTGCAGAGCCGGACACTACTCTTAGTGTTTACAAACTTTTATGAAGAATTTGGAGGAGGAACCCGCCTTGCAATGCTGAAGACAATCTGCGCGCCGGACTCGTCGTCATTGAAGCCTGGTTCAGGGGCTACTGAGGGAGTCCTGGATTAGGGGGTGTTCGGGTAGCCGGACTATACCTTCAGCCGGACTCCAGGACTATGAAGATACAAGATTGAAGACTCCGTCCCGTGTCCGGATGGGACTTTCCTTGGCGTGGAAGGCAAGCTTGGCGATGTGGATATTCAAGATCTCCTACCATTGTAACCGACTTTGTGTAACCCTAACCCTCTCCGGTGTCTATATAAACCGGAGGGTTTTAGTCCATAGAAGAACTTCATCATACAACAATCATACCATAGGCTAGCTTCTAGGGTTTAGCCTCCTTGATCTCATGGTAGATCTACTCTTGTACTACCCATATCATCAATATTAATCAAGCAGGACGTAGGGTTTTACCTCCATCAAGAGGGCGCGAACCTGGGTAAAACATTGTGTCCCTCGTCTCTTGTTACCATCCGGCCTAGACGCACAGTTCGGGACCCCCTACCCGAGATCCGCCGGTTTTGACACCGACACACACCCCCTAGTTGCAAGTCGATCATCGGCTTGCAACTGGGGACCATCAACAAACACACACACCCCCTTAGTCACGAGTCGATGGTCAACATGCAACTGGGGACCCACGACAAAACACACACACACACCCTAGTTGTGAGTCGATGGTCGTCATGCAAATGGGGACCCTCGACAAACACCATTAATTGCGAGTCGATGGTCAGCTTGCAACTAGGGGCCACGATAAAAGACACCCTTTTAGTTGCGAGTCGATGCTCAACATGCAACTATGGACCCTCGACAAACACACAAACCCCTAGTTGTGAGTCGATGGGCGACATGCAACTGGGGACCGCGATAAAAACACACAAACACCGCCCCCAATTGTGAGTCGATACTCGGCATGCAACTAGCACTACACCACGCACTAGATTTCCCTACTGATGTGTGTTAGGAAAAGTCAATTTTACCAACATACTGTTGGTCGGGAAAACTTCTATCTAACCGTTGGTCGGCAATACTGATGTATTGAGTCCAACTGGCAGTCGGCAATCCTGGAATGTTTCACGTTGGACTATCGGTCGGAAAAGCTCGTATCTTCATCAGACTGTTGGTCGGCGATTAATGCCGACTGACTGTTCATTACCAATTAGGCCGGCCCGTCTTTGCGCGCGCACGGGCCGAAAACTTAGCGCCAGGACTCCTTATTTTTTCATTCGGCCTTCAAAAGGTGCCACGACCAAATCCAAATCCCCCAAACCTAAATGAGCAATTTGATTATATGACACATCTTTCCTGGGAGTTTGATCCAGTGACACACTTTTCATCTGATTTGATTATATGACACACCTTTGATTGATGGATAGATTAAATGACACAAATTGAGTTTTTTCTCTCCTTTTCCAGGTATTGGCCCGCACAGATTATTTTAGGACGGTTCTGCCCTCTCATGCATCGATTCACTTGCCTGGTTCGATCGAGCCTGCGAAACCACGCAGAGAGGCCAGACGAGGCGACAGACAGGAAGATGAAGCACCGCGCCGCCGCCTCCCCGGCTCCTGGCTTGGTCCCACCGCGCGCCGCCTCTCCCCAGCGCCTACCTCGCCGTGCATCTTGCCCAACGTGCTGCTAATTCCCCTCGGCCTCATGTCCTGCTTCCTCTCCTCCCGTGACAATCCATCGGTTCTGCCGCCGCCGCCTCGCTCATCGAAGATCTCACAGGTGGCATCCCATCCCTCCTCTCTCTCTCTCTCATGGTGAAAAAAACTGAAGTTTTTCTTCAATTGTGTATAACATTTGTCGGTTTTTTAATTCGACAAATCGATGCATTCTGTAGGAAACTTTCTATGGAAACAAGGACTCCCACTTCTCCACCAAAAGTTGTTGTGAAGGCCACAAAGAAGATCACACCGAGGAAGAGAAAAACGGTGTATCATACTAGCATGTCATGTTGTGATTTGTCGTGTGTGTAGTGATCTTCATGCAAATTGAGGCCACAAGTTCTCGAAGTTGATCCTTTTGGACTGAATTCTTGCCCTGGATGTCTTCTGTGAACTTTTCGTGTGTACTGAGATGAGGACTCACTTTATGCTTTTGAATGCAACTTGTGAGAGATGACTCACCTTTTGCTTTAAATCAATATTCATACCTATCAATTATGGATTGTCAAGTCTATCGGTACATATGCACCTTATTCAGCTGATTTTGTGGATTCACATATATATATATATATTATTGTGACATATGAAAATGGTACTCCCTCCGTCCCTAATTACTCGTCGTGGTTTTAGTTCAAATTTGAACTAAAACCATGACGAGTAATTTGAAACGGAGGGAGTACAAAAAAAGGAGAGATCATGTCAAGGTAAAATGTCAATTTTCTGAACAAAACTGTACATCAATTCATGCTACAACCATCAAGCAAGGGCTACAGTTATAGTAGTTTGTTGCTGGCCGTATGCTACTTCAGACAACAACAGCGAGCAGCTACAGAAGGCTTCAGCCAACAGCAAAAGCTAGCAGCGAAGACCTACAGAGCTAACGAACAGTTACAAAGCTACTGTAGCAACGATGGCACGCTCTGGCGACGGCGCGGCCGTGCCAGCGACGGGAAGGAGACACAGCGAGGAAGCGGGCGCGCCCAGGAAGAGCCACGGTGAGGTGCAGGCGCCGGTAAGGAGGCATGCATCAGGATCACCTCGTTCCATACGTAGAGCTCTCATATGTACGCGTGCATGCATGGAGCATCTACATGCATGTACTGATCGAGGCTGGCCTCATGTGCGTGTTTCCGTTCGACCACCAAGGCTCGATCGAACCAGGCAAGTGAATCGACGAGGGCAAAACCGTCCTCAAACAAATTATGTTCGGGCCAATACCTGAAAAAGAGAGAAAAACTCAATTTGTGTCATTTAATCTAGCTATCAATCAAAGGTGGGTCATATAATCAAACCAAAAGAAAAGTGTGTCACTAGATCAAACTCCCAGGAAAGGTGTGTCATATTATCAAATTGCTCAACCTAAATCCTCTCACACACTCCCTCCGCCGCCGCCCGCTAGCTAGCAGCCCACACGCCGCCGACCACCCGCCGTCTCCAGCACGTCGTCACCTTTCTCCTTCATCCTCCTGCACCCCCACTGCTTAGGCCCCGAACACTTCTAACCCTAGCTTGTGCGCTGTAGTTCGGGGAGAGGCCAAGGCGCGGTGGTGGACGCCGCCATCCCTCTCAGATCCGGGGCTGAGAGAGGGAGGGAAGGAGAGGTGGGTCACCTTCGAGAGAGAGCACTCGCACCCTCGCTCGTCAGTCGTCACCCAGGGGCCGCCACCATCGCCGCCACGCCATGGGCTTCCTCCGATCTGCGCTCGCCGATTCGTTTGAAGAAGGATCTGGCCGTTGACTGCTGGTGCTTCCCTTCCCCGGGCAGTGAGTGTTCTTTTCACTCTCCTCTCCCTCTCCACCCATCCCCAATCGGTGCCGCTGTTGATTTATTTGATTTTCCCTTTTTAGTTCAGATCAGCCATGACATGGGATAGTACTTCTATCCAGCAAACAGAGTTTTGGATGTGAGCTCCAGCTCAAGCAGAGCATCAAAAACAGGGGCTCTGTCTGCTAATGGGGTAGCCGGAAATGCAGTCTAAGAGATACATCTCGTGTGATTTCTGGATATGAGAACTTGAGAAGAACAAGCTTGATGCTATTATTGGAAAAAATAATTTATTCTACAGGTATTCCTTTCAGTAGTGTTGCCAGAAACCTTAATTAGCTACTGTTTTTTATGAACTGGTTGTGATTGATTTGAGAACTTTAGAGCTTGTGAGTTGTAATTTGTGATGTTTGAACCCTTGCCAGACTATCAAATTATGATATGTCTGCCTGAAGGTCAATACAAGGGTAATCATCATATGAAAATTCATTACTTTATATATATAGAAAAATGTATCCACATATCTGTGCTTTGAGATGAGGGACAACCCCGAGAACTAGCTTCAGGTTCCGCAAAAAGTCCAAATAATCATACTAATGTTTCAGACTTTTATTTAAGCATTGTAGAATTCTGGCAAACATAGGACTATATTAAACTTAGTTCGGTTTTTTCTGGAATGAAGATAAAGTACATATCTGGCAGTTTGTATTTATACAGTCATGCTTCTATAGATTTTACAGTTTTATTTTCTCTTTAAATTTGCTTCAGTTGTTCTGTAACTTCCAGAATAGTTCATGTATCCCATATTTTTCCAGGATTCTTCTTTGCATCCCATACACATAGATGGAGTGGGAGGCTGCCGCAGCGGTGCTGGACTTGGAGCCCAAGCCATCCGCTGCCGCCAACAGGTTGCACGTATTCGCGGAAATCACCAAAATTGTGATGTCTGTATAGAAAATCAGTGTTTTCTTGGTTCATATCGTATCTGAAACTTGGAATGTTGATTGTTAGGCACAACTTAACTTTCACAGTAGCCTACATATTCTTCTGCTCACAAACAGGGCAAAACATGCACCATAGAATGCTGGGAGAACATTGATTTATTTTGCTCTTCGTACTTTTATTAGATAAGCCACATTGCAAGGAGAATATGGATTTATGTTGCTCTTCCTACTATTATTAGATAGGCCACATTCTTTTTGTATCATTCATGCCTTTGTTGCTAACAGTATGGTTATGTAAATTCAACATTGATGTTTAATGTTATTACATGATTTACACAAAGCTGGTATTCATATTACATGAGATGTTGCAGGTGTTGACAGTATGATGCCTTCAGAATTGGCTCTCAGAACTTTCAACCAAGATTAGAGCTAGCATACAGTTTGCAGTTTATAGTCGTACTCATACTCAATGAGTCCCTACCTCGGCTTCTAGGCAAGATATTCTTTAATTTTAGGTAAGCTCTAATTTGTAAAGCATTATTGCAGCTTTTAGAAACTCTGAATCTCAGATTTATTGAGATATCGAAATCCCAGTTTGAGATTCATCGAGATAAGGAGATCTTATTCGACCATGTAATTTAAATATTATTCCAATGAGTATTGTTGATTGTCGTTTTTAACAATATTACTCAACTTATGGTCACTTCCCTATGTTTAGTTCAGCGCCATTCTTTTCTCTTATTCGTTTTGGTAAAAAGAAATCTCTCACTATCAAATGTATTATGTAATCCTTTTTTGCTCAGCAGCAGTAAATTTCATAGAGGTGATGTAATATATAATGTCATTATTGTTGTAGAAGTTGCAGAAGTGTAATGCTGACTCTACACGAATGATTATTATCCCTACATGCATAACATATTATAAAGAGATCTTCCTATGTGCCCCTTTTGTAAGGATGCATGCTGACATGTGCACATCGTTTCGAGCTTGTTTTGGTGCATCTTTTATCCTGCTTCAGCTGGTTAGCCTGAATCCTCTTTTCTCCTGTTTCAGTTGATTAGCAACCAGTATTGTTCAGGAATTTTGAGTGGCACACATCCTGGTCTGGCG
The DNA here is from genome assembly GCF_056163025.1 of Triticum urartu. NCBI lineage: Eukaryota > Viridiplantae > Streptophyta > Magnoliopsida > Poales > Poaceae > Triticum > Triticum urartu. The sequence goes on from NC_141879.1 coordinate 556,189,399, forward strand.
AGCCGATGACCGGACATCATTTGTCAAGGTTTGTGCACATTGAAAACTCTTGCTGTGGATATGAATGGTGTTCATCGCAAACTGATGTAGCTTCTTAATATGAGTACTATATTAGATTGATCCTTTTGAATTAAGTTGATGTAAAATTATTTCTTCAACCCGTGCTCTCTCAGCCTCTTCTCTCTTTTTTCATTGTAACTTATATATACATAGGGAGCTGACCTTCATGCACCACTCAGGCACCACATCTAGCCACTAACATCACGTCTAGGCACTAGCTCACTCCCACTCACACAACTAACTCCATGCACTTAGTAATCCCTACATGCATGCATGTCCACTTGCGCAGCTCCACTCAACGGCCACACACCTGGTCAGTGGCCATGTAGATAAAAAACTAACTAACTTGCCTATTCTCCTCTAGCTATTCCAGTCGTCAAGCGCCTTGCCGCTTCACATGGCATGCTGCATCACACAGCACCGCGGCTTCACGCCGCCATCGGCATCTCACCATGCTCGCCGCATTGCATGGCAGCCTGGTACCTCGCCTCCTCCATGCACTTGATTTAAGCTTCGACGACTAGACACTCCTTTACCATCTATGTTACATGCCTAACGAAAGCAAACTAAGTATGCGGATACAAAATATAAAGATTAGTGCGAACAATCTCAACTGAGGTTCAACGTTAGTGTTAACACATGATTATTGAATTCTCTGTATTTATTACTATTTGTATTTTTGAGAATGCGATGATCCTGTATGTTGTTATTTTGGCACTGTGGTATAGTTTCTAATAGTGTATTATAATTGAGAATTGATTAACTTTTGCAGGAAGCAAAAAGGACTACACTCACAAGGAACCATGAAGCCAACGATCCACGTCAACAAGATGTTTTAGCTTTCATTTTGTACAACTGATGTCTCATACTTGCATCTTTTGGTTGTCCTTTTGTAAACCTGATGTATGGTTTCTTGGTGGTTTTGTTTAGAACAGGTTGAAGTGTATGTATGTGCCAATTAGTTAATGGAATAAAAAAATGTTTGGTGCTCCCCATTTTAGCTTGACGTATGGTGTTTGGGTGATTATGCTTAGAACACATGAACTATATGTACGTGACAATCAGTACCATATGTTAATTAAAGTTGTGGTTGGCTAAACAAAATGTTGATGAACTATTGTTCGGCAAAAGAAAACCGCATCTGATTGTTGGTCGGCAAAACAAACGCCGTCTGATTGTCGGTTGGGAAAGCCTAATGCTAGGCCCAAGAGAATGTTGGTTGGGAAAGAATACCCTGTCCAACAAACGGTCGGGAAAGGCCCGTTGCTGCCCTAACAGACTATTGGTTGGGAAAGGCCCATGGTAGGCCCAACAGGCTGTCTGTCGGGAAAGATATATCATAGCCATCAAGCAGTCGGCCGGGAAAACTATGTCGGTTGGGAAAGGGTTTTTCCGTCTGGACTTTCCCCAACAGACAAGGTTGGTCGGCAATAATTTTTCCCGACCGACTGTCTGTTGGAAGAAGTTGTATTCCCCACCAACCTGGGTGTTGGGGATGTAGTGCTGTGGTGTAGTGTAGGGACCCTCGACAAACACACACACGCCTAGTTTCGAGTCCATGGTTGACATGCAACTAGGGACCCTCAACAAACACACACACCCCTAGTTATGAGTCGATGGTTTACATGCAACTAGGGACCCTCGACAAACACACACCCCATAGTTGCGAGTCGATGCTCGGCATGCAACTGGTGACCCTCGACAAACACACACACACACACCCCTAGTTGCGAGTCGATGGTCGGCTTGCTACTGGGGACCCTCGACAAACACACACACCTAGTTTGTGAGTCGATGGTTGACATGCAACTGGGGGGCCACCATAGAGACACACGCACGCACAAACGCGCGCGCACACACACACACAAACACACACACACACGCACACACACGCACACACACGCACACACACTTAGTTGCGAGTTGATGGTTGGCATGCAACTGGGGACCACAACAAACACACAAAAGCACCCTTAGTTGCGAGTCGATGGTCGGCTTGCAACTGAGGGGCCCCAACAAACACACAGACCCTTAGTTGCGAGGTGATGGTTGACATGCAACTGCGGACCCTCGACAAACACACACACATTCCTAGTTGCGAGTCAGTGGTTGACATGCAACTGGACTCGTAGAAACACACTCAACTCTCCTCCCCCTTCACGAGTTGTGAGTCAATGGTTGGCTCGCAACTAGGAGCCCTCAACAAACACACATTGAGAACGCCCCCTCTCCCGGTTGCGAGTCGATGGTTGACTTGCAACTGGGAGCCCTCGACAAACACACACATCCTTAGTCGCGAGTCGATGGGTGACATGCAATTGGGGATCGTGACAAACACACATAGACACCGCCCCCTAGTTGTGGGTTGATGGTACAACTTCAGTTGCGAGTCGATTGTAGTCTTGTAACTAGGGCCATCGACAAACACACATACACCACCCCCTCCTCTAGTTGCGACTCGATGTGCTTCAGATTTCGAAACAAAAACAAACAGAAAAATGGAAGAACATGGGAGGGGAACGGGACAACAGGCGGAGGGGAACATGCGAAAGGAGAGTGACAGACTTGATGGAGGCTACCGTCTCAATCTAATGTACTCTGGGGCTAGACTCTTCGTATTCTAAAAAAAGCCCATATCAAACAAGGTGACGGCGGCCCAACAAAAAAACAAAAAATAGTCGCGCTCCGTTGTAGGCCTCCCAGCCCGACAAGACGATACGACAGGACACGGATCGATCGCGACACGTGCGATGACTCGAGCGTGAAAAACAAAGCACAAACAAATCAGACGGCTGGACATAAAACTGATGTCGCCAAAAATAATCAAATTTAAAAAATCATAGATTACAAACAAATAAATTTAATAGATAAAGGAGAAAAAAGGAAGCGGAAAATAACGCGGCCCAGCTCTTTGAATTCTGCCCGTACAAAAAGGCCTAGGCGCAGACCAAAAAAAGAACAAAAATGGCAGAGCGCACCAGCGTATATAACAAAATATAAAAACCCACATACTCAGATCCCATTCAGAAAAAGGGACAATGCCGATCGGGAAAACAGCCCAAGAACACTAGTGCGACACGGGCCTTAGCGACAACAAAAACAACAGTTCAAGTCAAAGAAAACGACAACAGTTTGCACAAATCTTAAAGCCCATAATCATGCGGTGGACAACTTAGATGTGACATTCTTAAAAAACATCTAGATGTGATTTAGTCATTCTGATATGTCTATATAAAACCGTGTGTAGTTTGTATTAAAATCTCTAAAAAGACTTATATTTAGAAACGAAGGGAGTACGACGTACTAGCATGTGGAAACCATACAAGACATCTAGAGAAACTCATGTCAACAAGTTATGCACTGTAAAAGGAAAGTATACATTCTGAACATCAGATCCCCTTGTAATTTGCCCAACTGTCACGTCACCCCGTTGGTTACCACCGTCGCCTTCTCGCCGTTGGAGGCGGAGCGGATTATCCTTCAAAGCAAGATCCTTCGAGCCGATTAAACGATCCGTCGCAAGCGACAAGATCTAGTCGTTGTGCCACGTCGGCCGGGCAACTTCCCCATGTCCACCTGAGCTCCGCACCTCCTTCACCGGATGCAGTCAATGAAGAAGAGCGCTGCCTCCGGCCTGCATCCGCTCACCCGACTTCAGGCCATCAAATTCATCTATCTGAGATGCAATTGATCCGAGGAGAAGCGTGTCTTTCTATCAGGGACTGACCGAGTACGATTTCGCATGGGCAACAATGAATCCTAACTGACGAGACGTCGTGCAATACGGTCATATGTGCAACACATATATCCAAGACGTAAGTGCAACCGCGTACGCAAATAAAGGCCAACCAACAGTCCTTGTCATCGTCACAATCATCACAGAACGATGGGCAAAAACAGTGTTTAACACGATTGACATTTGTATGGCGAACCCTATCGTCGATACATTAAGATTAAGTTTTAACTTTCTACGAACAAACTAACTGCTGACTCGCTTTCCCGCTTGGTTTATTCCAACTCTTTAGATGCTAGTGCCCCATACAGAAACGGAGAGACCCACCGTCCCGCTCACGATTGCCAAGTCCGCCCGCCCTTGGTTGGCAAAGAAGCTTCGACATGATGGACTCAAGACCAGGGCTGGCTCTGACGAACGGCAATCCCCCAACAAGGCTTAACCGCTGCCAGGTTCGGTGACGATGCAATCCTCCTCCTACGCCTCCGTCTGCCCCTCCTTGGTGATGTGGAAGCCTTCGATTTTACGGGCCACCTCATTTGCCACCGCATTTGCCACCGCGGCGGCCTTTGGTTTGCCGTTGGCGTTGGGTGCCTCGGGGTCTTCGGTGTTTGCGGGGTTCAGCGGCCAGATCCGGATGGTGCCGTCTTCTGATCCTGATGCGTATGATTCGCCAACAGGCGCGAACCGGACGCAGTGGACGGGGCCATGATGACCTTTGTTGCAGGCTGCAAAACACAGAATAACGGATGTTCACGGCACCATAGATTAACAAGCATGCAGACTACACAAATACTAAAGGCGAGGTCGAGACAAATCAAGCTTTCACTTTTGTGCACTGGATTTAGCTTTGCAGTATAAACTGCGCTTGAGAATAATACGAGCACTAACAAGTTCTCAAGTCATGTCAACGGAATCAGGTATTGAAACATCAATATTAAATTTTTATTTGAATCCAATTTTCAAATATCAGTATAAAGAATGGTGCAGCCAAAAAATGAACATACAATGGCCAGAGAGCACAATTGTACAGTCAGTGGGGTGATTACTTTGTTATAGATATAACAAAATCGATGCAGTATATACTCTGACTTTCAGGACATCTCACTCATTGTGGGTAGAATCCCATGGCTATCATTCCAACTAGTACTGCCGCATTGGGATTTGAACCCAGTACAAGTCTCATATAATTGAGTACTTCACATGCCTTATGTGCAAATAAGAAAAAATGACTGCAAAAGTAGGATTTGAACCCAGTACCACTCTCACATATCCAGTAATCCCTACCCTTGGGATAGAAGCTTGTTATAACTATAGTAAATCACTGGTTTATTGTCTCTGTAAGTTTCAAATTAAACCATTTTTACTGATTGGTTCCCTGGGTAACCAGGGATCACCAAGAAAACGTTCTGGGGATTTATATTTTTTTCCGCATGGTCAGGATACAAAGAATTCTAAACACTCTACAACTCACAATAGTGAAAGCTTAACAAAAATATTATGCTAGCTAATGTTCTTATATTTTTCTCCGCCTGGTCAGGATACAAACAAGAGTTATAAACACTCTACAACTCACAATAGTGAAAGCTTAACAAAAATATTATGCTAGCTAATGTTCTTGTTTTGGTAACGCATAACTGCACAGATGTTTCAGTCTTGCAGGAATCAAATGATTAAATATGATAACAGACTTACCTATTTCTTCACCAGTGAAGAAATCATATACATGAACCCACATATCTTCCCCTCCAGTGATGAACTTACTCCCAGACTTTGGTTCAAGTGAAGCTGACTCCACAGTGCATGACATATCATAGCTTTTAACAAGCCCAAAACTGCAGAATTACCAGAAAAAATGTCAAGGAACCAAACAATACAAGTGATGCAGATCAATGGTCATACAGGAAAGAACTTACTGGTTCGCATCCCAAAATTTAACACTTGACCCATCAGCTGTAGTGATGAACCTGCCGTCCTGGCTTACTTCTGCACTGGTGACAGGTGCCTTGGTTTCAAGAGTTTGGACAATTTTTCCACTTCTCACATCCCATAACCTGTATGATCAGAGTAATTAATCAAGGGGAACAAACATAATAAGCTTTGCATAGAGAAGCAGCATGTGTCTTCATACTAGCTGCAAATTTTAAAGATATTTTCCAGACAAACCTCACTCCACCCATATCAGAGCAGGAACTTAGAATAGATTGGTCACTGTGAAGCCAAGCAACAGTTCGTACAGAACCAGGTGTTTTGTCAAGTTCTCTTGGAGCTGCATCTGGACGATTCATGTCATATATACGCAAAATCTTCTCCACACCTCCAGTGAGCAACATGTGTGTATCCTGCAGTTCCATCGGCGGTTTGATTAGGTTTAGAACCGCTTATGGAGGACAGTTCTAACTGACTACTATGGCATACAGAGCACGTAAACCATTGTCAACATGATTTCACATTATTCAATGAGATGCGCTGATGGATGTAAAAAACAGGGCTACTATACTTGTTGAATAGTCCATATTTTGTGGCAGGTTGCAAGAAGTAGCACTAACAGGCCTCAGTTCAGAAAGTCTGGAGGGACCAAAAAACGACAAAAGGAGAAGAACATGACGCATATCATCATCTTAAGGGGGATAAGAGATGACAGAATAACTAGTGTTCTTGGTATACATATGTCAGAAGAGAGGGGAGAACTAAGGGCATGCTTGGCTTGCCAATGTTTGGGCAAAACCAAAAAATTGACAAGCAAATTGTTTTGCCAGTCTCTCAAAAAGCTGCCTATTTTTACAAAAATATTGGCTAGACGATTTTTGGTAGCAAACCAAGCATACCTTATGTGTCAACAAACATTACCTCAGAAAAGGCACATGCACGGACTATATGCTTGTGCTCAAACGAATGTAGCTCATTTCCTGTTAGTGCATCCCATATTTTGCTGCAAAAAATAGTCAAATATGTCAGTCAAAAGAGTAGATTATACTCACGAATTAGTACATAAACATTTCTGAGCATTAACAGTGAAGAACTGTAATCCTTTTTGCAGAAAAATGCTTATTATTTATTTACACAGAGTATGAGCAGACTTACGACTATGAAATAGAGTAATGATGTATTAAATTATGCAGATGAATATAACATTGTTGCGTTCTAGCTCTGCCTAATTTTTATATTCAATCATGGATGCATTAAGTTATGGTTCACCAGGTGAGCAACCATCAGTGGACAGAACCAACAAAATAAACCGATCACCTGCGGTTAAGAAAATGTCACTGCATAGGGAAATCGGATTGACCCACTATACACAACTTCACAACTGAAAGTTAAACCAGTTGTCAAGTTTGTAGCATACTCACTAATATACAACTGAAAGTACTATGCCGATAAAAATAATCACAATTTAGCATGTCTGCTGAAGAAATGCAAGAACACGAATATACATAGATCTTCAGCAGGTAAGTATCAACTGGTACTCTAATAGAGTAGGGCACTAGGCAGGCACACTCGGATTTCTCAAAGAACAATAATTGAAATGAACCATCAATGAAAATTTGCAGGAATAAATGTCATACGCTGAGAAGTCCGCAGAACCGGAGGCAGCACGGAGAGCATTTGTGTCTAGACAAGAGCTCCAAACTGCACCCTTATGACCTTCAAAAGTCCCAATCCAATCTCCAGTATCACCATTACGAAGCATAGGATTTGAGTCTGTAGACCAGAATATGAGATGTTAGAGTTGGGTGATAGTCAGGAATCTAACAAGGCAGGGAGGACTTTCAATGCATTTAAAAGTGATGTATACTGTTGGCAGGTAACAATTATCATGTGCCACTATTTGCACCCTTCTCTGGTACGAGTACCCTGTTCTCTGGTACAGGCGAGCATATAATATGGTGCCATCCATACCAACAACATAAGGGCACCGTTTGATTTAAAACTGCCCTTATATCTTATCTTCCTGACCCTACACTGACCCAATCCAGCGGCCTAAGATCAAAAGTTGGTCCACGCATCCAAGAATCATATAAAAATATTGATTATGAAAGTAACTGGAATTGAACACAACAATAGACTAACAGAATAAAGTTAATTGTGTTAGCTATGTCAACAACTGTAATTAATGAATGCACCACACTAAACGGAACATTTGCTCCCCTAGTTATTTTAAATTTAGAAATGAACTCCGTGTGCGGACAGACCAATATAATGAAAAAATTCAGCATTATAATACTTAGAGCAAAAAAGAGTGCATCAGAGGAATTAAAGCCGTTGCTGAGGCCAGTTCTTTGGCAAATATTAATACTTGTTAAAAAGAATTATGTCATGCAGGTATATCTAGAAAATATGCTCCAACTACACCCTAATAAACAGGGATGCCATCTAATGTCCGAGAAACGCTAGTACAACAGCTAATGAAGAATACATATTATCTGTATCCTGTTTGAAACCACAGCTATGGATAGAAAAATATTTTTAACAGTATCCAGCAGTTACCATTTGTTTACATCCCTAGAACTGACAGCTCAGTGGTGATGAAAAACATGAAACCGAAAGAGGCGACTTTTACATATTACTCATCTAACGGCTTCCATCTGAGCAGACATAAAAGCAACTGCTTCCAGCAGATACCCAGGCAATCCAGTAACGGTCCAAATCCATTCACCATTATAAACATCAATGAAGTAGATAGCCACAATAGCAGACTAAGAGAATCTTGCCTCAACTCCACTTGTCTAGCGCACTGGAAATAGCTAAAAGGGCTTGGAAGGTGAAACCAGCGCCCAAAAATGAAAACTTTCCTAACTTGGACAGACTTAACTAAGGCATGTGACAAAGTTTGGCCTCCAACCATGGCATGCAATAACTTCTAAATCCTTGAAATCTACCCGATATAGCACAAACTTGGCTAGATTGTGAAATTACAGAATATCAGCATATTCCATGACCTGGATACCCGAGATTCTATCCCTAGAAGTGTGTGGGGCAACATGGGGGCCACAATCATCATCATCATAATACAACAGCAAGTGACCAATATTCGTCCACCAGATACTGAAATTCGCCCGTACAGCGCTGAGGAGCAGCAGCTTAAACCCATTTCACGACAATCATACCGCCGCCGCCCGCATCACGGCGACGGCTTCGGATCCGAACGAATCGCGGCCGCACGCGCACAAACCCCCAAAAATAACGATGGGCGAGGTGGCCAGACGCAGCCGCGGCCGCGGCCGAGAGGAGCGGGGCGGATCGCTTACCCTTGCTGGCGCTGATGAGGAAGTAGCCGTCGGGCGTGACGGGGCTGTAGAACAGGTCGACCACCGGCCGCGAGTGGCCGTGGCACACCTTGGAGACGGCCACCTTCTTCTTCTCCATTTCTCCCGGCCCCCCTCCCGCTCGCTTCCCCGGGCGGCCCGGCTCGTCGACTCCGGCGGCGGCCTGGAATGCGGCGCCCTCCTCCCCGACGCCCTAACCCTAGCCCCGATCGGAGAAAAAAAATACCAGGGGGGGGTCGAGGGTAAAAAAATCGCGCTGCGGGGCGCGGGATCGGCTGATCCGGATCCCTGGAGCTTGATCTGTACAGGAGTTTTATTGGATAATAGAGGTAGCAATGGGGTGTGGGAGGGAGGGAGCCGAGGGTGAGGCTGGCTCGCCTCGGGGGTGGGGGACTGGGCGGAGGAGCGGGGAAGGGGAGTGGGGGGCAGGAGGCCGGAGGCCCGGCTTATATGAATCCCTCTCGGACTCTCGGGGCTCCTGTCGGCCGTTGGATCGCGGTCCGACGGTGCTGCCCTCGTCGGTTAGATTTTTGGACTTGTTTTGGTACTTGTGATGGATCTTAGGTGGTGATATATATGAATTTCTGCAAATTTGTTGGTTCTTTTTCTTCAGATTGAAAACCTGACGGTGTAAACGTGGAAGCTGATAAATCCATATAGTAGTCATCGAACTTGTACTATATACATATAAAAAAACATATGCACGCTATTTGACAACTCATTATGATGATGCATATCTAGGTTAGTTTTTTTATGTTGCTTGTGGCAAACAACATGCTTCAAACGGGATGTCTTGAAAAGGAATCCCATGTTTGGAGGATAATGAACGTTTTTCTTGTTCGCAGCACGATTGAGAAATTATGTGTTCTTAGCTTTGTGGTGGTTAGACATACTTATGATTTTTAAATTGTCACAATGATGCTAATGTAATTCTTTTTGTATTCCATGGCCTGCATTTGGATGATTAGGCTAGCCATAGTGGGGTAACTTAGATAGTAATTTAACACATCCCAAGATAATTTTGCTTATGTGGCAAATATTTAATGAGGAAAGAGGTGCTTGGAGTAACATAATATGTTACCCCGAGTAAAATGAGTCTATAAAGCAATAAATGAAACAAACTATGACACTACTACTAAGATACTTTGCACTGTGGAGGTAATAACTTAGACTAGTGTCATGCATATGACACTAGTCTAAATTACTCCCCACTATGACCAATTTTAGACAATAATTTTCCTCCCTAAAAGCCAATAAGTTGTCTTTGGAAATACGAAAAGTCTACATCTTGAGACATGGGGTATGCCTTTATTAAAAGAGACATTTATTTATAATTTTTTAATTCATAAATAAATTGCATACCCTACGTCTATGAACACCTTTGAGAGAATGAACCGACACATCATTTTAAGATGGACGGAATCGTTACAGACGGTTCCGTAGTCGACGGGAACATCTTCTTTCACTGATCCCACATCGCCGAAAGGCCTGAGATAAATTTAGGAAAATACGACCACTAATGGCTAAGTCTAGTACTTGATTTTTTAACACAATACAAATGCAGACACTCATGCATACGCACCCTTATGGAGCACCTTCGAGAGACCGAGCTGACATATTATCTTGAAATTGACGAAATCGTCACATACAACTTCATGGTCTATTAGAACGTCTTCTCTCACTAAACGCACATCGCCAGAAGGTCTGAAATAAACTCAGAAAAATGCAGGCACCAATGTCAAAGTTTAGAATTTAAACTCTAATGGGCTAAGGATATCACTGTTCTCCTAACCATTTAACCACATGTTGGTTCACGTTTAAGACTTGTTTATGTGGTGCAAAGTTTAGGACTTCCTCACCAATATTTTTAGGTGCAAGTATTTCTACCTAGCATTTTTCCTCTTGTTTTTAACCCTGGGTGGTCTGGGCAAGCTCTCCTCTCCACACTTCACCGTTGAGCCTATGGATTCGTCTCCTCTCTGCCTGCCGCTCTGACGACCGGCGGCGGGGAGGGAAATCGCGGTGCCTTCGTTACGGTTAGTAGTTTAAGTTAGGGTAATTTATTTTAGTCCTAATAGGTGTTGCGCACGGGCGGATGACGACGTCTCTTCTTCGAGTTTTGTCTTCCGGACTCTGATCCTCCTCGAGTTCGCTCGTTTGGACGTAGTCGACGAAGCTCCAACGTAGATTCTCATGATCTCCTGGGAACGATGAGGTTAGGGTTTCTCGTCATGTGACAAGATTTGATGTAATGTGCTTCAGATCTCTGCAAGGGTTCAACGACAACGACTGCGGCTTCAAGGCACCGGGCCTTAGGGACACGTGCACGAAGACTTCTCCACTATCATCGACAAGGTCATCCAATAGAGGAGCGGCGGCAACGGCTTGTTATGGGGGCAGTGGTGATCGTCCGGTGGTCTTGGAATCTTGATATAATTTTTATTATTTTGAGATGCTCTCTACTTCCGATGAACAATAGCCGACCCTTTTCGAAAAAAAAAAGTCAGAAGAGAGTTTTTTTTAGGGGTGTACGGTACCACTCCGATCCGTGTGGCCGTGTCCGTCCCCTTCTCGCACCTACTACTCCGAGGCGGACCGTGGGCGATCGACTCGTCCCCTCATATACGGCACGCCCGTCCAGCCCAGAGAGCCAGAAGCGAGAAGCGAGCCAAACGTGCCGGAAAAGAAGCTCGCCCTCGAACCCGAGCGGACTCGAGCCACCCCCAGAGCGGCGGAGCAGACGAGGGGGGAATCCCGATGGCGGCGGTGGCGATGGACATCGCGAAGCCCTCGGCGCTGCCGGCGAGCGTCGACGACCCGTCGGCGGCGTCGGCCAAGGGCAGGGCCGGCGGCGGGGAGGGCCTGCGCCAGTACTACCTGCAGCACATCCACGACCTGCAGCTCCAGATCCGGACCAAGACGCACAACCTCAACCGCCTCGAGGCCCAGCGCAACGACCTCAACTCTCGAGGTACGCACCGCCCCGATCCCCAATCTCCGCCTGCCGCGCAACCCTAGTTCTCGAAAGACGGCCCGCCGCATCCCATCGTTTCATTGCGACTCGCGAGCCTTTGATTGATCCGATTGTGCCCGGACCATTAGTTCCGAGCTTCAACCATGCTTGATCCGATGGCGTGTAGATGGTGTCTCAGATTTTAGGTTTGTTTTGGTGTTGGGGGGACTAGCTGTTCATGCGTCCCACTTATGCGCCATGTGCGTGATTGGTGGAAATTTTGCTTTTTTAGTGTGTATAGTCCTTTTACTCTACTCATATGTCTTCCCTTAGTTGAAATTCGACAGCTTTTGGGATATTAAATTTTGTTCAATTAGAATATGGAACGCTTCTGAGGCATTGAATTCTGTTTAATTATAATGTGTCTCTTGCACTGATAATTTAAATGCTCATCACTATTTTGTTATTGCAGTTAGAATGCTCCGGGAAGAGTTGCAGCTGCTTCAAGAACCGGGCTCATATGTTGGCGAGGTTGTGAAGGTCATGGGCAAGTCAAAGGTTCTAGTGAAGGTACATCTTGTCTCACTGTTACTTCTTTCAAGCTATGCTTGTGCACGTCTGTTTTGCTTTAGGCACAATGGATGACCAGTATTTTGTTGCAAACCCTCAATTGGGTAGTTCAGGGATATATTTCTATCCACTTTATTTCCTTAACACTAAAAGTAAAAAAGGATATCATTGAATTTGTTTAGCAAGCAGAAAAGGATGCTAAAAAGTAGATTGTTTTGTGATATAAACATCCTGATGATGTGCATGAGCGTATTATGTTAGTGTTTAAGTTTCTATAGGGCTAAACATGCAATAAAACTTGGAAGTAATGTTCTATCTGTGATGTTCAACTTAGTGTTCAGTACCAGGCAATCCTCATTTCACGAGACATTGTTCGTCTCGCCTGTTGTGTAGTAACATAAAACATGCATAGTTGTTATGTTGTACTGAGATTCTTTGTTCTGTTGGCCTATATGTTTTAAGTGGGAGCTCTGAGTTCCAGTCATCCTTCTTCACTGTAATTAAATGGTTAAGTGCAATCTCTCAGGTTCATCCAGAAGGCAAATATGTTGTAGATCTTGATAAAAGTATTGATATTACAAAGATAACCCCTTCAACAAGAGTTGCTCTTCGGAACGACAGCTACATGCTTCACCTTATCCTGCCCAGCAAAGTCGATCCACTGGTTAATCTTATGAAGGTGGAGAAGGTTCCTGACTCTACCTATGATATGATTGGTGGTCTTGATCAGCAAATTAAAGAGATCAAGGAGGTTTGTAAACATATTCAATGCATAGTACATTTGTTGTATCATTAGCACTGTGGCTTAACAACTTGATTTTCAGGTGATTGAGCTTCCCATCAAGCATCCTGAGCTGTTTGAGAGTCTCGGAATTGCCCAACCAAAGGTTCGAGTTTGTCTACCAATTTGCATTTTATTTGGCATCGATTCAGCCAGTTATTCAGCGGTAAATAATTATCCTTGCTTTTTCAGGGTGTCCTTCTTTACGGGCCTCCAGGTACAGGGAAAACATTACTTGCTCGTGCAGTTGCTCATCACACCGACTGCACCTTCATCAGGGTGTCAGGTTCTGAGTTGGTTCAGAAGTATATTGGAGAGGGTTCCCGGATGGTTCGTGAACTCTTTGTGATGGCTAGGTAAACATTATCCGTCTGTGTTGCATTCAAATTATTACTATTTACCTGTTAGATTTCCTTTTCGGGAAACCATTTCAGTCAGATTTTGAAATGATTCCCTGTAAAAGGGAGTATGAATTTATACCAGAGTCTAACACATTTGGCCTGAATTTCATAGGGAGCATGCACCATCCATTATATTTATGGATGAAATAGACTCTATTGGATCTGCTAGAATGGAGTCGGGATCTGGCAATGGTGATAGCGAGGTTCAGCGTACTATGCTTGAGCTTCTGAACCAACTTGATGGTTTTGAAGCATCGAACAAAATTAAGGTTCTTATGGCAACAAATAGGATAGACATATTGGATCAAGCTCTTCTAAGGCCTGGTCGTATTGATAGGAAGATTGAATTTCCAAATCCTAATGCAGATGTAAGTGATGCAGTACTCACCATATATAAGTTAATATTGCTTGCTCGTATCAGTGCTGACTCTGAATTATCTATTCTTTCAGTCCCGTGGTGATATTTTGAAGATTCACTCAAGGAAAATGAACTTGATGCGTGGCATTGATCTGAAAAAGATTGCCGAGAAGATGAACGGGGCATCAGGAGCAGAGCTAAAGGTATGTATTGTGTCCATTATAGGCGAGCATTTCAATTTTTAATATATTTGTCTTGACATACTGGAATTTTTTTTTCTGAACTTCACAATGCTAATAAGTTGGCATGTAGGCGAGCACATGCTACAAAATTAACTATAATCAGATAATGTCCCATTTAACTTGTGTAGATATCCAGGCCCAGCTACCATTGTTACCCATGGTACTACTCCCATGTAAAGTTTTACCCATGCTAAAATACTACTCCATGCAAAGTTTCACCAACTCAGAACCTGGTCCTGGTAGCAAGTACTAAGTTTTTCCCATTGAGGTCTTGATTTCACAAATGTATTGACCAGTATTCTGTTTCAAGTAGTGTGCATCAACCCACACATCATTGAGTCTAACTCACTTTGATCTATCATCAGGCGGTCTGCACAGAAGCTGGAATGTTTGCCCTCCGCGAGAGAAGGGTGCACGTCACCCAGGAGGATTTCGAGATGGCCGTGGCAAAGGTGATGAAGAAGGATACCGAGAAGAACATGTCGCTGCGGAAGCTATGGAAGTGAGGCCCTTGTTTTAGCATCCCAGCTTTCGCCGGCATGTATTGGTGGTTTAAGCTTATAGCGGCACATTTGCCGGATTTGCTGCGGGTTTCTTGAACCGTGTCGACAGCTGTAACTTGCAGTGCCTTGCAGCTGCCTCATCAGGGTTAAATTTCTTTATTGGGTTATATTATGAGATGTGAGATGGAAACCGTTCTTTCTTGTAATGTATGTTGCTTTGTCGACTAGATTGGTAGCCTCACTGTGCTGAGAACGGTGACTGCAATGATGTGTTTTACTTGAATGTGGCAAATGTTATTTCTAGGGAAGCCATTCTTCATTGTTCTCTTTTGTCCATCCAAAGGAAAAAAAATAAGAAAAGGGAACTCAAATGAGTGCAATATAATACTCTACTCCTCTTTAAAGAAATATAGGAGCATTTAGATCACCAAGTAGTGATCTAAATGCCGGAAATTGCTTTTGGAGGCTGAGCTCCATGGAGGCCTCCAAATGCAAAATGCAAAATTCTTGAAAATTCATATTTTTACACTTAAAAACATTCTGTAAAAAAATACAGATATAGATGAAGGCATAGTGCACAAATATGTTGAAATGTGGGTTGTGCAAAAAAGACAAAATTGAGGCTTTTAAACACATGATACATTCTTTGAGACCATCAGGTTGCATTTCAACTTATTTCATCCTGAAATTCTAGACACATACACCTCACAACATTGTTTACTTGTACAAAAAAATTAGATTTTTTTGGAACCAAAATTTTTATATTTTGATTTTTTGAAAGAAGTCTTCCATTAAGGCCGGACGCCATTCTCTCTAAACGCTCTTTTATACTCACTCCGTCTGGAAATACTTGCCGGAGAAATGCATGTATCTAGACGTATTTTAGTTTTATATACATTTATTTTTATCCATTTCTCCGACAAGTATTTTTAGACGGAGGGAGTATGAGTTGAGTATGGAACTGGCCGCTCCTCACCTTGGCTGGACCATAAGGGGAGCAATTCTTGTTGGAACATATGCATGTATCCTAGCGTCAATCGTGAAAGAATATAGAAGCATGGTGAATTACATCCTCTTAGTGATGCAAGCGCATGGCGCCGAGTGCACCACTGCGTTAGCTAAAACGGGATCAAGTGAGGTTTCCATTTGTGTTTTCGTAATATCCGATTTCACACTTATCTTCCAGCGGTGTATTTGCAAATTCCATAGAGACTTCAGGTTCTTCGAGTTCTTGTGCACATAGTGCTATGCAGCGTGTCATTTGGTGAGCTCCCTAAGCTGGTGTGCGTAAAAATAGAACGAGTTGTGGTGAACTGACGACAGACGCAAATTCAACAGAATTTTTTGTCAACCCAAACCACTCAAGTCACATTCAGATATTCTAGGGGACATGCTTACAAACAAGACCGATGTTTGATGCTTCCTGGAAGGCTAATTACCTAGCAACTAAGCGAGCCTGGGTCAGTGCCAGTTCACCGGATCACTAATTACCTAACAGTTAAGCTAGACTGCAGCAGTAGCCGTGTACACATTTGGTACGAAAAAGGCTAGCAGAGAAGGTCAAATGCTTCTTCAGAGAAAGATGAAGAACAGCGGCGAGATTCAGGATCCCGATGATGAGGATCCATTTCATTGTAGCGTTCCGGTGCTTGGGCTCGATGGCGACAAGGATGAGCAACTTGGGCCACTTGGCTCGAAGCACGCCGATGTCGACCTAAGCGCGGATCTCGACATGTTTGTTATCATCAACCCTATCATATTATAAGCCTTCTCAACTCCACATACATCTACGTCGTGCGTTTGACTCTTCCTGGTAATCGCTTTATTCAAGCTTTGAGAGTTTTGACTACAATGGTTGCCAATCACCACCTGCCGTTTGGTAAGAACTGGTAAGAATTTGAGATTTGCTTGACGGATTTGTGACACACAACCACTTTTTAGTAGTTTGTATGATCATATTCTTATGTGTTTCTATTGCTGCTAACCATGACAGGACGATGAGCTGACGAGATTGACTGGAAAAACATGACGAACAAAGAGTTACATGATAAGTTTCAGCAAATGATAAATGGACAGGTGGAAGATGTGCTAAACAGATTTGAAGATGCTATGGAGAAGATAGATGGCATGGAGAAGCCGTTCGAAACAAAGCTCGATAACAAGTTTAATGAATTGCTTACGTGTCTTCCACAACCACCGCCCGCTGCACCTGTCGCACCTCTACAACAACAACAACAACAACAACAACAACAACAACGCCTTCCAAATCAAGTGGGACGAGCACAACGCGTTCCCCTTGAGCCTGGTCAAACTTCTGGTGCCGCTGTACCTACTGTTGATGCTTCTGTAGCTCCTGCTGCTAACGTAGAGGTGGAGGACCATTACGAGGATGAGATTGATCAAAATCAGAACTATGTGCAACCACCAGCACCACCACCACCAGGTCGTCCTCATGCATATCATCGCAATGGTAGGGCTGCACCACCTGAGGTACGAGATCATGACCATCTTCCTAAACTAAAATTGAATATTCCATCATTTGAGGGTAGATATATTCCTGATATATATCTTACTTGGGAGTTAGAAACTGAAAAACGATTTACATGTTTACAATATCCTGAGGAGAGACGTGTTCCTACTGCTGTTTGTGCTTTCACTAGCTTTGCATGTGTTTGGTGGTCTGAACATTGTAGATTATATCCTATTCCAGCTACTTGGACTGCTTTGAAAACTGCTATGCGTACTCGTTGGGTTCCACCATATTATCAACATGAATTACTTAAAAAATTGCAGCGTTTAAGACAAGGACAAAATTTTGTAGAAGAATATTATCAGGAATTACAAAACTGGCGTGATTAGATGTGGAATTGTTGAGGAGAATGAAGCTATGCTTGCATGCTTTATGGGTGGATTAAATAGAGAGATTCAGGCCATTCTAGAGTATAAGGAGTATAATAATATCACTTCTTTATTCCATCTTACTTGTAAAGCTGAACGTGAAGTGCAGGACCGACATACATTGGCGCGAACTAACTTTTATGCAGGTCAACCTTCATTATGGACACCACATGCATCCTCTACTTCCACTGCACCAACACCTCCATCAGGTGCCACCTCCAGCCGTGATATAAGAAAACAGGCACAACCACCACTATCTGCCAAGAGCACACCTGCCGGGCCTGCCCAGAGCTCTTCTTCTTCTTCCATGGCGTCAACAGGGCACACAAGTGATATTATTTGTCGTTGTTGTAAGGGAAGATGTCATTATGCGAGAGAATGCAAATCTCAGCGTGTGATGATTTCTATTGAGGATGGTGGGTATGAGTCCAGTAGTGACTATGATGTGGAGACTTTGGCTCTTATTACAAGTAAAGAACACAGGGGAGATGATTCTGATCATGAGATGAAATACATGGCTGCTGAAGATGCTGACAGGTATGAATGTTTAGTTGCTCAACGTGTTTTGAGTGTGCAGGTTACATAAGCTTAGCAAAATCAGAGGCATAATTTGTTCCATACAAAGGGAGTTGTGAAGGAACGTTCTATTCGCGTAGATGGAGGAAGCTGCAACAATTTGGCTAGCATGGAGATGGTGGAGAAGCTATCTTTCACCATAAGACCATTGATAACCCACAAGTATAGGGGATCGCAACAGTTTTTGAGGGTAGAGTATTCAACCCAAATTTATTGATTCGACATAAGGGGAGCCAAAGAATATTCTCAAGTATTAGCAGCTGAGTTGTCAATTCAACCACACCTAAAAACTTAATATCTGCGACAAGGTATTTAGTAGCAAAATAATATGATAGTAGTGATGACGGTGGTAAAAGGTAACGATAATAAAAGTAATATTTTTAATATTTTATAGTGATGAAAACAATAGCAACGGAAAAGTAAATAAGCGAAGAACAATATATGGAAAGCTCGTAGGCAATGGATCGGTGATGGAGAATTATGCCGGATGCAGTTCATCATGTAACAGTCATAACCTAGGGTGACACAAAGCTAGCTCCAATTCATCAATGTAATGTATGCATGTATTCCGAATGGAAAAGAACTTGCATGACATCTTTTGTCCTACCCTCCCGTGGCAGCGGGGTCCTATTAAAAACTAAAGGATATTAAGGCCTTCTTTTAATAGAGTACCGGAACAAAGCATTAACACATAGCGAATACATGAACTCCTCAAACTACGGTCATCACCGGGAGTGGTCCCGATTATTGTCACTTCGGGGTTGCCGGATCATAACACATAGTAGGTGACTATAGACTTGCAAGATAGGACCAAGAACTCATATATATTCATGAAAACATAATAGGTTCAGATCTGAAATCATGGCACTCGGGCCCTAGTGACAAGCATTAAGCATAGCAAAGTCATAGCAACATCAATCTCAGAACATAGTGGACACTAGGGATTAAACCCTAACAAAACTAACTCGATTACATGATAAACCTCATTCAACCCATCATCGTCCAGCAAGCCTATGATGGAATTACTCACGCATGGCGGTGAGCATCATGAAATTGGTGATGGAAGATGGTTGATAATGACGATGGCGACGGATTTCCCTCTCCGAAACCCCGAACGGACTCCAGATCAGCCCTCCCGAGAGAGTTTAGGGCTTGGCGGCGGCTCCGTATCGTAAAACATGATGAATCCTTCTCCTTGGTTTTTTCTCCTCGAAGGAGAATATATAGAGTCCAGGTTGAGGTCGATGGAGCGTCAGGGGGCCCATGAGGCAGGGGGCGCGCCCCCACCTCGTGGACAGGTGGAGCCCCCCTGACGTGGATCTTCCTTCCAATATTTATTATATATTTTAAAATAATGCTCCGTTGATTTTCAGGTCATTCTGAGAACTTTTACTTCTGCACAAAAATAACACCATGGCAATTCTGCTGAAAATATCGTCAGTCCGGATTAGTTTCATTCAAATCATGCAAGTTAGAGTCCAAAATAAGGGCAAAAGTGTTTGGAAAAGTAGATACGACAGAGACGTATCAACTCCCCCAAGCTTAAACCTTTGCTTGTCCTCAAGCAATTCAGTTGATAAACTGAAAGTGATAAAGAAAAACTTTTACAAACTCTGTTTGCTCTTATTGTTGTAAATATGTAAAGCCAGCATTCAAGTTTTCAGCAAAGATTATGAACTAACCATATTCACAATAACATTTAGGTCCCATGTTTACTCATATCACTGGCATAATCAACTAGCGAGCAATAATAATAGATCTCGGATGACAACACTTTCTCAAAACAATCATAATATGATATAACAGGATGGTGTCTCACTATCCCTTTCTGAGACCACAAAACATAAATGCAGAGCACCTTTAAAGATCAAGGACTGACTAAACATTGTAATTCATGGTAAAGGAGAGCCAGTCAAGTCATACTCAATGTAAA
Organism: Triticum urartu; assembly: GCF_056163025.1. Taxonomy (NCBI): domain Eukaryota; kingdom Viridiplantae; phylum Streptophyta; class Magnoliopsida; order Poales; family Poaceae; genus Triticum; species Triticum urartu. The sequence continues at coordinate 556,209,674 of NC_141879.1, forward strand.
ATAACAGTAATGGATGTAAATGACATCAGTGCTCTCCAACTGGTGCTTTTTAATAAAAGGATGATGACTCAACATAAAAGTAAATAGATATGCCCTTTGCAGAGGGAAGCAGGGATTTGTAGAGGTGTCAGAGCTCGGTTTTGAAATAGATATGAATAATATTTTGAGCGGTATACTTTCATTGTCAACATAACAACCAGAAGATGGCGATATCTTCCATGCCACACACATTATAGGCGGTTCCCAAACAGAATGGTAAAGTTTATACTCCCCCTCCACCAACAAGCATCAATCCATGGCTTGCTCGAAACAACGAGTGCCTCCAACTAACAAGAGTCCCGAGGGAGTTTTGTTTGCAGTTATTTTGATTTGATTTGCATAAAGCATGTGACTGGGCATCCCGGTGACCAGCCATTTTCTCGTGAGTGAGGAGCGGAGTCCACTCCTCTTGAGAATAACCCGCCTAACATGGAAGATACGGACAACCCTAGTTGATACATGAGCTATTCGAGCATACAAAACAGAATGTTTATTTGAAGGTTTAGAGTTTGGCACATACAAATTTATTTGGAACGGCAGGTAGATATCGTATATAGGTAGGTATGGTGGACTCATATGGAATAACTTTGGGGTTTATGGAATTGGATGCACAAGCGGTATTCCCGCTTAGTACAGATGAAGGCTAGCAAAAGACTGGGAAGCGACCAGCTAGAGAGCGACAACATTCATGAACATGCATTAAAATTAATCAACACCGAATGCAAGCATGAGTAGGATATAATGCACCATGAACCTAAATATCGTAGAGACTATGTTGATTTTGTTTCAACTACATGCGTGAACATGTGCCAAGTCAAGCCACTCGAATCGTTCAAAAGAGAATACCACCCTATCATACCACATCACAACCATTTTAATAGCATGTTGGCACACAGAGTAAACCATTATAAGCTCCTAGCTAATTAAGCATGGCATAAGCAACTATAATCTCTAATTGTCATTGCAAACATGTTTATCCATAATAGGCTGAATTAGGAACGATGAACTAATCATATTTACAAAAACAAGAGAGGTCGAGTTCATACCAGCTTTTCTCATCTCAATAAGTTCATCATATAATCATCATTATTGCCTTTCACTTGCACGACCGAATAGTGTGGATAATAATAATAGTGCACGTGCTTTGGACTAAGCTGGAATCTGCAAGCATTCAATTCAAGAGAGAAGACAAGGTAATATGGGCTCTTTGTTAGGTTAGCAATAATGCATATGAGAGCCACTTTAACATTTTCATTATGGTCTTCTCCTATCGATCCCCAAAGAAAAGAAAAGAAATAAAACTATTTACACGGGAAAGCTCCCAACAAGCAAACGAAGAACGATAAATCTTTTTGGGTTTTCTTTTTAATTACTACTACAAGCATGGAAAGTAAACTAATTAAAAGCTACAACTAAAAAACTTTTTTTTGTTTTTATTAAGGTTTATTAAACACACAAGAAGAAAGCAAAAAAAAGGAAAATAAACTAGCATGGATGATACAATGAAAAAGTATGAGCACCGACACCTAGCATGAGTGTGTGAACGTGAATGTAATGTCGGTGAGAAATACGTACTCCACCAAGCTTAGGCTTTTGGCCTAAGTTGGTCTATGGCCACGGCTGGCCTAGCAGATATCCAAAGTAATAGTTGGGGTCGTACTGAGATCCAGCAGCTATTGCCTCATGAGCTGCCGCTTGGAGACGGGTCGTCTCGTACTCCTCTTATACTCGTCCGCCTCCTCCCTGATTATAACATATCTCTCTTTTGCCTGAAAGTCAAAGAAAGCAGGAGCAGGGAGAGCGACGTGATAGGTGCGTCGTCTGTCAAAGATTAGACGGTACTGGAGGAACTGATCGTTCCTCTCAACAAACTGATGACGAACCATGTCCCCATAATCCAAATAAACAAGAGGAAACTCAATATCATACCCACGTATAGGTATACCAAGAAAATTAGCTAGATGGGTTGCATAAATTCCACCGAAGAAATCTCCACTAAATCTATTATTATGCAACCTACGTGCAACAATGGCTCCCAAATTATAATGTCCATCTTCTAATACAGCACTCCTGAGAACACTGAGGTCAGAGACACACATGTGACATGCTTCATCCTTACCATTTATGCACCTACCTATGAAGAGAGCTAAATAATGTATAGCAGGAAAATGAATGCTCCCTATGGTAGCTTGTGTTATGTCTCTAGATTCCCCCACAGTTATATTAGCAAGAAAATCTCTAAATTCAGATTTGTGAGGTTCATTAGGACTACCCCATTGTGGAAGTTTGCAAGCAATGTTAAAATCCTCCAAGTCCATGGTATAAGTGTTGGGTTTCGTAGTAATTTCAAAAAATTTCCTACGCACACGCAAGATCATGGTGATGCATAGCAACGAGAGGGGGAGAGTGTGATCTACGTACCCTTGTAGATCGACAACGGAAGCGTTAACTTGGTTGATGTAGTCGTACGTCTCCACGGCCCGACCGATCAAGCACCGAAACTACGGCACCTGCGAGTTCTAGCACACGTTCAGCTCGATGACGATCCCCGGACTCCGATCTAGCAAAGTGTCAGGGAAGAGTTCCGTCTGCACGACGGCGTGGTGACGATCTTGATGTACTATCGTCGCAGGGCTTCGCCTAAGCACCGCTATAATATTATCGAGGACTATGGTGGAAGGGGGCACCGCACACGGCTAAGAATATGATCACGTGGATCAACTTGTGTGTCAAGGGGTGCCCCCTGCCCCCGTATATAAAGGATCAAGGGGAGGAGGCCGGCCGGCCCTCTATGGCGCGCCAAGGAGGAGTCCTCCTCCTAGTAGGAGTAGGACTCCTACTAGGAGGGGGAAAGAAGTGGGGAGGGAGAGGGAAAGGGGGGCGCCGCCCCCCCTCTCCTAGTCCAATTCGGACCAGGGGGAGGAGGCGCGCGGCCCACCTTTGGCTGCCCCTCTCTCTCCACTCAGGCCCATATGGCCCATTACTTCTCCAGGGGGGGGGGGGTTCCGGTAACCCTCCGGCTCTCCGGTTTTCTCCGAGATCACCCGGAACACTTCCGGTGTCCGAATATAGTCGTCCAATATATCAATCTTTATGTCTCGACCATTTCGAGACTCGTCGTCATGTCCGTGATCACATCCGGGACTCCGAACTAACTTCGGTACATCAAAACTCATAAACTCATAATATAACTGTCATCGAAACCTTAAGCATGCGGACCCTACGGGTTCGAGAACAATGTAGACATGACCGAGACACGTCTCCGGTCAATAACCAATAGCGGAACCTGGATGCTCATATTGGCTCCTACATATTCTACGAAGATCTTTATCGGTCAGACCGCATAACAACATACGTTGTTCCCTTTGTCATCGGTATGTTACTTGCCCGAGATTCGATCGTCGGTATCTTAATACCTAGTTCAATCTCGTTACCGGCAAGTCTCTTTACTCGTTCCGTAATACATCATCTCGCAACTAACTCATTAGTTGCAATGCTTGCAAGGCTTATGTGATGTGCATTACCGAGAGGGCCCAGAGATACCTCTCCGACAATCGGAGTGACAAATCCTAATCTCGAAATACGCCAACCCAACATGTACCTTTGGAGACACCTATAGAGCACCTTTATAATCACCCATTTACGTTGTGACGTTTGGTAGCACACAAAGTGTTCCTCCGGCAAACGGGAGTTGCATAATCTCATAGTCATAGGAACATGTATAAGTCATGAAGAAAGCAATAGCAACATACTAAACGATCGGGTGCTAAGCTAATGGAATGGGTCATGTCAATCAGATCATTCATCTAATAATGTGATCCCGTTAATCAAATAACAACTCCTTGTTCATGGTTAGGAAACATAACCATCTTTGATTAACGAGCTAGTCAAGTAGAGGCATACTAGTGACACTCTGTTTGTCTACGTATTCACACATGTATTATGTTTCCGGTTAATACAATTCTAGCATAAATAATAAACATTTATCATGATATAAGGAAATAAATAATAACTTTATTATTGCCTCTAGGGCATATTTCCTTCAATAAGAATTTTCATAAAGATCAAACAGGACAGTTTGAGAGTTGCGTGATGATGAAAATTCAAACCTCCTCACAAAGGAATCAGTGAGATGGTGGTACTGGCGGCACTTATCCGCCTCGAACCTCTCAAGATCAGCATTACGCACATATGCGTTAAATTCTTCCTTGATTCCTGTTCGATCCATAAAGTCCTCTGAAGGCCATTCACAAGCCCGCACTTGAGCTTCCCTCGGTGGTTCTTCATCGGCATCGCGTATTTTGAGCTTGGGTCCTTACTTCTTTGAAGGACCACCTTGGTACATTTTCCTAAACATATTTGTTCCTCTGAAAAATTTCTGAAATTTTTAGTAACTTCAAAATAAAAGTGAATCAAACTCAACAATATTGATAGCAACTACTCCTACAAGTGCCTAGAGGCAATATCATGCATCAAAACTACTTTTGACCACATAAATATGACATGCAAGCTCAAGAACAGGGTCACCTAAGCAGCAAAAATATGCAATGACTAAAGCACTCGAACAAAAACTAATTGGACCATTGAAGGAGTCACATACCAAGGAACAATCCCCCAAAGCAGTTTTGTGAGAGGTGCTTTGAGTAAGGAGATCGAAAATGGCAGCAAAATGAGCTTGGATTCGGATTTGAGCTAGTTAGTGGTGTTTGTGGGAGGAAGGAGTGTGTGGTAGCTGGAGTAAGTGGAGGAGAGCCACCATGGGCCCACGAGGCAGGGGGCGCGCCCTCCACCCTCGTGGCCAGGTGCTTGCTCCCCCTGCTGTGTTCTCAGTGCCAGATATTCTCAAATATTCTAGAAAAAAATCATATTTAAATTTCAGGGCATTTGGAGAACTTTTATTTTCGAGGTATTTTTTATTTATTGCATGGATAATTCAGAAAACAGACAGAAATTACTATTTTTGCTTTATTTAATAACAAAAGGTAAAAAGAGGGTACAAAGATTTGTGTTTTCTAAATTCATCCATCTCATGCTCATCAAAAGGAATCCACTAACAAGGTTGATCAGGTCTTGTTAACAAACTCATTCCGAATAACATGAAACCGGAGAATTTTCGAATAACACTAGGTTACCTCAACGGGGATATGCATGTCCCCAATAATAAGAATATCATATTTCTTCTTGACAGTAGGTAGAGGAAATTCAAAACCTCCAAAAATAATCGATGGAATTTTTCCAATAGAGTTTATACTATGAACTTGAGGTTGTTTCCTCGGAAAGTGTACCATATGCTCATTGCCATTAGCATGAAAAGTGACATTGCCTTTGGTGCAATCAATAACAGCCCCTACAGTCTTCAAAAAGGGTCTTCCAAGAATAATAGACATACTATCGTCCTCGGGAATATCAAGGATAACAAAGTCTGTCAAAATAGTAACGTTTGCAACCACAACAGTCACATCCTCACAAGTACCGACAGGTATAGCAGTTGATTTATCAGCCATTTGCAAAGATATTTTAGTAGGTGTCAACTTATTCAAATCAAGTCTACGATATAAAGAGAGAGGCATAACACTAACACCGGCTCCAAGATCACACAAAGCAGTTTTAACATAGTTTCTTTTAATGGAGCATGGTATAGTTGGTACTTCTGGATCTCCTAGTTTCTTAGGTATTCCACCCTTAAAAGTATAATTAGCAAGCATGGTGGAAATTTCAGCTTCCGGTATCTTTCTTTTATTTGTAACAATTTCTTTCATATACTTAGCATAAGGATTCATTTTGAGCATATCAGTCAAACGCATACGCAAGAAGATAGGTCTAATCATTTCAGCAAAGTGCTCAAAATCCTCATCATCCTTTTTATTGGATGGTTTAGGAGGAAAAGGCATGGGTTTCTGAACCCATGGTTCTCTTTCCTTACCGTGCTTCCTAGCAACAAAGTCTCTCTTATCATAACCTTGATTCTTTGATTGTGGGTTATCAAGATCAACAACAGGTTCAATCTCTACATCATTATCATTACTAGGTTGAGCATCAACATGAACATCATCATTAACATTATTACTAAGTTCATGTTCATTACCAGATTGTGTTTCAGCATCAGAAATAGAAATATCGTTGGGATTCTCAGGTGTGTCAATAACAGGTTCACTAGAAGCATGCAAAGTCCTATCATTTTTCTTTTTCTTCCTCTTAGAAGGACTAGGTGCATCAATAATATTTCTCTGAAAATATTGCTCAATTCTCTTAGGATGGCCCTTAGTATACAAAGGTTCCTGAGTCATTTTACCACCTCTAGTCATAACTCTAACAACATTATCATTTTTCTTACTATTTAATTCATTGAGCAAATCATTTCGAGCTTTAAGTACTTGTTCTACTTGAGTGGTAACCGTAGAAGCATGTTTACTAATAAGTTTAAGTTCACCTTTAACATTAGGCATATGATCACCCAAGTGTTCAAGCATATCAGCATTGCATTTTAATTCTCTACCAAAATAAGCATTGAAGTTTTATTGTTTAACCATAAAGTCATCAAACTCATCCAAGCATGGGCTAGCAAACTTAGTGAATGGGATTTCAACTTTATCATATCTATAGAGAGAATTTACCTTTACTACCTGTGTCGGGTTATCAAGACCATGTACTTCTTCAACAGGCGGTAAATTAAGACCATGTATTTCTTCAATAGGAGGTAAATTCTTAACATTTTCAGCTTTAATGCCTTTTTCTTTCATAGATTTCTTTGCCTCTTGCATATCTTCAGGACTGAGAAATAGAATACCCCTCTTCTTCGGAGTTGGCTTAGGAGTTGGTTCAGGAATTGGATCAGGAAGTGTCCAATTATTTTCATTAGTCAACATATTATTCAACAGAACTTCAGCTTCATCCGGTGTTCTTTCCCTGAAAACACAACCAGCACAACTATCCAGGTGGTCTCTGGAAGCATCGGTTAGTCCATTATAAAAGATATCAAGTATTTCATTTTTCCTGAGAGGATGATCAGGCAAAGCATTAAGTAATTGGAGAAGCCTCCCCCAAGCTTGTGGGAGACTCTCTTCTTCAATTTGTACAAAATTATATATTTCCCTTAAAGCAGCTAGTTTCTTATGAGCGGGGAAATATTTAGCAGAGAAGTAATAAATCATATCCTGGGGACTATGCACACAACCAGGATCAAGAGAATTAAACCATATCTTAGCATCACCCTTTAATGAGAACGGAAATATTTTAAGGATATAATAATAGCGAGTTTTCTCATCATTAGTGAACAGGGTGGCTATATCATTTAATTTAGTAAAATGTGCCACAACAGTTTCAGATTCATAGTCATAGAAAGGATCAGATTCAACCAAAGTAATTATCTCAGGATCAACAGAGAAATCATACTCCTTATCAGTAACAAAGATAGGTGAAGTAGCATAAGCAGGATCATATTTCATTCTAGCATTCAGAGTTTTTTGTTTCAGCTTAGCTAATAATTTCTTAAGATCACTCCTATCATTGCAAGCAAGAAAATCTCTAGCAGTTTCTTCATCCATAACATATCCTTCAGGAACAATAGGTAATTCATATCTAGGGGGAGAGTCTTCATCATCACTTTCATCAATATTATCAGTTTCAATAATTTCATTCTCTCTAGCCCTAGCAAGTTGTTCATCAAGAAATTCACCAAGTGGCACAATAGTATCAAGCATAGAAGTAGTTTCATCATAAGTATCATGCATAGCAGAAGTGGCATCATCAATAACATGCAACATATCAGAATGAATAGCAGGTGTAGGTGTGGTGTAGGTGTCGCAAGCTTACTCAAAACAGAAGGTGAATCAAGTGCAGAGCTAGAAGGCAGTTCCTTACCTCCCCTCGTAGTTGAGGGATAAATTTTTGTTTTCGCGTCTTTCAAGTTCTTTATAATGATAAGCAGATATAAATCCCAAGTGACTCAAAGAATAGAGCTATACTCCCCGGCAACAGCGCCAGAAAATAGTCTTGATAACCCACAAGTATAGGGGATTGCAACAGTTTTCGAGGGTAGAGTATTCAACCCAAATTTATTGATTCGACACAAGGTGTTGGGGATATTACTACTGGGCGTAAACCGGCCTATCTGGGCCGGGTTAACTTCGTCAGCAGTTAAAGCCCAAGAAGACAGATGAGGGCTCAAGGCCCATGGTCGGGTCAAGGCCTGTAGCCGTAAACCGGCATTAGTAGTCAACTTGTATTGTAAGTTAGGAATAAGTAGAGACCAAACCGGACACACCTATGAGCCGGTATTGGGACTCTGTAAACCGACGGGAGTCACCCGTGTATATAAGGGGACGACCCGGCGGCGGTTCAGGGACAACAGACAACAACTCGAGACATAGGCGAAACTTGTTTGCTCCCTAGTCATCGAAACTCCATCAATTCCATCACAACTAGACATAGGCTTTTACTTTCATTGAAGGGGCCGAACTAGTATAAACTCTCTTGCGTCCCTGTGTCCGCTTTAACCCCTTCAAGCTAACCCGTCGTGATGGCTCCACGACTAAGTCCTTTCTCTAGGACAGCTGTCGTGACAAAACCACGACAGTTGGCGCCCACTGTGGGGCTATCGCACGATGGTTTCCGGTTCTTGGAGGGCCACTTTGAAGGACTCGAGGGCTACGCGGTAGGCCGGATGACTAAGAGTCGTCGCGGCAAGTTCTACATCGACGACGCAGGCTGGGCCCCGAGGCCGGCTCAATTGAGTACGGGTACCGGGTCCCCTTTGGAGGCATTCACGTTTTCATTAGCAAGATCGGTGAACCGGGCCCTGAGCCGGACATCTGCACTGACCTCGTCGAGACGGCTCAGCGTGCGCGATCCGCCCGGGTTAAACCGGCCATGAAGCATGCCTTCGTGGGAGTCATCCACGGAGGAAGTTATGAGGATGAATCGGAATCTCGCGGCGATACTGTCGTTTGTTCCGATGACGAGTCATCGACCAGAGAAACCGAATCTCTTTATCAGCTACAAGACGGCCGGATTGGGGGCTGTTCTGATGGCGACAGCATTCCGGACCCCTCTGATCTGCCCAACCGGGTTGGAATATTCATGACTGGCACACAGGCAGCGCTTCATTCTTCGACCGCTGCAGCAACAACCTCCGGTTCAGTAGCAGCGACGGCTGCCGGGGCAGGAGGCCCTGTGCGCCCGCCGGCTCAAGTTCTATCAGAGCTGTTTGATGCATTGGCTGTGCTAATGACGGAGGCTAATCCGGTGGATCAGGGCGTTCACAACGCCGAGATTGTAAAAGTGAAGGAACAGATCACCCAGGCCAAGGCAGATCTGGCAGCTGAGGACTCCAGGATGGCCACGGAGCGGGCCGCTTTAGACGCACAAGTCTACAGGCTCATGTTGGACCAGAATGCGTCGCAGGAAGTCATGAGGAGGAAGTACCGATCCCGTTTGCCTCCGGTTTTTGAAGCCAGAGACCTTTTCAACACTCCAGGAGTAGGAACCGGCAATCCGCTGGAGGGAAACCGGGCGGAAGCTCCCGGGACCGGGTCACCGGTTCAGCGTCGTCAGATGGACCCGCCTCGTCAAAACACCGTTATACCTCAGGCTGTTTTAACACCTCCGGGTCACTACCCCAACCCGATGGACAATCTCGTTGCCGCTGCTGCACGGCTGGAGGCTATTCCAATTGAAGGTGATTCGCCGCAGGCAGTAGAGACCCGACGGGTCAAGGAGCTTCTGAGGACAGCTTTGGTCCAACAAGAAGCATACTCGTACAGCCGCGACCGGATCCACTCAACCCCCCGTCCAAGCCGGAGCTATAGCAGACATATGGATGAACCGGCAGTGTCGAGTAATGAACGATGTGGAGCACACCATGGCAACAACCCGACGGGTGGTGCTGATAACGCTCAGGAGGTGGTGAACCGGGCCCGAGCGCACAGAGAGGCTGAGTTAGCCACACAACATCAGGCTTGGCAGCTCACGCCGGTTCGTCCAACCATCTCGATCAAACCTGGTGTTACTTCTAGTTCTTTGGGAGTGCCTTGCCTTATCCCCGCTTTACGCAATGTGCGCCTGCCCAAGGATTTCAAGGGCCCGCGCAAGGTACCAAATTACACGGCGGATCAGCCTTCGGAGACATGGGTGGAGAGCTATGAGATGGCCATGGAGATGCTTGATGTGGATGACGCGGCGTGTGCGAAATACTTCACCATGATGCTTGAAGGAACGGCCCGTACTTGGTTAAAAAGCTTGCCGGCTAATTATATCAGTTCATGGGCCCAATTGCGAGCCCGGTTTATCAGCAATTTCAAGGATACATGTAAACAGCCTATGTCGATAGTGGACTTAGCTGCATGCGTCCAGAAGGAAGGAGAGTCAATGACTCATTGGGTGCACCGGGTTTCACAAGTGTTGCACTCATCAGACCGCATCAACACTGACGCCGCAGTATTAACCCTAGAAGGCAACTGCCGGTTTGGGCCCCTGAAGCTGAAGTTGGGACGGATGAAGCGTCATTGCACTGACATGGGGACCCTCATGGCCGCTTTGGTGAAATATGCTGATTCTGATAGTACCAAGGATCCCGAATCTGATGATGACAAGACAGGGAAGGGAAAGAAGAACAGCAACTCCAAAGGTCAGCAGCATCACTGGGCAGGCAATGGTGGTGGAGGCAAGCGTAAAGCGGATGGTAACATGGACTTTGTGGCTAATACTAATGCCCAAGACAATGGCCTTCTAATAATTTCCGGTATGATCACGAATCTGGCGGTGGCTCAGGATCCGGGCCGGGTTACGGTGGAGGAAGTTCCGGTTCAGGATTTAATGGTAATCCGGGCGGACATAATGGTCAAAATAGTCAGAACAACCAGGATGGTTACAACCAACAGCAGCAACAGTCAGGTTACTAGAGCAACCCAAAGCAGTTGAGTAGTGGGCAGTATCATGTCTTCACCACTAGCTTGGACAAGCGAGACCGGAAGGTTCAGAGGCGGGCGGTCAACTCTGTTGAACCGGCCATACCCCGTTATCTACGTTGGTCTGAACAGCCAATCATATGGAGCAGAGAGGATCACCCTCCCCAGGTCGATAATCTGGTTCAGTTGGCTCTGGTGGTGGCGCCTCAGGTGGGAGGTTACAAGTTCACCAAGGTTCTCATGGATGGAGGTAGCAGCATTAATATCTTGTACTATGAGACCTTCCGTCGTATGGGTCTGACAGACAAAAATCTTAAACCATCTAATACGGTGTTCCACGGTGTGGTACCTGGCAGATCAGCATATCCTATTGGTAAGATAGCTCTGGAAGTGGCCTTTGGGGATGATCATGATTCCAGGTCGGAGACATTGATGTTTGAAGTAGTGAAAATCCAAAGTCCATATCACGCCCTATTTGGGCGACCGGCCTACGCCAAGTTTATGGCACGACCCTGTTATGTGTATTTGCAGCTCAAGATGCCGGGTCACAAGGGGACAATAACGGTTCACGGAAGCCACAAAATCGCTCTGGAGTGCGAGGAAGGTGATGCGGCCTATGCAGAGTCAGTTTGTGCCATCGAGGAGCTGAAGTATTATAAGGACAATGTTGATCCGGCGGACATGACTCCATTAAAGAAGCCAACTATGGAGCATGATCCGGCCCTGAAGTTCAAATCAACAGTAGAAACTAAGCTTGTTGACTTTGTACCTGGCGATTCGTTCAAGCAGTTCAGCATTAGTGCTAATTTGGATCCGAAATAGGAAAGCGCGCTCATCGAGTTCATCCGTGAGAATCGGGACATTTTTGCATGGAAGCCCTCTGACATGCCAGGTGTACCGAGGCAACTCGCTGAGCACACCCTTAATGTGGATCCTAAATACAAACCGGTGAAACAGTTCCTCCGCCGGTTTAACGAAGAAAGACGCAAGGCAATTGGAGAAGAGGTAGCCAGGCTCTTAGCAGCTGGTTTTATTGTTGAAGTTTTTCACCCTGAGTGGCTTGCTAATCCGGTGCTGGTCCTTAAGAAAAACGGCACCTGGCGCATGTGTGTGGATTACACAGATCTTAATAAAGCTTGTCCAGCAGATCCTTTTTCCCTCCCCCGTATTGATCAAATTATTGATGCTACGGTGGGTTGTGAGCGTTTAAGTTTTTTGGATGCATATTCTGGCTATCATCAGATCAAAATGGCAGTTAAGGACCAGGAGAAAACGGCATTCATAACTCCCTTTGGAGCCTTCTGCTATGTGTCTATGCCCTTTGGGCTCAAGAGTGCTCAGGCAACTTATCAACGTTGTGTGCAAAATTGTCTACACAAATAGATTGGCCATAATGTACACGCCTACGTGGATGATATCATGGTTAAATCCAGGGAGAAGGAGACTCTGATTGGTGATTTAAAGGAAACTTTTGATAACCTGAGGACATACAAGATGATGCTTAATCCGGACAAATGCGTCTTCGGTGTACCGGCGGGAAAATTATTAGGCTTCCTGGTGTCCAATAGGGGAATTGAGGCTAATCCGGAGAAGATCATAGCCATCACCTCCCTCGTTAAACCGAAGTGTATCAATGATGTTCAACGTCTGGCAGGCCGGATTGCCGCGTTAAGCCGGTTTATCAGTCGTCTAGGTGAGAAGGCAATCCCTTTGTATCAGATGTTGAAGAAGACGGATCAGTTTGTCTAGAGTTTTGCTGCCGATGAAGCGTTTGAGGACTTAAAGTGGCAATTGGCCAATCCGCCTATGCTCGCCGCTCCCATTGACAAGGAGTCATTACTGCTATATGTTGCTGCTAATGCTCGGGTGGTCAGCGTGGCTATTGTGGTGGAGCGAAAGGAGGCAGGTAAGGAGCATCCGGTTCAATGTCCGGTCTATTATATCAGCGAGGTGCTCATTGAGTCCAAGCAAAGGTATCCGCATTGGCAGAAGCTGGTGTATGGAGTTTTCATGGCAAGCCGGAAGCTTAAACAATACTTCCAAGGGCATCTAATTACGGTGGTCAGTTCTGCTCCTTTGGGGGATATCATCCAGAACCGGGAAGCAACTGGCCGAATTGCCAAGTGGGCTATAGAGCTTGGGCCGCACGATTTGAAGTATGTGCCTCGGACGGCGATCAAGTCTCAAGCACTGGTTGATTTTATCAATGATTGGATGGAGATGCAAGCACCTGAAGAAAAGCCGGATCACACATATTGGACCATCCATTTTGACGGATCCAGGCAACTGGAAGGCTCGGGGGCTAGAGTCGTATTAACTTCCCCACGAGGTGATAAGTTTTGTTATGTTCTCCATTTAATGTTCCCTTGTACTAACAATGCAGCTGAGTATGAAGCCTTGCTCCATGGTCTCCGGATGGCTAAGGAGATGAATCTAAGTCGAGTTAAGTGCATCGGTGACTCGGACCTCGTGGCTCAGCAAGTGTCTGGCACTTGGGACTCCAAGGACCCACTCATGGCAGCATATCATCGTGAGGTGGACATTGTCGCAGGTCATTTCAAAGGCTATCAGGTGGACCATGTGGACCGGCGGAAAAATGAAGCGGCGGACGCCTTGAGCCGGCTGGGCTCTCAGCGCAAACCGGTTCCGCCCAATGTTTTTCTGGATGTGCTGCACAACCTGTCGGTCAAGATCCCCAGTGAAGCGGATTTGGCTATTCCTGATCCGGAGGCTCAATTGGTGGCAGCTCTTCATGTTATTCCGGATTGGACGCTTCCTTACCTGGCGTACAAGAACCGGGGCGAGTTACCAGAGGATGAGATTCTGGCCCGACAGATAATCCGGCGATCCAAGTCCATGACTATTATCAACGGCGAGTTGCATCATTGCAGCGTGTCAGGAGCATTTCAACGCTGTGTGTCTCCTGAAGAAGGCCGTGAAATTTTGCGTGAGATCCATGAAGGAGATTGTGGTCACCACACCAGTTCAAAATCTCTGGTAGCTAAAGCGTTTCGCCATGGCTTCTATTGGTTAACTGCTCATGCTGATGCGGAGGATCTGTTCAGACGATGTGATGGTTGCCAAAAGTTCTCAAGACGTGCTCATGTACCGGCTCAAGAATTGAGAATGATTCCAATTACTTGGTCGTTTGCGACTTGGGGGCTGGATATGGTTGGGCCTTTCAAAAGGTCCAAAGATAAGAAAACCCACCTCCTGGTGGTGGTTGACAAGTTTACAAAATGGGTGGAGGCAGAACCTGTTAGCAAGTGTGATGCGGCCACGGTAGTTCAGTTCATTAAAAAGGTGATTTTCTGGTTTGGCTTTCCACGTAGTATCATCACAGATAATGGTACCAATTTGTTCAAAGGTGCCATGAAGGAGTTCTGCGAACGGGAGCACATCCGGCTCGACGTTTCATCAGTGGCACACCCACAGTCCAATGGTCAAGCAGAAAGAGCTAATCAAGAGATCTTGAGAGGCATCAAGCCCCGGCTCATGGTTCCTTTGCAGAGAACGCCAGGTTGTTGGGTAGAAGAATTACCATCTGTGTTATGGAGCATCAATACAACACCCAACAGGTCAACATGATACACACCGTTCTTCATGGTTTATGGAGCGGAGGCAGTTCTCCCCAGTGATATCCATCATGATTCACCTCGTGTGACGGCTTATATTGAAGCGGATAACGAGACAACACGACAAGATGCTTTGGACCGGTTGGATGAAGAGCGTGACATAGCGGCCGCCCGATCGGCGATTTATCAACAGGATCTTCGTCGTTATCACAGTCACCGAGTCAGAACCAGAACCTTCCAGGAAGGAGATTTGGTGCTTCGGCTCATCCAAGATCAGACTGATATGCATAAGTTATCCCCACCTTGGGAGGGGCCTTTCGTGGTCAGCAAGAATCTGCACAACGGGTCATACTATCTGATCGATATTCGAGAGCATAAGGACTCACGTACATCAGAGGAGGAAACCAACAGGCCGTGGAACATAGCTCATCTTCGGCCTTATTATACCTGAGCCATTGGTTCTACCTATGTACATATTACAACGATGTATATATTATGATTAACTATAATAAACGGGAACCTCAGCTAAAGCGGGGTATCTGTTCTTTTACATCATGTGTGGTTACACGGAGTTGTTCTAAAGCGGCCTTCGGTTTACCCCTTGAGTTCGCTTTTCTAAAAGCATCGTGTTATATCACTTGGAGGTTTGGTCGTGTCCGAACCAATACCATACCTCTTGATAGGCGAGAGCCACCAGATCACTTGGGGACTTGGTCATGTCTGAACCACTCATGCCTCTTGATCGGCCTAAGGCCACAGAATCACTTGGGGGCTTGGTCGAACCCGAACCATCGCCATGCCACTTGGTCGGCATAAATGCCACGGTTTCATTTGGGGACCTGGCTGACTAGAACCATAGTTACACCTAACGGGAGCTTGGTCGTGTTCGGCCATGGTAACGCCATTTGATCAGCTCAAATAAACCTTTTTTGCAAACGGTTTTCTCATTGCTTTTGCTTCGCACTTTTCTTTGCAAGATACTTTTTTCTTTTTTATTGCGTTCTTTTTAAACCGACAAAGTTTTTTCAACCAATCCATTGACAGAACACAGTTCACGTCAATCCGGAGACTATTTGCCCGGTTTGATCCTTATTGTTAACATCCTCTTATGGAGTAACACGGTGTTTATTATAACCCGGCATGGTTTACATGGTAAACCAGCGTCATATATATACAGGAGCTGTTATCTCCTCCAACAATGTGGGTTTGCAAAACTCCACTTCAAGATTGGCCACGCCAACTTCACGCTCAACAATGGCAGGTATTATGTATCTCAAAAGTTGGGTTATATACTTAATTTTTTTTGATGTTTTGACTTCATATATGCAGACATCATATTCCGCCTGATGGTACAACCGCGGTGGCACTTGAAGAGTTTCTTATTGCAGAAAGCGCTTTGGAAAATTCATCACCACAGGAAGAACAAATTATGCATGAAGGCATATCAACATCTAAAGTATCAGCTAGCCTATTACAAGGCAACACAGTGCCCATAATAATATCATTGTCTTTTGCAAAGGAGAGGCAGTTTTAAAACCGGCTTCCGGTTCAAGCTTGGTCACCAGCCTGGCCTGATGGTTGTGGGTCATCCTGCGCTGCTTCAGCCTCCGTTTCTCTACCTAATGGCTGGAAATCAACAGTTGTCCAGTCGATTCCCATTAATGCTTGAAAAACAGCTTCATCATGGATCAGCAATGACGGGTCAATATCGGGAGCGTAAGTATGCTTACGGATTGGAGGGATCAGATTTTCCGATTCATGGATTGGTGCAGCTATTCGCTTGTTCTGATTGTCATATTGGGCTTGATAATGAGACAAGTCTGCTTCTTCAGCCAATTGACAAGCTAGCGGACGTACCTCCCGGTTTATTGCTCGCAGATCCGCTTCACCAAATTCTGACCCGTCTTCCTTCAAGCTGGGATAGCCCTGAGCCGCTTCAATAGGATCAAAACCCGGCACCCAGGCTTTTGCCCGGATTAAGGCATTAATCGCACCAGTTCGAGCAGCAGATTTCTTCAGCTCTTCAACCCGGGCAGGAAGCACCGACAGTTTCATCAGAGTGTCTTGAATCAAAGTGGGCGCCGGTTTGTTATGGGATGCGGTACAGATGATCCGCTGGGCACCAGTATACAATTGTTCAACCAATGTATAGGCGGCTTTCAGTTTCTTCCGCACATCTGACCCCAGGTGACCAATGCGTGTCCCTGAAATACCATAAAGGGTTAATAAACCGGCAACTCTGTAAGAAGGCAGAGCCAATTTAGAAGTCAAACTGACTTACCAAAGATAGAAGTAGTCATGGCATGCACGTGCCGCTTTATGCTGGTCAGTTCATCCGTCACTGGTTTTAGTGCAGCCTCGGCATCCTCTGCTCGTTTGATTAAAGCGGACTTTTCAGTGGCCCAATCCGCCCGCTTCTTCTTGAAGCTCTCCTTAAGCTGTTCCATGGCGCTTAAAGCGTTGGTTAATTCCTCTTTTGCTTTGGAGGTTTCAGCTTGTTGGGTTTTCAGGTTTTCTTGGAGATCGGTGACTTGGCTTTCTTTCATTTTCAGCGCCGCCTGCATGCAGACAGTTATATGCTTCAACAAAATGGTACAAGGATTGAAGTACCAACCACATAACAAGTTATGCACTTAGCACTTAGGGGCTAATGTATATTCGATCTTCATCTTTCAATTGCTTACAAAGTCCCAAGATCAATACAAGTATTCAACTTGGCACTTGGGGGCTAATGGCTATTTGCTCATATATATATTCTGATGCGGCAATCTCAATTACTTAAAGTACCGGTTTAACTACGCTAAGTTGAACCGGCCCTTGGGGGCTACATCGACGAATTTCAGAGTATTAATATTTATGTTAGTAAGTCCCGGTTTGAAAGAAGATTACAAACCGGCCCTTGGGGGCTAGGAGAGTCAGCAAGTATTGAAGCGTACAAGCAGGAAAGAGCATATGGAAGTTACCTCGTATTTATCCTTCATCATATTAACCAGACTGGCTTCATAGTCACGGCTGGTATACAGCCGGTTCAGGTAGCCGGAATGGATATCTTGGGCGTTCAGAGCAGCGTAAGTTGCCAGATCAGCATTCCACTTGCCTTTACAAAAGGCAGCAAATTCTTCCTTGGTAGAATGTTTGGACAAAGCAACAGGATTGCTTGGCTTGGTATGGCCAGTGCCAGTAATGACAACCTCGTCCTCCTGAGTGTCGCCGGTTTGCACTGGAGCTGTTGGCTTATTAGTAGGTTTTGCTGGACCGGTGGATCTCTCAATCCGGATGGAGCCTGTGGGCTGATTGACAGGACCTGAGGCATCAGTAGGCCTTTCTTCAGCAATAAGATCGTCGTATGGCTGCGGTGGATCGTTGGGTATATCCTCAGGAATAGCCGCTTCAAGATCGGGTGTCTTGCCTGGCTCAAGAACGGCATCTTCTTCGGCCACTTTGTCCAGGCGGGCCTTCTTGCTTGGCCTAGGTTTGGCCCTGAAAAGAATAACAAAATCAAATACAACATATGTTCTAAGGCGATATGCTGCAAGTATCATAATAAGTATAGCTTACCCAAGCACCGTTTTGAGCGGTGGCAGCTGAGTAGCCGATGACTTGCCAGAAGATGAGTGGGAAGTAACCTGGTAATCGGAGTCAGATGGATTAAGAGGTTGACGAAAGCAGCCCGCTTTAGGACAATCACTGACAATCAAATTAGAGACCTCTGAACGGCGTTTCCGAACTGGACTGTTTGGTAAACTGGCGGAGGTAACTACCTGGCCGCTGTGCCGGGTTGTGCGACGAGCTTCGTGCTGTTGAGTCTTCATAAGAAATTTGGGATCCAAATAAGCAAGAGGATGAGAAAATTTAACTTTCTGGTTTGCCTGACGGATTTTTAGCGAAGGCAAAGGTTCTGAATCGGAAGAGAGAATAATTACCTCTGCAGCATCAGCGTGGCTGGCTTCGGCACATCCTGACAAATATCATCATCAATAAGACGCATGAAAAATAAGCCAAGTGAGTCAAGCTCTACCTAAGGTCCGGATTATCCCCATCATCATCAGGGGCCGGATTAGAAGATGCAGTAGTCCTTTTCCTATCTTTACAGCTTTAGTCTTTTGCCGGGTTGCTCTTTCCGGTTTGTCTGGTTTTTCCGGTTTCTCCCGCAACAATTTCTTGCTCCAAAACGGATCATTGCCCTGATTACACAGACACTGATATTAAACAATGACCAGATATATCAATAATAGATTCAGCAAAAGGAAAAATCAAGGTCTTACAGCTGGCGGTTTGTTGGTAGCACAGAAGGGAAGCAGGCCGTTTTTAGCACAAATATGTTCCGGTTCATTCAGCATCTTATTCACAGCTTCTGTGATTTCTTCATTGGTGAGCTGGATTTTGGAATGTCGCAGTGGGTCATCAACACTGCCGGTATACTCGCACATCAAACCGGAGCGCTGACTAAGGGGCAGTATGCTCCATGATATCCAACAACGAGCGAGATCAACCCCTGTTAAACCGTTGGCCATAAAGGCTCTGAGCTTCGACAGTTGAGGAGCATATTTGCTTCTCTCCTGGGCAGTCAATCTTTGCAGAAAAGGGTGTGTATTGCTGAGCCGCTCCGGACGAAAGCCGGGCAAGGGATTCTCACCAGTAGGGGAGGTATCTTTGTAGTACAACCATGTCTGATTCCATTCTTTGGGGTGACTGTGCAGTTTGGCATGAGGGTATGTGACCTCTTTCCTTTTTTGGATCGCCACGCCACCCAACTCCGTATTGGAGCCGTCAGTAAACTCAGTACGGCGGTTTAGATGGAAAAGCTCTCGGAACAATTCCACTGTGGGCTCCTCTTGAAAGAACGCTTCACAGAGCACTTGGAAGTGACACATATTTGTAACAGAATTGGGGCCAGTATCTTGTGGATGGAGTTGGAAATTGGCCAAAACATCTCGGTAAAATTTAGAACCGGGTGGCTTAAAGCCCCGAGCTAAGTGATCTACGAAAACAACAACTTCTCCTTCTTGAGGAGTGGGAGGGCAATCTTTGCCAGGAGCCCTCCAATGGATGGTATCTTTGCTGCCTAAAGCGCCGATCAGGACTAGATCTTCCAGCTGAGCCTCCGTGACGCGAGAAGGAACCCAATTGCATTCATATACTTGCTTGGCCATGATGGAATCTACAAGGTAGAAGATCTCGGTTCAAAAATATATTTGATCAAGGTACATTGGTATGTGCAATGTTAAACCGGAGATAGATCTATCTGAACCGAAGTTTTATGAAGCAACAACATCTAGCGGTTCAACAAGGGGACTAATGGTATATACCGGTTTGGCAATTTTTTCCTACAAGGTTAAACCGCCGGGTTTAAACATTGAAGCAGAGGAGTAAGTTTACAGAAACAGATTTCGTAAGATTTCTCTACAGCGATGGATCTGAAGCAAGTTTAGAAAAAAAGATAAATATTCAGAGGTCCAAAAGGAGCAGTACCGAATCAATGAGCAAGACGTACATACAGATCTATGGTTTTGAGATGTGTAAGTGAAGGCGAAGGGTAAATAGCTACCACTACATAGAATAAAGATTTGCGGAGCCATCTAAAGATCTATCGTATGAACAAGAGGCAGATGATGAACACTGAAGAACTGTGAAACCCTAGGTCAGATCTGCGGGGGAGAGGATAGAAGATTTACCGGAGCTGAGGAAGACGCGGAAAGTTGCCGCGATGCTCTGGTGCACTCAGGTTGATGCAGCGGCCAAGGTTGAGGCAGAGGTCGATGGCGGCGGCGGAGCTCCGAGGCTGGCGACGCGAGGAAGACGAAGAAGACACGAAGGGGAGAAAAGAAATGACCCTTCGGTCCCATTTATAAGGCGAAGGAACATGGGTCAGGCGCGGCAATCAAGGGGCCAAGAAACGGAGCTGTCGCCTCGAATTCTGCAGATCTATTAAACAAAGAAGCATAATGGATAGCTTCGTTATGACAGGTGATGTCACTCCGGTTTACAGCAGTCAGAGAAGATGACATCATGGCGGTTTATCAATTTATGAGAAGATGTTGAAGATGAAGCTTTTGTTAAAGGATTGACATGAACCCGTTCAAATCAATCTGGGGCCTAATGTTGGGGATATTACTACTGGGCCTATCTGGGCCGAGTTAACTCCGTCAGCAGTTAAAGCCCAAGAAGACACATGAGGGCTCAAGGCCCATGGTCTGGTCAAGGCCTGTAGCCGTAAACCGGCATTAGTAGTCAACTTGTATTGTAAGTTAGGAATAAGTAGAGACCAAACCGGACGCACCTATGAGCCGGTATTGGGACTCTGTAAACCGACGGGAGTCACCTGTGTATATAAGGGGACGACCCGGCGGCGGTTTAGGGACAACAGACAACAACTCGAGACATAGGCGAAGCTTGTTTGCTCCCTAGTCATCGAAACTCCATCAATTCCATCACAACTAGACGTAGGCTTTTACCTTCATTGAAGGGGCCGAACTAGTATAAACTCTCTTGCGTCCCTGTGTCCGCTTTAACCCCTTCAAGCTAACCCGTCGCGATGGCTCCACGACTAAGTCCTTTCTCTAGGACAGCTGCCGTGAAAAAACCACGACACAAGGGGAGCCAAAGAATATTCTCAAGTATTAGCAGCTGAGTTGTCAATTCAACCACACCTGGAAACTTAATATCTGCAACAAGGTATTTAGTAGCAAAATAGTATGATAGTAGTGATGACGGTGGTAAAAGGTAACGATAGCAAAAGTAATATTTTTGGTATTTTGTAGTGATGATAACAATAGGAACGAAAAAGTAAATAAGCGAAGAACAATATATGGAAAGCTCGTAGGCAATGGATCGGTGATGGAGAATTATGCCGGATGCGGTTCATCATGTAACAGTCATAACCTAGGGTGACACAGAACTAGCTCCAATTCATCAATGTAATGTAGGCATGTATTTCGAATATAGTCATACGTGCTTATGGAAAAGAACTTGCATGACATCTTTTGTCTTACCCTCCCGTGGTAGCGGGGTCCTATTGGAAACTAAAGGATATTAAGGCCTCCTTTTAATAGAGTACCAGAACAAAGCGTTAACACATAGTGAATACATGAACTCCTCAAACTACGTTCATCACCGGGAGTGGTCCCGATTATTGTCACTTCGGGGTTGCCGGATCATGACACATAGTAGGTGACTATAGACTTGCAAGATAGGATCAAGAACTCACATATATTAATGAAAACATAATAGGTTCAGATCTTAAATCATGGCACTCGGGCCCTAGTGACAAGCATTAAGCATAGCAAAGTCATAGCAACATCAATCTCAGAACATAGTGGACACTAGGGATCAAACCCTAACAAAACTAAATCGATTGCATGATAAATCTCATCCAACCCATCACTGTCCAGCAAGCCTACGATGGAATTACTCACGCACGGTGGTGAGCATCATGAAATTGGTGATGGAGGAAGGTTGATGATGATGATGATGGTGATGAATTCCCCTCTCCGGAGCCCCGAACGGACTCCAGATCAGCCCTCCTGAGAGAGTTTAGGGCTTGGCGACGGCTCCGTATCCTAAAACGTGATGAATCCTTCTCTCTGATTTTTCTCTCCCCGAAAGTGAATATATGGAGTCAAGGTTGAGGTCGGTGGAGCGTCAGGGGGCCCACGAGGCAGGGGAGCGCGCCCAGGGGGGTAGGGCGTGCCCCCACACTCATGGACAGGTGGAGGCCCCCCTGACGTGGATCTTCCTTCCAATATTTATTATATATTCCAAAATAATGCTCTGTTAATTTTCAGGTCATTTCGAAAACTTTTATTTTTGCATAAAAATAACACCATGGCAAGTCCGCTAAAAACAGCGTCAGTCCGGGTTAGTTCCATTCAAATCATGCAAGTTAGAGTCCAAAACAAGGGCAAAAGTGTTTGTAAAAGTAGATATGACGGAGACGTATCAACCACATCCACATCCTTACTATACCCAATGGTTCAACAACAGCGACAAGGTTAAGGTAACACATACATATGTTGATTATGTTGATTGTGATGTGGTACCTATGCAAGCATGTTCCTTATTACTTGGTAGACCATGGAAATTTGATAAAAATACTGTACACCATGGTAGAAATCATCAGTATAATGTTGTTCATAAGGACAAAAATATTACTTTGCTTCCTATGACTCCTGATTCCATTTTGAAATATGATATTAATAGAGCTAATAAAGTAAAATAGGAGAAAAATAAGAGTGAAAATCAGATTGTGGCAAAAGAATATGAGCAACAAATGAAGCCTAATAATAAACCATCTAGTGTTGCTTCTGAAATTAAATTGAAAAGTGCATGTTTACTTGCTACCAAATCTGATATTGATGATCTAGATTTCAACAAATTTGTTTGCTATGCTTTTGTGTGCAAAGAGGTGTTATTTTCTTTCGAGGATGTACCTTCCTCTTTGCCTCCTGCTGTCACTAACATTTTGCAGGATTTCGCTAACGTCTTTCCACAAGACGTGACACCAGGATTACCACCTATTCGAGGGATTGAGCATCAGATTGACTTAATTCCCGGTGCTTCGCTGCCTAACCGTACCAATCCAGAGAAGATGAAGGAGATTATGCGTCAAGTATAGGAGCTGCTCGACAAATGTTATATACGCGAATCTCTTAGTCCTTGTGTTGCTCCTATTATACTAGTTTCTAAAAAGGATGGTACGTTGCGTATGTGTGTTTATTGTAGAGGCATTAATAATATTACTATTCGTTATCGTCATATTATTCCTAGGCTAGATGATATGCTTGATAAATTGAGTGGGCCTAGTATGAATTATTCTACTTATGATAAAGAATTATATGCTCTTGTTCGGACTTTAGAAACATGGCAAAATTATTTATGGTCCAAAGAATTTGTTATACATTCTGATCATGAATCGTTGAAACATATTAAAAGTCAAGATAAACTGAATCGTAGACATTCTAAATGGGTTGAATTCATTGAAACTTTCCCTTATGTCATTAAACAGAAGAAGGGTAAAGAAAATGTTATTGCTGGTGCATTATCTCATCGCTATACTATGATTTCACAACTTGACTTCAAAGTATTTGGTTTGGAGACCATCAAAGATCAATATGTGCATGATGTTGATTTTAAAGATGTAATGCAGAATTGTAAAGAAGCAAGAACGTGGAACAAGTTCGTCGTTAATGATGGATTTGTGTTCCGTGCTAACAAGCCATGCATTCCAGCTAGCTTCGTTCGTCTTTTGTTGTTGCAGGAGACGCATGGAGGAGGATTAATGGGGCACTTTGGCGTGAAGAAGACGGAGGACGTATTTGCTACACATTTCTTTTAGCCAAAGATGAAACGAGATGTTGAGCGTTTTGTTGCTCCCTGCACTACATGTCAAAAAGCTAAGTCACGACTCAATCCTTATGGTTTATATATGCCTTTGCCTATACACTCCTAGAAATCCACATTTACCTAGAGCCATATACCCTAGGTGAAATAGGAAAAACCATAGCGAAAGACTTTACCTTGGGCTTGCCCTAGGTAAAGAACCCTAGGTATAGTATAGTTGGTAAAGACTTCTTCCCCTAGGGTGCATCCAACAAGCTGTAGGGAAAGTTTCTTTACCTAGGGGCACAAGCCCTAGGGAAAGATTTCCATATGGATCCTACATCCCAGTGTATAGTTGTTTACCTACAGCCAAGCCCTAGGGAAAGACTATGGGGCCCTCTTCCACCACATCACCATACTTCACCTAGAGTTACATACTGTAGGGAAACACCAGCCCCATACATGACATAATTCAAATGTGTAATTTAAATTTAACTTCATAATTCAAATAATCCAAAATGGATATAATTATGAAATGAAAATAACATCAAATATATAGATAGTATCAATCGTCACGTGCATACAATAGATGCCAAGACATCACCAGCCATCAAATGTTTGACAAAAAATAGGCACGCTGGCCAGAGTTTGCTACATCTAACTGAGTAAACATCTTAATTAGCACGTATATACTAATGTAGGTCAACTAGAGTTTTCTACATCACAAAACATGTACCAGCATGTTAACTATACATGCACCAAAATGTTACACCAAAACATGTACCACCATGTTAACATCAAGAACCCAACTGGTTGCTCAATAGTGACTGACTGAAAAAGAATCCCCCAAACATCCCTTCATCGTCTGCAACACGAACACTTGAGGCAACACCATGTTCCTGCCTTCCTGGAAAGTAAGATTTGCAAATTTTCAAAGGCTAGAACATGACAATAAGAAGGAAAAAAAATAGAAAGCATAAGGAAAGGATCAAGGTGCCATAGAGTCACTCATTTGTGATGCATTAGTTTGAATCGCGTGAAACTGTTCTAGGGTATGTTCATAAAGAACTTTTTGAAACTGTTCCAGGAAATAAAAAGGCTAAAGTTAAGTACTTCTCACACCTCTAGTAACCCAGAATCTACCTTAAGTTGTGAGATATTACTTTTACTCTACACATAATCACAAAAGAAGTGATTATCTTTGTTTCGAAATAAAGTATGAACTACACTCAACTCTGTTGCAATGCAAATTAGTGTGTTACATCAAGTCACCAAAGTTCTAAACAGAATTTCCTATTTCCAATAATGAGAACCTAGAAATGCAAAAATTGGTATAAATTTTGGCAGAATAACAACTGTAAATTGGACAACAGGACATACGAAAAGATATTATGATCCCTCCAACATCTCACACAACCCCATTAATCAAATGATCCAGCACCACACAGGTTAGCATCATACATCAAAGAAGCATGCATATTGTCACAAGTATGTGAACATCACAACGAACAGAACATCGATAGTTGTATCATTTGAGATTAGTTTGAGAAATACATACGTGAAGAGAGCTAGGATTTATTTCTTGTTGAGCACACAAAGCTGGTGGTTCTTTGCTATTTTCTAGAATCTGCAAAAGAAGAGTCAGGTTTTAGAAGTAATCCTTATCATGCTTCAAATGTATTTATGTTTGTGTGTTTGCTTGAGATGGATGGTTACATACTTGGATAGTAGATCGTTGTGGAGATCCAGGAGGAGAAAGTGAATGAGAAGGTGGAACTGGCGGCGGTGGTATTTCTGCAATAGGCACTCCTTGGTTAGTTGCCAAAGTCTGCAATACAAGAAAATTCACATGGTGGTTACTTTCAAATCTAGCAAATTGTAAATGAAACAAACAAGTATTAGAAAAGGAAAAATATTGTAGAACAAGAAACTACTTATACAAATTAATAAGACATACGTCTTCCCAGCAGGTCGGTCTTCATTATTTGGAATAGCAGGAGGAAGATCTGAAACTCTTACGTATCCATCATAGTGTTCCGAGCAGCAGGCACATGTTTGATGGCTCGAGAAAGTCGATATGCTTTTCTTCCAATTGTCATCTTGTAATGTGTGATTCTTGAGACAAATAAGATAAAGATAGAAAAGAAGAATTTATAATCAACAAGACAATCATGGTAAACATAATAATAGCAAATAGATAAGTGTTTGTTGCCAAGTCTTCAACCACCTAGATAATTGATTTATAACACACACACAAGATGGATCAGTGAAGCTACTATTTTTGTCATTCATGTACTTGCATAACTGTGAACAAATTTAACAGATAGACTACATGAAATATTTCCTATTCATTGTGTTTAGTGGCTACATTCTGACCACAATTTACATGGTTCAATGGTTCATTCATTTGTTCGGGTGTGTTTGGTTTTGAGCCAAAGCTGGCGTTGCCAAAATATTGGCGTGCCCATGAGTTTTGGCTGCTGTTTGGTTGGACACCAAATATTTGGCTTGCCCAACCCAGCCTGCGTTTGCCCATGCATTTCTCACCAATACACGGGCAAGCCGAGGGAAACCAATTCATCCGCCAAAATATTGGCTGCCCACCTGCTAGCTTCATTGTAATATGCTTGGGTGTCATGTTAGCCGGAAAATTAAGTAGCTAGCTCGTATACTTACGCTTCCATGGGTCGTATTTTCTCTTTTCACAAAAGAAGGTACCATATTTTCTCGATATGAACAAGGGGTGGAAAGAGTCAGAAATGAATGTATGTTCACATAGGTTGCATGCAATATAAGTCATGAACAATAAAAAAATATGTTTATAGGAGAGGAGAGATCAATATCTCAACCTTGAGTTACAACCAGCAAAAGGACAAAAAAGAACATTATCACCTAGAGCTTCCGCTCTTATATTTGCACACTTGTGCGTTTGCACATAGGCCAGCAAAGCACATAAGTGATAACCTAAACCAAAGAGTGAGAGAGATAGAGAGAGAACCTTATGGATGGTAGCAGTGGCGTACAATAGCACGCAGATCCGGTCGTCGTCCAATCAGCGGGGGCGACACCATTTACCATGGTCAAGGGCGGCAGCACGAGTTGAGGGCATCGCAGATGGAGTCGCCGCTAGTGCCACGATGCCGTCACCCAGCCGGCATGGCCAGGGCCACCACGCCCTTCCCGACCATGGTGTGACTAGGTCACCAATGCGGTAGAGAAGGGGAAATAGAAGTGGAGCGGCGGAATGGGGTGGGCAGGGGAGCGGCCGAGCGGGGCTGGCCTGGGAGCGGCGCAGTGGGGCGGGCCCGGAGCGGCGGAGGTGGGTGATCCAGGGCGAGGCGCGGAAGGTCGGAACGGGGGGAGATGAGATCTGAGAGAGAGAGAGGAAAGTTTTGGTCTGGCGGCGGCACCGCTTGGGACAGGGGCGAGGCGTGAAGGAGACACATGCGATTTTTTTCCTCTACGCACCCTTTATCCCTTCCTTTTCTCACTAGACTATGGCCCCAACCTTTGCGAAGTGAAAAAAATGGCGCGAGCGTAGAGCGGGAGGTCAATCTACGTGGGCACACCGGGGCATCTCTTCATGTTTTTTGGGCTTTGATCTTTGTACATGGCACCACCCTAGGGAAAGCTTAAGCTCCAATTATTTTTTGCTAGATATTCATCTTTCCCTAGAGGGCACTGTTCATAGCTTGTCTATCCCTTGAGTTGTCTGATGAGCTCTAGGTAAAGACCTTGGCTCTAGGTAAAACGTAGATTTCTAGTAGTGGTACCTAGTGTTCCTTGGGAGGATATATCTATGGACTTTGTTTTAGGTTTACCTCGGACAAAGAAGGCGAGGGATAGCATATTTTTTGTCGTGGATAGATTCTCGAAAATGGCACACTTTATACCATGTCATAAAAGCAATGATGCTGTTAATGTTGCTGATTTGTTTTTTCGTGAAATTATTCGCTTGCATGGTGTGCCAAATACTATTGTTTCAGATCATGATACAAAATTTCTTAGCCACTTTTGGAGATGTTTATGGGCTAAGTTGGGGACTAAACTGCTTTTTAGTACTACTTGTCATCCCCAAACTGATGAACAAACTGAAGTAGTCAATAGAACATTGTCTACTATGCTTAGGGCTGTTTTGAAGAATAATAAGAAAATGTGGGAATAATGTTTGCCTCATATTGAATTTGCTTATAATCTTTGATTGCATTCTACTACTAAGATGTGCCCTTTTGAAATTGTGTATGGTTTCCTACCTCATGCACCTATTGATTTGTTGCCTCTTCCATCTTCGAAGAAGGTTAATTTTGATGCTAGAGAACGTGCTGAATTGATTTTAAAAATGTATGAGTTAACTAAGGAAAACATTGAGCGTATGAATGCTAAATATAAACTTGCTGGAGATAAGGGTAGAAAACATGTTGTGTTTGCACTTGGAGATCTTGTTTGGTTACATTTGCGTAAGGATCGATTTCCTAATTTGCGCAAATCAAAGCTAATGCCACGTGCTATGGTCCTTTTATGGTGTTAGAGAAAATAAATGATAATGCATATAAACTTGAGCTGCCTACAGATTTTGGGGTTAGTCCCACTTTTAACATTGCAGATTTGAAGCCTTATTTGGGTGAGGAAGATGAGCTTCCGTCGAGGACGACTTCATTTTAAGATGATGAGGACATCAATACCATTGTTACACCCACATCCCCTGCTGCTATACATACTGGACCAATTACTAGAGCTCGAGCACGCCAATTGAATTACCAGGTACTTTCGTTTCTTGGTAACGATTCTAATGTTCATGAGAATACGATGCTACCTAAATTGGATACATTTGTTTTGCTTACAAATGAAGGGCCTAGCTTGGACAAGAAAGATGAACCTTGGAGAAAGTTCAAGCATGAAGATGATGGCATGCGCAAGGGGAACAAGAACGGAGTTACAAGTGATGATTCTAGGACTTTGAAGCCACCATAATGAGTGCATGAAGCCTTGGAGGAAATATACAAGATGCCACTTCATAAATTTCGTCCAGAGGCTATTCTAGGTGCTGTGTCACCTTATTTTTGGGACAGACTCATGTAATTTCGAAATACTTGATTATAGGCTGTTTTTAGAGTCTGTATGTGTGGGGAAACAAGAGTTAGGGTTGGTTTCGGACCCCTCCTCCAAGGGCCAAAACCCCCCCTCTTTCATCCATATATACAACCCTTAGGGCACCGTTTAGACTTCGGGTTTTGTTAGATTAAAAGTTCGCCATAGCTGCAACTTCGCGTACTTCGTTTGTGTTCAACGACCAGACAATGTCGTCACAGAACCCCACCTTCATCAATAAAGCTTTCCTCTTATATTCGCAATATCCAGATTGCAATTTCAGTTTCTTGCTTGTTCTTCGTTTGCTCGCAGGAAACAGACCCTCGTGGTCAGGTTGATCGTGCTCCGGCATGGTCAATAACCCCTCGGAAGTTGGTTTAGCGATTCCTAAGGCGCGGCATCTCGCACGTTCGTAGTAGGATTGTCAAGGTCGACTCCCACGAAAAATGATAGCCACCATCTCATCGAAACATCGGGAGACCTTTGTTGGGGAACGTACTAATTTCAAAAAAATTCCTACGCACACGTAGGATCATGGTGATGCATAGTAACGAGAGGGGAGAGTATTGTCCACATACCCACTTAGACCGAAAGCAGAAGCGTTAGCACAATGCCGTTGATGTAGTCGTACGTCTTCACGATCTGACCGATCCAAGTACCGAATGTACAGTACCTCCGAGTTCAGCACACGTTCAGCTCGATGACGTCCCACGAACTCCGATCTAGCAGAGCATCACGGGAGAGTTTCGTCAGCACGACGGCATGATGACGGTGATGATGTTACTACCGATGCAGGGCTTCGCCTAAGCACCGCTACGATATGACCGAGGTGGAATATGGTGGAGGGGGGCATCGCACACGGCTGGAATAGATCAACAGATCAACTTGTGTGTCCTGGGGTGCCCCCTGCCCCCATATATAAAGGAGTAAGGGAGGAGGAGGCCGGCCCTAGGAGGGGCGCGCCAAGGGAGTAGGAGTAGGTTTCCTCCTTTCCTAGTCCAACTAGGAGAAGGGGGGAAAGGAGGGAAGGGGAGAAGGAAGGGAGAGGGGGGCCGTGCCCCAAACCCCTTGTCCAATTCGGACTGGGCTTGGGAGGGGTGCGCGCCACCTCCTGGCTGTTGCCTCTCCTTCCCACTAAAGCCCATTAAGGCCCAACACTTCTTCCCCGTATTCCCGTAACTCCCCGGTACTCCGAAAAATACCCGAATCACTCGGAACCTTTCCGATGTCCGAATATAGTCGTCCAATATATCAATCTTTACGTCGAGCTCGACCATTTTGAGACTCCTCGTCATGTCCCCGATCTCATCCGGGACTCCGATCTACCTTAGGTACATCAAAACACATAAACTCATAATACAAATCGTCACCGAACTTTAAGCGTGCGGACCCTACGGGTTCGAGAACTATGTAGACATGACCGAGACACGTCTCTGGTCAATAACCAATAGCGGAACCTGGATGCTCATATTGGCTCCCACATATTCTACGAAGATCTTTATCGGTCAAACCGCATAACAACATACGTTGTTCCCTTTGTCATCGGTATGTTACTTGCCCGAGATTCGATCGTCGGTATCTTAATACTTAGTTCAATCTCGTTACCGGCAAGTCTCTTTACTCGTTTCGTAATGCATCATTCCGCAACTAACTCTTGCATGGCTTATGGTGATGTGCATTACCGAGAGGGCCCAAAGATACCTCTCCGACAATCGGAGTGACAAATACTAATATCGAAATACGCCAACTCAACAAGTACCTTCGGAGACACCTGTAGAGCACCTTTATAATCACCCAGTTACATTGTGACGTTTGGTAGCACACAAAGTGTTCCTCCGATAAACGGGAGTTGCATAATCTCATAGTCATAGGAACATGTATAAGTCATGAAGAAAGCAATAGCAACATACTAAACGATCAAGTGCTAAGCTAACGGAATGGGTCAAGTCAATCACATCATTCTCCTAATGATGTGATCCTGTTAATCAGATGACAACTCATGTCTATGGTTAGGAAACTTAACCATCTTTGATTAACAAGCTAGTCAAGTAGAGGCATACTAGTGACACTATGTTTGTCTATGTATTCACACATGTATTATGTTTCCGGTTAATACAATTCTAGCATGAATAATAAACATTTATCATGAAATAAGGAAATAAATAATAATTTTATTATTGCTTCCAGGGCATATTTCCTTCAGTCTCCCACTTGCACTAGAGTCAATAATCTAGTTCAGATCGCCATGTGATTCAACATCGATAATTCACGTCACCATGTGATTAACACCCATAGTTCACATCATCATGTGACCAACACCCAAAGGGTTTACTAGAGTCAATAATATAGTTCACATTGCTATGTGATTAACACCCAAAGATTACTAAGGTGTAATCATGTTTTGCTTGTGAGAGAAGTTTAGTCTATGGGTCTGCCACATTCAGATCCGTATGTATTTTGCAAATTTCTATGTCAACAATGCTCTACACGGAGCTACTCTAGCTAATTGCTCCCACTTTCAAAATGTATCCAGATTGAGACTTAGAGTCATCTGGATCAGTGTCAAAAAATTTATCGACGTAACCCTTTACGACAAACCGTTTGTCACCTCCATAATCGAGAAACATATCCTT
This sequence comes from Triticum urartu, assembly GCF_056163025.1. Taxonomy (NCBI): domain Eukaryota; kingdom Viridiplantae; phylum Streptophyta; class Magnoliopsida; order Poales; family Poaceae; genus Triticum; species Triticum urartu. The sequence continues at coordinate 556,241,231 of NC_141879.1, forward strand.
ATTCCACTAAGGATAATTTTGACCGCTGTCCAGTGATCTACTCCTAGATCACTATTGTACTCCCTTGCTAAACTCAGTGTAGGGTATACAATAGATCTGGTACACAACATGACATACTTTATAGAAACTATGGCTGAGGCATAGGGAATGACTTTCATTTTGTTTCTATCTTCTGCCATGGTCGGGCTTTGAGTCTTACTCATTTTCACACCTTGTAACACAGGTAAGAACTCTTTCTTTGACTGTTCCATTTTGAACTACTTAAAAATCTTATCAAGGTATGTACTCATTGAAAAAACTTATCAAGCATCTTGATCTATCTCTATAGATCTTGATGCTCAATGCGTAAGCAGCTTCATCGCGGTCTTTCTTTGAATTTTTTTTCAAACACTCCTTTATGCTTTCCAGAAAATTCTACATTATTTCCGATCAACAATATGTCATTCACATATACTTATCAGAAATGCTGTAGTGGTCCCACTCACTTTCTTGTAAATACAGGCTTCACCGTAAGTCTGTATAAAACCATATGCTTTGATCACTTTATCAAAGCATATATTCCAACTCCGAGATGCTTGCACCAGTCCATAAATTGATCGGCTGAGTTTGCACACTTTGTTAGTACCTTTTGGATCGATGAAACCTTCAGGTTGCATCATATACAACTCTTCTTCCAGAAATCCATTCAGGAATGCAGTCTTTACATCCATTTGCCAAATTTCATAATCATAAAATGCGGCAATAGCTAACATGATTCAGGCGGACTTAAGCATCACTACGGGTGAGAAGGTCTCATCGTAGTCAACTCCTTGAACTTGTCGAAAACCTTTCGCAACAAGTCGAGCTTTGTAGACAGTAACATTACCATCAGCATCTGTCTTCTTCTTGAAGATCCATTTATTCTCGATGGCTTGCCGATCATCGGGCAAGTCAACCAAAGTCCACACTTTGTTCTCATACATGGATCCCATCTCAGATTTCATGGCCTCAAGCCATTTTGCGGAATCTGGGCTCATCATCGCTTCCTCATAGTTTGTAGGTTCGTCATGGTCTAGCAACATGACCTCCAGAATAGGATTATCGTACCACTCTGGTGCAGATCTTACTCTGGTTGACCTACGAGGTTCGGTAGTAACTTGATCTGAAGTTTCATGATCATCATCATTAGCTTCCTCACTAATTGGTGTAGGTGTCATAGGAACCGGTTTCTATGATAAACTAATTTCCAATCAGGGAGTAGGTACAATTACCTCATCAAGTTCTACTTTCCTCCCACTCACTTCTTTCGAGAGAAACTCCTTCTCTAGAAAGGATCCACTTTTAGAAACAAAGATCTTTCCTTTGGATCTATGATAGAAGGTGTACCCAACAGTTTCCTTTGGGTATTCTATGAAGACACTCCGATTTGGGTTTGAGCTTATCAGGTTGAAACTTTTTCACATAAGCATCGCAGCACCAAACTTTAAGAAACGAGAGCTTAGGTTTCTAGCCAAACCACGGTTCATATGGTGTCGTCTCAACGGATTTAGATGGTGCTGTATTTAACGTGAATGCAGCTGTCCCTAATGCATAACCCCAACATGATAGTGATAAATCGGTAAGATACATCATAGATCGCACCATATCTAATAAAGTACGGTTATGATGTTCGGACACACCATTACGCTATGGTGTTCCAGGTGGCGTGAGTTGCGAAACTATTTCACATTGTTTCAAATGAAGACCAAACTCGTAACTCAAATATTCTCCTCCACGATCAGATTGTAAACTTTATTTTCTTGTTATGATGATTTTCCACTTCACTCTGAAATTATTTGAACTTTTCAAATGTTTCAGATTTATGTTTTATCAAGAAGATATATTCATATCTTACTCAAATCATCTGTGAAGGTCAGAAAATAACGATACTTGCCGTGAGCCTCAACACTCATCGGACTGCATACATCAGTATGTATTATTTCCAACAAGTCTGTTGCTCGCTCCATTGTTCCAGAGAACGGAGTCTTAGTCATCTTGCCCATGAGGCATGGTTCGCAAGCATCAAGTGATTCATAATCAAGTGATTCCAAAAACCCATCAACATGGAGTTTCTTCATGCGCTTTACACCAATATGACCTAAACGGCAGTGCTACAAATAAGTTGCACTATCATTATTAACTTTGCATCTTTTGGCTTCAATATTATGAATATGTGTATCACTACGTTCAATATTCAATAAACCATTCACCTAGGGTGTATGACCATTGAAGGTTTTATTCATGTAAACAGAACAACAATTATTCTGTGACTTTAAATGAATAACTGCATTGCAATAAACATGATCAAATTATATTCATGCTTAACGCAAACACCAAATAACATTTATTTTGGTTCAACACTAATCCCGAAAGTATAGGGAGTGTGCGATGATGATCATATCAATCTTGGAACCACTTCCAACACACATCGTCACTTCACCCTTAACTAGTCTCTCTTCATTCTGCAACTCCCGTTTTGAGTTACTAATCTCAGCAACTGAACTAGTATCAAATATTGAGGGGTTGCTATAAACACTAGTAAAGTACACATCAATAACATGTATATCACATATACCTTTGTTCACCTTGCCATCCTTCTTATCCGCCAAATACTTGGGGCAGTTCTGCTTCCAGTGACCAGTCCCTTTGCAGTATAAGCACTGAGTCTCAGGCTTAGGTCTAGACTTGGGCTTCTTCACTTGAGCAGCAACTTGCTTGCCATTCTTCTTGAAGTTCCCCTTCTTCCCTTTGCCCTTTTCTTGAAACTAGTTGTCTTGTCAACCATCAACACTTGATGCTTTTCTTGATTTCTACCTTCGTCGATTTCCGTATCACGAAGAGCTTGGGAATCGTTTCCATTATCCCTTGCATATTATAGTTCATCACGAAGTTTTAGTAACTTGGTGATAATGACTAGAGAATTCTGTCAATCACTATCTTATCTGGAAGATTAAATCCCACTTGATTCAAGTGATTGTAGCACTCAGACATTCTGAGCACATGCTCACTAGCTGAGCTATTCTCCTCCATTTTGTAGGCAAAGTACTTGTCAAAGGTCTCATACCTTTCGACATGGGCATGAGTCTGAAATACTAATTTGAACTCTTGGAACATCTTATATGCTCCGTGGTGTTCAAAACATGTTTGAAGTCCTGGTTCTAAGCCGTAAAGCATGGTGCACTAAACTATCAAGTAGTCATCATACCGAGCTTTGCCAAACATTCATAACGTCTGCATATGCTCCTGCAATAGGTCCGTCACCTAGCGATGCATCAAGGACATAATTCTTCTGTGCAGCAATGAGGATAATCCTCAGATCACGGATCCAATCCGCATCATTGCTACTAACATCTTTAAATTTATTTTTCTCTAGGAACATATCAAAAATAAACGGGGAAGCTATGTGCGAGCTATTGATCTACAACATAGATATGCAAATACTATCAGGACTAAGTTTATGATAAATTTAAGTTCAATTAATCATATTACTTAAGAACTCTCACTTAGATAGACATCCCTCTAATCATCTAAGTGATCACGTGATCCAAATCAACTAAACCATGTCCGATCATCATGTGAGATGGAGTAGTTTTCAATGGTGAACATCACTATGTTGATCATATCTACTATATGATTCACGCTCGACCTTTCGGTCTCAGTGTTCCGAGGCCATATCTGCATATGCTAGGATCGTTTCAAGTTTAACCCGAGTATTCTGTGTGTGCAAAAGTGGCTTGCACCCGTTGTAGATGAACGTAGAGCTTATCACACCCGATCATCACGTGGTGTCTCGGCACGACGAACTTTGGCAACGGTGCATACTCAGGGAGAACACTTGTACCTTGAAATTTAGTGAGAGATCATCTTATAATGCTAGCGCCGAACTAAGCAAAATAATATGCATAAAGGATAAACATCACATGCAATCAAAATATGTGACATGATATGGCCATGATCATCTTGCGCCTTTGATCTCCATCTCCAAAGTACCGTCATGATCTCTATCATCACCGTCATGACACCATGATCTTCATCATCTTGATCTCTATAAACGTGTCATCATATGGTCGTCTCGCCAACTATTTCTCTTGCAACTATTGCTAACACATAGCGATAAAGTAAAGCAATTGTATGGCGCTTGCATCTTATGCAATAAAGAGACAACCATAAGGCTCCTGCCAGTTGCCGATAACTTTAACAAAACATGATCATCTCATACAACAATTATATCTCATCACGTCTTGACCATATCACATCACAACATGCCCTGCAAAAACAAGTTAGACGTCCTCTACTTTGTTGTTGCAAGTTTTACGTGGCTGTTACGGGCTGAGCAAGAACCGTTATTACCTACGCATCAAAATCACAACGATAGTTCGTCAAGTTAGTGTTGTTTTAACCTTCTCAAGGACCGGGCGTAGCCACACTCGGTTCAACTGAAGTTGGAGAAACTGACACCCGCCAGCCACCTATGTGCAAAGCACGTCGGTAGAACCAGTCTCGCGTAAGCGTACGCGTAATGTCGGTCCGGGCTGCTTCATCCAACAATACCGCCGAACCAAAGTATGACATGCTGGTAAGCAGTATGACTTGTATCGCCCACAATTCACTTGTGTTCTACTCGTGCATATAACATCTATGCATAAAACTAGGCTCGGATACCACTATTGGGGAACGTAGTAATTTCAAAAAAATTCCTACGCATACGCAGGATCATGGTGATGCATAGCAACAAGAGGGGAGAGTATTGTCCACGTACCCTCGTAGACCGAAAGCGGAAGTGTTAGCACAACACGGTTGATGTAGTCGTACGTCTTCACGATCCGACCGATCCAAGTACCGAATGTACAACACCTCCGAGTTCAGCACACATTCAGCTCGATGACGTCCCGCGAACTCCCATCCAACAGAGCTTCACGAGAGAGTTCCTTCAGCACGACAGCATGATGACGGTGATGATGTTACTACCGACGCAGGGCTTCACCTAAGCACCGCTACGATATGACCGAGGTGGAATATGATGGAGGGGGGCACCGCACACGGCTGGAATAGATCAACAGATCAACTTGTGTGTCCTGGGGTGCCCCCTGCCCCCGTATATAAAGGAGCATGGGAGGAGGAGGCCGGCCCTAGGAGGGGCGCGCCAAGGGAGTAGGATTCCTACTCCTAGTAGGAGTAGGTTTCCTCCTTTCCTAGTCCAACTAGGAGAAGGGGGAAAGGAGGGAAGGGGAGAAGGAAGGGAGAGGGGGGCCGCGCCCCAAACCCCTTGTCCAATTCGGACTGGGCTTGGGAGGGACGCGTGCCACCTCCTGGCTGCTGCCTCTCCTTCCCACTAAAGACCATTAAGGCCCAACACCTCTTCCCCGTATTCCCGTATTCCCGTAACTCCCCGGTACTCCGAAAAATACCTGAATCACTCGGAACCTTTCCGATGTCCGAATATAGTCGTTCAATATATCTATCTTTACATCTCGACCATTTCGAGACTTCTTGTCATGTCCCCGATCTCATCCAGGACTCTGAACTACCTTCGGTACATCAAAACACATAAACTCACAATACAAATCGTCACCGAACTTTAAGCGTGCGGACCCTACGGGTTTGAGAACTATGTAGACATGACTGAGACACGTCTTCGGTCAATAACCAATAGCGGAACTTGGATGCTCATATTGGCTCCCACATATTCTACGAAGATCTTTATCGGTCAAACCGCATAACACCATACGTTGTTCCCTTTGTCATCGGTATGTTACTTGCCCGAGATTCAATCGTCGGTATCTCAATACCTAGTTCAATCTTGTTACCGGCAAGTCTCTTTACTCCTTCCATAATGCATCATCCCACAACTAACTCATTAGTCACATTGCTTGCAAGGCTTATGGTGATGTGCATTATCGAGAGGGCCCAGAGATACCTCTCCGACAATCGGAGTGACAAATCCTAATCTCGAAATACGCCAACTCAACAAGTACCTTTGGAGACACCTGTAGAGCACCTTTATAATCACCCAGTTACGTTGTGACGTTTGGTAGCACTCAAAGTGTTCCTCCGGTAAACAGGAGTTGCATAATCTCATAGTCATAGGAACATGTATAAGTCATGAAGAAACAATAGCAACATACTAAACGATCAAGTGCTAAGCTAACGGAATGGGTCAAGTCAATCACATCATTCTCCTAATGATGTGATCTCATTAATCAAATGACAACTCATGTCTATGGCTAGAAAACTTAACCATCTTTGATTCAACGAGCTAGTCAAGTAGAGGCATACTAGTGACACTCTGTTTGTCTATGTATTCACACATGTACTAAGTTTCTAGTTAATACAATTCTAGCATGAATAATAAACATTTATCATGAAATAAGGAAATAAATAATAACTTTATTATTGCCTCTAGGGCATATTTCCTTCAACCTTCGCCTCTATCAACTGATCAACAGACCAAATCATGGCCATAGGTTAGGTGCTGGTTGTGGATTCCCTTATTTTGTAACAAGATGATTTTGTAGATTTGATTGTTTTTATCCACTTGAATCGCAATGTTATGTTACAAGGGTTATTTCTGACAAGTGTGATGCGATTTTTCACAAAGCTTAACTCATTTTATTTTGGAAGTGCTTTTAAAGCATTTGCTGATGTCCGAAAGTTTTGCATGTTGTTATTGGCATGGCCCTCTCGCTTTGCTGGTGTGAATTTGAATGCTATGGTTGCCCCTCTGCATTTTTCATCTTGTGAAATTTGAATGCTATGGTCGCCCCGCTATCGCGGCTTGGCTCGCCCTGCTGCCCCTCCACCCCACCGCGCTGCCTTGCCCGCATCACCTCGCCGCCCTGCCGACCTCACCCTGCTGCCACTCCCCTCCGCCCACCTACCTCTTTGAATTATTATGTGTGTCCGAAATAATATTATTTGAATTATTATGTTGATAGAAATAGGAACTTCTTGTTGATGAGCACCATTAGATGCTCTAGGTCTTCATAAACAAGGAACTTAGATGCACACTCCACTAGTCCATAGGAGAGTTTTCATATATTCATATTTGTGTTAACGACCAAAGTTAACGGGGACCTTGATCTAGACCCTCAATGGGAATTTTAGAGGTAGGAGATGAAACTGACATGTGGGCCCACATGTTAACCGTCAAAGTTAACATAGTTGACTTTTCTAGCCTTGACGGGTGGGCCCAGACTGTCCAAACGGGTTTAAATGAGCCAAATCAAACACTCTCCTGACTTGTTAGTTTCCTGCCAAATACAGTCCAAAAGTGATAGTTTTGGGCATTTTTATCTTAAAGTGGTAGTTTTCTGTCAAGGTTGGTCGCAATGTGGTAGTTTAGTTGGAAATACTCTGTTTTTGATAAACCCATGGAAAGAAAGACAACTATAGATACAAGTCATAAACCCAAACTTTTCAAAAAAAAGGTCATAAACCCAAATGACGTATGGAGAGATAAATCGTTTTGAAGTTTTATTAGAAATAACATGTAAAACATTGACGTCGTTGTTGTTTTTTATCCTTGCATTTATGTTGTGGCTCTATATTGCTAACGCGCCTACGCATATGTGTTTATTCCATCTTACTTGACTGAAAAATTAGATAGTTGTCGAATATCTATTTCTGAGCGCGAGCCCAGCTGATCCCGACATCTCCTCCGCTTGTTTGCGTTTGGATCTATGCCTTCTAGTGCATTTCACAACGTATTTTCCATTTTCATGCTTCTGCCAGCCGCTCGCATTGATTGCGACGGAGCTTCGCGTTCTCATGTCTGAACAAATACATGGAGGACGGATCGTCACGGATGCCGAGCCTTGCTGGTCCGTGTGTTCCGCTGGTCTGACCAACGTCGTCAGGTACAGGGACGCCATAAATGCAGGCAATTGCTTCCTAGCTGCCACGGCCATCCGCACTCTAGAAAATCCCCCATTCGGTTTCGCTCTCTGCTGCAAACCCTAGCCTACCTGAGCCACCATGTCTGCCTCGTCGTCCTCCTCTCTCCCTGTGCCAGCCGATTTCCCTCTTGATCTCATCAGGTGTCCCTTCTGCGGCGCGGATCTGGAAACCAATGTAGCAAGAACCGGGAGCAGGGCGGGGCAGCGGTTCTACAAGTGTGTCCGCTATGATGTAAGTTGCTCTGTTTTGTACCATAACTCAATCCGTTGGTTTTGCTTTCTTGGATCAGATCTGTCAGATGAATCTCGCATTTTTCCTCCTCATTTTTTCACAGGCTCACGAGTGTTGGTTCTTTGAATTTCAGACGGCCTACGTCAGAAGGATGACTCCGTACCAGATCGCCCGTGCTCAGCAGCAAGCGGGGGTGCTCCAGGTCCAGATGCAGGCAAACCCGGCCGACATCGTCACTCCACCTGCAAACCATGCTCAGGTCTAGGCGAACCAGGGTCAGAATCACCCTCCGGCGACGCCGGAGACCGTTTTGGTGAACCAGATCTTCAGGCCCGTCGCAGCTGCTGCTTTTGGTTCTCAGGCGCTGGGGGCAACAGCTTTCATCCTTGCCGCTAGCAACATTATGCTCACTCTGCTGCTTCTGTTGTTCGTTGTGGCCATCTATTTTGGCGGCGGCAACTAGTTCGTTCTTAGTACGACATACGTTGACATTTCGGGAAGGGTTCTTAGCAAAAGTGTGTGTGTGATGCTCGACTGCGGATTTGGTCATTCCTAGTTTGCCTTAGGCAATATGATTAGGGAATTAATGGTGTTCAAGGGTGGCTCCCTTTACCTCTAAGCCTGTTTACCAGAACATGTAATTCGTACTCTAATGTAACACACTATCTGGAACTAATGAAGCTTTGTTGTGTTAGTTAATCAGTTATCAATTCCATTTAGTATACAGTGCATTTTTTATTTTGGTTGTTTGTTCTTTATTTTTAACGTACTCAACTCCATTATACAGCCCAACAGATGGACCTCACTCGTCATCTCCACCATTTGGTACCTCCTCTCCGAAAGGAACACGCGTCTTGATCGTTCTGAAGTCACCGAGCTGCACAGCATACTGTGGAGGTTGCGCACGCTGTATTCATTGCATACCTGCATCCATCTACCCTATCTACCCACCCACATCGCCTTTCCTTACACACCACTCATTTCATCCCCTAAGCCCACCCAACTCTGGTCGCCCTCATTGCCTCTGGAGTTCCTTGTTCGTCGTCCCAACTTGGCGGAAAGGATCTCGCCTAGAGTTGTTTTATGCATCGAGATCTTCAGCTCTTAGCGAATAGTATGTTTACATACTAGCCGTCCAATCTACATTGGTTACAAACTCGTTTGTGTCCTCGGAAGACGATAGCTTGAATCTAATACATCTCCGTGAACTAATTGTTGACAGGATGAACAATATTCAAATTCTGATAGCTGCGGGGCGGACGCAGATGGATCTGAAAGTGCGAACGCACCGGACGGTCAGCAAGGTCTGCACGCTGCCCTGGATGAATCTTCTTCCAGCGCCAGGAGTGGAGACCCCCCCGCCCCAACTTCATGCATCTCTCTAAAGCACGCTGTCAGTGTCATCAAGACTTTCAGCGACTACAAGAAATGGCTTGTGGAAGAGATTGGTTTTGGAGGTATGCTCAAGCTCCCCGACATTCAGAAGTTAAATCTCAGATGCAGTGCCTGGATTATGAGTAGGGTTAGTGTTAGTCGTAGAGAGTTAAGGCTGTCAGAAAGTAAGGTGCTCAAGTTCTATGCTGAGGATGTCTTTAAGGTCTTTGGCATCCCTTGCGAGAACCGTAGCGTGAAAGGGAGAGATGCAAATATCAATCCAGAAGCAATCCACTTCATCAAGTCAACCCTTGAAATGAATAAGACAGGAGTGCATAGCTTGCACGCGGCAGAACAATTCCTGATGCATGATATTAATGAGAATTCTAGCAAGCTCGAGAAAGATTGTTTTCAAATTGCATTTGTCATATTTGTCATGGGGCATGTACTCGCTCCGACCACGAAGCACAACTACTCGACCATTGATTTCTAGGGGACAATTGCCAACACTGAAATGATACAACAGTTCAACTGGTGTGAGTATGTCCTCCAGTATTTGCTCGACACAGTACGAAAACTCAAGAGAGATATGCTGATGAATAATCATTCAACCAACCTCACCGGATGTCATTTCTTCTTTCGGGTAGACGTAGTGTAACATTTGTAGTCATGTTTTCCACACATTTGTTTTCGCCTACGTAGGAAAATAAATAAAATGACTTGTATTTGCAGGTTTTTCTGCTCGACAATCTTGATCTTGGTATATTGAATAAGCCACACAATGTACTACCAAGTATCATTGACTTCGACCCGGATACACTAAACAAAATGCTCATCATGGCTCTTGACCCAGTAAAGGGAGCTATGTCATATTCCCATGCAAACGTAAGATGTTTCGTGGAAACCTGCACCCCATGTGATTTCTCTCTTTGTACTGGTCATATGCCTGTCTTTTATTTATTTTATTATCATTTTCCATAATCCATTATTGTATACGCTGTCCAGCTCCGAGACCCGGCGAATGTTTGTTATGTGCGACACAAGGTTCAGCACACAATTCCGTCGTCTTCCACCACCAAGCAATTGCCAAGGGCTGGGACCACTCCACGCTCTGCGAAAACTCCCACAACAGAATCTCCTTGTCCTGGTACTGGTTGCCGTCAGGAGAACTTTGTGACTCCGAACATAATGCCACGTGTAGTAGGGCCTTTGGACCTTGCCAACTTCTTGCGGCAGCAGTACCCACACCTCGTATGTTTATTTGTTATACTGTCTGGCATTCAGAGTACTCTATTTTTCGTATGCTTGCCTGTTTTTCAAGTACTCATCTTTTTTTTGCAGGTGACTGATGAGATAACCATGATCATGAAACAGCAGAATGCCGACTCAATTAGGCGTTTGACAGAAGCATCCAACGCCATCCAAGTGGTTCTATCGCAGGCAAAAAATGCATTGCAGTCAGATATGCTCAACTATTCAGAGAAAATTCTGAAATCAATTTCAGGTCGGCGCCTTTGCTGTCGTACGCGAGGGTTCGCAGAGTGTCATGCATCAGGTTTTACACATGCTCTATCTACGCATGCGGTGTGCATGCACATTCTTTTTTTCTTGCGAACCTCTGATGACTACTAATTTGTCTTTATGTTCTTTCCGTTTTTATTTAGGTGCCGCTACTGCCAAGAATGTATGTTTCAGCACTCCTATTGGACAAAGAATCCAAGGGCACATGCTTGATTTGTCTGATGGAGAAGGTTCGGTGCCAACCCCTGCCTACTGTATAAGTGCCCCCGTCCACATGTGTTGTTTTTATAGTTGGTTTCATGACACGCGCCACATACCTGACATGCTATTAATATTGTACGCAGCTATGTCACCGCTTAACCAGGGTGGATCATCAAGGAAACGAAACGCAAGCAATGAGGACTCCGCATCCGCAAGAAAAAAATTGATTTCAGAATCATCCATTGTGATTAACTACTTCAAAGACACCATTCGCAAAGTTGCACAAATGTATGCTGATCTCCCAGCGAACACAACCGTTGCGTGTTTGGCCAAACCCAGGGTAAACTTCCAAAGAGGAAGTACATTTTTCAGCATGGTTATGCAACAAATCCATGGGAGCGTGGAGTTTTACCACTACCACCGCACGCTGAAACCACATATATGATAGTTGCATACTTCTCCAACTTAACTGAGAGTGATCTTCAGAGGTCCGTGATGTCATCCCTGCACTTGTTAGGACATTTCAATTTATCTGAATGTTTTGTTCCCCATAGTCTTTTTTCTGACAACAATTTAAATCAATGTTAGTATGATTGTTTTTGCAGGCATTATGTTATCCACCACTCCCCCAGACTTGTCTGTGTTACAGGGATCGCTATGTTTCATCAGCTCATTGGCAGTCGGAGTCTCGATCACGAACTTGCTTCCATTATATGTAGAAGGTACACTCAGTAAGATATGGAAGCCAATAGGGAATGTCCGTACCTCAACTGGAGGCACAACATGGAACCGGAGTTTGCGGTAATGCCCCTTCATCCGCACTCGCTTCGAAAGCTCTGAAGTTATTGACTCTTTATACTTGCCAATGAAGTTATACCCTTATGAGAGTTTTGAACTGTCATTTGATTTGGTTTTACAGACAATTGTACTGTCTGACCACGACTATGTGAACAACATTTCGATTCAGAAGCAACTAGTCGGCAAGGACATGCCTTACGATATAACCTCATCTCAGATGGTATTAACAAAACTTTTTACTTCTTGTTCTTAAAAGAAAGACTTTATCAATATTTCCCCATGTTTTTGCTGTGTGTCCCTAACTCAAAAAATGATTTCCTTTTTGCTTCTGTGCGCAGTTCTTCCTGCCAGTACCCCTCGAAGCTGGATGGGTTTTATTGATGTGGGACATGATGTCGAGGAAGATTCATTTTTTGGACCCGAAGATCAGATGGAATGGCCCTGATGATTTCACAAAAGATAAGCATGAACTTATTGCATGGAAGCTTCACCATGCATTATTCCTCTGCCTGAATGAGTATTATGCTGGATGGCCAACCCAGGATGGTCATTGGGGAACGGTTTACCCGGTAGTAGCCGAAGAAACATTCCTTAGGTATGTACAGGCAACATTTAGCGATCATGCAAATGGTTCATAATTTCTTTTTTTAACACATAAATCCACAGTTGCTGAAATATATCCACCGTCAAACTTATTTGTGCAGTGAAGAAACATGGGCTTGTGTCCTGCACATAGCCCGTCACTATGATGGAACAAAACTGAAGATCCCGCTCACAAAGGTACTTATGTGGTCTTTGTTGCTATTCTCGCGTGTGTTTATCTAATCTAGTTCGTTTTTGAGCATTTGTTTTCATTATTGTCTGACTACATCCAACACAAATATATTGCCTTACACAACACAATGTTGGCAAAACCAAAAGACAGGCACTACATGAGTGTCTTAAACTTCAGGGAAATTCTGCTAGTGTGGCGCATGATGCTCTATGGGCGGCTCTAGCACCCCCAGACAGTCTCTTCAGCTCGAATCAGTCTGAGTAGGCATTCGGCGAGTTGATGGTTGGAGCGTATAGATCATTCCAAATCAGCTATCGGTTGTTTGTTGCCATCATGTACTTGGATTTGTGTGTCATGTATTTTAAGAACATCTAGCTCCCAGGGCCCTGCCTGGTAGTACTTTGATATGGAGTATGCTAGAATGTAAACTGTAGCCTACCCGAGACTTGTGCGGGTGGTCGCATGATCACGTCTCTGGATCGGCTTTTATCGGATAAATGAAAACTTTTATCTATTTCGAATGCCTTTCATTGTTTTGCTATGTTATCGACAAAGCCTACATGGTTCCATCATTTAGGCCGCTCTTTTGTTATTCACTCCCTTTTCTCTCATGGTCAATGATTATGAACAAACATGTCTGAAGCCTCACAAATTTTTACTTCCTCATATAAATATGTGTTTTCAATTGCCCACAATGGTTATGCTAACACATGATTTAAGTATACCCAAAGTTTCATTGCACACATGAAATATACGACGATGCATGAGGTACACGCTTGGTCCTTGTTTTTCGCCATTAGTATCTACCATGTTGAAATAATCGTGAAGTTGCACCTAGAGACAATGATTTCAGTACACATAGCCGCACATCTTCTTCACATACGTATCATTCCACTAATTTGCCACACATGTTTCACATGGCCCTACAAGCCTCTCGCCGTGAGGCATCTTATGTGTATTACTGGGGTGAACAATTTAAACTGCATTTTTTGACATGACTTCATCATGTCTGAACATTTAATCCAACATGCACAGTAGTTCACATTGTCTGATTGTACGGTCCATGCACGAGCACACTACAATACCATACCACACAAGTTCATCTAGTCTAAATTTAGGGTCCATCTATGATTACATTACAGTACCATAGTGCATACAAATTACAAGCTAGGGTGGGGGGTGGGGGTGGGGGTTGTCCATCTGCTACCAAATTTCCAACATTTTATCTGTTGGCCGTTCTAAACGCCAAACACTCGTGCCGCCAAAAGATATTGCTAGGCTCCATTTTTTACCGCTCATATCACTTTTCCCTCCAAGTTCAGTCAATGGTCGCTTCATAAAGGAACTCCGGGATGTCCCCCTTGTTCCCCTTCATCGTCACTATCTCGTAAGCAAGCTTCTTCCGCATATCATCGATTTGTGCCTGTCGAAAAGACCGCACCCACAGGATCAATCTTTGCACCAAATCCCAGATCCTTTTTGACATTTCCAAAATGCTGGAAAATAAAGGCTTCATACCTGGTTCAGAGTCGAGCGTAGGTAAAGCCCGGTGAACTCCTTGAAGTAGTGCACCATGTAAACTCCACTGTCCTCACTGTGAGCACATGATGAAAGCAGGACACATATGTTCAATTCGCCCAGTACTTCAGGTTGATGGAATGTTTCAAGTTAGGGAATGCATGTAAACCATAGAGTCTACCTGCTGCATGGCTCATGTTGTGCGACCAGAGGGTAAACAAAAGACCATCCACCCGTCTCAACCAGCTCACCACCAAACACACCAAACACGTCATTCATAAGACAACAAAATCTCTGCTGGAACTTCCTAGCGAGCGAATCATGCTTTATCTTCATCTCATCTGTTGGATCGGTTTCTGTTTGGTCGAGCACCATCATCACCTTCTTGTTTGTGTCCAGGATGTACATAGACCAACAGTCCATGAGGTGCACCGGGAACATGAACTGATTTATTACATTCACAATCAATGAATAGACAAATGTCAGTATTCTTATCTCAGGAATTTTGATAGCATGGTCTTTCTCAGTACTACATTCAGGAGGATTTTACCTTGGTCAGCCATTCAATTCTGTACCCCATCGACTTAGAGTCCATCATGCTGTAGATGTAATCCCAGTCCTTATCCTCATCGTCTTTACACACCTCGTCCTGCAAATAATTTCCCATAAACAAAGGTTAGCATCTTTTTAATTTCACTTTACTTATTTGATACGTGCTTGCAATTTTTTTCGTAAGTACAATTCGTACCACAAATCTAGGATCAAAGAGTCCTCTCCATCTGTCCAGTCAGCCTTTGTACATTTTTTTCTTTCTCCACTAGTGCGCGCACTATGCATCGCATGAGGTTAAACGTCACATCACCACCTGGAGTGAGTTCGTCGTTAATGTCCTCACCAGATGCCACCGCCAGTATTGGTTGGAAGTGCTTCACCCATTTCCTAGAACATGGCACCAGTTTTATAATGTATATCATGCTCGTCATCAAATAAAAAGTAATGAAATGGCAATGCACAATGATAAAGACTTTTACCTTTTCAATACTCCCCTTCTCAATACTCCCCTTCGACGGTTAGCATGTTAGCATGGAACTTCTCAATACTCCCCTTCGACAGTTCATCATGGGATAGACCAACAAATTTTGGGTACTTGTCCCCCCATTTGCATTTACCCTTTGAGCTATCTTGATCAGTATGTGCCTTCATCCCAGCCCCATGCTCCATGCTCCGCTGATTATTATTGCACTCCATCCCACATTTTTTCAGATAGCTCATAATAGCCTGCTGGAATCTGGTTGCAGAGGCACCTCCTTCAGCAGCTAGTCTCTTTGTTGAAGCAGGTCCTTCACCCCCGTCTAGAACCAAATAGAGGCAATCAACATGAACAATCGTCATGATTTGTTTACAGATCCCAAAACCATCTTATTCTGTGTCTACAAAATGTAAAATTACCTTCGTCTTCCCTACGGTATGCTGGGCCAGGTCTACAATTCGTCGTAACATCCACAATCCGTCTCCGGTATTTCTCCTTCTGGCTATTACGTACCCCTCCCTGCTAGCCTCAGCTTGTGCTTCAAGGCCTTCATCATGCCAACCCAGCAGTATCACTCCATTGCATGGAGGATCAACGTCTGTATCATCGCCGGGCCTCCCACTCCCAACTACCAACATTGCTGAGCCATAGAAAAAGATAACAGCATGTCAACTACGAGGACATGTGACTAACCAACAGGTTTGTAGCAGATCGCTTCTGCATACACGAAACAACAACATACCTCCAATCCATGCAATCCATCGGATGCAAGTGTTCATACATGATAGCAGGTAATTTATGTGGTCTTCATCAACCGTGTCCTGCCCCACAAGAGATGCAACCTGCTGCTCCATGTTCTCACCTCCTGCTGCCACATTGGATGTGCCAATCACTGCCACTTCAATCCCCACGAGATCTGTTTCAACATTTGATGACACATTTAGCGACGCATCATGCATATCTGCTAATCGGGAATTTTTTTAGTGACGTCATATTTTGAAGTATGTACATTTCTCCGAATTTCATTCTACTTCATCAGAATGGGATATGTACTTGCTTCATTGAACATAGCTTCCATGTTCCTAGCTAAGAGTTTGTCACTATCAATCAGTTCCTGTGTTGCAACTGGTGGGCTTTCTTTCTCAAGATCATCCCAATCAATGTCGTCAATCTCATTGTTGCCAGGTACCGCCGGGCTGCCATTGCCGTGTTCATTTACTGGAGTTGAGGGCCCTGTTTTTCAAGACAAAACAATGTTTCAATCCTCTGATATCAACCTGAATATGATACCCTCACAAATATGTTCACGATTTTGTTCCAGCATGCTAAGTACTCACCTCCACTGTTTCCACCCAAGCCCAATCCTGACAGCAGATTTGTAGATTCTTCGAAGATTCCTGTTGAAGGGAAAATTAACAATATCCTCCCCAGGTGACCTGAATGTGTGTTCTTCTAATTACTTACCCTTAGACAACTCCGGATTGTCAATAGCATGGTTGACCAAGTTTAGAGCTGATGTAGCTAGGTTCATTAACCGCTCGTCCCTGCCCTTGTCAGCTGGCTCATCAATATAATCGGAGACAACTTGGTTGGATGCAAG
Source organism: Triticum urartu (assembly GCF_056163025.1). Classification (NCBI taxonomy): domain Eukaryota; kingdom Viridiplantae; phylum Streptophyta; class Magnoliopsida; order Poales; family Poaceae; genus Triticum; species Triticum urartu. The sequence continues at coordinate 556,258,193 of NC_141879.1, forward strand.
TAGCCTAAGCAACACACCTCCGAGGCCTCGTGTGCCTGCAACACCTAACACATCGGTTATAAGTGTTTCAAAATTAGGTTCCCTTATCTTTTTCATGTCCAGCGATGAACAAATAAGATTACTATAAGTAAAGAATGCATATGGAGGCTCACGTTCAATGTCTTCTTTTGCCCTTTGCTGAATTGTCGTTAGTTCATCTGACAGAGTATGTCCCTGCGAACCTCGATAGACAAACCTTCCTTCTGGTGACATTCCTTCATTGTGGTCAGCCCTGGAAAGCACATTGCTGCTGCTGCCTCCTTGCCACCCACTGCCCCTTAACTGAACTCTGGCCTTCATCAGGTTCATACTACGTGGGGCTCACACTGGCAGCAACAAATTGGGAATGCACGCACAAATTAGAAAAATGTTTAAGGTTTTTAGTTTTTCGGACAGTTCAAAGATTTATTTATGCTCATACCAACCTGGGATCGGTACATTCTCCAGAGCACCTGATATACGAATGCTACCGGGGGGGGGGGTCGTCTGAATTGGTTCACCTGCAATTCGAGCAAGTCGGAGATCAGTCCACACATTTTTGTATGCTTAGTTCATTCTTGTACTAAAAATCAAACCTCTGTTTTCAGCCCGTTGTAGTCTTCTAGCAGCTCGTTCGTGTGGGTGTATGAAGTCGCCATCACTGTCGCTACCAGATGAATCACTTTCTTGATCCATTTTCTCTTTTCCTTTGCGTCTAGCCTGCTCACCAGAGTATTCATTGTCTGTATTTTTTTGCAATATCTTCTAGTACCTCCTGCAAAGCCTCCCTTTGCGCTGCAATAGCATACAAGCAATAATTTTCAGAAGCTTTCTTGTTGTACTTTATTAACATTAATGTATTCAATCCAAATGGGCTCTTCTTTTTTGTTAGCACAAACTATTTCATAATTTATTTAGCACAATTTTGTTTTCCTATATGATTGACTCCTGTATTCCCCTCATTTGTTTTTTCAGAGATAACTCGCTCATAGATGCTTACATGGATTAACCAATAAGCTGCCCACCTCTCCAACGATTGGATTCCACACCTCATCTATGCCATCCAGGTAGTCCTCCGGTTTTGTCTGCCCAGCCCAGAAGCATCATGTCAGCAAAACAACTTATATATATTGGACACGCGAAAGAACAAATGATACTTCATTCATACCCTGAATTGTGTAGGGTATTCTCTCAGCAAGTAGATCAGCTTCTTGATCTTATCTTCAGTGTACTCGCTGACTCTAGGGAGTTTATTTGGTTCCACATTGTCTGCCCCAAAATCCAGCCAATCAAACACCCAAGGATGTGCGATGTCCATGTAATCATTGGCAAGTTAGTGACAACAATTGAGGAAACTAAAATGTTATAATATATGTTGTATCATTTTTTACTTACAATGATAGCCAAATGGCACCTTGGTACTCTCAATGTTCGTACCCCAGCTGCAAGATCTTCAGCGAGCTTCTTGACTGCTGCCCTAATTACTTCAAATGCCCATTCTGCCAGGTCAAAAAATCCTGTCCCGCCTTCACATAACACACATGCAAGGATTTCCCAAGGTAGGTTTTGGTACGATTGCTTGGGGGCAACATATGTACCAGCAGATAGTAATGAAAACCCCATCTCGGCAGCTCTCTCCTGAACTCTAGATAGTTTCAGTGGATTCATGCCTCGAAACATCTCTAAGATGGCTTCTATGCTTAATCCACCATCTCCTGTGGCCGCCTTAGTATCTATGTTCAGCACACTCCTGATCTCCTCTGCTATGTTCTGCCTCTGTTTGGGAGGTATCTTCAGTAAGCTGACATGTCGCCCACTATTCCTTAGACCCAAGGTTCTAACTATGGACGTCGGGCTAAAAATCCTATATTGTCCGTCAGGGAAGGTGAATCTCATATCTTTCCAACAGAATCTGCTAAGCAGCCGGCGTAGAATCGCCTATCTGCCTCTCCAGACCAAGCAGTGGTCAACAAACTGGCCATGCCGGTCCTATGCACTACCTGGTAGTACCTTAGCCCAAGTCCGACGATGTGCTTGCTAGTCCAGGTGCACCTAACAATCCTACCACGGAGTACCTGACTCTCTCATTCCATCCCAGGTGGACCAACGGCCACAAGATGCCTAGCAGCTACTGGAGTCCTGGTTCGTGCAGGTCGAGATCCGGCGGCCGGAACTAGTACCAGGGTTCTGCGAGATATTTTCTTCTTCGCCCTGGTCGCAGATCCTCCAGCACATTGTTGTTTCCGCTTTTGAGCCCCCCTCGCTGCCTTCCTTTTGTGTTCAGTCTCAAAATCCTGTGGGGACACGCACATGCGTCAGCAATAATGAACACTTTTCGAGTAGCCATTGGGGAAAAAAGTGAGAGCAGGACAAGAGTAGTACAATCCAAGAAAGAATGGACGAACAGGGAAAGGGAAGTGCATGGCCTCACTGAGCTTTCCAATGCAAGTATGTCAGCGCCGCCGCTCGAAACTACAATGGGATCCGCGGCGTCGCCGTCACTGTCTCGACCTTCACCCTCTCCATGGTGGGATCTTGACTTTTTCTTTGTTAAGTTGGTTTCTCCATCACCATTGGGTAGACCCCTCTTGCATGGATGATTCGGTGGCTCCATCTGCTTTCCCAGCCATCATGCATAGAAGGAAAAGACAAGTGTTTCAAAAAGGCAAGAATCAGCCACCAGCTTGTATGAAAGAAAGGAAAAGCTACGGTAGTCACCTCCTGCATCAATCCAGCAACGTAATCGGCAAAGAACACCCACCTAGGTGCCGGCTTGGACGCCGGATGGTCGATCTTTGCTACACCGGCGGCCACCAGATTTGTTCTACAGTGTCAATGGGGGGAGGAGGGGGATTGCTCTCGTCAGGGAGAATTGATGCCTTCAGCGATGCAATGGGCTATCAAGTACCACGACTCAGGAGAGAGCGGAGTAGCTTCGTGTAAATGCAACTTGCAGCTGTCCTGTGCCACGTGACCAATGTGTTGTCTTGTCAAATTACTGCGCACTCTCTCCTGCCGCCCAAATTTCCCCTCTCCCCGACCTACTTTTTAGCTGCCTTTTGCTAATGGAGGGCGCGCGAGATGGCTGGATGCACAAAACAATCCGTAGACCGGACACGTCGTCGTGACCCCGACTAGTACGCGTTACACGCCTGCCTGCACGGGAACAACCTCGCATCTCATGCTCCGGGTTTCTTTTATTGAAAATAAATAATGACACTCGGAGTAGTTGCACACTTTATATATTTTTTCGTTTTTCAAGACTATTTGTTGCTGGTCCAGCTGAGACCGGGACCAGGGGGAAGAAAAAAACAAATGAATGCGTGCCCACATGAGGCAGTTATGTTGTTTCTGGGCACGTCCTTTTTATGGTATTGGGACAGCAACCAACCAACCAGATCTTCTCGCGATCAGAATAGTACAAACAGGACTAGTCTGGGGCAGGACAAATGAAAGGAATATGTGCAGCAACCCGTCCATGCTCACCCGCGCCCACCCACCAACTAAACGTTTCTTTAATGATTCTCTTATTCATTACTGTTCTGCGAGGGGGCGCATGTCTTCTTCTAATCGCTCTCAACTATCTGCATGCCCATCATTTTTAATTAATCCATGCCCGTTCACCTTTCCGTGCTATCATTTACATATCTCATCTACATGCAGCCATCATATCTTTCCTAATCACTGAGGCTATGATTTTCATCACACCCCTACATTGTTTCCCGACATTGACCTGTTTCATCTCGTGTTTTAACAAGACAAAAAAATCTCTTCTTAATTTAACGGATGATCATTAACAGTCCATCTTTTCCTCTTCTTAACATCCTTGCAATTTTTCCCCAAACTATCTTTATTAGATGGACTTACAAAACTGACATATCAAATATGCCAATCACGATTATGATCCCATCTGCAAAGAACGCCGTCACCGATTCATTGATTTTCCTAATCGAGATCATGGGGGTGCCTGGTATTCATTAATCACAATTTTTATTATGCTCCGCAATTTGAGCCAATCTACATGATTCAGATACATTTTACCAACTAGGCAAAACCAATATTTCTTTTTAGGTTATGTTTTTTTGATGTCATAAAGGACAATTATCTACATCATATTCCTTGATTATCTTGATTTCTTCTCCGTCATTTCACATAGCCACCCTTAACTGGGACCGATATACATGGAATTGGCCTACACCTTTAGTTCAACGTGCAGTATGCGCTGAGATGATCACGCCTTACAGGCCCTTGATTTTCAATATGAACGTAAAATCTTCTGATGCCGGCTAGCGCAACAATCTATTCCCACGGCAGATGTTCTAAACCATCTGCATATGTCAACTAGCACGAGCTGTGGTTTTATCTGCTTCTGATGATTCATGGCAACACTCTTTGCTCGTTTGCACAGTATCTATATGTGTTTGGCCGTTGCAAGATCTGAAACTGGTTGTACCATCAAACAGCACCCAGGCTCTTTTCCTACTGGACACAATCTCTTCTGATTTGTTCACCCATGAAGCAATAACAATGTTGGCTATTTTGTACCCACGGCATCTGGCACTACATGACAACATTTTCCACAGTCCCCTGACTACTCATAACTTCATCATGAGATACATCGGAGAGATATAGGATTGTAAGCATAAGAAGAGCATACCACATACGTTGGCATCCATTGAACAACCAATGCAAAAGTGTATACCTCTACCGCCGCGGTTCTAAAAGATCATAGTGGTTGGTGTGATCTCAAGGAACAATTTGGATGGCTATTGCATCGCTATTTGTATTGATTATGCTGGCGAATTCTGAGGCGCGTCAGGCATAAAGATCCAAGGTATTTCGGAGCCTGCAATTCTTGGAGCATTAGCATTCCGGGAGCCGCTAGAACTACCCTCGGATTTGTCCTTGTCCGAAATCGTTTTTGCTTCTGATTGTCAGGGAGCACTCCATAGTATCTAGCAGCACACGGGAGGAGCATATGCTTGCATCATCAAGGAGATAGTTGGGACATCATGAGATTCTGATCATTGCACATTCATCTTCGATGGTTGATCTACCAACATAGAGGCACGTAGTATTGCTAAAAATGATTTCGGTCTGGATTACGGTCGCCATTTCTGGCTTATAAACCCACCAGACATTCATTGTATCCCCATGAACTTGTTTGGTTTTGTAAAGTGTGTTTAGATTCGTAAGAAAAAAAAGAAAAAAAGGTCAACTTGTTCATTCCTGCTGACATGATCCCCTCTGATATAGTTGTGTAGTTCTTTTTCCATACTTGTATTGTTAAGGTTATGCTGTCAATTAAAAAAATCGCAAAAGTTCAACTATGCCACTATCTCCTCATGCATCCATCCTCTCCCCCCTAATAGTTTGCAACCCCCCATCACAATTATATAGTATCTCACTAACCTACATGATGGTCCAAAATTGAAGAATCTTTTTTATAAGCAACCATGATGGTCCATAGTTGAAATTTCATTATTTACTCCCTTTATGGTATTTTCATTTGTGCATGACAACCATGTAATGACCGCTGTCGCGCGCAAAATAGAAGGTAAAGGCTGAAAAACGAAAAAAGAGTATGCAATTACTACGTTAAGGTCGTTTTTTTCTTACCGGCACCCAGCTTAATTGCACGCTCCTCGGTTTTTTTCCCTATGATTTTTAATCCCATGTGTTAATAATTAACCAAGATCAGACTTATGAGCCGGCCCGATCAGTAGTTCGACGGACAATGGTTTTTTCTTGTTTCCATCAATTTTGCCCACACGGCACGACGCAATCCTAACGTACGTACTGGGTGTCCGTCCGCAACAGAGCCTAGTCGTCGGGCTATCAAATTACTGCCCCCTCAACCACCCCCCGGAATCCCCTTCCATCCCCTTCCCCGCACCATAATTTTTTTTCTAATAGAGCTCAACGCATGTCAGTACGAACTACATGTTTTACTGCACGGAATGGAGACACAGATAATTCTAGCTGCCGACAGATACTCCCATTACAAACTGCGAACGGAAATCACAAACTAAGATTCCACACGCGGGCGCTTCGCCACCCTGCTGCTGACTTCTTCTTCCTCGTCGCTTCCCTTTCTCAACGAGTCCATGACAGCAGAGGCATCTTCTGAAACTTGTTCGTCCGCAGTGCCATCGCCTGTCGTCTGGACGGATGGATCGTGCTCGCCGAACCCCTCCTGAACATCTCCTTCCTCCGCCTTCATGTCCACTCCCTGAGCGAGCAAACAAGTCTCCCAACGATCTTCTTGAACAACTTCCCCCTGAAAATCGTTTCGTTTTTTCAGCTGTTGGCTATGTCATTTTACCAGCAATCAGGGGATAGATTGTAGTTCTGTACTCACCTCGTCTGGCACATCTACACCGTGCGGAGCCAAATCAGTTGTACTCCAGCAGCTTTCCGCTGATGCCACCAAAGGAGAGGCCTTTGCCTAAAAAATGCAAGTCATAAGAAACAAGAACACATCACAATTCAGAAGTTGAATGTAGAAGGAGGATAGTAGAACTTGATCCTCAAGACCGAAGGCTGAACCACTCGATTGAGACCTCCTCGTCGTGCCACTGCTTTCAGGCTCAGCAGCGCTTGGTGCCATCTCCGGAGTCCTTCGACGCCCCTGCTCTACGAGATGAACACTTTGAGAAAGTGGTTACCAGGCAGGCAGCTGCCTCACCCTCGGCCTTTATACTGGTTTCTGCGTCGTATGCTATCCAGGGCTCACAACTTATGCATTTACTAGCTTGTTCAAAATTTGAACTCCATGGTGCGCGCGCTCCACACGCATGGAAGTAAACTGAGCCACCACATGCATGGTTGCCACATGTCGTCGGCTATGAGTTCTCATAGCTGTAAGTCACTGAATCAGAAAACTGCGTCTCCTCACGTTAGGTGTCATTCAAACCAAACATCTCCACTCTGCATGTTCTTCACATATACTCACATGCAGTCGTACTAAAAACCAGGAAACAATATTTTCTTCAGTATGACAGTCAAATAAACATTTCAGCTTCAATCAATACTAAACACGAAAGTCCTCACTCAAGTCCAGCACATTTTATCTTGCTACATTGCCATAGAGCGTGGATGCACAGCTGACACTACATAATCTTATTCATCATGCAACTATGAATACCATCTAAGTGGAGATAAGCATGCAAAGAGCAGATCGTACTACAACAAACTAGTAATTTCCGATCGGCAAAACATAAGACATGAATGTTGAAAACTTGTTTGCAGCGAACCCCAATGGCCTGGTGCACGTGTTTCGGCGGTGACCTTCGATTCCGCAGTTCTTGCATCGACCAGGTTTCCTCGGCTTTTTCGGTGCGTCCCCTCTATCAGGACATGTAGTTCTCTTATGTCCTCCCCTCCTGCAGATGCTGCAGAAACGTGTACGTCGACTGAGTCCTTCGTACGGTGCCTTCTCCCTGCTATTTGTTGGCCTACCAACCCCCCTCTGCTTAGCGGGTGCTGCTAGCCCTTCCAAGTCATTGACGCTGACAGAATGTGCCATGCTATTCTCTTTATCGGCACCTGAACCAAGCACGAAAGCAACTTCTCCATTATCAGTTTGCCTCACAGGGTCTAAGGTCGTCACTCGATCCTCAAACCCGAGGCCATCTCTCCTCTCTGCAATAGGTGCTCCACGCACTAGTAGATCTTCCATCCCAGCTAGCATGAAATAAAATGATTGTGCACTCGCATCCCCCATTCGAACGACGTCCATAGCTTTGAAGTACAGTGTCGAATGCCTCCATGTGAATGATGTGTTGGTCCGCTTGTCCTTTTGGTACTGCTGCAGATGGCTTGGTAGAATGTCTCTTGCGTCCTTCGTCCACCTTTTCACAATATGTTTAGCTGGAATCTGTTCTAGGTGTAGTATTTCCATTACCTGCATTCCAGAACTCATGTTACCAAACTGTTATGGCACCGGAAATCAAATTACATTTCCCTTACCCTTAGAATGTGGTTGCACAACAAACCAGTGTGTTTGAATTGACCACACTCACAAGTAAACTCCTTTTGATCATCCGCGACAGTAACCTCATAAACAACTCTGCTCCATCTCTCTCTTTGCCACATTATTGTGGGTTGCCACATACTTCTTCATCTTCTCTATCTCCGTTATGTTATATGCTGTGGCTTCCATCAGAAATGTCCCAAACTCGTCAAACATAGATCGGGTGTATATTTTACTGGCGTGCCTCTCTATAGCCAAATTTGTTCTTCTCACTGCACCTCCCTGCAAAAGAGCAACACAATTTGACAGAATAGCAAATAAGTTCCAAACACTAGCATTTAGGTTTTGCCATGTGTGCAATGAAAAAATTAAACGGCTGACTTACAATCATAGTTCTTTTATCCTCGTAGCTCTCTTCACGCTCCCTGTCAAATTGCAGTCTCATATACTGCCTGACAAACACATGCATGGGGCTCGCTGGGGGCATGTATGTCTTCAACATGTGATTGGCACTCTCGCTCCGTTGTGTGCTGGTCATCTTGGCACAGAAAACACCTCCAAAGTATGGTTTTGCCCACTTTGTTCGAATCTCATAAATCTGTGTCATATATGCGTGCTTTCGCAAATTGTACTTATCCAGCAACATACCCCATGCCGTCTCGAACTCATCTTCGGTTAACATGTGGTTCACGACTTTGTGAAAATCAGCCTGTAAGTCATTTTTTTGGTGTACAAAGGTCCCAGACTCTCCTTTGCTTTCTTCAGCACGTGCCACTTGCACCACCTATGCATCATATCTGGATACACCTTCTTGATAGCTAGTTCCATAGCTCTGCACTGATCTGCAACGAATATGTCCATAACATATTATGGTCAGATGATGAATAAGGACATGCCTTTCTACACTCCAAGGGTTAACAAAGAACCGAACTTATCGAAACCGAACTAACCTGTCAAGATAGTCTTTGGGGCAGGTCCTCCCATCATTCGAAGGAACTCGACGAAAACCCATTCGAAGCTCTCTTGCTTCTCGTCGCACATCAGCACCCCAGCGAGGATGATGCTCTGAAAATGATTGTTTACCCCAACAAGTAATCCAAAAGGCATGTCGTACAAGTTAGTACTATATGTTATGTCGAAAGTGACAACATCTCCAAAGAAACGGTACTGCATACGGCTGCTCCCGTTTGCCCACATCAGGTTCTTCACTTTGCTTGTATCATCAGCCACCACTCTGTATGTGAAACCAGGGTCACCAGACTGTATGTCAGCGAACACTTCAAGTGTCTTCCTAACATCATCATCGGCCTGCTCCCGACTGATCTTCCCGCATATGTTCCTCAGAGTCCTCTTAGTGAATGGAACCTTCTCAACCGACCCGAAGAAACATCCTATTATGCTGTACACCTTGCCAAGGTTAACATTGTTCTCCCGTAGCTGTTTTATGAGATCCTTAGTGTACACATCAATGTGCTTGTGCGACGGCCGGTGAACTTTCTCACCCATTGTCAATGACATCGAATGATTATGGTTCTCTCTGTGTTCTGTAATGTACCAGCTGTTGTCCGCTGCTCGCAACAATCTTATCAAAGCTGGACACTCACACCTGCACGATCTAGTATTTTCTGCTTCTGGCTTCCCCTGTTTGACAGTGGACCACAACAGACAGTCATCACCAACACGTATGAATTTGGAAATTAAAATGCATTTTATCTATTGAACAAAATGAATAGTAGACGTAACTACAGCACTCACCGAGCAACCGCACACTATTTCTTGCATGCACTTTGTCCTCTCAACATTCAGCCGACTCTTTCCATATCTAATGCCGAAACCGGTTTCCCAGGAATACAAATTGTAGAAGTCGTATGCTTCACCAAGCGAATCAAAAGTCAGACCAAGTGTTGGCCGCACCACATTTTTGCTGGGCTCTTCAGCGTACTTGCGCATCGACTCCTCCAGAGCGCTCATACGACTGGGACATGGTGTCCTGTCCGGTGGCGCGCTCCCTAGCCGTAACCTTATTCCACCAGTCAAAGTTCAACAGATTACAGTTAAGTAGCACATCCTTTAGCACGAACGCAAATTTAAACTCCCACTACCCTTGAACTATCTATTTTTCTTCAGTTTCAACTCACAAGTTGTTTTTGCCAAAACATTTTTCTCAAATTCGCAGGTTTAGCTTCTGCTGAAACCAACGTACATTTTTCTGAAGTTTAATATCACAAGTAGATATTGGCAAACCATTCCCCTGAACTCAGCACAGCAAATGCATTCTTGCAATAACAAAGGAGGGCCTCTGCAATTGTACCTTTTAGTCCACCCGGGTGCTTCTGGGTTCACCCTGTCAGTTGACTGTCCAGACCGAGTTGGAGATGTGTTCGTACGGCGGCGAGTAGCAGGTTGCCTTCCGTTCACCTCAACTTCGCCAATCTGCTGGCCGCACCCAGAATCATCTTTTGAGACAGGGCTACCCGCGTAACTGGGCTCGTTCGCTTGCATCCGCCCCAGAGGAACTGGATCTGGATGCTCAACGCTGTCAGCGAATTCCTCAAGCAAGGGGAACCTGAAAAAGGGACGGCCATGGGCGCCGCACATGGCGGTAGGTTAGGTACCTACTGCGGGCAGGGATTATAAGGCAGATCTGGGCTCACTCACCTGTCCACGGCGTCCAGAAGGAACTCCATGCCTGCTTCTTCCATGCCCGATCCTGCACCGGCTGCAGAAATCTCCCTACGAGATGCACACAAAAATGGCGTCGCAGTAGATCGTCCTGGGAGAGGACGGGGTCAAGCGGTCCTAGCCCCTTCTAGATAGATACGGTATAGGGGTTAGTTGGGGGTTCGGCCGTCGCATTTACTCCGGTCCCCGAACGCGGAGGACAGAACGCCATACGTGGAGCGACGGCTCAGCGTCTCCGCCGACGACCTGAGCTCCTTATCTGATCCTAGGCCCACCCATATGGTCAACGTCCTGGTCCACGGACCACCTCGGCCCCGTCCTCCTTCCGTCCGACCCCGTCGCTACGGACCCACCAACTCGCCACTGTTTCGTACCGTATTTCGCGGCGTAATCCTTTTCTCTCGATACCTGTCAGACGAGCCAGCGGCATTATTCCTCATCCCAAGTCACGGACGGGCCGTCGCGATTTCGAGCGCAGATGGGCTCGGGCGCCGAATCACCGCTTCCGGTAGTTGTTTCAAAACAAATTCCATCTTACTTGATTGGAAAATTAGATAGTTGTTTCAAAACAAATATCTTGCTTGCGAAAACACGAAAGGTTTAAAAAGATTGGATGCCACATAGAATCGACTAAAACTTGAACCCAAATGATAAGTGTCACACGTGTGACACAAAGCGCTCTAGCCCTGGCGTTTTTTACGACTAAAGTTGTCATCCGAAAAGGAAAAACAAATCCCAAAAAAGCTGAAACTTACCATTTCGAAAAGAAAGTTGCTATACTTGACAACTAAAACTGCCATCCTTGTGTTATTAAACTTGCATAAAAAACGTTTGAAGTTGCCATGTGTTTGTGTGGCATTTATCAAGTTACCAGGGTCCAAGTTTGAAAACATGTATAAGGGCCGTGTCAATTCTGCAGCCGCCGTGCGCATGCCAAATATTTTCTTTTGAGCAAACGCGCCCGTCATCTGGAAACCACAGTCAACACGTCAATGCAACACCGTAACTTTCTATGCTGGCGTACGTGAGGCAGCCACCAGTAGAAATGAAGACCATTAGTCCATCAGTTTCTACTTGAAAAAAGCTGAATCAAACTGCTGCGGCAGCAGCAGCGACACGCCAAAACCTTGCGCTAAATCCTTAAGCCGACGGAACACTATAAATTGCCGCGAAAACGTTGGTGGCAGCACTGCATCCTCTGCTCCTTCCTCATCAAAGTTTAATCATCTTGCAGCAAGCACGTACGTACAGCTCATTACACACTCTGGTCTCTGCACTCAACTCAGCTCAGCTCATCATGCTCGGCCTTTACCCGAGGCTCTCGGCGAGCTCCCGCTCCAGCGACGCGGACGCCGACGGAAACGACGACGTCTTCAGGTACCGCGCCTTCTACGGCATCGCCGTCGCCTGCGTGGCCATCCTCCTCTTCTGCGTGCTCGCCGCCGCCGTCGGCCCCTGGAGGGCCGGCGCCTTCGCGGCCGCGGTCGCGTCGCTGCTGGTCGTCCTCGGATGCTTCGCGCCCAGGACATCATGTGTTCATCGCCGGACGGGGAGGCCGGTGAGTCCCGTGCTTGCTCTCACGGCTAGGTCGGGCGGGCGGCCGCGAGCACCTGGCCGATGCGCGCGCGCGCACGTGGTGGACGCGCCGCCGGCGTTCGCGTACGTGTGCCCGCTGGAGGCAGGCGACAGCGAGGGCGAGCTGGCGGCCCCAAGCTGCGTGATGTGTCCGGTCTGCCTGGAGGACATCCACGGCGGCGAGATGGTGCGGCAGCTGCCGGCGTGCAGGCACCTGTTCCACGTGGAGTGCATAGACATGTGGCTGGACTCGCACAGGACGTGCCCAATGTGCCGGTGCGTGATCTCGCCGCCGCCACCGCCGATGACAGCGAAAGCCTCGGAGCCGGAAGAGGCGCCTCAGTCGTCGGATGAGGTGTTGCCACCGGTGTAGTTATATTTTTGCCCTAAAACTTGCACGTACAAGTTGAGCCGAGTGTATATATACTTCAGCTATATGTAAGTTGCCTGCAATTTATAATGCGGCTGAGGCTGCGTGCTTAGCTTTTTTATGTGTTGGCGTGAGTTTGAGAACATGTATGGACATGATTTGTGTGGTGGTCCTGTTGCTTTCATTATCTTTAAAATGGAACCGGGAAGATGATCCCTGATTTTCTAAAAAAAAAGTTGGCTGCAATTTGAATTTGGGCCAGTCAATTTTTCTCCCAGTTGATTGTTGCTCTAAGATTTGTGCTATCATTTTTTATTATTATCTGTTATCTTTTTTTTTCCGTTGTGTGGTGACTTGTTTTGGGCTGAGACTTTAAGACTAACCTCTATGATGCATTTAGTCAATACCTTAACGGGGCGAGGCCCCTTAATTGGGCAACCAAGCTAGCTCTAGCTAGAGAGCAATTAATTAACGAGCGCTTCTTCGAAAGCCTCGCAACGATCAGCGCCACTTGGCACGCTCTCAGCCATTTATCACATGTCATGCTCTTGACACTCCCTCCGAATTTTATTTATTTTTTATTTTTACGCATGCGTTCTCGGCTTTTTAAACGGTTTTTCCTCCGGTTTTTTTCGACGTTTAGGTTTTCTACCGCTCTTCCTTAGCTTTCAAAAAGAAATGCGAAAATGCGTTTTTTCCTTTCATGAGAGTCACGGTTGTGCTTTCACGAGAGTCATGGCCGTGCCTTTCAAAAACGAAAAAACGCGTTTTTTTTCTCCTTCCGCGAGAGGTACGGTTGTGTTTTCGCGAGAGTCACGGTCGTGCCTTTCGAAAATGAAAAAAAAATGCGTTTTCTGTTTTTTTCCTACTGCGAGAGGCACGATTTTGCTTCCGTGAAAGGCACGGTTGTACTTTCGCGGGAGTCATGGCCATGCCTTTCGGAAAAGGAAAAAACGCGTCTTCTATTTTTTTTCTTCCGCGAGAGGCACTGCTGTGCTTTCGCCGGAGTCACGGCCGTGCCTCTCGGAAACGGGAAAAAACGCGTTTTCTGTTATTTTTTGCTTCCGCGAGATGCTCAGTTTTGCTTCCGCGAGAGGCACGGTTGTGCTTTCGCGAGAGTCACGGCCGTGCCTTTTGGAAACGGAAAAAAAATGTGTTTTCTGTTTTTTTCCTTCCGCGAGAGGCGTGGTTGTGCTTTTGCGAGAGACACGGGCATGCTTTCGCGAGAGACACGGGCATGCCTCTTTCGAAAAGGGAAAAAACCCGTGCTCCTGGGTCGGTTTTTTCGTCAGGTTTTTTTGTCCAGTTTTTTTCATGAAAAAAAGTTTGTCAAAACCTATCGACAGGGTATCTAGTTTTGAAAATCTCGATGCGAGGAATCTAACAATGAAAACTGTTTAAGATTTGGTTGCGCGGGTTAAAAGATAAAATGTTTTGAATAAATGGATCTAGAAAAAAGAGAAAACTCTCAAGTTGCGAGAAGTGACACACATACAACATGCCACTTATCGCAACCTGGGATGTATGTGTGCCACTTATCGTAACCTGAGAGATGGAAGTGATCTTTGTAACGACTACTTTTTAACTAGTGATTTCCCATCTGACAACCAAGCCATCCGGGAGCAACTAGCTGAGAAGTCCGGAACCTCCTATGTGCCACTTGCTGCGGCAAACTGGAGGCGATTCGCATAGGAGGCGGCTCACCTGGGCCGGCCCATTCACTGTCCTTCGCGAGATGATTTATCAGAAAAAAAAACGCTAATGAAAGGAACCCACGACCTGCGAGTGATGTGTGCGATGCACTAGCCACCGTGACACATTTGCAGCGCGGATATAAAGAAACTACGGGAGCCGCAAAAAATAAAAACAATTCACGTAATAATCCCATAAAGTAAGTTGGCGAGGGATCGAGCGCAAGACCTCCCTCCATGGAATCTTATCCATAGCCAGTTTTAGTAACTGAGGTTTTGTCTGTAAAAGGGCAGCCAAGCGTATCTGAACTATAAAAAACACAGTAGATTAAAACTTTTTAAAAACAAATCAATCGTTGTTTTAAAAAATATACTTTTTGTAACACAAACATTATTTGGGGAACTTAAATAAAAATAAAAACAAACAGGAACACAAATTTAATACGATAATATTTTTTTGAAATTATGAACTACTTTTGTAAATGCAAATATTAAATAACAGTATCAAAATTGAAAACGTGAATATATTCCAAAATTACAAAACTTGAGCATTTTTTGTACTTCCATATTAATTTTGAGAACAACTATATTTTTTGAATTTGTGAGTTGTTTTGAAAAAGGTAGCATTTTATGAATATGTAAAGAAATTTGGAAACAGGACCTTTTTTGAAATTCACAAACATTTTTTAATTTGTGGACTTAAACTAAATATGCGAACATTGTTTGAATTGTGAACAAATTTTGAAACATGAAAATGTTTTGAATATGTGAATAAATTTTGAAAGCGAAGCTATTTTTTTATTTGTGCACAAATTTGAAAAGTAAGAAGAATTTTTGAAATTCCTGAACATTTATGAATTTGTGAAAAATTGGAAACAGGAACATTTTTTTGAAATTCCAAAATATTTTCCAATTTCCGAACAAAATTTAAACATGTGAACATTTTTTTGGAAATGGGAACTTCTTTCGAAAAAAATTGGGCTGTGAACAAAATTTGAAAACGTGGACATTTTTTGAATTTCCAAACATTTTCTAAAATGAAACAGACAAATTTTTAAGTTATATTTTTTGGAAATTCTGAACAAAACTTGAAAACAGGAACATTTTCTGTGAAAATGGAAAATAAATTGTAGAATGGGAACAATTTTTAATTTTCTGAACATTTTTTCAAAAAGAAAAGTAATTTTTAGAAATGAAAATGAAAAAGAAAATATAGGAAAGAAAAATGAAAAAAATGAAAAGGTGAAGAAAATAAACAGAAAAAACGACAGAAAATATATTTTTTTGGGTTGTGAACAAAATTTAAAATGGTGATCATTTTTTGAATTTCCGAACATTGTCTAAAATGAAACAAACAAAAATTTTAATTCTTTTTTGGAATTTATGAACAAAATTTGAGAACAAGAACATTCTCTGTAAAATGAAAAAGAAATTGTAAAATGGGAACAATTTTTAATTTCTGAACATTTTTTGAAAAAGAAAAGTAATTTTGAGAAATGAAAATGAAAAATAAAAAAGCAGGAAAGAAAAAAGAAAAAAGGTAAAAGGTAAAGAAAATAAATAGAAGAAATAAAAAATGAGAGAAAAGGAAAAAATAAACAGGAAAAAACTAAAAAAACAAAAGAGAAACAGATCAGAAAAAAACCGGTTCAAGAAACTTCTAGAAGTTTCCCAAAACCATAAAAAAACCAGCTGGGGAACCTCTCGAAGGTCCCAAAACCAGAATGCTGGAAACGCTTAAATGGGCTGGCCCAATTGGAACGATAGCTCGATTCTCCTATGCGAAACACAAACTCGGGTAAGTAGATTGTTGCATATGGGATTAAAGATAACTTTACACTTAATGCTATGGTTGAGTTTTACCTTAATGATCTTTAGTATTTACGGATGATTGCTAGAGTTCTAATCATAAATGCATGTAATCCAAGTACAGAAAGTATGTAAGCTCATGCCTCTCCCTCATATAAAATTACAATAATGCTTACTGATCTAGATATCAATTGCCTAGGGACAAATCCTTCTCATTGTTCTCAAAAGCTTTCTACTAAACCACTAATTATTTATTATCTTGCAAACTACTTCTAGTTTTATTCTTGCAAAATAGTTTTATTCTTGTTCTAGGTAAAGCAAACGTTAGTGTGCATAGAATTGTATTGGTGGTCGATAGAACTTGAAAAGAATATAAATCCTACCTTTAGCTCCTAGTTGGGTTCAATACTCTTATTTATCAAAAAGGTTACAAACGACCCCTATACTTGTGGGTTACTAGTCTCTCAAAAGTTTCAATGGCTTCAGTGGTACCAACTGCCTCACCAACATTTACCTTCTGTTTTTCTTGTTCCAGTTCTTCAGTGGGGTAGGTAAAGGATCTAAATTGCTAGTATTTCCATCAAACTAATTCATAAAATTTGCTACCATAGAATTAGAGCCGACTGAAACCAAAGCCCGCATAAGATAGGCTGTAACTCTAGTCTACGCTCCATCAGAATTGAGTGCCAATCTATTTATAGCAGAAGGAAGGACATCCGTTATATTTGCATCATTAATGGCACTACCATTTAATTCATTCTACTATGTCACACCATTGTCTGGAGGGTTTGTGATAACCTTTTAACCATATGTTGCATTCTAACGCCAACTTCCTGGAATATTGCTATTTCAGTAATCCTCCCCATTTTGGCCTTTCTCGAGATCATCTAGGTGAAATCCTCTTCCTAAGGGAGCACCCTGCCTCTACCATTACTACGACTTGAACCTCGGGCACCACCACGTCCGCTTCCCTCATCTGCCATGATAAAGTCTCCAACTCCAGTTTTGTTATATCATGTTATCTAAATAGCTAGCCCCCACTACTAGGAATTCTCTGCCTTCTTCTTGCGCCACATCACCTGAATTAATTTAGCCGTTAGATATATTAGATCAGTGTGACGCCCGGATAATCAAGCTACAGTAACCTCTGCTAATGATGCCACGTCACCACTCTTACTGTTGTAAACCTCGCGATGATTCAATCCCGTTCGAATTCAAAATTCAAAATTAAAGCAAACAATAAAAGTTTTTCAAAATTTAAAACAAAAGTGTTCGGGAGATGCCATATTTTACATAAGTAAATATGGTGTAATAAACACAATTTTATAAAATGCCTAAGTATTTTAAATAAATAAAAACAAAAAAAGGAAAATAAATAAAAGAAAGAAACTAACAAAAAAAAAGGAAACCCCCTTCCCACGGCCTACGGGCCTAGCTGGCCGCCAAACCAGCCGGCCCAACCGCACCTCTCCATAACCCCCCTGGACCCCGAAACCCTAGCCCACGTTCCCCACTCGCTCCTCCCCCCCCACTCGCTCGCTGCCCCCCCGATCTGGATCGAGATCGGGGCGAAGACCTGAAGTCGCCCGACGCCACCCCGCTATCATCGCCATCATCCCACTACGCCGGAGACCCCCTCGCCGTGACGCCCTCCCGCCCCTACGCCATCGCGCCTCAACGCCGCCCCATCGCCAGCGCCGCTCGTCGCCCATCGACATCGACGCCCACGACACAGCGACCACCGTCGCCGACCACCGCTGCTTGAGGACTCCGCCGACGCGCCATCGACCCCGTCGCCTCGCCGCACTCGTCCCCGACGACCCGGACGCCGCCCCTTCGTCGTCCTCCTTCCCGAGCCCACTGCCACGAACCCTACGCCGCCCCTGTGAGCTTCCCCCTCCTCCTCTCTTCCTCGCGCTCACGCCATGGCCTCCTCCCCGCGGCTCTGCTGACGCCGCCGTGGCCTCGCCGCGCCCGGCGTGCCCCGCGCCTATTGGTGCCCGCCCTGCTCGCCCCACTGCGCTGCGCTGTTGCTGCCGCCTCTCCCCGCTCGGCTTACGAGCCGCCGTCGATGCTCGTCGCCGCTTCACTGCTGCTGCCTAATGCTACTGCTGCTCAGCGCCGCGGCCCCTGCTCGCCTGCTGCCGCCTGGAGCGCCATGGCCACCGGCCTCCTCCCGCGGCGCTCGTCGCTGGGTCCGCCCGCACCACCGCCCGTCACCCGTTGCGCTCGCTGCCCGTTAACTCGCCCCGTTAAGCCCCCTGGGGCCAATGACAAGGGGGCCCCCACCCCCAGAATGATTTATATAAAAAAAAGGGATTTAAATATATATATATATATATTATAATTAATTAATTAATTAAAGAAATAATTAACTTAATTAATTTTGATTAATTAAACTAATCAATTAACTAAACTAATTAAACTGTTAGTTAACTAATTAATTGTATGACAGTGGGGCCCACCCCTAATTAATCCTGATTAGGTTAATAGATATGATTAATAAAACTTTAGAAAATCATTTTAAAATAAACCGTAGCTTGGATCGAAAAACTTTGTACATGAAAGTTGCTCAGAACGACGAGACGAATCCGGATACGCATCCCGTTCGTCCGCTACACATCGCTAGCATAGCAAACACGCAACTTTCCCCCTCCGGTTCATCTGTCCGAAAACGCGAAACACCGGGAATACTTTCCCGGATGTTTCCCCCCTTCGCCGGTATCACCTATCCCTGCGTTAGATCACCTCTAGCACCACGTTTGTCATGTTATGATTTGATTGCTCTGTTATTTATTGTGTTCCCCCTCCGTTACTTCTTTCTGATAGACTACGAGACCGACGCCGCTGATGCCCCGGTCGACTACGGTGTTGACGGCCCCTCATTCTTGTCTGAGCAACCAGGCAAGCCCCCCCTTTGATCACCAGATATCGCCTACTCTTCTCTATACTGCTTGCATTAGAGTAGTGTAGCATGTTACTGCTTTCCGTTATTCCTATCCTGATGCATAGCCTATCCTTGCTACTACTGTTGTTACCATTACCTGCTATCCTACTGCTTAGTATAGGATGCTAGTGTTCCATCAGTGGCCCTACACTCTTGTCCGTCTGCCATGCTATACTACTGGGCCGTGATCACTTCGGGAGGTGACCACAGGCATATACAATATACTTTACACAGTTACCTTACCTGTGATACTGTTCGGAGATGGGGGCTGAAGGGGCAGGTGGCTCCATCCCGGTAGAGGTGGGCCTGGGTTCCTGACGGCCCCCGACTGTTACTTTGAGGCGGAGCGACAGGGCAGGTTGAGACCACCTAGGAGAGAGGTGGGCCTGGCCCTGGTTGGCGTTCGCAGATACTTAACACGTTTAACGAGATCTTGATATTTGATCTGAGTCTGGCTACTGGCCTATACGTACTAACCATCTACGCGGGGACAGTTATGGGCACTCGACGTTGTGGTATCAGCCGAAGCCTTCGTGACGTCAGCAACGGAGCGGCGCGCGCTGGATTGGACTGGAACGCCTACTAGGCTAGGTCTGCTTCCGGCCGCCCACGCAACGTGCAGGTGTGCTAAGGGCGATGGGCCCAGACCCCTGGGCGCTTAGGTTTAGACCGGCGTGCTGACCTCTCTGTTGGTCTAGGTGGGGCTGCGACGTGTTGATCTTCCGAGGCCGGGCATGACCCAGAAAAGTGTGTCCGGCCAAATGGGATCGAGCGTGTTGGGTTATGTGGTGCACCCCTGCAGGGAAGTTAATCTATTCGAATAGCCATGATCTTCGGTAACAGGACGACTTGGAGTTGTACCTTGACCTTATGACAACTAGAACCGGATACATAATAAAACACACCCTTTCAAGTGCCAGATACAACCGGTGATCGCTCTCTCATAGGGCGACGAGGGGAGGATCATCGGTTAGGATTATGCTATGCGATGCTACTTGGAGGACTTCAGTCTACTCTCTTCTACATGCTGCAAGACGGAGGCTGCCAGAAGCGTAGTCTTCGAAAGGACTAGCTATCCCCCCTTATCCCGGCTTTCTGTAGTTCAGTCCACATATAATAGCCTTATTCCAGTTGATACCAATGCATACATATGTAGTATAGCTCCTTGCTTGCGAGTACTTTGGATGAGTACTCACGGTTGCTTTCTCCCTCTTTCCCCCTATCCCTTCTACCTGGTTGTCGCAACCAGATGTTGGAGCCCAGGAGCCAGACGCCACCTTCGACGACGACTCCTACTACACCGGAGGTGCCTACTACTACGTGCTGCCCGCTGACGACGACCAGGAGTAGTTAGGAGGATCCCAGGCAGGAGGCCTGCGCCTCCTTCGATCTGTATCTCAGTTTGTGCTAGCCTTCTTAAGGCAAACTTGTTTATCTTATATCTGTACTCAGATATTGTTGCTTCCGCTGACTCGTCTATGATCGAGCTCTTGTATTCGAGCCTTCGAGGCCCCTGGCTTGTAATATGATGCTTGTATGACTTATTTTATTTGTAGAGTTGTGTTGTGATATCTTCCCGTGAGTCCTTGATCTTGATCGTACACATTTGCGTGCATGATTAGTGTACGATTGAATCGGGGGCGTCACAAGTTGGTATCAGAGCCGACTGCCTGTAGGAATGCCCCTTCCACACTCTTTGGCCGAAGTTGAGTCTAGTCGATGAAAAATGTTTTACTAACATGGCTGTGCGGCCCATGGGCCCACGTCGCCATTGGGTGGTATTAGGATCTTTTATTCCTCGTCTATACTCTGGGACTCTGATTTCTCTTCTATCCGGGTTAAATGATTTTACTAAAATCTAACTTTAGGTTCTCGAAAATACTTCCTCCCGAAGAGCCCCATTCAGGCCAGATGATCGCCTGCTGCACCAGGAGATTTCGTAGTTACTCTCTGCTACTCTTTCGAGACTTTGTGCCCATCGCCTTTGTAAATTCCCTACCACTGTTATATCATTAAGGATAACTACATCCACTTGCCCTTTCAAATCCCATTGATCTTGTTATTACAAGATACACCGAAAATTCTCTGTATTGTTCCGAGAATATTTTGTGCCTACTGACTTGCAGTTCCTCGCCACCTGAATACCCCTACGGATAATTCCTCGCTCTTACCGAGTATCCGCTCATCCCCAGTCGTTCATGTGTTTCACATAAGTCCTCGAAATACCAATTGATTTTCTGAAAATCCTCAGCAGCCCATTGCTCTTGATTTCCTTGTCTTCCTGCATTATGGTTAATTCCATACTTCTAGTAATCTCCGTTGACATCCTCTGTCACTATCCTTTCGAGTCACTTGATTTGATATGTCACGAATGCTCGCAATCCTCAATCAGATCGTAGAATTCTTCCTTCCGGCTCAGACGTCATTTTGAACATGAGCTGGTTCTCGACCATTCAAATAGTTGTCGATTGTACCCCTAAGGCTATTCAACTTATCCAACCCTAATCAGAGTGTTGCTTCTGATCCCTTGATTTGAAAATCATAATTCCTTTGCATTTGAGCTTAAATTAGCCAGTTGTTTCTATGGTCTGATCTCCTTACTTTTTTCCTTCTTCTGGTTGAGTACCGATGCTCACATTAGATCCCTTGTGGACCACCAGA
This sequence comes from Triticum urartu, assembly GCF_056163025.1. Classification (NCBI taxonomy): domain Eukaryota; kingdom Viridiplantae; phylum Streptophyta; class Magnoliopsida; order Poales; family Poaceae; genus Triticum; species Triticum urartu. The sequence goes on from NC_141879.1 coordinate 556,279,921, forward strand.
TCATTTGTTGGATTTTATCCGACAGCGTCCTTCATATTCAATAAGTCTGTGAGCCTTTCCTCGGATACATAATACCTTTGGTAAATTGTATCCTCTACTTTCTCAAGCATGCTCTACTATCGAGCTTGTGTTATTTATTCTTGAAATTTGTGGTATATGTTCCTAAGATGCCCTGATGGGTTGAACCTACGTCTTCCCTAATCCTTGTGAACCCGAAAGTTTTCACGAGTCATACTCTTCTGGTGCTTCGCCAGATAAAATTTCAACACAGCAACTTCTTCGAAGACGAGAAGCGAATGAAAGGTTATGCATTGGAGAAGTGGGAGTCGACCTTGAACTTTGTGTTCATGCCCATGGACACGATGTAGATCTTATCATTAAAGCTTATCTTAAATTAAATTATTCCTTTGGTATGAGTTCATCTTATATCCGGGATCTGGCCTTTTGCAATCCTGGTTCCGACCATGTTTTCTTTTAAATACCATTTCACGTGCAAGTTTAAGCGCTTGTCTTCTGTAGAGCAATACCCCAGTCCAACCTCTACTGTGATCTGTCATCGAGTATTACCCCCTCTGGTATCTCGAGATTATCATGGAACTGCTTAACTTCTTAATGAGTTCTTCCTCAAGTATTATTTGACTTTCGCTGCATCATCATTTGACTTGATGTCATCGCCGACCGATTACATCTTCATGAAATCTCTCGAAAAATGTGTCGTGATCATCAGCAACATCCTGAGCTCTTCCAAGATTTATATCGAATTCATGATGAGAAATACCATCCTTGCCATTGATGATTTGTTTTATCATCTACCACTTTATTGCCTTCCGTTCGACACAAACTTGTTCGTGTTTTGTGTTATACCTTGAGTTCCTTGCTACCCAGCATTGTTCTTCTTTACCTTGGATATTGCACCTTTTATGTCAAGAATGTTGTGGGAATTTTACCACCTCTTATGCATTCTTCGTACAAGTGATATTTCTTGCCATATCCGTTCATTCTTAGACTATTGATTATTGAATCACCATTCTGACATTGGTCGTGCAACCCAACCCATAATTCGGGCACACCTTTCAACCAATGTTTAATTGTGTATGTTTTCCTCGAGCATACTTCATTATATTATTTGATCTGAAAATGTTATCTCCTTGTTCACATAATCGTGGAAATCCATCTTTTGGAGATATCAATGAATTGTCACTGAGTTCATCAGCTACCTCCTCATCCTCTTCTTGGTTTAATGATGAACTCTTGTTTCGAAACTCGCTTCCATAGTTCATTTCTCGAGAATCTTACATTGTCATCTCATCAATTTGTGTTGCACCTTTTCTTCTCTGGCATCCTAAGTCAGAGGTTTCCTGACACCAATCGGATCTGAACCTCGGTCAGATATGATGGTTGGGACATTTCCAAGAGTTATAACATTGGTCTTTATATGACTCGGTAAGGTGATGTCATGCCTAGCACACCTGGCCGGAGGACCTATTGTTATAGTTTCCTTTTTGCCAAGGTTAGTCATTCTTCCGTGAGGAAATTGTAAGACTTATTCTATAAGTTGTTCCTGATGGATCCTTTTTGTTTCCAAAGTCTGATCTTCACCTGTTGACCATGTCAATGCTATCTCGAGGTATGTCTATGGTACTCCGATTTTCAACAGGAACATTTGAAGCCCAATGCTAAATGTTTCCTGCTCAATTATCCAAACACCGTTGTATGGGTAATGGCATGAAAATTCTCTCCCGTACCTAAAGAGTTTTCTACTTTCTATCCTGTCATGGATATCATGCTCTGCTTGTCCTTGGGAGGATATACCCTTGAAATATGTGTTCCATTGTCCTGTTTAGATTTGATAACCGTATTTTCCTTTCCATTGTTTGGTTTAACCCTTTCTTGTGATCTTTATGATCCAAGCAGAATATTCTTCTGCTTATGTAAACACCTCGGTGTACATTTCTGTCAGCAAGACCCTGTTACTATTGTTGATGACATTCTGGTAACCACCGATGGACGAGAACTTTGCCTATTGGTCCGCCTCGTTCAGCGAGCAGGAAAACGGTTCTCTTTGTCCCTCGCCCTTGGTACCAACATTGTTGCCGACATAACTGACATGGTACTCTCTGACATGCCTTGCTATCATGACCGTGCAAGATGTCACTGCTCCTATTAAAAAAAACCACATGGTGGGCCCATAACCCACAGTCCCATAGGATCGAAACCTGACTCTCGTGTACACCCCCTATTCCCGAGGTTATTCCTCGCGCGTGGCCTCGTATGTAATTCACGGGCCACCGTCCTAGTGATCTATTCTGGAAACAGATGCAATATTCAATCTCGTTGCTTTGGACCCCTTTCGCGTGTTGTTTCAGACATCGAGCGACTGCCTACCCGTTTGAAACTTCTCATGGTACCTTCTTACTTTACTCTCGATAATTTCTTAAGTATCTATTCGAGAGTTACTTCTACCACATTCTCTCAGTTATCTGCCAGGTAGTTGACCTTGAAGGTCCGTTCTTCAGTAGTTACCCCTTATGATTATCGTAAGTACGATGGAGTTCCTGAAGAAAGGACGACAACCTCATCATGGTGCATTGATGCATAGGAATGAAGACATCAGCGCTATGGATCGACCAATTTGAGAAGGGCAACCAAGACCGAGAAGAATCGTTAGAATTTCGTAACCTATTCTTCCCCCTTACTCCCCTCTTAAATCTCGGGACGAGATTTCTTGTAGTGGAGGAGAATTGTGACGCCCGGATAATCAAGCTACAGTAACCTCTGCTAATGATGCCACGTCACCACTCTTACTGTTGTAAACCTCGCGATGATTCAATCCCGTTCGAATTCAAAATTCAAAATTAAAGCAAACAATAAAAGTTTTTCAAAATTTAAAACAAAAGTGTTCGGGAGATGCCATATTTTACATAAGTAAATATGGTGTAATAAACACAATTTTATAAAATGCCTAAGTATTTTAAATAAATAAAAACAAAAAAAGGAAAATAAATAAAAGAAAGAAACTAACAAAAAAAAAAGGAAACCCCCCTCCCACGGCCTACGGGCCCAGCTGGCCGCCAAACCAGCCGGCCCAACCGCACCTCTCCATAACCCCCCTGGACCCCGAAACCCTAGCCCACGTTCCCCACTCGCTCCTCCTCCCCCCCACTCGCTCGCTGCCCCCCCGATCTGGATCGAGATCGGGGCGAAGACCTGAAGTCGCCCGATGCCACCCCGCTATCGTCGCCATCATCCCACTATGCCGGAGACCCCCTCGCCATGACGCCCTCCCGCCCCTACGCCATCGCGCCTCAATGCCGCCCCATCGCCAGCGCCGCTCGTCGCCCATCGACATCGACGCCCACGATGCAGCGACCACCGTCGCCGACCACCGCTGCTTGAGGACTCCGCCGGCGCGCCATCGACCCCGTCGCCTCGCCGCACTCGTCCCCGATGACCCGGACGCCGCCCCTTCGTCGTCCTCCTTCCCGAGCCCACTGCCACGAACCCTACGCCGCCCCTATGAGCTTCCCCCTCCTCCTCTCTTCCTCGCGCTCACGCCATGGCCTCCTCCCCGCGGCTCTGCTGACGCCGCCGTGGCCTCGCCGCGCCCGGCGTGCCCCGCGCCTATTGGTGCCCGCCCTGCTCGCCCCACTGCGCTGCGTTGTTGCTGCCGCCTCTCCCTGCTCGGCTTATGAGCCGCCGTCGATGCTCGTCGCCGCTTCACTGCTGCTGCCTAATGCTACTACTGCTCAGCGCCGCGGCCCCTGCTCGCCTGCTGCCGCCGCAGAGTGCCGATGGAGCGCCGTGGCCACCGGCCTCCTCCCGCGGCGCTCGTCGCTGGGTCCGCCCGCACCACCGCCCGTCACCCGTTGCGCTCGCTGCCCGTTAACTCTCCCCGTTAAGCCCCCTGGGGCCCGTGACAAGGGGGCCCCCACCCCCAGAATGATTTATATAAAAAAGGGATTTAAATATATATATATATAATAAAATTAATTAATTAATTAAAGAAATAATTAACTTAATTAATTTTGATTAATTAAACTAATCAATTAACTAAACTAATTAAACTGTTAGTTAACTAATTAATTGTATGACAGTGGGGCCCACCCCTAATTAATCCTGATTAGGTTAATAGATATGATTAATAAAACTTTAGAAAATCATTTTAAAATAAACCGTAGCTTGGATCGAAAAACTTTGTACATGAAAGTTGCTCAGACCGACGAGACGAATCCGGATACGCATCCCGTTCGTCCGCTACACATTGCTAGCATAGCAAACACGCAACTTTCCCCCTCCGGTTCATCTGTCCGAAAACGCGAAACACCGGGAATACTTTCCGGATGTTTCCCCCCTTCGCCGGTATCACCTATCCCTGCGTTAGATCACCTCTAGCACCACGTTTGTCATGTTATGATTTGATTGCTCTGTTATTTATTGTGTTCCCCCTCCGTTACTTATTTCCGGTAGACTACGAGACCGACGCCGCTGATGCCCTGGTCGACTACGGTGTTGACGGCCCCTCATTCTTGTCTGAGCAACCAGGCAAGCCCCCCCTTTGATCACCATATATCGCCTACTCTTCTCTATACTGCTTGCATTAGAGTAGTGTAGCATGCTACTGCTTTCCGTTATTCCTATCCTGATGCATAGCCTATCCTTGCTACTACTGTTGTTACCATTACCTGCTATCCTACTGCTTAGTATAGGATGCTAGTGTTCCATCAGTGGCCCTACACTCTTGTCCGTCTGCCATGCTATACTACTGGGCCATGATCACTTCGGGAGGTGACCACGGGCATATACAATATACTTTACACAGTTACCTTACCTGTGATACTGTTCGGAGATGGGGGCTGAAGGGGCAGGTGGCTCCATCCCGGTAGAGGTGGGCCTGGGTTCCTGACGGCCCCCGACTGTTACTTTGAGGTGGAGCGACAGGGCAGGTTGAGACCACCTAGGAGAGAGGTGGGCCTGGCCCTGGTCGGCGTTCGCAGATACTTAACACGTTTAACGAGATCTTGATATTTGATCTGAGTCTGGCTACTGGCCTATACGCACTAACCATCTACGCGGGGACAGTTATGGGCACTCGACGTCGTGGTATCAGCCGAAGCCTTCGTGACGTCAGCAACGGAGCGGCGCGCGCTGGATTGGACTGGAACGCCTACTAGGCTAGGTCTGCTTCCGGCCGCCCACGCAACGTGCAGGTGTGCTAAGGGCGATGGGCCCAGACCCCTGGGCGCTTAGGTTTAGACCGGCGTGCTGACCTCTCTGTTGGTCTAGGTGGGGCCGCGACGTGTTGATCTTCCGAGGCCGGGCATGACCCAGAAAAGTGTGTCTGGCCAAATGGGATCGAGCCTGTTGGGTTATGTGGTGCACCCCTGCAGGGAAGTTAATCTATTCGAATAGCCGTGATCTTCGATAACAGGACGACTTGGAGTTGTACCTTGACCTTATGACAACTAGAACCGGATACATAATAAAACACACCCTTTCAAGTGCCAGATACAACCGGTGATCGCTCTCTCACAGGGCGACGAGGGGAGGATCATCGGTTAGGATTATGCTATGCGATGCTACTTGGAGGACTTCAGTCTACTCTCTTCTACATGCTGCAAGACGGAGGCTGCCAGAAGCGTAGTCTTCGAAAGGACTAGCTATCCCCCCTTATCCCGGCTTTCTGTAGTTCAGTCCACATATAATAGCCTTATTCCAGTTGATACCAATGCATACATATGTAGTATAGCTCCTTGCTTGCGAGTATTTTGGATGAGTACTCACGGTTGCTTTCTACCTCTTTCCCCCTATCCCTTCTACCTGGTTGTCGCAACCAGATGTTGGAGCCCAGGAGCCAGACGCCACCTTCGACGATGACTCCTACTACACCGGAGGTGCCTACTACTACGTGCTGCCCGCTGACGACGACCAGGAGTAGTTAGGAGGATCCCAGGCAGGAGGCCTGCGCCTCCTTCGATCTGTATCCCAGTTTGTGCTAGCCTTCTTAAGGCAAACTTGTTTATCTTATGTCTGTACTCAGATATTGTTGCTTCCGCTGACTCGTCTATGATCGAGCTCTTGTATTCGAGCCTTCGAGGTCCCTGGCTTGTAATATGATGCTTGTATGACTTATTTTATTTGTAGAGTTGTGTTGTGATATCTTCCCGTGAGTCCTTGATCTTGATCGTACACATTTGCGTGCATGATTAGTGTACGATTGAATCGGGGGCGTCACAATCAGTCTACAATAGCCCTCCGATATACATGTTGAGAGCCGCCATCAAGCGCACGAAGTAATTGAATGCATGCATGCAAATATGCACACAGTAACTGACTCATAAGGGCATGTACAATGGTGCTATGTTAGGAGTGCCATGTAGGATACATGATGAGGTGGAGGAGAGAGAACCCGTAAGAAAAGGTTTGTCTTCTCTTATTTAAGAGAAGAAAAAAGATAATCTCTTAGCACAATATGTCTCACCACATTTTTAGGAATAGCTAGTTATTGAAGATAAGGCTAAGATATGACCCATTGTAGACATCTTTTTTATCATATAGAAATTACATGCAAAACTTAAGATAAGACTATCTTATCAACCATTGTACATGCCCAAATGTTTGCTTTGAAAAGAAAATGGACGCATGCGTGTAACTCGCACTACTGCTCCATGAAAGGAATTTGAGGCATGCATGCATGTTCTAATTCGTTTAGCTCCATTTTGGACTTATACATCGAGATTCACATTTATTTATTTTGTCCAAATGTTGGTAAATGAATTATCTTGCTACTGGAGAAACGCAACACACTAGCTAGGTTGATTAGTTCAGTGAAATTTTATTGCGCAATTTTTATTTTATACAAAATACACAGCAACGCGCAGGGCATTCGTCTGGTTCTTCATATGCCAATGACCTATGAGTCCATAGTTGCCACAAAAATTAGGCAGCTTATCATATTTGACCTGGTACCATTCCTTTTGTCCTCCTTTGGCGACGGAGACAAATCTATCCATTTTGACTCTCAGCCATACAAAGGCTCAAGCATAACCAACCGAAAGTTGGATTTGAACATCGAAGATCTCTCCCGTATTTTGGCACATACCTCTCACAACCGTATCACTCAAGTAGTTGTTTGGAAGTTTTAGTACTCGAACACGTACAAGAACCTTGTTCAGAGCCATCGATCGTGGGTTCTCAAACCCACAGTACTCCTCAATGGTCACAAACTAATTTTGGAACAGCCACACGCCAATTTTTATAGTAGTATTCCAATCCCTAATGTATCCGTATTGGATATATAGTGAACATGTCCAGCTCGATCAAATGCGAGTAAATTTATTACGTGTGGACAAAAACCTTTGCCAGTGTGAACCAATTGCCAACCCCTCCGCCTGTATATTTGGTTCTTCAACCTTTCTTTCCAGACAAATCCATCGCCTTCATCGTCATGCAGGTCGAGCATTTGCATGCCCTCTACCTCTTCCTTCACTGGTCGTGTGTCACATGACTCGCGTTCATCCTCCATGGCCTACCAGTCTTCCTTTGAAACCCCTATGGGAATCACATGAGTTAGTGGAGGACTCATGGCCTGAGAGGAAGGGATCGTTTGAGCTCAGGGGTGGCGAAACTCTCGGTGGTTCACTAGGTTTTTCACTAGGGGAAAAAACTACGTAAGTTACCTTGCATGCGATGTGGTTGCCAATACTGGTGGGTGTTGAAGAACTTAAATGAAACAATGAGAAAATGGAGGGAGGCATCTGCACTCTCGATACTCCATGGTGTGTAGTTGTGTACCACGTGTTAGTAGAATTAGTGTGTACTTGAACCAAAGCACCCATAAGATCAGGTGTAACTCTAGTTTGCGCTCCACTTGTATTGAGTGCCAATATCTTTCTAGCAGAATGAAGGACATCTGTCATATTTGCATCAATTCATTATGCTCTGCCATACCAGTGTCTTGAGGTTTTTTCATATCCTTATGACCATACATTGCATTCCGACGCAAACTACTCGGGATATTAGTATATCTGTAATCCTCCCCATTGTGACCTTTTTTGGGATCATCTACGCAAAATCATCTACCAAATCCTCTTACAAAGGGAGCACCCCTGGCTCTGCCACTACCATTGCTTGAACCTTAGCCACCACCACGTCCTCTTCCCTCATCTGGCATGATAAAGTCCTACACTCGAGTTTTGCTACATCATGTTCACCGGTGTCTGATGACCCACAAGTATAGGGGATCAATCATAGTCTTTTCGGTAAGTAATAGTGTCGAACCCAACGAGGAGCAGAACGAAATGATAAGCAGTTTTCAGAAAAGTATTTTTTGTAGGCACTGAAATTATCGGTAACGAGTAGTTTGGTAGTAATGTAATTTGTAGCAGGTAACAAGTAACAATTGTAACAAAGGTGCAGCAAGGTGGCCCAATCTTTTTTGTAGCAAAGGATAAGCCTGAACGAACTCTTATATAAAGCAAAGCGCTCCCGAGGACACATGAGAATTGTCGTCAAGTTAGTTTTCATCATGCTCGTATGATTCATGTTCATTAGTTTGATAATTTAATATGTGGGTGGAATGATGCTTGGGTGTTGTTCTTACTTGGACAAGCCTCCTACTTATGGTTAACCCCTTTGCAAGCATCCACAACTACCAAATAAGAATTAAGATCAATCTAACCACAACATGAAACATATGGATCCAAATCAGCCCCTTATGAAGCAACACACAAACTAGGGTTTAAACTTATGTTAATCTAACAACCCATCATCTACTTACTACTTCTCAATGCCTTTCCATGGGCCCAAATCATGGTGAAATGTCATGTAGTCGACGCTCACATAACACTACTAGAGGAAAGACAACATACATCTCATCAAAATATCGAACGAATACCAAATTCACATGATTACTTATAACAAAACTTCTCCCATGTCCTTAGGAACAAACGTAACTACTCACAAAATATGTTCATGTTCAAGATCAGAGGGCTATTGAATATCATTAAGGATCTGGACATATGATCTCCCACCAAATAAACCAAGCTAGCATCAACTACAAAGAGTAATCAACACTACTAGCAACCCATAGGTACCAATCTGAGGTTTTGAGGCAAAGATTGAATACAATAGATGAACTAGGGTTTGAGAGGAGATGGTGCTGATGAAGATGTTGATGAAGATTGACCCTCCCATGATGAGAGGATCGTTAGTAATGATAATGGCTTCGATTTCCCCCTCCCGGAGGAAAGTTTCCCCTGCAGAATAGCTCCGCCGGAGCCCTAGATTGCTTCTGCCCAGGTTCTGCTTCGAGGCGGTGACGCTTCGTCCCAAAAGCCTCCTTATGATTTTTTTCTAGGTCAAAACCCTTCATATAACAGAAGATGGATACCGGAGGCTGGCGGGGGCCCACAAGCTCAGGGGCGCGCCCTGGGGGGTAGGGCTCCCCCAGGCTTGTGGCCACTTGGTGGGTCCCCTTTCATTCTTTCTTCGCTCAATATTTTTATATATTCCAAAACAATTCTCCGTAAATATTAAAGACATTTGGAGTTGTGTAGAATAGCTATCTCAGATTTGCTACTTTCCGGTCCAGAATTCCAACTATCCGCATTCTCTCTCTTCATGTAAATCTTGTAAAATAAGAGAGAAACGGCATAAGAATTGTATTATAAAGTGAAATAACAATCCATAATGCAATAAATATCAACATGAAAACATGATGCAAAATGGACGTATCAATGCCACATTCCTCATGCTAATGACCTATGAGTCCATAGTTGCCACAAAAAGTAGGTAACTTCTCATGTTTGACATGGTACCATTCCTTTTGTCATCCATTGGTGATGGAGACAAATATATCAAGCTTCCTTCTCGAATCCATCTTGACTATCAACCAGACAATGGCTCCAACATAACCAGTCAAAATCTGGATTTGAACATCTAGGATCTCTTCCGTATTTCTGCACATACCTCTCACAACTTCATCATTCAAGTAGTTATTGGGAAGTTTAGTACTTGATTCCATACAACAATCTTATTCAGAGTCACCGGTCGCGGGTTCTCAAATCCATTGTACTCCTCAATGATCACAACCTAATTTTGAAACAACCACATCCCATCTTCATAGTGGTATTCCAATCACCAAGGCATGATCATACGCCAAGGTATTGGATAGTGAACGTGTTCAGCTCGATCATACGCCAGTGTACTTATTTTGCAGGATTCCATGCAGATCTCTTGTCGTTATAGAGGGCAGTAGGACAAAAAGGAGTGAACCCTAGTAATTGCCAACCCCTGCGAGTGCACATTCGGTTCTTCAATGCATGTTTCCAGGCAAATCGATCGCCTTTATACTCATGCAGGCCGAGCATTTGCAGTCCTCTACATCTTCCTTCCCGATCATGTGTGACATGACTCACCTACATACGCCATGGCCTATCAGTCTTCATTCGAAACGCCTCCGTGAATCACACAAGTCAGCAAAGAGACTCACGGGACGAGAGGAAGGGAACGCGAGAGAGATCAGGGTCGGCGAAATCTCGGTGGTTGCCTCCGCCAGAGGAGGAGACAAACCCTAGGTTTTTCAACAAGGAAAAAAGTACTATGTAACTTACTTTGCATGCGACATCGTTGTCATTACTAGTGCAAAAATGCTACATCTACGTAAAACTCTACGAAGCCTTACTTAATCTCTCGATAACTAATCTTTCCGGCCTCCCTGATTTCAACTGGGTGAGCCCCGCTCCCTAATTTCCTCCAAACAAAAACTACCATACAAAAACTACCATCTCAGCTCTTACGTTAATCACGTAACAACCCTTACATAGATGTAGCATTGCTCTTACTAGTGGATGTTGAAGCACTTAAATGAAACGATGAGCAAATGGAGGAAGGCGGCTGCACTCTCGATACTCCATGGCGTGTACTACTTGTGTACCACGTGTTTGTATCTAAAGCCTGACACGCGATTTTATAACAAGCAGTTCCACCTACAATACGTCACAACAAGAGCGATGTTTCAATTAATATCACAAAGGACAAGTGAGCCGGGGCGTGGGAACCGCGTAGAGCCGTGTGGCGCGGGACACGGTGACACCGTTCATGTCGCTCATGTCGAGCTCCGTCGGTTTCATGTCGCCGGGTAGCTTCCAGTCGAACCCATGCACAAGCTGCGCGACGGCGAACTCCACGGCGTGCTGACCAAGCCCCTGTGCCGGGCACGAGCGTCGACCCGACCCGAACGACAACAACTCATAGCAACCGCCCTTGAGATCCAGCCCGGCGGCTTCCCCGTCTGGCATGAACCTCGACGGCCGGAACGTGTCAGGGTCCTTCCACGCCTCGCCGTCGCGGTTGATCGCCCACGCGTTGATGAAGACACGGGAGCCCCTGGGCACCGAGTAGCCACCGAGGACGCAATCTTTGGTCGTCCCGTGGAGGTGGATCGGGATCGGCGGGTGCAGTCGGAGCGTCTCCTTGACGACGCACTTGAGGAAGGGGAGCTTGCCGAGGTCCGATTCGGTAACAATCCGGTCGAGCCCCACAACGTCGGCGAGCTCCTGCTGCAGCCGCAGGAGGATGTGAGGGCAATGGATCATCTCTGCCATCGCCCACTCGATGGTGAACCCCACTGTGTCTGGTCCGCCAAACAACATGTCCTGCATTCACCAACATAATTGTCCAGGCAAACAATTGCGTCGTCAGTATCATACATATTTGGCAAATCAAGTGCAACTTCATCGGAGCTAAAAATAGTAGTAATTTTTTAAGAGAAGTATAGCGAATACTACAGCGAAATAGACGGTACTAAGTTTGAGTACTTACCATCATCATGGCCCTGACGTTGTCGCGGGTGAAGCGGAGGTCGTCCTCCCCGCTGGCTTGGTTCGCATCAGCGAGTAACGCGAGTAGGCCGTCTACCATGTCGGCGTCGGCGTCGTCGGGGTTCTTGCCCCTCCTCACGTGCTCTTCAATGATCGTGTCCACAAACGTCCCGAGAGCGGCGCGCACGGTGCGGAGGCGGCGGTCGAAGCCCCGCCGGCCCATCCAGCTAAGCCAAGGGAAGAAGTCACCGACGTGGAACGCTTCTAAGAGCTTGGAGAACTCCTTGAACATGGGGATGAACTCGTCCAGTCCTTGGACGTCGCGGACGCCGAAGGCGGCCCGGAAGATGACGCTCACGGTGTGCTTGAAGATGAGCTCGCCGAGGTTCACGGCCTCGCCGCCGGACCTGCCGACGGCCCGGGCGAGCTCCCCGTACCCGTCGCGCACGGCAAGCCACGTCTCGGCGCGCCGGCGGCTGAAGAGCCTCGTGACGCACAGCTTGCGCATCTGGCGCCAGTAGGGCCCGTCGCGCGCGAACGCCATGTCGGAGCAGCCGTAGGTGAGGTAGCGGACGGCGATGGAGGCTGGGCGGTGCCAGAAGTCGCCGTCCTGCGCCTGGAGCACCTCGCGCGCGTACTCCGGGGTCGACACCGCGAAGACGCGGAGCGAGCCCAGGCGGAGGTGCAGCAACCCGCCGTACTGCTTCGCCAGCGCCGCCAGGCCACGGTGAGTCAGCTGGTCCGCCATCATCATGTTGCCGATGATCGGCAGCGGCTTGGGGCCCGGAGGGAGCGGCGGGTTCAGCCGCCGTCTTCGCAGGATGACCAAGGCCACCGACGCAATAAGTAGCCAGACGAGGGGATCGTGCACGCACTCCATGGCGATCTTTGCGAAGGCCGCCATTGACAAATAGTCGGCAACTCACGATAGTGATACTAGCAGTAGAAGAAGCTTGGCTGTTAATCAGTGAGGATGGATGCTGTCTTATATATTGTTTGTTCGGCTTTTCTGCACGCATATGTATGTGGTCGTTATCACCGAACTGTGGAATGCATCTCTAAATTTCATAAAACTATGAGATCGAACTGGCACTTCCTGGCCTCTGCCTCGTCCACCTCGCTCCTCGCCATCACCGCCCAGAATCAGCGGCGTCGCTTGCGTCCTCCTGCACATGCACATGCACATGCACCTGCACTGCTCGTGCAGCTCATCCTCGTTGACCCACGACGGACACTTCTTCTTCTCTCTATTGTATATACACGTACACGCATCCAAAATCTCCCCAGGATCTCCATCCCCATCTTTACCATCGGTAAAAGTATCAACGTCATATGAATAGCGGAATCCCTGCTGCCAGCAATCAAACCCTTTCACATTTATTTGGGTTTTGGATGTTTGCTTTGATCATCGGTGTGCTTTGTATGATACTTACTCCGTTCGGATTTATTAGGCCTAAAGACAACTTCTCTTAAACCAAAACACATAATAATCTGCTCACATTAATTTTTTCATTCTACTCCCAATGCACTCTCTCACATACATGCAGCCAATGAAAAAGCATGCATGAAATGTATTAATTTTTCAGCCTTAGCACCAACAACAATGACTTTCAATGCAACCAATGAAATGGCTGCATGCATGCACCTTTTCAAAGCGAGGCCTTATAAAAAGGGACATGCTTGTGATGCTGAGAGACCTAATAAACCCGGACGGAGGGAGTACAACCCTAGACTTGACAGCGTTGTTTGGCATATGTTGGCGAATGGGTATCCGAGCATCTATAGCAGATCTCGTATAAGTTTGTCGGCCCTTATAATTTTGACCGATTTACAGGAAACGGTGAAATTTCGGCCCGAGCGGATCCGGTAAAAAAAGTCTGACTCGTAGAAAAATATATACGGACGGCGGTAAAACCCCAGCTCCACCGCTATATTTACCGGATACCGGATCTGGCGCATTGTAGGGTTCATATCCGGCATATCCCGCATCTGCCTCCGCCGCAAATCCCCCCACTTCGGCGTCAAATCCACCCTCTTCGGTGAACATTTCTAGTATGCATAGCCACTTTTAGCTACATGGCAGCTGACTGACTTTTACATTTTGAGTCAGTCGATTTTTTAACCGTTGATTGCTGCTCCAAGATGCGTGCTAGTTATTTTTATTTCCTGTTGTGTGTGCTGTCCTATACTAGGCTAGACGTTTTTTGATTGACCCCTATTTTGGGTCAGTCGATTTCTTGTTGGGCTGAAGCTCGTTACGTGTTTTCTTATTAAGCTGTTTGTGTGCGTATTTGCTTTTGTTTTTTTTTGTCGGTTTTTATGGATATATTTTGGATGTTGGGTGAATACAAAATATATACACGTAAGTAATTTATAATATGTGTATAAATTGTAATTCTTGAAAAATGCACTATTATGTGCTTATTTCTTACATACTATTAAAATAGTGTGGTTTCATTATAATTGTATTTTCTGTGAAAAATCCACTACCATATGCATATTCTTTAATATTATTAAAAGCGCAATTGTTTGTATATATTGTGTGTAAATTTTGTTATCATTTTATAATTTCTATCTTTTTAAAGGGTAATATCAATGCAACTAACTCATTCTCACTTAGAAAACTTAATTATTTTGATTTTGTTGTAGTAGTTATTTCATATTTTTTTCTGAAGGCTAATACCAAAACCATTAATTCATTTTTTCTTGCAAAACTTCATTATTTTGTTTTTGATTTAGTGTTTGTTTCATTTTCTTTCTTTTTTTAATGGTAATACCAATGTCACTAATTCATCCCTTCTTAGGAAACTTTCTTTTTTGTGAGAACTGTACTATTATATACTTATTCTTACATATTATAAAAAAGTACAATTTCTGCGTAAATTGTGTGCAATTTTCTCATTTTCAAATTTTGTGTTTTCTATTTCTATGCATTTTTCTTTTTCTTCTTTTCTTTCCTTTACTGGTTATTTTTTGTTTTTTGTGGGTTTCTGGCTGAGTGTAATTATATACATATAAATACTATATAATATGTGCCAAAATTTCCTGATTATATGAATATTTTTGCATATTACGATAAAGTGCAATTTTGATGCATAGTTGTGCGCAAGTTTTTTTATTTTCTTTCTTCTTAAAGGAATTGCCTTATTTCAGTTACACTATCTGTAAATTATAGTAGAATGCGAAAAATGCACTATTATATGCTTATTCTTTGCATATTTCAGAAAGTGCAATATCAGTGCAAATTGTCTGTAAGTTTCAAAAGTTTTTTCTTTTTTATTTTCTTTATTGGTTATTTTTTTGTGGGTTTTTGGCTCAATGTAATTATATGCATACAAATAATATATAATATGTGCCCAAATTTTATGATTATATGATTATTTTTGCATATTACGATAAAGTGCAATTTGAGTGCAAAGTTGTGCGCAAGTTTTTTTTATTTTCTTTCTTCTTGAAGAAATAGATTATTTCAGTTACACTTTGTGTAAATTATAGTAGAATGCGAAAAATGCACTATTATATGCTTATTCTTTGCATATTTCAAAAAGTGCAATATCAGTGCAAATTGTGTACAAGTTTTGACAATTTTTCTTTTTTATTTCCTTTATTGGTTATTTTTTTTGTTGATTTTTGGCTGAGTGTAATTATATACATACAAATAATATATAATGTGTGCCCAAATTTCATGATTATATGATTATTTTTGCATATTACGATAAAGTGCAATTTGAGTGCAAAGTTGTATGCAACTTTTTTTTTTCTTTCTTCTTAAAGAAATAGATTATTTCAGTTACACTTTGTGTAAATTATAGTAGAATGAGAACAATGCACTATTATATGCTTATCTTTGCATATTTCAAAAAGTGCAATCTCAGTGCAAATTGTGTGCAAGTTTTAAAAGTTTTTCCTTTTTCACTTTCTTTCTTCTTAAAGTGTTACGTACTTTCCTAGAAAATTTCATTATTTTGATTTTGTTTTGTTTTTTTGAAAGGATTATACCAATGCCACGAATTTGTTCTTCTATAGAAAACTTCATTTTCTAAGTTTTTATTTCATTTTTAGTTTTCTTTTATTTTCTTTTGTAAGGATAATGACGATGTCACTAATCCATTACTTTTTGGAAAACACTTTTTTACAGAAATCTCGCTATATTGTGCTCAGTTTTGCATAGTAATAATACATTCTCCATATATATATATATATATATATATATATATATATATA
This sequence comes from Triticum urartu, assembly GCF_056163025.1. Classification (NCBI taxonomy): domain Eukaryota; kingdom Viridiplantae; phylum Streptophyta; class Magnoliopsida; order Poales; family Poaceae; genus Triticum; species Triticum urartu. The sequence goes on from NC_141879.1 coordinate 556,295,964, forward strand.
TATATGTATGTATGTATGTAGAAAAATAAATATGTGTGAGAGTGTTATTCATCGGTGAGATTGCACATGTATAAAAATAAATATACATGTGTGAGATTGTACATATAACCACTAACCATTGCTTGCAAATATGTCTGAGTGCTATTCATTGGTCATCATTTTTTTGGTCCATTCATTGGTCATCCACAAAGGCTTGGCCAATACTATACTGTCGTACCAGACTAGAGAGCTGTGGGCTTGTATAGACGCTGCGTGGCGCTGCTTGGCACTGTGCGGACGCGGCGTAATTGACTGAAACGGAGTTTGGGTCAATCGACTGACCTAATAGTCATTTTCAGTTGATTGAGCAGTAGCCAGTCCCAACCACAGCCCCTCTTTGAGTAGATCAATGTCGAACGGAGGTCGCGGGCGTGGTGGCCGCGGCGGCTCACCGCCTCACAAGTGGGCCCGCCATGACCATGAGGCCGACAGCTCCATCCACCCCCCGGTCGAGGAATGGCGCCGCGCCCTCTCCCACAGCAGCAGGCGGAGGGCATGGAGGAAGTTCGAAGAGATCGCTGACCTCCTTTGGCCGATCACCAAGCGTTTCTGTGAGGCGGAGCTCGAGCTCGTCGAGGCGAAGGAGGCGGTTGCAGGCGGAGAAGAAGACGCCGCCGCGTGGCTCGAGGTGGCCAAAGAGGAGTAGCAGCTCACCTTCACTCTCTCCAACTCCGTGGTCGAATATTATCTCCATGTCAAAAAGTCCTAGAGCAGTTTAGATTACGTTCATCTACTATATTTTTCAAGTTTGTGTGTTCAAATGTGTGATGAACTTCCGGCGAACTATGGTGGCGTGAAGTCTAGGTTTAAATTATGCGGTATTTGTTGGGGAACGCAGTATTTCAAAAAAATTCCTACGATCACGCAAGATCTATCTAGGAGATGCATAGCAATAAGAGGGGGAGAGTATGTCTACGTACCGTCGTAGACCGAAAGCGGAAGCGTTAAGTAACGCGGTTGATGTAGTCGAACGTCTTCGTAATCCAACCGATCAAGTACCGAACGCACGACACCTCCGCGATCTGCACACATATAGCTCGGTGACGTCCCTCGAACTCTTGATCCAGCTGAGGCCGAGGGAGAATTTCGTCAGCACGACAGCGTGGTGACGGTGATGATAAAGTTACCGGCGCAGAGCTTCTCCTAAGCACTGCAACGATATGACCGATGTGTGTTTCTGTGGAGGGGGCCACCGCACACGGCTAAAAGATCAACTTGTGTGTCTATGGGGTGCCCCCCTCCCCCGTATGTAAAGGGGGGGAGGAGGAGAGCCGGCTACAAGGGGCGCACCCAAGGGGGGGATTCCTACTCCTAGTAGGAGTAGGTTTCCCCCTTTCCTAGTCCAAATAGGAGAAGAAGGAAGGAGAAGGAGACGGAGAAGGAAAGAGGAGGCACTGCCCCCTTCCTAGTCCAATTCGGACCAGCCCATGGGGGGCGCGCGACCTGCCCTTGTGGCCCTTCTCTCCTTTACACTAAGGCCCATGAAGGCCCAATACTTCCCCCGGCGAATTCCCGTAACTCCCCGGTACTCCGAAAATACCCGAACCACTCAGAACCTTTCCAATGTCCGAATATAGCCTTCCAATATATCGATCTTTACGTCTCGACCATTTCGAGACTCCTCGTCATGTCCGTGATCTCATCCGGGACTCCGAACAAACTTTGGTACATCAAATCACATAACTCATAATACAAATCGTCATCGAACGTTAAGCGTGCGGACCCTATGGGTTCGAGAACTATGTGGACATGACCAAGACACATCTCCGATCAATAAAAAATATCGGAACCTGGATGCTCATATTGGCTCCTACATATTCTATGAAGATGTTTATCGGTCAAATCGCATAACAACATACGTTGTTCCCATTGTCATCGGTATGTTACTTGCCCGAGATTCGATCGTCGGTATCACCATACCTAGTTCAATCTCGTTACCGGCAAGTCTCTTTACTCGTTCCATAATGCATCATCCCGCAACTAACTCATTAGTCACATTGCTTACAAGGCTTATAGTGATGTGCATTACCGAGAGGGCCCGGAGATACCTCTCCGACAATCGGAGTGACAAATCCCAATCTCGATCTATGCCAACTCAACAAACATCATCGGAGACACCTGTAGAGCATCTTTATAATCATCCAGTTATGTTGTGAGGTTTGATAGCACACTAAGTGTTCCTCCAGTATTCGGGAGTTGCATAATCTCATAGTCATAGGAACATGTATAAGTCATGAAGAAAGCAATATCAATAAACTAAACGATCATAGTGCTAAGCTAACGGATGGGTCTAGTCTATCACATCATTCTCTAATGATGTGATCCCGTTCATCAAATGACAACACATGTCCATGGCTAGGAAACTTAACTATCTTTGGTTAACGAGCTAGTCAAGTAGAGGCATACTAGGGACACTCTATTTGTCTATGTATTCACACATGTACTAAATTTCTGGTTAATACAATTCTAGCATGAATAATAAACATTTATCATGATATAAGGAAATAAATAATAACTTTATTATTGCCTCTAGGGCATATTTCTTCAGTCTCCCACTTGCACTAGAGTCAACAATCTAGTTCACATCGTCATGTGATTTAACACCAATAGTTTCACATCTTTATGTGATTAGTTCACATCTCCATGTGACTAATACCCAAAGGGTTTACTAGAGTCAATAATCTAGTTCACATCGCTATGTGATTAACACCCAAATAGTGATCATGTTTTGCTTATGAGAGAAGTTTAGTCTATGGGTCTGCAACATTCAAATTCGTATGTATTTTGCAAATTTCTATGTCTACAATACTTTGCACGGAGCTACTCTAGCTAATTGCTCCCACTTTCAATATGTATCTAGATCAATACTTAGAGTCATCTAGATCGGTGTCAAAAGATTGCATCGACGTAACTCTTTATGACGAACTCTTTTATCACCTCCATAACCGACAAAAATTTCCTTAGTCCTCTAATGATAATTTTGACCGTTGTCCAGTGATCTACTCCTAGATCACTATTGTACTCCCTTTGCCAAAATCATGCTAAGGTATACAATAGGCCTGGTACACAGCATAGCATACTTTATAGAACCTATGACTGAGGCATAGGGAATGAATTTTTCATTCTCTTTCTATTTTCTGGCATGGTCGGGTTTTGAGTCTTTACTCAACTTCACACCTTGCAACATAGTCAAGAATGTTGGGCAGTAATTTAAAAAAAAATCCTACACACACGCAAGATCTATCTAGGTGATGCATAGCAACGAGAGGGAAGAGTATAGTCCACGTACCCTTGTAGACCGTAAGCGGAAGCGTTATGACAACGCGGTTGATGTAGTCGAACGTGTTCATGATCCGACCGATCCTAGCACCAAAGATACCGCACCTCCACGATATGCACACGTTCAGCTCGGTGACGTCCCGGGAATTCTAGATCCAGCTGAGTGTCGAGGGAGAGTTTCGTCAGCACGACGACGTGATGACGGTGATGATGAAGCTACCGACGTAAGGCTTCGCCTAAGCACTGCAATGATATGCCCAAGGTGGATTATGGTGGAGGGGGGCACCGCACACGGCTAAACAATGTAAACTTGTGTGTTCTAGGGTGCCCCCTGCCCCCGTATATAAAGGAGCAAGGGGGAGGCCGGCCGGCCCTTGGGGCGCCCAAGGAGGGGAGGAATCCTCCTCCTAGTAGGAGTAGGATTCATCCTTTCCTAGTCCTACTAGAAGGGGGAAGGAAGGAGTGGGATAGGGGAAGGAAAAGGGGGCGCCGCCCCCTCCTAGTCCAATTCGGACTCAAGGGGGAGGGGCGCGCGGCCTGCCCTGGCCGCCCCTCTCTATCTCTCACCACTAAGGCCCATCTAGGCCCATTAGTTCCCCGGGGGGTTCCGGTAACCCTCTGGCACTCCGGTTTTATCCAAAACCACTAGGAACACTTCCGATGTCTGAATATAGCCGTCCAATATATCAATCTTTATTTCTCGACCATTTTGAGACTCCTCATCATGTCCGTGATCACATCCGGGACTCCGGACCACCTTCGGTACATCAAAACACATAAACTCATAATACCGATCGTCATCGAACGTTAAGCGTGCGGACCCTACGGGTTCGAGAACTATGTAGACATGACCGAGACTCATCTCCGGTCAATAACCAATAGCGGAACCTGGATGCTCATACGTTGTTCCCTTTGTCATCGGTATGTTACTTGCCCGAGATTCGATCGTCGGTATCTCAATACCTAGTTCAGTCTCGTTAGCGGCAAGTCTCTTTACTCGTTTCTGTAATGCTATATACCATAACTAACTCATTAGTTACATTGCTGGCAAGGCTTATAGTGATGTGCATTACCGAGAGGGCCCAGAGATACCTCTCCGATACACGGAGTGACAAATCCTAATCTCGATCTATGCCAACTCAACAAACACCATTGGAGACACCTTTATAGCATCTTTATAATCACCTAGTTACATTGTGACATTTGATAGCACACTAAGTGTTCCTCCGGTATTCGGAATTTGCATAATCTCATAGCCATAGCAACATGTATGAGTTATGGAGAAAGCAATAGAAATAAACTAAACGATCATAGAGCTAAGCTAACGGATTGGTCAAGTCAATCACATCATTCTCTAATGATGTGATCCCGTTCATCAAATGACAACTATTGTCCATGGCTAGGAAACTTAACCATCTTTGATTAACGAGCTAGTCAAGTAGAGGCATACTAGTGACACTCTGTTTGTCTATGTATTCACACATGTATTAAGTTTTCGGTTAATACAATTCTAGCATGAATAATAAACATTTATCATGATATAAGGAAATATATAAATAAAAACTTTATTATTGCCTCTAGGGCATATTTCCTTCAGTCTCCCACTTGCACTAGAGTGAATAATCTAGTTCACATCGTCATGTGATTTCACACCAATAGTTCACATTTTTATGTGATTAGTTTACATCTTCATGTGACTAATACTCAAAGGGTTTATTAGAGTCAATAATCTAGTTCACATCGCTATGTGATTAACACCCAAAGAGTGATCATGTTTTTCTTGTGAGAGAAGTTTAGTCTACGGGTCTACAACATTCAGATCCGTATGTATTTTGCAAATTTCTATGTCTACAATACTCTGCACAGAGCTACTCTAGCTAATTTGCTCCCACTTTCAATATGTATCTAGATCGAGACTTAGAGTCATCTAGATTGGTGTAAAAAACTTGCATCGACGTAACTCTTTACGACAAACTCTTTTATCACCTCCATAACCGAGAAACATTTCCTTAGTCCTCTAATGATAATTTTGACCGCTGGCCAGTGATCCACTCCTAGATCACTATTGTACCCTCTTGCCAAACTCTTGGTGAGGTACACAATAGGTCTGGTACACAACATAGCATAATTTATAGAACCTGTGGCTGAGGCATAGGGAATGACTCTTCATTCTCTTTCTATTTTCTGCTTTGGTTGGGTTTTGAGTCTTTACTCAATTTCACACCTTGCAAAACAGGCAAGAAATCCTTCTTTGACTGTTCCATTTTGAATTACTTCAAAATCTTGTGAAGGTATGTACTCATTAAAAAATATATCAAGCGTCTTGATCTATCTCTATAGATCTTGATGCTCAATATGTAAGTAGCTTCACCAAGGTCTTTCTTTGAAAAACTCCTTTCAAATAGTCCTTTACGCTTTCCAAAAAATTCTACATCATTTCCGATCAACAATATGTCATTCATATATACTTATCAGAAAGGCTGTAGTGCTCCCACTCACTTTCTTGTAAATACAGGCTTCACCGCAAGTCTGTATAAAACCATATGCTTTGATCACTTTATCAAAGCATATATTCCAACTCCGAGATGCTTGCACTAGTCCATAGATGGATCACTGGAGCTTGCACACTTTGTTAGCACCTTTAGGATTGACAAAACCTTCTTGTTGCATCATATACAACTCTTATTTAAGAAATCCATCAAGGAATGCATTTTTGACATCCATTTGCCAGATTTCATAAAATGTGGCAATTTCTAACATGATTCGGACAGACTTAAGCATCGCTACGCGTGAGAAAATCTCATCATAATCAACATCTTGAACTTGTCAAAAACCTTTTGCGACAATTCGAGCTTTGTAGATAGTAACACTACTATCAGTGTCCGTCTTCCTCTTGAAAATCCATTTATTCTTAATCGCTCACTGATCATCGGGAGAGTCAATCAAAGTCCATACTTTGTTCTAATACATGGATCCCATCTTAGATTTCATGGCTTCAAGCATTTCGCGGAATCTGGGCTCATCATCGCTTCCTCGTAGTTCGTAGGTTCGTCATGGTCAAGTAACATGACCTCCAGAACAGGATTACCGTACCACTCTGGTGCGGATCTTACTCTGGTTGACTTACGAGGTTTTGTAGTAACTTGATCAGAAGTTTCATGATCATCATCATTAGCTTCCTCACTTATTGGTGTAGGAATCACTGGAATTGATTTCTGTGATGAACTACTTTCCAATAAGGGAGTAGGTACAATTACCTCATCAAGTTCTACTTTCCTCCCACTCACTTCTTTCAAAAAAAACTCCTTCTCTAGAAAGGATCCATTCTTAGCAACGAATATCTTGCCTTCAGATCTGTGATAGAAGGTGTACCCAACAGTCTCCTTTGGGTATCCTATGAAGACGTATTTCTCTGATTTGGATTCGAGCTTATCAGGTTGAAGTTTTATCACATAAGCATCGCAGCCCCAAACTTTAAGAAACGACAACTTGGGTTTCTTGCCAAACCACAGTTCATAAGGCGTCGTCTCAACGGATTTTGATGGTGCCCTATTTAATGTGAATGCAGTTGTCTCTAATGCATAACCCCAAAATGATAGTGATAAATCGGTAAGAGACATCATAGATCACACCATATATAATAAAGTACGGTTATGACGTTCGGGCACACCATTACGCTGTGGTGTTCCGGGTGGCGTGAGTTGCGAAACTATTCCGCATTGTTTCAAATGAAGACCAAACTCGTAACTCAAATATTGTCCTCCATGATCAGATCGCAAAAAATTTATTTTCTTGTTACAATGATTTTCCACTTCACTCTAAAATTCTTTGAACTTTTCAAATGTTTCAGACTTATATTTCATCAAGTAGATATACCCATATCTGCTCAAATCATCTGTGAAGGTCAGAAAATAACGATACCCGCTGCGAGCCTTAACACTCATCGGATTGCATACATCAGTATGTATTATTTCCAATAAGTCAGTTGCTTGCTCCATTGTTTCGGAGAACGGAGTTTTAGTCAACTTGCCCACGAGGCATGGTTCGCAAACATCAAGTGATTCCAAAAGCCCATCAGCATGAAGTTTCTTCATGCGCTTTACACCAACATGACCTAAACGGCAGTGCCACATATAAGTTGCACTATCATTATTAACTTTGCATCTATTGGCTTCAATATTATGAATATGTGTATCACTATGATCGAGATTCAATAAACCATTCACCTTGGGTGTATGACCTCAGAAGGTTTTATTCATGTAAACATAATAACAATTATTCTTTGACTTAAATGAATAACCGTATTGCAATAAACATGATCAAATCATATCATCCTCAACACAAACACCAAATAACATTATTTTAGGTTCAACACTAATCCCAAAGGTAAAGGGAGTGTGCGATGGCGATCTTATCAACCTTGGAATCACTTCCAACTCACATCATCACCTTGCCCTTAACTAGTCTCTGTTTATTTTGCAACTCCTGTTTCGAGTTACTACTCTTAGCAACTGAACCAGTATCAAATACTGAGGGGTTGCTATAAACACTAGTAAAGTACACATCAATAACATGTATATCAAATATACTTTTGTTCACTTTGCCATCCTTCTTATCTGCCAAGTATCTAGGGCAGTTCCACTTCCAGTGACCATTTCCTTTGAAGTAGAAGCACTCAGTTCCAGGCTTGGGTCCAGCTTTGGGCTTCTTCATGGGAGCAGCAACTTGCTTGCTATTATTCTTTGAAGTTTCTCTTTCTTTCCCTTTGCCCTTTTCTTGAAACTAGTGGTGTTGTTAACCATCAACACTTGATGCTATTTCTTGATTTCTACCTTCACCGATTTCAGCATCGCGAAGAGCTTGGGAATTACTTTCGTCATCCCTTGCATATTATAGTTCATCACTAAGTTTTAGTAACTTGGTGATAGTGACTAGAGAACTTTGTCAATTACTATATTATCTGGAAGATTAACTCCCACTTGATTCAAGCAATTGTAGTACCCAGACAATCTGAGCACATGCTCACTGGTTGAGCTATTCTCCTCCATCTTGTAGGCAAAGTACTGTCAGAGGTCTCATACCTCTCGACACGGGAATGAGTCTGAAATACTAATTTCAACTCTTGGAACATCTTATATGCTCCGTGGCGTTCAAACGTTTTTGAATTCCCGGTTCTAAGCCATAAAGCATGGCGCACTAAACTATCAAGTAGTCATCATACCGAGCTTGCCAAACGTTCATAACGTCTGCCTCTGCTCCTGCAATAGGTCCATCACCTAGCAGTGCACCAAGGACATAATTCTTCTGTGCAGCAATGAGGATAATCCTCGGATCACGAAGCTAGTCTGCATCATTGCTACTAACATCTTTCAACATAGTTTTCTCTAGGAACATATCATAAATATAACGGGGAAGCTATACGCGAGTAATTGATCTACAACATAGATATGCAAATACTATCAGGAATAATTTCATGATAAATTTAAGTTCAATTAATCATATTACTTAAGAACTCCCACTTAGATAGACATCCCTCTAATCATCTAAGTGATCACGTGATCCATATCAACTAAACCATGTCCGATCATCACATGAGATGGAGTAGTTTTCAATGGTGAACATCACTATGTTGATCATATCTACTATATGATTCACGCTCGACCTTTCGGTCTCAATGTTCCGAGGCCATATCTGCATATGCTAGGCTCATCAAGTTTAACCCGAGTATTCTACATGTGCAAAATTGGCTTGTACCCGTTGTATGTGAACGTAGAGCTTATCACACCTGATCATCACGTGGTGTCTCCGCACGAAGAACTGTCACAACGGTGCATACTCAGGGAGAACACCTGTACCTTGAAATTTAGTGAGAGATCATCTTATAATGCTACCGCCGAACTAAGCAAAATGAGATGCATAAAGGATAAACATCACATGCAACCAAATATAAGTGATATGATATGGCCATCATCATATTGTGCCTTCGGTCTCCATCTCCAAAGCACCGTCATGATCACCATCATCACCGGCTTGACACCATGATCTTCATCATCTTGATCTTTATCAACGTGTTGTCACATGGTCTTCTCGCCATCTATTGCTTTTGCAACTATTTCTATCGCATAGCGATAGAGTAAAGCAATTATACGGTGCTTGCATCTTATGCAATAAAGAGACATCCATAAGGCTCCTGCCAGTTGCTGATAACTTTAACAAAACATGATCATCTCATACAACAATTTATATCTCATCACGTCTTGACCATATCACATCACAACATGCCCTGTAAAAACAAGTTAGACGTCCTGTACTTTGTTGTTGCAAGTTTTACGTGGCTGCTACTGGTTGAGCAAGAACCGTTCTTACCTACGTATAAAAAACCACAACGCAATATAGTGATTGCTTTTTGATCTTCAGAAAGAACCCTGTTCATTGAATCCGATTCAACTAAAGTTGGAGAAACTGACACCCACTAGCCACCTGTGTGCGAAGCATGTCAGTAGAACCAGTCTCGCGGAAGCGTACGCGTAATGTTGGTCTGAGCCGCTTCATCCAACAATACCGCTGAATCAAGAATCAACTAGTGACGGCAAGCAATATGTATATACCCACACCCACAAATCCTTTGTGTTCTACTCGTGCATATAACATCTACGCATAGATCTGGCTCTGATGCCACTATTGAGGAACGCAATAATTTAAAAAAAAATACTATGCACACGCAAGATCTATCTAGGTGATGCATAGCAATGAGAGGGAAGAGTATAGTCCACGTACCCTTGTAGACCATAAGAGGAAGTGTTATGACAACGCGGTTGATGTAGTCGAACGTCTTCATGATCCGACCGATCCTAGCACCAAAGATACCGCACCTCCGGGATATGCACACGTTCAGCTCGGTGACGTCCCGCGAACTCTAGATCCAGCTGCGTGTCGAGGGAGAGTTTCGCCAGCACGATGGCATGATGACGGTGATGATGAAGCTACCGGCACAGGGCTTCGCCTAAGCACTGCAATGATATGACCGAGGTGGATTATGGTGGAAGGGGCATCGCACACAGCTAAATAATGTCAACTTTTATGTTCTAGGGTGCCCCCTGCCCCCGTATATAAAGGAGCAAGGGGAGGCCGGCCGACCCTTGGGGCGCCCAAGGAGGGGAGGAGTCCTCCTCCTAGTAGGAGTAGGATTCATCCTTTCCTAGTCCTACTAGGAGGGGGAAGGAAGGAGTGGGATAGGGAAAGGTGACGGTGTCGTGGACTAGGGGGTACTCACCACATCGTCTCCTGATCAGTTGGATTGGGCCGAGGACCCCCATGGCCGTTTACTCATGGGCCTGTTCAGACAGCCAATGCATACACGAGGAAGATTCCACAAGACTTGGTGATCAAGACAAGGACTCCTCTCCACCGACGTATTCGACTAGGACTTGGTATCCTATGCCTCTGGTACATTATATAAGCCGAGGCCGGGCTAGTCGATAGGGATATGCTAGATCATTATGACATTATTCATCATACCCTCAGGTTTTAGACCACAACATATGATCTCGCGGTAGATCAACTCTGTACTTGAAACTCCATCAATATAAACAAGAGCAGGATGTAGGGTTTTACCTCCATCAAGAGGGCCCGAGCCTGGGTAAAACATCGTCTCCTTTGTTCCTGTTACCATTGATCCGAGAATCCACAGCTCGGGACCCCATACCCCAAGATCTGCCGGTTTTCATACCGACAATGGTGCTTTCATTGAGAGTTCTATTGTATGATCGGCAAAACATCAATGGCTCGCCTACAGATCAACTATGACGTCGGCGTCCTCATCACCGGCTCGACTGGTCACCTTGGCTTGACCAAGGACTGTGCCCTGCCTCCAATCGTCATGTTCGGATGAAGGCCTTCATCAACATCAACTCCGGTCTCTATCATGATCATGGAGGAATCATCCGTGGAGCTCGGGGGCTCAACGTCAACATTGCCCTCGTTTGACCGTGCTATTTTTCCGAACAACGAACTTGTATCCGCTACCACCACTTCCTCGAGCATCGCTTTAACGATTCCTTTGGTGGAATTGTGCGTAATTTATTCTACAACAACCCTGTAAAATTTCGTCGCGTTTCGATGGAGCAATCTCCGCCGATCTCCGATATATCGGAGTCCTGTCGAGTCTGGACGGGAATCACGACGAGTTTAGGGAGTGGTCTCCAGAGCCCAGCTCGGAGGTTATTTGGAAGATCCAATCGTTCATCTGCTGAGTAATTTCCATATCTACCACCTCTCAAAATTTTAGCTCGATCCGACCGTTCAAACTCTAGGAACCTTCCGATTAGTGCATCGCTTTTCGGATCTGTTTTCTGCGCGAATACGAATCTGACAAGAGTTCATCTCTTTTCATGAATGAGATATTGGACAATCTTTTTGGAAGAATCTCTTTCTAGGGTATTGTGTTTTGTATCCGAACACATGCTCACAAATTTTGCTCCTTTTCGGAGGTAATCTTCACCATCATGCTAGTGTCAAACCAGTCCAACAATATTGCTTCACGGCTGCTGACCCGCACTATACACATCGTCGCTTTGTTGAGCCGAGCTCAACTTCTTCGGATCATCATCTCGACGAGCCGAACCAGAGTTCGGAATCGTAAAGGATAAATCATCACCAACATCGCCACCCCACGGATCACACGGAGCAGGCACACCGACATCGCTGCATGTCACTTCATCAAGCCGGCATTGACGGTGTCACAAGTTATGACCTGTGTCGGCATGGCCGCACTGTTGCTTCTTCAAGCCGATGTCCATCACGTCGAACTATTTCAACACCTCGGCTGACACGGCAACTGCAACGTCTCCTTACTGGTCTGCTCCGTCACCTCGGCTGGACCGGGGGCTTCACCATATCTTCATCAAACCTACTCTGGTGACTTCGTGTCACCAGCCGACATGCTTCGACTGATCGGCTGACATGGAGGCTTCGACACCTCGGCTGGACCGGGGACTTTGCTATTTCTTCATCAACATACCCCAGTGACTTCGGCGTCACCAGTCGACCAGCTTCGTCACGTTAGCTGGACCGGGGGCTTTGCCTCGGTGAGCCAACCTTTGACAGCATCGCCATGCCGTCATTTTATCACCCATCAGGCAATGGGTGTGCGGATCGAGTCCCAATTTTTGGAGTCACCTTTCTTCGGATTGGTAGAACAAATAAACAAGGTGCTATTAATCCTAGTAATTTTTGTTTGTTCGGGTTTATTTTTCCCGAGGAATTATTACTCTGGTTTGTTCCATCATCTGTACACTGGTCTATCAAATGGTGGCCGCATTAACGACAGTCGTGTGGTGGTTCGGTCAGTTTCCGTACACAGTTCAGTGAACGCCGCATCCGGAACTCGGACTGACCTATGAATTCAGGCTTTGCGACGCATTTACCGCATCACGCCGATGCCCTGCATTGACATTGACTTCGGCGCCAGGCCACATATCTTCAAATAAATTATTTTGCGTAAATTAATTACACGAGGATTTTTATATATTTATATTATTATTGTTGGACTGCACTATTTTACATGTGTAGGTAATCGACTTCGACTGCATCACGCGGTCACTTCAGCAAGCCGACGTCGTCGTTCTAATTGGCCTAAATCGGCTCACGTGATCACCTTGTTGGTTGAATTGCCATACCAAGATGTTCGGTTGCCTCGGGACTTCGGCATCGCTGAGGGAGCTCTACCTCATCGAGTGTTCGACACACATGCCATAGTTCTTTTATTACTCACTTTGCATAAATTATTAATCATGCAACTTTTATTAATTTTTTTAATCATTATTACTATTATCTCCGGCTTGCACTATCTTCTGTGCACATTTAAATGATTTGGATTGAGCAGCGCTGTCTGATACGTCTCCAACGTATCTATAATTTTTGATTGTTCCATGCTATTATATTATCCATCTAGGATGTTTTATATGCATTTATATGCTATTTCATATGATTTTTGGGACCAACCTATTAACCTAGAGCCCAGTGCCAGTGCTAGTTTCTGTTTTTTTCCTTGTTTTTGAGTATCGCAGAAAAGGAAAACCAAACGGAGTCCAATTGACCTGAAATTTCACGAAGATTATTTTTGGCCCAGAAGAAGCCCACAGAGTACCGGAGATGGGCCAGAAGAGTCCCGAGGCACCCACGAGGGTGGGGGGGCGCCCCCTACCTCGTGGCCGCCTCGGGGACCCCCCTGACTTGTTCCCGACTCCAACACCTCTTATATATACCCAAACTTCCAGAACACCACCTAGATCGGGAGTTCCGCCGCCGCAAGCCTCTTTAGCCACCGAAAACCAATCTAGACCCGTTCCCGCACCCTGCCGGAGGGGGGAATCCCTCTCCGGTGGCCATCTTCATCATCCCGGTGCTCTCCATGATGAGGAGGGAGTAGTTCACCCTCGGGGCTGAGGGCATGTACCAGTAGCTATGTGTTTGATCTCTCTCTCTCTATCGTGTTCTTGATTTGGCATGATTTTGATGTATCGCGAGCTTTGCTATTATAGTTGGATCTTATGATGTTTCTCCCCCTCTAATCTCTTGTAATGGATTGAGTTTTCCCTTAATCTTATCAGATTGAGTCTTTAAGGATTTGAGAACACTTGATGTATGTCTTGCATGTGCTTATCTGTGGTGACAATGGGATATTCACATGATCCACTTGATGTATGTTTTGGTGATCAACTAGCGAGTTCTGTGACCTTGTGAACTTATGCATAGGGGTTGGCACACGTTTTCGTCTTGACTCTCCGGTAGAAACTTTGGGACACTCTTTGAAGTTCTTTGTGTTGGTTGAATAGATGAATCTGAGATTGTGTGATGCATATCGTATAATCATACCCACAGATACTTGAGGTGACATTGGAGTATCTATGTGGCATTAGGGTTTTGGTTGATTTGTGCCTTAAGGTGTTATTCTAGTACGAACTCTAGGATAGATCGAACGGAAAGAATAGCTTCGTGTTATTTTACTACGGACTCTTGAATAGATCGATCAGAAAGGATAACTTTGAGGTGGTTTCATACCCTACAATAATCTCTTCATTTGTTCTCCGCTATTAGTGACTTTGGAGTGACTCTTTGTTGCATGTTGAGGGATAGTTATATGATCTAATTATGTTATTATTGTTGAGAGAACTTGCACTGGTGAAAGTCTGAACCCTAGGCCTTGTTTTAACGCATTGCAATACCGTTTTCGTTCACTCTTATCATTAGTTACCTTGCTGTTTTTATATTTTCAGATTAAAAAAACCTATATCTACCATCCATATTACACTTGTATCACCATCTCTTCGCCGAACAAGTGCACCTATACAATTTACCATTGTATTGGGTGTGTTGGGGACACAAGAGACTCTTTGCTATTTGGTTGCAGGGTTCTTTGAGAGAGACCATCTTCATCCTACGCCTCCCATGGATTGATAAACCTTAGGCCATCCACTTGAGGGAATTTTGCTACTGTCCTACAAAGCTTTGCACTTGGAGGCCCAACAACGTCTACAAGAAGAAGGTTGTGTAGTAGACATCACTGTCACCTTGGCTGGACCGGGGGCTTCGTCATCACTTCATTAACCCATGCCGGGTACTTCGGCATCACATTGCCGGCCTACATCGGCCGTGCTATGTCGCCCCTTCGGAGCGTCGAGCTCTTCGTTCTGCCACCTTGGGACCGGCTTGGGGGCTGGGACCTCGTCCCGCCGTAAGCTCGGACTACGTCATCAATGCCGAACACAATAACCAGCTAAGTCGCTTTTATGCTCAAGGTTTTAATTTTTTAAATTTTGTTCGGTTCAACCAAGCATTATACTTTTTGGCAAAGAGTTGTTTGTGAAAAACTTCCTTGTCAAAACTTTGTTTGTGACACACAAATTGAAATACCCCATTTACTTGGGGGCTTCCTTTATGAAGCCTTCCCTCTTGCATATGATTATACTTGTACGACTTCGTTCCTTGTTCATGTATTACGCCACAATATGCACCATGTTGACTTAAGTGTTCCACAAGATGGGTTGCCTTGCTCCTATGTTTACCCCTATGTTCCCGATTGTTCGACTAGGGAGTAAAGGGAGCACCTTTGCGATAGTCACGATCGGGTCATCCGAGCTCGGACCTCAAAATGGGTGAAGCCGAAAGCTAGCGCTCTTATTGTTTTCAATCATGGTCGGCACACAACGGAACTCATGAGTACAAAAAATCTATTGCACAAGTCTCATAGTAACAATGAGCAACCGAAGAAATGTATTGGTGGGGGTACTATTTTCTTCGAAGATGCTTCTTACACTTCATCAGTAATATAGCATAAGTTCCCTGAGCGTGCTTTGTCTGTTACAGCCTTATGGCCTGATTGCCTGGTTATCGAAAACACCGTCGATATTCTCGACAGATGGAGTACATAACACTTTTCGGCCCTTGATCAAAGAGGGGGAAGTCGACGGTCGGTTAAGACACATTTAAAGTTCGGGTGAACACTTGGGGGCTCTTAAATTTATGTGAGCTGTTTTATAATAGGTGTTTTCTTCTTAGTCGTTGCAAAGTCTTTTTCTATCACTCCTTTTTTCGACGCGAGTGTGTGGTCAATAGCCGAGGAGCCTAATTTCTCTCTCAAAGCCGCTAGAGTTTAGTTTGCTAAACTGGCCTAACGAGAAGTACTCCGCCTTCAGGATAGGAGGTTGAAGCCGTAGGCTGACCCGCTTGAAGTCTTGAGATAGGAGTGTCATGTTAAAGCATGACAGAAACACATTTTTAAGACCAATTTTTGGATTGGCACTGAACACTCGATCTAGTTCGGAGGTCAAGTTTTTACTGATATTTTTTGGTTTTCCAAGCCTATAGCACTTTTAAACTATTTGTGTGTTTCCAGCATAAGTCCCGCAGTGCAACGCCAGACACCTTTAGAGGTTTAGCAAAAACATTCTCGGATATTGCTATATATGCATCAGTTTTGAATTGTGTCTTCGGTCAATAGTTGGGTTGCCCGGCTCCTGTGCTTGCCTCCTACGTTCTGCTTTGTTTGGCTAGGTGCGCAAAGGGAGAACCACTGCGATTGTGCTTCCAGCTAGCATGGTTAAGTGCCTCAGTGGAGAGAGCTGAAAACTGACTATCACTATAAGAGTAAACTGGTCAGCGATCCGATGACTATATTAAACTATAAGATCGATAGAGGTCACCCTGTGTTAAATGACGTCGTTCATAACAGTGACCGAAGTTTTTAAGGCTTGACCTCGACTGTCGCCGAACACTAACTGTGGGCTAGTTACTGGCCTCCCAACTTAAAGCTCCTATGACTAAGTTAAAGTTATAAAGCCCGCATATCTGATTGCCTCGTTTATACTAACACAACCGCCTTCGGGCACTGAGACGTCGGCTAGGGGTTGTTTTGTTATTGCAGAAACACCCTGCATAGCATCTACAAGGGGGTGGAAGCCGACGATGGGCCACTTTCCACTGATAAATGGCCGAAACAGAGTCAAAGTAAACATATCATCGCGTTCGTATTTAATATACGAGGGCTGCCTTCCGTAATCATCGTTATAAAGCCATAAATATGCATCAATTTGACTTAAGATTTTGGCCAAGCTGGGTTGCCTGGCTCCTGTGCTTACTGCCGGTGTCAAAACCGGCGGATCTCGAGAAGGGGGTCCCGAACTATGCGTCTAAGGTTGATGGTAACAGGAGACAGGGGACACGAAGTTTTACCCAGGTTCGGGCCCTCTTGATGGAGGTAATACCCTACGTCCTGCTTGATTGATATTGATGAGTACAGGGGTTACAAGAGTTGATCTACCACGAGATTGTAATAGCTAAACCCTAAAAGTCTAGCTTGTCAGATTATGATTGCCTCTACGGACTAAACCCTCCAGTTTATATAGACACCGGAGGGGCCTAGGGTTGTACAAAGTTGGTTACATAGAACGGAAATAGTATATCCGACCGCCTAGCTTGCCTTCTACACAAAGGAGAGTCCTATACGGACACGGGAGGAAGTCTTCTATCTTGTATCTTCATGGCTCAATAGTCCGGCCTACGTCACACAGGCCGGACGCCCGAGGACCCCTTAATCCAGGACTCCCTCAGTAGCCCCCGAACCAGGCTTCAATGACGAGGTGTCCTGCGTGCAGATTGTCTTCGGCATTGCAAGGCGGGTTCCTCCTCCGATCACTTCAAAGTACCTAACTTAAAGAGCTGTATTCGGCTCTTCATTTAATGTTGCACCCATCGGCTTCTGTGCCTCCACACCTTCTGCTTCCACATGTCGAGCGAATTCGAGAGGTCGGGGTATTTTTGCATAACCCCCCTCCGGCCACATAAGAAAGGCCTCTATTTAAAGGGACTGGATCTCAGATCCATTCCACACCCGGTGGAAAATCCTCAGAGTCTTGCCAGGGGAAACCATTCAACATGGCTAGCGTCCCTAGTTCCTCCTCCCGCCCTCATGGCTCCGAAAAAGGCGATTGGGAGAGATGCTCCGTATCCCATGAGCAGTTGGTTAAGCTCCAAACATAGGGATTCCTTCCCCCCGTGGATCTGGTCCCTATTCGAGCAGGATTGACCTCCTTCACAAGCGAAGTCCTGGCAGAAAATTTCCCCAATCCAACCAGGGGGAACGGGTGTGCTTCGTATTTTACTTGTTGAGAGGGTCGATATTCTGGGCTGTGAAGCCCACTTTGATTTGTGGAGGAAGCTATTCTGCCTCGTCCCTTGCAACCGATAAGGGTCGATATTCGAGGTGGGCGGCGCTGAAGTATGGCACATAGCCGGGACCGGATACCTGTCTGGCACACCGAAGAAGGCGCTCGAAGAATGGCGCTCAGAATGGTTCTATATTGAGGAAGTCGCTCTCCCCGACCCAGTTCGGATGGGTCTTCCCGAATTTTCAAATGCTCCATTGAAGAAACGCCACAGCTGGCGCCCTCGGAGCCTCAAGGAGGAAGATAGCGCGGAAGTCCGTCAATTGATGGGCAAGATAAGGACACTTTCCCAGTCCAGATTATCAATAATCGAGGTGATGGCGACTTCCATAGTGTGGGGTGTCCAGCCACTCCAATACAGAGGGCTCCCCATGTGGCGCTATAATGGCGAAGATGACGCCTCACACTGCGGTTGGAAGGGTCTAGACACCCCCGCCGCTTTGGCCAAAATATTGGCCGAACTGTACAAAGGGGAGAAAGAGGAGTTCACTCATCTTGAACGTCGAGACGGATTTTCCATGTACAATCCTCTGAGCTGGGTGAGTTCTAATCCCACCACTTTACTCAATCCTCTCCCTGAGTCACTTTTAATGGGCATTAACCCATCTGTTTGTAACAAGAATGGCGGAAGGTTACCGAGAGGATCCATAACCCCGCCCACAGCCATAGGATCACAACCGGGACCTTGACCCCGGATTCGAAGAGGATCCTGACATATTTGTGGAGCTTGAGGATGGAGTATTCTACCAGGCTAGCTATGATGGCACAGTAGTGCCAATCATGGCCGATTATCCCGGCCTCCTTCCTGCTTCACATGTAAGTAATCAAGAGACACCTTCTTCGAAAGAGTTTCCTTATTACGCCTCACCTATCGCACTATCTTGTGCTCCAAAGGGGAGGAGATCGACGCCTCAACGCACACCAGAGGCATCTCCTAGGAGAGCGGCGCCCGTGCCGAGCAAGTCTTAGAAGAGGAAGGCGAACGATAGTACGGCAGAAACTTCATCAAAGAGGTATGGTTTTCTTTTAAAATATGCCTCCTGGTCGTCACATCAAACTGTGACATTATCTGCTGCATTTTATCAGGAAGAGTGTCCACCGGACTATGTCTGGGGATCCTGCCAGTCGCACCTCCACTAGTCAGATTCCAGACCCAGCCCTATGGACGGGGGCTGACACGGGAGTGGCGCTGGACAGTCCTACCATAGAGGATTCAGATGATATGTCTGTCACAAACTCTGAAGTGGAGAGCGCCATGAATCATCGGCACCAGAGGACTGCTCTTCGCGACCCCGGCTTTTCAAAAGAGGCATTCGATCCCTTCAGCTCGGCCGATCCATAGATCCAAGCTGCTCGGGATGGACTTGCCAGAGCCACGGACCAACATTTAAAAGATATGCGGGTAAGTGTAAATTTGATACTCATATACCAGTAGCCCCCGAGACTTGAAGCAGTTGATACAACTGATTTAAGGATCATTGTATAATCAGGTACATAGAAGAATATCCTGCTGTCTCAAGAGCTGGGAAAGTGTCAGACCCAGCTAGCTGCGGCTACCGCCGAATTGGAGAAATCCAAGGGGGCACCGCCTGCTAATGTTTCCTTTTATCAGAAAAAGTATAATCATATACCAGTAATATTAATACTTTTGTGTTTCCGTTGACAGGATTAGTAGAGCAACTGGTTGAAAAACTGAAAATCGCCCAGGCTAGTGAATAGGAGGCCAAAAGGCAACATGCGGCAGGCGAACATGTGCTGACACGGGTCAGAGATGAAAAGAACAAGCTACAGGATTCCAACGCCCTGCTAGGCGAAGAACTAAAAGATGTGCGAGCCCAGCTTGCTGACGCCGTCAAGGAGAATAGGATGCTACAAGGCGGCATATTCAGTATGTTTTTGACCTTACCTTTATGCATTTCAGCAAAGAAATGGTCTGATAGATTTATGACTGTAGGTATGCTGACTGGCCGTCCCGAAGAGGAAATGTCCGGTTCTCAAGGCGACCTTCTGCAAGAGCTGTCCCAATTGCATGAGCGAGCTCGGCAAGCAATGCAGAGCATTGCCAAAGCTTTGTGGGCGCCCGCCTCTCCTCCAGGAAGTATGGAGGAGCTTGTGAAGCTATTCCAGGGAGCTCGGCGGCGCTTCTGATTATGGAAGATATCGGCCTGTCGAGAAGGTGTGCGAGAGGCCTGGGCCATGGTGAAAACACGGTATACCAAGCTCGATCTGAATCATATGGCCCGGGTCGGACCTCGAGGGTTGGATGGAAAAGAAATTCCAGTTAGCCTGGCGTATGACCAGGTAAAGATAGCCGCCAAGTATTCCCAACAGGATTGTAGGCTAGATAACCTGTTGGATGGCATAGAGGAAGAAGTTTTTTAGTCCAAGTGACTATGTACATCAATTGACAAATTTATCCCTAGTCGTATTGTAAAACGATTGTCATGGCAGACCTTTTTGCTTTGACCTCTGGACCAAAAGGCTCGAAGTGTTTCTGAATACCCGCTCAGTAATATAAACAGGGGCATGCGTGGAAACCAGGCGTAGGGGTCATAGTTGCTTGAACAGACAAGTTGTATCCGACTAGCTATGTTATATTACATGTTGATTGTAAGAAACATCTTCCAGGGAGAATAGTTCCGTTAAGGGTTCCTTTCCCTGGGTTAGTATGCATGTCCGAACTGTGACTGAAAAATTGCAGGATACGTAACATCTGGGGGTTCATGGTGTGATGAAGGTAAAACGTCTTTAGTTTGCCGACCAAATATTCCCTTAAGAATGCTAGCTTTTGGCTTCACCCAGTCTGAGGTACACGTCCGGATGACCCGATAGTAACAATCGCAGAGGTGCTCCCTTTATGCCCTAGCCGAACAAATGGGAACGTAGGGCATAAGCACAGGAGCCAAGCAACCCAGCTTGGCCAAAACTTAAGTCATAACGATGCATATAATGGCGAAGAAAAGGTACATATGCGGAAGAGGACACATATGAGTTGAGCTTGATGCTCAGAAAATAATAATAAGCTTCTGTAAAAGAAGCCCCTAGGCATTATGAATGTATACATTTAAGGATGTGCACATCATAGGTTTGCGGTTTGGCCGCACAAGAGCTAAAGAGCTAAACAAAAAGTTAAAGAGAGGAAAAGAAAATAATGGAAACAAAGGGAGAAGAAGATGAACAAAGAGTCCGGCTCTAGGCGTAGAATCTTCGGAGTCTGGTGGCATTCCACGGGTTCGGCTCTAAACGGTTGTCCGATGCATCACGCAGGTGGTACAATCCTCCAGTGAGAACTTCATCTATGATGAAGGGACCCTCCCACTTGGGCTTGAGTTTGTCCTTTTTCTTCTCTGGTAAGCGCAGAACGAGTTCGCCAATGTTATAAGTCTTGGCCCACACTTCTCTGCTTTGATATCTGCGAGCCTGCTCTTGATAAAATGCGGAATGGGCTTTTGCGACGTCGTGCTCCTCCTCCAGGGCATCTAAGACATCCTGCCGATCAAGCTCGGCCTCTCTCTCTTCATACATGCGCACTCGAGGTGAGTCATGAATAATGTCGCAGGGCAACACATCCTCTGCGCCGTACACCATGAAGAAGGGTGTATATCCGGTAGTGCGATTGGGCGTGGTCCGCGGCCCCCAGAGTATGGAGTCGAGCTCCTCAACCCAATGCTTGTCTGATTCTTTCAAAGACCGCACTAGTCTAGGCTTAATGCCGCTCATAATAAGACCATTAGCTCGTTCGACTTGACCATTTGTTTGTGGATGATAAACCGAGGCGTAATCGAGTTTAGTGCCCAATTTAGCACACCAGGATTTCACTTCATCGGCTATGAAATTGGAGCTGTTATCAGTAATGATGCTGTGTGGGACACCATAACGATGCACGACACCGGATATAAAGTCTATCACCGGTCCAGCTTCGGCCGTTTTCACTGGTTTGGCCTCTATCCACTTGGTGAATTTATCTACCATGACTAGCAGATATTTTTTCTTATGGCTCCCTCCTTTAAGGGGTCTCACCATATCAAGCCCCCAGACCGCAAAAGGCTAAGTAATGGGGATTGTTTGTAGTGCAGTAGGCGGCATATGGCTTTGCTTGGCGAAGAGCTGGCATCCGACACAACGTTGGACCAAGTCCTGTGCGTCTGCTCGGGCCGTCGGCCAGAAGAAACCTGTACGGAAGGCCTTACTTACAAGGGCCCGAGCCGCGGCGTGGTGACCGCCGAGGCCAGCATGGATTTCAGCCAGGAGTTACCTTCCTTCTTCTTCGGAGATACATCTTTGAAGGACTCCGGTAGCACTTCTCTTGTAGAGCTCTCCATCATGGACCTTGTAGGCTTTCGAGCGCCAAACAATGCAGCGAGCCTCATTCTGGTCCGCAGGGAGCTCTCGCCTATTAAGGTAGGCCAAGAACGGTTCGCTCCATGGGGCAAATATTACCATTATTAGATGGGCTGATGGTGTTATTTCGGTGCCTGAGCCCCCGATGATATCGGTATTGTGTTCGGAATATGGGAGTATGGTCAGATCCGGACTAGTATTGCCGCTCTCATCCTGCCACACCACAAATGGCTTGAAGAGCTTTTCCAAAAAGATGTTAGGTGGGACGGGGTCGTGCTTGGCGCCCATGCGAGCAAGGACATCCGCCGCTTGATTACTTTCTTGAGCCACATGGTGTAACTCGAGTCCCTCGAACCGAGCTGATATATTGAGTACGGCGTTACGATAGGCCGCCATCTTTGGATCCTTGGCATCGAAGTCTCCATTTATTTGGGATATTGCGAGATTTGAATCCCCGCGCACCTCCAGGCGTTTTATGCCCATGGAGGTAGCCATCCTAAGACCGTGCAATAAGGCTTCGTATTCGGCTGCATTGTTGGAGTCTGTGTATAATATTTGGAGTACATACTGGACTGTGTCTTCAGTGGGGGACGTTAAAACGATGCCTGCTCCTAAACCGGCCAGCATTTTCGAGCCATCGAAGTACATGACCCAGTTGGAATATGTGTCGTACTCTCTAGGGAGTTCGGCATCTGTCCATTCAGTGACGAAGTCGGCCAATACTTGGGATTTAATGGACCAGCGTGGTTTGTATGTTATGTCAAATGGTAGGAGCTCGATAGCCCACTTGGCAATCCGACCCGTAGCATCGTGGTTGTTGATTATATCATTGAGTGGTACTTCGGAAGCCACCGTAATCGAACACTCTTGGAAGTACTGTTGTTGCTTCCAGAATGCCATGAATACCGCATATGCTATCTTTTGGTAATGAGGGTACCGGCATTTTCATGGTGTAAGGATAGTGGATATGTAGTATACCGGTTTCTGGAGTGGAAATTTGTGTCCGCCCTCCTTTCGTTCCACGACGAGCACTGTGCTCACCATCTGGTGCGTTGCAGAGATGTATAATAACATCGATTCACCGACGTTTGGCGCGGCTAGGATTGGCTTGCTCGCTAAAAGAGCCTTTATTTCCTCCAGCCCAGCCATTGCCGCTTCCGTCCACTCGTAGTGGTCGGTACGTCGGAGAAGGCGATAAAGTGGCAATGCTTTTTCTCCTAGTCTGGAGATAAAGCGGCTTAAAGCTGCCACGCATTCGACTAGTTTTTGGACCTGTTTAAGGTTGGTTGGTGTAGCCAATTGTAACAAAGCTTGGATTTTGGCTGGATTTGCCTCAATTCCTCTATGGGAAACGATGAAGCCCAGCAGCTTTCCAGCGGGAACGCCAAAAACAAACTTTTCCGGATTGAGCTTAATGTCATATGTTCGGAGGTTATCAAATGTGAGATGCAAGTCGCCGATTAATGACTCGATGTGTTTAGTCTTGATGGTGACGTCATCTACATATGCTTCCACTGTCTTGCCGATTTGCTTCTCTAGGCATGTTTGAATCATGCGTTGGTAGGTGGCGCCGGCGTTTTTAAGTCCAAAGGGCATAGTGTTGAAGCAGAAAGGCCCGTATGGGGTGATGAATGCCGTTGTGGCTTGATCAGATTCCTTCATTTTAATTTGATGGTATCCAGAGTATGCATCGAGGAAACACAGTGAGTCGTGTCCTGCAGTAGCATCAATAATCTGATCGATGCGGGGGGGGGGGGGAGGGATCCTTAGGGCAAGCCTTATTGAGGTCTTTGAAGTCGATGCACAGGCGCCAGGATTTGTCCTTCTTTGGTACCATCACCAGGTTTGCTAGCCAGTCCGGGTGTTTTATTTCTCTGATGAATTCGGCCTCGATTAACTTGGCTAGCTCCTCCCCCATGGCTTGTCGTTAGGTTTGGAAAAGCGCCGCGGTGTTTGATTGACCGGCTTATATCCCTTCAATATATTGAGGCTGTGTTCGGCCAGCCTGCGTGGGATTCCTGGCATATCAGAAGGGTGCCAGGTGAAGATGTCCCAGTTCTCACGCAGGAACGTTCGTAGTGCGGCGTCGACCGTTGGGTCCAGTTGTGCCCCGATGGAAGCTGTCTTCTTAGGGTCCGTCGGGTGGACTTGAAACTTGACTATTTCATCTGCTGGTTCGAAGGAGGTGGATTTGGGACGTTTATCAAGTATTACGTCGTCCCTATCCACCGTCGAGCGTAGTGCGGTTAACTCTTCGGCCGCGAGGGCCTCAGACAGTGCCTCGAGGGCTAGGGATGATGTTTTGTTTTCAGCGCGGAGAGCTATGTCTGGATCACTAGCAAGAGTGATAATACCATTGGGCCCAGGCATTTTGAGCTTCATATACCCGTAATGAGGTATAGCTTGAAAGGATGTGAATGCATCTCACCCCAACAGGGCATGATATCCACTGTTGAAAGGGGCCGCTTGGAAGGTTATCTCTTTGGACCGATAGTTCTCCGGTGTGCCGAATACCACATCAAGTGTAATTTTCCCCACGCATCGTGCCTCCCGTCTGGGAATGATCCCTCGGAAGGTTGTATTACTATGCTCGATGTGGCTCCTGTCTATTTCCATTTTATTCAGTGTGTCCTCGTAGATGAGGTTTAGTCCGCTGCCACCGTGCATGAGCACTTTAGTGAGCCAAAAGCCATCCACAATTGGGTTGAGTACCAAGGCGGCTAGTACTCGGACTGACCGGACTTTTGGTTCGTCATTGGCGTTGAAAGTTATGGCCGTGTCATTCCAAGGATTTATTGTTGTGACTTGGCAGACTTTGCCGAGGTCGCGGAGTGCCCTCTTGCGCCAATTGTTTGAAGCGAAAGTCTCGAAGACAGTCAATACTCTATGGTCGTCATGTTCCGGGGGGAGTTGCTCCGCGGTGTTTTTGGTGAGGATATCCTCGCCGCTCTTGGCCACTTGCCGGAGTATCCAACATGCTCTAAGGCTGTTGGTTGGTATGGTATCCCGTGTTGTGTGTATTTTGCATGGCCTATCGAGCCATCCCTCTAGAACGGTTCCACGGCCCATGATGGGCTTAGATTTCTTTACTATTGGGTCAGGCGCCCCACGAGGGTGCATCCTTTTTGCCCGAACAAGGGGTTGAGTGGAAACTGGTGGTTCCTAGTGAGCTACCTCAGCTTTCCAGGCGCTTTCCATTGCGCAATACTTTTGTACTATGGTTGCCAAGTCAGCGAGTGTAATACGTGATGGCGGTTGATGGCGTTGAGGATTCCTTCGTCCGTGCAATTATTGCAGAATACTGAGATCGCGTCTTCATCGCGACAATCTTTAATTTTGTCTTTGAGAAGGAGGAATCTGGCCCAAAAGTGATGGACTGTTTCCCGAGACTGTTGTCGTATGCACATGAGATCGCGCATATCTGGGTGGGTGGGTGGCTTTAGATCCGAACCATGACCCAATTTGGGATCCAGAGTCTGAGGAACTTCCGAGCTTAATAGTTCGGGCTCTGGGATATCAACCGATTTTTCAGGTCCGCCGTTCGATTCTAGGTTCGGAGGACGGGGCGTGTTGTTCCACGGACGGGTATCCAGCTCTTCGAGATCCGAAATCCAAACATAGTTCGTCCTCAATATATAGGAAGAGTTGTTGATTTTCTCCTCTACTACCGCTATCTGGTGGGTGATCGGCGGAGATTTGATTTCTCTCTGATCGGGTTTAAGCCTAGTCCGATCGTAGTCTGTAGCGGCCCCCAAGGCGGCGATGCGATCCAGGAGCTCGTTTAAAGATGACAACTCTGTTGGATCCATCCGTTTGGAGTATTCGGGGTCAACACGAAGGCGATTTTTGATGACCCGAGAAGTCATCGTCGGCTTAACAGCCGCACGGGCATTCATGGTAAAGCCGCCCAGCCGGAGGGTTTGGCCTGAGGCCAGGGCTCCTAAGGAGGTGATGCTGTCCTTGATAACAAGGCAAGCCATCAATCCTGTCTTCGATGCCACAGAGGAACTCTCAATGAAAGCACCAATGTCGGTGTCAAAACCGGCAGATCTCGGGTAGGGGGTCCCAAACTATGCGTCTAAGGTTGATGGTAACAGGAGACAGGGGACACGAAGTTTTACCCAGATTCGGGCCCTCTTGATGGAGGTAATACCCTACATCCTGCTTGATTGATATTGATGAGTACGGGGGTTACAAGAGTTGATCTACCACGAGATCATAATAGCTAAACCCTAAAAGTCTAGCCTGTCAGATTATGATTGCCTCTATAGACTAAACCCTCTGGTTTATATAGACACCGGAGGGGCCAAGGGTTGTACAAAGTCAGGTACATAGAAAGGAAATAGTACATCTGGGCGCGTAGCTTGCCTTCCATGCAAAGGAGAGTCCTGATGACCCACAAGTATAGGGGATCCATCGTAGTCCTTTCGATAAGTAAGAGTGTCGAACCCAACGAGGAGCAGAAGGAAATGATAAGCGGTTTTCAGCAAGGTATTCTCTGCAAGTACTGAAATAAGTGGTAACAGATAGTTTTGCGATAAGATAATTTGTAACGAGCAACAAGTAACAAAAGTAAATAAAGTGCAGCAAGGTGGCCCAATCCTTTTTGTAGAAAAGGATAAGCCTGGACAAACTCTTATATAAGGAAAAGTGCTCCCGAGGACACATGGGAATATCGTCAAGCTAGTTTTCATCACGTTCATATGATTCGCATTCGGTACTTTGATAATTTGACATGTGGGTGGACTGGTGCTTGGGTGATGTTCTTACTTGAACAAGCATCCCACTTATGATTAACCTCTATTGCAAGCATCTGCAACTACAACAAAAGTATTAAGGTAAACCTAACCATAGCATGAAACATATGGATCCAAATCAACCCCTTACGAAGCAACGCATAAACTAGGGTTTAAGCTTCTTTCACTCTAGCAACCCGTCATCTACTTATTACTTCCCAATGCCTTCCTCTAGGCCCAAATAATGGTGAAGTGTTATGTAGTTGACGTTCACATAACACCACTAGAGGCTAGACAACATACATCTCATCAAAATATCGAACGAATACCAAATTCACATGACTACTAATAGCAAGACTTCTCCCTTGTCCTCAGGAACAAACGTAACTACTCACAAAGCATATTCATGTTCATAATCAGAGGGGTAATAATATGCATAAAGGATCTGAACATATGATCTTCCACCAATTAAACCAACTAGTATCAACTACAAGGAGTAATTAACACTACTAGCAACCTACTAGCACCAACCCCGGACTTGGAGACAAGAATTGGATACAAGAGATGAACTAGGGTTTTGAGATGAGATGGTGCTGATGAAGATGTTGATGGAGATTGCCCTCTCCCGATGAGAGGAGCGTTGGTGATGACGATGGCGATGATTTCCCCCTCCGGGAGAGAAGTTTCCCCGGCAGAACAGCTCTGCCGGAGCCCTAGATTGGTTCCGCCTCGTGGCGGCGGAGTTTTGTCCCGAAAGGTTGCTTCTCGTTTTTTTCTCGACGAAAGACTTCATATAGCAGAAGATGGTCATCGGAGAGCCACCAGGGGGCCCACGAGGTAGGGGGCGCGCCCTAGGGGGGGCGCCCCCACCCTCGTGGACAGGGTGTGGGCCCCCTGGTCTTCATCTTTGGCGAGGATTTTTCATTATTTATTATAAGGTATTCCGTGGAGTTTCAGGACTTTTGGAGTTGTGCAGAATAGGTCTCTAATATTTGCTCCTTTTCCAGCCCAGAATTCTAGTTGCCGGCATTCTCCCTCCTTATGTAAACCTTATAAAATAAGAGAGAATAGCCATAAGTATTGTGACATAATGTCAAATAACAGCCCATAATGCAATAAATATCCATATAAAAGCATGATGCAAAATTGACGTATCAACTCCCCCAAGATTAGACCTCGCTTGTCCTCAAGCGAAAGCCGATAACAATAAATATGTCCCCATGTTTAGAGGTAGCGGCGTCGATAAAAATAAAATACGGATATGAATGCATCGTGATTATTCTCATAAGAGCAACATATATAGATATTGTCATATGATTACTTATGTTCAAGTGATGATCTATTCACAATGCAAAAGTATGAATCAGACACCTTATTGAGAACCAACAAACTATAACCTCGGTCATTGAAGCAATTGCAATTTATCATAACATCGGAAAGAGTCTATGTCAGAGCTAAAAAGCAAGTCCACATACTCAACTATCATCTAGTTCTTCATAATTGCTAACACTCACGCAATACTTGTGGTTACGGAGTTTTAATCGGACACAGAGAAAGATAGGGGCTTATAGTTTCGCCCCACAACCTTTTACCTCGAGGGTAATGTCAACAATAATAACTCATGCCCCCCTACATCCAATTAGATATATATATATATCAGGTTCTTTCCAACATGCTGGGTTTTCCAAAGGATAAAATGAAAAAGGGAGAGGTGAAGATCACCTTCACACTTGCATAAGGTAGAAGATAATAATAAAAGATAGGCCCTTCGCAGAGGGAAGCATAGGTTGCCATGCGCTTTTATGGTTGGACGCACAAAATCTTAATGCGAAAGAACGTCACTTTATATTGCCCCTTGTGATATGAACCTTTATTATGCAGTCTGTCGCTTTTATTACTTCCACATCACAAGATCGTATAAAGCTTATTTCTCCCACACTAATCATACATATTTAGAGCAATTTTTATTGCTTTGCACCGATGACAACTTACTTGAAGGATCTTACTCAATCCATAGGTAGATATGGTGGACTCTCATGGCAAAACTGGTTTAAGGGTATTTGGAAGCACAAGTAGTATCTCTACTTGGTGCTGAGAATTTGGCTAGCATGAGGGGGAAAGGCAAGCTCAACATGTTGGATGATCCATGACAACATACTTTAATTATCTCAGATATAAGAAAACGTAACCCATTACGTTGTCTTCCTTGTCCAACATCAACTCTTTAGCATGTCATATTTTGATGAGCGCTCCCAATCATAAAAGATGTCAATAATAGTATATTTATATGTGAAACCTCTCTTTCCTTATTACTTCCTATTAATTGCAACGATGACCAAAGCTATGTCTGCCAACTCCCAACAACTTTTAATCGTCACACTCTTTCTATGTGAAGTCATTACTATCAATAAGATCAATATGATCTCTTGTTTCTTCTTATTCTTTTTCTCTTTTCTTTTATTCACCCAAGATTATAGCAAGAAAATCAAGCCCTTGGCTCAACACTAATCTTTATTATATAGCTCATGGACTCGATTACATAGAGAGATCATAAGGCAAAACTCAAAACTAGATCATGCCATAAACTTTATTCTACTAGATCAAAATACTACTAATAGGATCGAACTAAGGAAAACGGTAAAGATAGGAGTTGTGATTGTGATACGATACCGGGGCACCTCCCCCAAGCTTGGCTGTTGCCAAGGGGAGTGCCCATACCCATGTGATTATATCTCCTTGGTTGGTGAAGATGGTGGAGGTGTTGTTGATGATGTGGGCTTGTCATCCATCTTCCAAGGCATGGGTTCACCATCATAGAAGGATGATCGAGTCTTCGGAATCCTCGAATCTGTAGCCAAACTCATTCTTTTGAATCTATATTCATGCTCACAGTTTTGGTTTTGTAGGTCATAGATTTGGGCTTGGAGGTGCTCGATCTTCTCATGTAGCTTGAAGATGGCCTCCTCGGTGTTCTTGGCATCCGGCTTGTAGTTGTTAGTGAACTCCGCGAGCATCGTGTGGCTAGCGTTGATCCCACGCTCCACCATCCCCTAGCACTTGAAAACTTGTTGCTCCATTGCTTCGAGCCTCATCTCCACGCTTTCGGTTCCCTTTGGTCCCTCAGCATCGCGGATGTGCAGCAACCCATCACGCATCTCAATGGTTTGAGGGTGTCACAGCACCTCCGTGAGGTAAGGGTTGATGACCTTCTCGAAGAACTTGTCCTTGGAAGCACTTGGGGACGTCATGATAATCTAGATCTGTCAGAAAAACAGCTCGAAACAAGAACAGAGAATATTTGCATGATATGGGAGTCAAAACCTTTGGGAGAATATATAGTGAATTTTTATCGACCAAAATACGTATCATGCAAGAAAATGGAGTTCGGAAGGCACACGAGGTAGGGGGGCGCGCCCAGGGGGTAGGGCGCGCCCTCCACCCTCATGGGGCCCTCGTGTCCTTCCCGGACTACTACTTAATTTTCTATTTTTCTAAATATTCCAAAATGGAGAAATATTGCCTTAAAAATTGTTTTGGAGTCGGTTTACTTACCGTACCACATACCTATTCCTTTTCGGAGTCTAAAACGTTCTGGAAAGTGTCCCTTATGTATTCCTCCGGGGTTACGGTTTCAATAATATTGGTTTCAATATTTATGGGATTACTTGAGATATAGTGTTTAATTCTCTGACCGTTTACCACCTTCAGATTTGTGCCTTCGAAGTTGTTGATTTTTATGGCACCGGAACGATAGACCTCCTCGATAACATAGGGGCCTTCCCATATAGAGAGAAGTTTTCCTACAAAAAATCTTAAACAAGATTTGTATAGCAATACATAACCACCTACATTAAACTCACGCTTTTGTATCCTTTTGTCATGCCATCTTTTAACCTTTTCTTTAAACAACTTGGCTTCATAAGCTTGGGTTCTCCATTCATCAAGTGAGCTAATATCAAATAACCTCTTTTCACCGCAAGTTTGAAATCATAGTTGATCTCTTTAATAGCCCAATATGCCTTATGTTCTAGTTCGAGAGGTAAGTGACATGCTTTTCCATATACCATTTTATATGGAGACATACCCATAGGATTTTTATATGCAGTTCTACAGGCCCATAATGCATCATCAAGTTTCTTGGACCAATTCTTTCTAGACCTATTGACAGTCTTTTGCAAAATTAATTTGAGTTCTCTATTACTCAATTCTACTTTACCACTAGACTGTGGGTGATACGGAGATGCAATTCTATGATTGACGTCATATTTAGCAAGCATTTTACAGAAATCACCATGAATAAAATGTGAACCACCATCAGTCATTAAATATCTAGGGACTCCAAACCCCAGAAAAATAAATTCTTTAAGCATTTTAATAGAAGTGTTATGATCAGCACTACTAGTTGGAATAGCTTCTACCCACTTAGTAACGTAATCAACAGCAACTAAAATATGTGTATATCCATTAGAGGCAGGAAAAGGTCCCATATAATCAAAGCCCCAAACAACAAACGGTTCAATAATAAGTGAATAATTCATAGGCATTTCTTGATGTCTACTAATATTACCAATTCTTTGACATTCATCACAAGATAGGACAAACTTACGGGCATCCTTGAAGAGAGTAGGCCAATAAAAACCGGATTGCAATATCTTATGTGCAGTTCTATCTCCCGCGTGGTGTCCTCCATAAGTTTTGGAGTGGCAATTGCATAGGATCTATTCCTGTTCATGCTCAGGTACACGACGTCTAATAACACCATCTACTCCTTCTTTATAAAGATGTGAGTCATCCCAAAAGTAATGTCTCAAATCATAGAAGAACTTTTTATTTTGTTGGTATGTGAAGCTAGGTGGTATGAATTTAGCAACAATGTAATTAGCATAATCAGCATACCAAGGAGTACTATGAGAAGTACTTATGACATTTAATTGTTCATCAGGAAAGCTATCATCAATAGGTAGTGGGTCATCAAGAACATTCTCTAACCTAGATAAGTTGTCTGCAACGGGGTTCTCAGCTCCTCTTCTATCAACAATATGCAAATCAAATTCTTGTAGCAAGAGAACCCATCTAATAAGTCTAGGTTTAGCATCTTTCTTCTCCATAAGATATTTAATAGCAGCATGATCAGTGTGGATAGTTACTTTAGAATCAACAATGTAAGGTCTGAACTTATAACAAGCAAATACAACTGCTAAAAGTTCTTTTTCAGTAGTAGCATAATTTCTTTGAGCATTGTCTAGAGTCTTACTAGCATAATGGATAACATTTAATTTCTTATCAACTCTTTGCCCTAGAACAGCACCTACAGCATAATCGCTACCATCACACATAATTTCAAAGGGTAAATTCCAATCAGGTGGCTGAACAATAGGTGCAGAGACTAATGCTTTCTTAAGTGTTTCAAATGCTTCTACACAATCATCATCAAAGACAAATGGTATATATCTTTTTGTAATAAATTAGTCAGAGGCCGAGAAATTTTTGAGAAGTCCTTAATGAACCTCCTATAAAATCCGGCGTGACCAAGGAAACTTCTTATACCTTTGACGTCCTTGGGACACGGCATCTTTTCAATAGCATCAACCTTGGCTTTATCAACTTCAATACCTCTTTCAGAAACTTTATGCCCCAAGACAATACCTTCATTAACCATAAAGTGGCACTTTTCCCAATTCAAGACAAGATTAGTTTCTTCACATCTCTGCAAAACTCGATCAAGATTGCTCAAGCAATCATCAAAAGAAGATCCATAGATGGAAAAGTCTTCCATGAAAACCTCACAAATCTTTTCACAGAAGTCAGAGAATATAGCCATCATGCATCTTTGAAAGGTAGCAGGTGCATTACATAAACCAAAAGGCATACGTCTATAAGCAAAAGTACCAAAAGGGCATGTAAAAGTAGTCTTTGATTGATATTTAGCCGACACAGGTATTTGAGAGAAACCAAAATAACCATATAGAAAGCAGTAGTGTGTATGTTTGCATACTCTTTCTAGCATTTGATCGATAAAAGTTAAGGGGTAATGATCTTTCTTAGTAGCCTTATTTAATTTGCGGAAATCAATTATCATCCTATAACCTGTAATAATTCTTTGTGGAATCAATTCATCTTTATCATTAGGAACAACAGTAATACCTCCCTTCTTAGGGACACAATGAACATGACTTACCCACTGACTATCAGCAACGGGATAAATTATACCTGCCTCCAGAAGCTTTAGTATTTCTTTTCTTACCACTTCTTTCATTTTAGGATTCAGACGTCATTGAGGATCACAAACTGGTTTGGCATCTGCTTCCAAATTTATTTTATGTTGACATAGAGTGGGACTAATGCCCTTAAGATCATCAAGAGTATATCCAATAGCAGCATGGTGCTTCTTTAGAGTTTTCAATAATCTTTCTTCTTCATGCTCTAAAAGGTTAGCACTAATAATAACAGGATATATCTTGTTTTCATCAAGATAAGCATATTTAAGATTATCAGGCAACGGTTTAAGCTCAAACACGGGATCACCCATAGGTGGAGGGGGATCCCCTAGGATTTCAACATGCAAATTGTGTTTCAGAATAGGTTCCTGTTTAAAGAATACTTCATCTATTTCCCTTCTTTCATTCATAAACATATCATTGTCATGGTCTAGCAAATATTGTTCTAAAGGATCACTAGGAGGTACGGCAATAGAAGCAAGACCAATAATTTCATCCTTACTAGGCAATTCTTCTTCACAGTGTTGTTTACTAAATTTAGAGAAATTAAACTCATGAGTCATATCATCTAAGCCAACAGTAACAACATCCCTTGTGCAATCTATGGTAGCATTAACAGTATTCAAGAAGGGTCTACCAAATATAATGGGACAAAAGCTATCTTGTGGGGAACCAAGAACAAGAAAATCAGCAGGATATTTAGTTTTCCCACACAAGACTTCAACATCTCTAACAATTCCCATTGGTGAAATAGTATCTCTATTAGCAAGTTTAATAGTGACATCAATTTCTTCTAACTCAACAGGTGCAATGTCATGCATAATTTCTTTGTATAAGTCAATAGGTATTGCACTAGCACTAGCACCCATATCACATAAGCCATGATAACAATGATCTCCTATTTTAACAGAAATAACAGGCATGCCTACCACAGGTCTAGGTTTATCTGTATCACGGGGTTTAGCAATTCTAGCGGTTTCATTACAGAAGTAAATAACATGCCCATCTATATTATCAGACAAGAGATCTTTAAAAATAGCAATTTTAGGTTCAACTTTAACTTGCTCAAGAGGTGTATATGTTTTAATGTTGATTTTACGAACCACAGTTGAAGCTTTAGCATGCTCCTTTATCCTAACAGGGAACTGTGGTTTCTCAACATAACAAGTAGGAACAATAGGATCATTATAAGTGACAGTCTTTTCTTCAACTTTAATAGGTGCGGCTACTTTTACTTCTATGGGAGGATGATATTTAAACCACTTCTCCTTAGGGAGATCAACATAAGTAGCAAAAGATTCACAGAAAGAAGCTACTATCTCAGAATCAAGTCCATATTTAGTGCTGAACTTACGGAAAATATCGGTATCCATAAAAGATTTAACACAATCAAACTTAAGTGTCATACCTGACTCCTTACCTTCGTCGAGATCCCAATCTTCAGAGTTGCATTTAATTCTATCCAATAAATCCCATCTAAATCCAATAGTCTTCATCATAAAAGAGCCAGCACAAGAAGTATCAAGCATGGTGCGATTATTTTCAGAAAGCCGAGCATAAATTTTTTGAAGAATTGTTTCTCTTGGGAGCTCATGATTGGGGCATGAATATAACATTGATTTAAGCCTCCCCCAAGCTTGAGCGATGCTTTCTCCTTCGCGAGGCCAAAAATTATATATATAATTGCGGTCACGATGAACAAGATGCATAGGGTAATACTTTTGATGAAATTCCAATTTCAATCTTCTATAGTTCCATGATCTCGTATCATCACATAGCCTATACCATGTCAATGCGTCTCCCTTCAAAGATAAAGGGAAGACCTTCTTCTTAGCAACATCATCGGGTATACCTGCAAGCTTAAATAATCCGCAAACTTCATCCACATATATCAGGTGTTCATCAGGATGCTTTGTTCCATCTCCTGTAAAAGGATTAGCTAGCAATTTTTCTATCATACCCGAAGGATACTCATCAGGAATTTCATTTTCAATAGGTTCAGTATGTTGAGGAGCAACTCTTTGCTCTACTGGTCGGGGTGAAGATACCCCGAACAAGCCCCTCAGAGGATTACTTTCCATAGTAACAAGTGACAGTAAATTTCAGCACACTATATAAATTTTTCCTTACCAAATTCCACCTACCAAAGGCGCTTCACTCCCCGGCAACGGCGCCAGAAAAGATTCTTGATGACCCACAAGTATAGGGGATCTATCGTAGTCCTTTTGATAAGTAAGATTGTCGAACCCAACGAGGAGCAGAAGGAAATGATAAGCGGTTTTCAGCAAGGTATTCTCTGCAAGTACTGAAATAAGTGGTAACAGATAGTTTTGTGATAAGATAATTTGTAACGAGCAACAAGTAACAAAAGTAAATAAAGTGCAGCAAGGTGGCCCAATCCTTTTTGTAGCAAAGGATAAGCCTGGACAAACTCTTATATAAGGAAAATCGCTCCCGAGGACACATGGGAATATCGTCAAGCTAGTTTTCATCACGTTCATATGATTTGCGTTCGGTACTTTGATAATTTGACATGTGGGTGGACCGGTGCTTGGGTGATGTTCTTAATTGAACAAGCATCCCACTTATGATTAACCTCTATTGCAAGCATCCGCAACTACAACAAAAGTATTAAGGTAAACCTAACCATAGCATGAAACATATGGATCCAAATCAGCCCCTTACGAAGCAACACATAAACTAGGGTTTAAGCTTCTGTCACTCTAGCAACCCATCATCTACTTATTACTTCCCAACACCTTCCTCTAGGCCCAAATAATGGTGAAGTGTTATGTAGTCGACGTTCACATAACACCACTAGAGGCTAGACAACATACATCTCATCAAAATATCGAAGGAATACCAAATTCACTTGACTACTAATAGCAAGACTTATCCCTTGTCCTTAGGAACAAACGTAACTACTCACAAAGCATATTCATGTTCATAATCAGAGGGGTAATAATATGCATAAAGGATTTGAACATATGATCTTCCACCAATTAAACCAACTAGCATCAACTACAAGGAGTAATTAACACTAATAGCAACCTACTAGCACCAATCCCGGACTTGGAGACAAGAATTGGATACAAGAGATGAACTAGGGTTTTGAGATGAGATGGTGCTGATGAAGATGTTGATGGAGATTGCCCTCTCCCGATGAGAGAAGCGTTGGTGATGACGATGGCGATGATTTCCCCCTTCAGGAGAGAAGTTTCCCCAGCAGAATAGCTCTGCCGGAGCCCTAGATTGGTTCCGCCAAGGTTCCGCCTCGTGGTGGCGGAGTTTTGTCCTGAAAGGTTGCTTCTCATTTTTTTCTCGACGAAGGACTTCATATAGCAGAAGATGGTCATTGGAGAGCCACCAGGGGGCCCACGAGGTAGGGGGCGCGCCCTAGGGGGGCGCCCCCCACCCTTGTGGATAGGGTGTGGGCCCCTGGTCTTCATATTTGGCGAGGATTTTTCATTATTTATTATAAGGTATTCCGTGGAGTTTCAGGACTTTTGGAGTTGTGCAGAATAGGTCTCTAATATTTGCTCCTTTTCCAGCCCAGAATTCCAGCTGCCGGCATTCTCCCTCCTTATGTAAACCTTATAAAATAAGAGAGAATAGCCATAAGTATTGTGACATAATGTGAAATAATAGCCCATAATGCAATAAATATCGATATAAAAGCATGATGCAAAATGGACGTATCAAGTCCTATCCGGACACGGGAGGAAATCTTCTATCTTGTATCTTCATGGCTCAATAGTCCGGCCTACGTCACACAGGCCGGACGCCCAAGGACCCCTTAATCTAGGACTCCCTCACTTACCCCTACGTTCCCGATTGTTCGGCTAGGCGGTAAAGGGACCACCTCTGTGATTGTTACTACTAGGTCATCCAAGTTAGTACCTCAGACTGGGTGAAGCCGAAAGCTAGCGATCTTAAAGGATATAATTGGTCGGCAACGACGGAAGTGAAAATTAATACTATAGAGTTCGGGAACTTTCCCCGAACTAAATCCTCATTATTTTCCTCCCACATTGATCGGAGGTGAGGTTTTATGATCATGATCAGCATGACAACCCAAAGAAAGGAAATAGTAGCGGGACTATTTTCTTCGGAAGATGTTTCTTACGTTAAAACATAATATAACATATCTCTCCGTGTACCTTTGTTTATGAAACCGTATGGTCGGATTGCATTGTTTGTCGTAAATCTTTGCCCTCATAAAGGCTTTATAAAGTGGGACAAACACTCGCTGGCTACTGGCCGAGGAGGTTGAAGCCGATGGTCGGTCAACAAAGTTTTGTACAATGCGGATCCGAGCATTAATGATGTAAAGTACTTGAGTACATGGAATCATTACACATAAATTGTGAGAAAAAAATCAAGTTTTTCGCAGCCAATCTTTTAAAGAGTCAATGGCACAATCTCTTTGAGACAATCGAGCAGCTGACATAATGCTCTCATAGTTCCTTATTGGCATTGATTTCCTATCTATTAAGTCCCTTGAGGCCGATCTTGGCGAGCTCAACTTTCGTTAGCTCTAACTCCTTTATGAGATCTTTATTCTCTTTCCAAGAAGTTTGTGTTAAGCACAACAAATTTTTTCTGTCAAACGGATATCGATCCTTAATTCGGCCACCCGTGCCCACATTAAGGCCCGGGGGCTACCGGGCTTTGCGCTCATTATTTATAAATATTAAAAGGGCACATCGATCCCCTGATCTGGTGTTGCCACCCGACCAATGGCTTGGGGGCTATTGCATTGCCTATTCAATGCAGAAAATTCAAAGTGCTCAGTGTTCGGCATAACCGAACTATGGAGAAGCGCATCTTCGGACGACAATAAGTATCATATGGGACTTATCCGGCATCAAGCTGATATATCACGGTGACTTCTCAAGACCCTCTCTTAGGGGCCCGTCCGCTGATTACTATTACCTCTAATATATTACACTGTGTTTCTATTCCTATGTATGCTGCCGAGCTAGGAGTTGATCCTCAGGCCGATTTCGTGAATCGACCTGAGTCTCAGGGGCTACTAGGATCAGCGGTTTCAGGTTTTCCTTCAGGTGCATTTCGGGTTTTAGACTGACTAACACCTTGAGGGCTACTGGTTATACATATTGACAGCAAATAAATTTATACGCATTGGAAATAAAATCCGCAAACAATTAGCCCATGACCGAGGTGCTGAACCACCTCGAAAGCATTTTGGGATATAGCTCGGATGTAAGTGGTTGGCTCCATAAATGGCATTTCCAGCATTAAGCTCGGCTAAACCCCTTCAACTCTTTCGAACCAAGGTGATCTATGACACCTCGGATACGGTCCGACGCTGGATCTCGGATGTAGTACAACATTGGAACTCAGCTGTAACAAGACCCTTCGGATACAATTCGGCCTTGGAGCTCGGATACAATCCGGTGTTGGAGCTTGAAAGCGGTCCGGCGTTGGAGCTCAGAAGTGGTCCGGCGTTGGTGCTCGGCTGCAAAAAGATACCTCGAGTGCAGTCCGGCGTTGGAGCTCGGATGCAAGAGGACACTGCCGCACGACAAATACTTCAAACCCTAGGTGTGGCATAAAAATAACAAGCCATTGATAAAGACCGAAGACTTAAAGGGCTCCTCGGATACCCGACGTGTGAGATTGATGACTCAGGGAGTCCTGGATTAGGGGGTATCCGGACAGCCGGATTATATCCTTTGGCTGGACTGTTGGACTATGAAGATACAAGATTGAAGACTTCGTCTCGAGTCCAGATGGGACTCTACTTGGCGTGGAAGGCAAGCTAGGCAATACGGATATGTATATCTCCTCCTTTGTAACCGACCTTGTGTAACCCTAGCCCCTCCTGTGTCTATATAAACCAGAGGGTTTTAGTCCGTAGGACAACATACAATCATACCATAGGCTAGCTTCTAGGGTTTAGCCTCTCCGATCTCATGGTAGATCAACTCTTGTAATACTCATATCATCAAGAATAAATCAAGCAGGACATAGGGTTTTACCCCCAGTAAGAGGGCCCGAACCTGGGTAAAACATCGTGTCCCCTGCCTCCTGTTACCATCCGCCTTAGACGCACAGTTCGGGACCCCCTACCTGAGATCCGCCGGTTTTGACACCGACATTGGTGCTTTCATTGAGAGTTCCTATGTGACGTTACCGTAAGTAAGGATGCCTCATCTCGTTGTTAAAAACAACATTACCGCTGGGGGAGCTCTGGCTATCGGCCAAACTCTTCGGCTAGGCAGTTTCGTCATGACCGCCTGTTCGGCCGCTGCACCGACGATGACTTCTCGGGTCATCAGAAACAGCCTCCACGTCGGCTCGGAATTCGCCGAGCAGATGGATCCAATGGAGCTCTCTTCCCTAAACGAACTCTTGGATTGCATCGCTGCCTTGGGAGTCACTACGGACTATGATCGGATTGGGCTTAAACCCGATCGAAGGGAGATTAACTCTCCACCGGTCACCCATCATGTTGCGGTGGTGGAGGAACAATGCAGCGATTCTTCCTCTATCTTGAGGACTAACTATGTCCGAATTCCTGAGCTCTTCGAGCCGGATACCCGTTTACGGGAGGACATCACCCAAACCCTGAACCTAGAGTCAGGCAGCGGGCCAGACTCATCGAGCAACATACCGGAATCCGAACTTCCAAGATCGGAAACCCCTCGGCCCTGGGTCTCAGATCGGGTAGGGGTCCGGACTCAAATCCACCCACCCACCTAGACATAAACGATCTTTCCCACATTAGGAAAGAGACCCATGAAACAGTACATCATTATTGGACCAGATTCCTCCTTGTGATGAACAAGGTTAAGGACTGCCATGAGGAAGACGCAGTCTCACTTTTCGGCAATAACTGCACGGACAAGGGAATCCTTAACGCCATAAGTCGCCGTGACATATCACGCTTCGCCGACTTGGCGTCCATAGTACGAAAGTACTGTGCAATGGAAAGTGCCTGGAAAACCGAAACGAAATTTTGGGATAATCCGGCTTCGAATATGCACCCAGTCCGAGGTAAAAGGGTGCACTATCATAAGACACCCGAGTTCATTACAAAGAAACAAAAACCCTCTACAGGGCACGAAACCGTATTGGAGGGATGGCTTAACAGACCCTGCAAAATTCATAGCACAGCGGATACAATACCAACCCACAGCCTTAGAGCATGTTGGATACTCCTGCAGGTGGACAAAAGCGGGGAGGATCTTCTTATCCCAAATACCACAGAGCACCATCCTATGGATAACAATACGGTTTTAACAGTCTTTGAGACCTTCGCGTCAAATAATAGGCGCAAGTGAACACTCCGCAGCATTGCCAAAATCTGCCACGTAGCAGCAATAAATCCATGGAGTGACACGGCTATTACCTTCAATGCCAGTGACGAACCTAAATTCCGAACAGCCAGAGCACCAGCCGCACTGGTCCTCAGTCCAATCGTGGACGGCTTTCGACTCACCAAAGTACTCATGGATGGCGGCGGCGCATTAAACCTCACCTATGAGGAAACTCTTCAGAGAATGGAAATATACTGGAACCGCATTGAGCAAAGTAGCACAACCTTCAGAGGAATCATACCCAGTCGGGAAGCACGATGCGCTGGGAAAATCACACTAGATGTGGTATTCGGTACGCCAGAGAATTATAGGTCCGAAGAAATCACATTTCAAGTGGCCCCGTTCAGCAGTGGATACCACGCCCTTTTAGGACGTGAGGCGTTCACGATCTTCCAAGTTGTACCCCATTATGGGTACATGAAGCTCAAAATGCCCGGGCCCAACGGAATCATCACTCTCGCCAGTGATCCGGACACAACACTCCGCGCCAAAACAAAACAGCCGCACTGGCCCTCGAGGCATTATCTGAAGCCCTCTCGGCCGAGGAATTAACCATGCTGCGCTCCACGGTGGACTGGGACGACGTGATACTCGACAAGAGATCCAAGTCCACCTCTTTTAAACCAGCGGATGAAATAGTCAAATTCCAAGTCCACCCAACGAACCCTACAAAAACAGCCTCTATCGGGGCACAGTTAAACCCCGCCGTGGACGCCGCACTATGAGAGTTCCTGCGTGAGAATTGGGACATATTCGCCTGGCATCCCTCAGACATGCCAGGAATCCCACGCAGGCTGGCCGAGCATAGCCTCAATATCCTAAAGGGATTCAAGCCGGTCAAGCAGGCTCTTCGGCGTTTCTCCGAACCTAAGAGACAGGCCATGGGAGAGGAACTAGCCAAGTTATTGGAGGCCGGATTCATCAGAGAAATAAAACACCCGGACTGGCTAGAAAACCTGGTGATGGTACCAAAGAAGGATAAATCCTGGCGCCTTTGTGTCGATTTCAAGGACCTCAATAAAGCTTGCCCAAAGGATCCCTTCCCCCTCCCCGCATTGATCAAATTATTGATGCTACCGCAGGACACGAGTCATTGTGTTTCCTCGACGCATACTCCGGTTACCACCAAATCAAGATGGCGGAGTCTGACCAAGCCGCAACGGCATTCATCACACCATACGATCCCTTCTGTTTCAACACAATGCCTTTTGGGCTCAAAAATGCCAGGGCAACATATCAGCGCATGATTCAGACATGTCTGGAGAAACAAATCGGCAAAACAGTAGAGGCATACGTAGATGATGTGGTCGTCAAAACTGAACACGTCGACTCTCTGATAGACGACTTGAGGCTCACATTCGACAACCTCCGAACATACGACATCAAGCTCAATCTGGAAAAATGCGTTTTCGGCGTGCCAGCCGGAAAGCTCCTGGGTTTCATTATCTCCAGTAGAGGTATTGAAGCTAATCCGGCAAACATCCGAGCTTTGTCACAGTTGGCTACCCCAACAGACCTCAAACAAATCCAGAAGTTAACTGGATGTGTGGCGGCTCTAAGCCGCTTTATCTCCCGCTTAGGAGAAAAGGCATTACCCCTTTATCGCCTCCTTCGGCGCACCGAACACTTCGAGTGGACAGACGCTGCCATAGCCGGATTGGAAGAAATAGAAGCCATACTGGCAACCAACCCAATCCTGGCCGCGCCAAACATCGGTGAAACAATGCTATTATACATCGCGACAACACATCAAGTTATAAGCGCAGTGCTCGTCGTCGAACGAGAAGTGGACGGACATAAATTCCCTCTTCAAAAGCCGGTATATTATGTATCCACTGTCCTCACTCCATGCAAATCACGGTACCCACATTATCAAAATATAGCCTATGCGGTATTCATGGCATCCCGGAAACTGCGATACTACTTTCAAGAGTGTTCAATTACAATAGCCTCGGAGGTGTGATACGTCTCCAACGTATCTATAATTTTTGATTGCTCCATGCTATATTATCTACTGTTTTGGACTATATTGGGCTTTATTTTCAACTTTTATATTATTTTTGGGACTAACCTATTAACCGGAGGCCCAGCCCAGAATTGCTGTTTTTTGCCTATTTCAGTGTTTCGAAGAAACGGAATATCAAATGGAGTCCAAACGGAATGAAACCTTCGGAAACATGATTTTCTCACCGAACGTGATCCAGGAGACTTGGACCCTACGCCAAGGCATCAGAGAGGCGGTCACGAGGGTGGGGGGCACCCACCCCCCTAGGGCGTGCCCCCTGCCTCGTGGGCCCCTCGATGCTCCACCGACGTACTTATTCCTCCTATATATACCTACGTACCCCCAAACGAACAGATACGGAGCCAAAAACCTAATTCCACCGCCGCAACTTTCTGTATCCACGAGATCCCGTCTTGGGGCCTGTTCTAGAGCTCCGCCGGAGAGGGCCGTCATCACGGAGGGCTTCTACATCATCATAGCCTCTCCGATGAAGTGTGAGTAGTTTACCTCAGACCTTCGGGTCCATAGTTAGTAGCTAGATGGCTTCTTCTCTCTTTTTGGATCTCAATACAAAGTTCTCCCCCTCTCTTGTGGAGATCTATTTGATGTAATCTTCTTTTTGCGGTGTGTTTGTTGAGACCGGTGAATTGTGGGTTTATGATCAAGTCTATCTATGAATAATATTTGAATCTTCTCTGAATTCTTTTATGTATGATTGGTTATCTTCGCAAGTCTCTTCGAATTATCCGTTTGGTTTGGCCAACTAGATTGGTTGTTCTTGCCATGGGAGAAGTGCTTAGCTTTGGGTTCGATCTTGCAGTGTCCTTTCCCAGTGACAGAAGGGCAGCAAGGCACTTATTGCATCGTTGCCATCGAGGATAACAAGATGGGGTTTATTTCATATTGCATGAATTTATCTCTCTACATCATGTCATCTTGCTTAAGGCGTTACTCTGTTTTTAACTTAATACTCTAGATGCATGCTGGATAGCGGTTGATGAGTGGAGTAATAGTAGTAGATGCAGAATCGTTTCGGTCTACTTGTCACGAACATGATGCCTATATACATGATCATGCCTAGATATTCTCATAACTATGCTCAATTCTGTCAATTGCTCAACACTAATTTGTTCACCCATCGTA
The DNA here is from genome assembly GCF_056163025.1 of Triticum urartu. NCBI lineage: Eukaryota > Viridiplantae > Streptophyta > Magnoliopsida > Poales > Poaceae > Triticum > Triticum urartu. The sequence continues at coordinate 556,339,794 of NC_141879.1, forward strand.
GAATACTTATGCTCTTGAGAGAAGCCACTAGTGAAACCTATGGCCCCCGGGTCTATTCTCATCATATCAATCTCCATCACTTTAATCTTGTTTTGCTTTTTACTTTGCCTTTACTTTTTTACTTTGCATCTTTATACCAAAAATACCAAAAATATTATATCTATCAGATCTCACTCTCGTAAGTGACCGTGAAGGGATTGACAACCCCTAATCGCGTTGGTTGCGAGTAGCTATCGTTTTGTGCAGGTACGAGGGACTTGAGCGTGGCCTCCTACTGGATTGATACCTTGGTATTCAAAAACTGAGGGAAATACTTACGCTACTTTGTTGCATCATCCCTTCCTCTTCGGGGAAAACCAACGCAAGCTCAAGAGGTAGCAAGAAGGATTTCTGGCGCTGTTGCCGAGGAGTCTATGCAAAAAGTCAACATACCAAGTACCCATCACAATCCCTATATCTCGTATTACATTATTTGCCATTTGCCTCTCGTTTTCCTCTCCCCCACTTCACCCTTGACGTTTTATTCGCCCTCTCTCTCTCTCTATCCTCCCTCTCTATTTGCCTCTTTTTTCCCGCTTGCCTTTTGTTTGCTCGTATGGTTGGAATAGTCGTTTATTTATTACTAAATAGAGAACTTAAGATCTATGGATCCTCATCTGCTTTCCAATCTTTTTAAGAGATCCAATTATGATGAACCAATTCCTAGTGATTTGGATGCACTAGATTATCTTTATAAGCTTTTGCCTGAAATCCGTAAATCTGAAAATCGTGATGAAGTGCTTTATGAAGTGACTCATGATAGATCTTTAAATAAAAAGCATGATTGCAATGATTTTATTATAAATTATCTTGATGTCAATTTTGCTAATAAGATGCAAAACCCTAAGCTTGGGTATGCTAGTTTTTCTATGTCTACTACTTGTTGCAATGATTATGATTGGGGTGATTCTTCTTATGATCTTGAAAATTTATTTAAGCCCCATGATGAATATAAGATTGATAATAGTGTTTGCAATAATATTGAAAGTGGGTTTGGAAGAGTGTCAACTTTAGATCCCACATATTTGGAGAATGTTTAATCTTATGAAGTTTTTGATAAAAGTCCGTTTGGAAAGGTCATGACTTTAGTTAATGTTAATCCCACTATTTCAGAAAAGTGCCAACTTTGCATGCATGTGGACCATGTTGAGAATATTTTATGTGATAGCTATATTGTTGAATTTGCTTATGATCCTACATGTAATTACTATGAGAGAGGAAAATATGGTTGTAGAAATTTTCATGTTACTAAATTACCTCTCGTTATGTTGAGATTGCTATTGTTTCTTTCCGCTTCCTTGTATATGCTAGTTTTTGCTTGCCTTGATAATTTGTTTTCCTATAAGATGCCTATGCATAGGAAGTATGTTAGACTTAGATGTGATTGTATCAAGTTTTATGATGCTCTCTTTGTGCTTCAATTCTTATCTTTCTTGTGAGCATCGTTAAAATCGTATGCCTAGCTATAAGGCTTTAAAGAAAAGCGCTTGTTGGGAGACAACCCAATGTTTATCCTTGCAGTTATTAAATAAATAAATTATCTATCCTCTGTTTTGGTTGTGTTTTTTTGTCTTTAATTAGTGTTTGTGCCAAGTAGAACCGTTGGGAAGACTTGGGGAAAGTCTTGTTGAACTTGCTGTAAAAAACAGAAACTTTAGCGCTCACGAGAACTGCTGAAATTTTTATTTGAAGAGTGATATTTAGTTAATTATTTTTTCAGATGATTAATATATAAATTCCTCACGTCCAGCAATTTATTTTAGAATTTTTGGGGTTCCAGATCTTGCGCTAGCTACAGATTACTACAGACTGTTCTGTTTTTGACAGATTCTGTTTTTCGTGTGTTGTTTGCTTATTTTGATGAATCTATGGTTAGTAAAATAGTTTATAATCCATATAGAAGTTGTAATACAGTAGGTTTAACACCAATATAAATAAATAATGAGTTCATTACAGTACCTTGAAGTGGTCTTTTGTTTTCTTTCGCTAACGGAGCTCACGAGTTTTCTATTTTAAGTTTTGTGTTGTGAAGTTTTTAAGTTTTGGGTGAATTCTTTTGATGGATTATGGAACAAGGAGTGGCAAGAGCCTAAGCCTGGGGATGCACATGGCACCCCCAAGATAATCCGAGGACACCAAAAAGTCAAAGCTTGGAGATGCCCCGGAAGGCTTCCCCTCTTTCGTCCACTTCCATCGGTAATTTACTTGGAGCTATATTTTTATTCACCAACATGATATGTGTTTTGCTTGGAGCGTCTTGTATTATTTGTGTCTTTGTGTTTTAGTATGCCACAATCATCCTTGCTGTACACACCTTTTGAGAGAGCCATACATGAATTAGAATTTGATAGAATATTCTATGTGCTTCACTTATATCTTCTTGAGCTAAGTAGTTTTGCTCTATGTGCTTCACTTATATCTTTTGAGCTATGTAGTTTTGCTCTATGTGCTTCACTTATATCTTTTTGAGCTAAGTAGTTTTGCTCTATGTGCTTCACTTATATCTTTTGAGCTATGTAGTTTTGCTCTATGTGCTTCACTTATATCTTTTGAGGGCTATAATTTTGCTCTATGTGCTTCACTTAGATCTTTTAGAGCACAGTGGTGGATTTGTTTTAAAGAAACTATTGATCTCTCATGCTTCACTTAAATTATTTTGAGAGTCACTTAATAGCATGGTAATTTGCTTAATAATAATATGCTTGGTATTCAAGATTTGTGAAACTTTCTTTTGAGTGTGTTGAATACTAAGAAAAGATTGAAGCATGATAATTGTTTTGAGATATGGAGGTGATAATATTAAAGTCATGCTAGTTGATTAGTTGTGAATTTAAAGAATACTTGTGTTAAAGTTTGTGATTCCCGTAGCATGCACGTATGGTGAACCGTTATGTGATGAAGTCGGAGCATGATTTATTTATTGATTGTCTTCCTTATGAGTGGCGGTCGGGGACGAGCGATGGTCTTTTCCTACCAATCTATCCCCCTAGGAGCATGCGCGTAATACTTTGCTTTGATAACTTCTAGATTTTTGCAATAAGTATATGAGTTCTTTATGACTAATGTTGAGTCCATGGATTATACGCACTCTCACCCTTCCACCTTTGCTAGCCTCTCAAATACCGCACACCTTTCGCCGGTATCATACACGTACCATATACCTTCCTCAAAACAGCCACCATACCTACCTATTATGGCATTTCCATAGCCATTCCGAGATATATTGCCATACAACTTTCCACCATCTAGTTCATCATGACACATTCATCATTGTCATATTGCTTAGCATGATCATGTAGTTGACATAGTATTTGTGGCAAAGCCACCGTTCATAATTTTTTCATACTTGTCACTCTTGACTCATTGCATATCCCGGTACACCGCCGGAGGCATCCATATAGAGTCATACTTTGTTTTAGAATCGAGTTGTAATCATTGAGTTGTAAATAAATAAAAGTGTGATGATCATCATTTAATAGAGCATTGTCCCCCCAAAAAAGAGAAAGGCTAAAGAAAAAAAGGCCCAAAAAAAGAGAGAAAATAAATAAAAAGTGGCAATGCTACTATCCTTTTACCACACTTGTGCTTCAAAGTAGCACCATGATCTTCATAGTAGAGAGTCTCTCATGTTATCACTTTCATATACTGGTGGGAATTTTACATTATAGAACTTGGCTTGTATATTCCAATGATGGGCTTCCTCAAATTGCCCTAGGTCTTCATGAGCAAGCAAGTTGGATGCACACCCACTTAGTTTCTTTTTGAGCTTTCATATACTTATAGCTCTAGTGCATCCGTTGCATGGCAATCCCTACTCACTCACATTGATATCTATTGATGGGCATCTCCATAGCCCGTTGATATGCCTAGTTGATTGAGACTATCTTCTCCTTTTTGTCTTCTCCACAACCACCATTCTATTCCACCTATAGTGCTATATCCATGGCTCACGCTCATGTATTGCGTGAAGATTGAAAAAGTTTTGAAAAAGTTAGAGTATGAAACAATTGCTTGGCTTGTCATCAGGGTTGTGCATGATTTAAATACTTTGTGTGGTGAAGATACAGCATAGCCAGACTATATGATTTTGTAGGGATAACTTTCTTTGGCCATGTTATTTTGAGAAGACATAATTGCTTTGTTAGTATGCTTGAAGTATTATTATTTTTATGTCAATATAAACTTTTGTCTTGAATCTTTCGAATCTGAATATTCATATCACAATTAAGAATATTTGCATTGAAATTATGCCAAGTAGCACTCCACATCAAAAATTCTCTTTTTATCATTTACCTACTCGAGGACGAGCAGGAATTAAGCTTGGGGATGCCTGATACGTCTCCAACGTATCTATAATTTTTGATTGCTCCATGCTATATTATCTACTGTTTTGGACTATATTGGGCTTTATTTTACACTTTTATATTATTTTTGGGACTAACCTATTAAGCGGAGGCCCAGCCCAGAATTGCTGTTTTTTTGCCTATTTCAGTGTTTCAAAGAAACGAAATATCAAACGGAGTCCAAACGGAATGAAACCTTCGGAAACGTGATTTTCTCACCGGACGTGATCCAGGAGACTTGGACCCTACGCCAAGGCATCAAAGAGGCGGTCACGAGGGTGGGGGGCGCCCCCCTAGGGCGCGCCCCTGCCTCGTGGGCCCCTCGATGCTCCACCGACGTACTTCTTCCTCCTATATATACCTACGTACCCCCAAACAAACAGAGACGGAGCCAAAAACCTTATTCCACCGCCGCAACTTTCTGTATCCACGAGATCCCATCTTGGGGGTTGTTCCAGAGCTCCGTCGGAGAGGGCCGTCATCACGGAGGGCTTCTACATCATCATAGCCTCTCCGATGAAGTGTGAGTAGTTTACCTCATACCTTCGGGTCCATAGTTAGTAGCTAGATGGCTTCTTCTCTCTCTTTGGATCTCAATACAAAGTTCTCCCCCTCTCTTGTGGAGATCTATTCGATGTAATCTTATTTTTGTGGCGTGTTTGTTGAGACGATGAATTATGGGTTTATGATCAAGTCTATCTATGAATAATATTTGAATCTTCTCTGAATTCTTTTATGTATGATTGGTTATCTTTGCAAGTCTCTTCGAATTATCCGTTTGGTTTGGCCAACTAGATTGGTTGTTCTTGCCATGGGAGAAGTGCTTAGCTTTGGGTTCGATCTTGCGGTGTCCTTTCCCAGTGACAGAAGGGGCAGCAAGGCACGTATTGCATCATTGCCATCGAGGATAACAAGATGGGGTTTATTTCATATTGCATGAATTTATCTCTCTACATCATGTCATCTTGCTTAAGGCATTACTCTGTTTTTAACTTAATACTCTAGATGCATGTTGGATAGCGGTCGATGAGTGGAGTAATAGTAGTAGATGCAGAATCGTTTCGGTCTACTTGTCACGGACGTGATGCCTATATACATGATCATGCCTAGATATTCTCATAACTATGCTCCATTCTGTCAATTGCTCAACAGTAATTTGTTCACCCATCGTAGAATACTTATGCTCTTGAGAGAAGCCACTAGTGAAACCTATGGCCCCCGGGTCTATTCTCATCATATCAATCTCCATCACTTTAATCTTGCTTTGCTTTTTACTTTGCCTTTACCTTTTACTTTGCATATTTATACCAAAAATATTATATCTATCAGATCTCACTCTCGTAAGTGACCGTGAAGGGATTGACAACCCCTAATCGCATTGGTTGCGAGTAGCTATCGTTTTGTGTAGGTACGAGGGACTTGAGCGTGGCCTCCTACTGGATTGATACCTTGGTTCTCAAAAATTGAGGGAAATACTTACGCTACTTTGCTGCATCATCCCTTCCTCTTCGGGGAAAACCAACGCAAGCTCAAGAGGTAGCAAGGTGCCACTCAATGATATTATAAACAACCGCGACGCCACGGGCCGGATTGCCAAATGGGCCATTGAGCTCCTCCCGTTCGACATGACATACAAACCCGGCGAGCCATTAAATCGCAAGTATTGGCCAACTTTGTCGCCGAATGGACGGAAGCCGAACTTCCTAAAGAGTACGGCGCATACTCCAATTGGATTATGCACTTCGACGGCTCCAAAATGCTGGCTGGACTGGGGGCTGGCATCGTCCTGACGTCCCCAACCGGAGATACAGTTCGATACGTACTGCAGATACTGTACACAGACTCCAACAATGCAGCCGAATACGAAGCCTTGTTACATGGTCTTCGGATGGCAGTTTCCATGGGCATTCAGCGCCTGGAGGTGCGTGGGGATTCCAACCTTGCAATATCCCAAATAAATGGAGACTTTGATGCTAAGGATCCGAAGATGGCGGCCTACCGTAACGCCGTCCTAAAGATGTCAGCTCGGTTCGAGGGGCTCGAATTTCACCATGTGGCTCGGGAAAACAATCAGGCGGCGGATATCCTCGACCGCATCGGCGCAAAACGCGATGCGGTCCCCCCAACATCTTTTTAGAGAGGTTGTTTAAGCCATCCGTGGTATGGGAGGGAGACACCGGCAATATTAGTCCGGACCCGGCCACAACACTCGATACCAAACACTCTGACATAATCGGAGGCTCTGCCACCGAAATAACACCTTCAGCCCACGTAATAATGGCCATCATAGCCCCGTGGACAGAACCATTCCTGGCCTACCTAACTAGGCAGGAACTTCCGGAGGACCAAAATGAGGCACGCTGCATAGTGTGGCGATCTAAGGCCTACAGGGTCCACGAGGGAGAATTGTATAAAATAAGCACTACCGGAGTCCTTCAAAGGTGCATCTCCGAGGAGGAAGGGCGAAACCTTTTGGCAGAAATTCACGCCGGACTCGGCGGCCACCATGCCGCAGCCCGGGCTCTTGTAAGCAAGGCCTTCCGTACAGGATTCTATTGGCCGACGACCCGCGCAGATGCACAGGACTTGGTCCAACGCTGCGCCGGTTGCCAGCTTTTTGCAAATCAAAGCCACATGCTACCCACCGCCCTCCAAACAATCCCCATTATGTGGCCCTTCGCGGTCTGGGGGCTTGACATGGTTGGACCCCTTAAAGGGGGAACCCACAAGAAAAAAATACTTACTGGTCATGGTGGATAAATTCACCAAATGGATAGAAGCCAAACCTGTTAAAACAGCTGAATCCGAACCGGTGATAGACTTCATATCCGGGGTCATACACCGCTATGGCGTCCCCCACAGCATCATCACTGACAACGACACGAACTTCACGGCCGATGAGGTAAAACTCTGGTGCAGCAAAATGGGCATCAAGCTCGATTATGGTTCAGTCTATCACCCATAGACCAACGGCCAAGTTGAGCGAGCAAACGGTCTTATAATGAGCGGCATTAAACCCAGATTAGTGTGGTCCCTAACAGAGTCTAACACGCACTGGGTAGAGGAGCTTGACTCCGTACTCTGGGGGCTGTGGACCACGCCGAATCGTAGTACCGGATATACACCCTTCTTTATGGTGTACGACGCAGAGGAAGTCTTGCCCTGTGACATAATTCATGACTCACCTCGAGTGTACATGTACGAAGAAAGAGAAGCCGAGCTCGATCGGCAGGACAGTCTAGACACCCTGGAGGAGGAGCGTGCTACGTCTTGAGCTTGCGTTGGTTTTCCCCGAAGAGAAAGGGATGATGCAGCAAAGCAGCGTAAGTATTTCCCTCAGTTTTCGAGAACCAAGGTATCAATCCAGTAGGAGCCCACGCTCAAGTCCCTCGTACCTGCACAAAGCGATAGCTACTCGCAACCAACGCGATTAGGGGTTGTCAAGGCCTTCACGGTCACTTACGAGAGTGAGATCTGATAGATAGAATATTTTTTTGGTATTTTTGATATAAAGATGCAAAGTAAAAAGTAAAGGCAAAGTAAAAAAGCAAAACAATATAAAAGTAATGGAGATTGATATGATGAGAATAGACCCCGGGGCCATAGGTTTCACTAGTGGCTTCTCTCAAGAGCATAAGTATTCTACGGTGGGTGAACAAATTACTGTTGAGCAATTGATAGAATTGTGCATAATTATGAGAATATCTAGGCATGATCATGTATATAGGCATCACGTCCGTGACAAGTAGATCGAAACGATTCTGCATCTACTACTCTTACTCCACTCATCGACCGCTATCCAGCATGCATCTAGAGTATTAAGTTAAAAACAGAGTAACGCCTTAAGCAAGATGACATGATGTAGAGAGATAAATTCATGCAATATGAAATAAACCCCATATTGTTATACTCGATGGCAATGATACAATACGTGCCTTGCTGCCCCTTCTGTCACTGGGTAAGGACACCGCAAGATCGAACCCAAAGCTAAGCACTTCTCCCATGGCAAGAACTACCAATCTAGTTGGCCAAGCCAAACGGATAATTCGAAGAGACTTGCAAACATAACCAATCATGCATAAAAGAATTCAGAGAAGATTCAAATATTATTCATAGATACACTTGATCATAAACCCACAATTCATCGGTCTCAACAAACACACCGCAAAAAGAAGATTACATCGAATAGATCTCCACAAGAGAGGGGGAGAACTTTGTATTGAGATTCAAAGAGAGAGAAGAAGCCATCTAGCTACTAACTATGGACCCGAAGGTCTGAGGTAAACTACTCACACTTCATCGGAGGGTCTATGATGATGTAGAAGCCCTCCGTCATGACGGCCCTCTTCCGGCGGAGCTCCGGAATAGGCCCCAAGATGGGATCTCGTGGATACAGAAAGTTGCGGCGGTGGAATTGGGTTTTTGGCTCCTGTTCTGATCATTTGGGGGTACGTGTGTATATATAGGAGGAAGGAGTACATCGGTGGAGCACCGAGGGGCCCACGAGGCAGGGGGCGCGCCCTAGGGGGGGCACCCCCCACCCTCGTGACCACCTCTTTGATCCCTTGCAGTAGGGTCCAAGTCTCCTGGATCACGTTCGGTGAGAAAATCACGTTTCGGAAGATTTTATTTCGTTTGGACTCCGTTTGATATTCCGTTTATCCGAAACACTGAAATAGGCAAAAAAACAGCAATTCTGGGCTGGGCCTCTGGTTAATAGGTTAGTCCCAAAAATAATATAAAAGTGGAAAATAAAGCCCAATATAGTCCAAAACAGTAGATAATATAGCATGGAGCAATAAAAAATTATAGATACGTTGGAGACGTATCAGGCATCCCCAAGCTTAATTCCTGCTCGTCCTCTAGTAGGTAAATGATAAAAAGAGAATTTTTGATGTGGAGTGCTACTTGGCATAATTTCAATGCAAATATTCTTAATTGTGATATGAATATTCAGATTCGAAAGATTCAATACAAAAGTTTATATTGACATAGAAAATAATAATACTTCAAGCATACTAACAAAGCAATTATGTCTTCTCAAAATAACATGGCCAAAGAAAGTTATCCCTACAAAATCATATAGTCTGGCTATGCTCCATCTTCCCCACACAAAATATTTAAATCATGCACAACCCCGATGACAAGACAAGCAATTGTTTCATACTCTAACTTTTTCAAAACCTTTTCAATCTTCACGCAATACATGAGCGTGAGCCATGGATATAGCACTATAGGTGGAATAAAATGGTGGTTGTGGAGAAGACAAAAAGGAGAAGATAGTCTCACATCAACTAGGCGTATCAACGGGCTATGGAGATGCCCTTCAATAGATATCAATGTGAGTGAGTAGGGATTGCCATGCAACGGATGCACTAGAGCTATAAATGTATGAAAGCTCAACAAAAGAAACTAGTGGGTGTGCATCCAACTTGCTTGCTCACGAAGACCTTGGGCAATTTGAGGAAGCCCATCATTGGAATATACAAGCCAAGTTCTATAACGTAAAATTCCCACTAGTATATGAAAGTGACAATATATGAGACTCTCTATATGAAGAACATGGTGCTACTTTGAAGCACAATATATGAGACTTGCTATATCATGGTGCTACTTTGAAGCACAAGTGTGGAAAAAAGGATAGTAGCATTGCCCCTTTTTTATTTATTTATTTTTTTGGGCCTTTTTTTCTTTGGCCTTTCTCTTTTTTTTGGGGACAATGCTCTATTGAATGATGATCATCACACTTCTATTTATTTACAACTCAATGATTACAACTCGATACTAAAACAAAGTATGACTCTATATGAATGCCTCCGGCGGTGTATCGGGATATGCAATGAATCAAGAGTGACAAGTATGAAACAATTATGAATGGTGGCTTTGCCACAAATACTATGTCAACTACATGATCATGCTAAGCAATATGACAATGATGAATGTGTCATTATGAACTAGATGGTGGAAAGTTGCATGGCAATATATCTCGGAATGGCTATGGAAATGCCATAATAGGTAGGTATGGTGGCTGTTTTGAGGAAGGTATATGGTAGGTGTATGATACCGGCGAAAGGTGTGCGGTATTTGAGAGGCTAGCAAAGGTGGAAGGGTGAGAGTGCGTATAATCCATGGACTCAACATTAGTCATAAAGAACTCATATACTTATTGCAAAAATTTATAAGTTATCAAAGCAAAGTATTACGCGCATTCTCCTAGGGGATAGATTGGTAGGAAAAGACCATCGCTCGTCCCCGACCGCCACTCATAAGGAAGACAATCAATAAATAAATCATGCTCCGACTTCATCACATAACGGTTCACCATACGTGCATGCTACGGGAATCACAAACTTCAACACAAGTATTCTTTAAATTCTCAACTACTCAACTAGCATGACTTTAATATTATCACCTCCATATCTCAAAACAATTATCACGCTTCAATATTTTCTTAGTATTCAACACACTCAAAAGAAAGTTTCACAAATCTTGAATACCAAGCATATTATTATTAGGCAAATTACCATGCTATTAATAGACTCTCAAATTAATTTAAGTGAAGCATGAGAGATCAATAGTTTCTTTAAAACGAATCCACCACCGTGCTCTAAAAGATCTAAGTGACGCACATAGAGCAAAATTATCTAGCTCAAAAGATATAAGTGAAGCACATAGAGCAAAACTATGTAGCTCAAAGATATAAGTGAAGCACATAGAGCAAAACTATCTAGCTCAAAGATATAAGTGAAGCACATAGAGCAAAACTATCTAGCTCAAAGGATATAAGTGAAGCACATAGAGTATTCTGTCAAATTTTAATTCATGTATGGCTCTCTCAAAAGGTGTGTACAGCAAGGATGATTGTGGCATACTAACAAACAAAGACACAAATAATACAAGACGCTCCAAGCAAAACACATATCATGTTGGTGAATAAAAATATAGCTCCAAGTAAATTACCGATGGAAGTGGACGAAAGAGGGGATGCCTTCCGGGGCATCCCCAAGCTTTGACTTTTTGGTGTCCTTGGATTATATTGGGGGTGCCATGGGCATACCCAAGCTTAGGCTCTTGACACTCCTTGTTCCATGATCCATCAAAAGAATTCACCCGAAACTTGAAAACTTCACAACACAAAACTCAAGATAGAAAACTCGTGAGCTCCGTTAGCGAAAGAAAACAAAAGAACAATTCAAGGTACTGTAATGAACTCATTCTTCATTTGCATTGGTGTTAAACCTACTGTATTCCAACTTCTCTATGGATTATAAACTATTTTATTAGCCATAGATTCATCAAAATAAGCAAACAACACACGAAAAACAGAATCTGTCAAAAACAGAACTGTCTGTAGTAATATGTAGCTAGCGCAAAATCTGGAACCAAAAAAATTGTAAAATAAATTTCTGGACGTGAGGAATTTATCTATTAATCATCTTCAAAAATAATTAACTAAATAGCACTTTCCAAATAAAAATGACAGCAGTTCTCGTGAGCGCTAAAGTTTTTGTTTTTTACAGCAAGTCCAACAAGACTTTCCCCAAGTCTTCCCAACGGTGCTACTTGGCACAAACACTAATTAAACACAAAAAACACAACCAAAACAGAGGCTAAATAATTTATTTATTACTAAACAGGAGCAAAAAGCAAGGAACAAAAATAAAATTGGGTTGCCTCCCAACAAGCGCTATCGTTTAACGCCCCTAGGTAGGCATAACGAGCAAGAATAGATCTAGGTATTGCCATCTTTGGTAGGCAATCCATAAGTGGCTCTCATGATAGTTTCATATGGTAATTTTATTTTATTTCTTGGAAAGTGTTCCATGCCCTTTTTTAATGGAAATTGAAATCTAATATTCCCTTCCTTCATATCAATAATCGCACCAACCGTTCTAAGGAAAGGTCTACCAAGAATAATAGGGCAAGAAGGATTGCAATCTATATCAAGAACAATGAAATCTACGGGCACATAATTCCTATTTGCAAAAATAAGAACATCATTAATTCTTCCCATAGGGTTCTTAATAGTGGAATCCGCAAGATGCAAGTTTAGAGAGCAATCATCAAAATTACGAAAATCTAGTAAATCACACAAAGTCTTGGGAATAGTAGAGACATTAGCACCCAAATCACACGAAGCATAAAACTCATGATCTTTAATTTTAATTTTAATAGTTGGTTCCCACTCATCATAGAGTTTTCTAGGGATAGAAACTTTCAACTCAAGTTTTTCTTCATAAGATTGCATCAAGGCATCAACAATAGGAATTCCCATAATTATTAGAAGGATTACTAGGATATGGCCTAGGATTAAAATTCCCTCTATAAGCGTTGTTACCAAAATTATTCCTACCAACAAAATTCACATCCATAGATTCATTGTTATTCTCAATCAAAGTAGACAAAGGCATATCATTAGGATCAGAAGAAACACTCTTAGTAGCAAATAATTTCATAAGTTCATCCATCTTTCCACTCAACACATTAATTTCTTCTATGCATGCACTTTTTTATTAGTAGATACTTCAGTATGCCATTGAGAATAATTAACCATAATATTATCTAGGAGTTTAGTAGCATCTCATAGTGATTTCCATAAAAGTGCCTCCCGCGGCCGAATCTAAAATATTTCTAGAAGCAAAATTCAATCCAACATAAAATTTTTGTATAATCATCCACAAATTCAAACCATGAGTAGGGCAATTACGTATCATTAATTCCAATCTCTCCCAAGCTTGTGCAACATGTTCATGATCAAGTTGTTTAAAGTTCATTATATCGTTTCTAAGAGAGATGATCTTAGCGGGAGAAAAATACTTAGAGATAAAAGCATCTTTGCATTTGTTCCATGAATCAATACTATTCTTAGGCAAAGACGAAAACCAAGCTTTAGCACGATCTCTAAGCGAAAAAGGAAATAGCTTCAATTTAACGACATCATTATTGACATCTTTTTTCTTTTGCATATCACATAAATCAACGAAGCTATTCAGATGAGTAGCGGCATCTTCACTAGGAAGGCCGGCGAATTGATCCTTCATAACAAGATTCAATAAAGCAGTATTAATTTCACAAGATTCAGCATCAGTAAGAGGAGCAACCGGAGTGCTAAGGAAATCATTATTATTGGTATTGGTGAAGTCACACAATTTGGTAGTATCTTGAGCCATCGCAAAAAACAAGCAATCTAACACACGAGCAAACAAAAAGCAAGCGGAAAAAAGAGGCAAACAGAGAGGGAGGTTAGAGAGAGAGGGCAAATGAAACGGCAAGGGTGAATTGGGGGGAGAGGAAAACAAGAGGCAAATGGCAAATAATGTAATGCGAGAGATAGGGATTGTGATGGGTACTTGGTATATTGACTTTTGCGTAGACTCCCCGGCAACGGCGCCAGAAATCCTTCTTGCTACGTCTTGAGCTTGCGTTAGTTCTCCCCGAAGAGGAGGGGGTGATGCAGCAGAGCAGCGTAAGTATTTCCCTCAGTTTTTGAGAACCAAGGTATCAATCCAGTAGGAGACCATGCTCAAGTCCCTCGTACCTGCACAAAGCGATAGCTACTCGCAACCAACGCGATTAGGGGTTGTCAAGCCCTTCACGGTCACTTACAAGAGTGAGATCTGATAGATAGAATATTTTTTGGTATTTTTGATATAAAGATGCAAAGTAAAAAGTAAAGGCAAAGTAAAAAGAATAACAATATAAAAGTAATGGAGATTGATATGATGAGAATAGACCCGGGGGCCATAGGTTTCACTAGTGGCTTCTCTCAAGAGCATAAGTATTCTACGGTGGGTGAACAAATTACTATTGAGCAATTGATAGAATTGTGCATAATTATTAGAATATCTAGGCATGATCATGTATATAGGCATCACGACCGTGACAAGTAGATCGAAACAATTCTGCATCTACTACTATTACTCCACTCATCGACCGCTATCCAGCATGCATCTAGAGTATTAAGTTAAAAACAGAGTAACGCCTTAAGCAAGATGACATGATGTAGAGAGATAAATTCATGCAATATCAAATAAACCCCATATTGTTATCTTCGATGGTAACGATACAATACGTGCCTTGCTGCCCCTTCTGTCACTGGGTAAGGACACTGCAAGATCGAACCCAAAGCTAAGCACTTCTCCCATGGCAAGAACTACCAATCTAGTTGGCCAAACCAAACGGATAATTCAAAGAGACTTGCAAAGATAACCAATCATGCATAAAAGAATTCAGAGAAGATTCAAATATTATTCATGGATAGACTTGATCATAAACCCACAATTCATCGGTCTCAACAAACACGCCGCAAAAAGAAGATTACATCGAATAGATCTCCACACGAGAGGGGGAGAACTTTGTATTGAGATTCAAAGAGAGAGAAGAAGCCATCTAGCTACTAACTATGGACCCGAAGGTTTGAGGTAAACTACTCACACTTCATCGGAGGGGCTATGATGATGTAGAAGCCCTCCGTGATGACGGTCCTCTTCCGGCGGAGCTCCGGAACAGGCCCCAAGATGGGATCTTGTGGATACAGAAAGTTGCGGTGGTGGAATTAGGTTTTTGGCTCCTGTTCTGATCGTTTGGGGGTACGTGTGTATATATAGGAGGAAGGAGTACGTCGGTGGAGCACCGAGGGGCCCACGAGGCAGGGGCGCGCCCTAGGGGGGGGCGCCCCCCACCCTCGTGACCACCTCTTTGATCCCTTGTAGTAGGGTCCAAGTCTCCTGGATCACGTTCGGTGAGAAAATCATGTTTCCGAAAATTTTATTCCGTTTGGACTCCGTTTGATATTCCGTTTATCCAAAACACTGAAATAGGCCAAAAAACAGCAATTCTGGGCTAGGCCTCCGGTTAATAGGTTAGTCCCAAAAATAATATAAAAGTGGAAAATAAAGCCCAATATAGTCCAAAACAGTAGATAATATAGCATGGAGCAATAAAAAATTATAGATACGTCGGAGACGTATCAGAGCGCGACGTGGCAAAAGCCCGTTCCGCATTTTATCAGCAACAGGCTCGCAGATACCAAAGCAGAGAAGTACGGGCCAATACTTATAATGTTGGCGAACTAGTTCTACGCCTGCCGGATAAGAAAAAGAACAAGCTCGAGCCCAAATGGGAAGGTCCCTTTATTATTGACCAAGTTCTGATCGGTGGAGCATACCGTCTGCCGGATGCATCGACTAATCGACTCGAGCCAAACCCATGGAACGCGGCCAGGCTCCGAAGATTCTATGCCTAGCGCCGGACTCTATGTTCGTCTCCTTTGTCCATTTTTTGCATATACATTATCTGTTTTGTTTTTCTTTCTTTCTTTTATTCTTTCTCTAGGCCTTCAAGGGACAACTTGTGTCTCACTTGCACATTATAGATGCGCTAGCCGCGCTCATCATACATGTGGGCTTATTTATCTGGGCCTCATGCCCCGCACATGTGTTATAGTTCCGCATGTACCTTTTTCGCCATTATATGCATCGATATGACTTAAGGTTTGGCCAAGCTGGGTTGCCTGGCTCTTGTATTTATGACCTACGTTCCCGTTAATTTGGCTAGGGCACAAGGGGAGCACCTCTGCGATTGTTACTGCCGGGTCAGCCGGATGTGTACCTCAGACTGGGTGAAGCCGAAAGCTAGCGTTCTTAAGGGAATATTCGATCGGTGAAGAAAAGATGATTTTTATTTATTTTCCATATGTGCCCAGAGATGTTTTTTCCTGTGTTTCCTATCGCAGTCCGGACATGCACTTTAGGGCATGCGTACCCAGGGAAAGGAACCCTTAACGGAACTATTCTCCCTGGAAGATGTTTCTTACTACCCATGTAATATAACATAACTAGTTGGGCACTTGTCTATTCAAGCACTAATGACCCCTACGCCTAGTCTCCACGCATACCCCGGTTCTTATATAACTGAGCGGGTATTCGGATACACTCCGGACTATCGGGTCCCGAGGTTGAAGCGAAAAGGTCCGCCATGACAAATGATCTACAATCCGGCTAGAAGGCATTATACATGTCACTTTAATTACATAGTCATGCAGACTGACTAAATTCCTCTTCTATACCATCCAACAGGTGGTCTAGCCTACAATCCTGTTGGGAATACTTTGCGGCTAATTCTACTTGCCCATAAACTAAGCTAACCGGAATCTCTTCTCCGTCGGGCCCAACAGGTTCGACCTCGGCCATGTGATTTGGGTCAGCCTTGGTATACCGCGTCTTCACCATGGCCCAGGCTTCCCTGGCACCTTGACGGCAGGCCGATATCTTCCATAATCGTAAGCGCCGCCGTGCTCCCTTGAGCTTCTCCGTAAGCTCTGCAACGCCTTCTGGCAAGGAGACGGATGGCCATAAGGCCTGGGCAATACCTTGCATCGCTTGCCGAACTTGTTCGTGCAGTTGTGAGAGCTCGGATAGAAGATCACCCGCAGACCCGGGCATTTCCTCCGCGGGACGACCCGTCAGCATACCTACAGACATAACGCTGTTAGTCGGCTTCTTCGCCGAACTCCTTCAAAAGGATTCGTTCAAGCACTTACTGAAAATGCCGCGTCGAAGCCGCTTATTCTCCTTCTCGGAGTCTGCAAGCTGGGCTCAAATGTCTTTTAGTTCCACGCTCAGCTTGGTATTGGCGTCTTGGAGATTGTTTTTCTCCCGCCTGACCCCAGTCAGCACGCGTTCGCCAGCCTGTAGCTGTCGCATGACATGCTGGTCCTCCAGATTTCCTCCGGATTCATCTGCAACATCTATTGTTAGATCTGCAACCACGCCGCACACTATATGGTAACCATCATTCTTTAAATGTTACCAGCGAGGGACTTTTTCGGTTCCTTCAATGCGGCAACAGCGGCCCACAGTTGGGCCTTGCATTCCTCCAGCTGCTGTGACAGCCGAGTATTCTTCTCTGTAAGAACCTGCACAATAAAGATGATCCTTAAATCAGTTCTGCTAACTGTTTCAAGTCTCAGGGGCTACTGATACATATAATCGTCAGATTTACTTACCCGTACATCCTTTACATACTGATCCGTGGCTCTGGCTAGACCATCTTGAGCAGCACAGAGGTACGCCTCTCCAGAATTGAAGGCACCAAATGCCTCTGGTGAGAAACAAGCGTCACGGAGTATAGCCCGGCGGCGCCTATGATTCATGGCGCTTTCCACTTCTGAATTTGTGGCAGATAATCTATCTGCATCCTCTATAGGAGGATTATCCTGAGCCCGCCCCACATCAGCTTCTGCCTCTATGTCCGGTCCTGGCGCCCGACTGGTGGAAGCGTGATTAGCAACATCTCCGGACATATTCCGGCGAGCGTTTTTTCTGTTAAAGAAACACAGGCGTCATTACATTTCGAGAAAGACGACAACCACGGAGCGGGGTTTCTGTTATACCTTTGCGCCGGCGTCTCCATCCTGACCGCCTTCCTTTTTAGCCTGCCCGGCCTCGGTGCCCCTTGTTGGCGAGTTGCGGCGGGTTCGGCAGGGCGTCCCGAATGCCTTCCCTGTAAAAACGCCATATGTATATGGTAGGTGAAGTGTCTAAAAGGGGATCCTAGTTTTTGGAGTTGGGATTTTTGGTTTTTCTTATGTGCGATGGACAAAGCAGTCCGGGATAGTCGGCCATGATGGCCGCCATGGCATCATCGCAGCTTAGCTGATAGAACTGCCGGTCTATCAGCTCCATGAATATGACCGGATCTTCTTCAAGTCCGAAGTCGAGGGCCCGGTTAGGGTCCTCCGGTTGTGGAGAGGGGCTGCTGACCTCCTTTATGTCTTTTCGCAGTTCCTGCTACAAAATGGCAAGGTGAATACTTACGACAAAGAATGCAGGAAGAATGGGAGTAAGGGGATATAACTTACCCAGCTTGGAGGATTGTACATGGAGAATCCATCCCGTGGCTTGATGCGGATGAACTCCTCTTCCTCTCCCTTGAGCAATTCAGACATAATTTTTGCTAAAGCGGCAGCATTGTCCGGACCCTTGCGCCCGCAGCGGGTGGCATCATCCGCCCCGTTAAAGCACCACAAGGGGTGCCCACGATATTGAAGTGGTTGCACTCCCCGCATTATGCAAATCGACATAACTTCGACTACTATCAATCCTGATTGAGCCAGTGCTTTAATCCGGTTCATCAGGTAAAGGACTTCTCCATTGTCTTCCTCCTGGGGGCTCCGTGGGCACCAACTTAGGCGTTTCTTCAGAGGAGCATTGCTGAATTCAGGAAGACCCCGCCGAACAGGCGCCGGAAGGGGAACGTCCTCCATATAAAACCATTCTGAAGGCCAGTCTTCAGACGACTTCTTCGGGGTACTGGACAGGTATCCGGTTCCGGCGATGCGCCATATTTTGGCTCCACCCACTTGATAAAGTGACCCCCTCTGTGTGCGAGGGACGAGGCAAAACAGCCTTTTCCACAGCTCGAAATGAGCCTCACAGCCCAGGAACAACTCGCAAAGAGCGACATAGCCGACGATGTGTAGAATTGAGGCAGGGGTGAAATTGTGTAATTGGAGGCCGTAGAACTCCAGGAGCCCGTGGAGGAACGGATGAATTGGAAATCCGAGTCCCCTTAATAAATAAGGAACAATGCAGACCCGCTCCCCCGTAGAGGGACTGGGAAAGCTCTCCGCTTGCTCCCCGCCATTGTAGGTGGCAAGCCCGGCTCGAACGGGCACCATGTATGCTGGAGGGAGAAATCCCTTAGTCTGCAGTTCGATTAATCGACTGTGTGGGACTGAACACCTCTCCCAATCACCGGGCTTAGGGCTATGGGGGCGGGAGGAGGAGCTGCGGAGGTCGACCATGCTGGAATGGATCTTTTCGAAGCGTGCTCTGATGGATTCTCGCTGGGGGAGGATGGTATGGATCGGATCTGAGAATCTTCATCCTTTTAATAGACAATTTATTTATCTGGCTAGGTGGCGAATGTAAAAACGCCCTCGCACCTCGTATTACTTCGACGCGTGGGAGATAGCCCTTATTGAGAGCAGAAGCCAAGGGGTCCAAACATTTATGGGACCGGACACTGCTTTACAAACGTTCGAAATATGGAGAAGAACCCGCCTTGCAATGTCGAAGACAACACTGCGCGTCGGACTCATCGTCATTGAAGCCTGGTTCGGGGGCTACTGAGGGAGTCCTGGATTAGGGGGTATCCGGACAGCCAGATTATATCCTTTGGCCGGACTGTTGGACTATGAAGATACAAGATTGAAGACTTCGTCTCGGGTCCGGATGGGACTCTACTTGGCGTGGAAGGCAAGCTAGGCAATACGGATATGTATATCTCCTCCTTTGTAACCGACCTTGTGTAACCCTAGCCCCCTCCGGTGTCTATATAAACCGGAGGGTTTTAGTCCGTAGGACAACATACAATCATACCATAGGCTAGCTTCTAGGGTTTAGCCTCTCCGATCTCGTGGTAGATCAACTCTTGTAATACTCATATCATCAAGAATAAATCAAGCAGGACGTAGGGTTTTATGTCCATCAAGAGGGCCCGAAACTGGGTAAAACATCATGTCCCCTGCCTCCTGTTACCATCCGCCTTAGACGCACAGTTCGGGACCCCCTACGTGAGATCCGCCGGTTTTGACACCAACAATGACCCACAAGTATAGGGGATCTATCGTAGTCCTTTCGATAAGTACGAGTGTCGAACCCAACGAGGAGCAGAAGGAAATGATAAGCGGTTTCCAGCAAGGTATTCTCTGCAAGTACTGAAATAAGTGGTAATAGATAGTTTTGTGATAGGATAATTTGTAACAAGCAACAAGTAGAAAAAGTAAATAAGGTGCAGAAAGGTGGCCCATTCCTTTTTGTAGCAAAGGACAAGCCTGGACAAACTCTTATATAGAGAAAAGTGCTCCCGAGGACACATGGGAATATTGTCAAGCTAGTTTTCATCACGTTCATATGATTCACGTTCGTACTTAGATAATTTGGTACATGGGTGGACCGGTGCTTGGGTATTGTCCTTATTTGGACAAGCATCCCACTTATGATTAACCTCTATTGCAAGAATCCGCAACTACAACAAAAGTATTAAGGCAAACCTAACCATAGCATGAAACATATGGATCCAAATCAGCCCCTTACGAAGCAACACATAAACTAGGGTTTAAGCTTCTGTCACTCTAGCAACCCATCATCTACTTATTACTTCCCAATGCCTTCCTCTAGGCCCAAATAATGGTGAAGTGTTATGTAGTCGATGTTCACATAACACCACTAGAGGAGAGACAACATACATCTCATCAAAATATTGAACGAATACCAAATTCACATGACTACTAATAGCAAGACTTCTCCCATGTCCTCAGGAACAAACGTAACTACTCACAAAGCATATTCATGTTCATAATCATAGGGGTATTAATATGCATATAGGATCTGAACATATGATCTTCCACCAAATAAACCAACTAGCATCAACTACAAGGAGTAATTAACACTACTAGCAACCTACTAGTACCAATCCTGGACTTTAAGACAAGAATTGGATACAAGAGATGAACTAGGGTTTCGAGAGGAGATGATGCTGATGAAGATGTTGATGGAGATTGCCCTCTCCCGATGAGAGGAGCGTTGGTGATGACGATTGTGATGATTTCCCCCTCCTGGAGGGAAGTTTCCCAGCAGAACAGCTCCGCCAGAGCCCTAGATTGGTTCCGCCAAGGTTCCGCCTCGTGGCGGCGGAGTTTCGTCCGAGGAGATGGCTTATGATTTTTCCCTCATTGAAATACTTCATATAGCAGAAGATGGCCATCGGAGGGCCACCAGGGGGCCCACGAGGTAGGGGGCGCCCCCCCACCCTCGTGGGCAGGGTGTGGCCCCCTTGGTGAACTTCTTGCGCTCCGTATTTTTTATATATTCTGAAAACGTCTTCCGTGAAGTTTCAGGACTTTTGGAGCTGTGCAGAATAGGTCTCTAATATTTGCTCCTTTTCCAGTCCAGAATCCCAGCTACCGGCGTTCTCCCTCTTTATGTAAACCTTGTAAAATAAGAGAGAATGAACATACGTATTGTGACATAATGTGTAATAACAACCCACAATGCAATAAATATCGATATAAAAGTATGCTGCAGAATGGACGTATCAACTCCCCCAAGCTTAGACCTCGCTTGTCCTCAAGAGAAAGCCAAAATCGAAAAATATGTCCACATGTTTAGAGATAGAGGTGTCGATAAAAATAAAATACGGACATGAGAGCATCATGATCATTCTTAGAACATCAACTTATATAATTCTTGTCATATGATCTCTTATGCTAGAGTAATAATTCAATCACAATTTCAAGTATGAATCATAAACTTTCATTGAAAACTAAGAAACTATAATCTCAGTCATTGGAGCAATTGCAATTTATCATAACATAGGAAAGAGTCAATATATAAGAGCTTTTCAGCAAGTCCACATACTCAACTATCATATAGTCTTTCACAATTGCTAACACTCACACAATACTTGTGGGTATGGAGTTTTAATCGGACACAGAGAAAGATACGAGCTTATTGTTTTGCCTCCCAACATTTTACCTCAAGGGTAATGTCAACAATAATAGTTCATGGAAACTCACATCCAATTAGCCATATATACCAAGATCTTTCCAACATATTGTGCTTGCCAAAAGATAAAATGTAAAAAGGAAGGGTGAAGATCATGACTCTTATGTAAGGTGGGAGATAAATGTAAAAGATAGGCCCTTCGCTGAGAGAAGCAGAGGTTGTCATGCGCTTTTATGGTTGGATGCAAAAAATCTTAATGCTAAAGAACGTCACTTTATATTGCCACTTGTGATATGGACCTTTATTATGCAATCTGTCGCTTTTATTTCTTCCATATCACACGATCGTATAAAGCTTATTTTCTCCCACACTAATAAGTCATACATATTTAGAGAGCAATTTTTATTGCTTGCACCGTGACAACTTACTTGGAGGATCTTACTCAATCCATAGGTAGGTATGGTGGACTCTCATGGCAAAACTAGTTTAAGGGTATTTGGAAGCACAAGTAGTATCTCTACTTGGTGCGATGAATTTGGCTAGCAAGAGGGGGAAAGGCAAGCTCAACCATGTTGGATGATCCATGACAATATAATTTATCTCAGATGTAAGAAAACATAACCCATTACGTTGTCTTCCTTGTCCAACGTCAACTCTTTAGCATGTCATATTTTAATGAGTGCTCACAGTCATAAAAGATGTCCAAGATTGTATATTTATATGTGAAGACCTCTCTTTCTTTATTACTTCCTATTAATTGCAACGATGACCAAAACTATGTTTTTCAACTCTCAAGAACTTTTATTCATCATAATTTTTCTATGTGAGCTCATTACTCTCCATAAGATCCATATGATCTCTTTGTTTCCTTTTTTATTTATTTCTCTTTTCTTTTATTCACTTAGGATCATGGAAAAATAATCAAGCCCTTGACTCAACAGTAATCTTTATTATAAATAGCTCACGGACTCGATTACATAGAAGGATCATAAAGCTAAACTCACAACTAGATCATACTAAAAAGCTTTCTGCTACTAGATCAAGATATTATCAAAAGGATCAAACTAAGAAAAATGGTAAAGATAAAAGTG
Organism: Triticum urartu; assembly: GCF_056163025.1. NCBI lineage: Eukaryota > Viridiplantae > Streptophyta > Magnoliopsida > Poales > Poaceae > Triticum > Triticum urartu. Next base: position 556,362,777 of record NC_141879.1, read on the forward strand.
ATGGTGATACGATACCAGGGCACTCCCCCAAGCTTGGTAGTTGCCAAGGGGAGTGCCCATACCAGATACTCAATTCTTCTTTGTTGGTGAAGAAGGTGATGGTTTTTTTGATGGCGTAGGCTTGTCGTCCTTCTTCCAAGGCATAGTCTCACCATCATAGAAGGATGACCGAGTCTCCTGAAACCTCAAATCTGCAGCCAAACTCATCCTCTTGAATCTATATTCATACTCGCAGTTTTGATTTTGCAGGTCATAGATCTGGGCTTGGAGGTGCTCGATTTTCTCATGAAGCTTGAAGATGGCCTCCCCAATGTCCTTGACGTCTAGCTTGTAATTGTTGGTGAACTCTGTGATCATAATGTGATTGGAATCGAGTCCACGCTCCACCATCTCCTAACACCTGAAAACATCTTGCTCCAATGCCTCGAGCCTTGCCTCCGTGCTTCCGGTCTTCCTTGGTCCTTCAACATCGCGGATGTGCAACAACCCCTCACGCGTCTCAATGGTTTGAGGGTGTTGCAGCACCTCCGCGAGGTAGGGGTTGATGACCTTCTCGAAGAACTGGTCCTTGGGGGCACTTGAAGATGACATGACGTCCTGGATCTGTCAGAAAAATAGCTCGAAACACAAACAGAGGATAATTGCGTGATACGGGAGTCAAAACCCCCGGGAGATTATATAATGAATTTTTACCGACCAAAATATGTGTCGTGTAAGAAAACGGATTCCGGAGAGCGCACGAGGTGCCCACGAGGTAGGGGGACGCGCCCTCCACCCTCGTGGAGGCCTCGTGTCCTTCCTGCACTGTTCTTATTTTTCTATTTTTCCAAATATTCCAAAATGGAGAAATATTGCTTTAAAAACTGTTTTGGAGTCGGTTTACTTACCGTACCACATACCTATTCCTTTTCGGAGTCTGAAACGTTCCGGAAAGTGTCCCTTATGTATTCCTCCGGGGTTACGGTTTCAATAACATTGGTTTCAACATTTATGGTATTACGTGAGATATAATGTTTGATTCTTTGACCGTTCACCACCTTCGGATTTGTGCCTTCGAAGTTGTTGATTTTTATGGCACCGGAACGATAGACCCCCTCGATAACGTAAGGACCTTCCCATTTAGAGAGAAGTTTTCCTGCAAAAAATCTTAAATGAGAGTTGTATATCAATAAATAATCACCTACATTAAACTCACGCTTTTGTATCCTTTTATCATGCCATCTTTTAACTTTTTCTTTAAACAACTTGGCATTTTCGTAGGCTTGGGTTCTCCATTCATCAAGTGAGCTAATATCAAATAACCTCTTCTCACCGGCAAGTTTAAAATCATAGTTGAGTTCTTTAATAGCCCAATATGCCTTGTGTTCTAGTTCGAGAGGTAAGTGACATGCTTTTCCATAAAACATTTTATACGGAGACATACCCATAGGATTTTTATATGTGGTTCTATAGGCCCATAATGCATCATCAAGTTTCTTGGACCAATTCTTTCTAGACCTATTGACAGTCTTTTGCAAAATTAATTTGAGCTCTCTATTACTCAATTCTACTTGACCACTAGACTGTGGGTGATAAGGGGATGCAATTCTATGATTAACATCATACTTAGCGAGCATTTTACGGAAAGCACCATGAATAAAATGTGAACCACCATCAGTCATTAAATATCTTGGGATTCCAAATCTTGGAAAAATAACTTATTTAAGCATTTTAATAGAAGTGTTATGATCAGCACTACTAGTTGGAATAGCTTCTACCCACTTAGTAACGTAATCAACAGCAACTAAAATATGAGTATAACCATTAGAGGCAGGAAAAGGTCCCATATAGTCAAAGCCCCAAACATCAAATGGTTCAATAACGAGTGAATAGTTCATTGGAATTTCTTGACGTCTACTAATATTACCAATTCTTTGACATTCATCACAAGATAAGACAAACTTACGAGCATCCTTGAAGAGAGTAGGCCAATAAAAACCAGATTGCAATACCTTATGTGCAGTTCTATCTCCAGCATGGTGCCTCCATGAGCTTCGGAGTGACACTTGCGTAGGATCTGATCCTGTTCATGCTCAGGTACACAACGTCTAATAACACCATCTACTCCTTCTTTATAAAGATGTGGGTCATCCCAAAAGTAATGCCTCAAATCATAGAAGAACTTTTTCTTTTGCTGGTATGTGAAACTAGGTGGTAAGAATTTGGCAACAATGTAATTAGCATAATCATCATACCATGGACTAGTATGAGAAGCATTTATGACATTTAATTGCTCATCAAGAAAGCTATCATCAATAGGTAGTGGGTCATCAAGAACATTTTCTAACCTAGACAAGTTGTCCGCAACGGGGTTCTCAGCTCCCTTTCTATCAATAATATGTAAGTCAAATTCTTGTAGCAAGAGAACCCATCTAATAAGTCTAGGTTTAGCATCTTTCTTTTCCATAAGATATTTAATAGCAGCATGATCAGTGTGAATAGTTACTTTGGAATCAACAATATAAGGTCTGAACTTATCACAAGCAAATACAACTGCTAAGAATTCTTTTTCAGTAGTAGCATAATTTCTTTGAGAATTGTCTAGGGTTTACTAGCATAATGAATAACATTTAATTTCTTATCAACTCTTTGCCCTAGAACAGCACCTACAGCATAATCACTAGCATCACACATAATTTCAAAGTGTAAATTCCAATCAGGTGGCTGAACAATAGGTGCAAACATCAATGCTTTCTTAAGTATTTCAAATGCTTCTACACAATCATAATCAAAGACAAATGGTATATCTTTTTGTAATAAATTAGTCAGAGGCCGAGAAATTTTTGAGAAGTCCTTAATGAACCTCCTATAAAATCCGGCGTGACCAAGGAAACTTCTTATACCTTTGATGTCCTTGGGGCATGGCATCTTTTCAATAGCATCAACCTTGCCTTTATCAACTTCAATACCTCTTTCAGAAACTTTATGCCCCAAGACAATACCTTCATTAACCATAAAGTGGCACTTTTCCCAATTCAAGACAAGATTAGTTTCTTCATGTCTCTGCAAAACTCGATCAAGGTTGCTCAAGCAATCATCAAAAGAAGATCCATAGATGGAGAAATCGTCCATGAAAACCTCAAAAGTCTTTTCACAAAAGTCAGAGAATATAGCCATCATGCATCTTTGAAAGGTAGCAGGTGCATTACATAAACGAAAAGGCATACGTCTATAAGGAAAAGTACCAAAAGGGCAAGTAAAAGTAGTCTTTGATTGATCCTTTGCTGACACGGGTATTTGAGAGAAACCAGAATAACCATCTAGAAAACAAAAATGTGTATGTTTAGATAATCTTTCTAGCATTTGATCGATAAAAGGTAAGGGGTAATGATCTTTTTTAGTGGTTGATCAAGCTATGTACCTAGGGTAGGGTCATAGGCCTGACCTAGACACCCTCCCCTAGGACATCACCCTAAAGCCAGAATCATTCAAAGGGTACCATCATCCACTCGACCAGAGATGTTCCACTCGGAAGAATCAATGTCACTCGACCGCCGCAGAAGCCACTCGACGAGCAGAAGATCTAAAGCCACTCTACACGAACAACGGTCGAGCATTTACTTATAGGCTTAATTGTCATTTATAGCACTTAATTACTAGCGTTACCAGTAACGCGCCCCCTCTTAATGTACCTTAAACCCCTTGCAACGTGGGCTGGCTGGGGTCCTAGCGCACTCTATATAAGCCACCCCCATTCACTGGCACAAGGGTTCGCATTTTTTGTAAACACACACACACACACATATAATCTAGTCGACCGCCTCAGGGCACCGAGGCGTAGGGCTATTACTTCCTCCGAGAAGGGCCTGAACTCGTAAACTCGTGTGTACAACTACTCCATAGCTAGGATCTTGCCTCCTCATACCTACCCCCTATTCTACTGTCAGTCTTAGATCCACGACAGTTGGCGCCCACCTTGGGGCAGGTGTCTTAGCAGATTATTGGAGAAGTTGCGATTCTTCTTATTCCCATCATCATGGTTTCCGGCGGAGGACTGGCCGATGGCCGCGTGATCCGTCTCGGCGCTCTCGTCTTCATCGCCGACGACTCCGCTTGGCTCCACGAGGCTCCACTCGACGTCGAGGCGCTCCCCGTCCGCGGGGCGACGCACTTCCGCGCATGCGTTCGCGGCGTCCTTCTTCGGCAACCGTCGACTCCATATCAGCCGGCTCCTACGGCAACCTCCCTCTCTGTTGTTCGCCGGCGCCAGCGATCCAGTCGGTCGCGGCTTCAGCGGTGGGTGAGGCACGCGGTGGCCCGCCAATCGGCCACCCCACAAATCGCGGCGATCGAGCCCAATGAAATTCTGTACGGCCTGTTCGATCTGTCGACTGGCTCCGTCGAGACTGTGTCCGAATGCGATAGCAGCGACCCCGCGGCAGAAGTCTTGATGGTCAATGGACCACGCAGTCCTCCTGGCTTCACCCGCAAAGGCGGGGACTGATACCCACAAGTATAGGGGATCGCAACAGCTTTCGAGGGTAGAGTATTCAACCCAAATTTATTGATTCGACACAAGGGGAGCCAAACAATATTCTCAAGTATTAGCAGCTGAGTTGTCAATTCAACCACACCTGGAAACTTAGTATCTACAGCGAAGTGTTTAGTATCAAAGTAATATGATAGTGGTGGTAGCGGCAACAAAAGTAAAGACAGCAAAAGTAATATTTTTGGTATTTTGTAGTGATTGTAACAGTAGCAACGGAAAAGTAAATAAGTGAGAACCAGTATATGGAAAACTCGTAGGCACCGGATCAGTGATGGATAATTATGCCGGATGCGGTTCATCATGTAAGAGTCATAACATAGGGTGACACAGAACTAGCTCCAATTCATCAATGTAATGTAGGCATGTATTCTGTATATAGTCATACGTGCTTATGGAAAATAACTTGCATGACATCTTTTGTCCTACCCTCCCGTGGCAGCGGGGTCCTATTGGAAACTAAGGGATATTAAGGCCTCCTTTTAATAGAGAACCAGAACAAAGCATTAGCTCATAGTGAATACATGAACTCCTCAAACTAGGGTCATCACCGGGAGTAGTCCCGATTATTGTCACTTCGGGGTTGCCGGATCACAACACATAGTAGGTGACTATAGACTTGCAAGATAGGATCAAGAACTCACATATATTCATGAAAACATAATAGGTTCAGATCTGAAATCATGGCACTCGGGCCCTAGTGGCAAGCATTAAGCATAGCAAAGTCATAGCGACATCAATCTCAGAACATAATGGATACTAGGGATCAAACCCTAACAAAACTAACTCGATTACATCATAAATCTCATCCAACCCATCACCGTCTAGCAAGCCTACGATGCAATTACTCACGCACGACGGTGAGCATCATGAAATTGGTGATGGAGGACGGTTGATGATGACGACGGCGACGAATCCCCCTCTCCGGAGCCCCGAACGGACTCCAGATCAGCCCTCCCGAGAGGTTTTAGGGCTTGGCGGCGGCTCCGTATCGTAAAACATGATGATTTCCTCTCTCTTATTTTTTTCTCTCCCAAAACAAATATATAGAGTTGGAGTTGGCGTCGGAGGGTCTCCAGGGGGCCCACGAGGTAGGGGGCGCGCCCCCCACCCTCGTGAGAAGGGTGTGGGCCCCCTGGTCTTCATATTTGGCAAGGATTTTTTATTATTTTTTCTAAGACCTCCCGTGGAGTTTCAGGTCATTCCGAGAATATTTGTTTTCTACACATAAAACAACCTCATGGTAATTCTGCTGAAAACAGCGTCAGTCCGGGTTAGTTCCATTCAAATCATACAAGATAGAGTCCAAAACAAGGGCAAAAGTGTTTGGAAAAGTAGCTATGACAGAGACGTATCAACTCCCCCAAGCTTAAACCCTTGCTTGTCCTCAAGCAATTCAGTTGGTAAACTGGAAGAAAGAAAAACTTTTACAAACTCTGTTTGCTCTTGTTGTTGTAACTATGTCAAGCCAGCTTTCAAGTTTTCAGCATAAATCATAACTAACCACATTTGCAATAATTCTCAGGTCTCACAATTACTCATATCAATAGCATAATCAACTAGCAAGTCATAATAATAAATCTCGGATGACAACACTTTCTCAAAACAATCATAATATGATATAACAAGATGGTATCTTGCTAGCCCTTTCTGAGACCGCAAAACATAAATGCAGAGCACCTTTAAAGATCAAGGACTGACTAGACATTGTAATTCATGGTAAAAGAGATCCAAACATAGTCATACCCAATATAAATTAACAGTGATGAATGCAAATGACGGCTGTGCTCTCCAGCTAGTGCTTTTTAATAAGAGGGTGATAACTCAACATAAAAGTAAATGGATAGGCCCTTCGCAGAGGGAAGCAGGGATTTGTAGAGGTGCCAGAGCTCGGTTTTGAAATAGAGATAAATTGTATTTTGAGCTATATACTTTCATTGTCAACGTAACAACTAAGAGATGGTGATATCTTCCATGCTAAACACATTATAGGCGGTTCCCAAATAGAATGGTAAAGTTCATACTCCCCCTCCACCAACAAGCATCAATCCATGGCTTGCTCGAAACAACGAGTGCCTCCAACATACATCAGGTCCCAGGGGGAGTTTTGTTTGCAATTAATTTTGATTTAGTTTGCATAAAGCATGGGACTGGGCATCCCGGTGACCAGCCATTTTCTCGTGAGTGAGGAGCGGAGTCCACTCCTCTTGAGAATAACCCGCCTAACACGCAAGATAAGGACAGCCTTTGTTGATACATGAGCTATTCGAGCATACAAAATAGAATATTTATTTGAAGGTTTAGAGTTTGGCACATACAAATTTACTTGGAACGGCAGGTAGATACCGCATATAGGAAGGTATGGTGGACTCATCTGGAATAACTTTGGGGTTTAAGGGATTGGATGCACAAGCAGTATTCCCGCTTAGTACAAGTGAAGGCTAGCAAAAGACTGGGAAGCGACCAACTAGAGAGCGACAACAGCCATGTACATGCATTAAAATTAATAAACATTGGATGCAAGCATGAGTAGGATATAATCTACCATGAACATAAATATAATGAAGGCTATGTTGATTTTGTTTCAACTACATGCGTGAACATGTGCCAAGTCAAGTCACTTAAATCATTCAAAAGAGGATACCACCCCATCATACCACATCATAATCATCTCAATAGCATGTTGGCATACAAGGTAAATCATTATAACTCATAGCTAATCAAGCATGGCACAAGCAACTCTGATCTCTAATTATTATTGCAAACATGTTTACTCATAATAAGCTGAATCAAGAATGACGGGCTCATCATATTTACAAAAACAAAAGAGGTCGAGTTCATACCAGCTTTTCTCATCTCAGTCAATCCATCATATATCATCATAATTGCCTTTCACTTGCACGACCGAACGGTGTGAATAATAATAAGAGTGCACGTGCATTGGACTAAGCTGGAATCTGCGAGCATTCAATAAATAGGAGAAGACAAGGCAATACGAGCTCTTGGTTAAATCAACAATAATGCATACAAGAGCCACTTCAACAATTTAATTATGGTCTTCTCCAACTGACCCCCAAATAAAAGAAAAAGAAATAAAACTATTTACATGGAAAGCTCCCAACAAGCAAAAGAAGAACGGGAAATATTTTTGGGTTTTCTTTTTAATTATTACTACTACAGCAGAAAAATAAACTACTACTATTTTTTGGTTTTTCTTAAGGTTTAACAAACACACAAGAAGAAAGCAGGGAAAAGAAAATAAACTAGCATGGATATTACAGTGAAAAAGTATGAGCACCGACATCTAGCAATGAGTGTGTGTGAACATAAATGTAATGTCGGTGAGAAATACATACTCCCCCAAGCTTAGGCTTTTGGCCTAAGTTGGTCTATGGCCACGGCTAGCCTGACGGATATCCATAATAATAATTGTTGGGGTTGTACTGTGATGAGGAAGAATAGTTGGGATCATACTGTGATGAAGAAGAAGACTTTGACTGCCACTGGCTGACAGTCATCTCTGGATCCCAAGAATAAACAGATTGTCGTGAAGGATCAAATTGTGGTTCCGGTTCTGGCTCCTCGACTGGTGTAGGATTCCGGTAGGCGTGAATAGCCGTCAACGGAACAAGGTACGTGCCTACAGTCAAATCAAACAAAGAAGGAGCAGGCAAGGTAATAGTCTCAGGATGATGTTTATTAAAGAACAATTGATATCTAAGCTCCTCTGCCCTATTTTTAACAATAAAATCATGTGCCACCATACTTTTATGATCTAGATAAAGACGGGGTAGCACTTTTTCTTCCTTCTCAGCATGCCTAATAAGTATGTTAAAATGTGCTGCTAGACGTGTGGCATAAATGCCTCCAAAGATGGGGCCCTTAGTACGGTTCATATTTAACCGTCTAGCAATAATACCGCCCAAACTAAAAGTGTTATCACTATATAAACCTTGGAGCAGAATAATTAAATCAGGGATACTAAGGTTTCCAGAATTTTCACGTCCAATTAAACAACGACTAGCAAATAATGCAAAGTAACGCAAAACAGGAAAATGTATGCTAGGGATTCGTGCATCGGAAACCTTCCTGGTTTCTCCTACAGTGATATTATCAATAAACCCAGCCACATCATCATGATGTGGTTCTTCTGTCTTGCCCTCAAAAGGGACTAAACAAATCTGACAGAAATCATAAAGTGACATCTCCTTAGGCTCATCATATAAATGAAATTCCACTGTAGGTGGTGAGTTCCTAGGATGAAAATAAAAGTTTTGCACAAAGGTATTTGTGAGTAAGAGATACTGTTCGCATTGGTCGTGGAGGAAAGCGGTGAGGCCTGCATTGTGAGCCAATTCATGAAAATCTTCATAGATACCGGCTGCTCTCAAGAAATCTTCAGAAGGCCATTCACACGCCCGAATCTCCGTGGTGTGTGGCAAATTATACTTAGTCTTAGGTGCCTTTTCCTTTGAGCTTTGCCTTGATGATCCCCTCAATAATCTCCTCATCATTTTTCTGAAACAATCTGAAATTTTTAGTAACTTCAAACAAAAATGAACCAACTTCAATAATATTGATAGCAACTACTCCTACAAGTGCCTAGAGCCTATATCAAGCATTAGAACTACTTGGAACCATAAAAATTTGACATGCAAGCTCAAGAACATGGTCACATATGCAGCACAAATTTGCAATGAATAAAGCACTAGAACAAAAACTAATTGGACCAATGGAGGAGTCACATACCAAGGAACAATCTCCCCAAGCAGTTTTGAGAGAGGTGCCTTGAGCAAGGAGATCGAAAATCATAGCAAAAGTAGCTGGAACTCGTGCTTGAGTTGGTTTTTCGGGTTTGTGTGAGATAGAGGAAGAAGATGGGTGCTGGGATAAGTGGAGGAGGGCCACCGTGGGCCCATGAGGCAGGGGGGGCGCCCTATAGGGGGGGCGCCCACCACCCTCTTGGCCAGGTGGCAGCTCCTCCCGCGGTAATTTTTGCACAGTAAATTCTCAAATATTCCCGAAAAAATCATATTAAATTGGCATGGCATTCTGAGGACTTTTATTTTCGGGATATTTTTATATTGTACGGATAAGTCAGGGAATAGACAGAAAATACTATTTTTACTTTATTTAATATAAATAACAGAAAGTAAAAGTGGGGTACAGAAGTTTGTGCTTCTAGTTTCATCCATCTCATGCTCATCAAAAAGAATCCACTAACAAGGTTGATCAAGTCTTGTTAACAAACTCATTTTGATAATCATAAAACCGGAGAAATTTCGAATAACACTAAGTTACCTCAACGGGGATATGCACATCCCCTATAATAAGTATATCATATTTCTTCTTGACAGTAGGAAGAGGAAATTCAAAACCTCCAAATATAATTGATGGAATTTTTCCAATAGAGTTGATACTATGAACTTGAGGTTGTTTCCTCGGAAAGTGTACCGTATGCTCATTACCATTAACATGAAAAGTGACATTGCCTTTGTTGCAATCAATAACAGCCCCTACAGTATTAAGAAAGGTCTTCCAAGAATAATAGACATACTATCATCCTCGAGAATATCAAGAATAACAAAGTCTATTAAAATAGTAACGTTTGCAACCACAACGGGCACATCCTCACAAATACCGACAGGTATAGCAGTTGATTTATCAGCCATTTGCAAAGATATTTTCAGTAGGTGTCAACTTATTCAAGTCAAGTCTACGATATAAAGAGAGAGGCATAACACTAACACCGGCTCCAAGATCACATAAAGCAGTTTTAATATAATTTCTTTTAATGGAACAAGGTATAGTAGGTACTCCGGGGTCTCCAAGTTTCTTTGGTATTCCACCCTTAAAAGTATAATTAGCAAGCATGGTGGAAATCTCAGCTTCCGGTATCTTTCTTTTATTAGTAATGATATCTTTCATATATTTAGCATAAGGATTTGTTTTGAGCACATCAGTTAATCTCATACGCAGAAAGATAGGCCTAATCAGTTCAGCAAAAGCTCAAAATCTTCATCATCCTTTTTCTTGGATGGTTTCGGAGGAAAAGGCATGGGTTTCTGAACCCAAGGTTCTCTTTCTTTACCATGTTTCCTAGCAACAAAGTCTCTTTTATCATAACGTTGATTCTTTGATTGTGGGTTATCAAGATCAACAGCAGGTTCAATTTCTACATCATTATCATTACTAGGTTGAGCATCATCATGAACATCATCATTAATATTTTTACTAGGTTCATGTTCATTACCAGATTGTGTTTCAGCATCAGACATAGAAATATCATTTGGATTATCAGGTGGTTCAGCAATAGGTCCACTAGAAGTTTGCACACTTCTATCATTTTTCTTCTTCTTCTTTTTAGAAGAACTATGAACATCAGTATTATTTCTTTGAGAATCTTGCTCGATTCTCTTAGGGTGGCCTTCAGGATACAAAGGTTCCTAAGTCATTATACCAGTTCTAGTAGCCACTCTAACAGCATAATCATTTTTCTTACTATTCATTTCATCAAGCACTTCTTTTTGAGCCTTAAGTACTTGTTCTACTTGAGTGGTAACCATAGAAGCATGTTTGCTAATAAGTTTAAGTTCACCTTTAATATCAGCCATATAATCACCCAAGCGTCTAATCATATAAGCATTTTCTTTTAATTGTCTACCAAAATAAGCATTGAAGTCGTCTTGCTTATACATAAAGTTATCAAACTCATCCAAGCACTAACTAGCAATTTTAGTAGGAGGAATTTCAGCTTTATCATATCTATAGAGAGGATTTACCTTTACTACCTGTGTCGGGATATCGGGATCAGGAGGTTCTTCAGTAAATAAATAATTGAGATCATAGGTTTCTTCAATAGGCGATGAATTAAGACCATGTATTTCTTCAATAGGAGGTAAATTCTTAACGTCTTCGGCTTTAATACCTTTTTCTTTCATAGATTTCTTTGCCTCTTGCATATCTTCGGGACTGAGAAATAGAATACCTCTCTTCTTCGGAGTTGGTTTAGGAATAGGCTCAGTAATTGGAGCAGGAGATGGCTCAGGAGGTGCCCAATTATTTTCATTTGTCAACATATTATTCAATAGAATTTCAGCTTTATCCGGTGTTCTTTCCCTGAAAAGAGAACCAGCATAACTATCCAGGTAATCTCTGGAAGCATCGATTAGTCCATTATAAAAGATATCAAGTATTTCAGGTTTCTTAAGAGGATGATCAGGCAAAGCATTAAGTAACTTGAGAAGCCTCCCCCAAGCTTGTGGGAGACTCTCTTCTTTAATTTGCACGAAGTTGTATATTTCCCTCAAAGTAGCTTGTTTCTTATGAGCAGGGAAATATTTAGCAGAGAAGTAATAAATCATATCCTGGGGACTACGCACACAACCAGGATCGAGAGAATTAAACCATATCTTAGCATCGCCCTTTAATGAGAACGGAAATATTTTGAGTAAATAGAGGTAACGTGATCTCTCATTATTAGTGAACAGGGAAGCTATATCATTTAATTTAGTAAGATGTGCCACAACAGTTTCAGATTCATAGCCATAAAACGGATCAAATTCAACTAAAGTAATTATATCAAGATCAACAGAGAATTCATAATCTTTATCAGGAACACATATAGGTGAAGTAGCAAAAGCAGGGTCGGGTCTCATTTTATCTCTAAGTGATTCTTTGTTCCATTTAATTAATAACCTCTTAAGCTCATATCTATCTCTGCAAGCTAAAATAGCTAAAGAAGCATCTTTATCAAAAAGATAACCTTTAGGAATAATAGACATGTTTTCATCATCACTATCATCATCGTATTCAGATTCAATAATTTCTCTTTCTCTAGCCCTAGCAATTTTTTCATCAAGAAATTCACTAAGGGGCACAGTAGTATCAGACATAGAAGCAGTTTCATCATAAGTATCATGCATAGCAGAAGTGGCATCATCAATAACATGCGACATATCAGAACGAATAGCAGAAGCAGGTGTAGGTGTCGCAAACTTACTCATAACATAAGGTGAATCAAGTGCAGAGCTAGATGGCAGTTCCTTACCTCCCCTCGTAGTTGAGGGATAGATCTTGGTTTTTGGATCTCTCAAGTTCTTCATAGTGTCCAACAGATATAAATCCCAAGTGACTCAAAGAATAGAGCTATGCTCCCCGGCAACGGCGCCAGAAAAAGGTTCTTGATACCCACAAGTATAGGGGATCGCAACAGCTTTCGAGGGTAGAGTATTCAACCCAAATTTATTGATTCGACACAAGGGGAGCCAAAGAATATTCTCAAGTATTAGCAGCTGAGTTGTCAATTCAACCACACCTGGAAACTTAGTATCTACAGCAAAGTGTTTAGTAGCAAAGTAATATGATAGTGGTGGTAGCGGCAACAAAAGTAAAGACAGCAAAAGTAATATTTTTGGTATTTTGTAGTGATTGTAATAGTAGCAACGGAAAAGTAAATAAGCGAGAACCAGTATATGGAAAACTCGTAGGCACCGGATCAGTGACGGATAATTATGCCGGATGCGGTTCATCATGTAACAGTCATAACATAGGGTGACACAGAACTAGCTCCAATTCATCAATGTAATGTAGGCATGTATTCCGTATATAGTGATACGTACTTATGGATAAGAACTTGCATGACATCTTTTGTCCTACCCTCCCGTGGCAGCGGGGTCCTATTGGAAACTAAGGGATATTAAGGCCTCCTTTTAATAGAGAACCGGAACAAAGCATTAGCACATAGTGAATACATGAACTCCTCAAACTAGGGTCATCACCGGGAGTGCTCCCGATTATTGTCACTTCGGGGTTGCCGGATCACAACACATAGTAGGTGACTAGACTTGCAAGATAGGATCAAGAACTCACATATATTCATGAAAACATAATAGGTTCAGATCTGAAATCATGGCACTCGGGCCCTAGTGACAAGCATTAAGCATAGCAAAGTCATAGCAACATCAATCTCAGAACATAATGGATACTAGGGATCAAACCCTAACAAAACTAACTCGATTACATGATAAATCTCATCCAACCCATCACCGTCCAGCAAGCCTACGATGCAATTACTCACGCACGGCGGTGAGCATCATGAAATTGGTGATGGAGGATGGTTGATGATGACGAAGGCGACGAATCCCCCTCTTCGGAGCCCCGAACGGACTCCAGATCAGCCCTCCCAAGAGGTTTTAGGGCTTGGCGGCGGCTCCGTATCGTAAAACGCGATGATTTCTTCTCTCTTATTTTTTTCTCTCCGAAAGCAAATATATAGAGTTGGAGTTGGCGTCGAAGGGTCTCCAGGGGGACCACGAGGTAGGGGGCGCGCCCCCCACCCTCGTGAGAAGGGTGTGGGCCCCCTGGTCTTTATATTTGGCGAGGATTTTTTATTATTTTTTGGCGACGATGATCCGTCGGTGATCCGTCGCATGTTCACGAAGAGTACCTCCCCGAACCCCTCTCTTCGCAGTGGAGGGAAGATCTTCGCCGCCGTAATATGGATGCGCTTCACACTCCTATCGTTGGAGAAACCTCTGAGGCCCAGGCCTTGGAGGAGGCGCGCCTGGCCAACTTGGCTGAGCGCACTCGACTGGAGAACCTCCAGCGCGCACTCAACGAGCGTGCTCGGCAGCGGATTCCCGAGTCCAGTCGACGACAACTTTTTCCGCCTCCGACTCAGGTATATCGAACTCCGATCCAGAATCTCATAGCGGCAGCTCGAATAGCAGAGTCAATTCAACCTTCCCAGTCAGAAGCTGGCTGAGGTTTGATGCAGATCCGGGCTTTACTCCGGGCAGCGGGAGAGCAGAATACATCAGTACCTCAGTTGCGGAATAGGATTCATAGCAGGTCTGTGGTGGCGGATACTGTCCAGTCTGCCGATAGCCCGAGATCGCCTCCGCGGCGTGAGGGATGTGGGTACCAGCAAGATCAGTACAGGAACCGTGAGCAGTATGATCATCGACTCGACCATGGTGACCGTCGTCGAGTGCCCACGCCTGCTCCGAGGAGTGGGTCATACGTGCCTCGGCGGCAAGATGACAGGCGCCCCCACAACGGTGAACGAAGAATTCCAGTCGACCCCAGAGAGCCAGGTTTTGATGCAAGGTCTATCCTCGTTCAAGGTCTGGTTGATAGGAACAGATCTCACAGAGAAGGCCACGATAGAGATCATCCAACTAGAAGCAGGGTGCACGTTTCAGGACCCGAGTGTTTCAGTAGAGCCATCAGAGCAGCAGTGATTCCTCCCAACTTCAGGTTGGCGACAGGAGTCAGCAAGTTCACTGGCGAATCCAAGCCAGACACTTGGCTTGAGAATTACCGAGTGGCTGTGCAGATTGGTGGTGGTAATGATGATGTCGCCATGAAGCACCTCCCCCTGATGTTGGAAGGCTCTGCCAGAGTGTGGTTGAATTAGTTCGCTCCTGGCAGCATATATAGTTGGGAGGAACTTGCTCGAGTGTTTGTTAGGACCTTTGAAGGCACTTGCAAAAGGCCGGCAGGTTTGACAGAATTGCAGTGTTGTGTCCAGAAACCAAATGAAACGGTGAGGGATTATATCCAAAGATGGATCACATTGCACCATACAGTGGAGAATGTGTCAGATCACCAAGCAATTCGTGCCTTCAAGGAAGGCGTTAAGTATCAGGAGTTGAACCTAAAATTCGGTCGGACAGGAGATATGACTCTGACTCGAATGATGGAGATTGCCACCAAATATGCCAATGGTGAAGAGGAAGACCGACTCCGGAGTGGCAAACACAAAATAGTCGCCCAAGAAACCGGAGGAGGGAATTCCAGTCGGAAACAGAAGCGAAAGGCCGAACCAGCTGCTCCTGATGAGGCTTTAGCTATTGCCCAAGGAAAGTTCAAAGGAAAGCCCAAAGGGCCCTGGGCTCCCAAAAAAGTTAAGGATAAAGATGGGAATGATGTGTTGGATTTACCATGCCATATTCATACCAAGAAAGATGAAGAGGGGGACATCACTTACCCTAAACACACCACTCGACAGTGTCGTTTCCTGATCCAGCAGTTCCGAGAGAAACAACCCAAGGAAAGGGAAAAGGAGTCGGACGGAGGTGAGGATAGGGAAGAAGACGATGATGGTTTTCCCAATGTCAATTCCACGCTGATGATTTTTGCTGATGTTGAAAGCAAAAGTCGATTGAAGGTTATTAACAGGGAGGTGAACATGGTTGCTCCGGCTACACCCAGTTATCTGAAGTGGTCCCAGACTGGCATCACATTCGACCAGTCAGACCACCCAGCGCATATAGCCACCCCTGGGAGGCAAGCGCTGGTGGTCGACCCAGTAGTCGAAGGCACTCGACTGACTAAAGTGCTGATGGAGGGTGGCAGTGGCTTGAATATCCTTTATGCTGAAACCTTGAAGGGAATGGACATTCCGATGTCCAAGCTTAGTGAAAGCAACATGAGTTTCCACGGTGTTATACTTGGCAAAAAAGCTCAGTCACTCAGCCAGATAGTACTTGATGTGGTTTTCGGTGATTCCAAGAATTACCGCAAGGAAAATTTGATGTTTGAGGTAGTGGATTTCAAGAGTGCTTACCATGCCATTCTGGGGAGACCCGCTTATGAACGTTTTATGGCTCGGCCATGTTATGTGTATCTCAAATTGAAGATGCCTGGCCCCAAAGGAGTAATCACTGTCACTGGCAATCGGCAGAAGGCAGAAGAGTGCTTCCAGAAAGGATCAAAAATTGCCGATGCACAGATGGCAGTGGTGGAACTGCAAGAGTACCAGAAAAATGTAGATCCAAGTGATTTGCTGCGAGCCAAGAAGCCTGCCACAGAGTCCGCATTTCAGTCATCAGGGGAAACGAAGCCGATTCATATCCACCCGATCGATCCCAATGCTGCTCCGACCCATATATCGTCAACACTCGACAGCAAATAGGAAGAAGGGCTCATCCAGTTCCTCCGTGAGAGCTGGGACATCTTTGCATGGAAACCTTCTGACATGCCAGGTGTACCCAGGGGACTGGCTGAGCATCGTTTGCGAGTCGACCCGAAAGTAAAATCAGTCAAGGAACATCTCCAACGGCCCGCCGTCCAGAAGAGAAAAGCAATTGGCGAGGAAGTGGCTCGGTTCCTGCCAGCTGAGTTCATCCGAGAGATTTACCACTCCAAGTGGCTCGCCAATGTTGTCATGGTCCCCAACAAGGATGATTCACTTCGCATGTGCATTGACTTCAAGCATATCAATCGGGCCTGCCCGAAAGATCATTTTCCTCTTCCCCGCATCGACCAAATCGTCGACTCAACTGCGGGGTGTGAGCGTTTGTCCTTCTTGGACGCGTATTCCGGGTACCATCATATCCGACTGTATGGACCCGATGAGATAAAAACGGCTTTCATCACTCCATTCGGATGTTTCTGTTATGTCACTATGCCATTCGGCCTGAAGAACGCCGGAGCCACATTCATGAGGATGATCCAGAAGTGTCTTCTCACTCAAATTAGTCGGAATGTGGAAGCATACATGGATGACATCGTAGTCAAGTCACGTAAAGGATCTGACCTGCTGGCTGACCTTGCCAAAACCTTTGCGAACCTCAGAAGGTATGATATCAAGCTTAATCCATCAAAGTGCACATTTGGAGTTCCTAGTGGAAAGTAACTCGGTTTCCTCATTTCCAAACGAGGGATCGATGCTAACCCAGAGAAAGTTGGTGCCATTCTCTGGATGAAACGCCTTGTGCATGTGCACGATGTCCAAAAGCTTATTGGTTGCTTGGCCGCCTTGAGTCGATTCATTTCTCATCTCGATGAAAAGGCACTGCCTCTTTACCGACTGATGAAGAAGTCTGATAAGTTCGAGTGGACTCCCGAAGCTGACGCAGCGTTTGTAGAGCTCAAAGCCCTGCTTTCCACCCAGTCGGTACTTGCTGCACCAATCAGCAAAGAGCCTTTACTGCTTTACATTGCAGCCACTGGACAAGTTGTCAGTACAGTACTCATGGTCGAGCAGGAAGAAGAAGGAAAAAGTTATAAAGTTCAGCGCCCAGTGTATTACGTTTCTGAAGTTTTGACTCCGTCAAAGCAAAGATATCCCCATTATCAGAAGCTTGTTTATGGAATTTACATGACCACAAAGAAGGTTGCACACTATTTCTCTGATCATTCCATCACAGTCGTCAGCGACGCTCCATTATCGGAGATTTTGAACAACAGAGATGCAACTGGTCGAGTGGAAAAGTGGGCGATTGAACTCCTTCCCCTGGATATCAAGTTTGAAGCAAAGAAGGCTATTAAGTCCCAAGCAATAGTTGATTTCCTCGCCGAGTGGATCGAACAGCAACTTCCGGCCCAAATTCACTCGGAGCATTGGACCATGTTCTTTGATGGATCCAAGATGCTGAATGGTTTCGGTGCTGGAGTGGTGTTGGTCTCCCCCCGTGGTGAAAAACTCAGTTATGTTCTCCAGATTCACTTTTACTCCTCCAACAATGAGGCCGAATACGAGGCACTTCTGTATGGGTTGCGTATGGCCATTTCGCGTGACTCGGATTTAGTGGTCAATCAGGTGATGAAGGAGTGGGACGTCAGAAGCCCAGCCATGACTAGTTATTGCAATGCAGTAAGAAAGTTAGGAAAGAGGTTTGAGGGGTTAGAGCTCCATCACATCCCTCGACTGAAAAATCAAGCAGTCGATGATCTGGCAAAGATAGGCTCCAAGTGAGAAGCCATTCCCAGTAATGTGTTCCTGGAGCATATTCATGCACCTTCAATTCAAGAAGATCCCTTCACTGAAGAGCCCCCACAGCCGAAGAGTGCCACTGATCCGACTGAAATCGAGATTCCAGCCGTGGTCGACTTGATCATGGAAGTTTTGGTCATCACCCCCGATTGGACAGTTCCATATATCGCATACATCCTTAGAAGAGAACTCCTAAAAGATGAAGAAGAGGCTCGATAGATCGTTCGTCGTTCTAAGACCTTCACTGTGATAAGGGGACAGTTGTTCAGAGAAAGTGTGACTGGAGTTTGCCAGAAATGCATAACCCCTGAAGAAGGTCGAGTGATCCTCAATGATACCCACTCGGGGACATGTGGTCACCATGCGTCCTCTCAGACCATTGTGGCCAAAGCATACCGAGCGGGATTTTACTGGCCTCGGGCAAACGAGATGGCACAAGAAATAGTCGACAAATGTGAAGGTTGTCAGTTTTACTCCAACATGTCTCACAAGCCTGCGTCAGCCCTGAAGACCATTCCACTCGTCAGGCCTTTTGCTGTTTGGGGATTGGATATGGTTGGACCTTTGAAGACTGGCAGAAGTGGATTCACTCATGTACTTGTAGCAGTCTACAAGTTCACCAAGTGGATTGAAGCCAAGCCTATCAAGAACCTTGATGCCAGTTCTGCTGTCAGTTTCATCAGAGAGATAACGTTTAGATATGGTGTTCCACACAGCATCATCACTGACAACGGATCAAACTTTGATTCTGATGAGTTCAGGACTTTTTGCGCTTCACAAGGTACTCGAGTCGACTATGCCTCGGTCGCCCACCCCCAGTCGAATGGACAAGCTGAAAGAGCAAATGGATTGATTCTCAAATGACTGAAACCCCAACTGATGCATGACCTCAAACACGCAGCAGGAGCCTGGGTCGATGAACTTCCATCAGTATTATGGGGATTGAGGACAACTCCCAATCGGTCGACTGGCAGAACCCCGTTTTTCTTGGTTTATGGAGCCGAAGCTGTACTTCCGAGTGACTTGCTCCACAATGCACCCCGAGTCGAGCTTTTCATAGAGGAAGAAACAGAACAAGCACGACAAGATGCAGTTGACCTACTTGAAGAAGAAAGAGAGATGGCCTTGATCCGATCAACCATCTATCAACAAGACCTGCATCGATTCCATGCCAGAAACGTGAGAGGTCGAGCATTTTAGGAGGGATACTTAGTTCTCCGAGTGGATCAGCAGAAACCACATAAGCTTGCCCCCTCTTGGGAAGGTCCCTTCGTGGTCACCAGAGTGCTCCACAATGGAGCGTACCACCTTTACGACGTCGAACACAAGAAAGACGAGCCGCGCGCCTAGAATGCGGAGCTGCTCCGCCCCTTTTATACTTAAACACTCAATCTGCTGCGATGTAATAAAAAAGCACATTTGTATTTTGTTTATCAAAGACAAGAGTTTTACAGTCTTCTAAAAAGATTGTCGATTGTTTACATCTGTTTCTGAAATCCCCCAGTGGGTGGCTCAGCTGCGAATCCGTTTCGCCTAAGTCAAAAAAATCCTACCGAGTGATGAGCAAGCCTCTCACTCGGAGGCTTAGATGTAGTCCAGTACTCGCCTAAGTCAAAAAAATCCTACCGAGTGATGAGCAAGCCTCTCACTCGGAGGCTTAGCTGCAGTCCAGTACTCGCCTAAGTTTCTAAAATCCTACCGAGTGATGAGCAGCCTCTCACTCGGAGGCTTAGCTGCAGTCCAGTACTCGCCTAAGTTTCTAAAATCCTACCGAGTGATGAGCAGCCTCTCACTCGGAGGCTTAGCTGCAGTCCAGTACTCGCCTAAGTTTCTAAAAATCCTACTGAGTGATGAGAAAGCCTCTCACTCGGAGGCTTAGCTGCAGTCCAGTACTCGCCTAAGTTTCAAAAATCCTACAGAGTGATGAGCAAGCCTCTCACTCGGAGGCTTAGCTGCAGTCCAGTACTCGCCTAAGTTTCTAAAAATCCTACCGAGTGATGAGCAAGCCTCTCACTCGGAGGCTTAGCTGCAGTCCAGTACTCGCCTAAGTTTCTAAAAATCCTACCGAGTGATGAGCAAGCCTCTCACTCGGAGGCTTAGCTACGGTCCAGTACTCGCCTAAGTTTCTAAAATCCTACCGAGTGGTGAGCAAGCCTCTCACTCGGAGGCTTAGCTGAAGTCCAGTACTCGCCTAAGTTTCTAAAAATCCTACCGAGTGATGGGCAAGCCTCTCACTCGGAGGCTTAGCTGCAGTCCAGTACTCGCCTAAGTTTCAAAATTCCTACCGAGTGATGAGCAAGCCCCTCACTCTCGGAGGCTTAGCTGCAGTCCAGTACTCGCCTAAGTTTCAAAAATCCTACCGAGTGATGAGCAAACCTCACACTCGGAGGCTTGGCTGCAGTCCAGTACTCGCCTAAGTTTCAAAAATCCTACCGAGTGATGAGCAAGCCTCTCACTCGGAGGCTTAGCTGCAGTCCAGTACTCGCCTAAGTTTCAAAAATCCTACCGAGTGATGAGCAAACCTCACACTCGGGGGCTTAGCTGCAGTCCAGTACTCCCCTAAGTTTCAAAAATCCTACCGAGTGATGAGCAAACCTCACACTCGGGGGCTTAGCTACAGTCCAGTACTCGCCTAAGTTTCTAAAAATCCTACCGAGTGATGAGCAAACCTCACACTCGGGGGCTTAGCTGCAGTCCAGTACTCACCTAAGTTTCAAAAATCCTACCGAGTGATGAGCAAGCCTCTCACTCGGAGGCTTAGCTGCAGTCCAGTACTCGCCTAAGTTTCAAAAATCCTACCGAGTGATGAGCAAACCTCACACTCAGGGGCTTAGCTGTAGTTCAATACTCACCTAAGTTTCAAAAATCCTACCGAGTGATGAGCAAACCTCACACTCGGGGGCTTAGCTTCAGTCCAGTACTCGCCTAAGTTTGAAAAATCCTACCGAGTGATGAGCAAACCTCACAATCGGGGGCTTAGCTGCAGTCCAATACTCCCCTAAGTTTCAAAATTCCTACCAGGTGATGAGCAAACTTCACACTCGGGGGCTTAGCTGCAGTCCAGTACTCGCCTAAGTCGAAAAACCACCCTTATCCATAAGGATGATGAGGTGCAGGTCGACTGCAATCCTCTTATGGAGCCGCGCTACAGGTACAATGTCCACTTCATCCCTATCCGCAAGGATGACGAGGTGCAGGTCGACTGTAATCCTCTCACGGAGCCGCACTACAAGTACAACATTCGCTCCATCCCTATCCGCAAGGTTGAAGAGGTGCAGGTCGACTGCAATCCTCTCACGGAGCCGCGCTACAAGTAGAACGTCTGCTCCATCCCTATCCGCAAGGATGATGAGGTGCAGGTCGATTGCAATCCTCTCACTGAGCCGCGCCACAAGTACAACGTCCGCTCCATCCTTATCCGCAAGGATGGCGAGGTGCAGGTCGACTGCAATCCTCTCACGGAGCCGCGCTACAAGTACAACGTCCGCTCCATCCGTATCCGCAAAGACGGTGTGGTGCGGGTCGACTGGAATATCTCCTTCAAAGTTGCTTCTCGAAGAATATTCCGAGTGAAGAACAAATTCTACTTGAAGAAGAATGCAAGCATATGCAGAAGATAAACCAAGATCGGATAAAATCTCAAGAGTTTTAGAATGAAGATAAAAGTACTCGGGCATCGGGCCCGAAGGAGTTTAATGGTTACAGAAACCACTCGGCATTTCGAGGCAAATTTAAGGCAAGTTTAAATCTCAAGTTTGTTCATTCGGCGAGAGGAGGGCTTGCAGGCTTGATGAATTCATCCAAGTCAATTCCATCAGCGATCCGAGTTGCAGCAGCGATGAAAGTCTCCATGAAGGACTGGAAGTCATGCCTTTTGGTGTTGGCGACCTTGATCGCCACCAGCTTATCTTCGCGGGCTTCTTTGCAGTGGACTCTTACCAGCGACAGAGCCACATCAGCACCGCATCGGGCAGAAGACTTCTTCCATTCCTGCACTCGACCGGGAACCTCGTTGAGTCAAGCCATCAGAGACTCGAGATCATTTTGAAGCGTTGCCCTTGGCCAGAGCGATGAGTCGATGCGTGAAACTGCCACCTTCAGACGAGCAAGATAACTTGTGACACTGGCGGCGCGAGATTCCAGTCGAAGCACATTCGTGGCAACCTCGTCGCCGACTGGAGAAACGATAGGGTCCAAACCCGTCTCGATCTGTCCAGTCTCCTCTTTAAAGTTTTGACAAAATTCTGCAGACAAGGAGTTAGTGAGTCAACAGGGCAGGACTAACTTGCAAACAGTAAAGCAGTCGGATTAAAAGGGGTACTGAGGGAGTCCTGGATTAGGGGGTGTTCGGGTAGCCGGACTATACCTTCATCTGAACTCCAGGACTATGAAGATACAAGATTGAAGACTCCGTCCCGTGTCCGGATGGGACTTTCCTTGGCGTGGAAGGCAAGCTTGGCGACGTGGATATTCAAGATCTCCTACCATTGTAACCGACTTTGTGTAACCCTAACCCCCTCCGGTGTCTATATAAACCGGAGGGTTTTAGTCCGTGGGACAACTTCATCATACAACAATCATACCATAGGCTAGCTTTTAGGGTTTAGCCTCCTCGATCTCGTGGTAGATCTACTCTTGTACTACCCATATCATCAATATTAATCAAGCAGGACGTAGGGTTTTACCTCTATCAAGAGGGCCCGAACCTGGGTAAAACATTGTGTCCCTTGTCTCCTGTTACCATCCGGCCTAGACGCACAGTTCGGGACCCCCTACCTGAGATCCGCTGGTTTTGACACCGACATTGGTGCTTTCATTGAGAGTTCCTCTGTGTCATCGCTTTCAGGCCCGATGGCTTCTTCGATCATCAACCACGATGCAGTCCAGGGTGAGACTTTTCTCCCCGAACAGATCTTCGTCTTCAGCGGCTTCACACTGCGGGCCAACTCGCTTGGTCACCTTGAGAAGATCGAAAGTTACGCCCCTGGCCATCAGGTCAGGTTTGGAAGCCTAAACTACATGGTTGACATCCGCGGGGACTTGATCTTCGACGGATTCGAGCCACAGCCAAGTGTGCCGCACTGTCTCGACGGGCATGATATAGCTCTGCCGCCGAACAGCGCCTTGGAGGCCGCACACGCATTGGTTTCGACCATTGATTCGGAGCCCACTGCGCCAATCGAGGATCAGCGGTTGGACGCTGCCTCAGGGGCTGCGATCTCAGAGGCGATCGAGCCGAACTCCAGCCCCGCACTCCGCATGGCCTATGACTCCGAGGAGCCGGATTCCTCTCCGAACTCCGACCCCCCTGCGCCCCCGCCGATCGAATCTGATTGGGCGCCGATAATGGAGTTCACCGCCGTAGACATCTTTCAGCACTCGCCCTTCGGCGACATCCTGAATTCTCTAAAGTCCCTCTCTTTATCAGGAGAGCCCTAGCCGGACTACGGTCAGCAAGGTTGGGATACGGACAATGAAGAAATTCAAAACCCACCCACCACCCACTTCGTAGCCACTTTCGACGACTTAACCGACATGCTTGACTTCGACTCCGAAGACATCGACGGCATGGACGACGATGCAGGAGACGAACAAGAACCAACACCTGTAGGGCGTTGGAAGGCCACCTCGTCATATGACATATATATGGTGGACACTCCAAAGGATGGAGATGGCGATGGAACGGCGGAGGACGATACCTCTAAGAAACAGCCCAAGCGCCAGCGTCAGCGGCGCCGCTCTAAATCCCGCCAAAGCAAAAACGGTGATTCCGGCACAGGAGATAATACTACTCCGGATAGCACCGAAGAACACCCCCTCCAGCAAAATTCGGCACAGGAGGACAGAGAAGCCAGCCCTCACGAGAGGGCGGCGGACCAAGAGGTTGAGGACGATAATTATATGCCTCCCTCCGAAGACGAGGCAAGCCTCGACGACGACGAGTTCGTCGTGCCAGAGGATCTTGCCAAACAAGAGCGTTTTAAATGCACGCTTATGGCCATGACAAGCAGCCTCAAGAAAAAGCGGCAACAGCTTAGAGCTGATCAGGATTTGCTAGCTGACAGATGGACTGAAGTCCTTGCGGCCGAAGAGTATGAACTCGAACGCCCCTCCAAGAGTTACCCAAAGCGCAGGCTGCTACCCCGACTAGAGGAGGAAGCACCTACATCACCAGCGCATGACATGGCCGACTGGCCACCTCGTGGCCGCGACAGAGAGGCCTCTTGGCCCTCCACTCAAGCCATTCCCCGGCACCGCATCAAGCATACTAAGGCACGGGAAAATGCGCCCGACCTGCGCGACATCCTGGAGGACAAGGCAAGGCAAACAATATCGATCTATGGATCACGCAGGCGCCCCACGGCACGTGACGGTGATCATCACTCCGGACGCAATGAATCCGGCCGGGCCGAACTCAACAGACAAAGCTCCTTCGAGCTGCGTCGTGATATAGCCCAATACAGAGGCGCCGCACACCCACTATGCTTCACAGATGAAGTAATGGATCATAAAATCCTTGAGGGCTTCAAACCCATAAACATCGAATCGTACGATGGCACAACAGATCCTGCGGTATGGATCAAGGATTATCTCCTTCATATCCACATGGCCCGCGGCAATGATCTACACGCCATCAAATACCTCCCACTCAAACTTAAGGGACCGGCCCGGCATTGGCTTAACAGCTTGCCAGCAAACTCAATCGGTTCTTGGGAGGACCTAGAAACCGCATTCCTTGACAACTTCCAGGGCACTTATGTGCGACCACCGGACGCCGATGACCTAAGCCACATAATTCAGCAGCCAAAAGAATCGGCCAGGCAATTCTGGACACGGTTCCTAACAAAGAAAAACCAGATAGTCGACTGTCCGGACGCAGAGGCCTTAGCGGCCTTCAAGCATAATATCCGTGACAAGTGGCTGGCCCGGCACCTGGGACAGGAAAAGCCGAAATCTATGGCAGCCCTCACAACACTCATGACCCGCTTTTGCGTGGGAGAAGACAGCTGGCTAGCTCGCAGTAACAACTTAACCAAGAACACTGGTAATTCGAATACCAAGGACAAAAGTGACAGGTCGCGTCGGAACAAGCAAAAGCACCGCTTTAACAGCGACAGCAACGAGGATACGGCAGTTAATGCCGGATTCCGAGGCTACAAATCCGGTCAACGGAAACAGCCATTCAAAAGAAAAACTCAGGGCCCGTCCAGTTTGGACCGAATACTCGACCGCTTGTGCCAGATACATGGCACCCCCGAAAAGCCAGCCAATCACACCAACAGGGATTGTTGGGTGTTCAAGCAGTCAGGCAAGTTAAGAGCTGAAAACAAAGACAAGGGGCTGCATAGCGACGACGAGGAGGAGCCCAGGCCGCCGAACAACAGTGGACAGAAGGGATTTCCCCCGCAAGTGCGGACGGTGAACATGATATACGCAACCCACATCCCCAAGAGGGAGCGGAAGCGTGCGTTACGGGACGTATATGCGATGGAGCCGGTCGCCCCAAAGTTCAACCCATGGTCCTCCTGCCCGATCACCTTTGATTGAAGGGACCACCCCACTAGCATCCGTCACGATGGCTTCGCTGCATTGGTTCTAGACCCAATCATTGATGGATTTCATCTCACAAGAGTCCTCATGGACGGCGGCAGCAGCCTGAACCTACTTTACCAGGATACAGTGCGAAAGATGGGCATAGATCCCTCGAGGATCGAGCCCACCAAAACGACCTTTAAAGGCGTCATACCAGGTGTAGAAGCCAACTGTACAGGCTCAGTTACACTGGAAGTGGTCTTCGGATCTCCGGATAACTTCCGAAGCGAGGAGTTAATCTTCGACATAGTCCCGTTCCGTAGTGGCTATCACACACTGCTCGGGCGAACCGCATTCGCAAAATTCAATGCGGTACCGCACTATGCATACCTCAAGCTCAAGATGCCAGGCCCTAGAGGAGTAATCACGGTCAATGGGAACACTGAATGCTCCCTCCGAACGGAGGAGCACACGGCAGCGCTCGCAGTAGAAGTACAAAGCAGCCTCTCTAGGTAGTTCTCCAGTTCGGCCTTCAAAAAGCCGGACACTGTCAAGCGCGCCCGGAGTACCCTACAACAAGACCGCCTAGCACGTTCCGAGCTAGCGTAGCAATGCGGCCCCAACCCTAGCCCTCGCGATATAGCGAAACTAGTGCTTCCCGTACATAACTACGCTCTTGAAATACCATGGGCACAGGGGAAGGGGCACTATCACGGCACGCCCGAAATACGGCTTAAACCACACCAGGGGCTGCCAGATTCCTTCTTTTTTTCTCTTACTCTCAGGACTCCATACTTCGGACAACCCGTTCGGCAATTCAACTGCCGCACAAACGGTGCAAGATCCAGGGAAGCAGACAAGCCACGCCGCATTATGGAACTCCCAGGTGGTCTCTATTGCGAGCAGTATACCTGTTTTTTAATACAATTCCGCGGCCTGCCCCTGGCCAGGACATGTTAAATAGTCCAATTTATTTTGCTTATCGCACTATTTGTATCGTTCTGCTTTCATAGCAGCCTTTCTATAAACAGTGCATAGCTTTTTGTCTATTTTTTGCATTACCCTCTTTTTATATATATGTTTATTAATAACATGCTGCATCCGTACACTGTGGTACGGCAAAATACGCCAGGGGCTTCAGTACCCATCAATATGGCGTGAGAAGTCCGTCCACTTTCACAAGTGCGGCACCCCGAACTTATAGCACTATATGCATCGTCTCCGAATCATGATTTGGGTCAATAGTTGGGTTTACCCGGCTCCTATGTTTTGGTGCCTTACGTTCTGCTATATCGGCTAAGGTAGCACTAGGAGAACCATTGCGATTGTGCCCCAGTTGAGCTGGGCTGAGCACCTTAGTGGAGAAAGCTAAAACTGACTGTCATGATGAGGCGAGATACCGGTCGCTGTTCGAGAGGTTTTTCGAGTCCTTAAAGGCTTATGCCGCTTCGAGCGAGGAACCGGCTTTGTCCGGCCAAGGCGTGGATAGCGCCCCGAACTCGGTCTTCCGAATACTAGGGGCTTCGCCGAAATTTAAAATTATATTCTATGGCTAAGTGAGAGTGTTCAAGCATTATAGTCCGATTGCCTTGTTCGTTGTGCTGACCGCCTCCCTCGACGGACCCAATCATGGGAAAAAGAGCGCTCAGGTTTATCCCGAACACCCCAGCACTAGTGGCATGGGGGCAGAAGCCGACGACTGGCCATCTCTCAATTTTTTGATAAACGGCCACACAAAAAGTAATATTTTAAATTCAAGCATTGCTTAGCGCATATGAACAAGTTTTCAGCGCACAGGATAACACAAGCAAGTTCATTCAAAAATTACATCCTTGGTACATTCATCCGCCACAAGGCGGGCACCAGCAAGAACATCCTTGTAATAGTTCTCGGGCTTGCAATGCTCCTTCCCCGGCGGCGGCCCGTCCTTCACAAGCTTCTCACCATCCAGCTTACCCCAGTGCACCTTTGCACGGGCAAGGGCCCTACGGGCACCTTCGATGCAGACGGAGCGCTTGATGACCTCGAGCCTTGGACAAGCCTCCACCAGCCGCCGCACCAGTCCGAAGTAGCTCCCAAGCAGGGCCTCTCCAGGTCACAGCCGAACTATGAAGCTCTTCAGGGCCTGTTCGGCCGCCTTGTGGAGCTCGACCAGCTGCTTCAGCTGGTCGCTCAAGGGCACAGGGTGTCCGGCCTCAGCGTACTGAGACCAGAACACCTTCTCCGTCGAGCTGCCTTCCTCGGCTCGGTAGAATGCGGTGGCATCGGATACGCTGCGGGGAAGATCTACAAATGCCCCTGGAGAGCTCCGGATTCGGGTAAGTAACAAGTAGTTCACTTTTATATGTCTGCTTTGCATATAGAATGCCTTACCCGCCGCTATCTTTTTCACCGCATCCAATTCCTGGAGGGCCTTCTGGGCTTCGGCCTTGGCAGATTTGGCAGTTTTAAGGGCCGCAGCAAGCTCGGACGCTCGCGTCTTTGAGTTGAGCTCCAAACTCTCATGTTTTTGCATGAGAACCTGAAACTCTTGCTGCACCTCGCCGACCTGTGCCTCAAATTTCTCCCGCTCGGCGCGCTCCGTGGCCGATTTCTTCTCGGCCTCGGACAGCGCCTACTTGAGGGTCGCCACCTCAGTTGTGGCCCCTACAATAAGCAGTATACTCCTGTCATTTTTTGCAATTGCGCCTTCCTATAGGCATTTTTTCTATAAGGTATCTCTTACCTTCTTTCTCCTCGAGCTGTCGTTTGGCAAGGCCGAGCTCTTGCTCGGTCCGCTCGAGGCCCTGCTTTAGGGCACCCACCTCCGCAGTCAGTGCGGCGGTGGCCAGCAGCGAAGCCTGCATACGTATATTGACTCCTTTTTAGTTAGACTCTTGCGATATTTAATAGATCCTCTATTCGGCTTTTCTTTCCGAACGCCAAACAGAGCATCAGGGGCTACTGTCTATACGGTAATATTTTTACATATTTTTACTTACCTCGAAGCCAGTTAGAAGGCTAGCACAAGCTTCAGTCAGTCCGCTTTTGGCGGACCGAACCTTCTGGACCACCATACTCATGATGGCACAGTGCTCCTTGTCGATGGAGGCGCCCTTAAGCTCCTCCAGCAGATTGTCCGGCGCCTCCGGTTGGACGGAGGACGCCGGCTCAGTAGGCTTGCTCCTCTTGGCAGGAGTTCGCCTACCGCGGTCCGGAACTATTGATGATTCCGGCGCAGTGTCCGGCTTAAAGCCGGACTTGGAGCCCAGGGGGGTCTTGTCCCCTTCACTCCTGGAGTCCGGGAGGTCGCCTCGCGGCTCCTCCTGGACCACCTCCTCTCGCCCCGGAGCTTGTCGCGACGCCACTTCAGCGTCATCCGCTGCACAGGGGGAAGCAGCGGGCGGAACTGAATTCACGTCCGATGAATCCAGGGAGCCGCTCGACGACTCCTCGAGCCCGTCCTTGGGCGGACTGCATGATTATATCCGACATTAGGGAAAGCTGTGCAACAAAAGGAATATCACGAGTTACTCTGGTATCCGAACACTTACGATCTCGCCGGACGCTTGGCCCTGTCCAGCCACTCCTCTTCGTCCTCGTCGGCGTCGGGGACGTAGTCCGGCGGAGGGGTTTTCCTCTTCTTGGACCCCTTGGCCTCCCCTACTGGGGCGGCCTTCCTCTTCTTTCCTCCCCCCGCTGGAGGGGGAGAGGTTTCTTCTTCCTCCTCCTCGCCTTCACGGGAGGAGTGCGTCTCGGACTCGTCGGACAACGAGTCCGACACCACCATATGCCGGGAACTCTTTCGAGTCCCCGTGGCCTTCTTCTTCTTGGCCTTCTTCTCCGGCACCACATAAGGTGCCAGAACCAGCAGCTTCTCTAGGAGAGCAGGGGCTGGGTCTTCCAGCAAGGGAGCCGGACAGTTGATCTGTTCAGACTTCTCCCGCCAATCCTGTCAAAGGTGAGGGAGTTTAGATCCCACATAGAGTCAAACTATGAAAAAACTTAACATCCTGTAAAAGATGGAAATATCTTACCTCGCCAGCAGGACGCTGCGAGCTGAATCCGCGGTCTTCGGAGGCGGATGTGGGAGCCTCGGCGCCTTTGGTTAGCCCCCTCCAGACATCTTCGTACGTCGTGTCGAAGAGCCTACTTAGAGTTCGGTGCTGCGCCGGGTTGAACTCCCACAAATTGAAGTCCCGTTCTTGACACGGAAGGATCCGGTGGACGAGCATGACCTGGATTACGTTGACAAGCTTGAGCTGCTTGTTCACCAGGGACTGGATGCATTTTTGCAGTCCGGTCAACTCTTCTTTGTCGCCCCATGACAAGCTCATCTCCTTCCAGGACGTGAGCCGCGTAGGGGGTCCGGATCGGAATTCAGGGGCTGCGATCCACTTCGGATCGCATGGCTCGGTGATGTAAAACCACCCTGACTGCCACCCCTTCAAGGTCTCCACAAAGGAGCCCTCGAGCCATAGGACGTTGGCAATTTTGCCTGCCATGGCACCTCCGCACTCCGTCTGGTTGCCGCACACCACCTTTGGCATGACGTTGAAGGTCTTGAGCCAGAGGCCGAAATGGGGGCGAATGCAGAGGAAAGCCTCGCACACGACGATAAACACCGAGATATTGAGGATGAAGTTCGGGGCCAGATCATGGAAATCTAGGCCATAGTAGAACATGAGCCCGCGGACAAATGGGTGGAGAGGAAAACCCAGTCCGCGGAGGAAGTGGGGAAGAAATACTACCCTCCCATGGGGCCTTGGGGTGGGGAGAAGCTTCCCCTCCTCAGGAAGTCGGTGCGCGATGTCTTTGGACAAGTATCCGGCCTTCCTTAACCTTTTGACATGGCCCTCCGTGACGGAGGAGACCATCCACTTGCCTCCCGCTCCGGACATTGTTGGAGAGGGTGGAGGTAGGAAGTGCGGGCTTGGGCACTGGAGCTCGGGTGCGCAGAAGATGGGTAGGCAAAGGAGGAAGAAGGCGTAGGTAAAAAGGTGGATCCTTATCCCCTTATATGGGCGGATGCGACTATGCGTCCCCACCAGCCTAGTAAAACTCGCTTGCCTCCCAAGCGCCGTGATAAGTGGCGCGGTTGGGTTACCCACGTCCGTATTAACGAGAATCCCGTAAACAAAGGGGACATGATCTCTGCTTTGACAAGACGTGCCAAGGAAACCGCCTCGCAAAACACGCTGAGGTGGAGAAGTGAAAATGATTTGAATAAAGGCTTGGCCGTAGTGTGATGTCACGCTGCGGAATACGTCAGCAGATTAGATTTGTGTTAATATTATTCTCTCTATGGCAATACGTGGAAGCTTATTTTGCAGAGCCGGACACTACTCTTGGTGTTTACAAACTTTTATGAAGAATTTGGAGGAGGAACCCGCCTTGCAATGCCGAAGACAATCTGCGCGCCGGACTCGTCGTTATTGAAGCCTGGTTCAGGGGCTACTGAGGGAGTCCTGGATTAGGGGGTGTTCGGGTAGCCGGACTATACCTTCAGCCGAACTCTAGGACTATGAAGATACAAGATTGAAGACTCCGTCCCGTGTCCGGATGGGACTTTCCTTGGCGTGGAAGGCAAGCTTGGCGACGCGGATATTCAAGATCTCCTACCATTGTAACCGACTTTGTGTAACCCTAACCCCCTCCGGTGTCTATATAAAACGGAGGGTTTTAGTCCGTAGGACAACTTCATCATACAACAATCATACCATAGGCTAGCTTTTAGGGTTTAGCCTCCTCGATCTCGTGGTAGATCTACTCTTGTACTACCCATATCATCAATATTAATCAAGCAGGACGTAGGGTTTTACCTCTATCAAGAGGGCCCGAACCTGGGTAAAACATTGTGTCCCTTGTCTCCAGTTACCATCCGGCCTAGACGCACAGTTCGGGACCCCCTACCCGAGATCCGCCGGTTTTGACACCGACAGGTACCTTCAAGCATGAGAAAGAGCTTCTTGGCGAGAGTTCTAAGATAAGCTTCCAACTCATTTCTCTTGTGAGCCATGGCTTCCAGCTTCTCGTTCAGAGCCACCTTATCCTTCTTCAGACGAGTTGCCTCTCAGTTGGATTCAGTGAGAAAGGACTTCAGCTTGCTTACTTCCTCTTCCAGCGCTCCGACTGAAGCCAGCTTCTTGTCAGCAAGGGTAGTCTTCTCTTGAGCCTCCTTTTGCGCAGCTGCAAGGTCCAAGTCCTTCTTCTCCAGAGCCAACCTCTTTTTCTCTGCAAAGTAAGCATTTAGATCAAACAAAAGATTGAAGGGAGTAAAAGACAGGAGCAGTCGACAGGCAGTTACCTTCCATACCGGCAACTTCATCTTGAGCCTTCTTCAAGTTTTGTTGGGCCAGCTCCAGGTCAAGGTTGAGTTGCCTCTGCTTCTCCTCAAATTCGGCGAACTTGGAAATGAGAGTACAAGATTTCTGCTGAGAGTAAAAGACATATCAATGGACAAGATCAAAGAATAAAACTTCAAAGTTTACTCAGACCCCAACCGACTGCCAGCAGTCGACTGCGGTCTTGTGGACTACACCCAGTGGGTGCACTTGGCGTGCCCCCACTAGTTCAGATTCCACTTGGCCGGTCCGCCCAGGTCGAGTAAAAAAAGTACTCAGACCACGGCCGACTGCCAGCAGCCAACCGTGGTCTCGGGGACTACACCCAGTGGGTGCACTTGCGTGCCCCCACTCGCTTCCCACTCGGCATGTTCAGCCCAGGTCGAGTGGAAGAAACAAAAAAGAAAGAAGTGCTCAGACCCCAGCCGACTGCCCGCAGTCGACTGCGGTCTCGGGACTACACCCAGTGGGTGCACTTAGTGTGCCCCCACTGGTTCAGATCCCATTTGACCAGACCGAATGGAAGAGTGCAAATACTAAAGACAACAAAACACCCAGTGGGTGTACAGATTCGAAGCAGACAATAAGATATTGTATGAAGGAAAATATTCAGGTAGCATATCCTAATAGAACAAGTTTAGTCGGAGGTCAACTTACCAGGACATTGGCTCGGAGAGCCGCGCTAGCGTCATAAGCAGCCTGGCTATTGTCGTGCACTGCCTTCATCCGCTCCATCATTACGCCAGCCTGACGGATAGCTTCTGCAGCGGCGTTCGACTGGCTTTCCGGAACATGATAGGTGGTGAAGAAGGGGACAGGCGGTCCAGATGCGGCAGCTTGGAGCTCCGAGGCTTGAGGTTGGACGACTGAAGAAAACACTGGTACAGTCAACGGTGCGGGCGTTCACTCGACACTGGGACAACAAAAGTTACAGAGGCTCTACCTGCATCTTCGGGTTGTTGGACTATTGGTTCTGTCGCCAGTTCCGACTGGGATATCTTGCCAGCTCTTTCTTTCTTGCTCCTTCTGGGCCTCGGTATCACGTCTTCATCGTCATCCAGAAGCTCGATAACATTGAGTGGGGCTGCAAAGAAATCAGTCGACCCCAAGAATCGCCAGAATTTAATCGACCAAATAACCAAGAACAAGATCACGAGAATTGTACCTGGGTTGGAGGTAACCGCATACTCCATATCCTCACCTCGGTACTGGTGGGTGGAAGTTCCAGAAGTGGCAGCACTGCAAATATCAACATTCCGTCGGTTACGTTTTGTTACCCAAGTCAACCAAAGGATCAGGCCAGATTGTTACCCAGAGACAGTGGGAATGACCACTTTGATTTTGGGCAAAGCCTTCGGGGGTTTGGAAGATGTGGCCTTCGGTGGTTTCGGCACTGGAGGCGGCGCAGTCTTGGGATGCTTCGATGCCTTCTCGGTCGGCACTGGAGAAGACGTCCGAGGGCGCTTTGAAGACTGCCCAGTTGGTGCGGACACCCGGTCGGGAACGCTTGCCGGGTCGTGAGCGTGCTTGGACCTTCTTTCTCTGCGAGGAGGCGAGTCGACCTCTTCTTCGTCACTCGGGTCGTCGCTCTCCTCGTCCTCCTCTACATCCGAGTGACACTCACCACTCTCGCCTCCGCGCGCCACTCCCTCAAGATCTTGCTCCTGCACTCCATTGGGCATTGAGTACATATCAACAAGAGCCTGAAAGACAACGAACAAAAGAAAGACAGTCGACCGTCAACAAGATGTTACATGGTAAATCTAGAAGACACTCGACAATGCAAAATTGTACCTGTTCTGGTTGGCGCAAATGGTCGAATGGAACCACCCTCCTGGACCCCCGAGGGTTATCCTTGTTGCCAGTAATGCCTCTCAGCCACTGCTCCACCGTGTCCTCACTGACATCCTCCGGGTGGATCCGAGTGGAATCCTCGAGTATCGAGTACATCCACATTGGATGGTCACGAGCTTGGAGTGGTTGGATATGCCAACTGAGCAAGACCTCCAGCAGGTCCATACCGGTCACTCTGTCGCGGATGAGTTGGACAACCCGCTCGACCAACACCTTCACTTGCACCTTCTCCTCTGGGATCACTCTCAAGGTGGAGGGCTTCTCCACTCGAGCCATGGAAAAGGGGGGAAGTCCAGTCGACTAACCCGGAGTCGGTTGGTCCTTGTAGTAGAACCAGGGCGACTGCCAACCCCGGACCGAATCAGAAAGGATCATGGTTGGGAAAGTGCTTTTGTTCCTCATCTGAATTCCAAGACCCCCACACATCTGTATCATGTGCGTCCTCTCATCACTCGGGTTGGCCTTCTTGACCATCTGAGAACGACACGTGAATATGTGCTTGAAGAGACCCTAGTGTGGTCGACAACCCAAGAAGTTCTCGCACATGGACACGAAAGCGGCAAGGTACACGATGGTGTTTGGAGAAAAGTGGTGGAGTTGAGCCCCAAAGAAGTTCAAGAAACCACGAAAGAAAGGATGGGGAGGCAAAGAGAACCCGTGGTCGACGTGCGTGGCAAGAAGAACGCACTCACCCGCCTGCGGCTGTGGCTCGGTCTCATTCCATGGGAGCCGCGCCGATCCATGGGGGATCAGTCCCCCCTCAACCAAGTCATCGATATCATCTTGACTGATTGTCGAACGGATCCAGTCGCCCTGGATCCAGCAAGGCGGTAGGCCGGACCTCGACGAAGACCCGCCCCGGCTGATCCTCTTCCCTTTCACCTTCGCCGTCGCCTTCTTCGCACGCTCCAAAGCCACCGTCTTCTCCTTCCCCATGGCAGCAGATCGAGTTCAAGCAGGGCGACGACGCCAAGAGCAGAGCCGGATGCGGTGGAGAAAACAGAGGAGGAATAGGAACAATTAGAACGCATTGTGCGAAAATCCCCGTACAACGCCTTATATGAGGGCATTTCTGAGTGGCTGACTCGTGGGCCAGGCGATCCGATCAAATCCCACAACAGTCGTGTGCGCGATACGTGGCGAAAAATGTGGTGCGGAGATCGAGGCGGCCTGCCTAATCCGTCCTGATTACTGCGGCCTCCCCCATCCGGCGCGCTTCCCAAAATTCGAATCCCAGGAAATCCGCAGATAGCAGAGCAACCCGTCAGATGGAAGATTTTTCCCATATCAACACTCGAAGCTCAACAATGAAAGTTCACTCGACAAAACCAAGAATGGATCTAGGCGACTGAACAAGCAGTTGAAGTCATCATGAATGTTCATTCGACCTCTGGACAAGACATTTCCGAAGCGCAAAAGCTGAATCGGAGAGGTTATCAACTCCTCCACTCGAACCCTGAACCATTCGGGGGCTAATGATGAAGCTATGTACCTAGGGTAGGGTCATAGGCCTGACCTAGACACCCTCCCCTAGGACATCACCCTAAAGCCAGAATCATTCAAAGGGTACCATCATCCACTCGACCAGAGGCGTTCCACTCGAAAGAATCAATGTCACTCGACCGTCGCAGAAGCCACTCGACGAGCGGAAGATCTAAAGCCACTCTGCACGAACAACGGTCGAGCATTTACTTATAGGCTTAATTGTCATTTATAGCACTTAATTACTAGTGTTACCAGTAACGCCCCCCTCTTAATGTACCTTAAACCCCTTGTAACGTGGGCTGGCTGGGGTCCTGGCGCACTCTATATAAGCCACCCCCCTTCACTGGCACAAGGGTTCGCATTTTTTGTAAACACACACACACATATAATCCAGTCAACCGCCTCAGGGCACCGAGACGTAGGGCTATTACTTCCTCCGAGAAGGGCCTGAACTCGTAAACTCATGTGTACAACTACTCCATAGCTAGGATATTTCCTCCTCATACCTACCCCCCATTCTACTGTCAGTCTTAGATCCACGATAGTGGCCTTATTTAATTTGCGGAAATCAATTACCATCCTAATAATTCTTTGAGGAATCAATTCATCTTTATCATTAGGAATGACAGTAATACCTCCCTTCTTAGGAACACAATGGACATGACTTACCCACTTACTATCAGCAACGGGATAGATTATACCTGCCTCAAGGATTTTTAGTATTTCCTTTCTTACCACTTCTTTCATTTTAGGATTCAGCCGTCATTGATGATCACGAACTGGTTTAGCATCTTCTTCCAAATTTATTTTATGTTGACATAGAGTGGGACTAATACGTACCATTAAGATCATCAAGAGTATACCCAATAGTGGCACAGTGCTTCTTCAGAGTTTTCAATAGTCTCTCTTCCTCATGTTCTGAAAGGTTAGCACTAATAATAACAGGATATATCTTTTTCTCATCAAGATAAGCATATTTAAGAGTATCAGGCAACGGTTTAAGATCAAACACGGGATCACCCTTGGGTGGAGGAGGATCCCCTAGGATTTCAACAGGCAAATTTTGTTTCAGAATAGGTTCGTGTTTAAAGAATACTTCATCTATTTCCCTTCTTTCATTCATAAACATATCATTTTCATGGTCTAGCAAATATTGTTCTAAAGGATCACTAGGAGGTACGGCAATAGAAGCAAGACCAATAATTTCATCCTTACTAGGTAATTCTTCTTCACGGTGTTGTCTACTAAATTTAGAGAAATTAAATTCATGAGACATATCATCTAATCCGATAGTAACAACATCCTTTTTGCAATCTATCTTAGCATTAACAGTGTTTAAGAAGGGTCTACCAAATATAATGGGACAAAAGCTATCTTGTGGGGAACCAAGAACAAGAAAATCAGCAGGATATTTAGTTTTCCCACACAAGACTTCAACATCTCTAACAATTCCCATTGGTGAAATAGTATCTCTATTGGCAAGTTTAATTGTGACATCAATATCTTCTATCTCAGCAGGTGCAATATCATGCATAATTTCTTTGTATAAGTCGTAAGGTATTGCACTAGCACTAGCACCCATATCACATAAGCCATGATAACAATGATCTCCTGTTTTAATAGAAATAGCAGGCATGCCTACCAAAGGTCTGTTTTTATCTTTAGCACTAGGTTTAGCAATTTTAGCAGTCTCATCAAGGAAATGAATAACATGCCCATCAATATTATCAGTCAAGAGATCTTTAACAATAGCAATATTAGGTTCAACTTTAACTTGTTCAGGCGGTGTATAAGTTCTAATATTGCTTTTATGAACCACAGTTGAAGCTTTAGCATGATCCTTTATCATAACAGGGAAAGGTGGTTTCTCAACATAAGAAATAGGAACAATAGGATCATTATAAGTGATAGTCTTTTCTTTAACTTTAATAGGTGAAGCTACTTTTACTTCTATGGGAGGATGATATTTAAACCACTTCTCCTTGGGAAGATCAACATAAGTAGCAAAAGATTCACAGAAAGAAGCTAGTATCTCAGAGTCAAGTCCATATTTAGTGCTAAATTTACGGAAAACATCGGTATCCATAAAAGATTTAACACAATCAAACTTAGGTGTCATACCTGGCTCCTTACCTTCGTCGAGGTCCCAATCTTTAGAGTTGCGTTTAATTCTTTACAATAAATCCCATTTGAATTCAATAGTCTTCATCATAAAGGAGCCAACACAAGAAGTATCTAGCATGGTGCGATTGTTATCAGAAAGTCGAGCATATAAATTTTGAATAATCATCTCTCTTGAGAGCTCATGATTGGGGCATGAATATAACATTGATTTAAGCCTCCCCCAAGCTTGAGCGATGCTTTCTCCTTCGCGAGGCCAAAAATTATATATATAATTGCGATCATGATGAACAAGATGCATAGGATAAAACTTCTGATGAAATTCCAATTTCAATCGTTTGTAGTTCCATGACCCCGTATCATCACATAGCCTATACCATGTCAATGCATCTTCCTTCAAAGATAAAGAGAAGACCTTCTTCTTAATAACATCTCCATGTACACCTGCAACCTTAAATAATCCACAAACTTCATCTACATATATTAGATGCTCATCAGGATGCATTGTTCCGTCTTCTGCAAAAGGATTAGCTAGCAGTTTTTCTATCATACCCGAAGGAATTTCAAAGCAGACATTTTCATTTTCAGTAGGTTCAGTAGGTTGGGGAGCAACTCTTTGCTCTATTGGTCGGGGTGAAGATACCCCGAACAAGCCCCTCAGAGGATTACTTTCCATAGTAACAAGTGACAGTAAATTTCAGCACACTATATAAATTTTCCTTACCAAATTCCACCTACCAAAGGCGCTTCACTCCCCGGCAACGGCGCCAGAAAAGAGTCTTGATGACCCACAAGTATAGGGGATCTATCATAGTCCATTCGATAAGTAAGAGTTTTGAACCCAACGAGGAGCAGAAGGAAATGATAAGCAGTTTCCAGCAAGTACTGAAATAAGTGGTAATAGATAGTTTTGTGATAGGATAATTTGTAACGAGCAACAAGTAGCAAAAGTAAATAAGGTGCGACAAGGTGGCCCAATCCTTTTTGTAGCAAAGGACAAGCCTGGACAAACTCTTATATAGAGAAAAGCGCTCCCGAGGACACATGGGAATATCGTCAAGCTAGTTTTCATCATGTTCATATGATTCGCGTTCGGTACTTAGATAATTTGGTATGTGGGTGGACCGGTGCTTGGGTACTGTCCTTACTTGGACAAGCATCCCACTTATGATTAACCTCTATTGCAAGCATCCGCAATTACAACAAAAGTATTAAGGCAAACCTAACCATAGCATGAAACATATGGATCCAAATCAGCCACTTACGAAGCAACGCATAAACTAGGGTTTAAGCTTCTGTCACTCTAGCAACCCATCATCTACTTATTACTTCCCAATGCCTTCCTCTAGGCCCAAATAATGGTGAAGTGTTATGTAGTCGACGTTCACATAACACCACTAGAGGAGAGACAACATACATCTCATCAAAATATCGAACGAATACCAAATTCACATGACTACTAATAGCAAGACTTCTCCCATGTCTCAAGAACAAATGTAACTACTCACAAAGCATATTCATGTTCATAATCAGAGGGGTATTAATATGCATATAGGATCTGGACATATGATATTCCACCAAATAAACCAACTGGCATCAACTACAAGGAGTAATTAACACTACTAGCAACCTACTAGTACCAATCCTGGACTTGAAGACAAGAATTGGATACAAGAGATGAACTAGGGTTTTCAGAGGAGATGGTGCTGATGAAGATGTTGGTGGAGATTACCCTCTCCCGATGAGAGGAGCGTTGGTGATGACGATGGCGATGATTTCTCCCTCCCGGAGGGAAGTTTCCCCGGCAGAACAGCTCCGCCAGAGCCCTAGATTGGTTCCGCCAAGGTTCCGCCTCGTGGCGGTGGAATTTCGTCCGAGGAG
This sequence comes from Triticum urartu, assembly GCF_056163025.1. NCBI lineage: Eukaryota > Viridiplantae > Streptophyta > Magnoliopsida > Poales > Poaceae > Triticum > Triticum urartu. The sequence continues at coordinate 556,402,222 of NC_141879.1, forward strand.
ATGGCTTATGATTTTTTCCTTATCGAAAGACTTCATATAGCAGAAGATGGCCATCAGAGGGCCACCAGGGGGCCCACGAGGTAGGGGCGCGCCCAGGGGGTAGGGCGTGCCCCCCACCCTCGTGGGCAGGGTGTCACCCCTGGTGAACTTATTGCGCTCCGTATTTTTTATATATTCTGAAAACGTCTTCCATGAAGTTTTAGGACTTTTGGAGCTGTGCAGAATAGGTCTCTAATATTTGCTCCTTTTCCAGTCTAGAATCCCAGCTGCCGGCATTCTCCCTCTTTATGTAAACCTTGTAAAATAAGAGAGAATGGGCATAAGTATTGTTAATGTGTAATAACAGCCCATAATGTGTAATAACAGGCCATAGTGAAATAAATATCGATATAAAAGTATGATGCAAAATGGACATATCGGAGATCTTCAGATTTAGCTCAGCAATCCTCAAGATAGAAGATGGGAAGATTTGTTGAACCAGCTTTCAACACCGACGACCAAAGACGAAGAACAGTTCGGAAGAACCAAGGAGTGTCCCCAATTTGAAGACTGGTTCAGGGGGCTACTGAAGGTGTCCTGGACTAGGGGGTACTCACCACATCGTCTCCCAGTCAGTTGGATTGGGCCGAGGACCCCCATGGGTGTTTACTCATGGCCCTGTTCGGACAGCTGATGCATACACGAGGAAGATTCCACAAGACTTGGTGATCAAGACAAAGACTCCTCTCCACCGACGTATTTGACTAGGACTCTTGTTATCCTAGGCCTCTGGTACATTATATAAGCCGAGGCTGGGCTAGTCGATAGGGATATGCTAGATCATTATGACATTATTCATCATACCCTCAGGTTTTATACCACAACATATGATCTCGCGGTAGATCAACTCTGTACTTGATACTCCATCAATTAAACAAGAGCAAGACGTAGGGTTTTACCTCCATCAAGAGGGCTCGGATCTAGGTAAAACATCGTCTCCTTCGTTCCTGTTACCATTGATCTGAGAATCCAAAGCTCGGGACCCATTACCCCAAGATCTGCCGGTTTTGACACCGACAGAAGGAAAAGGGGGGGTGTCGGTGTCAAAACCGGCGGATCTCGGGTAGGGGGTCTCGAACTGTGCGTCTAGGCCGGATGGTAACAGGAGGCAGCGGGCACGATGTTTTACCCAGGTTCGGGCCCTCTTGATGGAGGTAAAACCCTACGTCCTGCTTGATTGATATTGATGATATGGGTAATACAAGAGTAGATCTACCACGAGATCAGAGAGGCTAAACCCTAGAAGCTAGCCTATGGTATGATTGTTGTTCGTGCTACGGACTAAAACTCTCTGGTTTATATAGACACTGGAGAGGGCTAGGGTTACACAGAGTCGGTTACAATGGTAGGAGATCTACATATCCGTATTGCCAAGCTTGCCTTCCACGCCCAGGAAAGTACCTCCCGGACACGGGACGAAGTCTTCAATCTTGTATCTTCATAGTCCAGGAGTCCGGCCGAAGGTATAGTCTGGCCATCCGGACACCCCCTATTCCAGGACTCCCTCAGTAGCCCCTGAACCAGGCTTCAATGACGACGAGTCCGGCGCGCAGATTGTCTTCGGCATTGCAAGGCGGGTTCCTCCTCGAAGTACTTCATAGAAGATTTTAAACACAAAGGTAGTGTCCGGCTCTGCAAAATAAGTTTCCACATATTGCCATAGAGATAATAATATTTACACAAATCTAATCTGCTGACGTATTCCGTAGCGTGACATCACACCACGGCCAAGTCTTTATTCGAATCATTTTATTGTCCCACCTCAGCGCGTTTAGCGAGACGGTTTCCTTGGCACGTCTTGTTAAAGCGGAGATCGTGTCCCCTTATTCCGGGATTCTCATCAATACAGGCGTGGGTAACCCAACCATACCCGTTGGTATATTTTCTCGATCAAAGGCGAGTCCCAAACGGTCACGGGGAAGGCCCTTGGTATTCAACCTCTTATAAAGATACCAAGGCCTTACTCCTTTCTTTCAATCTCAAACAAGTTCGCCCTTCGCCTTGAGTTCCAACACCCAAGGTTCCAGATTTCAGGCGCTTCGGACCTTCGACAATGTCCAGTTCCGACCTTCGAGGCCGATGGATTCCCTCCTCTGTCACGGAGGAGGACGTGCTGAAGTTGAGAGAGGCCAGGTTCTTGACTGGCGAAATCTCGCATAGGCTGCCTGCTCAAGGGCAGGTCATTCCCACTCCCAAGCCCGGTGAGAGTGTGGTGTTCATGTCTCACTTCTTTCGGGGGCTAGACTTCCCGACGGATCCCTTCGTGAGGGGGCTCATGTATTATTATGGGCTGGAATTTCACGACTTAGCCCCGGAGTCCATCCTCCATATTTCCGCATTCATCATCGTGTGTGAAGCCTTCCTCCGTATCACTCCTCACTTCGGACTATGGCTCAAGACCTTCAAAGTAGAGCCGAAGATGATCGAGGGACGGCAAGCGGAGTGCGGAGGTGTTTTTATAAGCAAGAATGCTGGTACTCCATGGCCCAAGGGCTCTTTTCAAGAGGAGTCCAGCTTATGGCAATGAGAGTAGTTTTATATTACCGCTCCCAGGGCCCCTAAGTGGGTGGCGCCACCTGCCTTTCGCTCGGGTCCCCCGCCACGACTGGCGTCATGGGTCAATACGGGGCTAGACTGGGGGCCGGCAAAGGACGTGCCCCTGTTTCAGGGCCACATCCGAGATCTCCTAGAAAGAGACATCAGTCTGGTCGTGGTGACGCAGGTTATGTTAATTCTTCGAGTTCTGCCCTGCAAGCATCGCCCCCTCCGCCTGTGGGAGTTCAACCCGGAGGGACCACGAGTTCTCCAACATTTTCTTGGCATGACGCCCGTGGAGATGTACAAATTGTTCTTCGGACCACGAGTAGTGTGTCCGGATTCTACGGAGGACGCAGGTCTGAGCTGCAATCGTCCGGATAGTCAAGTAAGTAGCCTTGTGCCCGGACTCGCTATCCGTATATTTATCATAAAATTGCACCTAAAAGAGATGTCCTTTAAACAGGAGTGGATAGCAAAAGCAAAGCTAATCAGGTGTTCGGCCCCCCTCCCCGAGACCGCGCCGGGTCCCGTGCTAGTCAGGATGTTGGAGGTTGTGCCTTCAAAGGGAAGCGAGGGAGGGGACAAGGAAGCTACAGCCTCCTCAAGGGAGGTTGTCCGGAAGGGAGGAATCGAAAATTCCTCTCCTCAGGGGAAGAGGAGGACTGCCTCTGAAGACCGGAGACCATGGCCTTAAAGCGGGGAAGAAATCTTCGCCAGAGGGTCCTGTGCTGGGGGATACTTCGGCCGAATTATGCCCTCAAGGGGATCAGCCCTCCACCGAGCCGTAAGTAGAGAGGAGTTTTCTTTTTAAGAAATGAGAGAAATCCCTGCTTTATATCTGAGAAAAGTAATCGAAAATTTACCTTGTAGCTCGGACCTTAGCCCTTCTCAGCAGAGCTCGTCTTCGGGGGATCTTCTTCCGGAGATGATGGAGAGCGGAACGCCTCCGCCTGCCGTACCGCCTTACGAGGCGGGCGATCCTGAGGTATCGTCACGGAGGGTTTCTCCGAATCCGGCGGGGCCGGAAGGTAGTCATATGTCCCCCCAAAGCGCTCCGCGTCCGGCCTTCGAAAAGGGCCATTGGACGAGTCCGGCGCCGTCTGGTGCGCGGTCGGAGGAGCTGAAGGATCTGCTAGGGCGAGCATCTATCTCAGAGGAGCACCGTGCATTGATGGGTACGGTGATTGAGGGGATTTCATCCGCAGAGAGCGGATTGCACGAGGCCGTCAGGAGTTTACTGACGGGTTTTGACGTACGCGAAATAATGTACCCTTTTTGGACAGTTGTGCATAAATAAGATGCACTCTGTGTAGATAGTAGCCCCTGAGACTCTGTGCGTTGTCAAAAGTGACGGCGCACAGAGGATCATAATCCCAGGTCTAATATGCCGCCTTTATACGTAGGTGGCGAAGTGTCCGGTGGCCAGCCGGACTGATGGATTTGCCGAGCTAAAGCGGCAACTTGACGTGGTAGATGCCGACATCGCGCTTGTCAACAAGCGGCTTGACGAGGCACAAGGTATGTAATTCCTTCGGCGGCGCCTGGTAAGAGGAGCTTTATGCCAGTATCTTACAATGTGTGCGCTCGATGCAGATGGTGTTGCTGCCATGGAGAATCTTCGGGCAAAACTTGCCCAAGCCAAGGAGCAAGCCAGGAAAAGTGATGCGGCTGCCGAAAAAGGCAATTGAAGAGCTGAAAGCCGAACAGGCTGCTCACTGCCGAAGCAAGAAGGAAATGGCCGAGATGGCCGTGAGGCTGAAGAACGCTGCTGACCGTTGCAAGCTTCTTGAAAAAGAAGATCGGGCGGAACAGACGGACCTAAAGAAGGCCGTTGCCGATGCCAAGGATGCTCGCTCTGCGATGAGAGCTATGAAGGAGGAGCTGCGTTAGGCCGGAGAGATCACGGCTGGAAAGCCCTTTATGCTGCGGAGGAAGTTCTGTGATCCTAAACATGCTCCGTTAGACCAGATGTGGAGTACGGCGGACACCTTTCTGGATTTAGCAGCGAGTGCCGCAGATGCGACCGAACACTTCCGAGATCAAGAAGATCGCGAAGTGGAAAAGCTCTTCTGGTTGCAGTTCCACAATCCAGAGCGTCCACTGTCATTAGCCGATCGTTTGGGCGAATGGGCCGAGCTAAATAGGTTGTCTGGACTCGCCATGAAGTATGTCATGAGTCATCCGTGGCCAGAGAGGCCAGAGCCGAAAAGTTATTTCAACTTGGTGCAGCAGTTCGTTGGTGCGGCGCCGCATATCAATGCGATGAAGAGGTCAGCGTGCATAGAGGGTGCACGGATGGCTCTTGCCCGTGTCAAGACATACTGGGCGGAAATAAAAGCCACCGCTGTTGCATCCCCAGACTCGGATGGAAGCCGAGTACCTGCTGAGCGCTATTTTCATGAAGCTCTGCAAGGCGCTCGTTTAATAGAGACGCAGTGCTCGAAGGATACTATATTCGAATAGCATGTATTATTATAAACAATATTTTGATAAATTGTAGAAGCTTTTTATACTTGTTCCTGCAAGTATTGGAATACCTCCTATGCGGCCGTTTAACATATACGTATATATAATCTGAAAGATGGCAGTCGTCGGCTTCAGCCCCCATGCACATAATGCGGGGGTGTTCGCAGAAGGCGCATTTTCACACTTGATCCAACGTCTTGGTCCTACAAAGGAGGTGACAGCGCAGCGAACTAGGCAATCGGACTATGATGCTTTATCACTTTCACTTAGCCATAGGAGTTTGACATTGAGGCTACTTATATAGCCCCTGGTGGCGCCTGCGCTCGCCCGGACTCGGGGCGCGTATGTGCCTGGCCGGGAAACAGCCCTTCGTTAATGCGGAGGAATCCTAAAGATTCCGGTAAGTCATCGAGTGGTTGACCAGTTTCACGCTATATCATGATAGTCAGTTTTCGGCTTTCTCTACTGAGGTGCTCGCCTGGCCAAACCGGGGCACAATCGCAGTAGTTCTCCTGGTGCCGCCTTAGCCGATAGAGCGGAACGTAAGGCAGCAAAACACAGGAGCCGGGCAAACCCAACATTTGACCAAAGACATGATTCGGAGCTGATGCATATAAGGCCAAACTCGCGACGTCGAACACTCCCTTAGGTATTCGGTCTTTATGAGGGCGGGCGGGATAACGCCCTTAGTAATAAGCCCCTAGTGTCCAGGTATGTGCAAAACTCTGACGTGGCCACATGCCAAAACGCCAGCCTCCTCCTTGGTTATACCAAGAAACCAGGGGATGTGTATCAACAAGAGACAGTAAAAAAGGTTTACGCAGGGTCTTAATCTGTAAAGAATCCTTGGAACAGGTCCCTGCTGCACGTCTGCGCCTGTGTCTCCGTTGTGCCGTATCCTGGAGGGGCGTAGCACGTTGTTCATCTGTAAAAGAGAGGAACTTAGTTAAAGAAAGATCGTGCCGAACATGAGTTATACTAAATAAACAAAGTATAAATCGAAATGGGTAAAATTGAGCTTTATTGTCTCTTGTTTTATATGCGCAGAGCCCCTAGTGCAGGGGTATACGGTTATTAAGCCTTTATCAATTGTATGTTTATGCCGGACTCGTCTAGCCATGTCCGTGGTCTTGACGACCTGTTTAGATGCTTTGGCTGGTGAAGCCGCTTTATTGTGGGGTTGTCAAGGCAACCGCACTATTTTCCGCGCGGGAGGAACACTCAATGTTTTCCCTTTAATGAGATGATGCCTCGTGGACCGGGCATCTTAAGCGTAAGAGATGCAAAATGCGGTATTGCGTTAAAGCGGGCGAAAGCTTCGCGTCCCAGCAGTGCTTGATAGCTACTTGAGAATGGGGCGATGTGGAAAGTTAGATGTTCGCAACAGAAGTTATCGGGGGAGCCGAACATAACTTCTAGCCGGAGAGAACCCATGCAACGGGCATCCGGGCCTGGCGTTACCCCTTGAAAGGAGGTTTTGCTATGGCAAATTTTGGTTGGGTCTATCCCCATGTTGCGGATTGTGTCCTGGTATAATAGGTTTAGACCACTGCCGCCGTCCATCAGGACATTTGTAAAATGGAGTCCGCCGATTATTGGATCTAATACCAAGGCAGTCCAGCCTGCGTTCCGGATACTTCTAGAGTAATCCTGATGGTCGAAGGTGATCGGTTTTAACAACCATTGGCGAGACTCCTTTGGGATAGGCCGTATGGCGCGTATCTCTGGTGGCACCGTTCTGTTCGTCACGTGAAGTAAATGTATTGTCTTGACTTCTTGTGGGAAATCCTTTTGTTTTCTGGTGCTCTGCTTGTGGGGTTCGTCGTCGTCCTCACTTGGTGTGTCGAGCCCCTTGTGTTCGGCGTTGAGTTTGCCGGCTTGCTTGAAAACCCAACAATCTCTGTGGGTATGGTTCGCAGGCTTCCCGAGAGTACTGTGTATTTGACATATCTTGTCCAAGATTTTGTTTAAGTTGGATAGCTCGTCCCTGTTATCCTTGAGGGACGGCTTTCTTTGATTCTGCCGCGAGCTTTTGAATCCGGCGTTAACCGCCACGCTCTTTGGGCTGTTTCCCTTATTCCGGCGCTGGTCCTTGCTGCGCCGGGGTTTTCCGTTTCCATCCCTAACTTCGGATGTACTTGGGTCGCTGGTGCTACATCTGGCCAACCAGCTGTCCTCTCCTGCGCAAAAGCGGGTCATGAGGCTTGTTAATGCGGCCATTGTTCTTGGCTTTTCTTGGCCGAGGTGTCTGGCGAGCCATTCGTCTCGAACGTTGTGCTTAAAAGCTGCTAGGGCTTCGGTGTCCGGATAGTCGACTATCTGATTCTTTTTAGTAAGAAATCTATTCCAGAATTTCCGGGCTGACTCTCCGGGCTGTTGAGTTATGTGACTGAGACATCTGCATCTGGAGGGCGGACATAGGTCCCTTGAAAATTTGCCCGGAAAGCATCCTCAAGCTCTTCCTAACTTCCAATGGTGTTTTCGGGAAGGCTTTTGAGCCAATGCCGGGCTGGCCCTTTAAGCTTGAGGGGTAAGTATTTTATGGCGTGGAGGTCATCTCCTCTGGCCACGTGTATGTGGAGGATATAATCCTCGATCCAGACCCCAGGGTCTGTTGTTCCGTCGTACGCCTCTATGTTTACGGGCTTGAATCCCGCTAGAAATTCATGGTCCAGCACCTCATCGGTGAAAGATAGGGGGTGTGCGGCACCCCTGTATTTGGGAGTGACGTGATGTTCGGATATTTGTTGTGTTGCATTGCTTACTAGAGTTTGCTTTCTTGGCCCGTATATAGATCTGGCTGGGTCGTCTTATTGATGCGGATCCTTTGGTGGATCGCGTGCCGGCTTGTGTGCGGCGCCGCTTGCCGCTCCATGCTGGCCATGCGGTCGTCCATCCGACCGGATGGCTTTCCTATTTTTTGACTGCGGGGGCTCTAAGGCCTCCTCGTCAAATTCAGGCAGTAGCTTTCGCTTTGGATAGCTTTTTGTGCGGCGACTGCCGGCATATTTGTCTGCGGTGTTGCGTACTTTGTTCCATCTGATTCTGAGTGCATCTTCCGCAGTTTTGAGCTTCCACTTCTGCTTTTTCAGGCTATGCACAGTGGCGACGAGCCTTTTGTGGAGGTTCTTCTGCTCCATGAGTTTATCCGGCGTAAGGTCGTCCGGACTGTTGTTTTCGCCGGGGACAGGGTGTTCGGTTTGTTTATCCAAGTTTCCCTGTTCGGACGCTTGCTCGAAGGCATGTTCGTCGTCCGCCGGCTTGTCCTGCTCTATGGCTGGGTCTATATGGCTGATGTCTCTGTCGAGGCGGGGCTTGGAGCGGTGCTTACATCGCCGCTTTGATTGCTTTTCGAGTGAACGATCCCTCGTTGCATCCCTGTGTTCCTCGTCGTCGCTTCCTTTGGGTGTGTCCACCATGTATACATCATGAGATGAGGTGGCTGTCCAGTGCCTTATAGGCGTTGGTTCGTGTTCATCTCCTACATCGTCGTTCATATTGTCGATGTCTTCGGAGTCGAATTCGAGCACGTCGTTTAAATTATCGACAGTGGCTATGAAGTGGGTGGTGGGTGGGCTTTGAATTTCTTCATCATCCGCATCCCAACCTTGTTGACCATAGTCCGGCCAGGGCTCTCCTGATAAAGAGAGAGACTTCAGTGAATTCAGAATATCACTGAAGGGCGAGTGCTGAAAGATGTCCGCGGCGGTGAACTCCATGATCGGCGCCCAATCGATCGGTCGGGGCGCGGAGGGCTCGGAGTCTGGAGAGGAGTCCAGCTCCTTGGAGTCACGGGCTTCGCAGAGAATAGGGCTGGTGTTCGGCTTGATCGTCGTAGAGATTGCAGCCCTCGAGGCGGTGTCTATCCACCCATCCTCGATTGGTGTGATCGGCTCCGAGCTAGGGGTCGGAGCGGACACAGGTGCGGCCTCCAGGGCACTGTTCGGCGGCAGAGCTAAATCATGCCCATCGTGATAGTGCGGCGCACTCGGCTGTGGCTCGAATCCGTCGAAGATCAAGTCTCCGCGGATGTCGGTCGTGTAGTTCAAACTTCCAAATCTGACCTGATGGCCAGGGGCGCAGCTTTTGATCTGCTCCAGATGACCAAGCGAATTGGCCCGCAGTGCAAAGCCGCCGAATACAAAGATCTGTCCGGGGAGAAAAGTCTCACCCTGGATCGCATCGCTGTTGATGATCGGAGAAGCCATCGGTCCTAAAAGTGATGACACAGAGGAACTCTCAATGAAAGCACCAATGTCGGTGTCAAAACCGGCGGATCTCGGGTAGGGGGTCCCGAACTGTGCATCTAGGCCGGATGGTAACAGGAGGCAGGGGACACGATGTTTTACCTAGGTTCGGGCCCTCTTGATGGAGGTAAAACCCTACGTCCTGCTTGATTGATATTGATGATATGGGTAATACAAGAGTAGATCTACCACGAGATCAGAGAGGCTAAACCCTAGAAGCTAGACTATGGTATGATTGTTGTTCGTGCTACGGACTAAAACTCTCCGGTTTATATAGACACCGAAGAGGGCTAGGGTTACACAGAGTCGGTTACAATGGTAGGAGATCTACATATCCGTATCGCCAAGCTTGCCTTTCACGCCAAGGAAAGTCCCTTCCGGACACGGGACGAAGTCTTCAATCTTGTATCTTCACAGTCCAGGAGTCCGGCCGAAGGTATAGTCCGGCCATTCGGACACCCCCTATTCCAGGACTCCCTCAGGGGGCCTTCCTAGTCCAATTCAGACTCAAGGGGAAGGGGGCGCATGGCCTGCCCTGGCCGCCCCTCTCTCTCTCCACTAAGGCCCATCTAGGCCCATTAGTTCCCAGGGGGGTTCCGGTAACCCTCCGGCACTCCGGTTTTATCCGAAACCATCCGGAACACTTCTGGTGTCCGAATATAGCCATCCAATATATCAATCTTTATTTCCTGACCATTTCGAGACTCCTCGTCATGTCCGTGATCACATCTGGGACTCCGAACCACCTTCGGTACATAAAAACACATAAACACATAATACCAATCGTCATCGAACGTTAAGCGTGCGGACCCTACGGGTTTGAGAACTATGTAGACATGACCGAGACTCATCTCCGGTCAATAACCAATAGCAGAACCTGGATGCTCATATTGGTTCCTACATATTCTACGAAGATCTTTATCGGTCAAACCGAATAACAACATATGTTGTTCCCTTTGTCATCGGTATGTTACTTGCCTGAGATTTGATCGTCGGTATCTCAATACCTAGTTCAATCTCGTTATCGGCAAGTCTCTTTACTCGGTTTCGTAATGCTACATCCTGTAACTAACTCATTAGTTACATTGCTTGCAAGGATTATAGTGATGTGCATTACCAAGAGGGCCCAGAGATACCTCTCTGATACACAGAGTGACAAATCCTAATCTCGATCTATGCCAACTCAACAAACACCATCGAAGACACCTGCAAAGCCTCTTTATAATCACCCAGTTATGTTGTGACGTTTGATAGCACACTAAGTGTTCCTCCGGTATTCGGGAGTTGCATAATCTCATAGTCATAGGAACATGTATAAGTTATGGAGAAAGCAATAGCAATAAACTAAACGATCATAGTGCTAAGCTAACGGATGGGTCAAGTCAATCACATCATTCTCTAATGATGTGATCTCATTCATCAAATGACAACTATTGTCCATGGCTAGGAAACTTAACCATCTTTGATTAACGAGCTAGTCAAGTAGAGGCATACTAGTGACACTCTGTTTGTCTATGTATTCACAGATGTACTAAGTTTCCGGTTAATACAATTCTAGCATGAATAATAAACATTTATCATGACATAAGGAAATATATAAATAACAACTTTATTATTGCCTCTAGGGCATATTTCCTTCAAAGAACTCCTTCTTTGACTGTTCCATTTTTGAACTACTTCGAAAACATGTCAAGGTATGTACTCATTGAAAAATTTATCAAGCGTCTTGATCTATCTCTATAGATCTTGATGCCCAATATGTAAGAAGCTTTACCGAGGTCTTTCATTGAAAAATTCTTATTCAAGTACCCTTCTATGCTATCCAGAAATTCAGCATCATTTTCGATCAACAACATGTCATCCACATATAATATCAGAAATGCTACAGAGCTCCCACTCACTTTCTTGTAAATAAAGGCTTCTCCAAAAGTATGTATAAAACTATATGCTTCGATCAACTCATCAAAGCGCATATTCCAACTCTGAGATGCTTGCACCAGTCCATAGATGGATCGCTGGAGCTTGCACACTTTGTTAGCATCTTTAGGATTGACAAAACCTTCTGGTTGCATCATATACAACTCTTTTTTTAATAAATCAATTAAGGAATGTAGTTTTGATATCCATTTGCCAGATTTCATAAAATGTGGCAATTGCTAACATGATTCGGACAGACTTTTAAGCATCGATACGAGTGAGAAAATCTCATCATAGTCAACACATTGAACTTGTAGAAAACCTTTTGTGACAATTCGAGCTTTGTAGATAGTAACACTACTACCAGCGTCCGTCTTCCTCTTGAAGATCCATTTATTCTCAATGGCTCACCGATCAACAGGAAAGTCAATCAAAGTACATACTTTGTTCTTTATACATGGATCCCATCTCAGGTTTCATGGCCTCAAGCCATTTTGCGGAATCTGGGCTCAACATCGCTTCCTCATAGTTCGTAGGTTCGTCATGGTCAAGTAGCATGACCTCCATAATAGGATTACCGTACCACTCTGGTGCGGAACGTACTTTGTTTGACCTACAAGGTTCGGTAGTAACTTGATCCGAAGTTTCATGATCATCATCATTAACTTCCTCACTAATTGGTGTAGGCATCACTGGAACTGATTTCTGTGATGAACTACTTTCCAATTCGGGAGAAGGTACAATTACCTCATCAAGTTTCACTTTCCTCCCACTCACTTCTTTCGAGAGAAACTCCTTCTCTAGAAAGGATCTATTTTTTAGCAACAAATATCTTGCCTTCGGATCTGTGATAGAAGGTGTACCCAATAGTTTATTTTGGGTATCCTATGAAGATGCACTTCTCCGATTTGGGTTTGAGCTTATCAGGCTAAAACTTTTTCACATAAGCATTGCAACCCCAAACTTTAAGAAATGACAGCTTAGGTTTCTTGCTAAACCATAGTTCATACGGTGTCATCTCAACGGATTTTTAGACGGTGCCATATTTAACGTGAATGCAACTGTCTCTAATGCATAACCCCAAAACGATAGTGGTAAATCGGTAAGAGACATCAGAGATCGCACCATATCTAATAAAGTACGGTTATGATGTTCGGACACACCATTACGTTGTGGTGTTCCAGGTGGCGTGAGTTGCCAAACTATTCATCATTGTTTCAACTGAAGGCCAAACTCGTAATTCAAATATTTCGTCTCCGCGATCAGATCCTAGAAACTTTATTTTCTTGTTACGATGATTCTCCACTTCACTCTGAAATTCTTTGAACTTTTCAAACGTTTCAGACTTGTGTTTCATTAAGTACTATACTCATATCTGCTCAAATCATCTAGGAAGGTCAGAAAATAATGATACCCGCCGCGAGCCTCAACACTCATCGGATCGCATACATCGGTATGTATTATTTCCAATAAGTCAGTGGCTCACTCCATTGTTTTGGATAATGGAGTCTTAGTCATCTTGCCCATGAGGCATGGTTCGCAAGCACCAAATGATTCATAATCAAGTGATTCCAAAAGTCCATCTGCATGGAGTTTCTTCATGCGCTTTACACCAATATGACCTAAACGCCAGTGCCACAAGTATGTTGCACTATCATTATTAACTTTGCATCTTTTGGCATCAATATTATGTGTATCACTACGATCGAGATTCAATAAACCATTTATATTAAGTGTATGACCATAGAAGGTTTTATTCATGTAAACAGAACAACAATTATTCTTTGACTTAAATGAATAACCGTATTGCAATAAACATGATCCAATCATATTCATGCTCAATGCAAACACCAAATAACATTTATTTTAGGTTCAACACTAATCCTAAAGGTAAAAGGAGTGTGTGATGGTGATCTTATCAACCTTGGAATCATTTCCAACACACATCGTCACCTTGCCCTTAACTAGTCTCTGTTCATTTTGCAACTCCTGTTTCGAGTTACTAATCTTAGCAACTGAACCAGTATCAAATACCCTGGGGTTACTATGAACACTAGTAAAGTACACATCAATAACATGTATATCAAATATACTTTTGTTCACTTTGCCATCCTTCTTATCCGGCAAGTATCTAGGGCAGTTCCACTTCCAGTGACCATTTCCTTTGTAGTAGAAGCACTCAGTTTCAGGCTTGGGTCTAGCTTTGGGCTTCTTCTTGGGAGTGGCAACTTTCTTGCCATTCTTCTTGAAGTTCCCTTTCTTTCTCTTGCCCTTTTACTTGAAACTAGTGGTCTTGTCAACCATCAACACTTGATACTTTTCTTGATTTCTACCTTCGCTGATTTCAGCATTGCGAAGAGCTCGGGAATCGTTTTCGTCATCCCTTACATATTATAGTTCATCACAAAGTTCCAGTAACTTGGCGATAGTGACTAGAGAACTATGTCAATCACTATCTTAACTGGAAGATTAACTCCCACTTGATTCAAGCGATTGTAGTACTTAGACATTCTAAGCACATGCTCACTGGTTGAGCTATTCTCCCCAATCTTGTAGGCAAAGTGCTTGTTAGAGGTCTCATATCTCTTGACTCGGGCATGAGTCTGAAATAACAATTTCAGCTCTTGTAACATCTTATATGTTCCTTGGCGCTCAAAACGTTTTTGAAATCCCGGTTCTAAGCCGTAAAGCATGGTGCACTAAACTATTAAGTAGTCATCATACCGAGCTTGCCAAACATTCATAACGTCTGCATCTACTCCTGCAATATGTCCGTCACCTAGCGGTGCATCAAGGACATAATTCTTCTGTGCAGCAATGAGGATAACCCTCGGATCACGGAGCTAGTCCGCATAATTGCTACTAAGATCTTTCAACATAGTTTTCTCTAGGAACATATCTATACCTACTATTAAAGCAAGGTGATATTCTTGGTTTCGTCCCGCTTCGATGATTTTATTGATTTTGGACACCTCATCTTATATTTCTTTTACTATCCGAGCTGGTACTATTCACTTAGAAGTTTTGTCCGTGTCGATCGTGCGCAGAGAAAATTTAGTCTGAAGCCCGCTATGCTCCAACCAGCTGGGCCTCAATCTGAAGTTTCGTAAGTCATGTGGGCCACATCCTGAAGATGAAAAAAATATTGTCTCTGTATAAATGAAAACTATATGTTCTGGTTGAGGATCGAACTGATGATCTCGGCTTGCGTCCATAGGGTTGTAGCCAACCAGTCTAATTAGGATTGTGATCGTTGGATATTGCTTAGCTGGGATGGCTGGAAAAAATCTGCGAACGCGTGGGGTTGTTGGGTCTTTCACGGCCTGGGTTGGATTAGGTTGTAGCTAAAAAACGGTCATACCATTAGCAAGGCCGCCCCCAACGGCTCCGCCTGCTCCGATGTCCCCGGGTGCCTCAGAAAGCGAAGCGACGGTAGCATCTAGATGGCAGCAAGGGCGTATCCACCACCGGTCTTCGCGGCCTCTTCTGTCCGCAGCTATTCGACGATGGTGCAACAAGGATTCTTTTCGACAATCGAAGTTGAATCACTAGAATATTTAGTTCCCGTTGCAACGCACGGGCCTTTTTGCTAGTCATAAATAAAACGGGGAGCTATAACGCGAGCTATTGATCTACAACATAATTTGCAAATACTATCTGGACTAAGTTCATGATAAATTAAAGTTGAATTAATCATATTACTTAGGAACTCCCACTTAGATAGATATCCCTCTAATCATCTAAGTGATCACGTGATCCATATCAACTAAACCATGTCCGGTCATCACGTGAGATGGAGTAGTTTTCAATGGTGAACATCACTATGTTAATCATATCTACTATATGATTCATGCTCGACCTTTCAGTCTCAGTGTTCCGAGGCCATATCTGCATATGCTAGGCTCGTCAAGTTTAACCCGAGTATTCCGCGTGTGCAAAACTGTCTTGCACCCGTTGTATGTGAACGTAGAGCTTATCACACCCGATCATCACATGGTGTCTCGGCACGACGAACTGTCGCAACGGTGCATACTCAGGCAGAACACTTATACCTTGAAATATAGTGAGGTATCATCTTATAATGCTACCGCCGTACTAAGCAAAATAAGATGCATAAAAGATAAACATCACATGCAATCAAAATATGTGACATGATATGGCCATCATCATATTGTGCCTTTGATCTCCATCTCGAAAGTACCGTCATGATCTCCATCATCACCGGCATGATACCATGATCTCCATCATCTTGATCTTTATCAACGTGTCGTCACATGGTCATCTCGCGAACTATTGCTTTTGCAAGTATTGCTATCGCATAGCGATAAAGTAAAGCAATTATATGGCGCTTGCATCTTATGTAATAAAGAGACAACCATAAGGCTCCTGCCAGTTGCCGATAACTTTAACAAAACATGATCATCTTATACAAAAATTTATATCTCATCACGTCTTGACCGTATCACATCACAACATGCCCTACAAAAACTAGTTAGACGTCCTCTACTTTGTTGTTGCAAGTTTTACGTGGCTGCTACGGGCTAAGAAAGAACCGTTCTTACCTACGGCATAAAAACCACAACGTGGTGTAGTGATTGCTTTTTGATCTTCAGAAAGAACCTTGTTCATTGAATCCGATTCAACTAAAGTTGGAGAAACAGACACCCACTAGCCACCTGTGTGCGAAGCACGTCGGTAGAACCAGTCTCGCGTAAGCGTATGCGTAATGTCGGTCTGAGCCGCTTCATCCAACAATATCGTCGAATCAAGAATCAACTAGTGATGGCAAGCAATGTATATACTCACACCCACAACTCCTTTGTGTTCTACTCATGCATATAACATCTACGCATAAACCTGGCTCGGATGCCACTGTTGGGGAACAAAGTCTTTCAAAAAAATCCTATGATCATGCAAGATCTATCTAGGAGATGCATAGCAATGAGAGGGGGAGAGTATGTCTACGTACCCTCGTGGACCGAAAGCGGAAGCATTAAGTAACGCGGTTGATGTTGTCGAACGTCTTCGCAATCCAACCGATCAAGTACCGAACGCACGGCACCTCGCGATCTGCACACATACAGCTCGGGGACGTCCCTCAAACTCTTGATCCAGCTGAGGCAGAGGGAGAGTTTCTTCAGCACAATGGTGTGCTTATGGTGATGATGAAGTTACCGGCGCAGGGCTTCGCCTAAGCACTCCAACGATATTACTGAGGTGTGTTTCTGTGGAGGGAGCACCGCACACGGCTAAAAGATCAACTTGTGTGTCTATGGGGTGCCCCCCTCCCCCGTATATAAAGGAGGGAAGGAGGAGGAGGGCCGTCCACAAGGGGAACGCCCAAGGGGGGATTCCTACTCCTAGTAGGAGTAGGTTCCCCCCTTTCCTAGTCCAAGTAGGAGAAGAAGGAAGGAGAAGGAAAGAGGGGGGCACTGCCCCCTTCCTAGTTCAATTCGGACCAGCCCATGGGGGGCGCGCGACCTCCCCTTGTGGCCCTTCTCTCCTTTCCACTAAGGCCCATGAAGGCCCAATACTTCCCTTGGCGAATTCCCGTAATTCTTCAGTACTCTGAAAAATACCCGAACCACTCAGAACCTTTCCAATGTCCGAATATAGCCTTCCAGTATATCGATCTTTACATCTCGACCATTTCAAGACTCCTCGTCATGTCTGTCATCTCATCTGGGACTCCGAACAAACTTCGGTACATCAAATCACATAATTCATAATACAAATCGTCATCGAACATTAACCGTGCGGACCCTATGGGTTCGAGAACTATGTAGACATGACCCAGACACATCTTCGGTCAATAACCAATAGCGGAACCTGGATGCTCATATTGGCTCCTACATATTCCACGAAGATCTTTATCGGTCAAACCGCATAACAACATACATTGTTCCCTTTGTCATCGGTATGTTACTTGCCCAAGATTCTATCGTCGGTATCACCATACCTAGTTCAATCTCGTTACCGGCAAGTCTCTTTACTCGTTCCGTAATGCATCATTCCACAACTAACTCATTAGTCACATTGCTTGCAAGGCTTAGAGTGATGTGCATTACCGAGAGGGCCCAGAGATACCTCTCCGACAGTCGGAGTGACAAATCCTAATCTCGATCTATGTCAACTCAACAAACACCATCGGAGACACCTGTAGAGCATCTTTATAATCACTCAGTTACGTTGTGACGTTTGATAGAACACTAAGTGTTCCTCCGGTATTCGGGAGTTGCATAATCTCATAGTCATAGGAACATGTATAAGTCATGAAGAAAGCAATAGCAATAAACTAAACGATCATAGTGCTAAGCTAATGGATGGGTCTGGTCCATCACATCATTCTCTAATGATGTGATCCCGTTCATCAAATCACAACACATGTCCATGGCTAGGAAACTAAACCATCTTTGATTAACGAGCTGGTCAAGTAGAGGCATACTAGGGACACTCTGTTTGTCTATGTATTCACGCATGTACTAAGTTTCCAGTTAATAAATTCTAGCATGAATAATAAATATTTATCATGATATAAGGAAATAAATAATAACTTTATTATTGCCTCTAGGGCATATTTCCTTTGGTATTGTATGAAGGATCTGTTTTGTCGTGCCCTCCGCAGTACCACAAATTCCTTTTACTATATCCCTTAAACGAACGGTACCGCGGTTTACAGGATCTGCTAGAGATGCTCTAAAACACTTGTATTTGGCGGGGAGAAAATGAGACCAACCATGACTAGCCCTTGCTGGCATTTTTTTAAGAAGAAAACCTAAGCACCATGGGGGATTCAAGACTTGAACCTGGGTGGGTAGCATGCGCTTCCGGGCAGCGGACCAATAGAGTGACGCTCTGTTCTCCCTATTTAGTGTGAAGGCGCGGGAACCACGCGTAAACGGTGGTCATCGTGTGCGTAGGTAGTTCCCATGGCGGGTGCAGCTCTGCACTCAACCCACCCCGCCCTCATCCATGTTGTCGGCCCAACCCCCTAGCACCACGTCGCCTGGCCATCCTCTCCCCGAACCCATACCGCCTCTCACCCACCCTTGGTCGCTTGTCCTTAAGCCCGCCGCAATGGCTAGCTCTCCACCAATGTCCATTGGACCCACACTGACTCCATGTCACATCCGCAAGTAATTCACACCGTCGCCTAGCATTCCAACCCCGGTTGCATCCCCGTGGCATTGTAACACCTTGTTCCCCTTGTCTTCCTTCTAATCAAGCCAGCCAGCAGAGCCCCACATGGCGATATTATCGCCATTGCCTCAGCATGGCATAAGCCCTCCAGAGGCCATCTAACCACCGAGAGCTCTTCCCCTACCCCCTGACCTTGCTAGCAACACGAACTAAACCATGACACCCTTCTTCCTCCCATCCAAAGAGAACAACCACCCTGTTCCTCGTCAATGCGGAGTCAACCAAAGCCCCCTCATGCAAGTATTTACCTATCAATACAGGTAGAAGGTTTTCATACGTCTACATGCTTCAACGAATAAATTAAAACTAAAGGAGGATCCTCGCAAGCTCGCAAGAGAAGTCGTCCTGAACACGACTCTGGTGACTATGCTGGGAGGGAGGTTGATGAGTCAATTTGACACTCATATTTACCCTCGTTTAAGTGGGATATTCTCATATATGTTATCCGTTGTCACTTCAAGCTACCTACTAATCATCCCCTCACGCAAGCATCCGCAACGAGGAAACAAGAATTAATATAAATCTAACCATAGCATGTAACATATGGATCGAAATCAGCCTCTTGCGAAATAATGCATGGTTTAAACTTCTGTCACTCTCGTATCATCTATTAATTACTCCCCGATGCCTTCCCTTAGGCCCAAGTATGGTGAAGTGTCATGTAGTCGACGTTCACATGACATCACTAAATGAAGAACAACATACATATCATCAAAATATCGAACAAATACCAACTTCACATGATTACTTATAACAAGACTTCTCCCATGTCCTCAAGAATAAAAGTAACTACTCACAAAACATATTCAAGTTCAAGATCATAGGTGTATTGAATATGCTTGAGGATCTAAACATATAATCTTCCACCAAATAAACCAACTAGCATCAACTACGAGATGTAATCAACACTACGAGCAACCCACAGGTACCAATCTGACATTTTGGGACAAAGATTGAATACAAGAGATGAACTAGGGTTTGAGAGGAGATGGTATTGGTGAAGATATTGATAAATATTGGTCCTTCCATGATGAGAGGATCGTTGGTGATGTCGATGGCTTCGATTTCCCCCTTTCGGAGGGAAGTATCCCCTGCGAAATCGCTCCGCCCGAGAGCAAAAGTGCTCCTGCCCAGGTTATGCCTCGAGACAGCGGCGCTTCATTCCGAAAGTCTTCTTATTTTTTTCTAGGGAAAATAACATCATATAGCGGAAGATGGGCCCCAGAGGCCTGCTGGTGGAGACACGAGCTCACCAAGCGCGCCCCCCGAGCTCGTGACTCACCGGTGGACCCCTTCTGGTATTTATTCCGCCAATATTTTTTATATATTCTAAAATAATTCTCCGTAAATTTTCAAGTCATTTGGAGTTGTGGAGAATGTCTATCTCTGTTGTAGCTTTTCAGGTCCAGAATTCCAACTGCCGGTAATCTCCCTCTTCATGTGAAACTTGCAAAAATAAGAGTAAGTGTATGTATAAGCGTCTGCGTTTGACTGTGTTAAAAAATTAACACCACAACCGCATATTTCTCTTTAATAGTAAAGATATACTCTATTTAATAAAATCCTGCATGCAAAGTTTTTTAGGCTAAAACATGCTTACTATTTATTGTTCAATAATGTTTAGAGGAATACAATTGATATGAGGTTACAGAAGCCACAAATGACAGACTGCAAATAAACTAAGCGCATGTTTAGTAAGGCTATGTGCCTCCAGATTCGAGGCTCTTCCTTAAAAACAAAAGAGTTTTCTTGAAACTCCGATGCCATTATCTTGCATGCAAAGTACCATCCTAACTTTTTTTAGAAAAGGAGGATGACCCCTGGCCTCTGCATCTGGGAGATGCATGCGGCCACTTTATTGATTATTCTCGAGGACCTTACAAAGTATTACAACAATATGCATGAATCCGCCATCTTGGCAACATTTGCCGCTACTCCTATCCAAATGACGAAGGCGTGCTAGCTGGGCCACTACCCAGACCACTCATCTAAGCCTAACATCAAAATGATGAAGGGGTGCTAGCTGGGTGTAACATCCCAAAATTCTAAATTTTGGAATGTTATAATAAATAGATATATTTGATTGATTGTTTGATTGATTGATTGAAAGTGGGTGAATTCGAACTTTTTGAAAGTTAAATGAGAGGGAATAAAAGGACTTTCCCAAACTTTCATTTTTGCATTTATGATCTCCGTGAATTCAAATTCTTTTCACCACAAAACCCTGGAGAGAAGATGACATGACTTCTTTTGTTTATTTAAATGACAAGGGGTGTTGAAAATATTTGAATTTCATTTGAGAATATTTCCAATTCTGAAACTTTATGCAACTCAATGATTTTCACGAGCGAAGATAAAATGACTTCTTCAAATTATATGAAATATGAGTTGGGAGTTTCAAAGGATCAAGTTCAAAGTCCTTTTGGAATTAATTTTCAATTTGGAGTTATTTGAGTTTAATTCAAATTATTTTTCTCCAAAAATAAAATATATGGAAATTAGGGTAACATGATTCCCTACAATAGAAAATTGGAGAGAAATAAATTTGAATTCATTTTGGTATTTTAAAAAAATGATTTTTTTGGATTTTAATAAGGCAGTAGCACTCTTTGAATTATCTGATTTTGTGTGGAATTTATTTGGCATTATAAAAATGTTCAAGCTGTAGGAAATCTTTTTCTGAAAATTTTGATATATTATATGCCTATATAATATTTTAATTATTTCGTTTTAATTAATTTATTTATCTCGGAAATGTTTTAAAAGAAAACACTCTCCGCCGCCGAACTGGGCCGGCCCATCATGCCGCGGCCCAGCCAACCGCCGCACCGACCGACTCCGCACCGGAGTCCGGCCGGCGTACGTCACGCCGCCGCCGTATCCGCTCGGGACACCTCCCGAGTCGGCGCCGCTCCGGCCCCTTTAAATAGCGGGGACGCCCCCCCCCCCCCCCCCGAGCCCACAGTGTCGCAGCCGCCGCCGCCGCCATTTCGCGCCGCCCCGCGCCGCAGATGCCGCTCCACCGTCGTCGTAGCCGCCGCTCGCCTCCCCGCGCCGCCGCACCCTTGTCCGTAGCCCTGCCTCGCTGCCCAGAGCCCCGCCGCCGCTTCTCGGCGTCACCGGAGTCCGCCGCCGTGGTAAACCCTAGCCCCGACCCCGCCATCGGTTCGAGATCCGACGATCTCGGTTCGTTTCGTTTTTTTCTCTCGTTCCGGTTATTTAACAGACGTACGTTCGTTTAGTAGTCCTTAGTGAACAGGTTCGTCAGATTAGTTCTGTTAGCGAACGTTCGCTCGGTAGAGTTTTTTTCCTTTTAATTTCAGTCCAGGGATCCATCCGTGAATATTTTCTTTACAGATCAGCACCTAGTTTTCAAACGACTATAACTTTTTGCTCGTTAGTCGGAATTAGACGAAACCAACGCTCACGTCTTCGTTATGATCCCCTCTATCCAGTAATCCAACTCAAACATGTTGTTGAAAAGTTTAAAATTTGAATTAGATCAGATTTGAATTCAAACTTCGTTTGATCATAACTTATGTTTCGTAGCTCCGTTTGAGTTGATTCTTTTTGCAAATCGACGCTCTTGACCTAAACTTTCTGATAAGGCCAAATTCACATAATTTTGGTACTGTTAGAAATTGTTTTATGTTGCAAGAGTTATTTGCTTGGTTTTGATGTTTTCCGAATCGTCTTCTTCGTTCTTTCTGATCTTTTGAGTGATTGCTTATGTGTGGTTACTATTGCTTGCTTACGGTAGATTGACCGGAGTGTGACGAGTAGAACTATCAAGAGTTATGAGTGTGAATCATCTTCATCAACATTGCAGGCAAGTAACACTTTGATCATACTTCCTACTACCCAGTTTTATTGCATTAGATCAATCCTCACACATTGCATGATTAGGATCTAATTAAATTGTGGGTTTGGGAAGTAGTTGAGGTAGTACCTATTACCTGTTATATTATCAAACCTTTGGGAGTTACTTCTACGTTTGCTTACTATTGCCATGCTATGCTAGTAGACGTGGATTGGGTGAGTGATATCCATGACAGATGTGAGTTTGTTAATTAATGGTTTATCTAAGGTGGCAACTTAAACACACATCTGGGTGGATTGAGGTATCTGGGTATTCCAGGATTGCCTGTTTTTTTATGGACCGTCACCCAGGCTCAAAGGGATCATGAGATTTTTCATACTAGAAACTTCCGTGTGCAGTCACAAACTATTATGGGCTCTAGCATAGTTGATTAAGTCATGCGAACTCTTATAGGGTAGACTAGCAGATGTAGGGGAAAGTAGGTGTAATGGTCTATCCATCGTAAGGTGCTAGTGCTTCTGAAAGACTGTGTCTCGGTCATCCGTTTTTCAAACACCATGTAGTGCGAGAAATCCAACGGAGGCGATCGAGTCTTGTGGGGAAAAGTGCGCAAACCTCTGCAGAGTGTATAAACTAATCATGATTAGCCGTGTCCCCGGTTATGGACATCTTGAGTATCTAGTACCTGGATTATCATGTGAATCTCATCACGTTACTTTAAATGAATATTGTTGGGTTTTAATGATGTTACTTAATTGGGATTGAGAAAGCTGTCAACCATTCTCAATGTTCAACAACCACCATGATAGTTAAATAAAATTTATTCCTTTGTAGTAGGGAAAAATTGGCTTTTCGCAAAAACATTATAACCATAGAGCCTTTCCACCAGCCAAATATGCATGTAGTGATAGCCTTAAATCATCATTATCCTCTGGTGTGAATTTGCCAGTGCATTCAATGTACTGACCCTTTGTGGCTGCAACGTCTCATGTTGCAGGATATCTTACGACGAGTAAGTGATACGTTAGGATTACGATTTCTACACTCAACTTTGTCGTTGGTGTTGATGGGAATCCACAACCTTGTTACTTCCGCTATTTGGATTGAGGTAATAGTATTTACGTTATTTTATACATGTGATTTACCTCTGTTATAAATCCTCGAGTACTGTGTGTGTCAGCATACCAATCCAGGGATGACACTTAAGCACAGAGACTTGATCCATTCGGGTCGGGTCGCTACAAGATGGTATTAGAGCACATGTTGACTGTAGGACGTGACCCTAGAAACTGGCAAGCCCATAGCAAAGATTTTTCTCTACAACTTTCCCTTTCAAAAAGATCTTTTACCTCTCTTCTCTTCTGAGCTTATTCAAATATTACATTTAGTGAGACCATACCCCTTTCCCCTTTTGACTACACGAAGTTTCGGCTGATGAGACCACTTCAAGAAGTACAAGATATCGGACAACTGAGACCATTCGGAATGAAGAGGATTTTACCATACATTATAATAATGGAAACTGCAACGGTTGAAGACTCCAAAGACTAGGAGAATTTGAAGGCCCTGTACAATTTCTAGATTTGTATGACCTAGGAAGGCACCCCTTATGGAACTTGGCAGACTATGGAAGTTGTCAATACCCGAGATCAAGGTGTATCGAAGAAAGACTGAAACAAGGAGCATGAGAACTTGATGTTTTCCGAATCGTCTTCTTCATTCTTTCTGATCTTTTGAGTGATTGCTTATGTGTGGTTACTATTGCTTGCTTACGGTAGATTGACCGGAGTGTGACGAGTAGAACTATCAAGAGTTATGAGTGCGAATCATCTTCATCAACATTGCAGGCAAGTAACACTTTGATCATACTTCCTACTATCCAGTTTTATTGCATTAGATCAACCCTCACACATTGCATGATTAGGATCTAATTAAATTGTGGGTTTGGGAAGTAGTTGAGGTAGTACCTATTACCTGTTATATTATCAAACCTTTGGGAGTTACTTCTACGTTTGCTTACTATTGCCATGCTATGCTAGTAGACGTGGATTGGGTGAGTGATATCCATGACAGATGTGAGTTTGTTAATTAATGGTTTATTTAAGGTGGCAACTTAAACACACATCTGGGTGGATTGAGGTACCTAGGTATTCCAGGATTGCCTTTTTTTTATGGACCATCACCCAGGCTCAAAGGGATTATGAGATTTTTCATACTAAAAACTTCCGTGTGCAGCCACAAGCTATTATGGGCTCTAGCATAGTTGATTAAGTCGTGCGAACTCTTATATGGTAGACTAGCAGATGTAGGGGAAAGTAGGTGTAACGGTCTATCCATCGTAAGGTGCTAGCGCTTCTGAAAGACTGTGTCTCGGTCATCCGTTTCTCAAACACCATGTAGTGCGAGAAATCCAACGGAGGCGATCGAGTCTTGTGGGGAAAAGTGCGCAAACCTCTGCAGAGTGTATAAACTAATCATGATTAGCCGTGTCCCCGGTTATGGACATCTTGAGTATCTAGTACCTGGATTATCATGTGAATCTCATCACGTTACTTTAAATGAATATTGTTGGGTTTTAGTGATGTTACTTAATTGGGATTGAGAAAGTTGTCAACCATTCTCAATGTTCAACAACCACCATGATAGTTAAATAAAATTTATTCCTTTGCAGTAGGGAAAAATTGGCTTTTCGCAAAAACATTATAACCATAGAGCCTTTCCACCAGCCAAATATGCATGTAGTGATAGCCTTAAATCATCATTATCCTCTGGTGTGAATTTGCCAGTACATTCAATGTACTGACCCTTTGTGGCTGCAACGTCTCATGTTGCAGGATATCTTACGACGAGTAAGTGTGATATGTTAGGGTTACGATTTCTACACTCAACTTTGCCGTTGCTGTTGATGGGAATCCACAACCTTGTTACTTCCGCTATTTGGATTGAGGTAATAGTATTTACGTTATTTTATACATGTGATTTACCTCTGTTATAAATCATCGGGTACTGTGTGTGTCAGCATACCGATCCAGGGATGACACTTAAGCACAGAGACTTGATCCATTCGGGTCGGTTCGCTACACTGGGCCACTACCCAGACCACTCACCTAAGCCTAACATCAAAAGACAGAAGCCCCAGCCGAGCCACATACCGGGTCTGGGGTACAAACCGGTCCGACGCACTCGTGTGTTGTCGCCGCCATCTTCCACAGGTTCGTCTTCAGAGCAAATATTAAGGCTTCTACCTTGTCTGGCCACTCAGTCATCGACGTCACCACGACACCAAACAGTTTCGTCCTCCTGCGTGAGTCCATCGCCACACATCCTATGCCAAGCCCCAAGGGACCTCCTATTGAGCGCCGCAAAATCCTATTTAGCGCTTGTTGCGCTGCTGATTGGTAAATTAGTAAATGGCGCAACCCTTTACCTCTCCCCACTTGAGCGCCACAAATCCAATTTAGCGTTTGTTGCACCACTTATTCATAAATTGGTAAACGGCGCAACCTCCATCCCACTCCCCCCCCCCCCCCCACACACACACACCCAGCGTACACATGTTTCTATAGTAAGTCATCCCATCATGATAGCGCTTTTATACACCAGTTCAGTTTCTTTCTACTCCTATAAATAAATGTGAGACGTTTTAGGTCACAAAAGTTAGGCAAATGTGATCACCACAGAAGTGATGGCGATGAGAGATGGACTTGCTTTGGCTAATTTCTTGGATTCAATCGAGTAGAGGTAGACTCGAACTCCCTAAAGAGCATTAACTATTTCACTACACAAACGAGACGATGGGACTCGAAGCAGGAATCTTTACGGAATGCATATATATTAGTTCTTTGATGGGGAAGGTCATTTCTAAGAATTATTATCGTTTTTGTAATCAAGCTGCTCATGTGCTAGTGAACTTTGATTATTGTAACAAGTCTTTTTTTAGTTGGTTGACCGAGCCACCTGACTCTGTGGTCAGTAAGCTCGTAGATTATGTAAACATATTTGAATCTTAATAAAATTGATCATGATGGCCTTCCTTAAAAAAAAGTAGTGATCCAAACGTTTTACATTTGTTTACACAGAGACTACTTTTTTGTGGGGGTTTCACCCTTTTTTTATATTTTTTGGTTTTCTTCTTTTAGTTTTATTTATTCTTCACTTTTGTTTTTTCTCATGATTTTTTCTTGCGGTTTATGAACATCTTTAAATCCATGAAGTTTATCAATTTTTGTGAACTTTTGAAATTCGTGAACTTTTTTTCCAAATTCATGAAGCTTTTCCAAATCCGTGTATTTTTTTAAAAAAATACCATTTTTTCCAAATTTACAGAATTTTTCAAATACGTGAACCATTCCCACATTCATGAAAGTTTTTCAAATTCATTAACTTTTTAAAAGTCCGCTAACTGTTTTATACATAATCATGGACTTTTTTCAAATACGTGAACTTTTTTATTTCATAAACTTTTTTCAAAATCTGGGCTTTTTGAAAGTCAATGGTCAATCGGTCAATCTGTTGAATGGGCGAACAAAGGCAACATTTAAGCGCTAAATACATCTTTTTATAGCGTGCGGACATCTCCTCTCGCTTTATTAGTCCCAGTGGGATGTCGGCTCATTCCTCCCGCCCCCACCGGTTTTGGGACCTAGTTTTCCGGTTTCTGTGTGTGTGTTTTTAACCGGTTCTCTTTCGTTTTCCAGTTTTTTTATTTTCTTTCTATTTGCCTTTTCTTTTTTGTTTTTGTTTATGCACTTTTCTATTTTTCCTTTTTATTATTTTATTTCCATTTTTCAAAATCGATGTTTTTGAAAATTCAATAAACTTTTACTTTTTACTTTTTTATTAAATTTCTGATTATTTTTGTGTTTGTACTTTTTTTCTAAATCCATAAATATTTTTTAAATTCATGATCTTTTTGGTGATATTTTCGGTTTTCATTCAGAAAATACTTATTTTAAAAAAAACTCAATGATTGACCGATCAATTGGTCAACCGTGGCCGGTCAAATGCAATCGAGCGACAAGGGAAACTGGTCAACCTCGAACGAACGAGACCGCTTAAATTTTCTCATGAACGAATGATTAAGCTGCTCGCCGGCCCACCAATGGGGGTGCGTGAGCACCAGAGAATAGTTCGGGCGCTTAAGCCGCCGAACAGGAGCCCTCAAAGAAGGAGGCAACGAGCAACCATGTCTTAAAGAATGTTCATTGTGTATTACGTTGATGAGCCGACCTGCGCCCACAAGGAGCCCTCAAAGAAGGGGGCAACGGTCGACCGTGTCTTAACGAACAGGAACCAAATAATGAATTTCTCAACAATTTTTATTTAATAAAATATATTTTTACACATGAAGATATTTATAAATGGACAAACATCTTTGAAAATGATGAACACTTTTTAAAATGGAATAATTTATTAAAAAATGTTGATCGCTTTTTAGAAATGAGTGAACATTTTCAAAACTATATGAACACATTTTCAAAATATGTTCACCATGTAGTTTGAAAAATATGGATCATGTCTTAAAGAATGTTCATTGTGTATCTTTTAAACCACCGCAGAAACAAAATTAAATATATTTTTACAAATGTAAAAGGGCAACATAGAAACAATGCAACAAAGAGGAATAAAGGAAGAAGAGAAAAAAGTAATAGAAAATTGATAAAACTGAAGAAAAACGAGTGAAAACCTAAGAAAAAGGAACAAAAACCTATAAAAACGAAAAGAAGAAACTCGATCAATATTTCTAGGTCGTGCTATATAGCGGGCAATCACCCATGGACGCCATTCGTGGGTTAAGCTCAATACTGGGCGCATCTAATCTTCTCTGGGGTTTTTTATTATGTATTTTTTATTTTCTTTTTCCCTTTCCGTTTCATGTTTTCTGCTTTATTTTTATTTTATCTTTCTATTAAATTCTTTTCTAATTTCCTGTTTGTTCTTCTTTTTTTATTTTCCTCATTTCCCCATTTTCTGTCCTTTTTTTTCTGGTTTTCCCTCTGTCTTTTCTTTTGGGTTTTCTTGCTTTTAGTTATAGTTTTACCCTTTCAATTTCTTTTTACCATTTTATTTTGCATCTTTATTTTTGAAAAATACTTTAACATTTTTATTAAATTCGAACAATTGAAATATTGTAAGAATATGTTAAAAATCATTAGTAATTTAAACTTACTGGAGCAATTTCGAAAACATGTGAACATTTTTAAATAGATGAACATGTTTCAAAAAGGGTGGTGACCATTTCCTAATAGACGACATTTCAAAGAGAAATACATGTGTTCAATAGGCCGCATTGGGTTGGGCCATTTAAGCTGCATGTGGTCGACCGGTGGCCCATCAAGCTCTATGGCCGGCGGTTGGCACTGTCCTGCCCACACAGAGCGGTACATCAAGTTCTGAGTGTTACTTTGGAGTTTCTTGGACCTTGGATCCAAAGCAATGTATCTGTCATTTAAAAAAATGTATCTGTAATGGCTTTGAGTGTGAATAAAGTTACGGCTGTTTGTAAAAAAAATATTTCTTCTCATTAAATTAGGTGGGAAATGTTCAAAATAATGTGAGGCTGAGAATGGGATGTCAAAGAGGAATGGGCTAGATTTTTGCCCATCAACTAATGCGCCTGATTCCCCTAAAAAAAGACTAATGTGCCTGATTCACCTGTCAAAAAGAGAGACTAATGTGCCTGATTCAGATTGACTTATTACAATTGAGATTCAAATGGTCTCATCGGGTTCATAACAATGAAAGTGGAGCTAAATGATTTATTTATTCCTTCCATAGATGTAGTTTGAACGGCAGATTAAGCTGCTAACACTGTATAATCTACCATATCACTAAGCTCCCTAGGATTAGAGACTTCTCATTTGATTGAGGTCACCAATTTGAAATTGGGTCACCGATTTTGACCGGGTCAACAATCTCTCCCAGAATTCTTTTATTTCACTAATTTTGGAGCTCTCTCATTCCATTAAAAAAATTCAATGTTGGATTTGGTTTAAGATTTTGACCGAGTCAATAACTTTTCAAAACAATCGGAAGCACGATACCAACCTCACGCACCCTCTCATCATCTAAAAAAGAAGCTTCAACATGTGATACTGTAGCACCAATATAATACATGCAGCCACAGATGCAGAAAATTTCCCCATGTAGGTATGAGTTGATTACCCGACAACACAAAATTACACCACGAAAGGCCCATCAAAACATCGCATTATATGAATAAAAAAGAAAACACACTCCATCAACTTCCCCACCAAACAAACCAAATACTCCATATTTTCCAAAATATAAGGTGTATCAGTTTATTGAAAAGTCAAATTCCTTCAACTTTGACGACGTCGTGAGCCAAAAATATCGACATGCACAATACTAAATAGATAAAATATGAAAATTTCATTTCATGAATCTAAAATTCCAATTTGATATTATGGATACCGATATATTTCTACACAAGTGTGGTCAAACTTACAGAGATTTGGCTTTTCGAAAAATCAATACACCTTATATTTGGAAATAGATGGAGAATTTTTTTAATAAAAAACCCAACAACATCTATTACGCAGCAAAGCGCGTCCAACCCTTCAGTAAGAACCAAAGCTTTTAGCTGCACCAACGGTTGGTTGCCAACATGACCAGATAAAATCAGATACTTGTGTCCCCTAAAAAAATCAGATACTTGTGTCCCCTCAAAAAAAAATCAGATACTTTTGAATATTTTTTTGTCTTTCTTATTTCTCATAGGCGATTCTCCTTTTTTGTGCGAGTATGTTTTTGCTCCTGGATTACAAGCTTTTAAGAATCACATGTGAAGGCAAAGCAGAATCCTTCCTAAATAGGAGCTCAAAGGAATGGTCTCGGCTGGGAGATCCTATGCAAAACCAGCAAGCATGATGTATGGGATGGGAGATCAATGAGCTAGCACGCAGGACGCTCATGAAAAGCACCCATGCTTCTCCTCCGGCTATATGCCTGACATGTGGATATCTTGCTGCGCATACCGGGAAGAGCTGGGGCCATGCAGACGTGAAATCGGGCGACAGCGGCACGACCGCTCCGGGGACCAGGTTCAGTGCGTGGCCGCGACGGCGACGGCGACGGCCTCCAAGGACCAAGAAGATGATGATGATATGATGGGCTCAAAGACGTACGGGCCATTATTCGCCCCTCTCTACGCTTCTGATGATAGTACCACCACCATCCTAACGAACTTTGCAGTGCCGCTGCGTACGCTTCATTCATACTGCAATCATGGGCCTAGGATGGCTCCGAGACTCCGATCGAGCCCTTTGCAGATGGGCGCACACACAATAAAGGCTAGCGCTGGGCACACTTCGTTGAGAGGTCCATGTTGGATTCTTTCCAGCCGCTAGCAATCTATGATTCTTTTTCCCTTCGAAAATGAACATGCATCTTCGTATCAAGTATGATGAACAAAATCAGCTCCTTTTACTTCAACAAAAGGTCCGTTTATCTTATGTGATGATGGCACCGCAGCCCGCAGGGGTTGCTTGCTTGCTTGCTTCATCATCCACTCAAGTACAAGCAGCCAATCACGCTCATGATCGAGGATATCGCTAACGCATGCATGCACCACTGGACCGGCCGGGATCAACTACTACTACAAAGCTAGCCAGGCACACGCCAACAAACAAACAAGCTTACTACGTACTCACTAATTAATCTCTCGGCTTGCGCCGTGGACCTGCCTGCCCCCGGTGTGGTGCATGCGTAGCTTTCGTTGCTACTTGGATGACAGGTTCCACTCACCGGTCCATTTGGAGCGACTGCTGTTTCCTGGTCTCTATCCTGTCATGTGCCTGGCATGTGATCCATGATGGGTACGTGGATAAAAGCTTGGAGTACTTATGATTAGGTGATGGACACTTCCATCTCATCCCGATACCTAGCCGTAACTTTCTTAATCATAGCGTCAACAAACGTCCTATACTGTATTAAATTAGGGAGGGAGTAGTATTTTGTAACACCACACAGACAGCGTCTACTGAAGACCGTATCCGAGTTGCGGAGCTTAATGATTGTCGAAATCGCCATGAACCTCTCGCTGTTCTATTGACGAGGATGTCGCCTCCCACTAAACAAATAATTTCTATTAATGAGACAGCGAGGCGTCGAATCTGAAGTCTGATCTTTTGTCCGCCACCTTCCTAACCATCCATCCGCGGGTT
The DNA here is from genome assembly GCF_056163025.1 of Triticum urartu. Classification (NCBI taxonomy): domain Eukaryota; kingdom Viridiplantae; phylum Streptophyta; class Magnoliopsida; order Poales; family Poaceae; genus Triticum; species Triticum urartu. Next base: position 556,433,634 of record NC_141879.1, read on the forward strand.
TGTTATTTGGGCAACACATATTTCATTATCGTTGCTCCCGAGAGGATAACTGAAGTGACATCTCTGCTAATCGTCTTGAATATATGATTGCATCGCGAGTTTCTACCACTGACAATGATTGCCCTGGAAGGCTGGAATGCAGAAGTAAGAACTGATGTGCACGGCAACGAGCTCCTTCCTTGCACATGACGATGTGCCACTTCTCGCAAGTTCCACAGCAGCATTCTTAATTCAGCTGCCATAGATGGATCATGGATGATCAGGAGGCCGCAGGGAATGGGAAACACTGCTGGAGAGTTGAGAGAAACAGTTTTCCAAGTACAAAATCTGTCTCATCTTTCGCCAGGGAACAACTCAATTAATCCAAGGCTCATGCATGCATGCATGCAAATTATTGTGCAATAGTTAAAGGGCTTCTGCTTCTCATTCAGCCTGGTTTTCAGAGTCATGCACCAGTGGAAGAACGTGACTTTCTTGTTGCAAAACAGTGACCCGTACTACTGAAAACCCTTGTTTTATCCATGAGAGTTAAATATAGGTCAGGCATTATTATTCCCCCCTCTTCTTCTCCATATGTTTATAATTATTGCCGACCTGAATTTTGGGATCGGCATTGTGACTGTTGAACAAAAAACATAAACAATAATGAAATGTCAGCGTCAGTCATAGTCTATCTAACCATGCCACTGCCACGGCTGAACCCTAAGAAAAGTCACGATATCATGTACATGTCCCTAGCACACAATTGCTGGGTGGTGACGGTGCAGCCATTGCTCGGGACGTCAGGATCAGGGCCAGGGCGAGCGCTTACGTACAACAAAATTAGAGAAGTACTGCTGGCTAGCCACTGTTAGCTGTTAGGCACCAAACCGCCCGGCCCTCCTGCATTGCATGCGTCCTACCTGCCGTCTCCCCCATTGGTTGAAGGTCCAATTTTGTGTCTGAAAACGCCAACCTAGCTAGCTATCTCCTTGTCTGAACAGCTTGAGCCGCTTATTAACTTGCTAGCACCGTAGGCACCTTCACATCTGTCTCTACAACGGTAAGCACGCCATGTTTTGGTCTAGGCTTGCTGTTCCTCTAAGCAAGGAGCAGTGGAGGGTACTGCATGCCCAACCTAGGAGATGAGCTGAAATGACTTTCAGATTAGCGCCCGAAACGAGCTAAGGCGTACGTACTCTATCATCATGGCCTCATGGACCTGCTGATCCGCAAGGACCTAATAATGCGGTGCAGGATTGGGTCACATGGGCTCCCTCTCCATTTTTATGCATACGAGAGGAGAGACTGGTGCAGAGGCTTTGCTGCAATTACTACTACTGCATACATGCATGAAGCAACGAAGGATTTTATCCTATTTTTGCCGGGCCGCGCCACATGCCTGCCTCTCCGGGGGACCAGGACACGGTAGAACTAAAGCAGATGACAAGGAACAATATTGGTACATCTCCCTTGTCATGATCTCATCCATCCATGTGTAGTATATATCCAAGTGTACTCTAAAATAACCATCGGAAAATCACCGAATTAATGTCCAATGCATTCTTCTAGCTGCATTCATTGGCTGAACAGAGCCTGGGGATGGCCTTGGCTGATTATCTTGGTGCAGCAAGGCGATGTAGTATGTACATGTGGATTAGGGTTAGGTACTCCTAGATAGATGCACAGTGGTGCTGCATGCCCTCTGGCCGTCGGTCAATGATTGGTGGCGTGATGGACGTGGACCAGCCAGCAGTGGCTTGGAAGCAGCAGGAGCTCTAGCGCCCTAGCTTCTGCTTCACCGCCGGCTGGCGCCCAAATAATGGGGGCTCGCCATCTATCTTGGGACCGTCCGTCTTTTGGCAACCTACCCGAGGGAAGATTTGCGCACACTCGATCCGGCCGGTCCACACTCCACACCACCCTACCAACGAGACCAGTACGCTCCTGCGCTGTTCGTTCGTTCGTTGGGGATCGATGATGGATGGAGGGCTCGTCTACGTGCCTAGCTACTACGAGTAGTAGCTTATTATTAGCTTAGGTCTCATCCTATCCTACTGCGTGGTGCGCACCTCCATCCATCATTTGCCAACGATCGGTTACTGCCCCGGTCGGAAGCTTTCCGTCGGTGTCTACGCATCAGCCGCTGTCTGTCACGGCAGGCGCCCGACACGGTCCAACGCCGGCGGAGAACGAAATAACGAACAGGCGCCCGAGATCGACGGAGGCGCGGGTGGAGCCGCCAACCGCGAGCGGCGACGGGGACGGCCGGACGTACGTACGCGGCCAATGATGGACGACGACGGCGGCGGCGGTCACAGGCAGGCAGTAGCCACGCCGCCCCATCACCCATCCGGCCGCGGGCGCATGCACGTCGCGCCACACGGCATGCGGAACACATGCGGGATCGGCGGGGCGGGGGGCCCGGCGTTCCCCCCGCGGCCCGGGCAGGCGAGGCGGGAACGTGGCGCGTGTCCCCTCGCCTTCCGCGGGCCAGAGAGAGCAGCCTCCGATCTGGTGTCCGTCAGAGGGCCGCCCGCGTAACCTGCGCGCGGCTTGCGGCGCACATGGCACGCCGTCGTCGGCACTCGGCACTGCTACTGCTATCGGACGCCGCGACGTCCCGTCGGCCCTGACGCTCCGCCTGCCCGCCCGGCGACTCGTCCCGTCGGCTCTGCGCTCTGGGTATGTCATCGTCTCGTTACGCCAACCAAAGGCTGCGGCGCGCGGCTGGCTGCTTGCTGCTGGCGGCCTGGTGGACGAGTGGCGACGCAGCCCGGCAGGGCAGGTCCGTGACTCCCATCTGTGGATCTTACCGGTCACGGCAGCGTGTCAGGAGGGCTGGCTGGCTGCTCATCTGATCCAAACCCAGCCTCCTTCCCGACGTGGTACTACCACTACGTGACTTCCTTTCCTTTTTCATAAAGAATGAACTTCGTAGTACTACCACTACGTGCTATGTTTGTTTGGTTCTCCAAGAGAAAACCGAATCATCTCACAATATGAAACTTTTTAAACAACAAGTGGCCGCTTCATGTCTAGCTAGAGGCAACTCCAACGCGGATCATCATAGTGGACATTACCAAATGTTTGCGGACGTCGGCCATTCAACCATATCCACCAAATGACCGCCCCTTGTCGAATGGAGAGATGGGAGAGAAGGGAGGAAGAGCGGGAAATAGGTTTGTGGCGGGGTCCAAGGCTGGGTTCGTGGCATCTGCGGATGTCCGGACTCCCCTAAAACTCCCCTCGATTAGATGCCGATTTGTGGGATTTCAGGTGTCCGCACCAGATCACTGACATTTGATAAATAGCATTGGATGGTTAAAAGTGTCCAGACCATCTACTCCAGACAATTTGGTACCCACGTTCGAGTTTCCCTTCCTTAAGAGCTTCTTTGGACTGCAGAAATTTGGAAATGTAGGAACATGAAAAACATAGTATTAAGACGACATGTTCTATGAATTTTACATGATTTCAAAACACACACAAAATTATAATATCTGTCTTTCGATGGTGCACAGGAAATAAACACAGGAATTAAGAGGATTAAGGAGAGAGAGAGTACAGAGAGATAGAGGGAAAGTGCATTGCACTTCTCATAGAAAGAATAAAATGAAGTTTGAGCCTATGTTTAGACTCCAGTGGAATTGAAGGATAGGGACGAATTACATAGAATTTTCATGAACAAATTCCTATAATCTAAAGGACTTCCATAGTAAAAAAAGTCTATGCATATGAAATCCTATAGAATTTTTGTGAAAATCCTTCAATCCAAAGAAAGCCTAAATGGAATTGAGACTACTCTGATATATTTTTCCCAAGAGGAAGTGAGCCGCTCTAAAAAAAGGTGGAAAGGCTAGAGAACTACAGGAAGGTATAGAGAATACTCCCCTTGTAAAGAAATATAAGATCGTTTAGATCACTGCTTTAGTGATCTAAACGCTCGTATATTTCTTTACGAAGGGAGTACTCAATGAGAAAGAAAATAAAGACCAGTCATAATTTAATTTACACCTCGGTATAGCATGCTAATTGTTTCTACACAATGTCATCCGTTGCAATGTACGCAAAGTCAAGCATGGCAGAGACTGACAGTGTCCCGGCTAAGGGGCCTCTTACCATGTCGACTCCCGGCCTGGTGGGCCGAGCTGAAGACCCCTTGTCGGTTCCATCCTAGGCTGCATAGGGCAGTCTATGACACATACAAGGAAGATTCTAGTAGACTTGACATCGATAAGACGTTGGATTTGTGGAGGACTCTACCTCCTCGTATGTAGCCGACTAGGATCTTGTACCCTAGCCCCCTCCCCCCCATGGCATCATATATAAAGCGAGGAGCCCAGCTCGTAGAGATCGTATTCAATCTCTTGGTAGTTCACATGTACTCTGTACACACTCCAACGTAATAAGGCACAAGAAGGATGTATGGTTTTATCTCCTCAGAGAGCCTAAACCTAGGTAAAATCCGGTGTCCTTGTTACCATCGTCTCTAGACGCCTAGCTTAGGATCCCTTACCTAGAGATCTGTTGGATTTTCCCATGACCAAGACTTTGTTGAAAATGTGGTGATCTCGATCCTTCCACACATTCCAGGGCATATATAACCTTATCGAATATTAGTTGATGTTTCAAGTCACAACCTTCTGCATTCAAATTTTTTAGGACCTCGAGGGAGGAGAAGTCATGCGCCTGTGCGAGGGGAACTCAATTCCCTATACTCCTTAGGCTCTTCCCAGTGTGATACGTCTCCGTCGTATCTACTTTTCCAAACACTTTTGCCCTTGTTTTGGACTCTAACTTGCATGATTTGAATGAAACTAACCCGGACTGACGCTGTTTTCAGCAGAATTGCTATGGTGTTATTTATGTGCAGAAGCAAAAGTTCTCGAAATGACCTGAAACTTCACGGAAAAACTTTTCAGAAATAATAAAAAATCCTTGCAAAAGATGAAGGCTAAGGGGCCCACCATCTGTCCACGAGGGTGGGGGCGCGCCCCCCTACCTCGTGGGCCCCCGGGAGCTCCTCTGACCTCAACTCCAACTCTATATATTTGGTTTCGGGGAGAAAAAAATCAGGGAGAAGGATTCATCACGTTTTACGATATAGAGCCGCCGCCAAGCCCAAAAACCTCTTGGGAGGGCTGATCTGGAGTCCGTTCGGGGCTCCGGAGAGGGGAATCCGTCGCCATCGTCATCATCAACCATCCTCCATCGCCAATTTCATGATGCTCACCGCCGTGCGTGAGTAATTCCATCGTAGGCTTGCTGGACGGTGATGGGTTGGATGGGATCTATCATGTAATCGAGTTAGTTTTGTTAGGGTTTGATCCCTAGTATCCACTATGTTCTGAGATTGATATTGCTATGACTTTGCTATGCTTAATGCTTGTCACTAGGGCCTGGGTGCCATGATTTCAGATCTGAATCTATTATGTTTTCATAAATATAGGAGAGTTCTTGATCCTATCTTGCAAGTCTATAGTCACCTATTATGTGTTATGATCCGTTAACCCCGAAGTGACAATAATCGGGATACTTACCGGTGATGACCATAGTTTGAGGAGTTCATGTATTCACTATGTGCTAATGCTTTGTTCCGATACTCTATTAAAAGGAGGCCTTAATATCCCTTAGTTTCCGTTAGGACCACGCTGCCACGGGAGGGTAGGACAAAAGATGTCATGCAAGTTATTTTCCATAGGCCGAAATCACTGTTCTGACCTTGTCAGCATTTATAGTCACAAACTGAACTCGACGAGAAAGTATTTCGCGATTTGACCCTTTTAGAAACGCAGGGTCCACGTCGTTTCCACCCAACATAGAAACGCTGAGCAAGCTAGCGTTCCCTGCCAACACGCAAACGCCGAGGCAGCTAGCATTTCTGCCCTGGCCCACAGTCAGTCTGAACCCGCTGTTTTCGCTGACGTGGCACGCTTGAAACGCCAAGGTCCTTGTCCTTTCTGACCAGGATTAAGTAACGCGCGCGGGCCGCGGGGGCCTAACCCAGCCCACTCGCAGTCGCAGCCCCAGTCGAGCAGTTCTTTCCAGGACGAACTGGCGGCCGCCCCCTCTCTCTTCTTCACCAAATCTCCCCCAGATCTGCTATTTTGATCATCAAAACGAGTAGATCGGAGCATCCCCGAGTTGCTTGAGGTATTCTCTTCCCAATCCTCCATTTATTTTCAGTCAAGATTGGCTATTGTAGATGCATTTTTTCAAACATGGTGGAACCCTAAGATGAGTTATTAATGATTTGTTTGATGAATATTTCGGTTACGTTATGTTTAGAAAGAAGACATATACTCCTTGTGTTTAAGTATTCTTAGTTAACTTGTTTATTATTGGATTTAGAGAGAGACCATTTTTTGGATTAGGTTGAGCCTATTATTTGTTAATAATTAGTTGTGATAGATTCTTTAGGATAAAATAGATTGAAAAGAATTGGTGTTGGTAATGTCGTTCGTGATTTGTATCTTTGGGATAATTTGTAGTAGTTCTCACACAATTTTGTATATGATGCGGTCATAATTTTAAGCATATATCATAACAAATCCATTGACCTTATTTTGTAGGATGTTTGAGCCGGATAAATATCCCGGCCTTGATGATTATTACAAGGAGAAGCATCGTGCTGTGCTAGTGGAAAGAGGGGAGGTAATTATGTATCTACATTGTTGATTATCATATTGTGAGTAGTTTAGAGAAGTATATAAATTGTGCGTGTGTTATTTGTAGGTTCCTCCAGTACTTCGTTTGAGAGGCCACAACCCACGTGAGTCCTTGAGGTATGACCATCGCTACGAGCCTTATTTTAGAAGAATGGATCTTCTCCAGTTTGTGCTCAACTTTAAAGGCACACCACCATGGCTGAACTCGACGGCCATTACCGCCCTTACGGACCGTTGGAGACCGGAGACGCACTCTTTTCACCTTGCTCTTGGTGAGATGACCGTCACTTTGGAGGATATTGCGATGATCTCCGGTCTTCCGATCGAGGGCAGGGCTCTTACTGGGAAGGTGAGGTCTGAGGGGTGGCGACAAAGGGTTGCAGGTTTGGTTGGTGTTGAACCTCCCCCGTGGATTCATGAAACAAAGAAGGATCCTAGGCCATCTGGTGTTTTATTCTCGTGGCTACAAGAACATTTTTATGAGTGCCCAGAGAATGCCAGTCCGGCTGTTGTGGAGAGGTACGCCAGGGCTTACTTATGGAATCTTTTGACCCAAGTGGTGTTTCCTGACGGCACGGGAGACATAGCCTCGTGGATGTTCTTGGACCCTCTTCATAACTGGGATGTCAAGTGGAGTTGGGGGTCGGCGGCACTAGCCTTCTTGTACCGTCAGGTAATGATAATTTGATGCATTCTCGTTATATGAAAGAGATTTTTGCCTGTGATTGTTTAATGTGTGTACAAATGTGCAGTTGGATGGAGCATGTATGAGGAGTAAGCCGAAATCTTGTCTTGGTGGTTTTGTTTGGGCCCTACAGATTTGGATGTGGGAGCGTATCCCTGTGGGCCGTAACTTCACCATTGCTCCGGAAGAACCTTGGGAGTGGCCTTTTGACGGGGATGAGGAGCGATATCCCACTATCGCATACACGTGGGCTAATGTCCAAGTGTCGAGTATCGCCGCCATGGGGCGGTACAAGGCATACATAAGCGAGCTTGACATGCTTACTTACAACCAGGTAATTATCAAATCCCTTGCCATCATTACAGTTTTTTTGTTGTGCATGAGCTAGTGACATGTTGTGATGTAGGTTAATTGGAGGCCGTACATGGTACTTAGGCAGTTCCCTTTGAGCAATATGTGCCTTCATGACCAACATCTTTGGTGTGTGCGTTGCCCCATGATATGCTTTTTTGCGGTGGAGTGGCATCTTCCACATCGTGTTTCGAAGCAATTTGGAGTACAACAACGCACCCCACCGAAGTATGTTGGGACAAGTGTGGTGCTACATAGGTGAGAGTTTCTTGTACCATATGTTGATCAATGTGTAACCACGGAAAAATGAAAATGATGCCGATACTTCTCATGCTTTGTAGGACGAGCCGGCAACACAACAAGAATGTCATTAATTGGGAGGATCACCATCTTATGTGGGTGGACATGTGGAATGCTCAGAGGAATGCCTGAGTTGAAGATGATCACACACCTGACAACGACGAGGGGGCATATTTAAGGCATTTGGAGTGGCTTCGCAAAGAGTACAGAGTTATCCTTAAGGGTGCTTGGACTCGTGCCGATTGCTTGGAAGTAATGCCAAGTGAGGCTGCTGATGGTGCATTCAACAACTTTATTAGGGAGTGTTGGAAATATGCCCTAGAGGCAATAATAAATTAGTTATTATTATATTTCATTGTTCATGATAATCGTTTATTATCCATGCTAGAATTGTATTGATAGGAAACTCAGATACATGTGTGGATACATAGACAACACCATGTCCCTAGTAAGCCTCTAGTTGACTAGCTCGTTGATCAATAGATGGTTACGGTTTCCTAACCATGGACATTGGATGTCGTTGATAACGGCATCACATCATTAGGAGAATGATGTGATGGACAAGACCCAATCCTAAGCCTAGCACAAGATCGTGTAGTTCGTTTGCTAAAGCTTTTCTAATGTCAAGTACCATTTCCTTAGACCATGAGATTGTGCAACTCCCGGATACCATAGGAGTGCTTTGGGTGTGCCAAACGTCACAACGTAACTAGGTGGCTATAAAGGTACACTACGGGTATCTCCGAAAGTGTCTGTTGGGTTGGCACGAATCGAGACTGGGATTTGTCACTCCGTGTAAACGGAGAGGTATCTCTGGGCCCACTCGGTAGGACATCATCATAATGTGCACAATGTGATCAAGGAGTTGATCACGGGATGATGTGTTATGGAACGAGTGAAGAGACTTGCCGGTAACGAGATTGAACAAGGTATCGGGATACCGACGATCGAATCTCGGGCAAGTATCGTACCGCTAGACAAAGGGAATTGAATACGGGATTGATTGAATCCTTGACATCGTGGTTCATTCGATGAGATCATCGTGGAGCATGTGGGAGCCAACATGGGTATCCAGATCCCGCTGTTGGTTATTGACTGGAGAGTTGTCTCGGCCATGTCTGCATGACTCCCGAACCCATAGGGTCTACACACTTAAGGTTCGATGACGCTAGGGTTATAGGGAAAGTATGTACGCGGTTACCGAATGTTGTTCGGAGTCCCGTATGAGATCCTGGACGTCACGAGGAGTTCCGGAATGGTCCGGAGGTAAAGATTGATATATAGGAAGTATGGTTTTGGCCACCGGAAGTGTTCCGGGCATCACACCGGGAGGGGCCACGGGCCCCGGAGGCATACATGGGCCAAGTGTGAGAAGGGACCAGCCCCTAGGTGGGCTGGGGCGCCTCCCCACCAAGGCCCATGCACCTGGAGAGAAGAGGGGGCAAACCCTAAGGGCAGATGGGCCCTAAGGCCCATGCCTGGTGCGCCTCCCTCTCCCCCCCCCCCACTTGGCCGCCACCCCAGATGGGGATCTAGGGCTGCCGCCACCCCTAGGGTGGAAACCCTAGGTGGGGGCGCAGCCCTCCCTCTCCCCCTATATATAGTGGAGGCAAAGGGGCAGCCCAACACATGAAGTTCCCCCCTGTTGGTGCAGCCCTACGCCTCTGCCCCTCGTCTCTCGTAGTGCTTGGCGAAGCCCTGCTGGAGTCCCGCGCATCTCCACCACCACCACGCTGTCGTGCTGCTGCTGGATGGAGTCTTCCCCAACCTCTCCTTCTCCCCTTGCTGGATCAAGGCGTAGGAGACGTCACCGGGCTGTACGTGTGTTGAACGCGGAGGTGCCGTCCGTTCGGCACTAGGATCATCGGTGATTTGGATCACGACGAGTACGACTCCATCAACCCCGTTCACTTGAACGCTTCCGCTTAGCGATCTATAAGGGTATGTAGATGCTCTCTCCTTCCCCTCGTTGCAAGATTACTCCATAGATTGATCTTGGTGATGCGTAGAAAATTTTAAATTTCTGCTACGATCCCCAACAGTGGCATCATGAGCTAGGTCTATGCGTAGTTTCTATGCACGAGTAGAACACAAAGCAGTTGTGGGCATTGATTTTATCAATTTACTTGCCGTTACTAGTCTTATCTTGATTCGGCGGCATCGTGGGATGAAGCGGCCCGGACCGACCTTACACGTACTCTTACGTGAGACTGGTTCCACCGACTGACATGCACTAGTTGCATAAGGTGGCTAGCGGGTGTCTGTCTCTCCCACTTTAGTCGGATCGGATTCGATGAAAAGGGTCCTTATGAAGGGTAAATAGAAATTGGCATATCACGTTGTGGTTTTCATGTAGGTAAGAAACGTTCTTGCTAGAAACCTATAGCAGCCATGTAAAATCTTGCAACAACAATTAGAGGACGTCTAACTTGTTTTTGCAGCATATGCCTTGTGATGTGATATGGCCAAAAGGATGTGATGAATGATATATGTGATGCATGAGATTGATCATGTTCTTGTAATAGGAATCACGACTTGCATGTCGATGAGTATGACAACCGGCAGGAGCCATAGGAGTTGTCTTAATTTATTTATGACCTGCGTGTCAACATAAATGTCATGTAATTACTTTACTTTATTGCTATAGCGTTAGCCATAGTAGTAGAACTAATAGATGACGAGACAACTTCAAGAAGACACGATGGTGGAGATCATGATGATGGAGATCATGGTGTCATGCCGGTGACAACGATGATCATGGAGCCCCGAAGATGGAGATCAAAAGGAGCAAAATGATATTGGCCATATCATGTCACTATTTGATTGCATGTGATGTTTATCATGTTTTACATCTTATTTGCTTAGAACGACGGTAGCTTAAATAAGATGATCCCTCACTAAAATTTCAAGAAAGTGTTCCCCCTAACTGTGCACCGTTGCGAAGGTTCATCGTTTCGAAGCACCACGTGATGATCGGGTGTGATAGATTCTAACGTTCGAATACAACGGGTGTAAGCCAGATTTACACACGCAATACACTTAGGTTGACTTGACGAGCCTAACATGTACAGACATGGCCTCGGAACACGGAAGACCGAAAGGTCGAACATGAGTCGTATAGAAGATACAATCAACATGAGATGTTCACCGTTGATGACTAGTCCGTCTCACGTGATGATCGGACACGGCCTAGTCGATTCGGATCATGTTTCACTTAGATGACTAGAGGGATGTCTATCTGAGTGGGAGTTCATTAAATAATTTGATTAGATGAACTCAATTATCATGAACATAGTCTAAATTGTCTTTGCAAATATGTTGTAGATGAATAGCTCACGTTGTAGCTCCCTATTTCAATACGTTCCTAAAGAAAGACCAAGTTGAAAGATATTGTAAGCAATGATGCGGACTAGGTCCGTAGTCCGAGGAGTGTCCTCACTGCTACACAGAAGGCTTACGTCTTTGATGCGCCGCTCGATGTGCAAACCCCTACAACGTCGTCTGTGGATGTTATGAACACCTAACATACACGTCCTGATGACTACTTGATAGTTTAGTGCACCATACTTTATGGCTTAGAATCGGGATTCCAATGACGTTTTGAATGGCATGAGACATATGAGATGTTCCAAGAGCTAAAATTGGGATTTCAGGCTCATGCCCGTGTTGATAGGTGTGAGACCTCTGACAAGTTCTTTTGCCAACAAGATGGAGGAGAATAGCTCAGCTAGTGAGCATGTGCTCAGAATGTCTGGGTACTACAATCACTTAAATCAAGTGGGAGTTAAACTTCCAGATAAGATAGTGATTGATAGAGTTCTCTAGCCACTATCACTAAGCTACTAGATCTTCGTGATGAACTATGACATGCAAGGGATGGAGTTGATCCCGGAGCTGTTCGCGGTGCTTAAGACCGCAAAAGATAGAAATCAAGAAGGAGCATCAAGTGTTGATGGTTTAACAAGACCACTGGTTTCAAGAAGGGCAAGGGCTAGAAGGGAAACTTCATGGATGGAAAACCAGTTGCCGCTCCAGTGAAGGAACCCAAGGTTGAACCCAAACCCGAGACTAAGTGCTTCTATTGTAAAGGGAACGGTCACTGGTAGCAGAATTACCCCAAATGCATGGTAGATAAGAAGGCTGGCAACTTCAACAAAATTTATACGTGTCATTAATGTGTACCTCACTAGTACTCCTGGTAGCACCTGGGTATTGGATACCGGTTCAGTTACTATTATTGGTGACTTGAAGCAAAAGCTACGGACTAAACGGAGACTAGCTAAGGGCGAGGTGACGATGTGTGTTGGAAGTGTTTCCAAAGTTGATGAGATCACCATCGCACGCTCCATCTGCCTTCGGGATTAGTATTGAACCTAGATAAATGTTATCAGGTGTCTACGTTGAGCATGAATATGATTAGATCATGTTCATTGCAATACGGTCATTCATTTAAGTTAGAGAATAATGGTTATTCTATTTACATGAATGATACCTTTCATGGTCATGCACCCTATGTGAATGGTTCATTGAATCTCGGTCGTGGTAATACACATGTTCACGCCAAAAAATGTAGAGTTAGTAATGATAGTACCACTTTCTTGTGGCACTGCCGCTTAGGTCATATTGGCGTAAGATGCATGAAGAAACTCCACGTCGATGGATGTTTGGAGTCACTTGATTTTGAATCGTTTGACACATGCGAGCCATGCCTCATGGGCAGGATGACTAAGACCCCGTTTTCAGCTACAATGAAATGGGCAAGTGACTTGTTGGAAATCATGCATGCTGATGCGTGTGATCCAATGAGAATTGAAGCGTGCGGTGGATATCGCTATTTTCTCATCTTCACTGAAAATTTGGGTAGATATAGGTATATCTACTTAATGAAGCACAAGTCTGAAACGTTTGAAAAGTTTAAGCGATTTCAGAGTGAAGTTAAGAATCATCATAACAAAAGATCATGTTTCTACGATCTGATCAAAAGGGGATTTTCTGAGTTGTGAGTTTGGCAATCACTTAAGACATTGTGGAATTGTTTCACAGTTGAAGCCACCTGGAACACCACAGGGTAATGGTGTGTCCGAACGTCGTAATCGAACCTTATGAGATATGGTGTGATCTATGATGTCGCTTATCGATCTACCGTTTTTCATTTTGAGGTTATGCGTTAGAGACAGCTGCATTCACTTTAGATAGGACACCATTTAATTCCATTGAAACGACGTCGTGTGAACATTGGTTTGGCAAGAAACCAAAGTTGTCACTTCTTAATGTTTGGGGCTGCGATGCTTAAGGCTTCAGCCGAAGAAGCTCGAACCCAAAGCGGACAAACACATCTTCATAGGATACCCAAAGGTGACAGTTGGGTATACCTTCTATCTCAGATCTGAGGGCAAATTGTTTGTCGCTAAGAACGGGTCCTTTCTCGAGAAGGAGTTTCTCTCGAAAGAATTGAGTGGGAGGAAGATACAACTTGATGAGGTTGTCGAACCTTTATTTCAACCAGAGAATGATGCAACACAGAAAGATGTTTTCTGTGGCACCTACATCTGTTGAATAGGAAGTTAATGATAGTGATCATGAAGCTTCGGATCAAGTTGCTATCGAACCTCGTAGGTCGACAAGGATATGTACTACTCCTAAGTGGTACGGTAATCCTGTCTTAGATATCATGTTGTTAGACAACAAAGAACCTATGAGCTATGGAGAAGCGATGGTGGGCCCGTATTCCGACAAATGGTTAGAAGCCATGAAATCCGAGATAGGATCCATATATCAGAACAAAGTATGGACTTTGGTGGACTTGCCCGATGATCGGCAAGCCATTGAGATAAATGGATCTTTAAGAAGAAGACGGACGTGGGCGGTAATGTTACCGTCTATGAAGCTCGACTTGTGGGAAAGAGTCTTTTCACAAGTTCAAGGAGTTGACTACGATGAGAATTTCTCACCCGTAGCAATGCTTAAGTCCGTCGGGAATCATGTTAGAATTAGCTGTATTTTTAGATTATGAAATCTAACAGATGGATGTCAAAGCAAGTTTTCTTACCAGTTTTCGTAAGAAAAAGTTGTATGTGATACAATAAAAGGTTTTGTCGATCCTAAGGATTCTAAAAGGTATGCTGGCTCCAGCGATCCTTCTATGGACTAGAGCAAGCATCTCGGAATCGGAATATATGCTTTGATGGAGTGATCAAAGCTTTTAGGTTTATACAATGTTTGCTAGAAACTTGTATTTACAAGAAAGTGAGTGGGAGCACTACAACATTTCTGATAAGCATATGTGGATGACATATTGTAGATCCGAAATAATGTAGAATTTCTGGAAAGCATAAACGGTTGTTTGAAGAGTGTTTTTCAAAGGAAGACCTGGATAAAGCTGCTTACATATTGGGCATCAAGATCTATAGAGATAGATCAAGACGTCTGATGATACTTTCAAAGAACGCACACCTTGACATGTTTTTGAAGGAGTTCAAAATAGATCAGTCAATGAAGGGGTTCTTACCTGAATTGTAAGGTGTGAAGTTGAGTAAGACTCGAAGATTGACCACGGCAGAAGAAAGAGGAAGGACGAAGGTCGTCCCCTATGCTTTTGTCAAAGGCTCTATACGGTATGCCATGCTGAGTGCCGCACCTGATGTGTGCCTTGCCACATATCTGGCAAGAGGGTACAAAGGTGATCTAGGAGTAGATCACCAGATAGCGGTCAAAATTATCCTTAAAGGAATAAGGAAATGTTTCTCGGTTATGGAGGTGATAAAGAGTTCGACGTAAAGAGTTACGTCGATGCAAGCTTAACACCTATCCGGATAGCTCTGAGTAGAGATACCGGATACATATAATGGAGCAACAATTTAGAATAGCCCCAAGTGGAATGTGGTAGCATCATCTACGATATGGCATAAAGTTTTGTGAAGTACATAGGGATCTGAATATGGCAAGACCCGTTGACTACAACCTCTCTCACAAGCATAACATGATCAAACCCAGAACTCTTTGAGTGTTTATCACATAGTGATGTGAACTAGATCATTGAGTCTAGTAGACTCTAGGATGTTGGTCACATGGCGATGTGACCTGTGAGTGTTAATCACATGGCGATGTGAACTAGATTATTGACTCTAGTGCAAGTGGGAGACTGTTGGAAATATGCCCTAGAGGCAATAATAAATTAGTTATTATTATATTTCAGTGTTCATGATAATCGTTTATTATCCATGCTAGAATTGTATTGATAGGAAACTCAAATACATGTGTGGATACATAGACAACACCATGTCCCTAGTAAGCCTCTAGTTGACTAGCTCGTTGATCAATAGATGGTTACGGTTTCCTGACCATGGACATTGGATGTCGTTGATAACGGTATCACATCATTAGGAGAATGATGTGATGGACAAGACACAATCCTAAGCCTAGCACAAGATCGTGTAGTTCGTTTGCTAAAGCTTTTCTAATGTCAAGTATCATTTCCTTAGACCATGAGGTTGTGCAACTCCCGGATACCGTAGGAGTGCTTTGGGTGTGCCAAACGTCACAACGTAACTGGGTGGCTATAAAGGTACACTACAGGTATCTCCGAAAGTGTCTGTTGGGTTGGCACGAATCGAGACTGGGATTTGTCACTCCGTGTAAACGGAGAGGTATCTCTGGGCCCACTCGGTAGGACATCATCATAATGTGCACAATGTGATCAAGGAGTTGATCACGGGATGATGTGTTACGGAACGAGTAAAGAGACTTGCCGGTAACGAGATTGAACAAGGTATCAGGATACCGACGATCGAATCTCGAGCAAGTATCGTACCGCTAGACAAAGGGAATTGAATACGGGATTGATTGAATCCTTGACATCGTGGTTCATCCGATGAGATCATCGTGGAGCATGTGGGAGCCAACATGGGTATCCAGATCCTGCTATTGGTTATTGACCGGAGAGTTGTCTCGGCCATGTCTGCATGACTCCCGAACCCGTAGGGTCTACACACTTAAGGTTCGATGACACTAGGGTTATAGGGAAAGTATGTACGCGGTTACCGAATGTTGTTCGGAGTCCCGGATGAGATCCCGGACGTCATGAGGAGTTCCGGAATGGTCTGGAGGTAAAGATTGATATATAGGAAGTATGGTTTTGGCCACCGGAAGTGTTCCGGGCATCACCGGTAGTGTACCGGGACCACCGGAGGGGTCCGGGGGTCCACCGGGAGGGGCCACGGGCCCCGGAGGCATACATGGGCCAAGTGTGAGAAGGGACCAGCCCCTAGGTGGGCTGGGGCGCCTCCTCACCAAGGCCCATGCGCCTGGAGAGAAGAGGGGGCAAACCCTAAGGGCAGATGGGCCCTAAGGCCCATGCCTGGTGCGCCTCCCTCTCCCCCCCACTTGGCCGCCACCCCAGATGGGGATCTAGGGCTGCCGCCACCCCTAGGGTGGAAACCCTAGGTGGGGGCGCAGCCCTCCTCTCCCCCTATATATAGTGGAGGCAAAGGGGCAGCCCAACACATGAAGTTCCCCCCTGTTGGCACAGCCCTACCCCTCTCCCTCCTCGTCTCTCGTAGTGCTTGGTGAAGCCCTGCTGGAGTCCCGCGCTCCTCCACCACCACCACGTCGTCGTGCTGCTGCTGGATGGAGTCTTCCCCAACCTCTCCTTCTCCCCTTGCTGGATCAAGGCGTAGGAGACGTCACCGGGCTGTACGTGTGTTGAACACGGAGGTGCCGTCTGTTCGGCACTAGGATCATCGGTGATTTGGATCACGACGAGTACGACTCCATCAACCCAGTTCACTTGAAAGCTTCCGCTTAGCGATCTACAAGGGTATGTAGATGCTCTCTCCTTCCCCTCGTTGCAAGATTACTCCATAGATTGATCTTGGTGATGCGTAGAAAATTTTAAATTTCTGCTACGATCCCCAATAGGGAGACCATTGGAGTGCACCTAGATTATGGCCCTCTGCATGACCGAGTGGTATGTCTTTTTGTCTCTTTTTTGAACATGTGACATTTCTTCATGAGTGGTGTGTCACTTAAGTTTTATTCAGGGCACGGAGCTATGGAGATGTATCAATGATAGTAATGTGGTGCTTGGCCGTGCACCTGGTACAGAAACAGACGTTCTCGTTAGGAGTACTCTACAGGTTAGAGGCCCTCTTAATATGAACATGTGTCATGTGAACCATTTTTGCATATTTACATGTCAATGTCTTTGCTTGCCGAACACTAGCCGCTTTACTTTCTTGCCATGGCGGTTCATCCACGGATGTGCGTGCACGTGCTCAGTATAGAATGGATGTGCTGTCTTCCGCTCATCCATCTTCGAGCCAAGCACGTGCTTCTTCCGCTGGTCCATCTTCCAGCCGAGCAGGTGCTTCTTCGAGCCGAGCATGGATTGATGAACAGGAAGATGACGAGGAGGAGACAGACTACGATGCGGATCCGGACTATGTGGAGCTTGGGGCTTCGGAGATGGAAGATGCTCCACCGCCAACTCAACCTTCTCAACCTTCTGAAGAAGCACGCCGAGTTAGCTCAAGAACCATCCGACGTCCTGGATGGCAGAACACTCCAGAGGGCTACGTCAACAGGGGGAAGATGGCTGCAAAAAGAGGCAAGAAGTGAAGTGATGACTAATGCGAACTTGTTAGTTCTATATGTGGTGAACTAGAAATGTAGTTAGTGTTTCAGGTGGAGCAAACTTGGTATAGTTCTATATGTGATGAACTTGTTATGTTTTATGTCTGATGGACTTGTTAGTTCTATGTTAGCAAGACTTGGTAATTATTATGTGCTACGTCTAGAGCTTGCGTTGGTTTTCCCCGAAGAGGAAGGGATGATGCAGCAGAGTAGCGTAAGTATTTCCCTCAATTTTTGAGAACCAAGGTATCAATCCAGTAGGAGCCCACGCTCAAGTCCCACGTACCTGCACAAAGCGATAGCTACTCGCAACCAACGCGATTAGGGGTTGTCAAGCCCTTCACGGTCACTTACGAGAGTGAGATCTGATAGATAGAATATTTTTGGTATTTTTGATATAAAGATGCAAAGTAAAAAGTAAAAGCAAAGTAAATAGCAAAACAATATAAAAGTGATAGAGATTGATATGATGAGAATAGACCCAGGGGCCATAGGTTTCATTAGTGGCTTCTCTCAAGAGCATAAGTATTCTACGGTGGGTGAACAAATTACTGTTGAGCAATTGATAGAATTGTGCATAATTATTAGAATATCTAGGCATGATCATGTATATAGGCATCACGTCCGTGACAACTATATCGAAACGATTCTGCATCTACTACTATTACTCCACTCATCGACCGCTATCCAGCATGCATCTAGAGTATTAAGTTAAAAACAGAGTAACGCCTTAAGCAAGATGACATGATGTAGAGAGATAAATTCATGCAATATGAAATAAACCCCATCTTGTTATCCTCGATGGCAACGATACAATACGTGCCTTGCTGCCCCTTCTGTCACTGGGTAAGGACATCGCAAGATCGAACCCAAAGCTAAGCACTTCTCCCATGGCAAGAACTACCAATCTAGTTGGCCAAACCAAACGGATAATTCGAAGAGACTTGCAAAGATAACCAATCATGCATAAAAGAATTCAGAAAAGATTCAAATATTATTCAAAGATAGACTTGATCATAAACCCATAATTCATCGGTCTCAACAAACACACAGCAAAAAGAAGATTACATCGAATAGATCTCCACAAGAGAGGGGGAGAACTTTGTATTGAGATTCAAAGAGAGAGAAGAAGCCATCTAGCTACTAACTATGGACCCGAAGGTCTGAGGTAAACTACTCACACTTCATCGGAGGGCCTAGGATGATGTAGAAGCCCTCCGTGATGACGGCCCTCTTCCGGCGGAGCTCCGGAACAGGCCCCAAGATGGGATCTCGTGGATACAGAAAGTTGCGGCGGTGGAATTAGGGTTTTGGCTCCTGTTCTGATCGTTTGGGGTACGTGTGTATATATAGGAGGAAGGAGTACGTCGGTGGAGCACCGAGGGCCCACGAGGCAGGGGGCGCGCCCTAGGGGGCGCCCCTCACCCTCGTGACCACCTCTTTGATCCCTTGCAGTAGGGTCCAAGTCTCCTGGATCACGTTCGGTGAGAAAATCACGTTTCCGAAGATTTTATTCCGTTTGGACTCCGTTTGATATTCTGTTTATCCGAAACATTGAAATAGGCAAAAAAACAGCAATTCTGGGCTCGGCCTCCGGTTAATAGGTTAGTCCCAAAAATAATATAAAAGTGGAAAATAAAGCCCAATATAGTCCAAAACAGTAGATAATATAGCATGGAGCAATCAAAAATTGTAGATACGTTGGAGACGTATCAGGCATCCCCAAGCTTAATTCCTGCTCGTCCTCGAGTAGGTAAATGATAAAAAGAGAATTTTTGATGCGGGGTGCTACTTGGCATAATTTCAATGCAAATATTCTTAATTGTGGTATGAATATTCAGATTAGAAAGATTCAAGACAAAAGTTTATATTGACATAGAAAATAATAATACTTCAAACATACTAACAAAGCAATTATGTCTTCTCAAAATAACATGGCCAAAGAAAGTTATCCCTACAAAATCATATAGTCTGGCTATGATCCATCTTCCCCACACAAAGTATTTAAATCATGCACAACCCCGATGACAAGCCAAGAAATTGTTTCATACTCTAACTTTTTCAAAACTTTTTCAATCTTCACGCAATACATGAGCGTGAGCCATGGATATAGCACTATAGGTGAAATAGAATGGTGGTTGTGGAGAATACAAAAAGGAGAAGATAGTCTCACATCAACTAGGCGTATCAACGGACTATGGAGATGCCCATCAATAGATATCAATGTGAGTGAGTAGGGATTGCCATGCAACGGATGCCCTAGAGCTATAAATGTATGAAAGCTCAACAAAAGAAACTAGTGGGTGTGCATCCAACTTGCTTGCTCATGAAGACCTAGGGCAATTCGAGGAAGCCCATCATTGGAATATACAAGCCAAGTTCTATAACGTAAAATTCCCACTAGTATATGAAAGTGACAACATATGAGACTCTCTATATGAAGAACATGGTGCTACTTTGAAGCACAATATATGAGACTTGCTATATCATGGTGCTACTTTGAAGCACAAGTGTGGAAAAAAGGATAGTAGCATTGCTCCTTTTTTTTGGGCCTACTTTTTTTTCTTTGGCCTTTTTTTGGGACAATGCTCTATTGAATGATGATCATCAAACTTCTATTTATTTACAACTCAATGATTACAACTTGATACTAAAACAAAGTATGACTCTATATGAATGCCTCCGGCGGTGTACCGAGATATGCAATGAATCAAGAGTGACAAGTATGGAAGAATTATGAACGGTGGCTTTGCCACAAATACTATGTCAAGTACATGATCATGCTAAGCAATATGACAATGATGGATATGCCATGATGAACTAGATGGTGGAAAGTTGCATGGCAATATATCTCGGAATGGCTATGGAAATGCCATAATAGGTAGGTATGGTGGCTGTTTTGAGGAAGGTATATGGTAGGTGTATGATACCGGCGAAAGTTGCGCGGTATTAGAGAGGCTTAGCAAGGGTGGAAGGGTGAGAGTGTGTATAATCCATGGACTCAATATTAGTCATAAAGAACTCATATACTTATTGCAAAAATTTAGAATTTATCAAAGCAAAGTATTACGTGCATGCTCCTAGGGGGATAGATTGGTAGGAAAAGACCATCGCTCGTCCCCGACCGCCACTCATAAGGAAGACAATCAATAAATAAATCATGCTCCGACTTCATCACATAACGGTTCACCATACGTGCATGCTACGGGAATCACAAACTTCAACACAAGTATTCTTTAAATTCACAACTAGTCAACTAGCATGACTTTAATATTATCACCTCCATATCTCAAAACAATTATCATGCTTCAATCTTTTCTTAGTATTCAACACACTCAAAAGAAAGTTTCACAAATCTTGAATACCAAGCATATTATTATTAGGCAAATTACCATGCTATTAAGAGACTCTCAAATTAATTTAAGTGAAGCATGAGATATCAATAGTTTCTTTAAAACGAATCCACCACCGTGCTCTAAAAGATCTAAGTGAAGCACATAGAGCAAAATTATAACGCTCAAAAGATATAAGTGAAGCACATAGAGAAAAATTATCTAGCTCAAAGGATATAAGTGAAGCACATAGAGCAAAATATCTAGCTCAAAAGATATAAGTGAAGCACATAGAGCAAAATTATCTAACTCAAAGGATATAAGTGAAGCACATAGAGTATTCTATCAAATTTTAATTCATGTATGGCTCTCTAAAAAGGTGTGTACAGCAAGGGTTGTGTACGGCAAAGATGATTGTGGCATACTAACAAACAAAGACAAAAATAATACAAGACGCTCCAAGCAAAACACATATCATGTTGGTGAATAAAAATATAGCTCCAAGTAAATTACTGATGGAAGTGGACGAAAAGAGGGGATGCCTTCCGGGGCATCCCCAAGCTTTGACTTTTTGGTGTCCTTGGATTATCTTGGGGGTGCCATGGGAATCCCCAAGATTAGGCTCTTGCCACTCCTTGTTGCATGATCCATCAAAAGAATTCACCCAAAACTTGAAAACTTCACAACACAAAACTCAAGATAGAAAACTCGTGAGCTCCGTTAGCGAAAGAAAACAAAAGACCACTTCAAGGTACTGTAATGAACTCATTCTTTATTTATATTGGTGTTAAACCTAATGTATTACAACTTCTCTATGGATTATAAACTATTTTACTAGCCATAGATTCATTAAAATAAGCAAACAACACACGAAAAACAGAATCTGTCAAAAACAGAACAGTCTGTAGTAATCTGTAGCTAGCGCAAGATCTGGAACCCAAAAAATTCTAAAATAAATTGCTGGACGTGAGGAATTTATGTATTAATCATCTGCAAAAATAATTAACTAAATAGCACTCTTCAAATAAAAATGACAGCAGTTCTCGTGAGCGCTAAAGTTTCTGTTTTTTACAGCAAGTTCAACAAGACTTTCCCCAAGTCTTCCCAACGGTTCTACTTGGCACAAATACTAATTAAACACAAAAAACACAACCAAAATAGAGGATAAATAATTTACTTATTACTAAACAGGAGCAAAAAGCAAGGAATAAAAATAAAATTGGGTTGCCTCCCAACAAGCGCTATCGTTTAACACCCCTAGCTAGGCATAACAAGCAAGGATAGATCTAGGTATTGCCATAGTAATAAGATAGATTGGTGAAACTCATTTCATATTCTCTATGTTCGGCAGCAAGTTTTCTTTGAGGCAAGCAAAAGTAATCAAAAGGACTAAATTTAACGGGACAAAAGTCCCCAAGATCAACCTTGGGAGGTATAGGTTCCTCCTTCGGTCCTTCATAATGCACAACCAATTCATCATTATAAGCATTCTTTTGACAGAACTTTGTGAGCCTATATTCGAGAGAATATCCTAGTTCATTATTTCGAATAGCCAAATCATCATTAAGTTCAGAAATTCTATCAACTAAAACATTGGTAGGAACCCTTCTTCTAAGATTTTCATTAAAAGCAACATAATCTAGAGATTGGAAACGCATTATTTCTTCTTGATCAAAGAGGATAGCCTCTATGGGAGGACGGCAAGCGTCCACCCTATAATGCGCAGAGATTTCTTTGGCTTCTCTTATTATGAATCTAAACTCATGAGCCAAAAAGATAGTAGCGGCACGCTTAACAGAAGAATGCTCAATATTAGAAAATTCCAGAAAAATCCTTTGTACAGAAGGATGCATGTGCATGAATTGTATTTCAAGTTCAACTACAAGCATGGCAATAGCGTCCGCAAGACTACTAGTTCTGTGAAGAATAGAACTACCCATAGAAGGTAAAACACTGGCACAAGTAAAGAAATCTTGAATAACTCCTTTTCCAATAATATTACCACTACCAACACGGAATTTTTTTGTATGAAAGATGGTAGGTTCTTTAGCAGGAGCATCAGAATTTTCCATGATATTGTTATCGCCCAAATTGGCGATAACTTCCCCAGTTTCAGACATAACGACAAGCAGGCAAAAAAACTGACACACAAGCAAGAAAGGCAAACAGAGAGGGAGGATAGAGAGAGAGGGCGAATAAAACGGCAAGGGCGAATTGGGGGAGAGGAAAACGAGAGACAAATGGCAAATAATGTAATGCGAGAGATAGGGATTGTGATGGGTACTTGGTATATTGACTTCCGCGTAGACTCCCCGGTAATGGCGCCAGAAATCCTTCTTGCTATGTCTAGAGCTTGCGTTGGTTTTCCCCGAAGAGGAAGGGATGATGCAGCAGAGTAGCGTAAGTATTTCCCTCAATTTTTGAGAACCAAGGTATCAATCCAGTAGGAGCCCACGCTCAAGTCCCTCGTACCTGCACAAAGCGATAGCTACTCGCAACCAACACGATTAGGGGTTGCCAAGCCCTTCACGGTCACTTACGAGAGTGAGATATGATAGATAGAATATTTTTGGTATTTTTGATATAAAGATGCAAAGTAAAAAGTAAAAACAAAGTAAATAGCAAAACAATATAAAAGTGATAGAGATTGATATGATGTGAATAGACCCTGGGGCCATAGGTTTCACTAGTGGATTCTCTCAAGAGCATAAGTATTCTACGGTGGGTGAACAAATTACTGTTGAGCAATTGATAGAATTGTGCATAATTATGAGAATATCTAGGCATGATCATGTATATAGGCATCACGTCCGTGACAAGTAGATCGAAACGATTCTGCATCTACTACTATTACTCCACTCATCGACCGCTATCCAGCATGCATCTAGAGTATTAAGTTAAAAACAGAGTAACGCCTTAAGCAAGATGACATGATGTAGAGAGATAAATTCATGCAATATGAAATAAACCCCATCTTGTTATACTCGATGGCAACGATACAATACGTGCCTTGCTACCCCTTCCGTCACTGGGTAAGGACACCGCAAGATCGAATCCAAAGCTAAGCACTTCTCCCATGGCAAGAACTACCAATCTAGTTGGCCAAACCAAACGGATAATTCGAAGAGACTTGCAAAGATAACCAATCATGCATAAAAGAATTCAGAAAAGATTCAAATATTATTCATAGATAGACTTGATCATAAACCCACAATTCATCGGTCTCAACAAACACACCGCAAAAAGAAGATTACATCGAATAGATCTCCACAAGAGAGGGGGAGAACTTTGTATTGAGATTCAAAGAGAGAGAAGAAGCCATCTAGCTACTAACTATGGACCCGAAGGTCTGAGGTAAACTACTCACACTTCATCGGAGGGGCTAGGATGATGTAGAAGCCCTTCGTGATGACGGCCCTCTTCCGGCGGAGCTCCGGAATAGGCCCCAAGATGGGATCTCGTGGATACAGAAAGTTGCAGCGATGGAATTAGGGTTTTGGCTCCTGTTCTGATCGTTTGGGGGTACATGTGTATATATAGGAGGAAGGAGTACGTCGGTGGAGCACCGAGGGGCGCGCCCCCCACCCTCGTGACCACCTCTTTGATCCCTTGCAGTAGGGTCCAAGTCTCATGGATCACGTTCGGTGAGAAAATCACGTTTCCGAAGATTTTATTCCGTTTGAACTCCGTTTGATATTCTGTTTATCCGAAACACTGAAATAGGCAAAAACAACAATTCTGAGTTGGGCCTCCGGTTAATAGGTTAGTCCCAAAAATAATATAAAAGTGGAAAATAAAGCCCAATATAGTCCAAAACAGTAGATAATATAGCATGGAGCAATCAAAAATTATAGATACGTTGGAGACGTATCATTATGTAAGCTGGATCATGTTAAGTTCGTTGCCGAAAATATGTCTCATTGCTATACTGTTGCTGTACTTGGCATTATATTGTGAAAACTGTTGTTGTACCTTTGCTATCTATGATGGAATGGACATGGGCAACAGGGTTTGTTGTGTTCTGCATAACAGGGAAGAAACGCCAAGGACAATGGCGTTTATCTGTGGCCGGGAAATGCTAGGGTCATCGGCGTTTCGGGTGTGAGCGACAATGTTTCGTGAACATGTCCCAGCCAGCCTCTGTCTTAAAGAAACGCCAAGCTACGGGGAGCGTTTAGTTGTAGGGTGGAAACGCCAGGGTCATTGGCGTTCCTGGGGTGAGCGGCAATGTTTCGTGAACATGTCCCAGCCAGCCTCTGTCTTCCAGAAACGCCAAGCCACGCAGAGCGTTTCATTGTAGGATGGCTGACTTGTCTCTCTGAAACTCCAGCCACTCGGCAACCTTCTTCGGATAAATTTCATTGGGAGGCTTCTCACTATCAGCAATCAACTTGTCGATTTCATCGGAGTGCTTCAAAAAAATACTCATTCAGCTTGTAAAAGGTATATTCCGCTATTGCCGTCACCGGCAACTGACGGGCACCCTTCAAGACAAAGTTGAAGCACTCAACTAGATTGCTTGTCATGTCACCATATCTCATGCCTCCTTCGTCACATGCCCGTGACCACTTGTGTCTCTCATCAATATTCCTTTCTAAGAAATCTTTCCCACCTTCGTTTGCCTTCTCATAGATTTTGTTCAAGCGTGTTGTGAATGACTTAACGGAGAAGGCTACACATGCGGAGTTAAGATCCTTGCAAAGATCCTTGTTCTTACAAGCCCTGTAAAAGTTTGCAATGAAGTGCCTCATACACCATCGATGGTGAAGCCTCGCATGCCCTGGAATATGAATATCCACGGCCTTCAATATGCCTTGGTGCCGATCGGATATGATGCATACCTCCCTATTCGGAGGAATGACCGTGCTCCTAACAAGTCTCATGAACCATTCCTAGTTGTCTTGGTTCTCCACGGAGACCAAAGCAAATGCCACAGGCAACACCTGATCGTTAGCATCATGTGCCATTGCTATCATGAGTGTGCCCTTGTATTTCCCTGTCAAGAATGTCCCATCTATAGACAAAACCGGTCGACAATGCTCAAAAGCTGCAATGCATGGGCCAAACGTCCAAAAGGCACGACGGAACACTCCTTCAATATCTTGGACATAGTGGTACATTCCTGGGTTTCTGTACGACATCGCTCCCAGCAACCTGGGTAGCATGTTGTAAGCCTCTTCCCATCCACCGTACAACATTCTGAGAGCGACTTGCTTGGCCTTCCATGTCTTTCCGTACTTGACCTTATATCCGAATTTATCTTCAATCCAACTCATCAACAACTTCACTTTAATGGTTGGATCCTCGGCTATATGTTTCTGGTATTTATAATCAATGAATTCCGAGGTTAGTTGACGGTGTGTCTTCCGTGCTTCTACGGCCGGCGGTGTGCATTGGTGAGTGGCTTTGCAACTAGTTATCTTCCACCAACCATCTTTCGCGAGTCTTCCATTGACTTTCCATTTGCATCTTTCTACCTCACATTTCACGGTGTATCGCTTGTTGCAGTCTGAGTGAACAACTATGAAACGCCTGTGGTGTTTGACAGCATACTCACACAACCACATCCTAAATTCTAGCATGTGCTCGAACATCAAACCTTTCCTCACGTATGACATCGAAATCGCGTCGGGTGTACTACTTGGGAACTGTCTAGCCTCAATTGTCTTGCTCATGCCACCATCGACTATAGCCTTATCTGCAAGGCTAACATCACAAAACAAGGGAACTTTGTGATCCCTACCGGTGATTTTTGTGTACCACTCTGCTTCTTTCGCAGTCAAGCCATCCTCGTCCAACTCATTCACCGGGCCTTCATCATCCGAGTCATCCACACAAGCACGCTGATAGATAATGTCAGGATCCATGTCCTGATGCCTTACTTCAGCCTCTACATCACCAACAATGTTGTGGTGCCTCTCATACTCTTCGTCGGAGTCATCGTCATCATCTTTCATCGGTGCACTACCTCCGAACTCATATTGGGGATACTCATTGGCTTCCGCTTCAACTTTATACTCAATAATAGGCGGCACACTACTAACCGGGTTCACATCATCTACTAAGGTTTGGTTCAAGTCAACATGAAAGAGAGGAGCCTTGACCGCCTTACTTGCAAAGACTTCGAGTGACTTGACTTCCGAGGATGCAACAACCTCCTTATGTGCAGCCCAATGCAAATTGGACTTGATAGGCATTGTCTTCATTCGACACTTGTGTGCCGACCCAACATCATATCTTCCTACTAATTCAACTTGATCACTTGCATCCACCCACTTTAATCTTATCCGTGTTTCTTCCACAACCTCTTCATAACTAGGGGTCTCAAGAAATATAAACACTTCCTCATACTTGTCAACAATATCCACATTCATGAATGCCTCTTTGTCAACATAATGAATATTCACAATCTTGTCCATCTAAAAAAATGGTAACATAAGTATAAGAAATGTACAATGCTAAATATACCACATTGCTAACAAAACACCTAACCCTAACCCTAAATCTTAACATTGGCCATAACCCTAACCCTAAATCTTAACATTAGCCATAACCCACAATAAGGTATGCTCAACAACATCAAAATGCAACACTATTGGAACAACAATACTCAAAACATCACATTATAGATCCATGCTCAAAACTAGGGTTAGGAACAACAAGAACAAATCAATCCAAATGGACAAATCCAACCAATAAAAATTTGTGAGATGAAGGAGGTTACCTCAACGAACAGAAATGACACCAGATCCACGGACCAACCCAATCGATTTGCAAGGATTTGTGAGGGGCTAAGTGAGGGACACAAAGGGGGAAAAGGGCAAGAGCTCGGGATAGGCCAATGGGGGAGAAGAGAGTGAGTGGTGAGTGGTGGGTGAAAGCCCCACGACCACCTAAAATATCTGCACCAGAAACGCCACTGATTGTGGCGTTTCCAGAAACGCTAGATGGATCGGTGTTTCCAGCCTGCCACGTCAGCAAACAACGCTAGATGGGCCAGGGCAGAAACGCTAGCTTGCTCGGCGTTTCTATGTTGGGTGGAAACGCCGCGGACCCTGGCATTTTTAAAAGGGTCAAATCATGAAATACTTTCACGTCGGGTTCAGTTTGTGACAATAAACGCTGACAAGGTCAGAACAGTGATTTCGGCCTTTTCCATAAGCACGTATGACTATATTCAGAATACATGCCTACATTACATTGATGAACTGGAGCTAGTTCTGTGTCACCCTAGGTTATGACTGTTACATGATGAACCGCATCCGTCATAATTCTCCATGACCAATCCATTGCCTACGAGCTTTCCATATATTGTTCTTCGCTTATTTACTTTTTCGTTGCTATTGCTATCATCACTACAAAATACCAAAAACATTACTTTTGCTACCATTACCTTATGTTACCGTTATCACTACTATCATATTGCTTTGCTACTAAACACTTTGCTGCAGATATTAAGTTTCCAGGTGTGGTTGAATTGAGAACTCAGCTGCTAATACTTGAGAATATTCTTTGGCTCCCCTTGTGTCGAATCAATAAATTTGGGTTGAATACTCTACCCTCGAAAACTGTTCGATCCCCTATACTTGTGGGTTATCAAGACTATTTTCTGGCGCCGTTGCCGTGGAGCATAGCTCTATTCTTTGAGTCACTTGGGATATATATCTGCTTATCATTATGAAGAACTTGAAAGATCCAAGAACCAAGATTTATCCCTCAACTACGAGGGGAGGTAAGGAACTGCCATCTAGCTCTGCACTTGATTCCCCTTCTGTTTTGAGTAAGCTTGCGACACCTAAACCTGCTTCTGCTATTCATTCTGATATGTCGCATGTTATTGATGATGCCACTTCTGCTATACATGATACTTATGATGAAACTACTTCTATGCTTGATACTACTGTGCCACTTGGTGAATTTCTTGATGAACAACTTGTTAGGGCTAGAGAGAATGAAAATATTGAATCTGATAATACTGATGAAAGTGATGATGAAGACTTGCCTGTTATTCCTAAGGGTTATCTTTTTGATAAATAAGCTTCTTTAGCTATTTTAGCTTGCAAAGATAGATACGAACTCAAGAGGTTATTAGCTAAATGGAATCAGCAATCTCTTAATGCTAGAATGAAACCTGACCCTGCTTTTGCTACTTCACCTATCCGTGTTACTGATAAGGATTATGAATTCTCTATTGATCCTGATATAATTACTTTGGTTGAATCTGATCCTTTTCATGGCTATGAATCTGAAACTGTTGTGGCACATCTTACTAAATTAAATGATATAGCCACCCTGTTCACTACTGATGAAAGAACTTGTTACTTTTATACCCTTAAAATATTTCCGTTCTCATTAAAGGGTGATGCTAAGATATGGTTTAATTCTCTTGATCCTGGTTGTGTGCGTAGTCCCTAGGATATGATTTATTACTTCTCTGCTAAATATTTCCCTGCTCATAAGAAACAAGCTGCTTTAAGGGATATATATAATTTTTGCAAATTGAAGAAGAGAGTCTCCCACAAGCTTGGGGGAGGCTTCTCAAGTTACTTAATGCTTTGCCTGATCATCCTCTTAAGAAAAATGAAATACTTGATATCTTTTATAATGGGCTAACTGATGCCTTCAGAGATTACCTGGATAGTTGTGCTGGTTCTGTTTTCAGGGAAAGAACACCGGATGAAGCTAAAATTCTATTGAATAATATGTTGGCAAATGAAAATAATTGGACACTTCCCGAGCCAGCTCCTGAGCCTATTCCTAAACCAACTCCGAAGAAGAGGGGTATTCTATTTCTCAGTCCTGAAGTTATGCAAGAGGCAAAGAAATCTATGAAAGAAAAAGGTATTAAAGCTGAAGATGTTAAGAATTTACCTCCTATTGAAGAAATACATGGTCTTAATTTACCGCCTGTTGAACAAACATATGATCTTAATCCATTACCCATTGAAGAAACTCATGGTCTTGATAACCCGACACAGGTAGTAAAGTTAAATTCTCTCTATAGACATGATAAAGCTGAAATCCCATTTACTAAGTTTGCTAGCCCATGCTTAGATGAGTTTGATAAATTTATGGCTAAGCAAGAATACTTCAATGCTTATTTTAGTAGACAATTGAAATACAATTCAAATATGCTTGAACACTTGGGTGATTATATGGCTAATGTTAAAGGTGAACTTAAACTTATTCGTAAACATGCTTCTATGGTTACCACTCAAGTAGAACAAGTACTTAAAGCTCAAAATGATTTGCCCAATGAATTGAACAGTAAGGATAATGATAATGTTTTTAGAGTTATGACTAGAGGTGGTAGAAAGACTCAGGAACCTTTGTATCCTGAAGGCCACCCTAAGAGAATTGAGCAAGATTCTTAGAGAAATAATATAGAAGCACCTAGTCCTTCTAAAAGGAAGAAAAAGAAAAATGATAGGACTTTGCATGCTTCTAGTGAACCTGTTATTGAAACACCTGAGAATCCAAATGATATTTCTATCTCTGATGCTGAAACACAATCTGGTAATGAACCTGAAACTAGTGATAATGTTAATGATAATGTTCATGATGATGCTCAACCTAGTAATGATAATGATATAGAAATTGAACCTGCTGTGATCTTGATAACCCACAATCAAAGAATCAACGCTATGATAAGAAAGACTTTGTTGCTAGGAAACACGGTAAAGAAAGAGAACCATGGGTTCAGAAACCTATGCATTTTCCTCCCAGACCATCCAAGAAAAAGGATGATGAGGATTTTGAGCGCTTTGCTGAAATGATTAGACCTATCTTTTTGCGTATGCGATTGACTGATATGCTTAAAATGAATCCTTATGCTAAGTACATGAAAGAAATTGTTACTAATAAAAGAAAGATACCGAAAGCTGAAATTTCCACCATGCTTGCTAATTATACTTTCAAGGGTGGAATACCAAAGAAACTTGGAGATCCAGGAGTACCCACTATACCATGCTCCATTAAAAGAAACTATGTTAAAACTGCTTTATATGATCTTGGAGCCGGTGTTAGTGTTATGCCTCTCTCTTTATATCATAGACTTGATTTGAATAAGTTGACACCTACTGAAATATCTTTGCAAATGGCTGATAAATCAACTGCTATACCTGTCGGTGTTTGTGAGGATGTGCCTGTTGTAGTTGCAAACGTTACTATTTTAACGGACTTTGTTATTCTTGATATTCCCGAGGACGATAGTATGTCTATTATTCTTGGAAGACCCTTTTTGAATACTGCAGGGGCTGTTATTGATTGCACTAAAGGCAATGTCACTTTTCATGTTAATGGTAATGAACATACGGTACACTTTTCAAGGAAACAACCTCAAGCTCATAGTATCAACTCCATTGGAAAAATTCCATCGATTATATTTGGAGGTTTTGAATTTCCGCTTCCTACTGTCAAGAAGAAATATGATATTCATATTATTGGGGATGTGCATATCCCCGTTGAGGTAACATAGTGTTATTTGAAATTTCTCCGGTTCCATATTATTCGGAATGAGTTCGTTAACAAGACTTGATCAACCTTGTTAGTGGATTCCTTTTGATGATCATGAGATGGATGTAACTAGAAGGCACAACCTTCTGTACCCCACTTTTACTTTCTGTTATTTATATTAAATAAAATGAAAATAGTATTTTTCTGTCTGTTATCTGATTATCCGTGCAATATAAAAATATCCCGAAAATAAAAGTTCTCCAAATGCCCTGAAATTTAAATATGATTTTTTCTGGAATATTTGAGAATATTTGGCACTGAGAACACAGCAGGGGGGTCATCCACCTGGCCACGAGGGTGGAGGGCGCGCCCTACCCCCCTGGGCGCGCCCCCCTGCCTCGTGGGCCCACGGTGGCCCTCCTCCACTTATCCTTTCACCCACACACTCCTTCTTCCTCCCCCAAACACGAATATCCAGCTCAAACCCGAGTCCAAGCTCATTTTGCTGCCATTTTCGATCTCCTTGCTCAAAGCACCTCTCACAAAACTGCTTGGGGAGATTGTTCCTTGGTATGTGACTCCTCCATTGGTCCAATTAGTTTTTGTTCTAGTGTTTTATTCATTGCAAACTTTTGCTGCTTAGGTGACCCTGTTCTTAACTTTGCATGTCAAATTTATATGGTCAAAGGTAGTTTTGATGCATGATATAGGCCCTAGGCACTTGTAGGAGTAGTTGCTATCAATATTATTGAGTTTGGTTTACTTTTATTTTGAAGTTACTAAAAATTTCAGAATTTTTCAGAAAATAATGAAGAGACTTTTGAGGGGCTCATCGAGCCGAAGCTTGAAGGAAAAGGCACAGAAGCCCAAGTATAATCTGCCTCGCACCGCGGAGGTTCGGTCGTGTGAATGGCCTTCCGATAATTTCTTGAGAGCAGTCGGGATTTATGAAGATTTTTATGAATTGGCTAAGAATGCAGGCCTCACCGCTTTCCTCCACGACCAACGCGATCAGTATCTCTTACTCACAAATATCTTTGTGCAAAACTTTCATTTCCATTCTAGGAGCTCACCACCTACGGTGGAGTTTTATTTACATGATGAGCATAAGGAGATGTCACTTTATGATTTTTGTCGGGTTTGTTTGGTCCCTTTCGAGGGCACGACAAAGGAACCACATCGCAGCGATGTGGATGGGTTTATTGATATCATCACTATAGGGGAAACGAGGAAGGTTTCCGATGCACGAATCACTAGCATACATTTTTCTGTTTTACGCTATTTTGCATTATTTGCTAGTCGTTACTTAATTGGTCGCGAAAACTGTGGAAACCTTAGTGTTCCTGATATTATTATTTTGCTCCACGGTTTATTCAGTGATAACTCTGTTAGTATGGGCGGCATTATTGCTAAACGGTTAAGTCTGAACCGTATAAAGGGCCCCATCTTTGGAGGCATCTATGCTTCGCGCCTAGCTGCACATTTTAACATACCTATTAGGCATTATGAGAAGGAAGAAAAAATGATGCCGCGTGTTTATTTAGATTATAAGAGTATGGTGGCACATGATTTTATTGTTAAGAATAGGGAAGGAGAGCTTAAATATAAATTGTTCTTTGATAAACATCATCCTGAGACTATTACCCTGCCTGCTGCTACCTTGTTTGATTTATCTGCAGGCCAGTACCTTGTTCCGTTAGAGGCTATTCACGCCTATCGGACCCCTACATCAGCCATAGAGCCAGATCTGGAACCACAAGTTGATCCTCCACGACAGTCTAATTATCAGTGGGATCCGGAGATGATTGCCAATCAGTGGCAATCGGAGTCTTCTTCTTCGTAGTACGACCCCAACTATTATTATGGATATCCGCCAGGCCAGCCGTGATCATAGACCAACTTAGGCCCAAAAGCCTAAGCTTCGGGAGTACGCATTTCTCACCGACATTGCATTTATATTCACACACTCATTGCGAGCTGTCGGTGCTCATACTTTTTCATTGTATCATCTATGCTAGTTTATTTTCCTTTTTATGTTTTCTTCTTGTGTGTTTAATAAACCTTAAGAAAAACAAAAAAAATAGTTGTAGCTTTTAATTAGTTTACTTTCCATGTTTGTAGTAGTAATTAAAAAGAAAACTCAAAAAGATTTCATGTTCTTCTTTTACTTGTTGGGAGCTCTCCCGTAAATAGTTTTATTTCTTTTCTTTTCTTTGGGGGTCGATAGGAGAAGACCATGATTAAATTGTTGAAGTGGCTCTTATACGCATTATTGTTGATCTGACAAAAGAGCCCATATTGCCTTGTCTTCTCCTATTTATTGAATGCTTACAGATTCCAGCTTAGTCCAATGCACGAGCACTATTATTATTCACACTATTCGGTCATGCAAGTGAAAGGCAATTGTGACGATATATGATGGACTGACTGAGATGAGAAAAACCGGTATGAACTCGACCTCTCTTGTTTTTGTAAATATGATTAGTTCATCGTTCCTGATTCAGCCTATTATGAATAAACATGTTTGCAATGACAACTAGAGATCATAGTTCTTGTGCCATGCTTGATTAGCTAGGAGCTTATAATGGTTTAACTTGCGTGCCAACATGCTATTAAAATAGTTGTGATGTGGTATGATAGGGTGGTATCCTTCTCTGAATGATTTAAGTGACTTGACTTGGCGCATGTTCACGCATGTAGTTGAAACAGAATCAACGTAGCCTTCACGATATTTATGTTCATGGTGGATTATATCCTACTCATGCTTGCATTCGGTGTTGATTAATTTTAATGCATGTTCATGACTGTTGTCGCTCTTTAGCTGGTCGTTTCCCAGTCTCTTACTAGCCTTCACCTGTACTAAGCGAGAATTTTTTTTGTAATATATTTTAGTAACATTTGCTTGTATGCAATATGAATATTTGGAGTGATAATATGATAATTAAAACTAAAAATACATATGCTTTATTCTGTTTCATTATTCTACTATAAATAACTTATAGATGTTTGAATGTTGAATAATTGAATGTTGGTTATTGTACTAAAAATACATATGAATATTGTGTTTGATTATGCTTTATATGTAAACCACTTATGATATAAATAGCAATAATAAAATGAAAATTCTCATAGATGTTTGAATGTTGGTTATTGTAGTATTGTTTTTTCTTGTACCGTTGCATGCTGAGATGGATTTTTTCCATACATGTTACAAGATGAGATGCTTGCATATTGAGAGAAATATGTGAGGGTAGCCCTTTAGATACAGAAGATAGAAGATAGCAATGTGTATTTTTTGCATAAAAATGATTAGCGGTGTCACCTGCAAAAAAAAAAGGAGAAGAATAGCGGTGCGATGGAGCCCTTTGGCGAAGATCTCGGCCATGACAGGGAAATGGACCGAGAGACCATTAAGATATGCCTTGGAGGAAGAAGGAGGTGAAAAGAAAACTTAGTCATTATTCAAAAAAAAATTTACCAAACCCTAGCGCAATGAGGACCTCTAACAAGAAAGTGCGGCTTTTCAGAGAGAAATATCAGCTAACCGAGTCAAATGGCTTGGTGATATATAGCTTGGTGAAAAGACTTTGTCTCATTTTTGGTTGAAGGTCATGGAGAAGATTGAAAGATGCAAAAAAAATGCCGCTAGTATATACTCCCTCTGTTCCTAACTATAAATCTTTTTAGAGATTCTAATACAAGCTACATATGGATGTATGTATACAAACTACATATGAAAAGACTCTGTCTCCTTCGTGGTTGAAGGTCGTGGAGAAGATTCAAACATGCAAAAAGGAAAAATTCCACTGAGTGCCGCTCCGCTCCGCGGCGGAGTTACGGAGCAGAGAGATTTCGAACGGCCTCTTATATTTAGAAACAGAAGGAATACATGGACCCTTGATAAAGGTGCTCTGTCTGGCCGAGAAAATGTGGTTGAGAGCTGGCGCTGCCCTTAAAGCAAACAACTCGGGAAAGAAACTGCCGTTTTTGTTTTTGTGTGAAGCAAAGAAAACCTAATGCCAAGAAAAATAAGACCACGAGTAGACACGAGGAGGAGGACAGGGCGGAGTGGGTGACACACTGGCAGCACAGTGGACTTGAGTTTAGACTCTAACTAACTAACCTGCACCGCATCCTCAGCACAGCCTGCACAAAGCGTATTCCTCCCATGTACCACCACCACCCCCAGAGATTCCGCCATGAATTGTCAACACGGCACAACCGAAAAAGGAGAGGGAGAGAGAGGGGGGGGGGGGGGGGGCACGGGGCCGGGATACCGCGTACGTCCACGGCGAACAAATTTCCCATCCCCATACAGCCTTTCCCGTCCCCCCATTGCTCTGGATTCATCATCCTTTTAATGTAGGAGTAGTACGTACACACAAACGCGGCCCGAATCCGTGGAGGGAGAAGGGAACAAATGGAAGCGACCGGGCAGGGCAGCGCGGGCCCGGCCTTCTCCTGTCCCGTGCCATCAAACCCTAAAGCTCCTGCTCTGCTCTGCTCTGCTCTGATGATCTACGTACTACGTACTACTACTAGACAGTTAGCGAGGGCCATCCGTCCGTCCATGGCGGGCCACGACGGCGGGCGAAGCTTTCCGTTAGCTGCCGCGTGTCATTAGGCGGCATATGTATGTACACAGAGAGAGCACGGCGTGGTCATTTCTGTCAATTCCTACTCCCTAGAGGCTAGCAGAGTTCGTTGGCCGGCCGGCCAGCTAGCTAGCTAGCTAGCGTGGATCGACGCGGACGGCGGGGGCGGCGACAGGGGACGGGCGGAAGATCACGGGCGCGCCGTACTGCGGGTGGAGCAGCATGAGCACCGTCGGCGCGTGCACGTACTTGGGCGACGGCCTCATCTCGAACCGCTGGAGCAGGACGGCGACGGTGAGCTTGGCCTCCAGGAGCGCGAGGTTCTGGCCGATGCACATCCGGGCGCCCAGCCCGAACGGTATGAACGCCAGCGGGTGCGCCGCCGCGCGGGCCGCGCCGCCGGCGAACCGGGCGGGGTTGAACTGCGCCGCGTCGGGGCCCCACAGCCCGGGGTCGTGGTGGATCGCCATGATCGGGATCAGCAGCTCCGTGTCGCGCGGGATCGCCAGGTCCCCGAGGGCCACGTCCACCTTGGCCCGGCGGATGGTGGCCACCGCCGGCGGGTACAGCCTCAGCGTCTCGTTCAGGATCATCCCCACCTGCAACGGGACACGGGGGAAGAAACAAGGTGAGTCTTTTTTGTTTTTGTTTTGCCGCTGCGTGCGGAGTTACCGTAATGCCCCTCCGGCCCTCCGGACGGTTTTCAAAGATCGTCTTTTTCGGTGGTGCTTTCGGTTTCGGCCTCGGAACAGTGGCGCGCGGGTGGCGTACCGTTTTCAGCTTGTGCAGCTGCTCCTTGGTGGGGAGCTCGCCGGGGCCGCACACGGCGAGGACCTCCTGCCGGGCGCGGTCCTGCCAGTCCGGGTGCATGGCCAGGAGCACCGTGGCCCAGGTCAGCAGGTTCGTGGTCGTCTGCTTGCCGGCGAAGAAGAACGTCTTGCACTCCTCCACCATCTCCTCCACCGGCATGGGCTGCGACCTCTTGTCGCGGGCATTGATCATCAGCCCCAGCAGGTCCCTGAAGCCGCCGCCGCTGTTGCCCTTGTCCTTGGCGGCCGCCTCGTGGTCCTCGGCGGCGTCGCTGCGCCGGCCGATGAGCTGGACCAGACCCCGCCTGATCTCCCTGTCCAGGCCCCACGACATCCGGTTCTTCTTGGTCGGCAAGAACCTGCAAATCGATTGAATTGACGGCGCACACATGACATGAGTACAGAAGCATGGAGGTGTCAATGGAGAATCTCTGAGCGGTGACTGGTTTCGGTTGGGATTAATGTGGTATTTGACGTACCGGTAGCCCGGGACGAGCACCTTGCGGAAGGCCTCGGAGGCGAAGGCCATGAGGCGGCCCTGCATGCGGAACACCACGCGGCCGGAGGCGTAGCTGCGGCCGAACGTGGCGCGCGTGATGGCCTCTTCGGCCACCGCCTGGAACCACTCCGCCACGTCCACCTCGACCTCGCCGCCGCTCGCGCGCGCCATCGCCCGCCACCTCTCCGCCAGCGCCGCCACCGACCTGCCGACGTGCGGAACCAGCCGCTGCAAAAAAGAAAAATCGCCGGCGCGGCGCCGTGTCACTCGCTGCACTTGCACACTGACGACCAAGCCGGGCGGGCCAAAGAGATGCGCATGCGTTTCACTCGTACGTTGAGGTTGTCGGGGTAGAAGGCGGGGGCGAGGACGCGGCGGTGGAGGGCCCACTTGTCGCCGTGCAGGCTGACGAGGCCGTCCCCCTCGAGCTGCCGGACGATGGGGTGCGCCTCGTAGCGGTCGAACGCGTCGGCGCGCGTCAGGAAGATCTCGCGGACCAGCTCGGGGTCCGCCACCGTGAGCCGCGGCGTCGGCCCGAACCATATCAAGAACGTCGGCCCTGCGCCGCCACGACAAAGACCCAACCACCATTAAAAATCCATTCCACCCATCGATGGCGGAAACGCGGCTGCTGACAGCAAGAGACACGGAAGGAACACGCGAGGCGGCGCATGCGTACCGTAGATCTTCCTCCAGTAGTGGTAGAAGGCGAGCACCCGGGGCAGCGCGTTGTGGGAGGTGGGCGGCGACATGGGCTTGGCGGTGGCGTCCGCCATGAGCGCCACCATCTCCCGGACGCAGCCGACGAGGAAGCGGTACGGCGGTCCGCGCACGCCCTGCCGCGCGAAGTGCGCCTCCAGCCGCCGCGGCCGCCACCACAGCGCGTCCGCCACCCGCGCCGCCACGTGCAGGAGCAGGCACGCCGCCGTGGCGGCGACGGCCAGCCCCCTCCACGTCGACCACCACCACTCCGGTGCCCCCATGCCGCTTCCTGACACAGAAGGGCGCCCGCGACAGACAGGGGTCCGATTCCTCGGCGCGCGTCCCGGGTCAGCACGGTGGGTCGCTCGAGTCGAGCGTCTGTTGGGCTGGTTTGGAAATGAGAGAGGAGCAGGAGGAGGAGGGAGGGAGGGAGGGCGGGAGGAGGCGGGCGTTATATAGGGGAGCGGCCGGCGGCGTTGGTCGGGCCCAGCCAGCGCTCTGTTCTGCTCTGTTTCTGTTCACGCTTCGCTTTGGGTTTGTCCGGGTCAACGAGGTAGGTTTAAGCCCAAGCGTCCCCGGTTGACCATGCTGGGCTGCTGACGTGGCATTTCCAGTTTTCTGTTTTTCTGTTAGAAATTATGAAGGTGAAATGTCAAGTCCGGTTTGAAATTAAGAGACCATCGCCAAAAGATGAATTTGGAGACAAAAGGATTTTTGTTGAAAAAACAATTGAGACTGAATAAACCACAAATGCGATAACTTTTTGAAACTTTGGATTGAGATTTTCTCAAGTCTCAATCAATTTAGAAAAATTGCAACTCCCATTCATTGAAAAGTGCAAGATGTATTAGTTTTACTGCACCCGTTATGTTTTCGCAAGCATAGGTTGTATTCTTGTAATGAACCAGCAAGACTTCTTCGCATTTTTCTCCTCTGACCCTAGGCAGCTAGGGCCTACGACAAACTCTATCCTCGAGGATTCATCGGCGAACCCGTTGATTTGCCACCCCTCTGCATTTCGCTCTGCAGTCAGTGACGAGGAAGGGAATCCCGATGCCTCTTCTCCAGTTAGTAGTTTAGGTTAGGGTTTTTTTAGTCCTCGCAGGTGCGGCTTCGGGCCAATGGCGGCGCTTCTTATTTGAGTTTATTTTCTGGGCTCGGATCCTCCTTGAGTTCGTCCGTCTGGACATAGTCGACGAAGCGCCGATCCAAATTCCTGCTGTCTACTCGAGACAGCGAGGTTAGGGTTTCTTGTCATGTGGTGAGATTTGGTGTCAGGTGCTTCAGATCTATGCAACGGTTCAACGGCGACGACTGCGGCTCCAGGGCGCTGATCCTTAGGGGCACGTGTCCGAAGACTTTCCGGCTGTTATCGACAAGGTCAAACCAACTCCGGTAGAGAGCGGCCACAGTGATGCGTCATCGGCTCGTTCTGGCGGCAGTAGTGGTCGTTCGGTGGTTTAGAAATTTCGATGTAATTTTTATTTGAGATACTTTGTGCTTCTGATGAACTTTTATACCCCCTCCGACCCAAATTAATTGACGCACACTTAGTATAATTGTATAGTTATACGAAGTATACGTCAATTAATTTGGATCAGAGGGAGTAATATATTTGATGCTTATGCTTTTCATGAAAAATAAAGAATGACCAATCTAGCAAAACCGTCGAGATATCTAGAAACACATGCTCTTTTAGCTACAAACTTCTGATGCAAATTAATGTGGAAGGGTAGCCCAGAGCAGACCCGAAAACTTTAGTATGACCCGACCAGTCTATGCATGCTTCTCTACGCAAGTCATAACTTGCTACGAACAAGTTGTTTGTCTATCCTTTTCTGGGCCTCAAGTCGCTGGATTGCAGACGTCTTCCCCCTACCTGCGTATTATACCTTGATGCGATTTATCGCCACGACCAATGATTGTCTTTACCTGCTAATAATAAACTAATTATTGGAAGTATATATGATTGGGGACACCCGAACCAGACAGCTTACACGTCCCCAAATTAAGAGAACGGTTGGACTAGAGCACTCATACGCAAAACTAAGCATATTAGCACCTGACCATGTCCCCAAATGGTGGACATCTACTGATGTATATCAGTCGTCTACAGTTTATATTTTTGGATTTGGACCATATGTCGTTCATGAATGCCCTTTACTTATAAATTACAAGATCATTACCATCATTTAGGTTGGCACTGCTTGA
Source organism: Triticum urartu (assembly GCF_056163025.1). Lineage (NCBI taxonomy): Eukaryota > Viridiplantae > Streptophyta > Magnoliopsida > Poales > Poaceae > Triticum > Triticum urartu. Next base: position 556,473,853 of record NC_141879.1, read on the forward strand.
AGGGGTCTAGATTTGTGTGCTAGTGGGCAGTGGCGTGGATGGGGCTTCAGGGGCAAGAAACAGACCAAAGAGGCCGAAGTCAAATGCAGGCCTTGTCTGTTTCGGAGACAAAGAGGTCTCTATCGGGAGGTCGGAATTACCGACAAGTAAGTCTTACAGAGTCCACATTCTCCACTTGACCATGTCGTCCAAGGCACGCCAAGGGCCAAGATTGGCGACCTGGGTTTCCCGGGCCGGACACCGAAAGAAGCACAAGGATAAACAAATCCGGAGTTTTTCGTGATCGTATCAGGCACTACGCATCCTCAATCCTTCAAAATCGGCAATGATAATCCTCACATGGAAACAGCACAGCTGTATCTAGAACTAGTAATAGACACATAGGAGTGTATCAGTGATCCGTGCCAGATTCGTCAATCTCCAAATAGCAAAGACGGGAGCACAGACTTCTTCTTCTTATGAAGAACAAAAACGGGAAAACAACGGGCGAAGCGGTAGAGAGAATGATTGGTGCTCCGGTTTGGACGGACGGGTAACGCAACGGTGGCCGTGGATAGAAAATGGTTGTGGACGCGCTCCCGGCCGCCACATGGAGCCCGAGCTGGCGACGCAACCGTTGGGAGGGAGGGCCGTGCATGCATGTTCTACGGGCCACGGCCGCATCTTTCAGCGACCGACGCAGTGTGCTCTGGCTGTACGCTTTGGAACTGTCCAGCCGATGATCAAGTACACGCGGAAACGATACTAAAACTTTTATCGGATGGGGACGAGTAGGCGGATGATACGTGCATGATTGGCCGCGAGGAGTCAACGAGAGCTCTGCGCCGTGGTGGTGGCGCCCTCGCCGTGTGTCGGGTTGCCGGCGTGGCGTGGCGCGTATGCTCGGGGGCACTCTCCTGTGATCGGGCGAGTATAAAAATAAAAAATGGAGGACAGGCCGATCCGAAGCCGGGAAAGTAGGTGGGAGCGCGCGCGGGAAACGACGGGCGATCCCGGGACAGGCGCGGGCGTGTCGCAGCGGCGCCGCGGGGCGGTGCCGGGCGGGAGGAGCACGAAGCTCGGGTTTCCGGCTGGGTGGTGGGCGCCCCCCGCGTCCCGGGGCGGACGGGGGCCTCGCCGCGCGAGCCGCGGCGACGGTTGCTTGCCGCCGCCGCTGCCGCCCGCGCCGGCTTGAAATGCTGGGAGGGGGGAGGAGGAACATTCCTGTGCACGCACGTCGTCCCGGCCGGGGTGTCTGACACGGACGGACTTCACATGCATGCATGCATGCACGTCCATGCACGTCTCGCGATCCCAGGGTCCATGTCACCCGTTGATCCCAGCTCTCACGTGAAACGTGTACAGTCCGCAGAGAAGCCGGCATCTTCTCTCTCGGCGCCTCGGCCTCGGCCTCGGCCATACAACATAGGCCTCGCTGCTGGAAGGGTGCCGATCACGATCAGCTGGGCAATTTCCCACACCGACACTGCATTAGTTTAGACTGTGTGCAAGGCTTGGTTTTCCACGAGACGGATGACCGAGGAACATCCAAGATTCTTCACCTCCATCGGAATTATTCCAAGTACCGATAAGACGGTCGACACGCGGAATAATATCGGGGGCGCGGTTAAACGCTCGATTAAAGAAAGATGAGTGCAACTCGGAAAATAATAGTAATAAGATGAGTGTGATGCACTTGATCGTGCATCGTCGGTCGCTGCTTTGCCTCATCTAAGCAACTAAAGTAGATACTATTATCAATTATATGCATCCTGAATCTTATGGAATGCCCGGAGGAGTCAAATGTCAAAAAGAACCCTTCACAATATTTTGAAGAAAATAACCTTTTTTGTGCGAAACTTTTAATCTATACATCAAACATCAAGATAGTATAAAGAACACCACAAATAGCAAAAATTAAGGACGCCGATAAGTGCCACACGTGTGGGCGTTAGGGGGTCCGCCCACACATTTTGTGTGGTGTATAAGAGGAACAGCCCACACACCTACGTGTGGGCAAAACAATCAGCGCCCACACGCCTCTTTTTTCCCCTCCCGATCCCTCTCACACGCGTGGCAAAGTTGATAACGCTCACACGCCCGTATGTCAGGCCTCGTACCTCCTGGTCCCGCACGCCACGCGTGACAGTCACCGCGCGCCCGCAGTTGCCATGGTCCAGACCCTCGTCCATGTTCGTTTAATTGCAGTTGCCATGTCGCTGAATTACGGTTGCCATGTCGGACAACTGTAGTTGCCATGGTTGCTCAACTGCAGTTGCCATGTATGGTCTGATCTAATGTAGTTGCCATGATTTCATAACTTTAGGAGTTGCCACATACTAACACTAGGCAGTTGAGAGAGTTGCCATGTGCTCACAAGCATGCTAGGGCAGTTGCCATGTAAAAAGGAAGAGATGACATCTGCTTACGTGCACGTTAGGGCAGTTGCCATGTACATGCACGTTAGGGCAGTTGCCATGTATCATGCAAAAACATATGGCAACTCGGTAAAAAAGAGTTGCCATCTGCTTACGTGCACACTGGGCAGTTGCCGTGTACCCTGCAAAACACATGGCAAACTCGGGTAAAAAAGAGAGTTGCCACCTGCTTATAAAGGACACTAGGGGCAGTTGCCATGTGCACTGCAAAACACATGGCAACTAGCAGCTTGGGTGTGGTAGAGGAACGGGCATGTGGGCGAGATGGCAAATGCCCACACACTAGCCCTTGTGTGTGCGTGTAAAGTGGCGTGTGGGCGAACTGCTGAACACCTACACACCAGCCCCTCCTGTGTGGTGAAACGGCCGTGTGGGCGACCGGCTGAACGCCCACACACCAGACCAGTCCTACGTGGCACTAGAAATATGCCAAGATTCATGCGCTCACGAACGGACGTGGATCCACGCGTGTGGGCGAGATGCAAACGCCCACACGTGTAGGCGTTAACATTTCCGAAAATTAAATCAAGTTTCATAGACTACTCAACGACGACTACAACCACGGAGCATCTCACTTTAGCTATATGTAAGTTGTCTCGCTTTTAAATTTGGGTATGTCAATTTTCTTACTGTTGATTATTTTTCCAAGATTTACGATGTGTGCTTTTTCATTTTTTTTTCGCTGGATTTTTGACTTGCCCCTATTTGGGGTTAGTCGATTTACTTACTGGGCTTGAAGCGCACTAGTCGTTCTTTGCTTTTTCTTTTTCTTCTATTGACTGTTTTTTGTATTTTTAGTTGATTTTTTTCTTTAAGGTATTTTTGGATGTCGGGTGAGTATAAATGTATGCACACAAGTACTATATAATATGTGTGTACATTATACTTGAATACAAAAATTGCACTAGTGTATGCTTATTATTTGCATATTACAAAAGTGCAACATTAGTGCAAGGTTATGTGCAAGTTTTTTAAGTTTAGTTTATTTTATTTCATCTTAAAGGTGCCACAAATTATTCTTGCTTGAATTTGTTTTATTCTTTAAGGGTAATACCAATGTCGCGAATTCATTCCTTCTGATTAAACTTATTTTTTTGCAAAAGATCACCATTTTATGCCTATTACAACATATTACTGAAAAGAGAAATTTATGTGTAAAATTGTGTGCAAATTTTGCCATTATTTTTAAAAATTTGTTTCATTTCCTTTCTTCTTAAGGGATAGTATCAATGCCACTAATTCATTGTTTCTTAGAAATCATTGTTTTTATTTTCATGTGTGTAAGTATGCACAAAATCACTATAAAATATGTGTGTAAATTATACTAAGCGCAAAAATTGTACTATTATATGCTTATTCTTTGCATATTACAAAAAAAACTGTAATTCAAGGGCAAAGTTGTGGGCAAGTTTGGGTAATACCAATTTCACTAATTCATTCTTTCAAACAAAACTTTATCATTTGATTTTTTTTTCATTTTGTTTCTTCTTTAAAGGGTAATATCAATGCCACTAATTTATACCTTCTTAGAAAACTTTTTCTTTTGTGAGATTTCCACCATTTATATGCTTATTCTTTGCAGAGTGCAATTTCATTACAAAGTTGTGTGCAAGTTTATTTTTATTTTACTTTTTCATTGCTTTCTTCTTAAAGGGTAATACCAATGCCACTAATTCATTATTTCTTAAAAAACTTCATTATTTTCTTTGTTTGGTATTTATTCCCCTTTCTTTCTTCTTCTAAGTGTAATAGCGTAATACCAATGCATTTGTTGAAAGGTGAGAACATGTGCCATTTTGATGTTGTTACTGGGTTACGGGGTGGTAGGTTGCTTCTCCCACCTGCTGGTTTTGGGCTTCTAATCGTTTGTGAGCAAATGCATAGTTGGGTTGTGTGAGGGAAATAGACAAAATGAGAATTTCAGTAAGTCAATTTGTGTTGTATATGATTTTTTTTCATTTGATCAGGTTTCAACGGCAGATGTAAAATCGAATAACCTAAATTGTAAATTCCGGCAACTATTCCATAACTGGTCCCCAATTATCTTGCTATAATTTTAGTGTTTTTATTATGGTGTGTCAAACAATATCTGATGTTAATTCGCATGGTTTTATATTTCTATGGGGTTAAGAGTACATGACATTCTAGTGAGTCTGGTAAAACGCATTTGGGGTTATGTGTTTCCCTTTTTTTAGGAGTCATGTGAATCAATGGAACTCTTTTTGGGTTGTTGTATATCACAACAATAGCGACAATGGACAATATATTGCAGTGTATTTGTATGTATGTTACTACTATCATATGGTGCGATCATAGGGGTGAGTATTTGTGCATGTGTGTGAGCGTCTGCGTGTGTACCGTGTTTAAAAAAACCATCGTATGGCGCACCGGCAGTGGCGATCCAGCTTTCACTCTAGCCCGGCTCTATAATAGTCGAGATACATTAAGGAGCTAAAAGGGTATTCATACAAGTCATATTCTCGTCTTTGCTAGGTTCAGCGTCTTTGTTGGAGTTGTGTGATGGCAGCGATGTCTCTTAGTAGGAATAATGTCTCACGTCTGAGGGCGTGTGGAGATTTGTCTCCGTCGAATCTAGTGGGATTAGGTCAGTGATGGTCTTTGGCGGATCTGTTTGAATTTGGTCTTCATTCGTGTGTTGACAGGTTTGATCCTTCCAATCTACGAGTTTCTTCATCGGCGGTGGTTGCTGTTCTGGCGCGCTGGTCCAGTGAAACCTTAGAACAACGACTTTGCGGCGGTCTATTGCAATAAGGTTTGCCCGACTCCGGCGAAGGAAAAGCGGTGGCGGTGGCGTGCCTTCAGCTCGCTTCGGTGCTTATAGCTGTCGCTAGTTGGTCCATGGACCTGATTCTAATTTTTGTTACCTATGGTGTCCTCTGCACTGCCATGGTTGATTATGAACAGATCAAAAGCTTTCCCAAAGAAAAGAAAATTTATGAAATCCGCAAGTGGTAATTGTTAAGCTACCCCTTTCATACGAGAAAATGACTCCCAGAAAGCAGGTGCACTTTCGGCCATACATGTGGCCACCGTCTGTTCCAACGACGATCTCCCATAGCCAAGTGCATGACAGATCTAACCAACTAGCCAACTTTGCCCCTGCATGCATCCCGGAGCCAAGGGCCGATCGATCTGCTTAATCGCTGCGCCGAGGCTGCATGGCGCCAAGTTGCGCTCGCGCCGGTGGCGCTGGCGCATGCGATGCGTGCTTCCGCGCGACTTCGCTCCCCGCTCGCTTTCTGCGCCGGCCGGCCGGCCGGCAGGATCCGCGCAAAAGCGAAAGGCCGGGCCTTTTGGTCGCGCATATATTTCCTCCCATGATGCAATCGCGCATAACGAACTAGTACTACCCGGTCAAAAACGCGATTCGGGCTTCGACTCGACGACGACGTACGTGTAAAGGCGGCCTAACCTAACCACCCCCGCACGCACCGCCAGCCAGCCAGCCAAAGGAGCCCAGGCGACGCGCCGAAGGAACCGACATGTACACGCTCGACACAGCTCTGCCCAGATAGCTACTGTGCCCATAGTTTTCTCCGCTAGCTTATACTAGTATTAGTAATATGCTGGAGCTTTTTCTGGTTGTATCATCGCCTGTCATAGGCGACTACGGTCCGGCGAATTAAAAAATGGGCACATCGTGTTGCAGTTCCGTCCGTTCTTGGTCCTTGGCAGCAGCTTTTCGCACAACTTGGTCGACAAGTTTACATGCATGCTGATGAAAAGATCTCCAAATGGCGGTCGGCGTCCGCACACATGGCATGCGCACGCGTTGTTTGTTCGACCGCGTCGGTAGGCCCCGACGTGAACGTCAAAAAAAGGTGCCGGGAGTCGGTACATATGGACGTAACTTACTGATCGGTTGCCGGGACAGCGAGACACGATGCTGCCCGGCCGCGGTGCCAGTGCGGTGGCCTTTCCCGGAGCTGCCGGACGACAGCAAAGCGCCAATGGCTCTCGGCCGGGGGACAGCAACAGGACGCCGCAGATCGGGCGGACTACGAAATATCATGCGAGTCAGTGTGAGTGTGAGTGACCCTAAAAAAAAAGTGTGAGTGTGCATGCGCGAACGGGTGGCCATGCACGCGAGATGTGTGCTCCTCGTGGATCACAGCTTTTGGTAACACCGTCTCTTTCTCTTCTCCTGGTGTAGCTAGCTAGGTTTGAAACTGAATGGAGCTTGATTAGCTAGCTATACGGCCGGACGGCCGGGCGTGTCACGTCATCAGGACGACAAAACGGTGTTAGCCAGACGTACATATACGAGACTTATGACAGGCTGAACGCGCGTGGTCGTGTGGACGTGGCTTGCTATCTGACCGCACGTCCTCTTTGCCCATGCATGGCTCACGCCCCCGTGCATGTGACCAGCGGGAGGAGGCCGGTTCGGTCGCTGTGGGCCGGCGGGCCCGACCGAGGAGCAGCAACAACCGGCAGATATGGAGCCCAGGAAGGAGCGCACGATAAGTACGTGCGCCCGGCCGCCTCCGCCCAGTCAGTCTCCACCTCCACGTACATGGGATGGGGGGGCCCGACCCCGGCGACAGCCGCCGTCCTCCGCTGGCTTCCTGTCCCTCGCCGACCCGGCCGGCGCACGCGGCGCCAACGTGCGTGCCGGCCGCAAATCGGCGTCGCCCATCATACGCCGGCCGGCCGCGCGCGCGCTTCCGGCGCTTTCAGTTCCAACCCTTGATCGAGGCTTGAGTAGCTGATCAAGCTCCTCTGGCCGTCGACCCGGCCGTGCAGCTCACGCCCATGATAGGGTGCCAGGACGTCTGTGCGTGGCGTCGCTGTCAGTCCATTCTGCCGCGCTGCCGGTCTTGGATCATGGTGCGTGCGTGGTTGAATGTCTTTGCGCACGTCGTTTGCATGCACTAGTAGCTGCTAGGAGCCTTTGTCATCGCCGCCTGACGTTTTTCTGACGTCGAAACTCGAAAGCAGACCCTTGATCGTCCGAGAGTTTTTGGTGTGAAAATTACGTAGCGACACTTCTGTTTTTGGCTTGCAGAAGTACTACTTGCATGCAGAGATGCTATATATGCTACTAGCGCCGGAGGAGGGCTTTGGGTCTGTCGTAATTGAAACAGACTGTCGATTAACCTGCACTCTTTGGGGCGTGGAGGACGAGCGGTCAGAGGCCTCCCAGGTAATCACAGCCATGAGGAGCTATGGCGCTGTTTGGTTCAGATTTTATCAACGGATTCCGCTACGGCGCGGCAGAATCTGAACCATAGGGCGAACCCAGCAGAATCCGATTTTAGAAATCCGCTGCCAAAATTTGAACCAAAAGCGGAAGCAGCCAAGGACGTGCTTTTCAAAATCTGATTCCGCTGCGGGTCAAAATCTGAAAAAACTGTATCAGCTGGTTTGTCAAATGACTTACATCTTTCTCACATCAGATTTTTCACAGCTGTTTTTCCACAGCAGATTTTTCACAGCTGCTTTTAGAAATCCACAGCCGAACCAAACAGGGCCTATGTCTCACATTCTCAGGGATCTAGTCTTCACTACGTTGGTCTTTTTTTTTCCTGAGCAGATTCACTATGATTTTTATTTTATTTTTGAGTAAAGCAAATTCATTATGTTGGCAGAGAAGCTAATGGCGCAGCCCATTCTTGTGCTAGGGCTGCACTTGATTGTATAGATGCTACACAACCCGACTGGGCCAGCCCAATGACGATGCGAGCGGGGAGACCAGGCGCTGACCCAACGAACCGACCCGATAATGAAAAAACGGCTACAATTTATAAATTCATAACAATAATGAAAAAACATGAATATTTTTTGAAAATATGAACAAATTAAGGTTTTTGAACTTTCTTTTGCAAATGTGAATATAATTTCCAATTTTGAACATTAGTTTGGAAAACATGTGCATATTTTGGAAAGTTCTAAAAGATGTTTGTAAATCTGATTTTTTTATTTTTTTTGAAAAAAAGCAGAGAAGAGAAAACTTGGAAAAAAAGAAATAGAAAAAGAAAAAAGGAAACGGAATAAAACGACATTAAAAAAGGATAATAATAGAAAGAAATAGAAAAAAATAGAAAAAAATGGTTCAAAGAACCTTCTAGAGGGTTCCTAAAACCGATAGAACAGAACAGGGAAAGGTCCCCAAAACCGGACCGTGAAAACGGAATGCGTACAGCTCAGGGCCGTCCAACCGCTCGACCTATCATCAATGTGAATGTACCACATTTCGACGGAAAATGCGCCGAATAGGGAATTCTACTGTAGCATGCATACCGCAGCTTGTGGTTTGAATATTGGTGGACAGTTTTTGAAAAAGAGTGAACATTTTTTAATTTTGTGAATATTTTTTGAGAACAGCTACATTTGAAACGAGTTTTTTTTTAAAAAACAGACATTTCTCACTAAAACTAACAAAATTTCAAATGCTGAACATTTCTTGGAAATTGTGAAAATAATTCAAAATTTCGATTTTTAAAAAAATTCAAACATCTTTTTAAAACAGTTTTTGGAAAAATCTGAAGTAAAACTTGAAACTCCAATTTGTTTTTCAAAACACGATCAATATGAAAAATGTGAGCAATATTTGTAATTTGGAACACCTTTTTGAAAAAGCGAACACTTTTTTAAATTTGTGAATTTATGAAGAAACAAAAGGAGAAAAAACCACTACAGAAACAAGGAAAATCTGGGAAAAATAATCTGTTTCCCAAAACCTAGCCAGCTTACAAAACATTTAAACAACGAAATGGGTCAACTAGCTTGATCGGCGTTGTTCGTTTCAACAACATTTTGACGCAACGATCATCATACAGGGTTACCGGACGAAATTAGAAAATCTGTATTTGCGCGTGGGCTGGGTCATCACCCCATGCTTAGCAAGGAGAATATCTATTATCGCCACTCCAAAAACCGGGGTCTACATCACATATTTGTCGAGTCCAAATGAGCAGAAGAAATGTCCTGACATGGCTGACCAGACCACGCAAAACCCCGAATAGACATTACACAAACTCGACACCTCAATAGACATGGGGAGACAAGGATGCAGTGGCAGCTCTGCGGTATATATACGGCATGTCTAGGATCTAAGTCTTTTTATCATAGAAAAAAGTTTTAAAAACAAAAATACATGAATAGTTTCACTGTTGGCCCACCTGGCCCATTGGGATGTATCCGCCATTGCGAGGCCACCATGTCAATGTAGTTCAGTGAGAGGTTAAGGGGCGTGTGACTACAAGAGTTATGCTACCTCGGTAAGTTCGGTGCAACTGCTATTGCATGTAGAGTTTAAGTTTGTGTCCTCGCATAACTAATCTTTCAGACCTGTTGAGTTTTTGTCCGTGTGTCTTGGTGCTTATCTTGTTCGACTGCCTACACTTCTAAGAGATAATCACTGATCCAAATTCGTTCGTCACTCATGGCTTTCTATCTTTTTGGATGGGCGAATTAAGGGGCTCTCCGAAATACTTATTGGTAATCAATTTTGTGCAGGCATGCGGTTGTCAATGCCACTACTTCGGTCTAGTTGCAATGTCTTTGTCGAAGGGAGAATCTCGTATTTTAAAATCTATTACGATGAAGAAGGCATGTCTAAAAGATTTCATTGTAATTGTTAATTTTAGAAATTACTTTGTAGTTTCTTGAATATTTGATCCAAATCATTGTATTAATAATGGTTCTTGTGTTTTAAATAAAGTCACCAGCATTTTAAAAATAAGACCTTTATTTTTTTCAAAATGCTTTTGTTGGAGAATAATACCCCTAATTAGCGTTTTTAGGGGACCCCTAATTAGCGATTTCGAGTGATTTGGGAGAGAGATGCGCCACCTTTAGCATTCGTAAATGGGCCAGGCCCAGTGTGCATTGGCAAGCGAACGTTTCGGCGAGCCAGTCGCAGGAGCGCTCAGTGGCACAGACTATTTTTTTCAGACGTTGCACACAGTTTTTTTTATACCACTAAAAAAAAGACGTTGCACACACACCGCAACACATGTGTGCAACAATTGAGTCAGGCGCTAATTATCCTTCTTTTTTCGATCTATTCAACATGTGCGTGCATCCGCTTAGTTTCAAAAATATGTTCACGGCGCATGAAAAAAAATGTTCAACAATGTAAATTTTGTTTCTAAAAAATTTCCATGACATTTTAAAAATATTGATAACATGTAAAACGTTGTTCTCGTAATTTTGTAAAAAAGCGTCCGTACCACTTAAATTTTTGCATGAAATTGAAAATGTTCAAGCGTTGGAAAACATGTTCATAACATTTGAAAAAAAATCACGCAATTTTTTATAGATATTAGTAACATATAGAAGACCTTTGTGCCAGTTTAAGAAAATGTTCATGATAATAAAAAAATCATGTATTTTTTTTTTGAAAAATTGAACATGTTTTAAATATATTTAGTGTCTATTTATAAAAATATTTAATGTGCATTTGATATATTACTACTTATTTATGGTGCCTACCATAGTGGTGGGCGAAGATGATTGATATGTGGTGTGACCTTGTGTGGCGGGAGAAACACCTGATGAAAATGGCTGATCTGTTGATGTTAGAAGGCATGTCACGCCATAAATGAAGTCTCAACCGAACAGCTCTTCGACAGGAATGGTATGTGCAATACCATCACCAAGTTCGTATCTAGGTTTAGCTATGTTTATTAATCATAATGCTTTATATTGCACGAGAGACAACATCCCGATACCCAGGCCCATGAATTTACGGCATGGGTACATGGCCATATGAAAAAGGGCCCGGACTAGGCGTATTGCATCAACCAGGCCAAGGGAAGGGTCGAGGGAGCTCCTATTCAGCGCTACAGGCGCCAGTTAGGCTAACTGGCGCCTGCAGCTGGGGCAAATGGGTCGAATCTCTACAGGCCCAAATCAGTTCACAAAATTGAAAAAAGTTCATCAATTTTGAAAAAGTTCATCGTATTCGGAAAACAGTTCACAAAAAATGAAAACAGTTCATCGATTTTGAAAAAAAGTTCACCGATATTTTAAAAAAGTTCACCGGTTTTGAAAAAAGTTCATCAAATTTGAAAAAAGTTCACCGAGTTCGAAAAAAGTTCATCAAGTTTGGAAAAAAGTTCATCGAATTAAGAAAAAAGTCCATTGAGCTTGATAAAGTTCATCGAGTTTGAAATCTGTTGAACCAAATGGGCCGGCCCATCTATCTTTGCCACAGGCGCCGGTTAGCAAAATAACACATTAACCGGCGCCTGTGGCGCCAAATAGGAAATGCCAAGGGTCGAGGCATACACTTTATCGTTCCGGGAGAGCCACGGGCCATGAGGATGATCTGATACATCATCCCATTGATCTGGTGGCGGTCATGAAGGCAGGAGAAGGGAAGAAGAATGATCACTACTATCTTTGCGATGTTGCAATCTCCACATCCTCCACTCCCAAGTTGTCTCAGATCCGAGAGCAAAGCATGAGCTCAAATGCTTCCAAAGCCTGGTGCATCTATGATTCCCGAGCTCCAGGTTTGTATTTTCATTCATCCTTCCATGTCCTTACAAGTTTACATTATTACATTGTAACCTTCATTTCAGATGCGATGGCATACTATAAACCTAGTTGGATGAAGAAAGGAACACACAGGTGACAAAGCTGCAGTAAGAAAGGAGGTTATGGAAGGAAGCCAATAGAAGGCACGTGGAAGAGAACAATTATCTCCAAAAGCAAATAAAGATTAGTTATTTTCCAATAATAGTCATCAATATTAACATAATGAATTCTTTGCTACAATATGTACTCGGTTTTATTGTGACAACAATAGCCATAAAGGCACGTGGAGTAACAAAAATAATCCGCATATGCACTTTGATTGTGACTCGGTTTTATTGTCTACCCCCTCCTTCACCTTTCACACTCCTAAAGGCCGTGTCCACGAACTTGATCTTCCGTGCCGAGAGATTGTGTTAGCGGAAGCCTGTGTTTGTGTTCGTACTTGTGGTTGATGAATTGCAAACTTTGGGTAGTTGTACTTGTTATTGTGTGCTTCCAAACTAATGAACTTGTGTTTCTGCTTGTGAATTTGTGATATATGTTGAGCAATGGCTTATAATATGTGAGACATGAATTGTATATGTGTGTGCCTATTGCAGGGCTAATTGCAAAAGTAATTTTAGAAAACCGTTGACCGAAGGTTTGCCGAGTGTCGCAAAGGCATGTGTGCCGAGTGTGCGCCACATGACAAGGAGCACCTGGAGAATTTGCTGAGCATCGCCCCACGACACTCGTACATTTAAAAAGGGAAAAAATATTTGCCAAGTGTCAGCCGGCAAACATAGTCCCTCTATCACAGAGTCATCGACTACGGAGGTGAGGGCCACGTGGCACACGCTTTAGGTCGCCAAAGTTCTGCCTGTTTGGAGTGTTTTTTGTGCAGTACTCGATAATAAGCACTCTAAAATAACCTCCAACTAATTTTCAGCAACCCCTAAGAAAAACAATTTTCAGCAGCTCTGAAGTAAACCTTTTTCACTGGAAAGCTCTAAAGTAAGCTTGAATACTACAATGTCAAAAACGCTCTTATATTATGGGACGGAGGGGAGTACTAGTGAATAGTTTCATAACTTTGAACGAATATTAGAATATTAAATGCGAAGGAACCATATCTACAAACATTAAGCTAAATTCATGTAATGCAACTAAAAATCCAGAAGCAAGCTTTCGAGGTTTGTTGCCTCACTGAGGAATAGCAAAAAGTGGATTTTTGTTTAGATTTTTCTCATGAACACCACACTCCAGAATGGTAAAGAAACCGATTAAGCTTTGCATTCGTTCGGTTTTGACAAGCACCCTGACAAAGAAATCTCAGATCAACTACCACTGAGAAAAACATGGAACTACAGCACAAACCATCGTCATCAGATGCCTACTGAATGTCTGATACGGATACAGAAGTCTCACTTATAAGAGTTTGATTGAAACTATATATGCTGCTACTAAACTAGGCACAGCCTCCGATTGATCAGCTCAGTCCATGATGTTGTCATCATCGTCATCCGGGAGGGGCATTGCCGCCGCAGCTGCTATCTCTGCCTCAATCCTGTATACAAAAGAGTTTTCCAGCATATAAGAGATCAACGCAACATCACAAGCATGCAGTTTCATCAGAGGAAGTACAAGTAGTAGCCTTTAGAGTAGTGCATTGTTCACTCACTGTTGCTGCGCGGCGAGGTCGACGGTCACGTCGGCGGGGAGGAGGGCCGTCTCCTCGACGAACCGGAGGGTCATGTCTCTGCAATCGCAGTCATATATCTTATTAATTTGATTGTTCAGAATGAGCATATATTTTTGTTGGAAAGGAGAATCTGGGTAGCATTGAGACAGTTGTGGTAAAGGTGGTGCGATGCAGCAGAAATTAGTTACCCTGAGAGCTTCCTTGCAAGGTAGAGGAAAGGCTTCTCGAAGTTGTAGTTGCTCTTGGCAGAGATCTCGTAGTACTGGAGGTTCTTCTTCCTGTGGAAGGTCACCATCTTGGCTTTCACCTGCCGGTTCTTCACGTCCACCTTGTTGCCGCACAGGACGATCGGGATGTTCTCGCACACCCTGATTGCAACAAAGGATAATTCAAGAGATGTGTCAGATCAATTCAGGACAAGTGATGAAATAGTAACTAGGTGGAGACTGGAGATATTCTGGGAAAGCATACTCTACCTGCAGATGTCTCTGTGCCAGGTGGGGACGTTCTTGTAGGTGAGTCGGGAGGTGACATCGAACATGATGATTGCGCACTGGCCATGGATGCTGAAAAACAGTAGAAGAAAGTAAGAATCCTCTGTCAATGCGCACCAACCAAAAAAATAGCAGCACAACCATTGTGAAAACAATGTATGAACCATTGTGGTGGATGACCATGCCATCTTATTTGCTTTGCTAGAAATCACAAATTCTTAACAACAGACCTTATCCATAGTCTTACTCCTATAGTTGCTGCATGTAATCTAGTCAAACTCTTTAAGCTGCTGCAAAGCACTACCTGATGCTTACGGTAATCAGTAAGACCAGTGCTCTTGAAGAAGGCCAAACAATTAATTCCCAAGAAGCAGGCAGACAAGCTCCAAATATCCTCTAAATACCAATGCACATGGCTCACCCGTTTAAACATCTGAACTTACTAGTATGAAAATCATGAGTGCAGTAAGTCGTATTCCAAAACTCTAAATCATGCCTACTTGTTTTTCGCAACTAATGCAAGTGACCAATTGGATACCGTATCAGATGAATGCGATAATACTAGTAATGTCGACAAACAAGGCCTGCAGTACTAATCGGTGTCAATGTCAGTATAACACAAGACAAATGATTGTTCCTAGGCCAGGAATTTGGAAGCCCCATCAACTTTGCAGGTACTAAAAGATTACTGAAAGTCTGAAACATCTGAACCATGATCGACCGTAGATAGCATCATCTAACCATAGATTCAACATATGTAATTGCGACTAGCTAGTTGGATTTCAAGGATCTTACTAGTATCCGTCACGGAGGCCACCGAACTTCTCCTGTCCGGCAGTGTCCCAGCAGTAGAACCTTATCTTGCCGTGGCTCGTCTGGAAGTCCAGCGGCCGCACCTCCACGCCGATCGTCGCTGCAGAACACCGCGCAGATCAACAACAACAGTCAGCAACATCATCTCTCAACGGAAACACGAGATGCGACCGAGGGGTGGGGAGGGAACCAAACTAGAATCGTCAACAGGTCCACTTACGTTCGTACTTCTTCTCGAACTCCCCGGTGACGTGCCTCTTCACGAACGTCGTCTTGCCGGTGCCGCCGTCGCCGACGAGGACGAGCTTGAAGCTGGGGTAGTCCACGGGCGGGGTGTTGGGGAGAGCCTGCACGCGCAACTCGTTCAGAACCGGAAATCCAAACCCATCGATCGGCACAGAAGAGCCAAAACTACGAGGCGCAAAGCACGAGCAGAATCTAGAGCAGCGGAAACAACGCAGCAACCGCCTCGAAACTCGTCGGAGAGCAACCGCCTCGGAACAGATACGAGAAGAGGTCGAGGAGATCCACGCACCATTGCGGCCCGAGCCTCCGGAGCAGGAACGCGCGCCGGCGTCGGCGGGGCGGGGCGGAGCGACGGAGCGGGAGGAGGGAGGGGATCGGGGAGGGAGAGCGATGGGCTTCGGCGGCGGTGCGAGGGCGCGTGTCTGACGGAGGAGGGAGAGGGGCCGCCGAGGCCGCGGTATATATATGGCGTCGTCCGCTTCGATTCTAAGCTACCGCCTGCGGGCCGGTGGCCGCCATGGCTTAGCTTGAGATCTAAGCTGGGTTTGCCACCGTACGATGGGAACGTACACGTGATCCTGGCCGTCCATCTGTGTGTCGGTGGGTTGTTAGCTTGGGATGTAAGCTGTGTCGCGCCGCACGCGCCCCGTGCAGGGCCGATTGAGGCCGGTGCGGGAAATTAGTGGCGTCGCCTTCACGCGGACCAGGCGTTTCGGCATTGCCTTGACTCCGGTCCTCCAAGGTTTGAAAATTCCAAATATAAGTGTCAAGCATGTGGCAAGTAACACCTTTATGACGTTTCTATAACTAAAATTACCATAAAACATACAAAACCTCAAAAATTGAAACTTATCATCCAAACAGAAAATTGCCATGCTTCACATCTAAAGTCGTCATCGTCGGTAACTAAACTTTTCATCAAAAAAGTCAGGATGGAATTGCTTCGTGCCACACATGTGGCACTTATGATGATAGCGTTCTGAAAAGTGAAATTAGGGTAAGTTTATAAAAATACATAATCGTTTTTTTCTATAAATATAATCGTAGACATATCGAAGTATTTTTTTTAAGAAGAAACACACTGCACGATTTTATCTAATAAATCAAAATAACGTTTTATGCATTTATAAGGAAACCTAGTGACATGTTGAAGTATTTTTTCTATAAATATACACGTAGATATATCAAAGTATTTTTTTAAGAATAAACCTAATGACACGTAGATATATCAAAGTATTTTTTAAGAAGAAACACACAACACTGCACGATTTTATCTAATAAATCAAAATAATATATGAAGAATGGGTGCATATGAAACACACTGCACAACCTAGTGACATGTTGAAGCTATCAATGACACACAATAGACAATAACATCAATCATCGCCCTTGGCAACACACAAACTATGATAGAGTTTTCTAAAAGCAATGCCTCTGAAAAAGGTAACAGCGCGCAAACTCGTTGTCGTCAGACCCAATAATTGAAGTCAACTCATGGCTTTTCTTCCTGGAGAGCAACTTTGAAGAATCTTCATACAATGTCTTTAACAAGGGAGGACGCATAAGCACCCCCATAGTCATGTACAAATGTCACATATAGGGGTGCAGAGCGGTGTCCCACGAAGTCCTGCAAAAGTGCCCAGTTAGTACAAATTACTCTATACGCACTCTGATCCAGCTAAAACCGAATTTTCTCATTTTGAACTAGAAGCGGGGCGGATCGCACATACCAGACCTGGAGGTTCTCATCCTAAGCTCAAGATGAGCACGACCTAGCCAAAGTCACCTTGCTTTATCGCATCCGCACGCGGAAGAAGTAGATTTTGCTCGAAGACGCACACGCTATGGACACTGAATATTCAAAGCTCGTCATTGACATATGCACCTAGAGAAAACCACAGGTGAACACAATCCTTACGTTTAAAGGAAGAAGAATCACCTGGAGCAACATGGAGGAAGCCCCATTGTTAGAAAAACTAGACTGGTGTTTTACATCTGAAGCATGGACCCTCTCTTTTCCTTCTACCATGGCTATCCCACTGGCTAAAACTACTTCAGATCATATTCCTGTGCTTAACAAGATTGGTATCTCTATACCCAAAGCTCATCTTTTTAGATTTGAATTTTTTTGGCTACATCATAATCAGTTCAGAGAAGTGGCCAAGCAAATTTGGGAGCAGGATGTCCAAGAAGTAGACTGCCAAAAGCATAGCAGCCAAATTCAAAAGACTCGCGGAAGGGTCTCAAGAACTGCGCGAAAACTATCTCCAATATGAAGGAAACCATTAAGGACACAAACTTTATGATACTCTGCTATGATGTGATGGAAGAATATAGAGATCTTACAAATGAGGAATTTAATGGTAGATTTATTCTCATTGAGCACCTAAGACAAATCGATGAGAAACAGATAATTTATTGGAAATAGAGAGCTAATATTAGAAAGATAAAGATGGGAGAAGCAAACACCAAGTACTTCCAGGACAAGGCCAATATCAAACACAGGAACAACCACATTGCCATTTTGAAAGATGAAGATGACCAAGAACACGAGGAACATCGAGCCAAAGCTGCTATCCTCTTCAGAGCATTCAAAAAAAAGATTGGGGGTACTATATCAAAGTATGACAATCCACTTCTTGTGCACACCCTGCTACAGCAACAGTCTGATTTGTCTGAACTAGAGGCTCCTTTCTCAAAGGAAGAGATTGATGATGTCATTAAAAAGATGCCTGCAGACAAATCTCCAGGACCTGATGGTTTTAATGCAGCATTTCTCAAAGCTTGTTGGGACATAGTGGCCCCTGGTTTCTATAGACTCATTGAAGATTTCCACAAGGGGAAAATCAATACTCAGAGCATCAATTACTCTTTCATCACACTCATACCCAAAAAAGAAGTTGTTGTTCTCCCTAATGATTTCAGACCCATTTGACTTCTCAACTATACTATGAAAATCATCACCAAGCTATTGGAAAACAGATTACAAAAGGTGATTCTCTCTTTGGTCCACCAAAATCAATATGGCTTCCTTTCAAACAGATGCATACAAGATTGCTTGGCTTGGTCTTATGAATATATCCCTCAATGCAAACAATCAAAGAAAGAAATAGTGATGCTAAAACTGGACTTTGAGAAGGCATTTGATATGCTCAATCATGACACCATCATAGAGATTTTGTGATGTCTACTACACAACTTATTCTTGTAGACTCATGTTGGTCCTCCAAGCGCAGAGTTTTGTAGGACAGTAGCAATTTTCCCTCAAGTGGATGACCTAATAAGGTTTATCAATCCGTGGGAGGCGTAGGATGAAGATGGTCTCTCTCAAACAACCCTTCAATCAAGAGTCTCTTGTGTCCCCAACACACCCAATACAATGGTAAATTGTATAGGTTCACTAGTTTGGCGAAGAGATGGTGATACAAGTGTAGTATGGATAGTAGATATAGTTTTTTGTAATATGAAAATAAAAAACAGCAAGGTAGCTAATGATAAAACGGAGTACAAATAGTATTGCAATGCTTAGAAACAAGGCCTAGGGTTCATACTTTCACTAGTGCAAAATCTCTTAGCAATGATAACATAATTGGATCATATAACAATCCCTCAACATGCAACAAAGAATCACTCCAAAGTTTCTATCGGAGAATGTAGGACGAAAACGTGCATCAACCCCTATGCATAGATTACCCCAATGTCACCTCGGGAATCCACGAGTTGGGTGCCAAAACATACATCAAGTGAATCAATATAATACCCCATTGTCACCACGGGTATCCATATGCAAGAAATACATCAAATTTTCTCAAATCCAATATTCAATCCAACATAACGAAACCTCAAAGTGCAAGACTCAATTCATCAGAAGAAGGTAGAGAGGGAAGAACACCATAAGATCCAAATATATTAACAAAGCTCGCGGTACATCCACATCGTGCCAAATCAAGAACACAAGAGAGACATATCAAACACATAGCTACTAGTGCATACCCTCAGCCCCGAGGGTGAACTGCTCCCTCCTCATCATTGTGGCCATCGGGATGATGAAGATGGCCTCCGGTGACGATTTCCCCCTCCGGCAGGGTGTCGGAACAAGGTCCCAATTGAGTGTTCGTGGCTACAGAGGCTTGCAGCGGCGGAACTTATCATCTAGGGTTCTTTGAGGGGGTTTGGGTGTTTACAGGAATTCTTGGCGTCGGTCTCAAATCAAGGGGGGGGGGGGGTCCGCGAGGGAGCATCAAGCTCGCTCCAAGCACCCTGGGGGGTAGGGCGCGCCTAGCGAGCTTGCCGTGCCCTCGTGGGTCTTCTGGTCCTCCCACGAAGCTTTGAGGGTCTCTTTCGGTCCACAAAAAATCACCGTAAATTTTCAGCCCATTCCGAGAACTTTTATTTCTACACAAAAAATGACACCACGGTAATTCCGCTGAAAACAGTGTCAGTCTGGGTTAGTTCTAATCAAATCATACCAAAACCGTATAAAATTGTAGGAAACATGGCAAGAATACTTCATTGTAGATATGTTGGAGACGTATGAGCATCCCCAAGCTTAATCCGTGCTCGTCCTCGAGTAAGTAAATGATAAAAGAAATAATTTATGAAGAGTGAATGCTAGCAAGTGCACAAGTTTGATCAATGATAATTTGAATCACCTTTTCTAGCATCATTATATATCATGAACATTAGCTCATCTCATAAAACTTCTCATGATCAAGTAGCAATCTATTCACATGTTAAAGTACAGACCATAAACTTTCTTAAAAACTAACAAACTATGTTCTCAATCATCAAACTATTTCAATTCGTCTTATTTTCAGGAAGGGTCTATGTAAGAGCTTTGATTTAGCAAATTCCACATACTCAACTATCATATAGTCTTCCATGATTGTTGACACTCAAAGCATATTTTTAGAACAAATAACATACATCGAACACAAAGAAAGATAGGGGCTTAATGTTTCGCCTCCCAACTTATTTATCATATAGATAATTGTCAACAAGAATAATTCATGATCAAATATATTTGAGTGGAAATATATGCTTGGATCTTTCCCCACCACATGATACTTGCCAACTAGAGAATAATTGAGGTTGAAATGAGAAGGAATACTATTGACTCTTGCATAAAAGTAAATACATAAAAGTAAAAGATAGACCCTTCGTAGAGGGAAGCAGAGGTTGTCATGCACTTTTTATTTTTGGATGTGCAAGCCCTTAATGCAAAGAAACGTCACATTGTATTGCCCTTTGTGATAGCAACCTTTATTATGCAGTCCGTCATTTTTATTTCTTTACCATCACAAGTTCGTACAACACTATTTTCCCTTACAATAAAAGATCATACATATTTAGGAGCATTTTTATTGCTTTTTGCACCGATGACAACTTACTTGAAGGATCTTATTCAATCCATATGTAAATATGGTGGACACTTATGGCAAGAAACTAGGTTTAAGGGTTTTTGGATGCACAAGTATTATCTCTACTTAGTATAAATTTTTGGCTAGCAAAAGATGAAGGAAATATGCCCTAGAAGAAATAATAAAGTTGTTATTTATATTTCCTTATATCATGATAAATGTTTACTATTCATGCTAGAATTGTATTAAACCAGAACTTAGTACATGTGTGAATACATAGACAAACAGAGTGTCCCTGGTATGCCTCTACTTGACTAGCTCGTTAATCAAATATGGTTAAGTTTCCTAGCCATGGACATGTGTTATCATTTGATGAATGGGATCACATCATTAGAGAATGATGTGATGGACTAGACCCATCTGTTAGCTTAGCACTATGATCGTTTAGTTTATTGTTATTGCTTTCTTTATGACTATGAGATTATGCAACTCCCAAATACCGGTGGAACACTTAGCGTGCTATCAAACGTCACAAAGTAACTGGGTGATTATAAAGATGCTCTACAGGTGTCTCCGATGGTGTTTGTTGAGTTGGCATAGATCGAGATTAGGATTTGTCACTCCGATTGTCGAAGAGGTATCTCTGGGCCCTCTCGGTTATGCACATCACTATAAGCCTTGCAAGCAATGTGACTAATGAGTTAGTTGCGGGATGATGCATTATGGAACGAGTAAAGAGACTTGCCAGTGATGATATTGAACTAGGTATGATGATACCGACGATCGAATCTCGGGCAAGTAACATACCGACGACAAAGGGAACAACGTATGTTGTTATGCGGTTTGACCGATAAAGATCTTCGTAGAATATGTAGGAGCTAATATGAGCATCCAGGTTCCGCTATTGGTTATTGACCGAAGATGTTTCTCGGTCATGTCTACATAGTTCTCGAACCCATAGGGTCCGCACGCTTAACGTTCGATGACGGTATGTATTATGAGTTATGTGATTTGATGTACCGAAGGTTGTTAGAAGTCCCGGATGAGATCACGGACATGACGAGGAGTCTCGAAATGGTCGAGAGGTAAAGATTCATATATTGGAAGGCTATATTCGGACATCGGAAAGGTTCCGAGTGATTCGGGTATTTTTCAGAGAACCGGGGAGTTACGGGAATTCACCGGGGAAAGTATTGGGCCTTATTGGGCTTTAGTGGAAAGGAGAGAAGGGCCACAAGGGGAGGCAGCGTGCCCCCCATGGGCTGGTCCGAATTGGACAAGGAAGGGGTGGCGCCCCCTCTTTCCTTCTCCCTCTCCTTCCTTCTTCTCCTACTTGGACTAGGAAAGGGGGAAACCTACTCCTACTAGGAGTAGGAATCCCCCCTTGGGCGCGCCCCTTGAGGACGGCCCTCCTCCTCCCCTCCTTTATATACGGGGGAGGGGGGCACCCCATAGACTGAAGGAAATATGCCCTAGAGGCAATAATAAAGTTATTATTTATTTCCTTATATCATGATAAAAGTTTATTATTCATGCTAGAATTGTATTAACCGGAAACATAATACATGTGTGAATACATAGACAAACAGAGTGTCACTAGTATGCCTCTACTTGACTAGCTCGTTAATCAAAGATGGTTATGTTTCCTAACCATGGACAAAGAGTTGTCATTTGATTAACGGGATCACATCATTAGTTGAATGATCTGATTGACATGACCCATTCCATTAGCTTAGCACCCGATCGTTTAGTATGTTGCTATTGCTTTCTTCATGACTTATACATGTTCCTATGACTATGAGATTATGCAACTCCCGTTTGCCGGAGGAACACTTTGTGTGCTACCAAACATCACAACGTAACTGGGTGATTATAAAGGTGCTCTACAGGTGTCTCCAAAGGTACATGTTGGGTTGGCGTATTTCGAGATTAGGATTTGTCACTCCGATTGTCGGAGAGGTATCTCTGGGCCCTCTCGGTAATGCACATCACTGAAGCCTTGCAAGCATTGCAACTAATGAGTTAGTTGCGGGATGATGTATTACGGAACGAGTAAAGAGACTTGCCGGTAACGAGATTGAACTAGGTATGGGATACCGACGATCGAATCTCGGGCAAGTAACATACCGGTGACAAAGGGAACAACGTATGTTGTTATGCGGTTTGACCGATAAAAGATCTTCGTAGAATATGTAGGAGCCAATATGAGCATCTAGGTTCCGCTATTGGTTATTGACCGGAGACGTGTCTCGGTCATGTCTACATTGTTCTCGAACCCGTAGGGTCCGCACGCTTAAGGTTACGATGATAGTTATATTATGAGTTTATACATTTTTATGTACCGAAGTTTGTTCGGAGTCCCGGATGTGATCACGGACATGACGAGGAGTCTCGAAATGGTCGAGACATAACGATTGATATATTGGAAGCCTATGTTTGGATATCGGAAGTGTTCCGGGTGAAATCGGGATTTTACCGGAGTACCGGGAGGTTACCGGAACCCCCCGGGAGGTATATGGGCCTTAGTGGGCCTTAGTGGAAGAGAGGAGAGGTGGCCATAGATGGACCGCGCGCCCCTCCCCCCTTGGTCCGAATAGGACAAGGAGAGGGGGCCGGCCCCCCTTCCTCCTCTCTCTCCTCTTTCCCCCCCTCCGCGAATCCTATTCCAACTAGGAAAGGGGGGGAGTCCTACTCCCGGAGGGAGTAGGACTCCTCCTGGCGCGCCTCCTCTTGGCCGGCCAGCCCCCCCTTTGAGCCTTTATATACAGAGGCAAGGGGCACCCCTAGAGACACAAGTTGATCCACGTGATCATATTCTTAGCCGTGTGCGGTGCCCCCTTCCACCATAGTCCTCGATAATATTGTAGCGGTGCTTAGGCGAAGCCCTGCGATGGTAGAACATCAAGATCGTCACCACGCCGTCGTGCTGATGGAACTCTTCCCCGACACTTTGCTGGATCGGAGTCCGGGGATCGTCATCGAGCTGAACGTGTGCTAGAACTCGAAGGTGCCGTAGTTTCGGTGCTTGATCGGTCGGGCCGTGGAGACGTACGACTACATCAACCAAGTTAACGCTTCCGTTGTCGATCTACAAGGGTACGTACATCACACTCTCCCCCTCTCATTGCTATGCATCACCAGGATCTTGCGTGTGCGTAGGAATTTTTTTGAAATTACTACGAAACCCAACAGTGGCATCCGAGCCTAGGTTTTATGTGTTGAGGTTATATGCACAAGTAGAACACAAGTGAGTTGTGGGCGATATAAGTCATACTACTTACTAGCATGTCATACTTTGGTTCGGCGGTATTGTTGGACGAAGCGGCCTGGACCGACATTACGTGTACGCTTACGCGAGACCGGTTCTCCCGACGTGCTTTGCACAAAGGTGGCTAGCGGGTGACAGTTTCTCCAACTTTAGTTGAACCGAGTGTGGCTACGCCCGGTCCTTGCGAAGGTTAAAACAGCACCAACTTGACAAACTATCGTTGTGGTTTTGATGCGTAGGTAAGATTGGTTCTTGCTTAAGCCCGTAGCAGCCACGTAAAACTTGCAACAACAAAGTAGAGGACGTCTAACTTGTTTTTGCAGGGCATGTTGTGATGTGATATGGTCAAGACATGATGCTAAATTTTATTGTATGAGATGATCATGTTTTGTAACCGAGTTATCGGCAACTGGCAGGAGCCATATGCTTGTCGCTTTATTGTATGCAATGCAATCGCGCTGTAATGCTTTACTTTATCACTAAGCGGTAGCGATAGTCGTGGAAGCATGAGATTGCCGAGACGACAACGATGCTACGATGGAGATCAAGGTGTCACGCCGGTGACGATGGTGATCATGACGGTGCTTCAAGGATGGAGATCACAAGCACAAGATGATGATGGCCATATCATATCACTTATATTGATTGCATGTGATGTTTATCTTTTATGCATCTTATCTTGCTTTGATTGACGGTAGCATTATAAGATGATCTCTCACTAATTATCAAGAAGTGTTCTCCCTGAGTATGCACTGTTGCAAAAGTTCTTCGTGCTGAGACACCACGTGATGATCGGGTGTGATAGGCTCTACGTTCAAATACAACGGGTGCAAAACAGTTGCACACGCGGAATACTCAGGTTATACTTGACGAGCCAAGCATATACAGATATGGCCTCGGAACACGGAGACCGAAAGGTCGAGCGTGAATCATATAGTAGATATGATCAACATAGTGATGTTCACCAACGAAACTACCCCATGATCGGACATGGTTTAGTTGACTTGGATCACGTAATCACTTAGAGGATTAGAGGGATGTCTATCTAAGTGGGAGTTCTTTAAGTAATATGATTAATTGAACCTAAATTTATCATGAACTTAGTACCTGATAGTATCTTGCTTATGTATGTTTGATTGTACATAGATGGCCCGTGCTGTTGTTCATTTGAATTTTAATGCGTTCCTTGAGAAAGCAAAGTTGAAAGATGATGGTAGCAATTACATGGACTGGGTCCGTAACTTGAGGATTATCCTCATTGCTGCACAGAAGAATTACGTCCTGGAAGCACCGCTGGGTGCCAGGCCTGCTGCTGGAGCAACACCAGATGTTATGAACGTCTGGCAGAGCAAAGCTGATGACTACTCGATAGTTCAATGTGCCATGCTTTACGGCTTAGAACCGGGACTTCAACGACGTTTTGAACATCATGGGGCATATGAGATGTTCCAGGAGTTGAAGTTAATATTTCAAGCAAATGCCCGGATTGAGAGATATGAAGTCTTCAATAAGTTCTATAGCTGCAAGATGGAGGAGAACAATTCTGTCACTGAGCATATACTCAAGATGTCTGGGTATTGTAATCACTTGATTCAACTGGGAGTTAATCTTCCGGATGATAGCGTCATTGACAGAATTCTCCAATCACTTCCACCAAGCTACAAGAGCTTCGTGATGAACTATAATATGCAAGGGATGAATAAGACTATTCTCGAGCTCTTCGCAATGCTGAAAGCTGCGGAAGTAGAAATCAAGAAGGAGCATCAAGTGTTGATGGTCAACAAGACCACTAGTTTCAAGAAAAAGGGCAAAGGGAAAAAGAAGGAGAACTTGAAGAAGAACAGCAAGCAAGTTGCTGCTCAAGAGAAGAAGCCCAAGTCTGGACCTAAGCCTGAAACTGAGTGCTTCTACTGCAAGCAGACTGGTCACTGGAAGCGGAACTGCCCCAAATATTTGGCGGATAAGAAGGATGGCAAGGTGAACAAAGGTATATGTGATATACATGTTATTGATGTGTACCTTACTAATGCTCGCAGTAGCACCTGGGTATTTGATACTGGTTCTGTTGCTAATATTTGCAACTCGAAACAGGGACTATGGATTAAGCGAAGATTGGCTAAGGACGAGGTGACGATGCGTGTGGGAAACGGTTCCAAAGTCGATGTGATCGCGGTCGGCACGCTACCTCTAAATCTACCTTCGGGATTAATATTAGACCTAAATAATTGTTATTTGGTGCCAGCGTTAAGCATGAACATTATATCTGGATCTTGTTTGATGCGAGACGGTTATTCATTTAAATCAGAGAATAATGGTTGTTCTATTTATATGAGTAATATCTTTTATGGTCATGCACCCTTGAAGAGTGGTCTATTCTTATTGAATCTCGATAGTAGTAACACACATATTCATAATGTTGAAGCCAAAAGATGCAGAGTTGATAATGATAGTGCAACTTATTTGTGGCACTGCCGTTTAGGTCATATCGGTGTAAAGCGCATGAAGAAACTCCATACTGATGGACTTTTGGAACCACTTGATTATGAATCACTTGGTACTTGCGAACCATGCCTCATGGGCAGATGACTAAAACGCCGTTCTCCGGTACTATGGAGAGAGCAACAGATTTGTTGGAAATCATACATACAGATGTATGTGGTCCGATGAATATTGAGGCTCGTGGCGGATATCGTTATTTTCTCACCTTCACAGATGACTTAAGTAGATATGGGTATATCTACTTAATGAAACATAAGTTTGAAACATTTGAAAAGTTCAAAGAATTTTAGAGTGAAGTTGAAAATCATCGTAACAAGAAAATAAAGTTTCTACGATCTGATCGTGGAGGAGAATATTTGAGTTATGAGTTTGGTGTACATTTGAAACAATGCGGAATAGTTTCGCAACTCACGCCATCCGGAACACCACAGCGTAATGGTGTGTCCGAACGTCGTAATCGTACTTTACTAGATATGGTGCGATCTATGATGTCTCTTACTACCGCTATCGTTTTGGGGTTATGCTTTGGAGACGGCCGCATTCATGTTAAATAGGGCACCATCAAAATCCGTTGAGACGACGCCTTATGAACTATGGTTTGGCAAGAAACCAAAATTGTCGTTTCTAAAAGTTTGGGGCTGCGATGCTTATGTGAAAAAGCTTCAACTTGATAAGCTCGAACCCAAATCGGAGAAATGTGTCTTCATAGGATATCCAAAGGAGACTATTGGATACACCTTCTATCACAGATCCGAAGGCAAGACTTTTGTTGCTAAGTTCGGAAACTTTCTAGAGAAGGAGTTTCTCTCGAAAGAAGTGAGTGGGAGGAAAGTAGAACTTGACGAGGTAACTGTACCTGCTCCCTTATTGGAAAGTAGTGCATCACAGAAAACTGTTTCTGTGACACCTACACCAATTAGTGAGGAAGCTAATGATAATGATCATGAAACTTTAGGACAAGATACTACTGAACCTCGTAGATCAACCAGAGTGAGATCCGCGCCAGAGTGGTACGGTAATCCTGTTCTGGAAGTCATGCTACTAGATCATGATGAACCTATGAACTATGAAGAAGCTATGGTGAGCCCAGATTCCGCAAAATGGCTTGAAGCCATGAAATCTGAGATGGGATCCATGTATGAGAACAAAGTGTGGACTTTGGTTGACTTGCCCAATGATCGGCAAGTAATTGAGAATAAATGGATCTTCAAGAAGAAGGCTGACGCCGACGGTAATATTACTGTCTACAAAGCTCGACTTGTCGCAAAAGGGTTTCGGCAAGTTCAAGGGATTGACTACGATGAGACCTTCCCACCCGTAGCGATGCTTAAGTCTGTCCGAATCATGTTAGCAATTGCCGCATTTTATGATTATGAAATTTGGCAGATGGATGTCAAAACTGCATTCCTGAATGGATTTCTGGAAGAAGAGTTGTATATGATGCAACCAGAAGCTTTTGTCGATCCAAAGGGAGCTAACAAAGTGTGCAAGCTCCAGCGATCCATTTATGGACTGGTGCAAGCCTCTCGGAGTTGCAATAAACGCTTTGATAGTGTGATCAAAGCATTTGGTTTTATACAGACTTTCGGAGAAGCCTGTATTTACAATAAAGTGAGTGGGAGCTCTGTAGCATTTCTGATATTATATGTGGATGACATATTACTGATTGGAAATGATATAGAATTTCTGGATAGCATAAAGGGATACTTGAATAAGAGTTTTTCAATGAAAGACCTCGGTGAAGCTGCTTACATATTAGGCATTAAGATCTATAGAGATAGATCAAGACGCTTAATTGGACTTTCACAAAGCACATATCTTGACAAAGTTTTGAAGAAGTTCAAAATGGATCAAGCAAAGAAAGGGTTCTTGCCTGTGTTACAAGGTGTGAAGTTGAGTCAGACTCAATGCCCGACCACTTCAGAAGATAGAGAGAAAATGAAAGATGTTCCCTATGCTTCAGCCATAGGCTCTATCATGTATGCAATGCTGTGTACCAGACCTGATGTGTGCCTTGCTATAAGTCTAGCAAGGAGGTACCAAAGTAATCCAGGAGTGGATCACTGGACAGCAGTCAAGAACATCCTGAAGTACCTTAAAAGGACTAAGGATATGTTTCTCGTATATGGAGGTGACAAAGAGCTCATCGTAAACGGTTACGTTGATGCAAGCTTTGACACTGATCCGGACGATTCTAAATCGCAAACCGGATACGTGTTTACATTAAACGGTGGAGCTGTCAGTTGGTGCAGTTCTAAACAAAGCGTCGTGGTGGGATCTACACGTGAAGCGGAGTACATAGCTGCTTCGGAAGCAGCAAACGAAGGAGTCTGGATGAAGGAGTTCATATCCGATCTAGGTGTCATACCTAGTGCATCGGGTCCAATGAAAATCTTTTGTGACAATACTGGTGCAATTGCCTTGGCGAAGGAATCCAGATTTCACAAAAGAACCAAGCACATCAAAAGACGCTTCAATTCCATCCGGGATCTAGTCCAGGTGGGAGACATAGAGATTTGCAAGATACATACGGATCTGAATGTAGCAGACCCGTTGACTAAGCCTCTTCCACGAGCAAAACATGATCAACACCAAGGCTCCATGGGTGTTAGAATCATTACAGTATAATCTAGATTATTGACTCTAGTGCAAGTGGGAGACTGAAGGAAATATGCCCTAGAGGCAATAATAAAGTTATTATTTATTTCCTTATATCATGATAAAAGTTTATTATTCATGCTAGAATTGTATTAACCGGAAACATAATACATGTGTGAATACATAGACAAACAGAGTGTCACTAGTATGCCTCTACTTGACTAGCTCGTTAATCAAAGATGGTTATGTTTCCTAACCATGGACAAAGAGTTGTCATTTGATTAACGGGATCACATCATTAGTTGAATGATCTGATTGACATGACCCATTCCATTAGCTTAGCACCCGATCGTTTAGTATGTTGCTATTGCTTTCTTCATGACTTATACATGTTCCTATGACTATGAGATTATGCAACTCCCGTTTGCCGGAGGAACACTTTGTGTGCTACCAAACATCACAACGTAACTGGGTGATTATAAAGGTGCTCTACAGGTGTCTCCAAAGGTACATGTTGGGTTGGCGTATTTCGAGATTAGGATTTGTCACTCCGATTGTCGGAGAGGTATCTCTGGGCCCTCTCGGTAATGCACATCACTGAAGCCTTGCAAGCATTGCAACTAATGAGTTAGTTGCGGGATGATGTATTACGGAACGAGTAAAGAGACTTGCCGGTAACGAGATTGAACTAGGTATGGGATACCGACGATCGAATCTCGGGCAAGTAACATACCGGTGACAAAGGGAACAACGTATGTTGTTATGCGGTCTGACCGATAAAAGATCTTCGTAGAATATGTAGGAGCCAATATGAGCATCCAGGTTCCGCTATTGGTTATTGACCGGAGACGTGTCTCGGTCATGTCTACATTGTTCTCGAACCCGTAGGGTCCGCACGCTTAAGGTTACGATGATAGTTATATTATGAGTTTATACATTTTGATGTACCGAAGTTTGTTCGGAGTCCCGGATGTGATCACGGACATGACGAGGAGTCTCGAAATGGTCGAGACATAAAGATTGATATATTGGAAGCCTATGTTTGGATATCGGAAGTGTTCCGGGTGAAATCGGGATTTTACCGGAGTACCGGGAGGTTACCGGAACCCCCGGGAGGTATATGGGCCTTAGTGGGCCTTAGTGGAAGAGAGGAGAGGTGGCCATAGATGGGCCGCGCACCCCTCCCCCCTTGGTCCGAATAGGACAAGGAGAGGGGGCCGTCCCCCCTTCCTCCTCTCTCTCCTCTTTTCCCCCCTCCGCGAATCCTATTCCAACTAGGAAAGGGGGGAGTCCTACTCCCGGAGGGAGTAGGACTCCTCCTGGCGCGCCTCCTCTTGGCCGGCCAGCCCCCCCTTTGAGCCTTTATATACGGATGCAAGGGGCACCCCTAGAGACACAAGTTGATCCACGTGATCATATTCTTAGCCGTGTGCGGTGCCCCCTTCCACCATAGTCCTCGATAATATTGTAGCGGTGCTTAGGCGAAGCCCTGCGACGGTAGAACATCAAGATCGTCACCACGCCGTCATGCTGACGGAACTCTTCCCCGACACTTTGCTGGATCGGAGTCCGGGGATCGTCATCGAGCTGAACGTGTGCTAGAACTCGGAGGTGCCGTAGTTTCGGTGCTTGATCGGTCGGGCCGTGGAGACGTACGACTACATCAACCAAGTTAACGCTTCCGTTGTCGATCTACAAGGGTACGTAGATCACACTCTCCCCCTCTCGTTGCTATGCATCACCATGATCTTGCGTGTGCGTAGGAATTTTTTTGAAATTACTACGAAACCCAACATAGACACACAAGTTGATTTCTTAGCCATGTGCGGTGCCCCCCTCCACAGTTTTCCACCTCGGTCATATTGTCGTAGTACTTAGGCGAAGCCCTGCATCGGTAACTTCATCATCACCGTCAACATGCCATCGTGCTGACGAAACTATCCCTCGGCCTCAGCTGGATCTAGAGTTCGAGGGACGTCACCGAGCTGAACGTGTGCAGATCGCGGAGGTGCCGTGCGTCCGGTACTTGATCGGTTGGGTCGCGAAGATGTTCGACTACATCAACCGTGTTACTTAACGCTTCTGCTTTCAGTCTACAAGGGTAAGTGGACACACTCTCCCCGCTGATACATCTCCAACGTATCTATAATTTTTGATTGTTCCATGCTATTATATTATCTACTTTGGATGTTTATGGGCTTAATTATACACTTCTATACTATTTTTGGGACTAACCTACTAACCCAAGGCCCAGTGCAAATTGCTGTTTTTTTTGCCTATTTCAATGTTTCGCATAAAAGGAATATCAAACGGAATCCAAATGGAATGAAACCTTCGGGAGAGTTATTTTTGGAACAAACGTGATCCAGGGGACTTGGAGTGGACGTCAAGAAATCAACGAGGAGGCCACGAGGCAGGGAGGCGCGCCTACCCCCTGGGCATGCCCCCCATCCTCGTGGGCCCCTCGTAGCTCCACCGACCTACTTCTTCCTCCTATATATACCCATATACTCTGAAAACATCCAGGAGCACCACGAAACCCTCTTTCCACAGCCGCAACCTTCTGTACCCAAGAGATCCCATCTTGGGGCCTTTTCCGGAGCTCCGCCGGAGGGGGAATCAATCACGGAGGGGGAATCAATCACGGAGGGCTTCTACATCAACACCATAGCCTCTTCGATGATGTGTGGGTAGTTTACTTCAGACCTTCGGGTCCATAGTTATTAGCTAGATGGCTTCTTCTCTCTCTTTGGATCTCAATACAAAGTTCTCCTCGATCTTCTTGGAGATCTATTCGATGTAACTCTTTTTGCGGTGTGTTTGTCAAGATCCAATGAATTGTGGGTTTATGATCAAGATTATATATGAGCAATATTTTATTCTTCTCTGAATTCTTTTATGCATGATTGGTTATCTTTGCAAGTCTCTTCGAATTATCAGTTTGGTTTTGCCTACTAGATTGATCTTTCTTACAATGGGAAAAGTGCTTAGCTTTGGGTTCAATCTTGCGGTGTCCTTTTCCAGTGACAGCAGGGGCAGCAAGGCACGTATTGTATTGTTTCCATCGAGGATCAAAAGATGGGGTTTATATCATATTGCTTGAGTTTATCCATCTACATCATGTCATCTTGCCTAATACGTTACTCTGTTCTTATGAACTTAATACTCTAGATGCATGCTGGATAGCGGTCGATGTGTGGAGTAGTAGTAGTAGATGTAGAATCATTTCAGTCTACTTGTCGCGGACGTGATGCCTATATACATGATCATGCCTAGATATTCTCATAATTATGCACTTTTCTATCAATTGCTTGATAGTAATTCGTTCACCCACCATAATTCTTATGCTATCTTGAGAGAAGCCACTAGTGAAACCTATGGCCCCCGGGTCTATTCTCCCGTCAACAAGCCATTTCTGTCGCCGTTTATTTTGCAATCTTTATTTTCCAATATATACAACAAAAATATTTATCTTATTATCTCTATCAGATCTCACTTTCGTAAGTGACCGTGAAGGGATTGACAACCCCTTTATCGCGTTGGTTGCGAGGTTCTTGTTTTTTTGTGCAGGTACGAGGGACTTGTGTGTAGTCTCCTACTGGATTCATACCTTGGTTCTCAAAAAGTGAGGGAAATACTTACGCTACTTTGCTGCATCACCCTTTCCTACTCAAGGGAAAACCAACGCAGTGCTCAAGAGGTAGCAAGAAGGATTTCTGGCGCCATTGCCGGGGAGATCTACGCATAAGTCAAGACATACCAAGTACTCATCACAAACTCTTATCCCTCGCATTACATTATTTGCCATTTGCCTCTCATTTTCTTCTCCCCCACTTCACCCTTGCCTTTTCTTCGCCCTTCTTCTTTTCGTCTTTTCGTTTGCCTTGATATCTTACTTGGCTCGTTTGCTCGCTTGGTTGGAATAATTGTTTATTTATTGCTAAACAGAGAACCTAAGATCTATGGATCCTCATCCACTTGCTGATCTTTTTAAGAGATCCAATTATGATGAACCAATTGCTAGTGAGTTTTGTGCACTAGATTATCTTTATGAAGTTTTGCTTGAAATTCGTGAATATGAAAATTGTGATGAAGTACTTTATGAAGCAATTCACGATAGATCTTTGAATAAAAAGCATGATTGCAATGATGATATTATAAATTCTATTAATGTCAACTGTGCTAATAATATGCAAAACCCTAAGCTTGGGGATGCTAGTTTTGCTATGACTACTATTTGTTGCAATGATCATGATTGGGGTGATTCTTCTTTTGATCTTGAAAATTTATTTAATCCCCATGATGAATATGAGAATGATAATGGTGTTTGCAATATTATTGAATGTGGGTTTGGAAGAGTGTCAACTTTAGATCCCACATATTTGGAGAATGTTCGATCTTATGAAGTTTTTGATAAAAGTGGGTTTGGAGAGGTCATGACTTTAGTTAATGTTAATCCCACTATTTTGGAAGAGTGTCAACTTTGCATGCATGTGGATCGTGTTGAAAATATTTTATGTGATAGCTATTTTGTTGAATTTGCTTATGATCCCACATATAATTATTATGAGAGATGAAAATATGGTTGTAGAAATTTTCTTCTTACTAAATTACCTCTCGTCATGTTGAGATTGCTATCGTCTCTTTCTTCTTCCTTGCATATGCTAATTTTTGCTTGCTATGATAGTTTGTTTGCTTATAAAATGCTTATGTGTAGGAAGTATGTTAGACTTAGATGTGTTTGTCACATGCTTTATGATGTTCCTTTTGTGCTTCAATTCTCGTCTTTCATGTGAGCATCATTAAAATTATCAATGCCTAGCTAAAAGGCTTTAAAGAAAAACACTTGTTGGGAGACAACCCAATATATTTACTTTCTGTTTTTGAATAAATAATTCATCTAGCCTCTGTTTAGATGTGGTTTTATGTTTTTAATTAGTGTTTGTGCCAAGTAGAACCTTCGGGAAGACTTGGGGAAAGTTTTAGCGATCTTGCTGTAAAAAACAGAAACTTTAGCGCTCACAAGATTTGCTGCCATTTTTTTACTGGAGAGTGCGATTAGGTTGATTCTTTTTGAAGATGATTAATAGATAAATTACTAACGTCCAGCAATTTATTTTAGAATTTTTGGGGTTACAGAAGTATTCTAAACCTACAGATTACTACAGACTGTTCTGTTTTTGACAGATTCTGTTTTTCGTGTGATTGTTTGCTTATTTTGATGCATCTATGGCTAGTATCGGAGGTTATGAATCATAGAGAAGTTGGAATACAGTAGGCTAAAACCAATATAAATAAATAATGAGTTCAGTACAGTACCTTAAGTGGTGGTTTTTTTTCTTATACTAACGGAGCTCATGAGTTTTTCTGTTTAAGTTTTGTGTTGTGAAGTTTTCAAGTTTTGGGTAAAGATTTGATGGATTATGGAATAAGGAGTGGAAAGAGCCTAATCTTGGGGATGCCCAAGGCACCCCAAGGTAAAATTCAAGGACAACCAAAAGCCTAAGCTTGGGGATGCCCCGGAAGGCATCCCCTCTTTCGTCTTCTTCTATCGGTAACTTTACTTGAGGCTATATTTTTATTCACCACATGATATGTGTTTTGCTTGGAGCATATTGTATGATTTGAGTCTTTGCTTTTCAGTTTTCCACAATCATCCTTGTTGTACACACCTTTTGGGAGAGACACACATGAATTGGAATATATTAGAATACTCTATGTGCTTCACTTATATCTTTTGAGCTAGATAATTTTGCTCTAGTGCTTCACTTAGATCTTTTAGAGCACGGTGGTGGTTTTATTTTATAGATATTATTGATATCTCATGCTTCACTTATATTATTTTGAGAGTCCTTTAGAACAGCATGGTAATTTGCTTTGGTTATGAAATTAGTCCTAATATGATAGGCATCCAAGATGGGTATAATAAAAACTATCATAAAAGGTGCATTGAATACTATGAGAACCTTGATACTTAATGGTTGTTTTGAGATATGAAGATGGTGATATTAGAGTCATGCTAGTTGATTAGTTGTGAATTTGAGAAATACTTGTTCTAAAGTTTGTGATTCCCGTAGCATGCACGTATGGTGAACCGTTATGTGATGAAGTCGGAGCATGAGTTATTTATTGATTGTCTTCCTTATGAGTGGCGGTCGGGGACGAGCGATGGTCTTTTCCTACCAATCTATCCCCCTAGGAGCATGCGCGTAGTACTTTGTTTCGATAACTAATAGATTTTTGCAATAAGTATATGAGTTCTTTATGACTAATGTTGAGCCCATGGATTATACGCACTCTCACCCTTCCACCATTGCTAGCCTCTCTAGTACCGCACAACTTTCGC
Source organism: Triticum urartu (assembly GCF_056163025.1). Lineage (NCBI taxonomy): Eukaryota > Viridiplantae > Streptophyta > Magnoliopsida > Poales > Poaceae > Triticum > Triticum urartu. Next base: position 556,509,085 of record NC_141879.1, read on the forward strand.
CGGTACCATAAACTCACCATATACCTTCCTCAAAACAGCCACCATACCACCTATTATGGTATTTCCATAGCCATTCCGAGATATATTTCCATGCAACTTTCCACCGTTCCGTTTATTATGACACGCTTCATCATTGTCGTATTGCTTTGCATGATCATGTAGTTGGCATCCTATTTGTGGCAAAGCCACCATTCATAATTCTTTCATACATGTCACTCATGAGTCATTGCACATCCCGGTACACTGCCGGAGGCATTCACATAGAGTCATATTTTGTTATAAGAACTGAGTTGTAAGTAAATAAAAGTGTGATGATCATCATTATTAGAGCATTGTCCCAAGTGAGGAAAGGATGATGGAGACTATGATTCCCCCACAAGTCGGGATGAGACTCCGGACGAAAAGGAAAAAAGGGAAGAAAAGAGGACATAAAAAAGAAGAAGGCCCAAAAAAGAGAGAAAAAGAGAGAAGGGACAATGTTACTATCCTTTTTCCACACTTGTGCTTCAAAGTAGCACCATGATCTTCATGATAGAGAGTCTCCTATGTTGTCACTTTCATATACTAGTGGGAATTTTACATTATAGAACTTGGCTTGTATATTCCAATGATGGGCTTCCTCAAAATGCCCTAGGTCTTTGTGAGCAAGCGAGTTGGATGCACACCTACTTAGTTTCTTTTTGAGCATTCATACACTTATAGCTCTAGTGCATCCGTTGCATGGCAATCCCTACTCACTCACATTGATATATATTGATGGGCATCTCCATAGCCCGTTGATACGCCTAGTTGATGTGAGACTATCTTCTCCTTTTTGTCTTCTCCACAACCACCATTCTATTCCACATATAGTGCTATGTCCATGGCTCACGCTCATGTATTGCGTGAAGATTGAAAAAGTTTGAGAACATCAAAAGTATGAAACAATTGCTTGGCTTGTCATCGGGGTTGTGCATGATTTAAATATTTTGTGTGGTGAAGATACAACATAGCCAGACTATATGATCTTGTAGGGATAACTTTCTTTGTCCATGTTATTTTGAGAAGACATGATTGCTTAGTTAGTATGATTGAAATATTGTTATTTTTATGTCAATATTAAACTTTTGTCTTGAATCTTTCAGATCTGAACATTCATGCCACAATAAAGAATATTACATTGAGAATTATGCTAGGTAGCATTCCACATCAAAAATTCTATTTTTATCATTTACCTACTCGAGGAAGAGCATGAATAAAGCTTGGGGATGCTTGATACGTGTCCAATGTATCTATAATTTTTTATTGTTCCATGCTATTATATTATCTATTTTGGATGTTTATGGGATTAATTATACACTTTTATATTATTTTTGGGACTAACCTACTAGCCCAAGGCCCAGTGCAAATTGCTGTTTTTTTGCCAATTTCAGTGTTTTGTAGAAAAGGAATATCAAACGGAATCCAAACGGAATGAAACCTTCGGGAGAGTTATTTTTGAACAAACGTGATCCAGGGGACTTGGAGTGGACGTCAAGAAATCAACAAGGAGGCCATGAGGCAGGGAGGTGCGCCTACCCCCTGGGCGGACCCCACCCTCTTGGGCCCCTCGTAGCTCCACCAACCTACTTCTTCCTCCTATATATACCCATATACCGTGAAAACATCCAGGAGCACCACGAAACCCTATTTCCACCGCCGCAACCTTATGTATCCAAGAGATCCCATCTTGGGGCCTTTTCCGGAGCTCCGCCGGAGGGGGAATCAATCACGGAGGGCTTCTACATCAACACCATAGCCTCTCTGATGATGTGTGAGTAGTTTACTTCAGACCTTTGGGTCCATAGTTATTAGATAGATGGCTTCTTCTCTCTCTTCGAATCTCAATACAAAGTTCTCCTCGATCTTCTTGGAGATCTATTCGATGTAACTCTTTTTGCGGTGTGTTTGTCGAGATCCGATGAATTGTGGGTTTATGATCAAGATTATCTATGAACAATATTTGATTCTTCTCTGAATTCTTTTATGAATGATTGGTTATCTTTGCAAGTCTCTTCGAATTATCAGTTTGGTCTGGCCTACTAGATTGATCTTTCTTGCAATGGGAGAAGTGCTTAGCTTTGTGTTCAGTCTTGCGGTGTCCTTTCCCAGTGACAGCAGGGGCAGCAAGGCACGTATTGTATTGTTGCCATCGAGGATCAAAAGATGGGGTTTATATCATATTGCTTGAGTTTATCCCTCTACATCATGTCATCTTGCCTAATGCGTTACTCTGTTCTTATGAACTTAATACTCTAGATGCATACTGGATAACAGTCGATGTGTGGAGTAATAGTAGTAGATGCAGAATTGTTTCGGTCTACTTGTCGCGGACGTGATGCCTATATACATGATCATGCCTAGATATTCTCATAATTATGCACTTTTCTATCAATTGCCTGGCAGTAATTCGTTCACCCACCGTAATACTTATGCTATCTTGAGAGAAGCCACTAGTGAAACCTATGCCCCCCAGGTCTATTCTCCATTATATTATTCTCCCATCAACAAGCCATTTTCGTCGCCGTTTATTTTGCAATCTTTATTTTGCAATCTATATAACAAAAATACCAAAAATATTTATCTTATTATCTCTATCAGATCTCACTTTCGTAAGTGCCGTGAAGGGATTGACAACCCCTTTATCGCGTTGGTTGCGAGGTTCTTGTTTGTTTGTGCAGGTACGAGGGACTTGCGTGTAGTCACCTACTGGATTGATACCTTGGTTCTCAAAAACCGAGGGAAATACTTATGCTACTTTGCTGCATCACCCTTTCCTCTTCAAGGGAAAACCAACGCAGTGCTCAAGAGGTAGCACCCGCTCGTTGCTATGCTTCTCCTAGATAGATCTTGCGTGATCGTAGGATATTATTTGAAATACTACGTTCCCCAACAAAAGATCCTATGCAAGCACCACATGTTGGAGGATCCATAACAATATAATTTCTATACAAATATACCCAAACATAACTCATTATGTTGTCTTCCTTGTCCAACTTCAACTAATTTGCTCAAGTTTGAAAATAATTAGTGGGGATCACAATCATAGAAGATGTCCAAGATAGTATATTTATATGTGAAACCTATCTTCCTTCAATATTGTTTCATGAATTGTTTAAGTGATCAATGTTGTTTTTGCTAACTTTCAATAAATTTTACCACCTATACTTCTTATATGTGAAGTCATTACTCCCCATGGGATAAGCATATGAAACATATGTAATTTTAGATTTATGATATTCAATTCATTCAACAATTTATTCTAGGATATAAGTGAAGCACAGGAGTAAATGACAAACTACTCCAAAAAGATATAAGTGAAGATCAATGAGTAGTCAAATAATTAAGTAGTTATGTGAAGACTCTCTCTCATTTAAGAATTTCAGATCTTAAGTATTTTATTCAAACAACAAGCAAAACAAAATAAAATGACATTCCAAGGATAGCACATATCATGTGAAGAAGCAAAAACTTAGGCTCAACCAAAACTGACCGATCATTGTTGAAGAAGAAAGGTGGGATGCCAATCGGGGCATCCCTAAGCTTAGATGCTTGAGACTTCTTGAAATATTAACTTGGGATGCCTTGGGCATCCCCAAGATTGAGCGTTTGTGTCTCCTTTGTTCTTCTCATATCACGATTTCCTTAAATCTCAAAAATCTCATCCACACAGAACTCAACAAGAACTCATGAGATAATTTAGTATGAAACAATGCAAAACCTAATCATTCTCTACTATAGAAAATCACTAAAATTATTATTTAACATTGCATACTAAATACCTCTACATATTTAATCATCCTCAAATAGAATCATTAAACAAGCAAACATATGCAAACATAACAACAATCTGTCTAAACAGGACAGTCTAAAAAGAATGCAAGAAGATTCATACTGTTGAGTCCAAGAAAACATATGCAAACATAACAACAATCTGCCTAAACAGGACAATCTAAAAACAATTATGTTGCCAAAAAATCCAAGAAGGCAGCTTCTGCCTCGTCTGATGAGTCCTGCGATGAAGATGCTCCCGAGGAAATACCCATGTATGATCAACGAGCTCTTCTCAACAAGCCATATCAAACTCCCTCACCAGTAAAAGCATCACCCCCACTGAGAATGTCACCAAGGCTTGCACCCTTCCAGTCTCTGATAAACCTTTGGGTTCTGCTGCTCCTTCTGCGAAGAGAAAGCTGCTGCCCAAATAGAAAGATGTTGCTCATGTCAAGAAAGTTAAAACCAGTGTTCCTTCTTCCACAGAGGAATAGAGATATGCTTTCGATATCATGATTGATGTCATTGAAAGTGATGCCTACGATGCGAAATCAGTTGATTTGAGCAGTTTGGATCTTCCTGATGATGTTACCAAGCTGGTAACAAAATATTTCACTGAGCTGAGAGAAATGACCAAGAAACTGAATCAGGCAGTCGAGGAAAAGAAAACCATCGAGCAAATGAGATGAGATGCCAACATTGAATCTGAAAGGAAGGAGCTGAACAAAGAAATTGTTGAAATCACAAAAGCTCTCAGGGTTATGAGGAATGATAAAATTGAGTGGCACTCACGGCTGAAGATGGAATTATCTCAGCTATGTGACCAAAGGAATGATGAGATTGAACGTCAGGCTAAACTTGCTCGATGAAGAATAAAGGAAGAGAAACGTCAAACGACTAAGGCTAGTGATAGCAAACCGAAAGGAACCAAGCCTCCTCGCCCTCAGACAGTCGCTGATGCTCCGATTGACTCTAGTGCTCCTCTGTAGCAGATACTGCCGTCGCCTCCTCACGAGGATGAACCCGTACAACAAGCTAAATCTATGGTGGTTATCATTCCTACCTTTGCTGCTCAAGAGACTGATGTTATTGATATCTTTCTTAACAACCCCAATGAAGGAAATGTCCAGCCCGAGCAACAAGCCCCAGAAGAGAAAATTGATGAAGAGATTGAGGTTGAGAAGGAAGTATCATCGCATCTGAAGGAAATGCAAGTTGAGCCCTACGGATCCAACATGAGGGATGACAAGATTGAGCGGGAGCAAATTGCATCCCGAGGAAATACCACCCCGGTCACCCCATCCGGTGCCCCTACCTAGATGGAGGTTGATCCTGCTCCTGCTTCGCAGCCAGAAAAGGAAGAAAAGAAATCCGAAGAGCCCATGGCTCACGAACAAGTTGTACCACCTGTTGTGCCCCAGGAAACCGAAAAAGATGTTGTTGTGACCCAACGTCCGAAGAGGTTGTTGTGCCTCCCTCTGTTGAAAATGCTCCGAAAGAAAATGCCCTAGTGCCTGATAGTCAGAAAGCCGCTGAAGGAGTTCCAGTGAAAGAAAATGAATGTAAGACAAGTGCTTCCATGCCATTTGCCCCACAGAAGATGGAAAGGCCCCTTGCACCACTCAAACCTATTAACGAAAATATGCCAACACTTGATGATTCTTAGTCGATGGAAATAAGCGATGAAGAAAATCTGAAAAATCCTCAGGAATAATTTCCCTTGTTCCCTGTTGAATATGGCACAAATGATCCTGCATTCAATGAGCAACTTCATCTTTCGAAGCTAGTATTCTTTGGAACCAGCCCGTATGAAGGAGACAGAACTTCATTGTCACCCAGATTTTGGACTGAAGAACAGGCTGTGTACTATTGAAACCTTCGGGAGCGTGATTTTTGGAACAAACGTGATCCAGAGGACTTGGAGTGGACGCCAAGAAACAACCGAGGAGGCCACGAGGCAAGGGGGTGCGCCCTCCCCCCTCGTGGCTCAACCGACCTACTTCTTCCTCCTATATATGTTCATATACCCCGAAAACATCCAAGAACACCATGAAACCCTATTTCCACCACCGCAACCTTCTGCACCCAAGAGATCCCATCTTGGGGCCTTTTCCGAAGCTCCGCCGGAGGGGGCATCGATCACGGAGGGCCTCTACATCAACTCCATGGCCCCTCCGATGATGTGTGAGTAGTTTACTTCAGACCTTCAGGTCCATAGCTATTAGCTAGATGGCTTCTTCTCTTTCTTTGGATCTCAATACAAAGTTCTCCTCGATCTTCTTGGAGATCTATTCGATGTAACTCTTTTTGTGGTGTGTTTGTCGAGATCCGATGAATTGTGGGTTTATGGTCAAGTCTATATATGAACAATATTTGATTCTTCTCTGAAATCTTTTATGTATGATTGGTCATCTTTGCAAGTCTATTCGAATTATCAGTTTGGTTTGGCCTACTAGATTGATCTTTCTTGCAATGGGAGAAGTGCTTAGCTTTGGGTTCAATCTTGCGATGCTCGATCCCAGTGACAGAAAGGGAAACGACACATATTGTATTGTTGCCATCGAGGATAAAAAGATGGGGTTTATATCATATTGCTTGAGTTTATCCCTCTACATCATGTCATCTTACCTAATGCGTTACTCTGTTCTTATGAACTTAATACTCTAGATGCATGCTGGATAGCGGTCGATGTGTGGAGTAATAGTAGTAGATACAGGCAGGAGTCGGTCTACTTGTCACGGACGTGATGCCTATATACATGATCATGCCTAGATATTCTCATAATTATTCGCTTTTCTATCAATTGCTCGACAGTAATTTGTTCACCCATCGTAATACTTATGCTATCTTGAGAGAAGCCACTAGTGAAACCTATGGCCCCCGGGTCTATTCTCCATTATATTAATCTCCCGTTAAGAAGTTATTTCTATTACCATTCATTTTGCAATCTTTACTTTTAATCTTTATCATAAAAATACCAAAAATATTATCTTATCATCTCTATTAGATCTCACTCTCGTAAGTGACCGTGAAGGGATTGGCAACCCCTTTATCGCGTTGGTTGCGAGGTTCTTATTTGTTTGTGTAGGTACGAGGGACTTGCGTGTGGCCTCCTACTGGATTGATACCTTGGTTCTCAAAAACTGAGGGAAATACTTACGCTACTTTGCTGCATCACCCTTTCCTCTTCAAGGGAAAACCAACGCAGTGCTCAAGAGGTAGCAAGAAGGATTTCTGGCGCCATTCCCGGGGAGTCTATGCACAAGTCAAAGCATACCAAGTACCCATCACAAGCTCTTATCCCTCGCATTACATTATTTGCCATTTGCCTCTCGTTTTCCTCTCCCCCACTTCACCCTTGCCGTTTTATTCGCTCTCTTTTTTCCGTTCGCTTTTTCTTTCACTTGCTTCATCGTTATGGCTAGTCTTTTATCCACTCCTTTATCTCCCGAGAATGAAGTCCTTAATTTTAAACAACGGGAGGGAGAAAACCTAAAAGATGCTTGGTACAGAATTTGCAATGCGCAAAATAGATCTACTAGGACTAGGAAGCAATCTACTTCCGTTCTTCTTCACATTTTTTATGTAGGCATCACTCCTTGGAATATATATATTCTTGATACCATTATCGGAGGAAATTTCTTGGGTAGCCATACTTTTGATTCTTATAATGCTATGATAGATTTGTTTGGCACACCACCTCTCTTGGTTAATGGAACTATGTTAACTTTGGAACATGTTATGCAAAGGCTCGAAATTATTGAAAATAAAGTTTCCATTGTGGAATTGATCGAGAATTTGGATAAATAGACCCACAACCAAATTACCCAATATGGATCTAAGGTAGGAGTTACTCTGAAAAGTTTTAAAGAAAAAGAACCCATAGTTAATGAAAAAATAGACCAAGATTCCACTAGAATTGATAAACTTGAGGGTATTATTACCAACTTAGGGTCCGCTTTTTCTGCCGTAAGGAATACTTCAAATCCTCCTACCACCAAAATTGCCAAATTAATGTATGTTCCTAAAAATAAGGGTGAAACTTCTAGTAAGGAAAATGTGGATCTCAAATCCATAAGTGTTCACCCCAACTTTCTCGCTATCATTAAGGAACCTTTTGCTACAAATGATTTTCTTGATTTCTTGCCTAGGACTTTAATCATTAATAGAAAGAAGGAAACTCCTAAGGGTTATAAGTGTTCTATTGAAGAAATGAATACCAAAGATGATAATACCTAGATCTATCCTTGCTTTTATGCCTAGCTAGGGGCGCTAAACGATAGCGCTTGTTGGGAGGCAACCCAATTTTATTTTCGTTTCTTGCTTTTTGATTCTGCTTAGTAATAAATAATTCATCTAGCCTCTGTTTATATGTGGTTTTATGCTTTTAATTAGTGTTTGTGCCAAGTAGAACCTTTGGGAAGACTTGGGGAAAGTCTTTGCGATATTGCTGTAAAAACAGAAACTTTAGTGCTCATGAGATTTGCTGCCATTTTTTTACTGGAGAGTGCTATTTAGTTAATTCTTTTTGCAGATGATTAATAGATAAATTACTCACGTCCAGAAATTTATTTTAGAATTTTTGGGGTTCCAGAAGTATTCAAAACCTACAGATTACTACAGACTGTTCTATTTTTGACAGATTTTGTTTTTCGTGTGTTGTTTGCTTATTTTGATGAATCTATGGCTAGTAATGGAGTTTACGAACCATAGAAAAGTTGGAATAGAGTAGGTTTAACACAAATATAAATAAAGAAGGAGTTCATTACACTACCTTGAAGTGGTGTTTTGTTTTCTTTTACTAAGGGAGCTCATGATATTTTCTGTTTAAGTTTTGTGTTGTGAAGTTTTCAAGTTTTGGGTAAAGATTTGATGGATTATGGAACAAGGAGAGGCAAGAGCCTAAGCTTGGGGATGCCCAAGGCACCCCAAGGTAAAATTCAAGGACAACCAAAATCCTAAGCTTGGGGATGCCCCGGAAGGCATCCCCTCTCTTTTTTTTGAATATTTACTGTGGGGTAAAACCCCACAGCCCAAGGCATCCCCTCTTTCGTCTTCGTCCATCGGCAACTTTACTTGGAGCTATATTTTTATTCATCACATGATATGTGTTTTCCTTGGAGCTTCTTGTATGATTTGAGTCTTCGCTTTTTAGTTTAACACAATCATCCTTGTTGTACACACCTTTTGGGAGAGACACACATGAATTGGAATTTATTGGAATACTCTATGTGCTTCACTTATATCTTTTGAGCTAGATAATTTTGCTCTAGTGCTTCGCTTATATCTTTTAGAGCACTGTGGTGGTTCTATTTTATAGAAATAATTGATCTCTCATGCTTCACTTATATTATTTTGAGAGTCCTTTAGAACAACATGGTAATTTGCTTTGGTTATAAAATTAGTCCTAATATGATAGGCATACAAGATAAAAACCTGAAAGTGCATTAAATACTAAGAGAAGTTGGATGCTTGATAGTTGTTTTGAGATATAAAGGTGGTAATATTAGAGGTGTGCTAGTTGAGTAATTGTGAAATTGATAAATACTTGTGTTGAAGTTTGCAATTCCCGTAGCATGCACGTATGGTAAACGTTGTGTGACAAATTTGAAGCATGAGGTGTTCTTTGATTGCTTTCCTTATGAGTGGCGGTCGGGGACGAGCGATGGTCTTTTCCTACCAATCTATCCCCTAGGAGCATGCGCGTAGCGCTTGGTTTTGATGACTTGTAGATTTTTGCAATAAGTATGTGAGTTCTTTATGACTAATGTTGAGTCCATGGATTATACGCACTCTCACCCTTCCATCATTGCTAGCCTCTTCAGTACCGTGCATTGTCCTTTCTCACCTTGAGAGTTGGTGCAAACTTCGCCGGTGCATCCAAACCCCGTGATATGATACGCTCTATCACACATAAGCCTCCTTATTTCTTCCTCAAAACAGCCACCATACCTACCTATTATGTCATTTCCATAGCCATTCCGAGATATATTGCCATGCAACTTTCCACCATTCCGTTTACTATGACACGCATCATCATTGTCATATTGCCTTGCATGATCATGTAGTTGACATCGTATTTGTGGCAAAGCCACCATGCTTAATTTTTCATACATGTCACTCTTGATTCATCGCATATCCTGGTACACCACCGGAGGCATTCACATAGTCATATTTTGTTCTAAGTATCGAGTTGTAATTCTTGAGTTGTAAGTAAATAAAAGTGTGATGATCATCATCAGATCACTGTCCCATGTGAGGAAAGGATGACGGAGACTATGATTCCCCCAAAAGTCAGGATGAGACTTCGGACGAAAAAAAAGAAAAAAAGAGGCCATAAAAGAAAAAAAGAAAAGAAGGCCCAAATAAAAAAATGAGAGAAAAAGAGAGAAGGGACAATGTTACTATCCTTTTTCCACACTTGTGCTTCAAAGTAGTGTTGGGGAACGTAGTAATTTCAAAAAAATTCCTACGCACACACATGATCATGGTGATGCACAGCAACGAGAGGGAAGAGTGTGTCCACGTACCCTCGTAGACCGAATGTGGAAGCGTTAGCACAACGCGGTTGATGTAGTCGTCGTCTTCATGATCCGGCCGATCCAAGTACCGAACGCACGACACCTCCGAGTTCTGCATACGTTCAACTCGATGACATCCCGCGAGCTTCGATCCAGCAAAGCTTCACAGGAGAGTTTCGTCAGCACGACGGCGTGGTGACGGTGTGTGACGCCCGGATAATTAGGCTACACTAATCCCGCGTTAATGATGCCTCGTCACCTCGGTTACTCCTGATAATCTCGCGTTAGTTCAAAACGGATTCAAATTCAAAATTTGAATTAAAGTTAAAGCAATTAAAGTTTTCAAAAGTCAAAACTAAAATGTTCGATGTGTTGAAAATATTCCCTAACTGTTTGTCATGTAGAAACCATGTTTTTATATAAGGCCTATATATTTAAAAATGAGCAAAAACAGAAAAGAAAAATAAATAAAAGGAGAAAGAAAAAGAGAAAGTAAAACAAAACAGAAAAAAACAAATGAGGGAGACCCCCAGGCCAACTGGGCCATCCGGCCCAACTCCTTCCCCTGGCCCAGCCGGCCCCCACACACTCCCTTAACCCCCTGCCCCTCCCGAAACCCTAGCGCACAACCCCCCCACTACCCCACTCGTTCCCCCCCCACGTCTCCCTCGCTTTCCCCTCGATCTGGATCGGGGGTAGGCGACCCCGCCGACCTCCGCCGCCCCTCGCTCAAGGCCGCCATGCCACTCGACGCCGCTGGATCCCGCCGTCGCCGGAGCCCCACCGCCGACGGACCCCTCCCTCGAGCATCGTCGCCGCCCTGGCTTCGCCGGACGTCGCCGCCCGAGACCCACCTCGCCGGCCTGCGTCCCCCTCCTCGCTGGACTGCACGCCTACCTCCCCGTCAACCTCCCCACGCCCCGCTGCCATTTTCCCTACAGGACCACGGTGAGGCCCCCGGCCTCCTCTCGCTCCCTCGCCGCACATCGCGCGCGCACCGCGCAACTCTGGCCACTCCGGCCGCGCCCTGGCCGTCTGGCTCAGTCACAGCCACTCCTCGGCCGACCCTTGACCACGCGCCCGCTACGCTGTTCGGGCGGTGCCCAACGCCCAGCGCCCGTGGTGACCGCGCTCCCTGCCGCGCGCCGCGCTCCGTCCCTCGCCTCCTCCTCCTGCTGCTGCTGCACGGCTACTGCTGCTGCAGCCTCGCGCCGCCGTCGCCCTACCGCGTCGCGTCGTCGACGCCCGACCATGCCGCCCGCCTCCACCCGAGCTCCGGCTCGACCCTGCTGCTCCCCTGCCGCCGAGTGCGCGCGCCCTCCTCCCTTGCTTGCTGCTCCCTTGTCACCGTGGGACCTGCGCCGTCTCCTCCAGCTGGTCGTGCCGGGCTGCATCCATCTCCGCCGGCGGCGGCCGCTGGCCGCGCAGTGGCCAGCACCCGGGCTCGTCCCGGCGGGCGCTCATGGCCGCGCTTGCGTGCCCGCACGCACGTGCGACTGCTAGGCTCCCCCAGAGCCTATGACAAAGGGGCCCCGCCCCTGAGAACGTTTCTGTTAAAAAAGGAGGGATACAAAATTAATAATAAAAATAAAATAAAATAAAATAATAATTAATTAATTAACTAATTAATTAACTTAATTAATTTTGATTAAATTAACTAATTAAGATTAATTAATCTAATGACTAATTAACCTAATTAACTACTGTTAATTAACTAACATATTATGACAGTGGGTCCCACCCCCTAATTAATACTAATTAGGTTAATTAAATGTTTCAATTAAAATGTGTCACTGACCAGTGGGACCCACTGGTCAGGTTGACCAGTCAACCCTGTTGACTGCTGACGTCAGCATGACATCATGCTGATGTCATAAATCCATTTTCAAATTAATTTAAATAATTAATTAAATTCCAGAAATTAATAAAATCTTTAGAAAATCATATCTTTTAATCTGTAACTCGGATTAAATTATTTTCAACATGAAAGTTGCTCAGAACGATGAGACGAACCCGGATACGCAACCCGTTCGTCCGCCACGCATCCCTAACCTATCGAACTCGCAACTTTCACCCTCCAGCTCCTCTGCCCGAAAACGCAGAACACCGGGGATACTTTCCCGGATGTTTTCCCCCTTCACCGGTATCACCTCTTACCGCGTTAGGGCACGCCTAGCATCACGCCTTGCCTTGTCATGCTTCGTTATGCATCTGTTTGCATTGTATTCACTGTTTCTTCCCCCCTCTTCTTCCGCTAGACACCGAGACCGACGCCGCTGCTACCTAGTACGACTACGGAGTTGACGACCCCTCTCTCTTGCCAGAGCAACCAGGCAAGCCCCCCCTTGATCACCAGATATCGCCTATTCTTCTATATACTGCTTGCATTAGATTAGTGTAGCATGTTACTGCATTCAGTTAATCCTATACTGCTGCATAGCCTGTCCTTGCTACTACTGTTGTTACCTTTACCTGCTATCCTACTGCTTAGTATAGGATGCTAGTGTTCCATCAGTGGCCCTACACTCTTGTCCGTCTGCCAAGCTATACTACTAGGCCGTGATCACTTCGGGAGGTGATCACGGGCATATACTATATACTTACACTGTTACATTACCGGTGATACTGTTTGGAGATGGGGGCTGAAGGGGCAGGTGGCTCCATCCAGGTAGTGGTGGGCCTGAGTTCCCGACGGCCCCCGATTGTTACTTTGTGGTGGAGCGATAGGGCAGGTTGAGACCACCTAGGAGAGAGGCGGGCCTGGCCCTAGTCGGCGTTCGCGGTTATTTCAAGATAACACGTTTAATGAGATCTTGGTATTTGATCCGAGTCTGGCTACTGGCCTATACACACTAACCATCTACGCAGGGACAGTTATGGGCACTCGACGTCGTGGTATCAGCCGAAGCCTTCGTGATGTCAGCGACTGAGCGGCGCGCGCCGGATTGGAACGTAAGCCTGCTCTTGTATTAAGGGGGCTAGTTCTGCTTCCAACCGCCCTCGCAACGTGCAGGTGTGCAATGGGCGATGGGCCCAGACCCCTACGCCATAGGATTTAGACCGGCGTGCTGACCTCTCTATTGTGCCTAGGTAGGGCTGCGACATGTTGATCTTCCGAGGCCGGGCATGACCTAGGAAAGTGTGTCCGGCCAAATGGGATCGAGCGTGTTGGGTTATGTGGTGCACCCCTGCAGGGAAGTTAATCTATTCGAATAGCCATGATCTTCGATAACAGGATGACTTGGAGTTGTACCTTGACCTTATGACAACTAGAACTGGATACTTAATAAAACACACCCTTCCAAGTGCCAGATACAACCCGGTGGTCGCTCTCTAACAGGGCGACGAGGAGAGGATCATCAGTTAGGATTATGCTATGCGATGCTACTTGGTGAACTTACCATCTACTCTCTTCTCCTGCTGCAAGATGGAGGTTACCAGAAGCGTAGTCTTCGATAGGACTAGCTATCCCCCTCTTATTCCGGCATTCTGCATTTCAGTCCACATATGATCCCCTTATTCCAATTGATACCAATGCATACATATGTAGTGTAGCTCCTTGCTTGCGAGTACTTTGGATGAGTACTCATGGTTGCTTTGCTCCCTCTTTTCCCCCTTTCTATACCCGATTGCTGCGACCAAACGTTGGAGCCCAGGAGCCAGATGCCACTATCGATGACGACTACTACTACTCGGGAGGTGCCTACTACTACATGCAGCCCGCTGACGGCGACCAGGGGTAGTTTAGGAGGATCCCAGGCAGGAGGCTTGCGCCTCTTTCGATCTGTATCCCAGTTTGTGCTAGCCTTCTTAAGGCAAACTTGTTTAACTTATGTCTGTACTCAGATATTGTTGCTTCCGCTGATTCGTCTATGATCGAGCTCTTGTATTCGAGCCCTCGAGGCCCCTGACTTGTAATATGATGCTTGTATGACTTATTTTATTTGTAGAGTTGTGTTGTGATATCTCCCCGTGAGTCCCTGATCTTGATCGTACACGTTTGCATGTATTATTAGCGTATGATTGAATCGGGGGCGTCACACGGTGATGATGATGCTACCGACGCAGGGCTTTGCCTAAGCACGCTACGATATGATCGAGGTGGATTATGGTGGAGGGGGGCACCGCACACGACTAAGATATCAATGATCAATTGTTGTGTCTATGGGGTGCCCTCCTGCCCCCGTATATAAAGGAGCAAGGGGAGGAGGCGGCCGACTAGGGAGAGGCGCGCCAAGAGGGGGAGTCCTACTCCCACTAGGAGTAGGACTCCTCCTTTTCCTAGTAGGAGTAGGAGAGGGGGAAGGAAAGGGAGAGGAGGAGAAGGAAAGAGGGGGCCGGCCCCCTTTGCCCTAAACCAATTCGGTTTGGGCCTTGGGGGGGGGGCGCCCCACACTCCCTTTGCTGCCCTCTATTTCCACTAAGACCCATTAAGCCCCCCGGGGGGTTTCGGCAACCCCCCGGTACTCTGATATATGTCCAAAACCTTCCGAAACCTTTCCGGTGTCCGAACATAGTCGTCCAATATATCTATCTTTACGTCTCGACCATTTCGAGACTCCTCGTCATGTTCGTGATCATATCCTGGACTCCGAACTACATTCGGTACATCAAAACACAAAAACTCATAATACCGATTGTCACCGAACTTTAAGCGTGCGGACCCTACGGGTTCGAGAACTATGTAGACATGACCGAGACACGTCTCCGGTCAATAACCAATAGCGGAACCTGGATGCTCATATTGGCTCCCACATATTCTATGAAGATCTTTATCGGTCAAACCGTATAACAACATACGTTGTTCCCTTTGTCATCGGTATGTTACTTGCCCAAGATTCGATCGTCGGTATCTCAATACCTAGTTCAATCTCGTTACCGGCAAGTCTCTTTACTCATTCTGTAATACTTCATCCCGCAACTAACTCATTAGTTACAATGCTTGCAAGGCTTATAGTGATGTGCATTACCGAGTGGGCCCAGAGATACCTCTCCAACAATCGGAGTGACAAATCCTAATCTCAAAATACGCCAACTCAACAAGTACCTTCGGAGACACCTGTAGAGCACCTTTATAATCACCCAGTTACGTTGTGACGTTTGGTAGCACACAAAGTGTTCCTCCGGTAAACGGGAGTTGCATAATCTCATAGTCATAGGAACATGTATAAGTCATGAAGAAAGCAATATCAACATACTAAACGATCAAGTGCTAAGTTAACGGAATGGGTCAAGTCAATCACATCATTCTCCTAATGATGTGATCCTGTTAATCAAATGACAACTCATGTCTATGGCTAGGAAACATAACCATCTTTGATCAATGAGCTAGTCAAGTAGAGGCATACTAGTGACACTCTATTTGTCTATGTATTCACACATGTATCATGTTTCCGGTTAATACAATTCTAGCATGAATAATAAACATTTATCATGATATAAGGAAATAAATAATAAGTTTATTATTGCCTCCAAGGCATATTTCCTTCAGTCTCCCACTTGCACAAGAGTCAATAATCTAGATTACACAGTAATGATTCTAACACCCATGGAGCCTTGGTGCTGATCATGTTTTGCTCATGGAAGAGGCTTAGTCAACGGGTCTGCAACATTCAGATCTGTATGTATCTTGCAAATCTCTATGTCTCCCACCTGGACTTGATCCCGGATGGAGTTGAAGCGTCTCTTGATGTGCTTGGTTCTCTTGTGAAATTTGGATTCCTTTGCCAAGGCAATTGCACCAGTATTATCACAAAAGGTTTTCATTGGACCCGATGCACTAGGTACCACACCTAGATCGGATATGAACTCCTTCATCCAGACTCCTTCATTCGCCACTTCCCAAGCAGCAATGTACTCCGCTTCACATGTAGATCCCGCCACGACGCTCTGTTTAGAACTGCTCCAACTGACTGTTGGGGAACATAGCAGAATTTTAAAATTTTCTACGCATCACCAAGATCAATCTATGGAGTCATCTAGCAATGAGGGAGAGAGGAGTGCATCTACATAACCTTGTAGATCACGAGCGGAAGCGTTCAAGAGAACGGGGTTGATGGAGTCATACTCGACGTGATCCAAATCACCGATGACCTAGTGCCGAACGGAAGACACCTCCGCGTTCAACACACATACGGTTGGGAGACGTCTCCTCCTTCTTGATCCAGCAAGGGGGAAGGAAAGGTTGATGAAGATCCAGCAGCACGACGGCGTGGTGGTGGAAGCAACGGTGATCTCGGCAGGGCTTCGCCAAGCGCTGGGAGACGGAGGAGTGTCACGGGAGGGAGAGGGAGAGGCCAGGGGCTTGGGTGCGCAGCCCTCCCTCCCCCCCACTATATATAGGGTGCCTAGGGGGGGGCGCCGGCCCTAGGAGATCCAATCTCCTAGGGGGCGGCGGCCAAAGGGGGTGCCTTGCCCCCCAAGGCAAGGGTGGCGCCCCCCACCCCTAGGGTTTCCAACCCTAGGCGCAGGGGGAGGCCCAAGGGGGGCACACCAGCCCACTAGGGTCTGGTTCCCCTCCCACTTCAGCCCATGGGGCCCTTCGGGATAGGTGGCCCCACCAGGTGGACCCCCGGGACCCTTCCGGTGGTCCCGGTACAATACCGATGACCCCCAAAACCTTCCCGATGGCCGAAACTGGACTTCCTATATATGAATCTTTACCTCCGGACCATCCCGGAACTCCTCGTGACGTCCGGGATCTCATCCAGGACTCTGAACAACTTTCGGGTTACCGTGTGCTAATATCTCTACAACCCTAGCGTCACCGAAC
Organism: Triticum urartu; assembly: GCF_056163025.1. Lineage (NCBI taxonomy): Eukaryota > Viridiplantae > Streptophyta > Magnoliopsida > Poales > Poaceae > Triticum > Triticum urartu. The sequence continues at coordinate 556,526,170 of NC_141879.1, forward strand.
CTTAAGTGTGTAGACCCTACGGGTTCGGGAGACATGCAGACATGACCGAGAAGCCTCTCCGGTCAATAACCAACAGCGGGATCTGGATACCCATGTTGGCTCCCACAAGCTCCACGATGATCTCATCGGATGAACCACGATGTCGAGGATTCAATCAATCCGTATACAATTCCCTTTGTCAATCGGTACGTTACTTGCCCGAGACTCGATCGTCGGTATCCCAATACCTTGTTCAGTCTCATTACCGGCAAGTCACTTTACTCGTACCGTAATGCATGATCCCGTGATCAATCACTTGATCACTTTGAGCTCATTATGATGATGCATTACCGAGTGGGCCCAGAGATACCTCTCCGTCATATGGAGTGACAAATCCCAGCCTCGATTCGTGCCAACCCAACAGACACTTTCGGAGATATCTGTAATGTACCTTTATAGTCACCCAGTTACGTTGTGACGTTTGGCACACCCAAGGCACTCCTACGGTATCCGGGAGTTGCACAATCTCATGGTCTAAGGAAATGATACTTGACATTCAAAAAAGTTACAGCAAACGAACTACATGATCTTTGAGCTAAGCTTAGGATTGGTTCTTGTCCATCACATCATTCTCCTAATGATGTGATCCCGTTATCAATGACATCTAATGTCCATAGTCAGGAAACCATGACTATCCTTTGATCAACGAGCTAGTCAACTAGAGGCTCACTAGGGACGTGTTGTGGTCTATGTATTCACACATGTATTACGATTTCCGGATAACACAATTATAGCATGAATAATAGAAAATTATCATGAACAAAGAAATATAATAATAACCGTTTTATTATTGCCTCTAGGGCATATTTCCAACAGTCTCCCACTTGCACTAGAGTCAATATTCTAGTTACATTGTGATGAATCAAACACCCATGCAGTTCTGGTGTTGATCATGTTTTGCTCTAGGGAGAGGTTTAGTCAACGGATCTGCTACATTCAGGTCCGTATGTACTTTACAAATCTCTATGTCTCCATTTTGAACACTTTCACGAATGGAGTTGAAGCGACGCTTGATATGCCTGGTCTTCCTATGAAACTTGGGCTCCTTGGCAAGGGCAATAGCTCCAGTGTTGTCACAGAAGAGAGTCATGGGGCCCGATGCATTGGGTATGACTCCTAGGTCGGTAATGAACTCCTTCACCCAGACTGCTTCTTGTGCTGCCTCCGAGGCTGCCATGTACTCCGCTTCACATGTAGATCCCGCCACAACGCTTTGCTTGCAACTGCACCAGCTTACTGCCCCACCATTCAAAATATACACGTATCCGGTTTGTGACTTAGAGTCATCCAGATCTGTGTCGAAGCTAGCATCGACGTAACCCTTTACGACGAGCTCTTCGTCACCTCCATAAACGAGAAACATTTCCTTAGTCCTTTTCAGGTACTTCAGGATATTCTTGACCGCTGTCCAGTGTTCCATGCCGGGATTACTTTGGTACCTTCCTACCAAACTCACGGCAAGGTTTACATCAGGTCTGGTACACAGCATAGCATACATGATAGACCCTATGGCCGAGGCATAGGGGACGACACTCATCTTTTCTCTATCTTCTGCCGTGGTCGGGCATTGAGCCGTGCTCAATCTCGTACCTTGCAATACAGGCAAGAACCCCTTCTTTGACTGATCCATTTTGAACTTCTTCAATATCTTGTCAAGGTACGTACTCTGTGAAATACCAATGAGGCGTCTCGATCTATCTCTATAGATCTTGATGCCTAATATATAAGCAGCTTCTCCAAGGTCCTTCATTGAAAAACACTTGTTCAAGTAGGCCTTTATGCTTTCCAAGAATTCTATATCATTTCCCATCAACAGTATGTCATCCACATACAATATGAGAAATGCTACAGAGCTCCCACTCACTTTCTTGTAAATGCAGGCTTCTCCATAAGTCTGCATAAACCCAAATGCTTTGATCATCTCATCAAAACGAATGTTCCAACTCCGAGATGCTTGCACCAGCCCATAAATCGAGTGTTGGAGCTTGCACACCTTGTCAGCATTCTTAGGATCGACAAAACCTTCCGGCTGCATCATATACAATTCTTCCTTAAGGAAACCATTAAGGAATGCCGTTTTGACGTCCATTTGCCATATCTCATAATTATAGAATGCGGCAATTGCTAACATGATTCGAATGGACTTCAGCTTCGCTACGGGTGAGAAAGTCTCATCATAGTCAACCCCTTGAACTTGTCGATAACCCTTAGCGACAAGCCGAGCTTTATAGATGGTCACATTACCATCCGCGTCTGTCTTCTTCTTAAAGATCCATTTATTTTCTATGGCTCGCCGATCAACGGGCAAGTCAGTCAAAGTCCATACTTTGTTTTCATACATGGATCCTATCTCGGATTTCATGGCTTCCAGCCATTTGTCGGAATCCGGGCCTGCCATCGCTTCTTCATAGTTCGAAGGTTCACCATTGTCTAACAACATGATTTCCAAGACAGGGTTGCCGTACCACTCTGGTGCAGAACGTGTCCTTGTGGACCTACGAAGTTCAGTAGCAACTTGATCTGAAGTTTCATGATCATCATCATCAACTTCCTCTCTAGTCGATGCAGGCACCTCAGGAACATTTTCTTGAGCTGCGCCACTTACCGGTTCAAGAGGTAATACTTCATCAAGTTCTACCTTCCTCCCACTTATTTCTTTCGAGAGAAACTCTTTCTCTAGAAAGGACCCATTCTTGGCAGCAAAGATCTTGCCTTCGGATCTGAGGTAGAAGGTATACCCAACAGTTTCTTTAGGGTATCCTATGAAGACACATTTTTCCGATTTGGGTTCGAGCTTTTCAGGTTGAAGTTTCTTGACATAAGCATCGCATCCCCAAACTTTTAGAAACGACAGCTTAGGTTTCTTCGCAAACCATAATTCATACGGTGTCGTCTCAACGGATTTCGACGGAGCCCTATTTAAAGTGAATGCGGCAGTCTCTAAAGCATAGCCCCAAAATGATAGCGGTAAATCGGTAAGAGACATCATAGATCGCACCATATATAATAGAGTGCGATTACGACGTTCGGACACACCATTATGCTGAGGTGTTCCAGGTGGCGTTAGTTGTGAAACTATTCCACATTTTCTTAAGTGTGTGCCAAATTCGTGACTCAAGTATTCTCCCCACCGATCTGATCGCAAGAACTTGATTTTCCTGTCACGTTGATTCTCAACCTCACTCTGAAATTCCTTGAACTTTTCAAAGGTCTCAGACTTGTGTTTCATTAAGTAGACATACCCATATCTACTCAAGTCATCAGTGAGGGTGAGAACATAACGATAGCCACCGCGAGCCTCAACACTCATTGGACCACACACATCAGTATGTATGATTTCCAATAAGTTGGTTGCTCGCTCCATTGTTCCTGAGAACGGAGTCTTGGTCATTTTACCTATGAGGCATGGTTCGCACGTGTCAAATGATTCGTAATCAAGAGACTCTAAAAGTCCACCTGCATGGGCTTCTTCATGCGTTTGACACCTATGTGACCAAGGCGGCAGTGCCACAAGTATGTGGGACTATCATTATCAACCTTACATCTTTTGGTATTCACACTATGAATATGTGTAGCATTATGCTCGAGATTCATTAAGAATAAACCATTCACCATCGGAGCATGACCATAAAACATATCTCTCATATAAATAGAACAACCATTATTCTCAGATTAAAATGAGTAGCCATCTCGAATTAAACGAGATCCTGATACAATGTTCGTGCTCAAAGCTGGCACTAAATAACAATTATTGAGGTTTAAAACTAATCCCGTAGGTAAATGTAGAGGTAGCATGCCGGCAGCGATCACATCGACCTTGGAACCATTCCCGACGCGCATCGTCACCTCGTCCTTCGCCAGTCTCCGTTTATTCCGCAGCTCCTGCTTTGACTTACAAATGTGAGCAACCGCACTGGTATCAAATACCCAGGAGCTACTATGAGTACTGGTAAGGTACACATCAATTACATGTATATCACATATACCTTTCGTGTTGCCGGCCTTCTTGTCCGCTAAGTATTTGGGACAGTTCCGCTTCCAGTGACCACTTCCCTTGCAATAAAAACACTCAGTCTCGGGCTTGGGTCCATTCTTTGGCTTCTTCCCGGCAGCTTGCTTACCGGGCGCGGCAACTCCCTTGCCGTCCTTCTTGAAGTTCTTCTTACCCTTGCCTTTCTTGAACTTAGTGGTTTTATTCACCATCAACACTTGATGTTCCTTTTTGACTTCTACCTCTGCTGATTTCAGCATTGCAAATACTTCAGGAATGGTCTTTTCCATCCCCTGCATATTGAAGTTCATCACAAAGCTCTTGTAGCTTGGTGGAAGCGACTGAAGGATTCTGTCAATGACCGCGTCATCCGGGAGATTAACTCCCAACTGAGTCAAGCGGTTATGCAACCCAGACATTTTGAGTATGTGCTCACTGACAGAACTATTTTCCTCCATCTTACAGCTGAAGAACTTGTCGGAGACTTCATATCTCTCGACCCGGGCATGAGCTTGAAAAACCATTTTCAGCTCTTCGAACATCTCATATGCTCCGTGTCTCTCAAAACGCTTTTGGAGCCCCGGTTCTAAGCTGTAAAGCATGCCGCATTGAACGAGGGAGTAATCATCAGCACGTGTCTGCCAAGCGTTCATAACGTCTTGGTTCTGTGGGACGGGTGCGTCACCTAGCGGTGCTTCTAGGACATAATCTTTCTTGGCAGCTATGAGGATGATCCTCAGGTTCCGGACCCAGTCCGTATAGTTGCTGCCATCGTCTTTCAGCTTGGTTTTCTCTAGGAACGCATTGAAGTTGAGGACAACGTGGGCCATTTGATCTACAAGACATATTGTAAAGATTTTAGACTAAGTTCATGATAATTAAGTTCATCTAATCAAATTATTCAATGAACTCCCACTCAGATAGACATCCCTCCAGTCATCTAAGTATAACATGATCCGAGTTAACTAGGCCGTGTCCGATCATCACGTGAGACGGACTAGTCAACATCGGTTAACATCTTCATGTTGATCGTATCTTCTATACGACTCATGCTCGACCTTTCGGTCTTCTGTGTTCCAAGGCCATGTCTGTACATGCTAGGCTCGTCAAGTCAACCTAAGTGTATTGCGTGTGTAAATCTGGCTTACACCCGTTGTATTCGAACGTTAGAATCTATCACACCCGATCATCATGTGGTGCTTCGAAACAACGAACCTTCGCAACGGTGCACAGTTAGGGGGAACACTTTCTTGAAATTATTACGAGGGATCATCTTATTTAAGCTACCGTCGTTCTAAGCAAATAAGATGTAAAACATGATAAACATCACATGCAATCAAATAGTGACATGATATGGCCAATATCATTTGCTCCTTTGATCTCCATCTTCGGGGCTCCATGATCATCGTTGTCACCGGCATGACACCATGATCTCCATCATCGTGTCTTCTTGAAGTTGTCATGTCAACTATTACTTCTACTACTATGGCTAACGGTTTAGCAATAAAGTAAAGTAATTACATGACGTTTATGCTGGCACGCAGGTCATAAATAAATTAAGACAACTCCTATGGCTCCTGCCGGTTGTCATACTCATCGACATGCAAGTCGTGATTCCTATTACAAGAACATGATCAATCTCATACATCACATATATCATTCATCATTCATCACAACCTTTGGCCATATCACATCACAAAACACTTGCTGCAAAAACAAGTTAGACGTCCTCTAATTGTTGTTGCAAGTTTTTACGTGGCTGCTATAGGTTCTAGCAAGAACGTTTCTTACCTACGCCAAAACCACAACGTGAATTGCCAATTTCTATTTACCCTTCATAAGGACCCTGTTCATCGAATCCGATTCGACTAAAGTGGGAGAGACAGACACCCGCCAGCCACCTTATGCAACTAGTGCATGTCAGTCGGTGCAACCGGTCTCACGTAAGCGTACGTGTAAGGTTGGTCCGGGCCGCTTCATCCCACGATGCCGCCGAATCAAGATAAGACTAGTAACGGCAAGCAAATTGACAATATCGACGCCCACAACTACTTTGTGTTCTACTCGTGCATAGTAACTACGCATAGACCTAGCTCATGATGCCACTGTTGGGGAACGTAGCAGAATTTTAAAATTTTCTACGCATCACCAAGATCAATCTATGGAGTCATCTAGCAACGAGGGAGAGAGGAGTTCATCTACATACCCTTGTAGATCACGAGCGGAAGCGTTCAAGAGAACGGGGTTGATGGAGTCGTACTCGACGTGATCCAAATCACCGATGACCTAGTGCCGAACGGATGGCACCTCCGCGTTCAACACACGTACGGTTGGGAGACGTCTCCTCCTTCTTGATCTAGCAAGGGGGAACGAGAGGTTGATGAAGATCCAGCAACACGACGGCGTGGTGGTGGAAGCAACGGTGATCTCGGCAGGGCTTCGCCAGGCGCTGGGAGATGGAGGAGTGTCACGAGAGGGAGAGGGAGAGGCCAGGGGCTTGGGTGCGCAGCCCTCCCTCCCCCAACTATATATAGGGTGCCTAGGGGGGCGGCCCTAGGAGATCCAATCTCCTAGGGGGGCGGCGGCCAAAGGGGGTGCCTTGCCCCCCAAGGCAAGGGTGGCGCCCCCACCCCTAGGGTTTCCAACCCTAGGCACAGGGGGAGGCCCAAGGGGGGCACACCAGCCCACTAGGGGCTGGTTCCCCTCCCGATTCAGCCCATGGGGCCCTCCGGGATAGGTGGCCCCACCCGGTGGACCCTCGGGACCCTTCCGGTGGTCCCGGTACAATACCGGTGACCCCCGAAACCTTCCCGATGGCTGAAACTGGACTTCCTATATATGAATCTTTACCTCCGGACCATTCCGGAACTCCTCGTGATGTCCGGGATCTCATCCGGGACTCCGAACAACTTTCAGGTTACCGTGTGCTAATATCTCTACAACCCTAGCATCACCGAACCTTAAGTGTGTAGACCCTACGGGTTCAGGACACATGCAGACATGACCGAGAAGCCTCTCCGGTCAATAACCAACAGCGGGATCTGGATACCCATGTTGGCTCCCACAAGCTCCATGATGATATCATTGGATGAACCACGATGTTGAGGATTCAATCAATCCGTATACAATTCCCTTTGTCAATCGGTACGTTACTTGCCCGAGACTCGATCGTCGGTATCCCAATACCTTGTTCAGTCTCGTTACCGGCAAGTCACTTTACTCGTACCGTAATGCATGATCCCGTGATCAATCACTTGATCACTTTGAGCTCATTATGATGATGCATTATCGAGTGGGCCCAGAGATACCTCTCCGTCATATGGAGTGACAAATCCCAGTCTCAATTCATGCCAACCCAACAGACACTTTCGGAGATACCTGTAATGTACCTTTATAGTCACCCAGTTACGTTGTGACGTTTGGCACACCCAAGGCACTCCTACGGTATCCGGGAGTTGCACAATCTCATGGTCTAAGGAAATGATACTTGACATTCAGAAAAGCTACAGCAAACGAACTACACAATCTTTGAGCTAAGCTTAGGATTGGGTCTTGTCCATCACATCATTCTCCTAATGATGTGATCCCGTTATCAATGACATCTAATGTCCATAGTCAGGAAACCATGACTATCCTTTGATCAACGAGCTAGTCAACTAGAGGCTCACTAGGGACGTGTTGTGGTCTATGTATTCACACATGCATTACGATTTCCAGATAACACAATTATAGCATGAACAATAGACAATTATCATGAACAAAGAAATATAATAATAACCATTTTATTATTGCCTCTAGGGCATATTTCCAACACTGACAGATCCACCGTTCAATATAAACACGTATCCGGTTTGCGATTTAGAATTGTCCAGATCAGTGTCAAAGCTTGCATCAACGTAACCATTTATGATGAGCTCTTTGTCACCTCCATAAATGAGAAACATATCCTTAGTCCTTTTCAGGTACTTTAGGATGTTCTTGACCGCTGTCCCACTCCTGGATTACTTTGTTACCTCCCTGCTAAACTAATAGCAAGGCACAGATCAGGTCTGGTACACAGCAATGCATACATGATAGAGCATATGGCTGAAGCATAGGGAACATGTTTCATTTTCTCTCTATCTTCTGCAGTGGTCGGGCATTGAGTATTACTCAACTTCACGCCTTGTAACATAGGCAAGAACCCTTTCTTTGCCTGATCCATTTTGAACTTTTTCAAAACTTTGTGAAGGTATGTGCTTTGTGAAAGTCCAATTAAGCGTCTTGATCTATCTCTATAGATCTTGATGCCCAATATGTAAGCAACATCACCGAGGTCTTTCATTGAAAAACTCTTATTCAAGTATCCTTTTATGCTATCCAGAAATTCTATATCATTTCCAATTAACAATATGTCATCCACATATAATTTTAGAAATGTTACAGAGCTCCCACTCACTTTCTTGTAAATATAGGCTTCTCCAAAAGTCTGTATAAAACCATATGCTTTGATCACACTATCAAAACATTTATTCCAACTCCGAGAGGCTTGCACAAGTCCATAAATGGATCGCTGGAGCTTGCACACTTTGTTAGCACCTTTTGGATTGATAAAACCTTCAGGTTGCATAATATACAACTCTTCTTCCAGAAATCCATTCAGGAATGCAGTCTTTACATCCATTTGCCAAATTTCATAATCATAAAATGCGGCAATAGCTAACATGATTCAGACGGACTTAAGCATCGCTACGGGTGAGAAGGTCTCATCGTAGTCAACTCCTTGAACTTGTCGAAAACCTTTCGCAACAAGTCGAGCTTTGTAGATAGTAACATTACCATCAGCGTCTGTCTTCTTCTTGAAGATCCATTTATTTTCGATTGCTTGCCGATCATCGTGCAAGTCAAACCAAAGTCCACACTTTGTTCTCATACATGGATCCCATCTTAGATTTCATGGCCTCAAGCCATTTTGCGGAATCTGGGCTCATCATCGCTTCCTCATAGTTCGTAGGTTTGTCATGGTTTAGTAACATGACCTCCAGAACAGGATTACCGTACCACTCTGGTGCGGATCTTACTCTGGTTGACCTACGAGGTTCGGTAGTAACTTGATCTGAAGTTTCATGATCATCATCATTAGTTTCCTCACTAATTGGTGTAGGTGTCGCAGGAACCGGTTTCTGTGATGAACTACTTTCCAATAAGGGAGCAGGTACAGTTACCTCATCAAGTTCTACTTTCTCCCACTCACTTCTTTCAAGAGAAACTCCTTCTCTAGAAAGGATCCGTTCTTAGCCACGAATGTCTTGCCTTCAGATCTATGATAGAAAGTGTACCCAATAGTTTCCTTTGGGTATCCTATGAAGACACATTTCTCCGATTTGGTTTCGAGCTTATCAGGTTGAAGCTTTTTCACATAAGCATCGCAGCCCCAAACTTTAAGAAACGACAACTTTGGTTTCTTGCCAAACCACAGTCCATAAGGAGTCGTCTCAACGGATTTAGATGGTGCCCTATTTAACGTGAATGCAACCGTCTCTAAAGCATAACACCAAAACGATAGCGGTAAATCAGTAAGAGACATCATAGATCGCACCATATCTAGTAAAGTATGATTACGACGTTCGGACACACCATTACGCTGTGGTGTTCCGGGTGGCGTGAGTTGCGAAACTATTCTGCATTGTTTCAAATGTAGACCAAACTCGTAACTCAAATATTCTCCTCCACGATCAGATTGTAGAAACTTTATTTTCTTGTTACGATGATTTTCCACTTCACTCTGAAATTCTTTGAACTTTTCAAATGTTTCAGACTTATGTTTCATTAAGTAGATATACCCATATCTGCTCAAATCATCTGTGAAGATGAGAAAATAACGATACCCGCCGCGAGCCTCAATATTCATTGCACCACATACATCAGTATATATGATTTCCAACAAATCTATTGCTCGCTCCATTGTTCCGGAGAACGGCGTTTTAGTCATCTTGCCCATGAGGCATGGTTCGCAAGTACCAAGTGATTCCAAAAGTCCATCAGTATGGAGTTTCTTCATGCGCTTTACACAAATCTGACCCAAACGACAGTGCCACAAATAAGTTGCACTATCATTATCAACTCTGCATCTTTTGGCTTCAACATTATGAATATGTGTGTCACTACTATCGGGATTTAACACAAATAGACCACTCTTTAAGGGTGCATGACCATAAAAGATATTACTCATATAAATAGAACAACCATTATTCTCAGATTTAAATGAATAACCGTCTCGCATCAAACAAGATCCAGATATAATGTTCATGCTCAACGCTGGCACCAAATAACAATTATTCAGGTCTAAAACTAATCCCGAAGGTAGATGTAGAGGTAGCGTGCCGACGGCGATCACATCGACTTTGGAACCATTTCCCACGCGCATCATCACCTCATCCTTAGCCAATCTTCGCTTAATCCGTAGTCCCTGTTTCGAGTTGCAAACATTAGCAACAGAACCGGTATCAAATACCCAGGTGCTACTGCGAGCTCTGGTAAGGTACACATCAATAACATGTATATCACATATACCTTTGTTCACCTTGCCATCCTTCTTCTCCGCCAAATACTTGGGGCAGTTCCGCTTCTAGTGACCAGTCCCTTTGCAGTAGAAGCACTCAGTCTTAGGTTTAGGTCCAGATTTGGGTTTGTTCTCTTGAGCAGCAACTTGCGTGCCGTTCTTCTTGAAGTTCCCCTTCTTCTTCTTCTTCTTCCCTTTATCCTTTTTCTTGAAACCGGTGGTTTTGTTAACCATCAACACTTGATGCTCCTTTTTGATTTCTACCTCCGCAGCCTTTGGCATTGCGAAGAGCTCGGGATTTGTCTTATCCATCCCTTGCATATTATAGTTCACCACGAAGCTCTTGTAGCTTGGTGGCAGTGATTGGAGAATTATGTCAATAACACTATCATCCGGAAGATTAACTCCTAGTTGAATCAAGTGATTGCAGTACCCATACATTCTGAGTATATGTTCACTGACAGAACTATTCTCCTCCATCTTGCAGCTATAGAACTTATTGGAGACTTCCTATCTCTCAATCCGGGCATTTGCTTGAAATATTAACTTCAACTCCTGGAACATCTCATATGCTCCATGACGTTCAAAACGTCGTTGAAGTCCCGGTTCTAAGCCGTAAACCATGGCACATTGAACTATCGAGTAGTCATCAACACGCGACTGCCAGGCATTCACAATGTCTGTAGTTGCTGGCGCGGGTGGTACACCTAGCGGTGCTTCCATGACGTAATTCTTCTGTGCAGTAATGAGGATAATCCTCAAGTTACGTACCCAGTCCATGTAATTGCTACCATCATCTTTCAACTTTGCTTTCTCAAGGAACGCATTAAAATTCAACAGAACAACATCACGGGCCATCTATCTACAATAACATAGACAAGAAAAATACTATCAGGTACTAAGTTCATGATAAATTTAAGTTCAATTAATCATATTACTTAAGAACTCCCACTAAGATAGACATCCCTCTAATCATCTAAGTGATCACGTGATCCATATCAACTAAACCATAACCGATCATCACGTGAAATGGAGTAGTTTTCAACGGTGAACATCACTATGTTGATCATATCTACTATATGATTCACGCTTGACCTTTCGATCTCAGTGTTCCGAGGCCGTATCTACATATGCTAGGCTCGTCAAGTTTAACCCGAGTATTCTGCGTGTGTAAAACTATCGTACACCCGTTGTAGATGAACGTTGAGCTTATCACACCCGATCATCACGTGGTGTCTCGGCACGACGAACTTTGGCAACGGTGCATACTCAGGGAGAACACTTTTACCTTGAAATTTAGTGAGAGATCATCTTATAATGCTACCGTCAAGCTAAGCAGAATAAGATGCATAAAGGATAAACATCACATGCAATCAATATAAGTGATATGATATGGCCATCATCACCTTGTGCCTTTGATCTCCATCTCCAAAGCACCGTCATGATCACCATCGTCACCGGCGTGACACCTTGATCTCCATCGTAGCATCGTTGTCGTCTCGCCAACTATTGCTTCTACGATTATCGCTACCGCTTAGTGATAAAGTAAAGCAATTATAGGGCGATTGCATTGCATACAATAAAGCGACAACCATATGGCTCCTGCCAGTTGCCGATAACTCCGTTACAAAACATGATCATCTCATACAATAAATATAGCATCATGTCTTGACCATATCACATCACAACATGCCCTGCAAAAACAAGTTAGACGTCCTCTACTTTGTTGTTGCAAGTTTTACGTGGCTGCTTGATACGTCCATTTTGCATCATGCTTTTATATCGATATTTATTGCATTATGGGCTATTATTACACATTATGTCACAATACTTATGCCTATTCTCTCTTATTTTACAAGGTTTACATGAAGAGGGAGAATGCCGACAGCTGGGATTCTGGGCTGGAAAAAAAGCAAATATTAGAGACCTATTCTACATAGCTCCAAAAGTCCTGAAACTTCACGGAAGACGTTTTCAGAATATATAAAATATACTCAGCGGAAGAGATTCACCAGGGGGGCCACACCCTGCCCACGAGGGTGGGGGGCGCCCGCCCCTACCTCGTGGGCCCCCTGGTGGCCCTCCGGTGGCCATCTTCTGCTATATGAAGTCTTTCAATGGGAAAAAAATAACAAGCCATCTTCTCGGACGAAACTCCGCCGCCACGAGGCGGAACCTTGGCGGAACCAATCTAGGGCTCTGACGGAGCTGTTCTGCCGAGGAAACTTCCCTCCCGGAGGGGGAAATCATCGCCATCGTCATCACCAATGCTCCTCTCATCGGGAGAGGGTAATCTCCATCAACATCTTCATCAACACCATCTCCTCTCAAAACCCTAGTTCATCTCTTGTATCCAATTCTTGTCTCCAAGTCCGGGATTGGTACATGTGGGTTGCTAGTAGTGTTAATTACTCGTAGTTGATGCTAGTTGGTTTATTTGGTGGAAGATCATATGTTCAGATCCTATATGCATATTAATACCCCTCTGATTATGAACATGTTTATGCTTTGTGAGTAGTTACGTTTGTTCCCGAGGACATGGGAGAAGTCTTGCTATTAGTAGTCATGTGAATTTGGTATTCGCTCGATATTTTGATGAGATGTATGTTGTCTCTCCTCTAGTGGTGTTATGTGAACGTCGACTACATGACACTTCACCATTATTTGGGCCTAGAGGAAGGCATTGGGAAGTAATAAGTAGATGATGGGTTGCTAGAGTGACAGAAGCTTAAACCCTAGTTTATGCATTGCTTCGTAAGGGGCTGATTTGGATCCATATGTTTCATGCTATGGTTAGGTTTACCTTAATACTTTTGTTGTAGTTGCGGATTCTTGCAATAGAGGTTAATCATAAGTGGGATGCTTGTCCAAGTAAGGACAGTACCCAAGCACCGGTCCACCCACATATCAGATTATCAAAGTACCGAACACGAATCATAGGAGCATGATGAAAACTAGCTTGACGATATTCCCATGTGTCCTCGCGAGCGCTTTTCTCTATATAAGAGTTTGTCAGGCTTGTCCTTTGCTACAAATAGGATTAGGCCACCTTGCTGCACTTTATTTACTTTTGTTACTTGTTGCTCGTTACAAATTATCCTGTCACAAAACTATCTGTTACCACTTATTTCAGTACTTGCAGAGAATACCTTGCTAGAAACCGCTTATCATTTCCTTCTGCTCCTCGTTGGGTTCGACACTCTTACTTATCAAAAGGACTACGATATATCCCCTATACTTGTGGGTCATCACTGCTATGGGGTAAGCAAGAACCGTTCTTACCTACGCATCAAAACCATAACGATAGTTCGTCAAGTTAGTGATGTTTTAACCTTCGCAAGGACCGGGTGTCGGTGTCAAAACCGGCGGATCTCGGGTAGGGGGTCCCGAACTGTGCGTCTAGGCGGATGGTAACAGGAGACAAGGGACACGATGTTTTTACCCAGGTTCGGGCCCTCTCGATGGAGGTAAAACCCTACTCCTGCTTGATTAATATTGATGATATGGGTAGTACAAGAGTAGATCTACCACGAGATCAAGGAGGCTAAACCCTAGAAGCTAGCCTATGGTATGATTGTTGTTCATCCTACGGACTAAAACCCTTCGGTTTATATAGACACCGGAGAGGGCTAGGGTTACACAGAGTCGGTTACAATGGTAGGAGATCTATATATCCGTATCGCCAAGCTTGCTTTCATGCCAAGGAAAGTCCCTTCCGGACACGGGACGAAGTCTTCAATCTTGTATCTTCATAGTCCAGGAGTCCGGCCGAAGGTATAGTCCGGCTATCCGGACACCCCCTAATCCAGGACTCCCTCAGTAGCCCCTGAACCAGGCTTCAATGACGATGAGTCCGGCGCGTAGATTGTCTTCGGCATTGCAAGGCGGATTCCTCCACCAAGTACTTCATAGAAGATTTTGAACACAAAGGTAGTGTCTGGCTCTGCAAAATAAGTTTCCACATATTGCCATAGAGAGAATAATATTTACACAAATCTAATCTGCTGACGTATTCTGTAGCGTGAGATCACACCACGGCCAAGTCTTTATTCGAATCGTTTTACTGTCCCACCTCAGCTCGTTTAGCGAGGCGGTTTCCTTGGCATGTCTTGTTAAAGCAGAGATCGTGTCCCCTTATTCCGGGATTCTCATCAATACGGGCGTGGGTAACCCAGTCGTACCCGTTGGTATGTTTTCTCGATCAAAGGCGAGTCCCAAACGGTCACGGGGAGGGCCCTTGGTATTCAACCTCTTATAAAGAGACCAAGGCCTTACTCCTTTCTTTTAATCCCAAACGAGTTTGCCCTTCGCCTCGAGTTCCAACACCCGAGGCTCTAGATTTCAGGCGCTTCGGACCTTCGACAATGTCCGGTTCCGACCTTCGAGGCCGATGGATGCCCTCCTCCGTGACGGAGGAGGACGTGCTGAAGTTGAGAGAGGCCAGGTTCTTGACCGGCGAAATCTGGCATAGGCTGCCTGCTCAAGGGCAGGTCATTCCCACTCCCAAGCCTGGTGAGAGTGTGGTGTTCATGTATCACTTCCTTCGGGGGCTAGGCTTCCCGACGGATCCCTTCGTGAGGGGGCTCATGTTTTATTATGGGCTGGAATTTCACGACTTAGCTCCGGAGTCCATCCTCCATATTTCCTCATTCATCGTCGTGTGTGAAGCCTTCCTCCATATTACTCCTCACTTCGGACTATGGCTCAAGACCTTCAAAGTAGAGCCGAAGATGATCGAGGGACGGCACGCGGAGTGCGGAGGTGCTTTTATAAGCAAGAATGCTGGTGCTCCATGGCCCGAGGGCTCTTTTCAAGAGGAGTCCAGCTTATGGCAACGAGAGTGGTTTTACATCACCGTTCCCAGGGGCACCAAGTGGGTGGCGCCACCTGCCTTTCGCTCGCCCCCCCCCACAGCTAGTGTCATGGGTCAATAAAGGACTGGACTGGGGGCCATCCAAGGACGTGCCCTTGTTGCAGGGCCACATTCGAGATCTCCTAGAAAGAGATAGCAGTCTGGTCGTGGTGACACAGGTTATGCTGATTCGCCGAGCTCTGCCCTGCAAACGTCGCCCCCTCCGCCTGTGGGAGTTCAATCCGGAGGGACCACGAGGTCTCCAACATTTTATGGGCGCGACGCCCGTGGAGATGTACAAATTGTTCTTCGGATCACAAGCAATGCGTCCAGACTTGATCGAGGACGCAGGTCTGAGCTGCAACCGCCTGGATACTCAAGTAAGTAGCCATGTGCCCGGACTCGCAATCCGCATATTTATCATAAAATTGCCCTTAAAATAGCTATCCTTTAAACAGGAGTGGATAGCGAAAGCAAAGCTAATCAGGTGTCCGGCCCCCCTCCCCGAGACCATGCCGGGTCCCGTGCTAGTCAGGATGTTGGAGGTTGTGCCTTCGGAGGAAAGCGAGGGAGAGGACAAGGAAGCTACGGCCTCCTCGAAGAAGGCTGTTTGGAAGGGAGGAATCGAAAATTCCTCTCCTCAGGGGAAGAAGAGGACCGCCTCTGACGATCCGGAGACCATGGCCTCAAAGCGGGGGAAGAAGTCTTCGTCAGAGGGTCTTGCGCCGGGGGATACTTCGGCCGAATTATGCCCTCAAGGGGAACAGCCCTCCACCGAGCCGTAAGTAGAGAGGAGTTTTTCTTTTTAAGAAATGAGAGAAATCCTTGCGTTATATCTAAGAAGAGTAATCGAAAATTTACCTTGTAGCTCGGACCTTAGCCCTTCTCAGCAGAGCTCGTCTTCGGGGGATCTTCTTTCGGAGATGATGGAGAGCGGAACGCCTCCCCCTGCCGTACCGCCTTGTGAGGCGGGCGATCCTGAGGTATCGTCACGGAGGGTTTCTCCGAATCCGACAGGGCCGGAAGGTAGTCATATGGCCCCCCAAATCCCTCCGCGTCCGGCCTTCGAAAAGGGCCATCGGACGAGTCCGGCACCGTCTGGTGCGCGGTCGGAGGAGCTGAAGGATCTGCTAGGGTGAGCATCTATCTCAGAGGAGCACCGTGCATTGATGGGTATGGTGATTGAGAGGATTTCATCCGCGGAGAGCGGATTGCACGAGGCCGTCAGGAGTTTACTGACAGGTTTTGAGGTACACGAAATAATGTACCCTTTTTGGACAGTTGCACATAAATAAGATGCGCCCTGTGTAGATAGTAGCCCCTGAGACTCCGTGCGTTGTCAAAAGTGATGGCGCGCAGATGATCATAATCCCAGGTCTAATATGCCGCCTTCATACGTAGGTGGCGAAGTGTCGGATGGCCAGCCGGACTAATGAATTTGCCGAGCTAAAGCGGCAACTTGACGTGGCAGATGCCGACATCGCGCTTGCCAACAAGCGGCTTGATGAGGCACAAGGTATGTAATTACTCTGGCAGCACCTGGTAAGAGGAGCTTTATGCCAGTATCTTACATGTGTGCGGTTGATGCAGATGGTGCTGCTGCCATGGAGAATCTTTGGGCGGAACTTGCCCGAGCCAAGGAGCAAGCCAGGAAAAGTGATGCAGCTGCCGGAAAGGCAATTGAAGAGCTGAAAGCCGAACAGGCTGCTCACAGCCGAAGCAAGAAGGAAATGGCCGAGATGACTGTGAAGCTGAAGAGCGCTGCTGACCGTTGCAAGCTTCTTGAAAAAGAAGATCAGGCGGAACAGACGGACCTGGAGAAGGCCGTTGCCGATGCCAAGGATGCTCGCTCTGCGATGAGAGCTATGAAGGAGGAGCTGCGTCAGGCCGGAGAGATCGCGGCTGGAAAGCCCTTTATGGTGCGGAGGAAGTTCTGTGATCCTAAACATGCTTCGTTAGACCGGATGTGGAGTACGGCGGACACCTATCTAGATTTGGCAGCGAGTGCCGCAGATGCGGCTGAACACTTCCGAGATCAAGAAGATCGCGAAGTGGAAAAGCTCTTTTGGTCGCAGTTCCACAATCCAGAGCGTCCATTGTCATTAGCCGATCGTTTGGCCGAATGGGCCGAGCTAAATAGGTTGTCCGGACTCGCCATGAAGTATGTCATGGGTCATCTGTGGCCAGAGAGGCCAGAGCCGAAAAGTTATTTCAACTTGGTGCAGCAGTTCCTTGGTGCAGCGCCACATATCAATGCGACGAAGAGGTCAGCGTGCATAGAGGGTGCGCGGATGGCTCTTGCCCGTGTCAAGACATACTGGGCAGAAATGGAGGCCACCGCTGTTGCATCCCAAAACTCGGATGGAAGCCGAGTACCTGCCGAGCACTATTTTCAGGAAGTTCTGCAAGGCGCTCGTTTAATAGAGACGTAGTGCTCGAAGGATACTATATTCGAATAGCATATATTATTGTAAAACAATATTTTGACAAATTGTAGAAGCTTTTTATACTTGTGCCTGCAAGTATTATAATACCTCCTGTGCGGCCGTTTAACATATATGTATATATAATCTGAAAGATGGCAGTCGTCGGCTTCAGCCCCCACGCACATAATGCGGGGGTGTTCGCACAAGGCGCATTTTCACACTTGATCCAATGTCTTGGTCCTACAAAGGAGGTGATAGCGCAGCGAACTACGCAATCGGACTATGATGCTTTATCACTTTCACTTAGCCATAGGAGTTTGACAGTGAGGCTACTTATATAGCCCCTGGTGGCGCCTGCGCTCGCCCGAACTCGGGGCGTGTATGTGCCTGGCCGGGTAGTGGCCCTTCGTTAATGCGGAGGAATCCTAAAGATTCCGGTAAGTCATCGAGTGGTTAACCAGTCTCACGCTATATCATGACAGTCAGTTTTCGACTTTCTCTACGGAGGTGCTCGCCTGGCCGAACCGGGGCACAATCGCAGTAGTTCTCCTGGTGCCGCCTTAGCCGATAGAGCGGAACGTAAGGTAGCAAAACACAGGAGCCGGGCAAACCCAACATTTGACCAAAGACATGATTCGGAGCTGATGCATATAAGTCCAAACTCGCGACGCCGAACACTCCCTAAGGTATTCGGTCTTTATGAGGGCGGGCGGGATAACGCCCTTATTAATAAGCCCCTAGTGTCCAGGTATGTGCAAAACTCTGACGTGGCCACATGCCAAAACGCCAGCCTCCTCCTTGGTTATACCAAGAAACCAGGGGATGTGTATCAACAAGAGACAGTAAAAAAGGTTTACGTAGGGTCTTAATCTGAAAAGAATCCTTGGAACGAGTCCCTGCTGCACGTCTGCGCCTGTGTCTCCGTTGTGCTGTATCCTGGACGGGTGTAGCACGGTGTTCATCTGTAAAAGAGAGGAACCTAGTTTAGGAAAGATCGTGCCAAACATGAGTTATACTAAATAAATGAAGTATAAATCGAAATGGGTAAAATTGAGCTTTATTGTCTCTTGTTTTATATGCGCGGAGCCCCTAGTACAGGGGTATACGGCTATTAAGCCTTTATCAATTGTATGTTTATGCCGGACTCGTCTAGCCGTGTCCGTGGTCTTGACGACCTGTTTAGGTGCTTTGGCTGGTGAAGCTGCTTTATTGTGGGGCTATCAAGGCAGCCGCACTATCTTCCGCGCGGGAGGAACACTCAATGTTTTCCCTTTAATGAGATGATGCCTCGTGGACCGGGCATCTTAAGCGTAAGAGATGCATAATGCGGTATTGCGTTAAAGCGGGCGAAAGCTTCGCGTCCCAGCAGCGCTTGATAGCTACTTGAGAATGGGGTGATGTGGAAAGCTAGTTGTTCGCGACGAAAGTTATTGGGGGAACCGAACATAACTTCTAGCCAGAGAGAACCCATGCAACGGGCATCCGGGCCTGGCGTTACCCCTTGAAAGGAGGTTTTGCTATGGTGAATTTTTGTTGGGTCTATCCCCATGTTGCGGATTGTGTCCTGGTATAACAGGTTTAGACCACTGCCGCCGTCCATCAGGACATTTGTAAAGTGGAGTTCGCCGATTATTGGATCTAATACCAAGGCAGTCCAGCCTGCGTTCCGGATACTTCTAGAGTAATCCTGATGGTCGAAGGTGATCGGTTTTAACAACCATTGGCGAGACTCCTTTGGGATAGGCCGTATGGCGCGTATCTCTGTTGGCGCCATTTTGTTCGTCACGTGAAGTAAGTTTACTGTTTTGATTTCTTGTGGGAAATCCTTTTGTTTCCCGGTGCTCCGCTTGTGGGGTTCATCGTCGTCCTCACTTGGTGTGTCGAGCCCCTTGTATTCGGCGTTGAGTTTGCCGGATTGCTTGAAAACCCAACAATATCTCTGGGTATGGTTCGCAGGCTTCCCGAGAGTACTGTGTATTTGACATATCTTGTCCAAGATTTTGTTTAAGTTGGATAGCTCGTCCCTGTTATCCTTGAGGGACGGCTTTCTCTGATTCTGCCGCGAGCTTTTGAATCCAGCGTTGACCGCCGTGCTCTTTGGGATGTTTCTCTTATTCCGGCGCTGGTCCTTGCTGCGTCGGGGTTTTCCGTTTCCATCCCTAACTTCGGATGTACTTGGGTCGCTGGTGCTACATCTTGCCAACCAGCTGTCCTCTCCTGCGCAAAAGCGGGTCATGAGGCTTGTTAATGCGGCCATTGTTCTTGGCTTTTCTTGGCCGAGGTGTCTGGCGAGCCATTCGTCTCGAACGTTCTGCTTAAAAGCTGCTAGGGCTTCGGCGTTCGGACAGTCGACTATCTGATTCTTTTTGGTAAGAAATCTGTTCCAGAATTTCCGGGCTGACTCTCCGGGCTGTTGAGTTATGTGGCTGAGATCGTCTGCATCCGGAGGGCGGACATAGGTCCCTTGAAAATTTTCCCAGAAAGCATCCTCAAGCTCTTCCCAACTTCCAATGGTGTTTTCGGGAAGGCTTTTGAGCCAATGCCGGGCTGGCCCTTTAAGTTTGAGGGGTAAGTATTTTATGGCATGGAGGTCATCTCCTCTGGCCATGTGTATGTGGAGGATATAATCCTCGATCCAGACCCCAGGGTCTGTTGTTCCGTCGTACGCCTCTATGTTTACGGGCTCGAATCCCGCTGGAAATTCATGGTCCAGCACCTCATCGGTGAAACATAGGGGGTGTGCGGCACCCCTGTATTTGGGTGTGCCGTGATGTTCGGATATTTGTTGTGTTGCATTGCTTACTAGAGCTTGCTTTCTTGACCTGTAGATAGATCTGGCTGGGCCATCTTTTTGATGCGGATCCTTTGGTGGATCGCGTGCCGGCTTGTGTGCGGCGCCGCTTGCCACTCCATGCTGGCCATGCGGTCGTCTATCCGACCGGGTGGCTTTCCTATTTTTCGACTGCAGGGGCTCTAAGGCCTCTTCGTCAAATTCAGGCAGTAGCTTTCGCTTTGGATAGCTTTTTGTGCGGCGACTGCCGCCATATTTGTCTGCGGTGTTGCGTACTTTGCTCCATCTGATTCTGAGTGCATCTTCCGCAGTTTTGAGCTTCCGCTCCTGCTTTTTCAGGCTACGCGCAGTGGCGACGAGCCTTTTGTGGAGGTTCTTCTGCTCCATGAGCCTATCCGGCGTAAGGTCGTTCGGACTGTTGTTTTCGCCGGGGACGGGGTGTTCGCTTTGTTTATCCAAGTTGCCCTGTTCGGACGGTTGCTCGAAGGCATGTTCGTCGTCCGCCGGCTCGTCCTGCTCTATGGCTGGGTCTGTATGGCTGCTGTCTCTGTCGAGGCAGGGCTTGGAGCGGCGCTTACGTCGCCGTTTTGATTGCTTTTCGAGTGAACGATCCCTCGTTGCATCCCTGTGTTCCTCGTCGTCGCTTCCTTTGGGTGTGTCCATCATGTATACATCATGAGATGAGGTGGCTGTCCAGTGCCTTATAGGCGTTGGTTCATGTTCATCTCCTACATCATCGTCCATACCATCGATGTCTTCGGAGTCGAAGTCGAGCACGTCGTTTAAATTATCGATAGTGGCTACGAAGTGGGTGGTGGGTGGGCTTTGAATTTCTTCATCATCCGCATCCCAACCTTGCTGACCATAGTCCGGCCAGGGCTCTCCTGATAAAGAGAGAGACTTTAGTGAATTCAAAATATCGCCGAAGGGCGAGTGCTGAAAGATGTCCGCGGCGGTGAACTCCATGATCGGCGCCCAATCGGGTTCGATCGGTAGGGGCGCGGAGGGCTCGGAGTTTGGAGAGGAGTCCGGATCCTTGGAGTCACGGGCTTCGCAGAGAATAGGGCCGGTGTTCGGCTCGATCGCCGTAGAGATTGCAGCCCCCGAGGCGGTGTCCAACCATCCATCCTCGATTGGCGCAGTTGGCTCCGAATTAAAGGTCGGAGCTGATGCGGGTGCAACCTCCAGGGCACTATTCGGCGGCAGAGCTAGATCATGCCCATCGTGACAGTGCGGCGCGCTCGGCTGCGGCTCGAATCCGTCGAAGATCAAGTCTCCGCGGAGGTCGGCCGTGTAGCTCAAACTTCCAAATCTGACCTGATGGCCAGGGGCGTAGCTTTCGATCTGCTCCAGATGGCCAAGCGAATTGGCCCGCAGTGCAAAGCCACCAAATACGAAGATCTGTCCGGGGAGAAAAGTCTCACCCTGGATCGCATCATCGTTGATGATCGGAGGAGCCATCGGGCCTAAAAGTGACGACACAGAGGAACTCTCAATGAAAGCACCAATGTCGGTGTCAAAACCGGCGGATCTCGGGTAGGGGGTCCCGAACTGTGTGTCTAGGCGGATGGTAACAGGAGACAAGGGACACGATGTTTTTACCCAGGTTCGGGCCCTCTCAATGGAGGTAAAACCCTACTCCTGCTTGATTAATATTGATGATATGTGTAGTACAAGAGTAGATCTACCACGAGATCAAGAAGGCTAAACCCTAGAAGCTAGCCTATCGTATGATTGTTGTTCGTCCTACGGACTAAAACCCTTCGGTTTATATAGACACCGGAGAGGGCTAGGGTTACACGGAGTCGGTTACAATGGTAGGAGATCTATATATCCGTATTGCCAAGCTTGCCTTCCACGCCAAGGAAAGTCCCTTCCGGACACGGGACAAAGTCTTCAATCTTGTATCTTCATAGTCCAGGAGTCTGGCCGAAGGTATAGTCCGGCTATCCGGACACCCCCTAATCCAGCACTCCCTCACCGGGCGTAGCCACACTCGATTCAACTAAAGTTGGAGAAACTGACACCCGCCAGCCACCTGTGTGCAAAGCACGTCGGCAGAACCAGTCTCGCGTAAGCGTACGCGTAATGTCGGTTCGGGCCGCTTCATCCGACGATACCGCCGAACCAAAGTATGACATGCTGGTAAGCAGTATGACTTGTATCGCCCACAACTCACTTGTGTTCTACTCGTGCATATAACATCTACGCAATAACCTGGCTCGGATGCCACTGTTGGGGAACGTAGTAATTTCAAAAAAATTCCTACGCACACACAGGATCATGGTGATGCACAACAACGAGAGGGAAGAGTGTGTCCACATACCTCGTAGACCGAATGCGGAAGCGTTAGCACAACGCGGTTGATGTAGTCGTACGTCTTCACGATCCGACCGATCCAAGTACCGAACGCACGGCACCTCCGAGTTCTGCACATGTTCAACTCGATGACGACCCGCGAGCTTCGATCCAGCAAAGCTTCACAAGAGAGTTTCTTCAGCACGACGGCGTGGTGACGGTGATGATGATGCTACCGACGTAGGGCTTCGCCTAAGCACCGCTACGATATGATCGAGGTGGATTATGGTGGAGGGGGGCACCGCACACGGCTAAGAGATCAATGATCAATTCTTGTGTCTATGGGGTGCCCTCCTACCCCCGTATATAAAGGAGCAAGGGGAGGAGACGGCCGGCCAGGGAGAGGCGCGCCAAGAGGGGGAGTCCTACTCCCACTAGGAGTAGGACTCCTCCTTTTCCTAGTAGGAGTAGGAGAGGGGGAGGAAAGGGAGAGGAGGAGAAGGAAAGAGGGGGCCGGTCCCCTTTGCCCTAAACCAATTCGGTTTGGGCCTTGGGGGGGGGGGGCGCCCCACACTCCCTTTGCTTCCCTCTATTTCCACTAAGGCCCATGTAGGCCCGTTAAGCCCCCCCCGGGGGGTTCCGGCAACCCCCCGGTACTCCGGTACATGTCCGAAACCTTCTGGAACCTTTCCGATGTCCGAACATAGTCATCCAATATATCGATCTTTATGTCTCAACCATTTCGAGACTCCTCGTCATGTCCGTGATCATATCTGGGACTCCGAACTACCTTCGGTACATCAAAACACAAAAACTCATAATACCGATCGTCACCGAACTTTAAGCGTGCGGACCCTACGGGTTCGAGAACTATGTACACATGACTGAGACACGTCTCTGGTCAATAACCAATAGCGGAACCTGGATGCTCATATTGGCTCCCACATATTCTATGAAGATCTTTATCGGTCAAACCGCATAACAACATACGTTGTTCCCTTTGTCATCGGTATGTTACTTGCCCGAGATTCGATCATCGGTATCTCAATACCTAGTTCAATCTCGTTACTGGCAAGTCTCTTTACTCTTTCCGTAATACATCATCTCGCAACTAACTCATTAGTTACAATGCTTGCAAGGTTGCTTATAGTGATGTGCATTACTGAGTGGGCCCAGAGATACCTCTCCGACAATCAGAGTGACAAATCCTAATCTCGAAATACGCCAACTCAACAAGTACCTTCGGAGACACCTGTAGAGTACCTTTATAATCACCCAGTTACGTTGTGATGTTTGGTAGCACACAAAGTGTTCCTCCGGTAAACGGGAGTTGCATAATCTCATAGTCATAGGAACATGTATAAGTCATGAAGGAAGCAATAGCAACATACTAAACGATCAAGTGCTAATCTAATGGAATGGGTCTAGTCAATCACATCATTCTCCTAATGATGTGATCCCGTTAATCAAATGACAACTCATGTCTATGGCTAGGAAACATAACCATCTTTGATCAACGAGCTAGTCAAGTAGAGGCATACTACTGACACTCTGTTTGTCTATGTATTCACACATGTATCATGTTTCTGGTTAATACAATTCTAGCATGAATAATAAACATTTATCATGATATAAGGAAATAAATAATAACTTTATTATTTCCTCTAGGGCATATTTCCTTCAAGTAGCACCATGATCCTCATGATAGAGAGTCTCTTATTTTGTCACTTTCATATACTAGTGGGAATTTTTCATTATAGAACTTGGCTTGTATATTCCAATGACGGGCTTCCTTAAATTCCCTAGGTCTTCGTGAGCAAGCAAGTTGGATGCACACCCACTTAGTTTCTTTGATGAGCTTTCATATATTTATAGCTCTAGTGCATCCGTTGCATGGCAATCCCTACTCCTTGCATTGACATCAATCGATGGGCATCTCCATAGCCCATTGACTAGCCGCGTCAATGTGAGACTTTCTCTTTTTTTGTCTTCTCACACAACCTCAATCATCATATTCTATTCCACCCATAGTGCTATCTCCATGGCTCGTGCTCATATATTGCGTCAAAGTTGAAAGAGTTTGAAAAGGCTAAGTATGAAACAATTGCTTGGCTTGTCATTGGGGTTGTGCATGATGAGAGCATTTTGTGTGACGAAAATGAAGCATGGCCAAACTATATGATTTTGTAGGGATAAGCTTTCTTTGGCTATGTTATTTTGATAAGACATAATTGCTTGGTTAGCATACTTGAAGTATTATTATTTTTATGTCAACATTAAACTTTTATCTTGAATCTTTCAGATCTGAATATTCATGCCACAATAAAGAAAATTACATTGAAGAATATGCTAGAAAGCATTCCACATCAAAAATTCTGTTTTTATCATTTACCTACTCAAGGACGAGCATGAATTAAGCTTGGGGATGCTTAATACGTCTCCGACGTATCTATAATTTTTGATTGTTCCATGCTATTATGTATTCTGTTTTGGATGTTTAATGGGCTTTATTATACACTTTTATATTATTTTTGGGACTAACCTATTAACCCAAGGCCCAGTGCAAATTGCTATTTTTTTTGCCTATTTCAGTGTTTCACAGAAAAGGAATATCAAACGGAGTCCAATTGGAATGAAACCTTTGGGAGCGTGATTTTTGGAACAAACATGATCCAGAGGACTTGGAATGGACGTCAAGAAACAACCGAGGAGGCCACGTGGCAGGGGGTGCGCCTACCCCCTGGGCGCGCCCTCCCCCTCGTGGCTCAACCGACCTAGTTCTTCCTCCTATATATGTTCATATACCCCGAAAACATCCAGGAGCACCACGAAACCCTATTTCCACCGCCGCAACCTTCTATACCCAAGAGATCCCATCTTGGGGCCTTTTCCGGAGCTCCGCCGGAGGGGGCATCGATCATGGAGGGCCTCTACATCAACTCCATGGCCCCTCCGATGATGTGTGAGTAGTTTACTTCAGACCTTCGGGTCCATAGCTATTAGCTAGATGGCTTCTTCTCTCTCTTTGGATCTCAATACAAAGTTCTCCTCGATCTACTTGGAGATCTATTCGATGTAACTCTTTTTGCGGTGTGTTTGTCGAGATCCAATGAATTGTGGGTTTATGATCAAGTCTATCTATGAACAATATTTGATTCTTCTCTGAAATCTTTTATGTATGATTGGTTATCTTTGCATTCGAATTATCAGTTTGGTTTGGCCTACTAGATTGATCTTTCTTGCAATGGGAGAAGTGCTTAGCTTTGGGTTCAATCTTGCGGTGCTCGATCCCAGTGACAGAAAGGGAAACGACACGTATTGTATTGTTGCCATCGAGGATAAAAAGATGGGGTTTATATCATATTGCTTGAGTTTATCCCTCTACATCATGTCATCTTACCTAATGCGTTACTCTGTTCTTATGAACTTAATACTCTAGATGCATGCTGGATAGCGGTCGATGTGTGGAGTAATAGTAGTAGATGCAGACAAGAGTCGTTCTACCTGTCACAGACGTGATTCCTATATACATGATCATGCCTAGATGTTCTCATAATTATTCGCTTTTCTATCAATTGCTCGACAGTAATTTGTTCACCCACCGTAATACTTATGCTATCTTGAGAGAAGCCACTAGTGAAACGTATGGGCCCGGGTCTATTCTCCATTATATTAATCTCCCCTTAACAAGTTATTTCTATTACCGTTAATTTTGCAATCTTTACTTTTAATCTTTATCATAAAAATACCAAAAATATTATCTTATCATCTCTATCAGATCTCACTCTCGTAAGTGATCGTGAAGGGATTGACAACCCCTTTATCGCGTTGGTTGCGAGGTTCTTATTTGTTTGTGTAGGTACGAGGGACTTGCGTGTGACCTCCCACTAGATTGATACCTTGGTTCTCAAAAACTGAGGGAAATACTTACGCTACTTTGCCGCATCACCCTTTCCACTTCAAGGGAAAACCAACGCAGTGCTCAAGAGGTAGCAAGAAGGATTTCTGGCGCCGTTGCCAGGGAGTCTACGCACAAGTCAAAGCATACCAAGTACCCATCACAAACTCTTATCCCTCGCATTACATTATTTGCCATTTGCCTCTCGTTTTCCTCTCCCTCACTTCACCCTTTCCGTTTTATTCGCTCTCTTTTTTCTGTTCGCTTTTTCTTTCGCTTGCTTCGTCGTTATGGCTAGTCTTTTATCCACTCCTTTATCTCCCGAGAATGAAGTCCTTAATTTTAAACAAAGGGAGGGAGAAAACCTAAAAGATGCTTGGTACAGAATTTGCAATGCGCAAAATAGATCTACTAGGACTAGGAAGCAATCTACTTCCGTTCTTCTTCGTAATTTTTATGCATGATTGGTTATCTTTGCAAGTCTCTTTGAATTATCAGTTTGGTTTGGCCTACTAGATTGATCTTTCTTGCAATGGGAGAAGTGCTTAGCTTTGGGTTCTATCTTGCGGTGTCCTTTCCCAGTGACAGCAGGGGCAGCAATGCACGTATTGTATTGTTTCCATCGAGGATAAAAAGATGGGGTTTATATCATATTGCTTGAGTTTATCCCTCTACATCATGTCATCTTGCCTAATGTGTTACTCTGTTCTTATGAACTTAATACTCTAGATGCATGCTGGATAGCGGTCGATGTGTGGAGTAATAGTAGTAGATGCAGAATCGTTTCCGTCTACTTGTCGCGGACGTGATGCCTATATACATGATCATGCCTAGATATTCTCATAATTATGCACTTTTCTATCAATTGCTTGATAGTAATTCGTTCACCCACCGTAATTCTTATGCTATCTTGAGAGAAGCCACTAGTGAAACCTATGGCCCCCGGGTCTATTCTCCATTATATTAATCTCCCGTTAAGAAGTTATTTCTATTACCGTTTATTTTGAAATCTTTACTTTTAATCTTTATCATAAAAATACCAAAAATATTATCTTATCATCTCTATCAGATCTCACTCTCTTAAGTGACTGTGAAGGGATTGACAACCCCTTTATCACGTTGGTTGCGAGGTTCTTATATGTTTGTGTAGGTACGAGGGACTTGCGTGTGGCCTCCTACTGGATTGATACCTTGGTTCTCAAAAACTGAGGGAAATACTTACGCTACTTTGCTGCATCACCCTTTCCTCTTCAAGGGAAAACCAACGCAGTGCTCAAGAGGTAGCAACTATGCCCGGATTCTATCCGAAAAGAATCGTATTTTCAATCACAAGATTCCGAACTTTGCTAAGCTCGAAGAGATACCCTGCTTCCACCATGCCATCGAGCATTTTGAACATGCATTCCTAAAGGGTTTTCTTCGCTTCAATCATGGATGGAATCGAGAGGTAATCCATCAATTCTATGCCACTTTGTACATCTCAAGAGAGCTTGGAGATAGCTCAACATGGATCCTCGAATGGATGACCGGAAGGGAAAAGATCAAGTGCTCGGCAGATCAGTTTTTAGCTCTGCTAAATCTTCCTCGGTGCGAGTTTGAAAAAAATCGTGAACACAGGCTGCACTACTGCAAAGTGTTTGAAGAACAACTTCACATGCTGATGGACCCCAACTTGGTTGGAGATGAATGCATTAACGTAGATGCTAATAAGTTGGCCTATGAAAACAAAGTGATGTTTCATGTGCTATGCAACTCTCTCACGCCAACCATCAGACCAGATTCTATCAACGGCATCGTGGGAAAGGCTCTTCTGGCCATCTCTCAAGGAATTCAGTTTGATGTTTCAGATCTATTCATTCAGAATTTGGCTTGTGCTGCTGATATCCCCCAATCATTGAAGCCATATGCCCCATGGATCATGCATGCAATTGAGCAGCTCATCAATGAAAAATTCTTTTGCCCCTATGTTCCGAAAGTTTTCATGCCACCAGTACGTGACACTCTCCGGATGATGAAGGATATTGGCAAAGGGAAGGCACCCGTTGATGTTGTTGGCTCTGCTTCTGCATCTGAGGCCGCTCCGAAGGCTAAGAAAGCAAAGGTAGAAATCCCTCATAATGAAAATCCATCTCTGCATGAAATCTTCATTCACATACAGCAAGCTCTGGAAAGCCACCTCAAGTTCGATCGAAAAGAAAAGCTGGAGTTGATGACTGACTTGAATTTGCTTCATAATTATGCTCGCCAAACCCTTCAGCATGAGAAGGAGGCAAAGAAGCGCTCCTGGACTCTTCTAAGGCAACATTATTCTCGCAAGCAGCTGGCCGACAAAGGCATCAAGAAGGATTATGACTACCTGAAGTTACTTGTTGTTCCTCGCATCCGAAGGCAAACTCCTGTGCTCCCTTAACGTTTAGCTTCAACTGACCTGCTATTTGTCGGACCAGATGACGAAATTGAAGACACAACTGGAACACTCATCTACAAGCCAGATGTTCATCGCAACATTTCTTCTAAATCCATGCTACTCCTCCTGCTTCTGCCTCGACCATTCCTCGCTCTGATGATTCTGATTCGTCGAGCAGTTTCAATTATGATTTTGAGGACACTCCGGACGAGTAGTTCCTCGTATGTTTTCTCTTTCTTTTTGACACTTGTTGACAAAAGGGGAGAAGTACATCGAGTGATAGTTGAACGAGGTATTTGTAGGGTGTTTTCTCATTCGCCATTTGCTTTTCGCAGTCAAATGTTTTTGTTTTTCCTCAAACTATTTGCTTGATGAACTTATCGCACCGCCTATGGTGTTGAAATACTCGGTCGCCATGTAATCTTAATAACCCCCCGCAATACTATTTGCTTCCAGATATTTGTTTGCAGGTGTTACCGAAAGTTTTCTCCCTTGCAATGATTATCCTCAAGTATTATCTATCGCGTAGGGAAAGTAATAGTTCTTCAAGGTGAACAGGAAATCATCGAGTGCTAGTTCATATAGGGAGAAGTACATTGAACGATAAATGAACTATATTTGCTATGGTTGGATATGCTATGATTGTTATTCTTCGACTATCTAACCTTGCAGGAAAAGAAAGCTATCCTTATGACTGACAGTGTTTTTCCTCGCATATATCCTTTGTATCATCCTTGTTGCAGGAAAACCACATCTGAAGCTTATCCACTCCAAGCAATATACTCATGTTTATCTTGCTCCGTTCTTTCTCGAATATCAAACATGTAGGAAAATTACATCTCGTGTGGATTACAATCTTGTTCTTAGAAAATCTTCATGACATATCCTTCGTCACAAATCATTTCAAAGTACTCACTATATCTATCTAATTCATTTCAAAGATTGTGTGACAGGAATTATCTCAGACACTGTTGAGTGCATTGAAAGAATCTTCGAATGAGATCATAGGTCAATGTCACTCATACGAAGAATTACCTCGCTACCTTTCGGTTTATTTTATGCTCTGATGCATACCTTCAGGGGGAGTGTGTTTTATCTTCGTAATCATCTCTCGTCGTTCATTATCCTTCGCATTCCATTCCATTCATTATCTATCATTCGATGTGATATGTTTTGTCAACAATCGTCAAAAAAGGGGGAGATGGTGCAATATCTGCCTACCCGTGTTTTGGAGATTGTTGACAGAAACAAGTATGGACTGATTTGTTTCGTAGTGCATACAGAGAGAAATAGTCCATACAGAACCGAAGAGAATGTTGTCTCTGGTGCCAAGTTTGAGTAAATTCACCGAAGTATATCTGCGTTGCAGAGAAGAAAGAGCTACATCTGTTGAGGACATGTACATGATAAGATTGATGTGGAGGAAATAACCCCCCGAACGTTTACTGCTGAAGCTAAGCATTTGGTTCGGTATCGTCGTCCGAAGAAATTGACTACAGCGAACGAAAGTCGAAGACAAATTGAAGACATAGTATTCTTTTCGCCTTTCTTCTTTGCTTCATTTGAGTCATAGGACCTCCATACTATTAAGAGGGGTATAGGTTCTCGAAGCTTAAATCTGCTGTGATGTTTAGCCCAAACCTATGAAAATTGCAAGAGAAATCTCTTTGTGTTCCGAGCAAATACTTGCCATCAAGAGATTGTGATCTTCTGTGCCGCGAGAGATTTGTCTATGACCGAGGAGTTAGCATTACTTGCTCCACAAGCAATGTTACCGTTGTGCTCAAAATCCGACTGTTGGACTCGTGTCATCAGACCATTGGTTGCTTTCGATGTCCAATTTGGTCATTTCCCTTTAGGGAAGGCTGCGGCTATAAATAGCCACCCCGCTCCAACGTTGTCCGTTGGCTGCTTCGCTTGAGATTTCTGAGAAGATTGATTTGAGCAACCCCTCTCTGAATGATTTGAGTTTAAGATCCACCGAGAGAAAAATCAAGAGCCCAAACTTAGAGAGTGGTTTGGCATCACAGTAGTTCTGAGTTAGAGTTCTTGTACCTATACTCTTGACAGCTGCGCACTCTCTAGACGGATAGGTTTCCGCTCGAGTGTTGAAGAGTTGTTGTTTACACTGAGCTAGATCTTCGACAACCAAGAGTGGTTGTGGTTCGCGAAGGTCGACCGAAGGTTTGGAGATCGCCGACAATTATCTACCATGAGTGAAATCAACAAGAGTCTGATCAGCTCTGTGTTGAAGGAGAATATGGTGAAGAGAGTTTATCTTTCGTGTTAAGTCACAACCCCTTCAACCAGACGTAGCCCTTTGGCAGAAGGGTGAACTGGTCTACCAAATTCAACTGTCGCCATCAAGTACCACTGGTTCATTCTTCTTTACTGCATTTCATTCAGCAGTTTACTTTCATGCTCTGTGTAGACAGTTCATCCGATCACTATCACCTGTTGTATCATTTATTCACATCGATCATCTCTGTTGCTCACTTCAGATATTCTTGTGTTCATCCTGTTGCATTCTCATCACTGTCTTCATCATCTCTGTCATACTCTTCCGTACATCTGTGTTATATCACTATAGTTTTCCTTCGCTTTTCATGTCATGTTTTCTCTCATGTTACTTCATGTGATTGCCTATAGTATTACTATCCCTGGGATCAAACCTGTGTTATTGCAAGCCCGTTCCATAATTGCTTCCTACATCGATGATTATGCTCCCCAACATCACGATTGATTGAGCTGTTTTCCATCGTACTTTATTTCCGCTGTTGTGTTTGGGATATGTTCAAAACTTTCGAAAGAAATTTTGAATCTCCCATGCACCACTCCCCCTCTCTCTGGTCGATATACTCTCGGTCCTAACACCCTATGAATTTTTTTAGCGAGTAAGTATTTTTTTAAAGTTCATACACGGAGTATTAGTATTGGGTACAATAATCCTAGACCTTACGAGCTCCTACGTAAATTTTCAATCTATTCTTCTGCCCCCCCCCCTCCTAATTTTTGAATTTCAGGGCGGGTGGGCCCCCTTCCCCCTCCCGATCCAATAATATTGCTCCACGTTGCTGCTTACATAAAACACACAAGGAAAATTACGAATGTCTAGCATTACTCGTGTTGGGTATGTGTATATAATTTGAACCAATATTGTCCCGGTTTACCGCTCGAGATCAGTTGCACAGTTTTGACTTATTTCCGTCTCATCACAACCTGTCTTGGTTAGCAAAATATGCATACTCGCCAAAAGAAGAAGCAAACTATGCATAACTACGTGGTACACGTTCTCCGAATAGTAGTAACACTGTTCATTTACACCAGTAGTATCGTAGAAAAGGCATGTTCGGTAAACGACAGTCGTATATACACTCCGCTGCTCAGCAGCAAAAAAGAACTACACCGGTGGCAACGCCTCATCCGACGACTGCGGCGCCTCTTCCGGCTCCGAGGCTTTCGCTGTCACCGTCGGCGGCGGCGAGATCACGCACCGGCACATTGGGCACGTCCTGTGCGAGTCCAGCCACATGTCTATGCACTCCACGTGGAACAGGTGCCTGCACGCCGGCAGCTGCCGCACCATCTCGCCGCCGTGGATGTCCTCCAGGCAGACCGGACACATCACGCAGCTCCGGGCCGCCAGCTCGCCGTCGCTGTCGCCCGCCTCCAGCGGGCACAGGTACGCGAACGCCGGCGGCGCGTCCACCACGTGCGCGCGCGTGCACCGGCCGGGCGCTCGCGGCCGCCCGCCTGACCTAGCCGTGAGAGCAAGCACGGGACTCACCGGCCTCCCCGCCCGGCGGTGAACCCATGATGTCCTGGGAGCGAAGCAGCCGAGGACGACCAGCAGCGACGCGACCGCGGCCGCGAAGGCGCCGGCCATCCAGGCGCCGACGGTGACGCCGAGCACGCAGAAGAGGAGGATGGCCACGCAGGCGACGGCGATGCCGTAGAAGGCGCGGTACCTGGAGACGTCGTCGTTTCGGTCGGCGTCGGCGTCCGTGTCGCTGTAGCGGGAGCTTGCTGAGAGCCTGGGGTACAGGTTGAGCATGATGAGCCGAGTTGAGTGTAGAGACCAGAGTGTGTTATGAGTTGTACGTACGTGCTTGCTGCAAGATGATTAAACTTTGATCAGGAAGGAGGAAGGAGTTGAGGATGCAGTGCTGCCACCAACGTTTTCGCGGCAATTTATAGTGTTCGGTGGCTCAAGGTTTTGGCGTGTCGCTGCTGCCGCAGCGGCAGTTTGATTACCTTTTTTTTAAGTATAGAATGGACTAGTGGTCTTCAATTATTATTTAGGTCTATTAGTTACTGGCTGCTGGTACAATTCTTGGTTACTGGATGGCTCGCGCACGGCAGGATAGAAAATTACGGTGTTGCATTGACGTGTTGACTCCGTGGTGTCCAGACGATAGGCCCAGTTCCTTGTCCGTGTGTCATATATATCCTCACTTGCGCCATACACATTTTTGAGTTTCGGCCTATTCCCAGCGAAAATGCTACAGTACAATTTATGAAAATCATAAACATTTTCTTAAATTCGTGAACATTTTTACAAATTTCATCTATATTCCCAGCGAAAATGCTACAATTTATGAAAATCACAAACATTTTCTTAAACTCGTGAACATATCTGAAATCATGAACATATTTTCAATTCGTGAACATTTTTACAGATTTTCGAACATTTTCAAAAATCATGAATTCTTTTGAATTTATAAACATTCTATACTATTTGCAAACATTTATTCAAATTTTAAACATTTTTAATACATTTTTCTTGAATAGGCGAACATTTCTAGAATGGACAAACATTTTTTTGGAAATTGGTGGAACCATTTTTGAAATTAACGAATATTTTTTTGATTTAACGAATATATTTTCAAATACAAGATCATTTATTGAATCAGCGAACATTTTATGAGTCAATAAACCATTTTGTAAGTCACAAATAGTTTTTGAATTTCTAGGATATTTTTTTATTCACAAACATTTCTTGAATTGACAAAATTTTGTTTAATTTTATTTAAAAAAATTAACAAACGAACATTTTTAGAAAATCATGAGCATTTTCTTAATTTCCTGAACATTTGTTTTCAAAATTGCGAACATTTTGTGAATATGCGGGCATTTTTTTAAAAACATGAATATTTCCTTAAGCCATAAACATTTATGAATTATTAAACATTTTATTTAAAATTTTACATTTTCTAGATTTCCGGGACTTTTCTGAAGTCCCAAAGTAGAAAAACACAAAGACGAAAAAGGAAAACGAAAAATAAAAACAGGCCGCCCGGATATGGGCTAGCCAAACAGGTGCGCCATGTCTATTCCCAGCGCGGAGAGCGCAGTATAAATGGTACCTACTGCATGGGCCTTTCCCAGGCGGCAAATCACCCGTGTAAAACGTTTTTTTATCAAGCATCGATGAGTAATATTTTGCAATTGCGGGATAAATTTCGGTGACTTGCTGCCAGAAAAAATACCCCTTTATTATTATTAACGGTATAAATTTTACCTCAAAAAAGGTATAGATTATCGGTTTTTATTTCTTTATTGGTTTTCTTTGGGTTTCCCTCTTTTCATTGTTTTTTCTGTTTCTTTCACAGTTATTTTTTTTTCATTTTTCTGCTTTTCTTCACTTGTTTTCCTTGGTTTCGTTGTGTTTCCTTTTCTGTTTTTATTGGTTTCTTTATACATTTTTCGCTTGCATTAGCAAAACATTTTATATACATGTTTACATTTTTAAAATATGTCATCGCAAATATTAAAAAAATATGTGATTAACTTTTTGTGGGAAACATGATTAACAAATTTGTCGAATTGTTTTTTTTATTTCTACTTTATCCATACGTGCTGTATATTTTTTGTATACACCAGGAATATTTTTTATATGTACATTTAATATTTTGGGAATTTATGATTAATAAATTTTAAAAATTATTTTTATGTCTACTTTTTCCTTAAATATTGTACTTTTTTTATACATCATGAATATTTATATGTATATATTTTTTCAAGCTTTCAAATATATGATTAACATTTTTAAGACATATATTTTTCATACACATTTTACATTTTTTGTATACATCAGATTTTTTTTGTATACAGGTTTAAAATTCTCCAAATACATGATTAACACTTTTCATAACTTATATATTTTGAGGTCTACCTTTTTTCCAAACAAGTTGTACATTTTTTTGCATACAATTTTTGCATATATCGGGAAAAAATCTATATACATTTAATTTTTAAAATGCATGATTACCTTTTTTCAGAAAAATTGAGAACTTGTATTTTCTGATTTCTACTTTTTTGCACACACATTACACATTTTTGTATACACCAGAAACATTTTTCTATACATAACATTTTTGAAATGCATGAATATTATTTTTAGAAAAATTATATAATTTTTTTTAATAATAGATATGTTCATAATATTTAAAAATACAAGAAAAAGTGAAAAAAACAAAAAAAGAATTCAAAATGTCAAGGCTTGTGTCCGCGCTGGACCGGCTTAATCAGGGGACTTCCTGAAGCGAGACATTCTATTGTCTAGCGTCAAGCAAAACATTGGCACGCCCAATTTTCGGTGGCATCTGATTTGAATAAACCTTGTGATCTTGCAAGTAAGATGTCTTTTTTTGTAAACAAGTTTGTCATTTTATTAATGAAGTTGGATTGTAAACACATATACTTTTGGACATAAATACAATATTTTAGCAAAAGCGCAATAACATCGGTTCTTTAAAAGTATTCATGCACCATTTTACCTTGTGTCTGAATCATAAAGTCGAGTGCATGCATGATTGTGTCGCTCATGAGTGTATTTTGCACCATTTTACCTTGTGTTTTTGCATTGTACTCTCAGGATATTTCGTATTTTGCCGTGTTTGCACGTCCTTTTTACCTGATTTCACCAGGATCCCAATGAAGCAAGTGATGTTAACCATTGATGAACAAACTCTCATTTTTGGCTAGAAATAATGCTAATTGGCGTCATAAAAACCCTCCATATGAAGTGACGAACAATTGGGATGAAAACTAATTACGCAGAGCTATCCATGAGAGAAGACAATGTGCAGTACGAACAAAATTGGTCATACTGTATGGCGCCGCCCCCTTGGTTGACTACTTTAATCCCATGTGGTCGAATCTTCCATGTGATAAACAGAGAGACCACAACCACGAAATAGAAGCAGAAAATTCCACCTTCAAAAGGGTTCGGGAGGGGGAATCGACAAAAGGGCACCACCACGCGATTGCCTCGATCAAGGAGACTACGACATCAACCAGCATCATCATTATCATGTACATCCTCAACATTGACTTCTCTATTCATCTGGATGTAATTCCAAACCCCTAGTGTGGATTCATATGTGGAATACGTTAAGCATTCATCTATTATTGCCATGAATACCATGGCGATGCTTTGCGTCTCCATGTTCGAGTTCCTGAGTTTTCGGGGATATAGAGGAACCTCCCTGAGTATGTGTATGAACTGAACCTGTATGATATTTGATCCATGAAGTATGTTTTCGTTAATTATTCTTCATGATGTCATGTGAAGTCGACCACACAACATTTATCCTTTGTGAACACGAAGGATCTTGCTATAA
Organism: Triticum urartu; assembly: GCF_056163025.1. NCBI lineage: Eukaryota > Viridiplantae > Streptophyta > Magnoliopsida > Poales > Poaceae > Triticum > Triticum urartu. Next base: position 556,563,038 of record NC_141879.1, read on the forward strand.
TCGCAAGGCCAGGAGTTGGGGTATTGTGATGACAGAAGCTGCTCTCTCCTTAGTTGACCACTGGTATGGGGAGCAATAGAGACCTAAGAACTTTAAGGCGCGTGCATGGGGAAACCCTTAATAATCATCACTTCTGCCGATAGGTGGAAGAATGGTTGTCGCTTGTGTAATGCTGAGCTGCAATCATATGCATGTATCCTTATTAGGCTCCACCAGTACGCCTTCATATATAATCCTTATTTTATTTTTGGAGTAAAATAAGAATTGTGCTCCCGTGTGATTAAGTAACATAAATGCTAGTGGTGAATCCATTTTTTCGGAGAACGCCTCAGCCCTACTGTTATTTCCACAACTCTCATTTACTCTCTTATTCTTAGTTAATATTCTAGCGTATTTAAATTCTTGTTCGCACTTGTAAAATTTCCCCTTTCCACAACTTTGCTTTGGCTGCAAATCACTTGCAAGCACATTTGATAAACCTCTATAAGATGCACAAGACCATTTCCTAGGTTATGTGGTACCGATACTCTTACTTCAGAAAGGCTACAACTATATACCCTATTCACTTGCAGGACAACAGTCGCATAAGAGCATGTATAAGTAGTCTTACTCGGTAAGATATAGTCTATTCCACATCATCAAAATCCTAGTAGAGAGAGAGAAGAGAAGCAGGATTGAAAGTACATCTCCAAGACACCCTATTGATTTTGGTGATTTATGAAAAAATCATTAGAGAGGAGTATTGATGGTTTTATTGAGTTTATTCCAGGATCAGTCGAAGCTTATAATTGGAATATCATTGGTGATCCCTACCAAGAACTTTACATGTCCTTGTCTACCTTAAGCATTTGGTTTGTATTTTCTATCCTTTTGGTTAATCCAATGATTCACATTGAGTGTAGGACAATCATACTATCAAGAGGGGCACAAGCAAAAGCACTTTGGAGTGGACTTCAAGAACAATCCTTGACCAAAGTCCTCAAATCCAATCTCTAGTCATTTCTTCGTATGAGTTTTCTAGACCTCGTTACTTCCGAAGATTTATGTTCCTATGCTATCGAAGCACTTAGAATTTTCCATGTTCAAATAAAAAACCTAGATTCTATAGTTCGAAACCATCATTTAATTTGTTCCAGAACTACCAAGCAAATGGACCTTGAAGCATTTTCTGTTTGCTCCGGCACTTTTGAGTATAACTATTCACATCAACACTTCCGAGTCATTTATGTTTGCTTCTTTGTGAGTCATAGTATAATCTTTCATACTTCCGCACTTTTCTTCTGGTGCTCCCGAGTCGACTCACCCTTTATCTACTACCGTACTACCAAGAAGCTGGTTTTACCTGGTACTTCCAAGTCATTCTATCCCCACAGAAAAAGAGCTACCTTTTAATTTAGAACCAATGCTCTATTCTCAATCAACACTTTTGAGTGTTGTGTTTCTGGTAGAACGTTGCCCTGATTGTTCAAGTTTATTTGAACGGTCTGAGTAGTTGTGCAAGTATATTTTGGTGATTCTCAACCAGTTATTTTTTCTAGTAATGATTATATTTTGAATTCTCTCTAAATATCCTATCATACCTTCCCTAACTCATTTCACCCCTTGCAAGCCACTTCACACCACTCCATCCCGCTCCACTCGAACCATCTACCACATAAAGGAACAAAGATCCAAGGCAAGAAGATAAGACATAGTTTTGGGTGATTCCATGTTCACTTCTTTGTTTGTTTGAAGGCCAATAAATTCGTCCCTACACCTCAAGTCCACTTCTTTCGCAACAATCCTAATCTTGCCAAAAAGTGTTCCTATGGATTATTGAAGGAGCTTTGATTGAAGATCATTTAAGGAGTTCTGTTCAAGTTACTTTGTTTTGCTGGTTACTCTTGCGTGGCGTCTATGCATCATAGATGCTACCCCAAGTGCGATTTCTAAGTGCAAGCCGTGATGAAATAGGTTGGTTGTGCTTGATGGGCCGCTTGATGGGTGACACAACCAGGATCCTTGTGATCCTGGAACCTTTGGTTCGAAGCCTCCATGGGCACACGATAATGCCAACTATCGGAACCACGGGAAAATATCCTCGCATCACAAGTGTTTGCATTCTCTTAACCCTACCTCCTATGCAAGTTTTTAATTTCTATTGCTCGGAATTGTTTCTACCTTACTTGACAAGTTCCTAGGGTTTTCTACTCCCTGTTATCTTGTTCTAAAATAGCCAACCGTAAGAAGTAGAAGTTTCGATATGACTATTCACCCTACTTTAGTCCTATTTTGGCTGGAACACATGGAACACATGGACGAAGTATGCATGCAACTATCCTCCCCTCCCTCCTATTTTCTCCTCTCAATGCTCCTTCACATTCAAGCATTAGAGGCAACCTAAAGCTGATCTTAGGCGGGAGTATCATGCATACGATAAATAGCAATGTATGATGCTACCTCTATAGTTCATAATATATCATATATTGGTATTTTGGATGACCTAATTTCTTATATTGCACTACACATAGTGCCGCCTCATTATTACGATACAATATCATGATACTCCCTTCGGATGAAAATATAAGTCGAGCACATGTTTTAAGATATTTAACTTGACTAGGGAAACATGTGTAATATGCCACCAAAAATGACGCATTTACATTTCTACCCCTAATTCAAACCCACTACTCACATTTACCCCTGATTTTCAGACCTACTTAGTTTTCCCTCTATTTCATTATGTGGTGTTATAGGAATAACCTTTAGCGATGCCATGTCTTCTCTACTTTCTAATTTTTGCAATGTTCCTCTAAAGGTGCCAGTGCTTTCCGTTGTTTTGTAGCATCCTTGAAAAGATGTATTCTCTCTGAAAACACAAACATAAAAAAGTAAGAACTGCCATCCATGGAGATGTTCGAGGATGCTACAAAAGAACGGAAAACATCGGCAACTAGACATGAATGTCGTGAAGCCTAGAAATTAGAGACCTAGATAAAACATCACTTGAGGGTATTTGTAACTCCCTCGATGCGGCTATATCTCCTACGTGTCGAGGCACGACTTAGAGGCATAACCGCATTGAAAGCAATGTCGCAAGTTAGGCAATCTTCACAACATCCCATGCAATATAGATAATAAAAGGGTAGATACATAGTTGGCTTACACTCGCCACGTCAATCAAAGTACATAAATAGCATTACAACATTCAAACACTCATGGCCCGACTACGGTGCCAAAATAAAAGAACAACCCAACATGCGACACGGTCCCGATCACCCCAACTGGGCACCACTACTGATCATCAGGGAAAGACACGTAGTATCGGCGTGAGTCCTCGTCGAACTCCCACTTGAGCTCAAGCACGTCATCTGGAGCGGAATCATCAGGCCCTGCATCTGGTTTGGAAGTAATCTATGAGGCACAGGGACTCAGCAATCTCGCACCCTCGCGATCAAGACTATTTAAGCTTATGGGTAAGGCAAGGTAAATATGTGGAGCTGCAGCAAGCGACTAGCATATATGGTGGCTATCCTGTTCGCAAAAGAGGGTGAGAAGAGGAGGCAAAGCGTGAGCGAGAAATTAGAGAGCAACCTGCGCAATCATTACTCCAACACCGTGTTCACTTCCCGGACTCCGCCGAGAAGAGACCATCACGGTAACTCACACCGTTGATTCATTTTAATTAAGTTAAGGTTCAAGTTATCTACAACCGGACATTAAGAAATTCCCATCTGCCCATAACCGCGGGCACGGCTTTCGAAAGTTCAAAACCCTGCAGGGGAGTCCCAACTTAGCCCATGACAAGCTCTCACGGTCAACGAAGGAATAGACCTCCTCCCGAGACATTTCGATCAGACTCGGTATCCCGGTACAACAAGACACTTCGGCAAGTTAAAACAAATCCAGCAACACCGCCCGAATGTGCTGACAAATCCCGATAGGAGCTGCACATATCTCTTTCTCAGGGCACACTCAGATTGTCTTAGGGTACGGGTAGGCCAGCCTAGGGTTGCCCCTGGTGGCCACCGGCAGCTGACAGGTGGACCAACACTCAGAGGAGCACTGGCCCGGGGGGGTTTAAAATAAGATGACCCTCGGGCTCCGGAAACCCAAGGGAAAAAGAGCCTAGGTGGCAAATGGTAAAACCAAGGTTGGGCATTGCTGGAAAAGCTTTAATCAAGGCGAACTATCAAGGGGTTCCCATTATCACCCAACCGCGTAAGGAACGCAAAATCCGGGAACATAACATCGATATGACAGAAACTAGGGCGGCAAGAATGGAACAAAACACTAGGCGAGAGGCCGAGTCTTCCACCCTTTACCAAGTATATAGATGCATTAAGATAACATGGCAATATAATGATATCCCAACAAGTAACTAATGTTCCAACAAGGAACGGTCTCCAATCTTCACCTGCAACTAGCAACGCTATAAGAGAGGCTGAGCAAAGCGGTAACATAGCCAATCAACGGTTTGCTAGGACATGGTGGGCTAGAGGTTTGACGTGGCAATTTGGGAGGCATGATAAGCAAGTGGTAGGCATCGTAGCATAGGCATAGCAAAAGAGCGAGCATCTGGCATAGCAAAGATAGTAGTGATTTCGAGGGTATGATCATCTTGCCTGCAAAGTTGTTAGAGTTGACTGGATCCTCGAAAGCAAACTCAACGGGCTCCTCATTAGCGAACTCGTCTCCCGGCTCTACCCAAACAAGACAAACAAGCAACAAGGACACAATCAACCACGTGCGAACTCAAACAACATGATGCAAAGATGATATGCTATGCGGGATGCAATATGGGATGCATATGCAAGATTTGACAAGGAATGCATGAACTGGCCTCAACTTGGAAATCCAAGTGTGCCACTGGAAAGATGAGATGAAATCGCTTGAAAACGATATAAAGACGCCGGAATCGGAGTTACGGTTTGGAAATGGCAAGCGATTCAAATATGACCACGTTCTGCAATTTACTGCAAGTAGCCATCTAAATGCAACAAGATGAACATGCTACAGCACCCAAACATGGCAACAAAATACATGGCAGGGATACATTCATGATGCTTAACAAAATACTAGCACTGAGCTACGTCCAATTCATCCATTAACAGGCTCAAACAAGCATGGCAAAAATGCATTTGGCAAACAGATTTTAGACTTAGTGAAATTAACACTTGTCTGGAATTTCAGATCAGGTAGCACACTTTGGAGCATGAAAACAATATGCTACAGGACCTGAACACGGCAAAGTAAAGCATGGAATGGAGCTACTCAAAGAGCTTAACAAAAGTCCCTTAGTGACCTTGAGCCAAAAGGGATCGGAAAATACATTTGCAAGCATGTGAACATGGCAAAACATAATTAGTTCTTAGTGAAAAACTGGAGCATGCTGAAACAGATAACAAGTAGGCATGTTTACGAGCTCGATGCACTCACTACAGAGCAAAACATGATAATCTAAGCATACACCCATCAAGAATACACAAAATACAAGCTAGACATGGCAAGAACAATAACATAGCATGCACGGATCAACTACAACATCCTCGGCAAAATCGCTAACAAGTAGACAATCTGCCCAGATTCACGAAATGACAAAAGTAGAGCTCGATTGACTCAAGCTAGGGTGCTCCATAAATGCAAACAAAGACATGGATGGATAGAGCACTACAAGATTAACAAAACATCCTTACTTATCATCCTCAAAAGAGGCACGGATCACTAGGAATAAACATGAACATATGGCATATTGAGATAAACAGCTCAAGGACTTAGTGGAAATGCTAAGTCCCTGAAATCAGCATTAACGAATGCACCACTTTGCAAGCTTGTGCTAGTCACCACACACATCACAAAAATACATGGGTTGCACCTTTGGATAGATGGCACAACATATAACAAAACTCATGAAGAGCTCAGGGGCATATCTTGCACACAATAATCATGGCAAAAATGACAAATATCTAATTGGAGTAGCAGATCTGACAATTATCTCAAATAGCATTCTTCTAACAGCATTTCGGGCATCAAGATGAACTCAAATAAAAATGATGCAATGAGATGAAATGATGTTCTCTCTGAGATGAACATTTTGATATGCTATATGCCCAAAACGGAGCTACGGATGCAAAGTTACGACACGATGAACATAGCCAAAAATATTAGGGTTTCGGGCAAAAAGTCAACCCGATGCAATTTTGGATCTGAGATCTGCACGGTTCCCAATGCGGCTCGCCGGAGTTACTGTAGCAAGAACCGCCGGAATTGGAAGGGGCCGGCTGGTGAGGAGGTCGAGGAAGAGACACGGGCCGGGGTGGCCGCGGGCGGCGCCGGCGAGGACCGCGGCGGCGAGGGGCGGCGTCCGGCGGGATGGGGCGGCGCGGCGGAGCGGCGCCGGAGCTCGCCGGAGTTCGGGCGGCGAACGGCCTGCGGCGGCGGGGCGAGGTAGGAGAAGAGGCGGCCGTCGCGGGCGCCTCTGGCCCAGGCGACGACGGGAGAGGGCCGGCCTTGGGCCCTCACGGGCCTCCGCGGGAGTGGCGGCGATGTGGGGCTCGCGGGCTGATGTGGCGGCGGCGGAGCGGGTCGGACAATGTCCGGCCCGGCGGACTTTGTCCGGCGGCGGCGGGTGTGGATGGATCTAGGGTTTCGGGAGGAAGGGGAAGGAGAAATTCGGGGTTGTCTTTAAATAGGCATAGAGGGAGCTAGTGAGTCCAAATAAGATGCGGTTTTTGGCCACGCGATCATGATCGAACGCTCTAGATGATGGAGAGGGTTTTGGTGGGTTTTGGGCCAACTTGGAGGGGTGTTGGGCTGCAACACACACGAGGCCTTTTCGGTCCCTCGGTTAACCGTTGGAGTATCAAACGAAGTCCAAATGGTACGAAACTTGACAAGCGGTCTACCGGTAGTAAACCAAGGCCGCTTAGCAAGTCTCGGTCCAATCCGGAAATGTTTAATCCCCACGAACGAAAGAAAGGTAGAAATGACCACCGGAGGAGAACGAAGCGCCGGAATGCAAAACGGACAACGGGGAAAATGCTCGAATGCATGAGATGAACACGTATGCGAATGCAATGCACATGATGACATGATATGAGATGCATGACAACGATAACAACACACAGAGGCAAAAACCCGAACCCGAGAAAATAAAATAACTTAACACCGGAAACTGCAAGAGTTGGAGTACATATTGGGTAAATCACATCCGGGGTGTTACAACACTCCACCACTACGAAAAGATCTCGTCCCGAGATCTAGGGCTAAAAGAACGCCGGGTACTCAGAACGGAGGTGATCCTCGCGTTCCCAGGTAGCTTCACGGTCGGAATGGTGTGACCACTTGAATTTGAGGAATTTGATTGACTTGTTGCGAGTCTTACGTTCAGTCTCTTCAAGAATAGCCACGGGGTGCTCACGGTAAGAGAGATCTTCTTGGAGCTCAATGTCCTCAAAGTTGACGGTGCGGTCAGGAGTCTTGAAGCACTTTCGAAGCTGAGAGACATGGAACACGTCATGAACATTTGCAGAGTTTGAAGGAAGCTCGAGTTGATAGGCGAGATCGCCTCTCTCGCTGACGATCTTGAAAGGTCCCACGTATCTGGGGGCAAGCTTCCCTTTGATACCGAAGCGACGAGTACCTTTCATTGGAGAGACGCGGAGGTAAACATGATCTCCGACCTCGAAAGCCAAATCACGGTGCTTACTATCATAGTAGCTCTTCTGGCGTGATTGGGCTGCTTTGAGGTTATCTCGAATGACTTTGCACATTTCCTCTGCCTCTGTGATTAAGTCATTCCCCAAAAGCTGACGTTCACCGGTTTCAGACCAGTTGAGAGGGGTACGGCACTTCCTGCCATACAGAATTTCAAATGGGGCCTTGCCCGAACTTGCTTGAAAACTGTTGTTGTAGTAGAATTCAGCATATGGAAGACAATCCTCCCACTTCATGCCGAAGGAGATCACACAAGCCCTGAGCATATCTTCAAGAATCTGATTGACACGCTCGACTTGACCGCTAGTTTGAGGATGGAAAGCTGTGCTGAAGCGGATGTTGGTGCCCATGGCCTTCTGAAAAGAATCCCAAAACTTGGAGGTAAAGATGCTGCCACGGTCTGAAGAGATTACTTGTGGAATACCGTGCAGAGAGACAATACGAGAGGTATAGAGTTCCGCCAATTGAGCTGCAGTGATAGACTCTTTGATAGGCAGAAAATGAGCCACTTTAGTGAGTTTGTCGATGACCACGAATATAGCATCATTGCCACGCTTGGACTTTGGAAACCCAGTCACGAAGTCCATTTCAATGTGGTCAAACTTCCATTCTGGAATGGCAAGAGGTTGGAGGAGACCAGCTGGCCTTTGGTGTTCTGCCTTCACCCTTCTGCAGACATCACACTCATTCACGAATTGAGCAATCTCGCGCTTCATTCGAGTCCACCAATAAGCCTGCTTGAGGTCCTGATACATCTTCGTGCTCCCAGGGTGGATGGAGAGGAGAGAATTGTGAGCCTCGTTCATGATCACTTTACGAAGGTCACCTTTGGGCACAACAATACGATCCTCGAAGAAGAGAGTATCCTTGTCATCAAGGCGGTAGCACTTGTACTTGGGTTGACTCTTGGCAATCCCAATCTTCACCTTTTTCACCATAGCATCAAGAAGCTGAGCTTGGCGAATCTGGTCTTCCAAGGTAGGAGAGACTTGAAGGTTGGCTAGGAAACCTCGAGGAACAACTTGCAGATTAAGTTTGCGGAAAGCTTCACAAAGTTCGGGTTGATAAGGCTTGAGAATAAGACTGTTGCAATAAGCCTTCCTGCTCAATGCGTCAGCAATCACATTGGCCTTGCCTGGAGTATACTCGATACTCGGATTATACTCTTGAATCATTTCGACCCATCGAGTTTGCCTGAGGTTGAGATTAGGCTGAGTGAAGATGTACTTGAGACTCTTGTGGTCAGTGAAGATGTCCACTTTTCTCCCCAATAAGAGATGTCTCCAAGTCAAAAGAGTATGCACAACTACCGCCAACTCAAGGTCATGAGTGGGGTAGTTCTTCTCGTTGGGCTTCAACTGGCGAGAGGTATAAGCCACAACTTTCTTTTCTTGCATCAAAATTGCGCCAAGACCTTGGAGAGAGGCATCACAAAAGACCTCGTACGGCTTGTATTCATCAGGCGGAGTCAGAACTGGAGCAGTGACCAATTTCTCTTTCAAAGTGTTGAAAGCAATGTCACACTCCGGAGACCAAACATACTTGACGTGCTTCTGGAGAAGATTTGAGAGAGGCTTCGCGATCTTAGAAAAGTTTTCAACGAATCTTCGGCAGTAGCTTGCGAGACCGAGGAAGCTACGGAGTTGCTTCACGTTCTGAGGAGGATCCCAATTCACAATTGCAGACACCTTCTCAGGATTCACCGCAATGCCCTTGGCAGAGATGATTTGACCAAGATAAAGAACCTCATCGAGCCAAAATTCGCACTTGGAGAACTTGGCGTAGAACTTGTGTTCCCTCAGCTTATCGAGTACCAAACGCAAGTGCTTGGCATGATCTTCCTTGTTCTTCAAGAAAACTAGAATGTTATCGAGATAGACCAAAATGAAGTCATTGGTGTAGGCGTTGAAGATGAAGTTCATCATGTGAGAGAACGTCGGAGGAGCGTTGACGAGGCCAAAAGACATGACAGTGTATTCATATGAACCAAAGCTTGTCCTGAAAGCCGTCTTGGGAATATCTTGCTCACGGATTCGGATCTGATGATAACCCATACGGAGATCAAGCTTGGAGAATACTTGGGCACCTTTGAGTTGTTCGAACAGCTCGTTGATGTTGGGAAGTGGGTATTTGTTCTTGATAGTCTTCTTGTTCAATGGACGGTAGTCAACACAAAGTCGGTCCGTTCCATCCTTCTTCTTCACAAAAAGAACACCACAACCCCACGGAGAAGAACTAGGCCGGATGAGACCCATTCTCTCTTGAACATCGAGTTGCTTCTTCAGTTCCTTCAACTCTTCAGGTCCGAGCTTGTAAGGATGCTTGCACACTGGTTCCGTGCCAGGCTCATGATCGATGACGAATTCAACTGGACGGTGCGGAGGCATTCCTGGAAGCTCTTCTGGAAATACGTCTTGATATTCGCAAACGACTGGAATTTGCAAGATAGCATCCAGTTCACCCTTCTCATTGAGAGAAAACAGACGGATGGTATCATCACGAGCGGCAAAGACAATTACATCCTCAGACGAATGAGTCAATTGAATCTGCATGGCTGCACAATCAAGATGCGCCTTGTGCTTAGAAAGCCAATCCATTCCGAGAATAAGATCAATATCCGAATCACCAAGAACCGTTGGAGAAGATAGAAATTTGTAGTCACCCAAAGTGATAGTAACATCCGGAGCAATGGAGTTAGCATGCATGCGCCTACCGGGAGAGACAACTGCTAATGGACTAGGCAAAATTTGCAAGGCCAAACCATGCTTAGATGTAAACGGCCTCGAGATGAAACAATGCGGTGCACCAGTGTCAAAAAGAACTTTTGCAGGAACATCGTTAACAGGAAGGTTACCCATGATGACATCTGACGAGTCCTCTGCCTGAGCTGCGTTCATCAAGTTGACCTTGGCATGCTTGGGATTATGTTTGACCACAGCTGTACTTGCCGATCTCACAGGAGGAGGAGGAGGGAGACGCCTCTGGTTGAAGCATTTGTTGGCATAGTGACCCTTCTGTTGGCACTTGTTGCACGTGACCTCAGAAAGCGGACGGTGATACGGAGCACTTGATCTTGGAGCTTGAGACGAAGTCTTGTTCTGAAAGCCAGGGTTGGGTGGGTGGGAAGATCCACTGCCACCTTTGCTCTTCTGATACGGCTGACGGAACGGAGGAGGAGGAAGCCAATACTTCTGCTGCTTGGCCACTTGAGTAGAGGAAGAAGGAGTAGTGTCTCTGACTCGCTTCTTGGAAGCATCACACCTCAGTTGAGCGGCCTCTTGCTTCAATGCCATGTTGTAGAACTCACCGTACCTCAAGGGCTCAAAGAGAACAAGAGCTAGCTGAATTTCTTCTCTGAGACCACCCCTGAACTAGTATATCATGCTCTTCTCGTTGGGGACGTCCTGCTTAGCAAAGCGGGCAAGCTTCTGAAACAACTTGTTGTAGTCATAGACAGACAAAAAGCCTTGCTTCAGGTTGCGGAATTCCTCACGCTTTCTTTCTACCACGCTCTGAGGGATATGATGAGCTTTGAAGTCTTGACGGAATTCATCCCAGGTAATCGCACGGCCTCCTCTGGAATCCTTGTACTGCTGGAACCATTCTGCAGCTTGATCTTTGAGTTGGAAGGAAGCGAACTTGACGAAGTCCTCAGGCCTGACGTTACTGCACTCGAAATGCTTGCACAGATCCACGAGCCAATCGTCAGCATCAGTTGCCTCAACACAATTGCTGAAAGTCTTTGGCCCGTTAGCAAGGAACTGGTTGAGTGTAGCAAAGTGATTCTGATTATTGCCTTGGTTGCCTTGGTTCGCTTGATTGCGCTCTTGAAGAATTTGCATGATCAACTGTGTGTTTGCATTGGTTGCGGCCATCACAGCTTGCCATGCCTCCGGAGGAGGAGGAGGTGGTGGCGGATCTTGATTCTGATTCTGATTGGTGCTCTTAGAGGGAGCCATCCTGAAGAGGTTGACCACCATTAGCACATTGACAGATAAATATTGAAGCTGAATCCAACGGAATGAAAATTGCAACATATAGTCTTCACATCCGAACATAAGAACGAATGCATTCCACTTGAAATGGTCACATATTCATAAATTGAGAAGCCACTTAGAATTTAGGTAGAGGAATAAATCAACAAGGTACGGATCAAGAACGAATACTCGGTAAGAAATCCCAATCTCAAACCAAATATCCGTGGAAGAAGAACTAGAGCTACAAGAATTCCCACCTATGAAACTCCCGAACCTTTCCGGTTATGCAATCAGGTGTTGGGGATACGGGGGAAGCATAATATCTCACCCAAATCTAGCAAATCCTACATCCAGCTGTATCCATCCTTCAACACATAACCGAGAAAACTTCGGAAACCATCTACCTCAACCTTCGAAAAAGCATCCGTTATACAAGTTATGGCGATACTCCCGAAATCCCGCCCCAGTACTGGGTGGCGTCGAGGTTATCTCACCAACGAACTGCATAAAAGATATTTTCGATGTCGGCGTACTAAACTCAGGTATTCCAGAATTGCAACGATAAAATTGTGACAACAACACCTCGGAGCTCAACTCCCCGGGACACTGCCACAACCCCTAAAGACAGGAGGCACCAAGAACAATGTTCTCGTCACAAAACCATCGGAACGAGTCCAAGATACCCGCGTGATCCTAATTTTTTTTTGTGAAATTTGAGAAGAGAATAGTCAAAACTCTACGTCAGGATGCCTTACCAGAGCGATGAGGAGACTGGGAAGTAAAAAGAATTTCTAAACTCTCCGATATATAATTCCTAAATGACTCAAAACATTTTTCTAGACACAGCTCGGCCGCTAATAACAATCAACTAATGGGGGATCCTAAGGTCGGGGAAGGCTCTGATACCAACTTGTAACTCCCTCGATGCGGCTATATCTCCTACGTGTCGAGGCACGACTTAGAGGCATAACCGCATTGAAAGCAATGTCGCAAGTTAGGCAATCTTCACAACATCCCATGCAATATAGATAATAAAAGGGTAGATACATAGTTGGCTTACACTCGCCACGTCAATCAAAGTACATAAATAGCATTACAACATTCAAACACTCATGGCCCGACTACGGCGCCAAAATAAAAGAACAACCCAACATGCGACACGGTCCCGATCACCCCAACTGGGCACCACTACTGATCATCAGGGAAAGACACGTAGTATCGGCGTGAGTCCTCGTCGAACTCCCACTTGAGCTCAAGCGCGTCATCTGGAGCGGAATCATCAGGCCCTGCATCTGGTTTGGAAGTAATATGTGAGCCACAGGGACTCAGAAATCTCGCACCCTCGTGATCAAGACTATTTAAGCTTATGGGTAAGGCAAGGTAAATCTGTGGAGCTGAAGCAAGCGACTAGCATATATGGTGGCTATCCTGTTCGCAAAAGAGGGCGAGAAGAGGAGCCAAAGCGCGAGCGAGAAACTTTGTCAGAGTCTATCCCAATGTAGCCCTTTTTCGCCACTTCTTTATGCCCCGAGTAGAGAGAGGAGAGCCTTTATCCGGCGGAATCGCCTGGATCTCGAGGGCCGGCAAGAAGGACACTTATCTGGAGGGAGAATTCCGCGGCAAGTGGGAGGAATGGAGAGCAGACTGGTGCTGGATTGTCGAGGAGAACCCGCAGCCGTTTACCGCCCGGCGCCAAGCCCCAGTAGCACGCGGCAGCGATTGGAGTGACGTGGCCCCGGAAGATGATAGGCTTAAGATTGCCGTCACCCGGATCCAACGCCTCAAGCTTGCCGGGCTCACTGTAGGCGCTGTTGGCGCAGATTTTCTTCGCCGCCGCATTGCCCCCCTACAGGAACGGGGGAGACCCACCTGGGAATTCAAGAATGCGGCAGATATCATGAGGCTGCGTCCGGGCCTCAACTTCAACTTCACTGTTCTGGAGCTTAACGCGATGCTCTAGGAGCTGTTCAAGTACGACCCTCAACATCCCGAAGTGTTCAGGTTGCCGAAGGGTGTCGTTCCGCTGTGCAACAACTCCGGCTCGACCGCATCCGTGCAATGATGCCGCTGTGTGATTCGCATGGAATTGCCCCAACTTGGCAAGAGCCTGCAGACGACGTCGTGCAGAAGTTCTTTGACGGCTTGGTAGAAGTGCCGGTCCGCTCCGACGAAAAGAAGAGCCTCACCCGCGACACCACCGATGCGGAGATGACACGCATCGCCACTAGGCTGGAAGAGGCGGCGGCAGCCGCAGCCGCGGGCGAATTTGGATTCACCGTGGAGGAGGCAGAGGCCGCAGAGGTGGCAAGCCGTGCCGAGAGAGGGGAGCTCGTCGGCGAGAAAGAGCTTGCCGGGCATGACGTCGAGTCGAGCAAGCCCGCCGAGGATACGAGCGACTCGCTGGAGATCAACTCCTCTTCCTCCTCATCTTCAGGCAGCTCGCCGCAAGCAGAGCCTCCATCCCCACCAAGAAGGCGTCTCCGCAAGGCCGGGGATGTAGCAGGGCGGCAGGCGAGTGAACAGTCGCCGCGCCGCGTGACACGCTCCACCGCGGCAAGCACTGTTGCTGCGGGAGCACCTCACGCTGCTGCGGCAACTGGAGCAGGGTCCACCCGGACCACCGCTTCTGCTCCTGCCGCTTCTCACGCCGCGGCGGCAGCCGGAGGGGGGGCGTCTCAGACCACCGCCACTGTTCCCGCCAAGCGGCCAAGGGAAACTACTCCTCCGCCTCCTCACGCCGGACGTGAGCCGGACTTCGACTTCTCCGCGTTCAGCTCCGACGAGGAAGAAGAAGAGTAAGATTCTCTTGTTGTACTTGTAGTTCTTCAATTCTTGCTGTTTTGTCTTGTATCTCATTTGCTTTACTCTGAACTTATTCCTTTTCAGGACTCTGGCCCAGAGAGCAGCGAAGAGAGCCAAGGTCCCGGTGATTGTCATCGAGGACGAACCCACCGCGACAGCAGGGGGTGCGCCCGAGACAACCTTGCCGGACCCGGCAACTGTTCTCCAGAGCAGTCCCCAGCGTAAGTATATGGTTCGCTTTCCGCTGTTGGGCGCGCATGGATACTCTTTCTTTGCTGACATCTGACTGTTGGTTTGTGTAGGAGCAGAGCAGCTCCACCAGGAGCGCCCGGAGGCCGCCCCCGAAATGCCAAGGGAGAGTCCTCCGGCAAGGGAGAGTTCTCCGGCAAGGGGCAGCACCATCGTCCCCCCGGCGGCGGAGACTACGACTGCCGAACCCAGTACAGGTAATCTTCTCTTCAAAGCTTCCCTTGGGTTCTTCTTTTTTTTGGGTATTTGCTTGACTTTTCTCACTTTTCCGGCCATCAGACCCATCTGCTGGGGAGCCGATGGAGACCGAGGTTGCTGCCGACGACGCCGCTGCCACTGAAGAAGCAGCCGGCGCTGATGATCCCGCCGGCGACGAGGCCGCCAAAGCTGCCGCCGCAGCAGCTGGCGAGGGGTCTGGTGATCGCACTGACGGCCCTGAGACCGCAGGAGCGCCAGGCGCTACGTCGACCGCCGACCCGTCCGCCGCTGCCGCAGCGCCAGGCTCCGAAGAGCCCCAGCCAGGCGTCTACTTGAAGGCCGGCGGTGGAGTCTTCATCAACCTCCCCTAGGCATCAAGCTCCAGGGCACCGGTCGAGGGAGAGAGCTTTGATGGAGAGGTGCTCGCCTCCGCTGGGCTGACGCTAGTTGATGCGCCGAGCAGCAGCAGCGGCGAGCCTGAGGAGGAGCGGCTGCTGCAGAAGCTGTTGTCACTCTACCGCGCGCGGCAAGCCAAGCTGGAATCGCGCAAGGCGCTTGTCGCGAAGGCGGGAGCGGACATCGAGAAGCGTGCGGAGGTGCTCTGGGGTCTCAACCAGGAAGCTCTCCGGTCCCTAGCAGAGGAGCGGGAGCAACTCGCCGAAGAGCAGAAGGCCTTCCTCCTCGAGAAGGCCGAAGTTGAAGAGCAACAGCGGCTTGTCGCTGAGAAGCTGTCTGCGCAGGAGGGCGAGCTGGCGCAGCGGAAAGTTAACCTCGACAGCCACGAGGAGGAGCTTGCCGCGCGTGAGCAAAAATTCGACGGAGCCCTTAAGCAAGCAGAGGATGCTGCCGCAGTTGCCGAGGCTGCCAAGAAGGAGCTGGAGACGAAGGTGGCGCAGCTGGAGGCCGAACTCAAGGCGAGTGGCGAAGAGCTTGCCGCGCTCAAGCGTGAGCGGGAGAAGGACGCCCACAGCCACTCAGAGCTGCAGGTTCGTCTCGCCGAGAAGGGCAAAGAGCTTAGCGCCGCCAAGGACTCCAACGCAGATCTTGAGTTGAAGCTGACCACTTTGACCAAGACGCTGGAGCACTGTATGGAGGGTCTCGTGAACGCTGCCGCAGATATTGACAGGGAGCTGGCGCAGCTGGGGGTGGAGGATCTCGGGTATCCCTCTGATGAGAACCTCCAACCCAGCGCCAAGCTCACCTTGTTCTTCAAAGGCGTGGTGACGGCCCTCCAGCGGCTCCGGGAGAAGATCCCAAAGCAGTTGGCCGACGAGTCGCGCAAGATCTGCGCGGGAGCTCTTCAAAAGGTGTTGGTGAAGGTGGCCTTCCGCAACCCGGGCCTCAACCTCACCAACGTCCTCAAGACCCTGCCGCCGGATGCTGATCTGGAGGCGCTCAAGACCCTTGTCGCACCCATTGTGGATAAGGTGAGCGGGATCAAGAGGATTGAGGGCGATCGCGTAGACTAGGTCGCCCGTTTTCTTCTTTTCTTGTCGCTGCTGGTCATGTTATGAGAACAATCTGTTAGAGCCGCGACAAGCTACCTTGTAATATAACTCTATTCCGGGTAATGATTGCAATGTTATTCCCTTTACTTGATTCCTCCCTTTGTATGTTTTTGCCCTACGCTTTTAGGGAACTTGCCGGTGCAGGCACCTTAGCCGCGAGCGCTGAGTGCGGGACGTCAGCAGCCTGCTGGCGGTGCCGCTACCGACAAGAAACCTTGTCGCGACTAGTCGGAGCTCACTTAAGTTGTTGAGCGGACTCGAAACAAAGTAAGGGCGCAACTAGCTACGAGTTGGTTCCTCCGTGCACAGGTTTTCCATACAAAGTGCGGTCGTTCAAGGGAGATAACTTAAAAAATTTAAAAATCTGATTGCTCAAGCTTTGGCAACTTAGCTTTTCTGTTGTTTGCTTCCCGGTAAGGCGAAACTTTCTTGAACGATGCCTGGTCCATACCATTATCTTCTCCTTTCCCCCCGGCAAACTTGTGGGCGAGGGAACCTTCCTTTCCTTGAGAAAAAAAGAAAGAGGAGAAAATAAAGATATGGAGCCTTACGGCTCGTTATTGCTTACCGGGGAGTAGGTGCTGCACAAAGTGTCAGATCACATATGCAAAAAATAGAAAGCATGAAATTGACAAGATGTGCGGAGCACGTGAGCTTTATGCAAGGGGTCTGCGCCCGGCTTTGTACAAAGGATTACATGCAACAACGGCAAGGCTTGTACAAAAGGTGGTTGCCGGAACGGGTTCCGGCAACCGCGCCTTACGGGTAAAACTTACGAAGATGCCCAATGTTCCAGGAGTTGCTCACCGGAATGGCATCTTCAGTCTCAAGGCGGACAGCGCCAGGCCTAGTGACTCGTTTCACCCGGTAAGGGCCTTCCCACTTCGGCGTCAACTTGTTGGAATTCTTGGCGGACTGAACACGCCGAAGAACAAGGTCGCCTTCCTCGAGACTTCTGGCGTTAACTTTGCGGCTATGGTAGCGGCGCAAAGCTTGCTGGTAGCGAGCAGCTCGCACAACAGCCTGAAGACGGTCTTCCTCAAGGAGCAGCGCGTCATCTTGTCGCAGCTGCTCTTGCTCAAGCTCATCATAAGCGAGCACTCGAGGGGACCCGTATACGAGTTCCGTGGGGAGAATTGCCTCTGCTCCATAGACTAGAGCGAAAGGTGTCTAGCCAGTGGCTCGATTTGGCGTCGTCCTGATCGACCAAAGAACCACCGGCAGCTCCTCGATCCAGTTTCTTCCGCACTTGTGCAGCCTGTCGAAAGTCCTGGTCTTGAGCCCGCGCAGCACTTCAGCATTTGCCCTCTCCGCTTGACCGTTGCTTCTTGGGTGAGCAACAGAAGCGAAGCAGACCTTGGCGCCAAGATCTTGGACGTACTGCATGAAGGTGCGGCTCGTGAATTGCGTACCGTTGTCGGTGATTATCCTGTTAGGGATCCCGAAGCAGCAAACAATCGACCTGAAGAACTTGACTACTGACTGTGCTGTCACCTTCCTCACCGCTTCCACTTCCGGCCACTTTGTGAACTTGTCGATTGCAACGTACAAGTACTCAAAGCCCCCGATTGCTCGGGGAAAGGGGCCGAGGATGTCGAGCCCCCAGACCGAAAATGGCCAGGATAAAGGGATTGTCTGGAGAGCTTGAGCTGGTTGGTGTATCTGCTTGGAATGGAACTGGCACGCTTCACACTTGGTTACTTGTGCAGTTGCATCCTGGAGGGCTGTCGGCTAAAAGAAACCTTGCCGGAATTCTTTGCCGGCAAGTGCTCTTGCGCCAATGTGGTGACCACATATGCCTCCATGTATCTCTGCCAACAGCTTTTGTCCGTCTTCCCGGTGAATACACTTCAATTTCACACCGTTGAGTCTTCTTCTGTACAGTGTGTTGTCGACAAACTAGTACATACTTGACTGCCGGGCTACTCTTTCCGCTTCTTCTTGCTCTTCGGGAAGTTCTCCTGTCTGAAGGAAATGGACAATCTGCTGTGCCCATGCTGGAGCTTGTGGCTCGACAACAAGGACTAAAGGCAAATCTGCTGCTGCGGGAACATCCGCTTCTACGGCGAGAACCTGCGGCTCTGCCGGAGCTTGACGTTCCCCGGCAAGCTTGCTGGAGCAAAACTTGTCGGGAGTTTGTGCTTCAACGGAACAAACCCTAGGGCTTGCTAGAGCAGACTGCTCCTCAGCGCTCTTGGCGTTAATCTTGGGGACCTTTTTGGCGGCGGCTTCGGGAAGCTCTGCTGGAAAATAGTCACCAGAAATCAACTTCCTCTTCTTGCTCTGTCCAGTTGATGGCGTTACAGACGGTTGAGTCAGCTTGAGCACAAAGATCCCTGGTTCCACAGGTAACTTAAGTGCGGCGCACTTTGATAGGCCATCGGCAATGGCGTTCTGAGCTCTTGGAACATGCTCCATTTGTAGGCCGTCAAATTGCTCTTCTAGCTTTCTCTCTTCGTCGACGAGGCTTCCATCAACGGACTCTGATAGCTCTTGTTCACTTGGCGGACGACAAGCTGCGAGTCACCCCTGATAATGAGCTTCTTGATCCCAAGGTCTGCTGCGATCCTGAGACCGGCAAGCAAGCCTTCATACTCTGCAGTATTGTTTGTTGCTTGCTCCTTGGGAAAGTGCATCTGGACTACGTACTTGAGGTGCTCTCCGGTGGGTGTGACAAGCAGCACGCCAGCGCCGGCGCCTTGCAGCGAAAAGGCACCATCAAAGTACATCAGCCACTCTTTGCTTGCTTCCTTGACGGGGATGCTCATTTCTGGAATTTCTTCATCTGGTGTTGGCGTCCATTCTGCTATGAATTCTGCCAATGCTCTGCTTTGGATAGTTGAAGTACTCTCAAACTTGAGGCCAAAGCTTGACAGTTCCAGTGCCCACTCAACAATCCTGCCTGTCGCTTCTGGATTCTGCAGTATCCTCTTCAGTGGAAAGCGAGTGACAACTGTGATCTCATGTGCTTGGAAGTAATGGCGCAGCTTTCTCGAGGCCATGAGAAGGCCGAAAAGCAATTTCTGCACGCCAGAGTACCTTGACCTAGCCCCCTGCAGAAGGGAACTGACAAAGTAAACTGGGCGCTGTACCATTCTCTTCTGTATCTCCTCGCGCGTCTGCGCAGATCCATCCTTGTCGGGACCAGAGCTTGTCGGGGAAGCCCCCTACTTGTCGCTGGATGCACCTGCCATGGTTACTGGCTCGTCATCTTCCTCCCTCTCTGCTACTAACACAGCACTAACCACTTGATTGGTTGTCGCTATATACAGCAGCAACTTCTCTTGTGGCTTAGGTGCGACAAGTATTGGAGTGGAGGACAGGTATCTCTTCAAGTCTTGCAGCGCAGCCTCCGCTTCCGGAGTCCATTTCATTGGACCTGCCTTTTTCAATATTTTGAAAAACGGCAGGGCGCGCTCAGCAGACCTAGAGATAAACCTGCTAAGAGCAGCCACGCAACCGGCAAGTCTTTGTACATCCTTGACGCGCTTTGGTGCTTCAATCTGCTCAATGGCCTTGATCTTGTCGGGATTGGCTTCGATTCCCCGCTGAGACACGAAGAACCCGAGAAGCTTGCCAGAGGGGACTCCAAACACACACTTCTCGGGGTTGAGCTTGAGGCTGATCTTGCGCAGATTTGCAAAGGTCTCATCTAAATCTTGAATCAGAGTTGCCTTGTCCTTGCTCTTGACCACTATGTCATCCATGTAGGCTTCCACATTTCTGTGTATTTGTGGCTCAAGAGCGACATGGACTACCCTTGCAAATGTTGAACCAGCATTTTTTAAACCGAAAGGCATCCGTATGAAACAGTACGTGCCACATGGAGTGATGAATGCGGTCTTCTCCTCATCCTCTTCTGCCATGAAGATCTGATGGTATCCTGAGTATGCGTCAAGAAATGAAAGCAAGTCACATCCGGCCGTGGAGTCAACAATCTGGTCAATGCGCGGCAAAGGAAATGGGTCTTTGGGACAAGCTTTGTTAACATCGGTAAAGTCGATACAAAGTCTCCATTTCCCGTTCGCCTTGCGCACGACTACAGGATTGGCCAACCACGTAGGATGGAGCACTCCTCTAACAAGGCCTGCTGCTTCCAACTTCTTGATTTCTTCTGCGATGAATTCTTGGCGCTCCACTGCTTGCTTCCTGACCTTCTGCTTGACGGGCCGCGCATGAGCACAAACGGCAAGATGGTGCTCAATTACTTTCCTGGGAACACCGGGGATGTCAGACGGTTGCCACGCAAACACGTCGACGTTCGCCCGCAGGAAAGCAATGAGCGCGCTTTCCTATTTAGGGTCGAGAGTGGCACTGATGGTGAAGGTACCACCAGTGCCGTCCTCCTTGGCGGACACCTTCTTGGTCTCTGGCGGAGCTGCCATTGTCTTCTTACACTTGCCGGTGGAGCTCGATGGTGCGTCCTCGACGGCAGCGCAGCACTCCGAAGAGGTGCGCTTGCCGGAGTGGGCATCAGAACTCTTGCCGGACTTGGTCTTCTTCTTCCCCCCGGGAGCTTCAACGGCAGGTGACTTGCGATCTGTTGCGGCTGCCGCTTCCTGGTAGATCTTGTCGGCGCGGATAAGAGCATCTTTCTTGTCGCCAGGGACAGAGATGACGCTTATCGGGCCTGGCATCTTCAGCATGTTGTATGCGTAGTGAGAGGCTGCCATGAACTTGGCGAGTGCTGGACGGCCGAGTATCCCATTGTAAGGCAATGGAAAATCGGCAACGTCAAAAGTGACCCTCTCAGTCCTGAAGTTCACCTCGTTGCCAAATGTTACTGGCAACGTGACCTTCCCCTTCGGCTTGCTCCTTCCCGGGTTGATTCCTTGGAATGTGCCGGTCTCTTCAAGCTCGCTGTCAGGGATCTGGAGTTTCTGGAGTACAGCGGAGGAGATCAGGTTCAAGCCGGCCCCGCCGTCAACTAGCATCTTAGTGACCTTGAGGTTGCGGGTAGTTGGTGAAACCAACATCGGCAAGCACCCGACCGCAGTTGTGCGATCAGGGTGGTCCTCAATATCAAAGATGATAGGCGTGCTGGACCATTTCAGAATCTTGCGTGACTCAACAGGTGGTTCCGCCGCATTGACTTCCCGCACCCACTGCTTGAGTTGGCGGTGCGAAGTATGCAGAGAAGCACCGCCGTCAACGCACAAGACCTCTGTGGCTTTTTGGAACTCCTGCTCACTGGTCTCGACACCATCCATGTCTTCGTCGTCGTCGTCATCTTCATCCTTGTCGCGGCCGCGGGGAGGTCTGTCTCCTTGCCGCTGCTTGGCCTTGCCGCGGCGTCCTCCCCGGCCGGCGCGCTTCTTGCCGGATTCTCTAGCGCCTCCTTGGGCCCTCTCCTTGTCGCGTTGCTCGTATTCAGCCTTTTGCTACTGGACAAGCTGCTCGACCTTCTTGCAGCTCTGGAGGTCATGGCCCTTGGTGCGGTGGATCTTGCAGTACTGCTTGTCGGTGCCGTCCTGCTTGTCGGCGACCGCCACAGTCTGGCAGTTGGTGCATGCGGCAATCTCCTTGCCGGAGCTACCAGCTTTGGCTTTCTTGGCGCCACCTTCGTTGTCGGACTGCTCAACGACTAGCACATCTTTGCCTTTCTTCTTCCTGTTGTTCCGCCGCCGGTTTTTCTTTGCCGGGGCAGCATCCCCGCTGTTAGATCCTCCTGCTCCTGTATCCTCTCCGGGGAGTTTCCTCCCTTCCTCAGCACGTGCACACTTGTCGGCCAGGGCATACAGCTCACTGACGTCTCTGATCTTGCACATCGCCATCTCCTCCCGCATCCTGCGGTTACGCACGTTCTGATGGAACGCGCTGATGACCGCGGCAGGGTGGACATCTGGGATGTTGTGCTGTACACGGCTGAATCTCTGAATGTACTTGCGCAGGGGCTCTCCTTCCTTCTGGGCGAGCAGATGAAGGTCACTCTCTTGGCCATGAGGTTTGTGGCCGCCTGTAAAGGTGCCGACAAACTGATGGCATAGGTCTGCCCAGGAGGATATGGAGTTGTCCGGCAAGTGCATGAGCCAGGACCTGACGTTGGGCTTGAGCACCAGCGGGAAGTAGTTGGAAAGGATCTTGTCGTCCCGCCCCCCGGCAGCCTGCACCGCGATGGTGTAGGTGCTGAGGAACTCCGACGGATGCGACTTGCCGTCGTACTTCTCTGGTACGTCTGGCTTGAAATTCTTCGTGCTGGGCCACTGGACTTGCCGCAGCTCACGAGTAAACGCAGGGCAACCTACCGCGTACGGCAAGTCGCCTGGTTCCCCTGGCGCATGCATGTCGACAGAGGGCCCAGCGCGCTGGTCTGATTGACGTCGCGCTTCTCTTCGGCGCTCGGTGCGAGTACGAGCGTCTTCTTGCTGTCGTTCGTGAAGAACTTGGCGCTGATCGCGACGAGCTCATGGATCTGATGATGCGGTGGAGTCGCTGTCGAGATGGATCCGGCGAGTCGGCGATCTTGGCCTTCGGGGCAGACAGTGCACAGTGGTTGCACCCCCACCGGTCTTGTCGCCACCGGTTCGTGCCTGGCTGACTTGCCGCGGCTGCGACGTGCTCGGCTGCCGTTGAGTGTCGCCGTTGGCGAAGCCGATGAGACTCTGAATGGTGGCCCTCCAGTCGATCTTGTCTGCCGTTGGAGGGTAGTCCAGGAGCAGTTGAGCTCGCGCCAAAGCTTCTGCTGCAGTGGCGGGTGGCGATGGCGAATGGTGCGAGGAGCGGGATATGCTCGGACTTCTAACTATGTTAGAAGGAGCAGTATCCCGTCCAGGCGACCGTGCCTCGCTCGTGCCAGCATGTTGTCGTGCATGCTGGTCTTGAGCACTTTGAGATCCACCAGCTCGATCTTGGTCCAGCAAACGCATGGTACCGTGAGTACCTTGACGCTGCCGGTCCCGTGCCTCCTGAGATGGGCGCGGTGCATGTACGGACGCCGAGGTCTTGGAGTGCGCCCGGTCGTTGTGGGAGCCGGCTACGCCGCCGATGGGCAGCGCAGCCTTGTCCTTGGACCTGGCAGCACCGTGAGCTCCCTCGTCGACGCCCGTTCTTCCGCCGGCGTCTGCCCCATCAGCCGTTTGCTCCGGCGGTGGTGGGTTCGGCGCGGACGGAGCAGCCGCCTCCGAAGCCTTCTTCTTCGGCGGCATGTCGATGAAGATGATGAAGATCTAGCTCGCGTGAACGCCGGATCTGGTTCACACAACCTCGACACCCCTACCTGGCGCGCCAAAGATGCCGGGGTACTGATCCACGAGCACCTATGGGACCGGCGTACCGAGTCCCTTTCGGTTCGGCGGGGGCGAGGGTCGCACGAAGAGCGGATCGAGGCGAAGCACACGAGCAGTTTACCCAGGTTCGGGCCGCACGGATGCGTAAAACCCTACTCCTGCTTTGTGGTTTGTATTGAGTTCTTGCTCGGGAGCGCGGAGTGCTACAGTACACCCCAGCAGCTAACGAGACCGAGCGTGAGTGTTCTATTCCTCCTCTCCCTTCTCTAAGTTGCGCATGGGCCTCCTTTTATATGCTCAAGGGGTCACCGACAGGTGGCAACGTAGGCAAGGGTAAAAATGGAAAGGTGTTGTGATTGGTACAGCTACCTGCTACAGTGTATCATACCTGACCCTGACGGCAGGGGACAAGGGCATTAAATGCCCGTCTGCGTCGCCTAAATAGTGCAAAAGGGACCGTCAGGGACGCCACCGCTCGCCACGATGCCAATCTTGTCAGCGCCGCTTGCCACCGCGCACCGCTGGATGCACAGCCTCCCGCCACGTATGCCTGGAAGGGTCCCAGAGCGACACGTTGGTGGATGTGCTGGAGCGCGGACACAGAGTGGTGGCTTGCCGCGGTCGTTGTCTTGTCGCGTCCGGGAGCTTGTCGCTCACCGGGCCTTGCCGGGACGCGTGGCGCGTCGCGGCAAGTTCCTTGAGATGCCTTGGTTGGCATTCCCGGCAAGCTCCTCTTGCCGGGGTCTTGTCTCCTTGGCTTGGGTACTTTGTCCTTGAATGGCTCCAAAGGAACCACGGAGGACCTTGGCGGTCACCCGGCAAGCCTTGCCGCGGGATGCTGCGACTGCCCGTGCACAAGTTCGAGATACTAGGGTACCCCTACTCTAGTACACCGACAAAAACAATATGCTACAAGACCTGAACATGGCAAAGTAAAGCATGGAATGGAGCTATTCAAAGAGCTTAACAAAAGTCCCTTAGTGACCTTGAGCCAAAAGGGATCGGAAAATACATTTGCAAGCATGTGAACATGGCAAAACATAATCAGTTCTCCGTGAAAAACTGTAGCATGCTGAAACAGATAACAAGTAGGCATGTTTACGAGCTCGATGCACTCACTACAGAGCAAAACATGATAATCTAAGCATACACCCATCAAGAATACACAAAATACAAGCTAGACATGGCAAGAACAATAACATAGCATGCACGGATCAACTACAACATCCTCGGCAAAATCGCTAACAAGTAGACAATCTGCCCAGATTCACGAAATGACAAAAGTAGAGCTCGATTGACTCAAGCTAGGGTGCTCCATAAATGCAAACAAAGACATGGATGGATAGAGCACTACAAGATTAACAAAACATCCTTACTGATCATCCTCAAAAGAGGCACGGATCACTAGGAATCAACATGAACATATAGCATATTGAGATAAACAGCTCAAGGACTTGGTGGAAATGCTAAGTCCCTGAAATCAGCATTAACGAATGCACCACTTTGCAAGCTTGTGATAGTCACCACACACATCGCAAAAATATATGGGTTGCACCTCTGGATAGATAGCAAAACATATACCAAAACTCATGAAGAGCTCAGGGGCATATCTTGCACACGATAATTATGGCAAAAATGACCAATATCTAATTGGAGCAGCATATCTGACAATTATCTCAAATAGCATTTTTCTAACAGCATTTCGGGCATCAAGAAGAACTCAAATGAAAATGATGCAATGAGATGAAATGATTTACTCTCTGAGATGAACATTTTGATATGCTATATGCCCAAAACGGAGCTACGGATGCAAAGTTACGGCACGATGAACATAGCCAAAAATATTAGGGTTTCGGGCAAAAAGTCAACCCGATGCAATTTTGGATCTGAGATCTGCACGGTTCCCGATGCGGCTCGCCGGAGTTACTGTAGCAAGAACCGCCGGAGTTGGAAGGGGCCGGCTGGTGAGGAGGTCGAGGAGGAGACGCGGGCCGGGGTGGCCGCGGGCGGCGCCGGCGAGGACCGCGGCGGCGAGGGGTGGCGTCCGGCGGGATGGGGCGGCACGGCGGAGCGGCGCCGGAGCTCGCCAGAGTTCGGGCGGCGAACGGCGTGCGGCGGCGGGGCGAGGTAGGAGAAGAGGCGGCCGTCACGGGCGCCTCTGGCCGAGGCGACGACGGGAGAGGGCCGGCCTTGGGCCCTCGCGGGCCTCGGCGGGAGTGGCGGCGATGTGGGGCTCGTGGGCTGACGTGGCGGCGGCGGAGCGGGTCGGACAATGTCCGGCCCGGCGGACTTTGTCCGGTGGCGGCAGGTGTGGATGGATCTAGGGTTTCGGGAGGAAGGGGAAGGAGAAATTCGGGGTTGTCTTTAAATAGGCATAGAGGGAGCTAGGTGAGTCCAAATGAGATGCGGTTTTCGGCCACGTGATCATGATCGAACGCTCTAGATGATGGAGAGGGTTTTGGTGGGTTTTGGGCCAACTTGGAGGGGTGTTGGGCTGCAACACACACGAGGCCTTTTCGGTCCCTCGGTTAACCGTTGGAGTATCAAACGAAGTCCAAATGGTACGAAACTTGACAGGCGGTCTACCGGTAGTAAACCAAGGCCGCTTAGCAAGTCTCGGTCCAATCCGGAAATGTTTAATCCCCACACATGAAAGAAAGGTAGAAATGACCACCGGAGGAGAATGAAGCACCGGAATGCAAAACGGACAACGGAGAAAATGCTCGAATGCATGAGATGAACACGTATGCAAATGCAATGCACATGATGACATGATATGAGATGCATGACAATGATAACAACACACAGAGGCAAAAACCCAAACCCAAGAAAATAAAATAACTTAACGCCGGAAACGGCAAGAGTTGGAGTACATATTGGGTAAATCACATCCGGGGTGTTACAACACTCCACCACTACGAAAAGATCTCGTCCCGAGATCTAGGGCTGAAAGAACGTCGGGTACTCCGAACGGAGGTGATCCTCGCGTTCCCAGGTAGCTTCACGGTCGGAATGGTGTGACCACTTGACTTTGAGGAATTTGATTGACTTGTTGCGAGTCTTACGTTCAGTCTCTTCAAGAATAGCCACGGGGTGCTCACGGTAAGAG
Organism: Triticum urartu; assembly: GCF_056163025.1. Taxonomy (NCBI): domain Eukaryota; kingdom Viridiplantae; phylum Streptophyta; class Magnoliopsida; order Poales; family Poaceae; genus Triticum; species Triticum urartu. Next base: position 556,589,802 of record NC_141879.1, read on the forward strand.
AGATCTTCTTGGAGCTCAATGTCCTCGAAGTTGACGGTGCGGTCAGGAGTCTTGAAGCACTTTCGGAGCTGAGAGACATGGAACACGTCATGAACATTTGCAGAGTTTGAAGGAAGCTCGAGTTGATAGGCGAGATCGCCTCTCTTGCTGACGATCTTGAAAGGTCCCACGTATCTGGGGGCAAGCTTCCCTTTGGTACCGAAGCGACGAGTACCTTTCATTGGAGAGACGCGGAGGTAAACATGATCTCCGATCTTGAAAGCCAAATCACAGTGCTTACTATCATAGTAGCTTTTCTGGCGTGATTGGGCTGCTTTGAGGTTATCTCGAATGACTTTGCACATTTCCTCTGCCTCTGTGATTAAGTCATTCCCCAAAAGCTGATGTTCACCGGTTTCAGACCAGTTGAGAGGGGTACGACACTTCCTGCCATACAGAATTTCAAATGGGGCCTTGCCCGAACTTGCTTGAAAACTATTGTTGTAGGAGAATTCAGCATATGGAAGACAATCCTCCCACTTCATGCCGAAGGAGATCACTGTGACGCTCCCGGTTTGACCGTACACTAATCATACACGCAAACGTGTACGATCAAGATCAGGGACTCACGGGAAGATATCACAACACAACTGTACAAATAAAATAAGTCATACAAGCATCATATTACAAGCCAGGGGCCTCGAAGGCTCAAATACAAGAGCTCGATCATAGACGAGTCAGCGGAAGCAACAATATCTGAGTACAGACATAAGTTAAACAAGTTTGCCTTAAGAAGGCTAGCACAAACTGGGATACAGATCGAAAGAGGCGCAGGCCTCCTGCCTGGGATCCTCCTAACTACTCCTGGTCATCGTCAGCGGGCAGCACATAGTAGTAGGCACCTCCGGTGTAGTAGGAGTCGTCGTCGAAGGTGGCGTCTGGCTCCTGGGCTCCAACATCTGGTTGCGACAACCAGGTAGAAGGGATAGGTGGAAAAGAGGGAGAAAGCAACCGTGAGTACTCATCCAAAGTACTCGCAAGCAAGGAGCTACACTACATATGTATGCATTGGTATCAACTAGAATAAGGCTATTATATGTGGACTGAACTGCAGAAAGCCGGGATAAGGGGGGGATAGCTAGTCCTTTCGAAGACTACGCTTCTGGCAGCCTCCGTCTTGCAGCATGTAGAAGAGAGTAGACTGAAGTCCTCCAAGTAGCATCGCATAGCATAATCCTACCCGGTGATCCTCTCCTCGTCGCCCTGTTAGAGAGCGATCACCGGTTGTATCTGGCACTTGGAAGGGTGTGTTTTATTAAGTATCCGGTTCTAGTTGTCATAAGGTCAAGGTACAACTCCAAGTCGTCATGTTACCGAAGATCACGGCTATTCGAATAGATTAACTTCCCTGCAGGAGTGCACCACATAACCCAACACGCTCGATCCCATTTGGCCGGACACACTTTCCTGGGTCATGCCCGGCCTCAGAAGATCAACACGTCGCAGCCCTACCTAGGCACAACAGAGAGGTCAGCACGTCGGTCTAAATCCTATGGCGCAGGGGTCTGGGCCCATCGCCCATTGCACACCTGCACGTTGCGTACGCGGCCGAAAGCAGAACTAGCCCCCTTAATACAAGAGCAGGCTTACGGTCCAATCCGGCGCGCGCCACTTAGTCGCTGACGTCACGAAGGCTTCGGCTGATACCACGACGTCGAGTGCCCATAACTGTCCCCGCGTAGATGGTTAGTGCGTATAGGCCAGTACCTAGACTCAGATCAAATACCAAGATCTCGTTAACGTGTTATTCTGAAATAACCACGGACGCCGACCAGGGCCAGGCCCACCTCTCTCCTAGGTGGTCTCAACCTGCCCTGTTGCTCCGCCACAAATTAACAGTCGGGGGCCGTCGGGAACCCAGGCCCACCTCTACCGGGATGGAGCCACCTGCCCCTTCAGCCCCCAACTCCGAACAGTACCACAGGTAATGTAACTGTGTAAAGTATATAGTATATGCCCGTGATCACCTCCCGAAGTGATCATAGCCCAGTAGTATAGCCCACAACTTTTAATGTAGAAAGTATTTTCATCCGAATTACAGATTAAAAGATATGATTTTCTAAAGATTTAAATCATTTTCTGATTTTAATTATTTATTTAAACCCAACATTATCCATGACAGTGAATGATGACGCAGGCATGACATCAGAGTGATGTCAGCAGGTCAACTGGTCGGTTGACCAGTCAAACAGACAGGTGGGTCCAGTGGGACCCACATGTCATTGTCTGATAACTAATTAACCAGGTTAATTAGTTTAGTTAACAGATTAGTTATGTTAATTAACAGTAGTTAATTAGTTTAATTAGTTACTAGGTTAAATAAACACAATTGATTTAATTAATTAATTAATAATTTTATTTATTATTATTTTTATTCTTTTTTTATATATAAAAACCGTTCTGTGGGGGGGGGGTAGGGCCCCACATGTCATAGGCCAGAGGGGCCTTAGTGGACTCGGGCGCGTGGGCGACGGGCGCCAGCCCGAATGGGCGCACGGGCGTTATCGGGTGCGGGCGCCGCACACCCGCACGGAGGCGACGGAGGGCGCCGGCGGGGTCGTGTCCACGATGCGTCCAGGGGAGGGCATGTGGGCGTGCGGGGAGGGGAACCACAACAGCGGCTCGCCGGAGTTGCGTTCCGGTGACCACTTGGTCACCCACGAGCATCAGAAGGACGAGCGCGTTGGCGCGCATCGAGTTGGGCTAGTGGTTGGTGCTGGAGGTGGCCGAAAACAAGGCCGGTGACGAGGTTCGGCGGCGGCGGGCGTGCAGCAGCAAGGGGGAGCGGGGACCGTCCATGGCCGGGCTTGGTCGGAGGGGCCGTGGGCACGAGCGCGCGCTGTCGGCCACGGTCGGGCGCGGCCAAGCGTGGTCCAGGGCGTGCGGGAGCTCAACGGTGGTCCCGTGCGGCGGCAGGTGGCCGCGGGCGGCTCCGGGGTGGGGTCGGGCGCATCCATGATGCGGCAAGCGCAGCGGTCGATGGCAGCGGGCTGGAGTTGCGGTGCGCGGCAGCGTGCGCGTGCGGAACGGCGCGGTGAGCGCAGGACGAGGACGCGAGGCGTGCGCGCGTGCGCGTGGAAGACAGGGGAGGAGATGGGGAAGCTCACGGGGCGGAGTAGGGACGGGGCAACGTGCTCGATGGAGGTTGGGGGGGCGACGGGGACGAGCGATGGAGTGGAGGAGGACGGCGAGGTGGCGGCATCCGGTGAGGGAGGTCCGGCTGTGTCGTGTGGTTCGAGGCGGCGGTGGCCTCCTCTGGATCCCGATCCAGATCGGGAGGGAGGAGGGGGAGAGGAGATATTTTCGGAGGAGGGGGGGTTGTGCGGTTAGGGTTTCTGGTAGTGGGGGGGGGGGTTATAGCCGGGGGTGGGCCGGCTGGGCTAGGTGGGTTGGCCCAGTTGCCAGCTGGGCCGAGGCCCAGCGGGGGGGGGGGGGTCTTTGTTCCTTTTTGTTCTTCTGGTTTTCTTTTCTTTTTATTCTTTTCTGTTCTATTTAAGTTACACTCCATTCTTTGTTTAGTAAAATATGACAATAGCTCCAAATTAGTGTTTCAAAATAACCCACTACCCTGAAAAGTTTTACCTCAAAGTAAAATAGATTATGATTTTATAAAATATCAAAGGCACTTATTTAATCGCTTTAACTACTGTTTTTATCATTTTAGAGTATTAAAGCATTTTATAAAAGTGGGGATTCCTCACCACAATTACCTACGCATTATTTGACACAACCCGAACATTTTAGTTTTATTGTTTGAAAACTTTTGTTGTTTGCCTATATTTTAAATTTGAATTTGAATCGGTTTCGAACTAACTCGAGATTAGCAACTATAATCAAGGTGACGTGGCATCATTAGCAGAGGATCACTGTAGCTTAATTACCCGGGCGTCACAATTCTCCTCCACTACAAGAAATCTCGTCCCGAGATTTAAGAGGGGAGGTGCGGGGAAGGGATTAGGTTACGGAATTCTAACGGGTCTTGTTGGTCTTGGTTACTCTTCTCGAAGAGGTTGATCCATTACATTGATGTCTTCATTTCGCTGTTTCAGGTCATCATGATGAAGTTGTCGTCCTTTCTTTGGGATCTCCATCATACTTACGAATAGGTAAGGGGCAACTTTACAACAATTGAATGTTATAAAGGAAAATCATCTGGGCAGGGGTATCCCAAGAATGATCATAAGAGTATCTCTCGAGTTGAACAAATGAAACACATCGAGAGCAAAGTAAGAAGGTACCATAAGAAGTTTGAAGCGGATAGACAATCGTCGTTGCCTGAAACAAGGCAACGGGCATAGGTATTGTGTTTAATACCAGAATTGATGATCACACGGAAGGTGGCTCATGAATTACATATGAAGCCAAGCGTGATGAATAAATTTAGAAATAGGGTTGTATAGGAGAGTCAGGTTTCGATCCTGTGGAACTGTTGGTTATGGGCCCACAGTGTGGTTTAAAAGTAGGAAGGCGGTGACGATTTGCATGATCATGTAAGCAAGGCATGTCAGAGGATAGCCTGTCAGCTATGTTGGCAACAACATCGATACCAAGGGCGAGGGACGAAGAGAACCAATTTCCTGCTCGTTGAAACGAGGCGGACCAATTGGCAAAGTTCTCGTCCATCGGTGGCTATCGGGATGTCATCAACAATAGTAACAGGGTCTTGCTGGCAGAATTGTACACCTGGGTGTTTACATAAGCAAGAAAATATTACTGCTTAGACCATATAGACCTCAAGAAGGTTAAACAGAACAATGGAAAGGAAAATATGATTATCAAATTAAACAAAACAATGGAAAGGAAAATGTGTTTAAACACATATTGCAGGGGTATATCCTTCCCAAGGACAAGCAGAGCATGATATCCATGATAGGATATAACGTAGAAAACCCTTTAGGAAAGGGGAGAGAAATATCATGACATTACCCATACAACGGTGTTTGGGGTAATTGCGCAAGAAACATTTAGCATTGGGCTTCAAGTGTTCTTGTTGAAAATCGGAGTACCACAGACATGCTTCGAGATAGCATTGACATGGTCTTCAAGCAAAGGTCAGACTTTGGATACACAAAGGATCCATCGGGATAAACTTATTAAACAAGGCATTCAATTTCCTCATGGAAAAATGGTTAACCTTGTTAAAATAAAACTATAACACTTGGTCCTCCGGTCAGGTGTGCATGACATCGCCTTACCGGTCATATGAGGATCAATGTTATAACTCTTGAAAATATGTTCCAACCATCATATCTGACCGAGATTCAGATCTGATTGGTATCAAAATAACATCAGACACGGGATTCCTGAAAAGAAAAGGTGCAATACCAATTGACAAGATGACATTGTAAGATTCTCGGGAAATGGACTATGGAAGCAAGTTCCGAAACAAGAGCCCATCATTAAAACCGAGAAGAGGATGAGGAGGTGGTTGATGGACTTGGTGACAATTCATTGAGATTTCCAAAAAGATGGGTGCCCTCAATTATGTGAACAAGGAGATAACATTTGTCCGATCAAATGATATAATGATGTATGCTCGAGGAAAACATACACAATTTAAACATTGGTTGAACGGTGCACCCGAATTATGGGCTTAGGTAGCAAGGTCAATGATAGAAGGGTGATTCGATATCCAATACACAAAGAATGTATCTATTGTTCATTAACTTACAAGCAATAGGGTTGCTAGAAGTTTGGAATTTTTCACATCACAATCCATTTGTCGGTATTCCGTTGGAACACGGGGGCCATGAAAAGAATGGTGATGGTGAGAAGCATCACTTGCATCAATAATTCATAAGAGGTGGTGAAATTCTCACAACATACTTGACATAAAAGATGGTAATATTCCAAGGTAAAGAAGAACAAACGTTGGATAGCAAGGAACTCAAGGTATAACACAAAACACGATCATGTTTGTGTTGGAGGTAAGGCAATAAAGTGGCTGATCATAAGACAAATCATCGAGGGCAAGGATGGTATTTCTCATCATGAATTCGATTGATATCCTGGAAGGAGTCAAGATATTGATAATGATCATGAAAAATTTTGTCGAGAGGCTCCACAAAGAAGCAATCAAACAACGACTACATCAAGCAACATGACTGATGCAGCGAAAGATTATTGGAACCACATATACGACACAAACTCAAAATCAAGATTGTTGTCCAAGGCAAAATGATATGATGAGGAAAATCGACGTAAGCTTAGCTCATCATCAAAAATTGTGCTCCGGGAAGAAGGACTAGGTAGCACAGTTAAAATCGGCACGACAAGGATATAGCCAACCAAGCTAGGAATGATGTGATCAAGTTCAAACTCGTAAGTAATGAAGGTTATCAAGAGTTGTTTAATCGTGGTGCGGACTTGAGTCAGTTATCGGTGTCTTTGAGTGTTTAGTAACTCAGAGCCCATGAAAAATTGGAATCAGTGAGAAGGTAGCACCTGATGAAGAACTCATAAGAGGTTATGAAGTTCCATGATAATCTTGAGATATCATAGTGTAATACTCGACGGTAGATCAAAGTAAAGGTTGGACAAGTGCAATGATCTGCAGAAGACAAGTGCTTCGACTTGTCCGAGAAATGGTATTAAGGTGAAAATATGGTCGAAACCATGATTGCAAAGGACCAAACATAGATACATGACGAACTTATAACAAGGGGATTATTATCATTTACAAGAAGCTTCGATGATAAGTTCCACATCGGGTCCATGGGCATGAACGCAAAGGCTCAAGGTCGACTCCCACTTCTTCAATGCATAACCTTTCATTTTACTTCTCGCTTTTGATGAAGTTGTAGTGTAGAAATTTTATCTGGCGAAACAACAGAAGAGTATGACTCACGAAAACTTTCGGGTTCATACGGTTTGCGAAAGGCATAGGTTCAACCCGTCAGGGTATCGTGGAAACATATACCACAAGCTTCAATCGTAAATACCACTAGCTCGGAAACAGAGCATGGTTGATAAAATAGAGGATACAATTTACCAAAAGCATTATGTATCTGAGGAAAGGCTCACAAGGTTATTGAATAAGGAGGACACTGTCGAATAATAATCCAATAAAGGATCTGACGGTCCATAACGGAGCTGATGTGAGCATCGGCACACAACCAGTTGAAGAAAGGATGCAAGGGCATCAGATTTTAGAACATCTGAATAATTCAATGCTTAGATATCAAAGGAATTATGATTTCCAAAAAGAATGATCAGAAGCAGACGCTCTGATCAAGGGTGGATAAGTTCAATAGACCTAAGGGTACAATTGACGGCAAACAGATTGGTCGAGAACAAGCTCATGTTCACAAATGACGTCTGAGCCAGAAAGATAATTGAAAAGGATCAACTGATGATTGCGTGAATTCGCACTCATGTTGAATCAATAGGATCAAAATGACGGTGTCTAAGGATACTAACGAATATTGCCAGACATATGGAAATCATTCATAATGCAAGCAAACAAGTATTGCATAGCAATAAGCTATTGAGGAATTTTGGAGGATCAAATAGTATTTCGAAGACCATTGTGAAACACACGAACAACTGGGGATGAGTGGATAGTCGATAAGGGTGAGAAATTATCCGTAGGGGTATTTAGGTGGAAAAGAACTATAAGGCAGTAGGCACAAAGTATTCTCGGATCAATAGAGAGAATTTCAGGATATCTTGTAGTGACAAGATCAACTGGGAACAACAGTAAGAACGACAGATGTATGTATTTATCCATAGGGATATTTCGGTGGTAGGGAATTGAAAAAGCAACGGACACCAAGTCTCGAGTGAACATCGGAGAGTATCTTCGGAATCCTTTGGTGCAGCACGCGATCATCTGTGCTAAGGGCTCTCCGGGACGAACTGGTTACGAGAACCTAGAGTTAGAGTTAGTAAATTCATTTTAACCCGAATAGAAGAGAGGGCAGAGTCCCAGAGTATAGGTCAAGGAATAAAAGATCCTAATACCACCCAATGGCGACGTGAGCCCGTAAGGCGCACAGCCATGTTAGTAAAAGTTTTGTAATATCTATACTCGACTTCGGCCAAGGAGGGTGGAAGGGGGATTCCTACAGGCAGTCGGCTCTGATACCAACTTGTGACGCCCCCGGTTTGACCGTACAGTAATCATACACGCAAATGTGTACGATCAAGATCAGGGACTCACGGGAAGATATCACAACACAACTCTACAAAAAAAATAAGTCATACAAGCATCATATTACAAGCCAGGGGCCTCGAAGGCTCGAATACAAGAGCTCGATCATAGACGAGTCAGCGGAAGCAACAATATCTGAGTACAGACATAAGTTAAACAAGTTTGCCTTAAGAAGGCTAGCACAAACTGGGATACAGATCGAAAGAGGCGCAGGCCTCCTGCCTGGGATCCTCCTAACTACTCCTGGTCGTCGTCAGCGGGCAGCACGTAGTAGTAGGCACCTCCGGTGTAGTAGGAGTCGTCGTCGAAGGTGGCGTCTGGCTCCTGGGCTCCAACATCTGGTTGCGACAACCAGGTAGAAGGGATAGGTGGAAAAGAGGGAGAAAGCAACCGTGAGTACTCATCCAAAGTACTTGCAAGCAAGGAGCTACACTACATATGTATGCATTGGTATCAACTAGAATAAGGCTATTATATGTGGACTGAACTGCAGAAAGCCGGGATAAGGGGGGGATAGCTAGTCCTTTCGAAGACTACGCTTCTGGCAGCCTCCGTCTTGCAGCATGTAGAAGAGAGTAGACTGAAGTCCTCCAAGTAGCATCGCATAGCATAATCCTACCCGGCGATCCTCTCCTCGTCGCCCTATTAGAGAGCGATCACCGGTTGTATCTGGCACTTGGAAGGGTGTGTTTTATTAAGTATCTGGTTCTAGTTGTCATAAGGTCAAGGTACAACTCCAAGTCGTCATGTTACCGAAGATCACGGCTATTCGAATAGATTAACTTCCCTGCAGGGGTGCACCACATAACCCAACACGCTCGATCCCATTTGGCCGGACACACTTTCCTGGGTCATGCCCAGCCTCGGAAGATCAACACGTCGCAGCCCTACCTAGGCACAACAGAGAGGTCAGCACGCCGGTCTAAATCCTATGGCGCAGGGGTCTGGGCCCATCGCCCATTGCACACGTGCACGTTGCGTACGCGGCCGAAAGCAGAACTAGCCCCCTTAATACAAGAGCAGGCTTACGGTCCAATCCGGCGCGCGCCACTCAGTCGCTGACGTCACGAAGGCTTCGGCTGATACCACGACGTCGAGTGCCCATAACTGTCCCCGCGTAGATGGTTAGTGCGTATAGGCCAGTAGCCAGACTCAGATCAAATACCAAGATCTCGTTAACGTGTTATTCTGAAATAACCACGGACGCCGACCAGGGCCAGGCCCACCTCTCTCCAGGTGGTCTCAACCTGCCCTGTCGCTCCGCCACAAAGTAACAGTCGGGGGCCGTCGGGAACCCAGGCCCACCTCTACCGGGATGGAGCCACCTGCCCCTTCAGCCCCCAACTCCGAACAGTACCACAGGTAATGTAACTGTGTAAAGTATATAGTATATGCCCGTGATCACCTCCCGAAGTGATCATAGCCCAGTAGTATAGCATGGCAGACGGACAAGAGTGTAGGGCCACTGATGGAACACTAGCATCCTATACTAAGCAGTAGGATAGCAGGTAATGGTAACAACAGTAGTAGCAAGGACAGGCTATGCATCAGGATAGGAATAACGGAAAGCAGTAACATGCTACACTACTCTAATGCAAGCAGTATAGAGAAGAGTAGGCGATATCTGGTGATCAAAGGGGGGGCTTGCCTGGTTGCTCTGGCAAGAGAGAGGGGTCGTCAACACCGTAGTCGTACTGGGTAGCAGCGGCGTCGGTCTCGGTGTGTAGCGAGAGAAGAGGGGGAAGAAACAATAAATATTAAGCAAACAGATGCATAGCGATGCATGACATGACAAGTATCGGTGCTAGGGGTTCCCTAACGCGGTACGAGGTGGTACCGGTGAAGGGGGAAAACATCCGGGAAAATATCCCCAGTGTTTCGCGTTTTCGGACAGATGAACCGGAAGGGGAAAGTTGCGTGTTCGCTATGCTAGGGATGCGTGGCGGACGAACAGGCTGTGTATCCGGGTTCGTCTTGTCGTTCTGAGCAACTTTCATGTAGAAAGTATTTTCATCCGAATTACGGATTAAAAGATATGATTTTCTAAAGATTTAAATCATTTTGTGATTTTAATTATTTATTTAAACCCAACATTATCCATAACAGTGAATGATGACGCAGGCATGACATCAAAGTGATGTCAGCAGGTCAACTGGTCGGTTGACCAGTCAAACAGACAGGTGGGTCCAGTGGGACCCACATGTCATTGTCTGATAACTAATTAACCAGGTTAATTAGTTTAGTTAACAGATTAGTTATGTTAATTAACAGTAGTTAATTAGTTTAATTAGTTACTAGGTTAAATAAACACAATTTAATTAATTAATTAATTAATAATTTTATTTATTATTATTTTTATTCTTTTTTTATATATATAAAAACCGCTCTGTGGGGGGGGGGTAGGGCCCCACATGTCATAGGCCAGAGGGGCCTTAGTGGACTCGGGCGCGTGGGCGACGGGCGCCAGCCCGAATGGGCGCACGGGCGTTATCGGGTGCGGGCGCCGCGCACCCGCACGGAGGCGACGGAGGGTGTCGGCGGGGTCGTGCCCACGATGCGTCCAGGGGAGGGCGTGTGGGCGTGCGGGGAGGGGAACCACGGCAGCGGCTCGCCGGAGTTGCGTTCCGGTGACCACTTGGTCACCCACGAGCATCAGAAGGACGAGCGCGTTGGCGCGCATCGAGTTAGGCTAGTGGTTGGTGCTGGAGGTGGCCGAAAACAAGGCCGGTGACGAGGTTCGGCGGCGGCGGGCGTGCAGCAGCAAGGGGGAGCGGGGACCGTCCATGGCCGGGCTTGGTCAGAGGGGGCGTGGGCGCGAGCGCGCGCTGTCGGCCACGTTCGGGCGCGGCCAAGCGCGGTCCAGGGCGTGCCGGAGCTCGATGGTGGTCCCGTGCAGAGGTAGGTGGCCGCGGGCGGCTCCGGGATGGGGTCGGGCGCATCCACGATGCGGCAAGCGCAGCGGTCGATGGCAGCGGGCTGGAGTCGCGGTGCGCGGCAGCGTGCGCGTGTGGAACGGCGCGGCGAGCGCAGGACGAGGACGCGAGCCGTGCGCGCGTGCGCGTGGAAGACAGGGGAGGAGAGGGGGAAGCTCACGGGGCGGAGTAGGGACGGGGCAACGTGCTCGATGGAGGTTGGGGGGCCGACGGGGACGAGCGATGGAGTGGAGGAGGACGGCGAGGTGGCGGCGTCCGGTGAGGGAGGTCCGGCGGCGTCGTGCGGTTCCAGGCGGCGGTGGCCTCCTCTGGATCCCGATCCAGATCAGGAGGGAGGAGGGGGAGAGGAGATATTTTCGGAGGGGGGTTTGTGCGGTTAGGGTTTCTCGTAGTGGGGGGGTTATAGCCGGGGGTGGGCCGGCTGGGCTAGGTGGGTTGGCCTAGTTGCCAGCTGGGCCAAGGCCAGGGTTGGGTGGGTGGGAAGATCCACTGCCACCTTTGCTCTTCTGATACGGCTGACGGAACGGAGGAGGAGGAAGCCAATACTTCTGCTGCTTGGCCACTTGAGTAGAGGAAGAAGGAGTAGTGTCTCTGACTCACTTCTTGGAAGCATCACACCTCAGTTGAGCGGCCTCTTGCTTCAATGCCATGTTGTAGAACTCATCATACCTCAAGGGCTGAAAGAGAACAAGAGCTAGCTGAATTTCTTCTCTGTGACCACCCTTGAACTGGTATATCATGCTCTTCTCGTCGGGGACGTCCTGCTTAGCAAAGCGGGCGAGCTTCTAAAACAACTTGTTGTAGTCATAGACAGACAAAGAGCCTTGCTTCAGGTTGCGGAATTCCTCACGCTTGCTTTCTACCACGCTCTGAGGGATATGATGAGCTTTGAAGTCTTGACGGAATTCATCCCAGGTAATCGCACGGCCTCCTCTGGAATCCTTGTACTGAAGGAACCATTCTGCAGCTTGATCTTTGAGTTGGAAGGAAGCGAACTTGACGAAGTCCTCAGGCCTGACATTACTGCACTCGAAATGCTTGCACAGATCCACGAGGCAATCGTCAACATCAGTTGCCTCAACACAATTGCTGAAAGTCTTTGGCCCGTTAGCAAGGAACTGGTTGAGTGTAGCAAAGTGATTCTGATTGTTGCCTTGGTTGCCTTGGTTCCCTTGATTGCGCTCTTGAAGAATTTGCATGATCAACTGTGTGTTTGCATTGGTTGCGGCCATCACAGCTTGCCATGCCTCCGGAGGAGGAGGAGGTGGTGGCGGATCTTGATTCTGATTCTGATTGGTGCTCTTAGCGGGAGCCATCCTGAAGAGGTTGACCACCGTTAGCACATTGACAGATAAATATTGAAGCTGAATCCAACGGAATGAAAATTGCAACATATAGTCTTCACATCCGAACATAAGAACGAATGCATTCCACTTGAAATGGTCACATATTCATAAATTGAGAAGCCACTTAGAATTTAGGTAGAGGAATAAATCAACAAGGTACGGATCAAGAACGAATACTCGGTAAGAAATCCCAATCTCAAACCAAATATCCGTGGAAGAAGAACTAGAGCTACAAGAATTCCCACCTATGAAACTCCCGAACCTTTCCGGTTATGCAATCAGGTGTTGGGGATACGGGGAAAGCATAATATCTCACCCAAATCTAGCAAATCCTACATCCATCTGTATCCATCCTTCAACACATAACCGAGAAAACTTCGGAAACCATCTACCTCAACCTTCGAAAAAGCATCCGTTATACAAGTTATGGCGATACTCCCGAACTCCCGCCCCAGTACTGGGTGGCGTCAAGGTTATCTCACCAACGAACTGCATGAAAGAGATTTTCGATGTCGGCGTACTAAACTCAGGTATTCCAGAACTGCAACGATAAAATTGTGACGACAACACCTCGGAGCTCAACTCCCAGGGACACTGCCACAACCCCTAAAGACAGGAGGCACCAAGAACAATGTTCTCGTCACAAAACCATCGGAACGATTCCAAGATACCCGCGTGATCCTATTTTTTTGTGAAATTTGAGAACAGAAGAGTCAAAACTCTACGTCAGGATGCCTTACCAGAGCGATGAGGAGACTAGGAAGTAAAAAAAGAATTCCTAAACTCTCCAATATATAATTCCTAAATGACTCAAAACATTTTTCTAGACACAGCTCGGCCGTTAATAACGATCAAGTAATGGGGGCTCCTAAGGTCGGGGAAGGCTCTGATACCAACTTGTAACGCCCTTGATGCGGCTATATCTCCTACGTGTCGAGGCACGACTTAGAGGCATAACCGCATTGAAAGCAATGTCGCAAGTTAGGCAATCTTCACAACATCCCATGCAATATAGATAATAAAAGGGTAGATACATAGTTGGCTTACACTCGCCACGTCAATCAAAGTACATAAATAGCATTACAACATTCAAACACTCATGGCCCGACTACGGCGCCAAAATAAAAGAACAACCCAACATGCGACACGGTCCCGATCACCCCAACTGGGCACCACTACTGATCATCAGGGAAAGACACGTAGTATCGGCATGAGTCCTCGTCGAACTCCCACTTGAGCTCAAGCGCGTCATCTGGAGCAGAATCATCAGGCCCTGCATCTGGTTTGGAAGTAATCTGTGAGCCACAGGGACTCAGCAATCTCGCACCCTCGCGATCAAGACTATTTAAGCTTATGGGTAAGGCAAGGTAAATATGTGGAGCTGCAGCAAGCGACTAGCATATATGGTGGCTATCCTGTTCGCAAAAGAGGGCGAGAAGAGGAGGCAAAGCGCGAGCGAGAAACTAGAGAGCAACCTGCGCAATCATTACTCCAACACCATGTTCACTTCCCGGACTCCGCCGAGAAGAGACCATCACGGTAACTCACACCGTTGATTCATTTTAATTAAGTTAAGGTTCAAGTTATCTACAACCGGACATTAACAAATTCCCATCTTCCCATAACCGCGGGCACGGCTTTCGAAAGTTCAAAACCCTGCAGGGGAGTCCCAACTTAGCCCATGACAAGCTCTCACGGTCAACGAAGGAATAGACCTCCTCCCGAGACATTCCGATCAGACTCGGTATCCCGGTACAACAAGACACTTCGACAAGTTAAAACAAATCCAGCAACACCGCCCGAATGTGCCGACAAATCCCGATAGGAGCTGCACATATCTCTTGGGCACACTCAGATTGTCTTATGTACGGGTAGGCCAGCCCAGGGTTGCCCCTGGTGGCCACCGGCAGCTGACAGGTGGACCAACACTCAGAGGAGCACTGGCCCGGGGGGGTTTAAAATAAGATGACCCTCGGGCTCCGGAAACCCAAGGGAAAAAGAGGCTAGGTGGCAAATGGTAAAACCAAGGTTGGGCATTGCTGGAAAAGCTTTAATCAAGGCGAACTATCAAGGGGTTCCCATTATCACCCAACTGCATAAGGAACGCAAAATCAAGGAACATAACACCGATATGACAGAAACTAGGGCGGCAAGAGTGGAACAAAACACTAGGCGAGAGGCCGAGCCTTCCACCCTTTACCAAGTATATAGATGCATTAAGATAACATGGCAATATAATGATATCCCAACAAGTAAATAATGTTCCAACAAGGAACGGTCTCCAATCTTCACCTGCAACTAGCAACGCTATAAGAGAGGCTGAGCAAAGCGGTAACATAGCCAATCAGCGGTTTGCTAGGACATGGTGGGCTAGAGGTTTGACGTGGCAATTTGGGAGGCATGATAAGAAAGTGGTAGGCATCGTAGCATAGGCATAGCAAAAGAGCGAGCATCTGGCATAGCAAAGATAGTAGTGATTTCGAGGGTATGATCATCTTGCCTGCAAAGTAGTCAGAGTTGACTCGATCCTCGAAAGCAAACTCAACGGGCTCCTCGTTAGCGAACTCTTCTCCCGGCTCTACCCAAACAAGACAAATAAACAACAAGGACACAATCAACCACGTGCGAACTCAAACAACATGATGCAAAGATGATATACTATGCGGGATGCAATATGGGATGCATATGCAAGATTTGAAAAGGAATGCATGAACCTGGCCTCAACATGGAAATCCAAATGTGTCACTGGAAAGATGAGATGAAATCGCTTGAAAACGATATAAAGAACGCCGGAATCGGAGTTACGGTTTGGAAATGGCAAGCGATTCAAATATGACCATGTTCTGTGATTTACAGCAAGTAGCCATCTAAATGCAACAAGATGAACATGCTACAGCAGCCAAACATGGCAACAAAATACATGGCAGGGATACATTCATGATGCTTAACAAAATACTAGCACTGAGCTACGTCCAATTCATCCATTAACAGGCTCAAACAAGCATGGAAAAAATGCATTTGGCAAATAGATTTTAGACTTAGTGAAATTAACACTTGTCTGGAATTTCAGATCAGGTAGCACACTTTGGAGCATGAAAACAATATGCTACAGGACCTGAACATGGCAAAGTAAAGCATGGAATGGAGATACTCAAAGATCTTAACAAAAGTCCCTTAGTGACCTTGAGCCAAAAGGGATCGGAAAATACATTTGCAAGCATGTGAACATGGCAAAACATAATCAGTTCTCAGTGAAAAACTGGAGCATGCTGAAACAGATAACAAGTAGGCATGTTTACGAGCTCGATGCACTCACTACAGAGCAAAACATGATAATCTAAGCATACACCCATGAAGAATACACAAAATACAAGCTAGACATGGCAAGAACAATAACATAGCATGCACGGATCAACTACAACATCCTCGGCAAAATCGCTAACAAGTAGACAATCTGCACAGATTCACGAAATGACAAAAGTAGAGCTCGATTGACTCAAGCTAGGGTGCTCCATAAATGCAAACAAAGACATGGATGGATAGAGCACTACAATATTAACAAAACATCCTTACTGATCATCCTCAAAAGAGGCACGGATCACTAGGAATCAACATGAACATATAGCATATTGAGATAAACAGCTCAAGGACTTAGTGGAAATGCTAAGTCCCTGAAATCAGCATTAACGAATGCACCACTTTGCAAGCTTGTGATAGTCACCACACACATCGCAAAAATACATGGGTTGCTCCTCTGGATAGATAGCAAAACATATAACAACTCATGAAGAGCTCAGGGGCATATCTTGCACACAATAATCATGGCAAAAATGACAAATATCTAATTGGAGCAGCAGATCTGACAATTATCTCAAATAGCATTCTTCTAACAGCATTTTGGGCATCAAGATGAACTCAAAT
Source organism: Triticum urartu (assembly GCF_056163025.1). Taxonomy (NCBI): domain Eukaryota; kingdom Viridiplantae; phylum Streptophyta; class Magnoliopsida; order Poales; family Poaceae; genus Triticum; species Triticum urartu. The sequence continues at coordinate 556,606,193 of NC_141879.1, forward strand.
GAAAATGATGCAATGAGATGAAATGATGTACTCTCTGAGATGAACATTTTGATATGCTATATGCCCAAAACGGAGCTACGGATGCAAAGTTACGGCACGATGAACATAGCCAAAAAAATTAGGGTTTCGGGCAAAAAGTCAACCCGATGCAATTTTGGATCTGAGATCTGCACGGTTCCCGATGCGGCTCGCCGGAGTTACTTAGCAAGAACCGCCGGAGTTGGAAGGGGCCGGCCGGTGAGGAGGTCGAGGAGGAGACGCGGGCTGGGGTGGCCGCGGGCGGCGTCGGCGAGGACCGCGGCGGGGAGGGGCGGCGTCCGGCGGGATGGGGCGGCGCGGCGGAGCGGCGCCGGAGCTCGCCGGAGTTCGAGCGGCGAACGGCGTGCGACGGCGGGGCAAGGTAGGAGAAGAGGCGGCCGGCGCGGGCGCCTCTGGCCCAAGCGGCGACGGGAGAGGGCCGGCCTTGGGCCCTCGCGGGCCTCGGCGGGAGTGGCGGCGATGTGGGGCTCGCGGGCTGACGTGGCGGCGGTGGAGTGGGTCGGACAATGTCCGGCCCGGCGGACTTTGTCCGGCGGCGGCGGGTGTGGATGGATCTAGGGTTTCAGGAGGAAGGGGAAGGAGAAATTCGGGGTTGTCTTTAAATAGGCATAGAGGGAGCTAGGAGAGTCCAAATGAGATGCGGTTTTCGGCCACGCGATCGTGATCGAACGCTCTAGATGATGGAGAGGGTTTTGGTGGGTTTTGGGCAAACTTGGAGGGGTGTTGGGCTGCAACACACATGAGGCCTTTTCGGTCCCTCGGTTAACCGTTGGAGTATCAAACGAAGTCCAAATGGTACGAAACTTGACAGGCGGTCTACCGGTAGTAAACCAAGGCTGCTTGGCAAGTCTCGGTCCAATCCGGAAATGTTTAATCCCCATACACGAAAGAAAGGTAGAAATGACCACCGGAGGAGAACGAAGCGCCGGAATGCAAAACGGACAACGGGAAAAATGCTCGAATGCATGAGATGAACACGTATGCAAATGCAATGCACATGATGACATGATATGAGATGCATGACAACGATAACAGCACACAGAGGAAAAAACTCGAACCCGAGAAAATAAAATAACTTAACGCCGGAAACGGTAAGAGTTGGAGTACATATTGGGTAAATCACATCCGGGGTGTTACAGTATTTCTATAACACCACATAATGAAATAGGGGCAAGACCAAGTAGGTCTGAAAATTAGGGCTAAATGTAAGTAGTGGATTCGAGATAGCGGCAAAAATGGAAATGTCCCAAAAATATATGTTTACTTACTACATTTGATGACAAATCGAAAGATATATTTCTTGTCGCGTATAGCACATGTTTCACTACTCAAATTGAAGACCTAAAAACCATTGCCTGACTTATATTCCTGTCTCGAGGGAGTATGACACTAGTATCTTTTTTCTCCTCAATTAATACTATGAAAAATCTGTAATATGACTATTTTTTAAGAGAAACATTATGTCTAGTTAACAGTGCTTGAGGCTGCATGATATTGAATTAGATACCCCAGTATGAGTATCATATAGTGCCACCTAAGTGATAAAAAATTATGTGGCACTATAACTAATGATGAGAGAGGTGTTAGAAACAAAGGCAAATGTTGAGTGGGGAACAAATTTTGTGATTTGCAACGCTATCAAATTAGGGCGCTCATTTTCCTAAAAAATAGAGTTTGTGGCCGGTGTTTTAGTGTGCATTGAAATTTAAGCATATGATGTTGGGGAATAAACCTATGATGAATTGATAAAGAAAATTGAATGCAAAATGAATCTGATACAAAACCTAGATTCTATAAATTGATAAATAAGATGACAGTATGACACTTTCTTCATTTTTATTTACTCTACTAAATCAATACCATTGGTTTCATCATTGAATATATTTTTGCACCAAGTTTGTAAAAATATATATTAACATATACACCGACTAAATCAATACCGTTAAATTCATCATTGAATATATTGAAGGAAATATGCCCTAGAGGCAATACTAAAGTTATTATTTATTTCCTTATATCATGATAAATGTTTATTATTCATGCTAGAATTGTATTAACTGGAAACATAATACATGTGTGAATACATAGACAAACAGAGTGTCACTAGTATGCCTCTACTTGACTAGCTCGTTAATCAAAGATGGTTATGTTTCCTAACCATGGACAAAGAGTTGTTATTTGATTAACGGGATCACATCATTACGTGAATGATCTGATTGACATGACCCATTCCATTAGCTTAGCACCCGATCGTTTAGTATGTTGCTATTGCTTTCTTCATGACTTATACATGTTCCTATGACTATGAGATTATGCAACTCCCGTTTGCCAGAGGAACACTTTGTGTGCTACCAAATGTCACAACGTAACTGGGTGATTATAAAGGAGCTCTACAGGTGTCTCCAAAGGTACATGTTGGGTTGGCATATTTCGAGATTAGGATTTGTCACTCCGATTGTCGGAGAGGTATCTCTGGGCCCTCTCGGTAATGCACATCACTTAAGCCTTGCAAGCATTGCAACTAATGAGTTAGTTGCGGGATGATGTATTACAGAACGAGTAAAGAGACTTGCCGGTAATGAGATTGAACTAGGTATAGGATACCGACGATCGAATCTCGAGCAAGTAACATACCGATGACAAAGGGAACAACGTATATTGTTATGCGGTCTGACCGATAAAAGATCTTCGTAGAATATGTAGGAGCCAATATGAGCATCCAGGTTCCGCTATTGGTTATTGACCGGAGATGTGTCTCGGTCATGTCTACATTGTTCTCGAACCCGTAGGGTCCGCACGCTTAAGGTTTCAATGACAGTTATATTATGAGTTTATGAGTTTTGATGTACCGAAGTTAGTTTGGAGTCCCGGATGTGATCATGGACATGACGAGGAGTCTCAAAATGGTCGAGACATAAAGATTGATATATTGGACGGCTATATTCGGACACCGGAAGTGTTCCGGGGAAGTTTCGGATAAAACCGAAGCACCGGGGGGTTACCGGAACCCCCCGGGGGGTTAATGGGCCTCATGGGCCTAAAGTGGAGAAGAGGAGGGGCTGCCAGGGCAGGCCGCGCGCCCCCTCTCCCCCTAGTCCGAATTGGACAAGGAGGGAGGGGCGGCGCCCCCCCCCCTTTTTCCTTCTCTCCTTCCCCCTCTCCTACTTGGACAAGGAAAGGGAAGGGAGTCCTACTCCCGGTAGGAGTAGGACTCCTCCTGCGCGCCTCCTACTAGGGCCGGCCGCACCCCCCTTGGATCCTTTATATACGGAGGCAAGGGGCACCCCTAGACACACAAGTTGATCCATGTGATCATATTCTTAGCCGTGTGCGGTGCCCCCTTCCACCATAGTCCTCGATAATATTGTAGCGGTGCTTAGGCGAAGCCCTGTGACAGTAGTACATCAAGATCGTCACCACGCCATCGTGCTGACGGAACTCTTCCCCGAAACTTTGCTGGATCGGAGTCCGGGGATCGTCATCGAGCTGAACGTGTGCTAGAACTCGGAGGTGCCGTAGTTTCGGTGCTTGATCGGTCGGGCCGCGAAGACGTACGACTACATCAACCAAGTTAACGCTTCCGTTGTCGATCTACAAGGGTACGTAGATCACACTCTCCCCCTCTCGTTGCTATGCATCACCATGATCTTGCGTGTGCATAGGAAATTTTTTGAAATTACTATTAAACCCAACAGTGGCATCCGAGCCTAGGTTATATATGTTAATGTTATATGCACGAGTAGAACACAAGTGAGTTGTGGGCGATATAAGTCATATTGCTTACCAGCATGTCATACTTTGGTTCAGCGGTATTGTTGGACGAAGCGGCCCGGACCGACATTACGCGTACGCTTACGCGAGACCGGTTCTCCCGACGTGCTTTGCACATAGGTGGCTTGCGGGTGACAGTTTCTCCAACTTTAGTTGAACCGAGTGTGGCTATGCCCGGTCCTTGCGAAGGTTAAAACAGCACCAACTTGACAAACTATCGTTGTGGTTTTGATGCGTAGGTAAGATTGGTTCTTGCTTAAGCCCGTAGCAGCCACGTAAAACTTGCAACAAGAAAGTAGAGGACGTCTAACTTGTTTTTGCAGGGCATGTTGTGATGTGATATGGTCAAGACATGATGCTAATTTTATTGTATGAGATGATCATGTTTTGTAACCGAGTTATCGGCAACTGGCAGGAGCCATATGGTTGTCGCTTTATTGTATGCAATGCAATCACGCTGTAATGCTTTACTTTATCACTAAGCGGTAGCGATAGTCGTGGAAGCATAAGATTGGCGAGACGACAATGATGCTACGATGGAGATCAAGGTGTCGCGCCGGTGACGATGGTGATCATGACGGTGCTTCAAAGATGGAGATCACAAGCACAAGATGATGATGGCCATATCATATCACTTATATTGATTGCATGTGATGTTTATCTTTTATGCATCTTATCTTGCTTTGATTGACGGTAGCATTATAAGATGATCTCTCACTAATTATCAAGAAGTGTTCTCCCTGAGTATGCACCGTTGCAAAAGTTCTTCGTGCTGAGACACCACGTGATGATCGGGTGTGATAGGCTCTACGTTCAAATACAACGGGTGCAAAACAGTTGCACACGCAGAATACTCAGGTTATACTTGACGAGCCAAGCATATACAGATATGGCCTCGGAACACGGAGACCGAAAGGTCGAGCGTGAATCATATAGCAGATATGATCAACATAGCGATGTTCACCAATGAAACTACTCCATCTCACGTGATGATCGGACATGGTTTAGTTGATTTGGATCATGTAATCACTTAGAGGATTAGAGGGATGTCTATCTAAGTGGGAGTTCTTAAGTAATATGATTAATTGAACTTAAATTTATCATGAAATTAGTCCTGGTAGTATTTTGCAGATCAATAGCTCGCGTTGTTGCTTCCCTGTGTTTATTTTGATATGTTCCTAGAGAAAATTGTGTTGAAAGATGTTAGTAGCAATGATGCGGATTGGATCCGTGATCTGAGGTTTATCCTCACTGCTGCACAGAAGAATTATGTCCTTGATGCACCGCTAGGTGATGGACCTATTGCAGGAGCAGATGCAGACGTTATGAACGTTTGGCTAGCTCAATATGATGACTACTTGACAGTTTAGTGCACCATGCTTAATGGCTTAGAATCGGGACTTCAAAGACGTTTTGAACATCATGGAGCATATGAGATGTTCCAGGAGTTGAAGTTAATATTTCAAGCAAATACCCGAGTTGAGAGATACGAAGTCTCCAACAAGTTCTATAGCTAAAAGATGGAGGAGAATCGCTCAACTAGTGAGCATGTGCCCAGATTGTCTGAGTACTACAATCGCTTGAATCAAGTGGGAGTTAATCTTCCAGATAAGATAGTGATTGACAGAATTCTCTAGTCACCATCACCAAGTTAGTAGAACTTCGTGATGAACTATGATATGCAAGGGATAACGGAAACGATTCCCAAGCTCTTCGTAATGCGGAAATTGACAAAGGTAGAAATCGAGAAAAACATCAAATGTTGATGGTAGACAAGACCACTAGTTTCAAGAAAAGGGCAGAGGAAGAAGGGGAACTTCAAGAAGAACAGCAAGCAAGTTGCTGCTCAAGTGAAGAAGCCCAAGTCTGGTCCTAAGCCTGAGACTAAGTGTTTCTACTGCAAAGGGACTGGTCACTGGAAGCGGAACTACCCCAAGTGATTGGCAGATAAGAAGGATGGCAAAGTGAACATAAGTATATTTGATATGCATGTTATTGATGTGTACTTTGCTAGTGTTTATAGCAACCCCTCAGTATTTGATACTAGTTCAGATGCTAAGATTAGTAACTCGAAACGGGAGTTGCAGAATAAACAGAGACTAGTTAAGGGTGAAGTGACGATGTGTGTTGGAAGTGGTTCCAAGATTGATATGATCATCACCGCACACTCCCTATACTTTCGGGATTAGTGTTGAACCTGAATAAGTGTTATTTGGTGTTTGCGTTGAGCATGAATATGATTTGATCATGTTTATTGTAATACGGTTATTCATTTAAGTAAGAGAATAAATTGTTGTTCTGTTTACATGAATAAAACCTTATATGGTTACACACCCAATGAAAATAGTTCGTTGGATCTCGATCGTAGTGATACACATAATCATAATATTGAAACCAAAATATGCAAAGTTAATAATGATAGTGCAAACTTAGTTGTAGCACTGCCGTTTAGGTCATATTGGTGTAAAGCGCATGAAGAAACTCCATGCTGATGGGATTTTGGAATCACTTGATTATGAATCACTTGATGCTTGCGAACCATGCCTCATGGGCAAGATGACTAAGAATCCGTTCTCCGGAGCGAGCAACTGACTTATTGGAAATAATACATACTGATGTATGCGGTCCGATGAGTGTTAACGCTCACGGCAAGTATCGTTATTTTCTGAACTTCACAGATGATTTGAGCATATATGGGTATATCTACTTGATGAAACATAAGTCTGAAACATTTGAAAAGTTCAAAGAATTTCAGAGTGAAGTGGAAAATCATCGTGACAAGAAAATAAAGTTTCTACGATCTGATTGCGGAGACAAATATTTGAGTTACGAGTTTGGTCTTCAATTAAAACAATGTGGAATAGTTTCACAAACTCATGCCACATGGAACACCACAGCATAATGGTGTGTCCGAACGTCATAACCGTACTTTATTGGATATAGTGCAACCTATGATGTCTCTTACCGATCTACCACTATCGTTTTGGGGTTATGCATTAGAGACAGCTGCATTCACGTTAAAAGGGCACCATCTAAATCTGTTGAGACGACACCGTATGAACTGTGGTTTGGCAAGAAACCAAAGTTGTCGTTTCTCAAAGTTTGGGGTTGCAATGCTTATGTGGAAAAGTTTCATCCTGATAAGCTCAAACCCAAATCGGAAAAGTGTGTCTTCATAGGATACCCAAAAAGTTACTGTTGCGTACACCTTCTATCACAGATCCAAAGGCAAGACATTCGTTGCTAAGAATGGATCCTTTCTAGAGAAGGAGGTTCTCTCGAAAGAAGTGAGTGGGAGGAAAGTAGAACTTGATAAGGTAATTGTACCTTCTCCCTTATTGGAAAGTAGTTCATCACAGAAATCTGTTCCTGTGACTACTAGACCAATTAGTGAGGAAGCTAATGATGATGAGCATGTAACTTCAGATCAAGTTACTACCGAATCTCATAGGTAAACCAGAGTGAGATCCGCACCAGAGTGGTACGGTAATCCTGTTCTGGAGGTCATGCTACTTGACCATGACGAACCTACGAACTATGAAGAAGCGATGCTGAGCCCAGATTCCGCAAAATGGCTTGAGGCCATGAAATCTGAGATGGGATCCATGTATGAGAACAAAGTATGGACTTTGGTTGACTTGCCCGATGATCGGCAAGCAATTGAGAATAAATGGATCTTCAAGAGGAAGACGGACGCTGATAGTAGTGTTACTATCTACAAAGCTAGAATTGTCGCAAAAGGTTTTCGACAAGTTCAAGGTGTTGACTACGATGAGAGTTTCTCACTCGTATCTATGCTTAAGTCTGTCCGAATCATGTTAGCAATTGCCGCATTTTATGAAATCTGGCAAATGGATAAAAAAACTGCATTCCTTAATAGATTTATTAAAGAAGAGTTGTATATGATACAACCAGAAGGTTTTGTCAATCCTAAAGGTGCTAACAAAATATGCAAGCTCCAGCGATCCATCTATGGACTGGTGCAAGCATCTCGGAGTTGGAATATATGCTTTGATAAGATGATCAAAGCATATAGTTTTATACAGACTTGCGATGAAGCCTGTATTTACAAGAAAGTGAGTGGGAGCACTACAACATTTCTGATAAGTATATGTGAATGACATATTGTTGATCGGAAATAATGTAGAATTATTCTGCAAAGCATAAAGGAGTGTTTGAAAGGAATTTTCCAAAGAAAGACCTCGGTGAAGGTGCTGACATATTGAACATCAAGATCTATAGAGATAGATCAAGACGCTTGATAAGTTTTTTTCAATGAGTACATACCTTGACAAGATTTTGAAGTAGTTCAAAATAGAACAGTCAAAGAAAGAGTTCTTGTCTGTGTTACAAGGTGTGAAATTGAGTAAGACTCAAAACCCGACCACGACAAAAGATAGAAAGAGAATGAAAGTCATTCCCTATGCCTCAGCCATAGGTTCTATAAAGTATGCCATGCTATGTACCAGATCTATTGTATACCCTACACTGATTTTGGCAAGGTAGTACAATAGTGATCTAGGAGTAGATCACTGGACAGCGGTCAAAATTATCCTTAGTGGAATAAGGATATGTTTCTCGATTATGGAGGTGACAAAAAGGTTCGTCGTAAAGGGTTACGTCGATGCAAGTTTTGACACTAATCCAGATGACTCTAAGTCTCAATCTGGATACATATTGAAAGTGGGAGCAATTAGCTAGAGTAGCTCTGTGCAGAGCATTGTTGACATAAAAATTTGCAAAATACATACGGATCTGAATGTGGCAGACCTGTTGACTAAACTTCTCTCACAAGCAAAACATGATCACACCTTAGTACTCTTTGGGTGTTAATCGCATAGCGATGTGAACTAGATTACTGAATCTAGTAAACCCTTTGGGTGTTGGTCACATGAAGATGTGAACTAATCACATAAAGATGTGAACTATTAGTGTTAAATCACATGGTGATGTGAACTAGATTATTGACTCTAGTGCAAGTGGGAGACTGAAGGAAATATGCCCTAGAGGCAATACTAAAGTTAAGATTTATTTCCTTATATCATGATAAATGTTTATTATTCATGCTAGAATTTTATTAACCGGAAACATAATACATGTGTGAATACATAGACAAACAGAGTGTCACTAGTATGCCTCTACTTGACTAGCTCGTTAATCAAAGATGGTTATGTTTCCTAACCATGGACAAAGAGTTGTTATTTGATTAACGGGATCACATCATTAGGTGAATGATCTGATTGACATGACCCATTCCATTAGCTTAGCACCCGATCGTTTAGTATGTTGCTATTGCTTTCTTCATGACTTATACATGTTCCTATGACTGAGATTATGCAACTCCCGTTTGCCAGAGGAACACTTTGTGTGCTACCAAATGTCACAACGTAACTGGGTGATTATAAAGGAGCTCTACAGGTGTCTCCAAAGGTACATGTTGGGTTGGCATATTTCGAGATTAGGATTTGTCACTCCGATTGTCGGAGAGGTATCTCTGGGCCCTCTCGGTAATGCACATCACTTAAGCCTTGCAAGCATTACAACTAATGAGTTAGTTACGGGATGATGTATTACAGAACGAGTAAAGAGACTTGCCGGTAACGAGATTGAACTAGGTATAGGATACCGACGATCAAATCTCGGGCAAGTAACATACCGATGACAAAGGGAACAACGTATATTGTTATGCGGTCTGACCGATAAAAGATCTTCGTAGAATATGTAGGAGCCAATATGAGCATCCAGGTTCCGCTATTGGTTATTGACCGGAGATGTGTCTCGGTCATGTCTACATTGTTCTCGAACCCGTAGGGTCCGCACGCTTAAGGTTTCGATGACAGTTATATTATGAGTTTATGAGTTTTGATGTACCGAAGTTAGTTCGGAGTCCCGGATGTGATCACGGACATGACGAGGAGTCTCAAAATGGTCGAGACATAAAGATTGATATATTGGACGGCTATATTCGGACATCGGAAGTGTTCCGGGGAAGTTTCAGATAAAACCGGAGCACCGGGGGGTTACCGGAACCCCCTGGGGGGTTAATGGGCCTCATGGGCCTAAAGTGGAGAATAGGAGGGGCTGCTAGGGCAGGCCGCGCGCCCCCTCTCCCCCTAGTCCGAATTGGACAAGGAGGGAGGGGCGGCGCCCCCCCTTTTTCCTTCTCTCCTTCCCCCTCTCCTACTTGGACAAGGAAAGGGAAGGGAGTCCTACTCCCGGTAGGAGTAGGACTCCTCCTGCGCGCCTCCTACTAGGGCCGGCCACACCCCCCTTGGATCCTTTATATACGGAGGCAAGGGGCACCCCTAGACACACAAGTTGATCCACGTGATCATATTCTTAGCCGTGTGCGGTGCCCCCTTCCACCATAGTCCTCGATAATATTGTAGCGGTGCTTAGGCGAAGCCCTGCGATAGTAGTACATCAAGATCGTCACCACGCCGTCGTGCTGACGGAACTCTTCCCCGACACTTTGCTGGATCGGAGTCCGGGGATCGTCATCGAGCTGAACGTGTGCTAGAACTCGAAGGTGCCGTAGTTTCGGTGCTTGATCGGTCGGGCCGCGAAGACGTACGACTACATCAACCAAGTTAACGCTTCCGTTGTCGATCTACAAGGGTACGTAGATCACACTCTCCCCCTCTCGTTGCTATGCATCACCATGATCTTGCGTGTGCGTAGGAAATTTTTTGAAATTACTACGAAACCCAACATATATATCATATAGATTTTTGTTATTGTAAATGTTCTTATATTTTTGACAAACTTGATCAAACTTTATACAGTTTGAATTCAGTGAAAGCTAATATGCGTAATAAATAAAAATGAAGGGAGTACTATAGTATGATACTGCACATTCTAGTACATGATACTCCCTCCTTCCATTTATATAGGGCCTAATCCGTTTTTTAAGACCTGGTAAAGCAGTACGTCGGGCTGCTGCACCTCCACTTGGGCTCGCTACACGTCTTCGAGGTGTCGACCCCGGAGTACGCGCGCGAGGTGCTCCAGGCACAGGACTGCGACTTCTGGTACGGCGTTCGCGCACCCAGGGAATTGTTTGCGTGTATAATATGTTGGTGAATGCAGGACATGTTGTTTGGCGGGCCGGACATGGTGGCATTCACAATTGAGTGGGCGATGGCAGAATTGATTCATAGCCCATCACCCTTCTGCGACTACAGCAGGAGCTCGATGATGTTGTGGGGCTTGAACGTGAATGAATCTGACCTTCGCAAGCTCCCCTTCCTTAAGTGTGTCGTCATGGAGATGCTCCGTATGCACCCGCCGATCCCAATTCACAATCATGGGACCATCAAAGGCTGTGTCCTTGGTGGCTACTTAGTGCCCAGGGGCTCCTTCGTCTTCATCAATGCATGGGCGATCAACCGTGGTGGTGATGCGTGGAAGGACCCTGACCGTGATGGTGATAAAATTGCAAAACAAAATAAAAGGAATAAAATTGCAGCAAAGGAATTTTGTTTATTTATAATGTGATTAAAGTAGACCCGGGGCCATAGTTTTCACTAGAGGTTTCTCTCTTGAACACAAAGCATACGGTGGGTGAACAAATTACTATTGGGCAATTGATGGAAAAGCGTATAGTTATGACGATATCCAAGTCAATGATCATGTATATAAGCATCATGTCCGAGACAAGTAGACAGACTCCTGCCTGCATCTACTACTATTGCTCCACCAATCGACCGATATCCAGCATGCACCTATAGTATTAAGTTCATGAAAAACAAAGTAACGCCTTAAGCAAAGATGACATGATGTAGACAAAGTAAACTCAATCAATATGAACAAACCCCATCGTTTTGCCCTTAATGACAGCAGTACAAATACGTGTCTTGTCACCTTCTTTCACTGGGATATAGAGCACTGCAAGATTGAACCCATCACAAAGCACCTCTTCCAGTGAAGATAAATCAATCTAGTTGGCCAAACCAAACGGTAGATCGGAGAGAAATACAAAGCTATAACAATCATGCATAATAAAGTTCAGAAAAGACTCAATTACTTCTTATGAATATTCAGGTCATAAACTCACAATTCATCGGATCCCAACAAACACACCGCAAAAGAAGATTACATTGAATAGAACTCCAAGAACATCAAGGAGAACATTGGATTGAAGATCTAACAGAGAGAAGAAGCCATCTAACTACTTGCTATGAACATGTAGGTCTATGGTGAACTACTCATGCATCATTGGAAGGCAGCAAGGATGATGTAGAAGCCCTCTATGATCGATTCCCCCTCCGGCAGAGTACCGCAAAAGGCCTTCAGATGGGATTGCGGAAGAACAGAAACTTGCGACGGCGGAAAAAGGTTTTGAGAGTTACCACCGGTGAAATTATGTATGTGAGAGTTACACTTGGTGAAATTATGAACACCGGTCTAGTTTATAGCATAAGAATGACCTTCCAACAACTTCTATACACAATTTTATTTTCAGTTTTGTTTATTCCAAAAATAAAAAAAATATTATCTACCATTTTATCTTTTAGTTATCTTATGCAACTAGCAAGACTAACAAGGTTGACACCCTTGTTGGCACTGCTAGAGACACACGTGAAGTTTTATTTTTTGTTGCAGACATTACCACTATTGCTGGGACATCACCTCTATGGATTGATACCTTATTTTCTCATTGAGGAAAAAGTTTGTTACCTGCTACAAACTCCTACACCAGGGAACTCAAAATCGTTACTATAAGAAAGGAGCATGTCCCCATCAACATTGTTCCTTTTTATCGCGTGCTTGTCAGGAGACACTTGACAAAAAATTTGTATTTTCTATTTTTCCTATGATATATTCTTTGTCGAGTGCCTGATAAACATCACTCAGGAATCATTTTTTATTTTATTTTTCATTCCCCCCTCTCTTTCCTAGCGTTTCTCTTTTTCTCTCTTTCCGTCCATCTCCTCGTCTCAATGTTTTGTCGACACCTCTCCCCGGCCCTGTTCTGCAACATCCTTATCCTATAAAATGCCCTCACCCATATGTTCTGTTGCATCAGTGTGTTAGCCTCTCTCCCATCCTTTTCTCCAGACATGTCTTTCGATCCTTCTATTCATGGGTTTACTCCTTTGATGTCTCATGAGATTCTGAGAAGTGCTATTAGAATGAATTAGGCTTATATTAGAGGGTGGGGTTCAGTAGTTCCACTTGAGGAGTATTGAGGAAATCTAGCATAGGGCACCCTAAAAGGAACCCTGGGGGGAATACAAGTAGAACCTCTGAGGTTGCATGATAGGTGGAACAGGGTGCTTAAACTCAAAACATGGAGGCGCGCCTTCATATGTTACCTGCGAACACTTCATCGCTAGTAATAAGGTTTCCACTAAAGGATTACACCCACCACATTAAGGTAAATTATATTACGAACTCAATTAGTTAGAAGGTAGTGTCATAGTTCTAATTGTCGGTCTTATTATTGTTTGTAATGTGTAGTGGTATCCCGCGAATGCACAATTGTTAGCACAAAGAGATCCATAACTTTGAGCGGATGAAGCTACTATGGGGTGGATCCGATATTGTTCATCAATGTAAGTGTCCTGCATCATCGAAGGGAGGTACATCGTCAAATGGTGGTGCAAGCTCAAAGACCAGTTTATTAGGTAAGACTGCTACAAAACAAGACAACGTTGATGGCTTTTTGCCCAACAAACATTGGGTCCCAACAAATGGTACGATACTACTACACGATTGCCTATAGCCCAATTCACCAGTGACAAGCACGTAAAATGGTCATCATTGGAAACTTGTAAAATACCAGTGGCATGCATCTGTGGCCAGTTGCCAGTACCGAGGCCTTATCAGTGGCGCATGGTAAATAATGCTCGCCACCAACAACTTTTCAACTATACCAGTGGCTGATGACCCACAAGTATAGGGGGATCTATCGTCATCCTTTTAATAAGTAAGAGTGTCGAACTCAACGAGGAGCAGAAGGAAATGACAAGCGGTTTATAGGAAGGTATTCTCTGCAAGCGCTGAAATTATCGGTAACAGATAGTTTTGTGATAAGGTAATTTGTAACGGATAACAAGTAACAAAAGTAAACAAGGTGCAACAAGGTGGCCCAATCCTTTTTGTAGCAAAAGACAAGCCAGGACAAATTCTTATATAAAGGAAAGCGCTCCCGAGGACACATGGGAATTATCGTCAAGCTAGTTTTCATCACGCTCATATGATTCGCGTTCGGTACTTTGATAATTTGATATGTGGGTGGACCGGTGCTTGGGTACTGCCCTTCCTTGGACAAGCATCACACTTATGATTAAACCCTCTTGCAAGCATCTGCAACTACAAAAGAAGTATGAAGGTAAACCTAACCATAGCATGAAACATGTGGATCCAAATCAGCCCCTTACGAAGCAACGCATAAACTAGGGTTTAAGCTTCTGTCACTCTAGCAATCCATCATCTACTTATTACTTCCCAATGCCTTCCCCTAGGCCTAAATAATGGTGAAGTGTCATGTAGTCGACGTTCACATAACACCACTAGAGGAAAGACAACATACATCTCATCAAAATATCAAACGAATACCAAATTCACATGACTACTTATAGCAAGACTTCTCCCATGTCCTCAGGAACAAACGTAACTACTCACAAATAATATTCATGTTCATAATCAGAGGGGTATTAATATGCATAAAGGATCTAAACATATGATCTTCCACCAAATAAACCAACTAGCATCAACTACAAGGAGTAATCAACACTACTAGCAACCCACAGGTACCAAACTGAGGTTTTGTGACAAAGATCGGATACAAGAGATGAACTAGGGTTTGAGAGAAGATGGTGCTGGTGTAGATGTTGATGGAGATTGACCCCCTCCCGATGAGAGGATCGATGGTGATGACGATGGTGATGATTTCCCCCTCCTGGAGGGATGTTTCCCCGGCAGAACAGCTCCTCCGGAGCCCTAGATTGGTTCCACCAAGGTTCCGCCTCGAGACGGCGGCGCTTCGTCCCGAAAGCTTTCTCCTGATTTTTTCCAGGGCGAAAGACTTCATATAGAAAAATATGGGCACCGGAGGCCTGCCAGGGGGCCCACGAGACAGGGGCGCGCCCAGGGGGGTAGGGCGCGCCCCCACCCTCGTGGATGGTGGGTGGCCCCCTCTGGTGCTTTCTTCGACCAATATTTTTTATATATTCCAAAACTGACTTCCGTGGAGTTTCAGGACTTTTGGAGTTTTGCAAAATAGGTCTCTAATATTTGCTCCTTTTCTAGCCCAGAATTCCAGCTGCCGGCATTCTCCCTCTCCATGCAAACCTTGTAAAATAAGAGAGAATAGGCATACGTATTGTGACATAATGTGTAATAATAGCCCATAATGCAATAAATATCGATATAAAAGCATGATGCAAAATGGACGTATCAACTCCCCCAAGCTTAGACCTCGCTTGTCCTCAAGCGAAAGCCGATAATGAAAAATATGTCCACATGTTTAGAGATAGAGGCGTCGATAAAATAAAATACAGACATGAGGGCATCATGATCATTCTTAGAACAACAACATATATATATTGTCATATGATGTCTTATGCTAAAGTAACAATCTATTCACAATGTGAAATATGAATCAGAAACTTCATTGAAAACTAACAAACTATAATCTCAGTCATTGAAGCAATTGCAATTTATCATAACATCGGAAATAGTCAATATAAGAGCTTTTCAGCAAGTCCACATACTCAACTATCATTTAGTCTTTCACAATTGCTAATACTCACGCAATACTTATGAGTATGAAGCTTTAATCGGACACAAAGAAAGATAGTGGCTTATAGTTTTGCCTCCCAGCCTTTTACCTCAAGGGTAATGTCAACAATAATAGTTTATGATGACTTACATCCAATTAGCTATATATATCAGGATCTTTCCCACACACAGTGCTTGCCAAAGGATAAAATGTAAAAAGGAAAGGTAAAGATCACCATGACTCTTGTATAAAGTATAGGACAAAAATAAAAGATAGGCCCTTTGTAGAGGGAAGCAGAGGTTGTCATGTGTTTTTATGGTTGGATGCACGAAATCTTAATGCAAAAGAACGTCACTTTATATTGCCACTTGTGATATGGACCTTTATTATGCACTCCGTCGCTTTTATTTCTTCCACATCACAAGATCGTATAAAGCTTATTTCCTCCACACTAATAGATCATACATATTTAGAGAGCAATTTTTATTTCTTGCAACAATGACAACTTACTTGAAGGATCTTACTCAATCCATAGGCAGATATGATGGACTCTCATGGCAAAATTGGGTTTAAGGATATTTGGAAGCACAAGTAGTATCTCTACTTGGTGCAAAGAATTTGGCTAGCATGAGGGGGAAAGGCAAGCTCAACATGTTGGATGATCCATGACAATATAGTTTATTTCGGATGTAAGAAAACATAATCCATTACGTTGTCTTCCTTGTCCAACATCAACCTTTTAGCATGCCATATCTTAATGAGTGCTCACAATCATAAAAGATGTCCAAGATAGTATATTTATATGTGAAAACCTCTCTTTCTTTATTACTTCCTATTAATTGCAACGATGACTAAAACTATGTTTGTTAACTCTCAACAACTTTTATTCATCATACTCTTTATATGTGAAGTCATTACTCTCCATAAGATAAATATGATCTCTTCATTTCTTTTTATTCTTTCTCTTTTTTCTCAAGATCATAGCAAGATAACCAAGCCCTTGACTCAAAACTAATCTTTATTATATATATATAGCTTAGGGACTCGATTTCATAGAAGGATCATAAAGCAAAACTCAAAACTAGATCGTACTAAACTTTATTCTACTAGATCAAGATATAACCAAAAGGATCGAGCTAAGAAAAACGGTAAAGATAGAAGTGTGATGGTGATACGATACCGGGGCACTCCCCCAAGCTTGGTAGTTGCCAAGGGGAGTGCCCATACAGCTCGAAACAAAAACAGAGGATATTTGCATGGTACAATGGTCAAAACCTTCGGGAGATTATATAATGATTTTGTACCAACCAATGGAAGTATCGTGCAAGAAAACAGAGTCCGGAGGGCACACGGGGTGCCCATGAGGCAGGGGGCCGCGCCCAGGGGGTAGGGCGCGCCCTTCACCCTCGTGGATGCCTCGTGTCCTTTCCAAACTACTTCCAATTTTCCTTTTTTTCTTAAATATTCCAAAACGGAGAAAAATTGCTATTAGAACTGTTTTCGAGTCGGTTTACTTACCGTACCACATACCTCTTCCTTTTCGGAGGCAGAAACATTCTGGAAGGTGTCCCTTATATACTCCTCCGGGGTTACGGTTGCAATAACATTAGTTTCAATATTTATAGGATTACCTGAGATATAATGTTTGATTCTTTGACCGTTCACCATCCTCGGATTTGTGCCTTCGAAGTTGTTAATTTTTATGGCACCGGAACGATAGACCTCCTCGATAACGTAAGGACCTTCCCATTTAGAGAGGGGTTTTCCTGCAAAAAATCTTAAACGAGAGTTGTATAACAATACATAATCATCTACATTAAACTCACATTTTTGTATCCTTTTGTCATGCCATCTTTTAACTTTTTCTTTAAACAGTTTGGCATTTTCATAGGCCTGGGTTCTCCACTCATCAAGTGAGCTAATGTCAAATAGTCTCTTCTCACCGGCAAGTTTGAAATCATAATTGAGCTCTTTAATGGCCCAATATGCTTTATGTTCTAGTTCGAGAGGTAAGTGACATGTTTTTCCATAAACCATCTTATACGGAGACATACCCATAGGATTTTTATATGCAATTCTATAGGCCCATAATGCATCATAAAGTTTCTTGGACCAATTCTTTCTAGATTTATTAACAGTCTTTTGCAAAATTAATTTAAGCTCTCTATTGCTCAGTTCTACTTGGCCACTAGACTGTGGGTGATATGGAGATGCAATTCTATGATTAACATCATACTTAACAAGCATTTTACGAAAAGCACCATGAATAAAATGTGAACCACCATCAGTCATTAGGTATCTAGGGACTCCAAACCTCAGAAAAATAACTTCTTTAAGCATCTTAATAGAGGTGTTATGATCAGCACTACTAGTTGGAATAGCTTCTATCCACTTAGTAATGTAATCAACAATAACTAAAATATGTGTATACCCATTAGAGGAAGGAAACGGTCCCATATAATCAAAGCCCCAAACATCAAATGGTTCAATAACAAGTGAATAATTCATAGGCATTTCTTGGCGTCTACTAATATTACCAATTCTTTGGCATTCATCACAAGACAAGACAAACTTACGAGCATCCTTGAAGAGAGTACGCCAATAAAAACCGGATTGCAATACCTTATGTGGAGTTCTATCTCCAGCATGGTGTCCTCCATAAGCCTCGGAGTGACACTTGCGTAGGATCTGTTCCTATTCATGCTTAGGTACACAACATCTAATAACACCATCTACTCCTTCTTTATAAAGGTGTGGGTCATCCCAGAAGTAATGTTTTAAATATAGAAAAACTTTTTCTTTTGCTGAAAGGTGAAACTAGGTGGTATAAATTTAGCAACAATGTAATTAGCATAATCAGCATACTATGGAGCAATACGAGAAGTATTTATGACAGCCAATTGTTCATCAGGAAAGCTATCATCAATAGGTAGTGGGTCATCAAGAACATTCTATAATCTAGACAAGTTGTCTACAACGGGGTTCTCAGCTTCCTTTCTATCAATAACATGCAAATCAAATTCTTGTAGTAGGAGAACCCATCTAATAAGTCTAGGTTTAGCATCTTTCTTTTCATAAGATATTTAATAGCAGCATGATCAGTGTGAACAGTTACTTTAGAATCAACAATATAAGGTCTGAACTTATCACAAGCAAATACAACTGCTACAAAATGTTTTTCAGTAGTAGCATAATTTCTCGGGGCACTGTCTACAGTTTTACTAGCATATTGGATAACATTTAATTTCTTATCAACTCTTTGTCCTAGAACAACACCTACATCATAATCACTAGCATCGCACATAATTTCAAAGGGTAAATTCTAATCAGGTGGCTGAACAATATGTCGTGGAATTGTCACGGCAGATGTCCTAGTGTGAGGACTTAGTCGTGAGGCCAACGCATCTATGTAGTATCTTGAAGGGGTTGGTCGGAATCGAGAGACGCAAGCTTTTATCCAGGTTCGGCCCCTCACGGTGGAGGTAAAAGCCTACATCCTGCTTCATTGATATTGATGATGATGATCACGATTACAAAGGCGCTCTATCTCGAGAGCTATTGAGTTGTCTGTCTAAACCTAATTTGTCTCACCTGTGGAACCTGTCCCTCTTGGGGTGCCCTGCCCTCCTTATATATGTTGAAGGGGCGGGTTACATGACTAGTCCTAGTAGGATTAGGATTATTCTATTACAAGTGGAGTCCTAGTCTTGCTTTCTTTGTAGGAGAATATTCCTTATGCCTTTCCTCTTAAGCCGGCCTATCATCATACGAACCGGCATACTGGGCCTTGGGCCTTGTCGTCCGTCTGACCTGCCTGCCGGGTTACCAATGTGTCACCAGGCCCAGCCGGGTCATCAGTAAGTGGAGAGATCCGGGCAGGTCATTTCATGAGTCGCCAAGTTAGGGCGGGTTACTAGTGAGTCACCAAGCCCGGCCGGGTCATACTTCTGGCCGGGTTATACCACGGGGTATATCCCCGACATTAGCCCCCAATTTAATTTGGATTTATCCATGTTAAAATGATCCTGCAAAATAAACACAAGAACAAATTTGACAGGTTGTGCTCTGAGTTAAAAATTCTTGTAAGCCGACACCTGATCATCCTTAAGTCCTTGTCATTTCCTTTTTCTAGACAGTCCGGATCAATAGGCCAGCTTCATAATCAATTTGCTGACATTGGCTTCTCACAGAAATATATTATGAAAAATATTTGATTCAGCTCCCAATGCTTAACAAAAACATTGGTCTTGAAATACTCATCTGATTTTCAGCCGGCTTGTAGAACTTGTCGGTTTATCATTGCCAAAATATCCGGTTTGTAAATATTGATAGCACTGGGTCATAATTGTTGCCAACGCCGGGTCATAGTTATTGGTGACGCCGGGTCAATCTGGTTTACTCAAAACTGAGAATTTGAAGATTTTTTCCCTTATATCCATATTACCTGTAGCCCCCAAGTCTTGAGCAGAAACAAAGTGATGACTTAAGACTTGCTTCAATATAAATACTGCCACTTTGAAGAAATCCATATTGTTCATCTTAGTCACTACTAAAGGCTGAATACTCCATATATGTAGCCTCCAAGTGCCTGGTTGTCATGCTTGCAGCAACCTGAGACTTGTAATTGCCTTATACTCATAAAAACTTCAACCAGTGTAGCCCCCAAGGGCCGGGTCATTATGCAATAATGAGCAGGAACTTTATAAATATGATCATGTAGACTTGAACAACAACGTGTAGCCCCCAAAGGCCGGCTCAGTAAGATAATACTGAGCTAGGACTTTGTATATAATTCATTGATAATAACATCGTATGATGTAATCTCCACCATGGGGCTTGAACCCATGTCCATAAGGTTAAGAATTTTGTACTTTACCAACTGAGTAGTGGATCTTTCAATATAATGGACTGAGGCTTGTGTACCTTGAATTTTTGATAGGAGAAATTGGTAGCCCCCAAGGGCCGGCTCATTTAGAATGTGATGAGTCAGGTCTTCAATAAGTTGAGAAAAAAATGACTTTGCATTAGCCCCCAAGTGCCATGGTGCATGCTGGCAGTGACATGGGACTTGCATATTCGATGTAATCTCAATTTGAATAATGTAGCCCCCAAGTGCGGGGTCGTAAGCCTGCAGCGACTCGAGACTATTCCCTCCATTGTAAAAATAAATCATGTACATTAATAAAATAATAACCATTGCGCTGAAACGACTTAGAAGACCTCCATCGTAATATTGGCTATTGATAACCATAATAAAAATCCAGCCATGGTGGCTATTAAAGATTTGAAGAATATAATCCGGTTTGGAAAACGGTTCCTGTGATATTGAATCGTACTGCCGGTTTAGGATACCTGTGCAGTAAGGGTGATAACCCAATCTTTAGAAGCCAAAACTTTGAAATGTTTATGATTGTCATATATGGTGACTTATCATCCAAAGTCAAGCCGGGTTAATCGAAACCTCATACAAGCTTCAAATATGAACAAAAGGTCTCAAGACAAAACCAAAGATTATTTTCAAAAAACTTAAGCCAAACAGAGAAAAATGAGGCTTCTGATTCGAATACGATCAGTAAACCAGACCAAAAGGGGTTAAGCTAGGATTCGAATACGATCATGAAGCCCCCTAGTGGTTTTGGCATTGCGCCGATCAAGAGGGTACCGACAACTATATTCTCTTTGGTTCGAATATGACCTATGTTTGAACAGGAAGCCCCCAAATGACCTTGAGAGTTTTTTAACGACTCTGATTTGAATACGATCAAAGTCGGACCCAAAATGGGTTAAGCTATGATTCAAATACGATCAAGAAGCCCCCTAGTAGGTTTGGCATTGCGTCGATCAAGAGGGTACCGACAGCTATGTTCTCTTTGGTTCGAATACAACATATGTTTGAACAGGAAGCCCCCAAATGACATACTGACAAGTGTGGCGTTGAGCCGATCAAGAGGGATATTCACAGCTATGCTCGATGAGCAGGAAGCCCCCAAGTGACCAAGATAAGCCCATAAGGCAGGATACACATGTTTGAACCGTGCATCACAGCAGCAAGTTCTCTTTGGTAACCTTTAATTTTTTCTGAGAACTCGAACTTTGCGAGAGATAATATTATTCTTGAGCCGGAATTTTAAACCGGATTTGAGAGTTTCAGAGCTTTGTGGGAGAACAGATTTCCCTTGAACCGGATTTTAAACCGGCATTCAATATTTTGAGCCGGAAATTTTTTGACGGTCTTGATATTTTTAATATAGTAGTAGTCTCCGGGGCCGGGTTATTTTTCCCTCCAATGACCTGGAGTTCTTGCTTCACTGATACTGGCCAATTTTGCCGAGTCATGTCATTGTAGCCCCCGAGTCTCAAGATGACTCGAGGAGTTGGCTTGAGATTTTTCATACTTGGCCGTGATATAAACCGGCATAAGTTATTCAATGGCTCAGTGATATAACTTGTCCGGCACTGGAGAACTTGCAAGCCAGAGTAATTGCTCTTTTAAAGAAAGCAATATGTAAATAAAAATATACTGAATGGATTTCACCTGATATATCAGGCCAATAGTCATCCGCCGCGCAGTTGATGATCATGACGAGTCAGTCGGCCGCGGCGTTGTAAGCCGTTACGGATGAGCAAGTTGTTCTCCTCGTTGTAAGCCGGTGCGGACGCGTGAACCGGCCGTATGTTGATGCAGACCGGGCTGCAAGGACGGCGGTTTGCACATGTCCATTGAGCGGCATGACACGGACGAACGCTAGTGCAGAATCATACAGGCACGCTCCGTAACCGTGATATAATACCGCCTTTTATAATGGATAATTTATCCTGATTTGTTCGAACGACAGATGATCCGTATATAACATCCGTAGATAACTTTTCCGTGCTGTCACTGAATTCCGTTTGATCCTTATGTATATCTTTACTTACTAATAAACCAGCTATTGCTTTTGGTCGTCCGTCGTGGCTGTTTTTCAGAAAAGCCCCTCGGTTTACAAGAAATCAACCCGCAGTCCCTGTTTTAGTGGCACCCAGAGAAAACGTTTTACTTTTACAAAACAATCACTATAGTCATTTCAATTCAGTCCGCAGTCCTCCCCTTCCCTCTTATCCACTCTGCGTCGGCGGCTACGCCCATTCCGTCGTGCGCCGGCGGCCGCCGTGCCTCGCGCGGGAGGATGGAGGGCGCTCGCCGGGAGGATGAAGGACGTTATACGGGGCTTGTGCGGCGAAGACAGCGCGGCGAGGCGAGGCAGTGGCGGTGGTTGTCCGGCCGTCGTGCCTCGCGCGGGGAGGATGGACGACGCTCGCCGGGGCGTGTACGGCGGAGACGGCTTCTGCCGAAGTGGAGCAGGAGAGGACCGGAAGGCAAGGAGGCAGGGTGAGTATGCTATGCACAGCGCCGCCTTCATCCTCCACCTCCTCCTAAAGCGTGCGCTCGCCTCGGGCGCTGGCGGTGGCGCGGCGGTGCTCGCCCTCGCGCACCCGTACTCGCACGACGACCGCGTCCTCCGCAAGATGGTAAGCGCCCCGGCCGCTCACCCGCATTTCCTCGGCAGCAGGGCCATCCTTGCGGACCACGCGGCGGCGGTGACGCTCTTCGGGCACCCCCGCGGCCGGCTGAGCCTGGCCATCTATGAGGACATGCGGGCGCCACCGGCGTTCCTGATCGAGCTGCCCATGCTCGCGGCCGGGCTGCATAGGGGGGATGGCCACGGGACCTTGAAGCTGGTGCTGGGGAGCGACACCCGCAGCGCGCGGCGACCACTCCTGTCCAACGACGAGTGGCACGTGCTGCGGCTGCTGCGCGGCGTCTCCATGAGCGCCGGGGTGCTGCCGCCGCCGCCGCCTGCTGACGGCTCCAATTTCCCCGACGGCATCATACTCCCGTGTCTGATTAGGATTGAAGAGTGCTGAACATGTCCTTGTCCAACACAGATTAATGTAATGCCCGACCGGGATTTGACTTGATTGCTATAAGATGGAAGCGTCCTGGGCCTGAATCTCCATCAGGTGCGTCCTTGGACCATAGTCTCCATCAAATTCTGTCGAAAATTTCATGAAGCGTCCAATGTTGCCGCCGAGTTCGCCGGAGGAACAAGAACATCCGTCAAGTGGTCCAATGTCGTCTGCAGCGGCTATAGGAGAGGTATTGTTTCTATCCCCTTGAATGCTAAACACCCGATGGAATCCCCTGTTTCAGTTATTGTTTCTATCCCTCGGCTCCGTCTGCGATTCTGCTATTTCTTCAGTTATCAATTAGCTTTGCAGTGGCATACACATGAATAGTTATCTCAGCGTGTACTAGAAACAACTTATGTTGGATATGTGTGCTCATGGCCTGATTTTGTTATACGGAGGAGAAGTCTGACACTCTGACTGTGAGCTCATCTATTTACTCTGCTGTATAAGCAGTGTTCGTTCAGTTCAACCACTATCATCTATTGGAATTTTAGCTGCTTAGTATGTAGTAGAAGTAGCATGTATCAGGTCGTGTGTTGGCAGCATAATAGACTTGTATTATTCTACCAATTTTTAATCTTTTCCAGTATAATATATGCTCTGAGTTCATCAAGCTTCACGATGTGGTGACCTGCTAGGATGGGTGACATTTATCTCCCTTGCATCTCATGCTTTGATTTGGGTGTTGTTTGGTTTGTTCAGATTTATCACTATGTTCTGGAGTGACTAATCAGTGTTGTGGAATATTAGAAAGATTTTCCTATTGATTTTTGGCTTGTTCTTCTTCATTGTCTCATTGATGTTTGTGTGACAGGAATCTGTTAGATGAATAATTTGTGTAGAACATTCTTCTGGGTCTCATGCATTTGATTTCTGTAACATTGCAAAGATCTATGTCTGCTCCTGTTCACATTTTTGTTATGAATGTCATACCAGAGTCCTTTTAGTATCAATTCATGATTATTATTCTCTTTCTAATTTCGTTTTTCGTCTGTTATTTTGTTGGTTGTTAGATTTCGTGTTGATGAGAGAGGAACAGAATGTCGGTTGTTCAGTACTTCATACAAAGATACTACTACAATCTGCAGTACTACTTGGCGCCTGCAGTCTAGAAGTGATTCACGGCATGTATATTTGCCTACGGAGGCACTGTATCCATGCTCGCTGTTTACTAAAAATTAGACATCGGATGCTCATATTTTAATTAGACATCGGATGTTTAGTGTATTCTACAAACTGACTGCAGGCATGCAACATTGTTGAAGGGCAAAGGTACTCTAAGAAGCTGAATGATAAACAGGTCACCAACATACTTAGAGCTTCCTTGGGTTTGTGGAGGACATGTCTGGTTTCACAAAGTCAGTTTCACTTTCACGAAGACAGTGGAAATGCAGAAAAAGGAAAGCATGTGGATTTAGAAATTTCAGCATTGTAGAGCTCAATTGAAATGGAAAACGAGATTTATAGCATCCGGCTAGAGTGGTGATTCGATTTTTTATGATTGGTACTTTGGTTGTGAGGTCGGTGAAGACATGAGATGGATTTGGGCGGGGCAGTGGGTTTGCTCGCGAGGAGGTGGGAAGGACGAAGATAGTGGAAGAAGCTTGAGATGATGGTGATATTACTGACTCAATCCTTTATTAGCTCTATTTTGTGTGGATCTTTCAGGTGCATGAATGATAACTTGTGCAAAACTACGCTTCCCTTGTCATTTGATAATTTTTATCTTTATGGTGCTCATAACATATTTTTCATCTATACTTATAGGAGTTTGTTACCTTCTTTTGGTCGAAGAATAAGATGTAGGTAATATATGCATTGCCAACTTAGCTTAACATTTTTTGAACAGAATTTCTATAAATTTTATACAGGTATTGTGCTGAAGTACGTGAAATAGGTTAATGGCCGAGAGTGTTTATAAGTTATCAAGTCAAGCACATAAGTTTGGAAGTAGCTAATTTGCCTACTGAAAAGTAGATACAGATTTCTGAAGACATGAGACATTAATACATAGTATACATAGCAGTCTTCTTAATTCTATGATTCTTCATACCTTGAGGCTGTTAAACATCTATGCACCTTTCATTTGACGAGGTACATTCAAATTGGGTCTGTTTATAACTTTGATGAAAGAAAATTATCTTCCCTTAGATGGTCAAGGTTCCAGAGCTCATTGATATGAAAGAAGGCATATATTTGATTCACGGAATTGCCAGTAGTATTGGAGTGAGCGTGAGTATCAATTGCTCGGAGAGGAAATCATGAACCGCGATCAGAATACTGAAATATATCTGATCTGTGTGTGTATCCTGGCCACTTGATTACCGAGTACTGCCGTTTGTCTTCCCATTTGATTTCTCATATGAAGCTACTAATTTTGACAATTCCTTTTATTTTACAATGCTATTGCTTTTGTTTTCCTGTGGAAAATAAACTAGAGGGAATTAACGATTTGTTTTTCTTTAGATGTTGTCGGTCGGGTGTCTTCTGCTACTGAAGTTTTACCACCATCTGGTGGTGCTTGAGAGTAGAGACGGCATACTTTCATCAGCAGTGGCCAAACCCCCAGCACCGCTGGTGCTGTACACCCCTGTACCCCTCGACATCCAGTGCCTCGCGTCTGCCCAACATGAACACCTCCTCAATATGTACATCTCTGAATTTTTCCATTACTAGAGAAAGTAGAGCATTGTTTTACTGTAGCTATAATTTGAGTTTAGAAGATATACTCCTCTCTTTTTGACGTCAATTTTTTCAGTTGACTTCTCCGTCCAGTCTCATGTCTTTCTCTTTAGCAGGGATCGGTGAGTACTAAACGAGTAAAAATGTCCCTCTCTTTTTCATATTTCTTCCTTTTCCTTACTACTTTTGTGGCTCCAAATCTCATGATGGCTCTATGTCTGTTCTTTTTGTTGACATGGATTTTACCCTGAAAATTTTCTTCTGATCTACAATGTTCTGCCATCTAAATTTGTCTGTATATTGTGAATGAGCAGACACTGGTGTAGAAACCCAATCGGATGAAATTACCGACTACAGAGAGGTGTAATTATTAATTAATTTCTTGCTTTAAAAGATATGCAACTAGCAGAGTTTCTTATTTTTATCAATTGGATTACGACCGAAGTGAAGAACTTATGTGGACAATCTGGCAGATTTCAGTGGCAAGATTTTTGTACAATTACAGTAGCAGATTTCAGAAATTTGTAGAGCACATGATTTACAAGAACAAGATATTCTGTCAAGGTGTGTACTTTTTACCCATTGCACTAATCTTTTGCATTGAGCGATTGGCTAAAAGAAAGTACTTCCTTTGGAATAATCTTTCGTGCACTCACAAGTATAATATCTCCATTTCGTTATTTTTTGATTTTCCGTCAGTAGTATTTCTTTTAGCTACTATTTGCCCTTGGATAAATCACTCATGCTATTTTAATGAGGTTCATTCTAGCCGTTTGCTCACGAGAACAGAAACATTTTATCTGTTGGCTAAATGAAAGTACAATCTTTGAATTTGCCACTTTTTCCTGCACTCGCAGGTATAATCTCTCCATTTCCTGGATTTTTTATTCTTCCGTTAGTAGTATTTCTTTTAGCTACTTTCTGCCATAGCATAAATCGCTCATGCTATTTTAGTAAGATCCACTCCTGCTCTATGATCACTAGAACGGAAAACAAATATTATCTGCTTATTTTAGTGTCGCAATTCGCTCACAGTATTCATGGTCACAGATAAAACAGTAATAAACTCCTTTCTCTGTCAAACTTACGGAGTACAAAGTTGTCATGCCTGATCAGCAAAAGATTTGTGCTTCTTTGGCACATATATATCACAGTAGAGTATATGATTTTCACATTTCTTAATTTAAAATTTTCCTTTTTTGGCACAGCCATGGATATCAACAATCAGTCAAGCAAAGAAATATTCATGGGAGATATACAGGGATCCACAAGAATGTGCACCGTATGGCACTACCCTTTTGTCATCGAGCCACTATCACATTTTGGTCAGCAATCAGTAGCAATTCTCGGCGCCATTAGTCAGAAGTTGGAATTTACATCTAAACGAACAATACATCAAGCAACAGAAGAAAAAGTGGTCATCTCTTTTTCTTGGCACCAAGATGCCATACAAGCATTCAGACTTCGGAATCGCGCAAGCAGTTTGTATATAAATGGTGTGCCATATCGTTTTAACATGGACACTTCAAAAGAATATATGCCAAGAGTGGTCGCTGATTACTATGATTTTATCTGAGTGTGTGCACGGAGCGATGGTAGCAGCAAGAGGATCGCCCGGCTCCCATGTAAAATATGGAGTATGGATTTTTGACCGTGGTTGATCACACGCCCTGTTTGCATCTCAGTAATTGTCGGTTTGGGCAGATTGCTTCGTGCACGATGCGTCCGCCGAATATGGCCAGCGGGCAGCAGGCAAACTTCTCGGCGCTGCAATGACCACGTTTCCGTCTCAGTACATGTTTGATGCTTACTGTCATTTGACTCTTGATGTGATGGCTTGTCCCCTGTGATCACGTGAGAGCTTCCTTCGAGGTCTTGCTGGCATCATACTCTGAGCAGATGTAGTAATTAAAGATGAAAAGTCCAAAAACTGAACTAGTAGCAGGTAAATTTGACAAATTTGATCTGTGAACGAAATCAAATCACAGAATGAACTGTCCGTGAAACTATTTCACGCGGCTGGCCTTTTTGTGTGACGCCCGACATGAAGGTGCCACACTACACTGTGCAACGCTTCACAAATAGGCGCTATACGCTTGGCCAGCGTTGCACTCCAGACTGCTTAAAAATTGCTAAGTCATTGTGCAGAGCCTAAGAGCTAGGCGCTGCACTGTATAGTGTGACGCCTAGCTCTCAGGCGTTGCACTAGTGGTTGCATTATAAAATGAAGCAACCACTAGTGTAACGCCTAGAAGCTAGGCGCTACACTGTATAGTGTGACGCCTAACTCTCAGGCGCTGCACACTGATTTAGTAATTTTCGGATCACACGGGTGCGACGCTGTCCAGGCGTGTAGCGTCTATCTGTGAGGCATTGCATAATATAGTATGGCGCCTTCGTGTCGGACGTTACACAAAAATATCAGCCACGTGAAATAGTTTCACGGGCAATTCATTATGTGATTTGATTTCGTCCATAGGTCAAAATTGTCAATTTTGCTCTAGTAGCACTCAACTTTCGGCCTTCACGTGATGCAGAAGCAGCGTAACACCTCAGCTGGGATCTGAAAATTTGTGCAAACATCGCACTTTCAACTTAGAAGCGAAGCCGAGGCAGCTCAGCGGCCATGGCAGAGGAGCGCCGGTGGCTCGGCCACGGAGGTGAGCCGGCGACAGTGGCTCAGCAACAGAGGCGTGCCGGCAAGGCACAGTCGCGGCTGTGGAGGGGCAGCATCAGTCAGCCGGTCAGGTATGCGCGCGACGCTGCGTCCGTACTCTCGGGTCTTGATCCGCCCGAGAAAAAGAATACGCAGTTGTGCATCCAAACCTGGCCGGCGCACAATCGGTTTTGGTGACACGGGGTCGTGGAGAGGCAAGGAATTGGTCGGCGGGCCATGGCCTCGGCGGTTTGGCGGGAGCCCACAGCGAAGCAGAGCGAAGTTGGTCGGCCGTGGTAGAAACGGTGATTTTAGAAAACCGGTTGCGAGACAGAGGCAACATACCACCAGGCAAAACCAGTAGCATTTAGTAATCCTCGGCTCCACACGGAGCAACTAGCACTTAATTAATATTTGTTTGATCTCCCTGATCGAGTAGTACTAGGATTGTCCGTTTGTGGCATACCAATACTAGTTGGTTTCTCCACCACGATGAGTATATATATCCGAATAACACAGCAGATCGCCTTTGGTTCGCCTCCAGCCGCCGCTTTGGAATTTCTCGGGAAACTGAAACGTACATGGGCAGCAACCACGCGGACGCGTGAGTCGGGCAGCAGCATTAGTAGTAATAATCAGACCCGGCTGCTGAACCTGCAGCGGATATCTGCGATGATTTCCGTGAAAAAACTTCCGTCGAACTTGGCTGAAGCTTAATTTAGACGGATCGTATGAACGGCAGATGCACACATAAACATAACCCTAGTTTCCTTTGAATTTGTCAGTTGTGCCCAGGGTTGTCTCATGCTGGGTTATCCAGCGTGATTGTTTCGGGTGCCGGCTCTTCTTTCCTCCGACACATCGCGAGCTTCTCGATCTTTAAAGAAATCCCTTCAAGAACTCAACACCACTGTGCGCCTAGCCCCACTGTGGGTGCCAACTGTAGTGGAATTGTCACAGCAGATGTCCTAGTGTGAGGACTTAGTCGTTAGGCCAACGCATCTATGTAGTAGCTTGAAGGGGTTGGACAGAAACGAGAGACACAAACTTTTACCCAGATTCGGCCCCTCACGGTGGAGGTAAAAGCCTACATCCTTCTTCATTGATATTGATGATGATGATCACGATTACAAAGGCGCTCTATCTCGAGAGCTCTTGAGCTGTCTGTCTAAACCTAATTTGTCTCACCTGTGGAACCTGTCCCTCTTGGGGTGCCCTGCCCCTCCTTATATGTTGAAGGGGCGGGTTACATGACTAGTTCTAATAGGATTAAGATTATTCTATTACAAGTGGAGTCCTAGTCTTGCTTCCTTTGTAGGAGAATATTTTTTATGCCTTTTCTCTTAAGCCGGCCTATCATCATACCAACCGGCATACTGGGCCTTGGGCCTTGTCGTCCGTCTGACCCGCCTGCCGGGTTACCAATGTGTCACCAGGCCAGCCGGGTCATCAGTAAGTGGAGAGATCCGGTCAGGTCATTTCCTGAGTCGCCAAGTTAGGGCGGGTTACTAGTGAGTCGCCAAGCCCGGCCGAGTCATAGTTCCAGTCGGGTTATACCACGGGGTATATCCCCGACACAATAGTTGCAGAAATCATGGCTTTCTTAAGTATTTCAAATGCTTCTAAACAATCATCATCAAAAATAAAAGGAACATCTTTTTGTAAAAGATTAGTCAGAGGCCTGGAAATTTTTGAGAAGTCTTTAATGAACCTCCTATAAAAACTGGCATGAACAGGGAAACTTCTTATACCTTTAATGTCCTTTGGACACGGCATCTTTTCAATAGCATCAACTTTAGCTTTATCCACTTCAATACCTCTTTCAGAAATTTTATGCCCCAAGACAATACCTTCATTAACCATAAAGTGGCATTCTTCCCAATTCAAGACAAGATTAGTTTCTTCACATCTCTGGAAAACTCGATCAAGGTTGCTTAAGCAATCATCAAAAGAAGTTCCATATATGAAAAAATCATCCATGAAAATCTCAACAATCTTTTCACAAAAGTCAGAGAATATAGCAATCATACATCTTTGAAAGGTAGCAGGTGCATTACATAAACCAAAAGACACACGTCTATAAGCAGAGGTACCAAAAGGGCAAGTAAAAGTGGTCTTTTCCTGATCCTCTTTTGACACAGGTATTTGAGAGAAACCGGAATAACCGTCTAGAAAGAAAAAATGTGTATGTTCGGATAATCTTTCTAGCATTTGATCAATAAAAGGTAAAGGGTAATGATCCTTTTTAGTAGCTTTATTTAGTTTGCGGAAATCAATTACCATTTTATAACCTGTAACAATTCTTTGTGGGATCAATTCATCTTTATTATTAGGAACAACAGTAATACCTCCTTTCTTAGGGACACAATGGACATGACTTACCCACTGACTATCAACAATATGATAAATTATACCTGCCTCTAGAAACTTTAGTATTTCTTTTATTACTACTTCTTTCATCTTAGAATTTAACCGTCGTTGGTGATCAACAACCGGTGTAGCGTCTTCCTCCAATTTTATTTTGTGCTGGCATAGAGTGGGACTAATGCCCTTAAGATCATCAAGAGTATATCCAATAGCAGCATGGTGCTTCTTCAGAGTTTTCAATAATTTATCTTCTTCTTGCTATGAAAGGTTAACACTAATAATAACAGGATATATCTTCTTTTCATCAAGATAAGCATATTTAAGAGTATCAGGTAATGGTTTAAGCTCAAACATGGGATCACCCTTGGGTGAAGGAGGATCCCTTAAAATTTCAACAGGCAAGTTGTGTTTCAAAATGGGTCCCGGTTTAAAGAATACTTCATCTATTTCCCTTCTTTCATTCATAAACATATCATTTTCATGGTCTAGTAAATATTGTTCTAAAGGATCATTAGGAGGCATGACAATAGAAGCAAGAACAATAATTTCATCTTTACTAGGCAATTCTTTATCATGGGGTTGTCTACGAAATTTAGCAAAATTAAAATCATGAGACATATCCCCTAAACCAACAGAAACAATATCTTTTTTGCAGTCTATCTTAGCATTAACAGTATTCAAGAAGGGTCTACCAAATATAATGGGACAAAAGTCATCTTGTGGGGAACCAAGAATAAGAAAATCAGTAGGATATTTAACTTTCCTACACAAGACTTCAACATCTCTAACAATCCCAACTGGTGAAATAGTATCTGTATTGGCAAGCTTAATTGTAACATCAATACTTTCTATCTCAGCAGGTGCAATATCATGCATAATTTCTTCATATAAAGAATGAGGTATTGCACTCGCACTAGCACCCATGTCACATAAGTCATGATAGCAATGATATCCTATTTTAACAGAAACAATAGTCATGCCTACAACAGGTCTATGTTTATCTTTAGTATCGGGTCTAGCAATTCTAGCAGCTTCATCACAAAAGTAAATAACATGCCCATCAATATTATCGACCAAGAGATCTTTAACCATAGCAATACTAGGTTCAACTTTAATTTTCTCAGAGGATGTAGGTGTTCTAGTATTACTCTTATGAACCACAGTTCAAGCTTTAGCATGATCTTTTATTCTAACAGGAAAAGGTGGTTTCTCAAAATAAGCAGTAGGAACAATAGGATCCACATTATAAGTGATAGTCTTTTCTTCAACTTTAATAGGTTCAACTACTTTTACTTCAATGGGAGGATGATATTTTAGCCACTTCTCATTAGGGAGATCAACATGAGTAGCAAATGATTCACGGAAAGAAGTTACTATCTCAGAGTCAAGTCCATATTTAGTGCTAAATTCACGGAAAGCATCGGTATCCATAAAAGATTTAACACAATCAAACTTAGGTGTTATACCTGACTCCTTACCTTCGTCGAGTTCCCAATCTTCAGAGTTGCATTTAATTCTTTCCAATAAATCCCATATGAATTAAATAGTCTTCATCATAAAAGAACCAGTACAAGAAGTATCGAGCATGGAGCGATTATTGAGAGAAAGCCAAGCATAAAATTTTTAAATAATAATTTCTCTCGAGAGCTCATGATTGGGGCATGAATATAACATTGACTTAAGCCTTCCCCAAGATTGAGCGATGCTTTCTCCTTCGCGAGGCCAAAAATTATATATATAATTACGATCACAATGAACCAGATGCATGGGATAAAACTTCAGATGAAATTCCAATTTCAATCGGTTGTAGTTCCATGATTCAATATCATCGCATAGCCTAAACCATGTCAATGACTTTCCCTTCAAAGTTAAAGGGAAGACCTTCTTCTTGATAACATCCTCGGGCATACCTGCAAGCTTAAATAATCCACAAACTTCATCCACATAGATTAGGTGCAAATCGGGATGTAATGTTCTATCTCCTGTAAAAGGATTAGCTAGCAGTTTCTCTATCATACCCGAAGGAATTTCAAAGTAAACATTTTCAGTAGGTTTAGTAGGTTGAGTAGCAACTCTTTTCTCTACTGGTCAGGATGAAGATACCCCGAACAAGCCCCTCAAAGGATTACTTACCATAGTAACAAGTGACAATAAATTGCAGCTCACTATATAAATTTTTCCTTACCAAATTCCACCTACCAAAGGCGCTTCACTCCCCGGCAACGGCACCAGAAAAGAGTCTTGATGACCCACAAGTATAGGGGATCTACCGTAGTCCTTTCAATAAGTAAGAGTGTCGAACCCAACGAGGAGCAGAAGGAAATGACAAGCGGTTTTCAGTAAGGTATTCTCTGCAAGCACTGAAATTATCGGTAACAGATAGTTTTGTGATAAGGTAATTTGTAACGGGTAACAAGTAACAAAAGTAAACAAGGCGCAGCAAGGTGGACCAATCCTTTTTGTAGCAAAGGACAAGCCTGGACAAACTCTTATATAAAGGAAAGCGCTCCCGAGGACACATGGGAATTATCATCAAGCTAGTTTTCATCATGCTCATATGATTCGCGTTCGGTATTTTGATAATTTGATATGTGGGTGGACCGGTGCTTGGGTACTGCCCTTCCTTGGACAATCATCCCAATTATGATTTACCCTCTTGCAAGCATCCGCAACTACAAAAGAAGTATTAAGGTAAACCTAACCATAGCATGAAACATATGGATCCAAATCATCCCCTTACGAAGCAACGCATAAACTAGGGTTTAAGCTTCTGTCACTCTAGAAACCCACCATCTACTTATTACTTCCCAATGCCTTCTCATAGGCCTAAATAATGGTGAAGTGTCATGTAGTCGAAGTTCACATAACACCACTAGAGGAAAGACAACATACATCTCATCAAAATATCGAACGAATACCAAATTCACATGACTACTTATAGCAAGACTTCTCCCATGTCCTCAGGAACAAACGTAACTAATAACAAATCATATTCATGTTCATAATCAGAGGGGTATTAATATGCATAAAGGATCTGAACATATGATCTTCCACCAAATAAACCAACTAGCATCAACTACAGGGAATAATCAACACTACTAGCAACCCACAGGTACCAATCTGAGGTTTTGAGAAAAAGATCGGATACAAGAGATGAACTAGGGTTTGAGAGAAGATGGTGCTGGTGAAGACATTGATGGAGATTGACCCCCTCCCTATGAGAGGATCGATGGTGATGATGATGGTGATGATTTCCCCCTCCCGGAGGGATGTTTCCTCGGCAGAACAGCTCCGTCGGAGCCCTAGATTGGTTCCGCCTCGAGACGGCGGCGCTTTGTCCCGAAAGCTTCCTCCAGATTTTTTCAGGGCGAAAGACTTCATATAGCAAAAGATGGGCACCGGAGGCCTGCCAGGGGGCCCACGAGATAGGGGGCGCGCCCCCACCCTCGTGGATGGTGGGTGGCCCCCTCTGGTGCTTTCTTCGTCCAATATTTTTTATATATTTCAAAACTGACTTCCTGGAGTTTCAGGACTTTTGGAGTTGTGCAGAATAGGTCTCTAATATTTGCTCCTTTTCCAGCCCAGAATTCCAGCTGCCGACATTCTCCCTCTTCATGCAAACCTTGTAAAATAAGAGAGAATAGGCATAAGTATTGTGACATAATGTGTAATAACAACCCATAATGCAATAAATATCGATATAAAAGCATGATGCAAAATGGACGTATCAGTGGCAAGCACATATAATTGTGCATCACTGTTTGTGGTGAAACGAGTGGCAGGAATCGTAAAGCTAATATCATTAGTATGGTGTGCATCGTTGATGCTTGCAAGTGATATAACCAATGCAAGGTAGTTGAGTCCCCAAGTGCAGGGGTTTGTTGCAAGTACAAAGTTTTCCTCAACCAAGGTATCAATCCATGGAGGTACATGTTTCCTACAACAATGATAATTTGTGGAGCATGGTTAAAACTTCACTTTTGCCACCAAAATAACTAGCAAGCCTGTCAACCTTGCTAACTTTGCTAGTGGGTACTTGCCGCTTGCAGGTCGATGGAGGATGAAGAATGCGAGACTAAGCGTTGTCACCACTAAGTTGTCGGTGAGGCGCAGTCCTCGAATCTGACTTTGTCGGGGACTTCCTCAACGACTCTAACAAGACGCATTGTAGTCATAGCAATGTCGAACGACAACATTGGCTATCTAACTGGGGATCCCGTCTATCTAGTCTATTGGCATTTTAATCAATAAATATATGTACAATGTGATGAATTTTTCCCCAATATGTATTAGCTATATTTCCAATGTTGTTTGATTGTTGATCTAGTTTTACTTTGTGTTTGAATGGCTCCAATTAGAAGTGCAAATTTGGAAAATACACCTCAAATTGTTCATGGGATTCATTACCATAAGACGAGAATATTGCAACTGAAAGTAAATTCATTGCTTACGAAGAGAACATTCCAAATGAAAGAAAATGGGACATTGACCTCACTACAATGATGCCATTTTAGACACCCAGTCGCCGTGGCCTTTTGAAGGTGACCTCACAATAGGGGGGGGGGAGCTTTTGCTGGAGAACTTGAGCTTCAATGTGATCAAGGTAACAACGTGCTTCTTGGATGCAAAAGAAGGCCACAAAATTGCAACCCTCCATAATTGTTGCTTCCATTTCGGGCATGGCAGCAACCTTCACACGGGTGAGGTACTGGCGGCAGAGGGGAGGTTCTTGTCTGGGAAGGCCGATTAGGACTAACGGAGAGCTTGAACCTCGAGCTTCTCAGAGTATCGCAACACCCTCTCCGAGTACCGTCCGAGTGGTGAAGGAAATATGCCCTAGAGGCAATAATAAAGTTATTATTTATTTCCTTATATCATGATAAATGTTTATTATTCATGCTAGAATTGTATTAACCGGAAACATAATACATGTGTGAATAAATAAACAAGCAGAGTGTCACTAGTATGCCTCTACTTGACTAGCTTATTGATCAAAGATAGTTATGTTTCCTAACCATAGACATGAGTTGTCATTTGATTAATGGGATCACATTATTAGGAGAATGATGTGATTGACATGACCCATTCTGTTAGCTTAGCACACGATCGTTTAGTATGTTGCTATTGCTTTCTTCATGACTTATGCATGTTCCTATGACTATGAGATTATGCAACTCCCGTTTACCGGAGGAACACTTTGTGTGCTACCAAACGTCACAAGTAACTGGGTGATTATAAAGGTGCTCTATAGATGTCTCTGAAGGTACTTGTTGGGTTGGCATATTTTGAGATTAGGATTTGTCACTCCGATTGTCGGAGAGGTATCTCTGGGCCCTCTCGGTAATGCACATCACTTAAATCCTTGCAGGCATTGCAACTAATGAGTTAGTTGCGGGATGATGTATTACGGAACGAGTAAAGAGACTTGCCGGTAACGAGATTGAACTAGGTATTGAGATACCGACGATCGAATCTCGGGCAAGTAACATACCGATGACAAAGGGAACAACGTATGTTGTTATGCGGTTTGACCGATAAAGACCTTCGTAGAATATGTAGAAGCCAATATGAGCATCCAGGTTCCGCTATTGGTTATTGATCGGAGACGTGTCTCGATAATGTCTACATAGTTCTTGAACCCGTAGGGTCCGCACGCTTAATGTTACGATGATAGTTTTATTATGAGTTTATATGTTTTGATGTACCGAAGGTTGTTCGGAGTCCCGGATGTGATTATGGACATGACGAGGAGTCTCGAAATGGTCGAGACATGAAGATTGATATATTGGACGCCTATGTTTGGATATCGGAAGTGTTCCGGGTGAAATCGGGATTTTACCGGACTACCGGGAGGTTACCGGAACCCCCCCGGGAGCTTAATGTGCCTACATGGGCCTTAGTGGAAAAGGAGGGCATCAAGAGGAGTATGGGGCGCGCCCCCTAGGCCCAAACCGAATTGGTTTAGGGCAAGGGGGTCGGCCCCCCTCTTTCCTTCTTCCCCCTCCCAAGTCCTAATCCAAATAGGAAAGGGGGGGGGGTCCTACTCCCGGTGGGAGTAGGACTCCTCCTGGCGTGCCTAGCCCTGGCCGGCCGCACGCTGTTGGAAATATGCCCTAGAGGCAATAATAAATTAGTTATTATTATTATTATTATTATATTACATTGTTCATGATGATCGTTTATTATCCATGCTAGAATTGTATTGATAGGAAACTCAGATACATGTGTGGATACATAGACAACACCATGTCCCTAGTAAGCCTCTAGTTGACTAGCTCGTTGATCAATAGATGGTTACAGTTTCCTGACCATGGACATTGGATGTCGTTGATAACGGGATCACATCATTAGGAGAATGATGTGATGGACAAGACCCAATCCTAAGCCTAGCACAAAGATCATGTAGTTTGTATGCTAAAGCTTTTCTAATGTCAAGTATCATTCCTTAGACCATGAGATTGTGCAACTCCCGGATACCGTAGGAATGCTTTGGGTGTACCAAACGTCACAACGTAACTGGGTGGCTATAAAGGTTCACTACAGGTATCTCCGAAAGTGTCTGTTGGGTTGGCACGAATCGAGACTGGGATTTGTCACTCCGTGTAAACGGAGAGGTATCTCTAGGCCCACTCGGTAGGACATCATCATAATGTGCACAATGTGACCAAGGAGTTGATCACGGGATGATGTGTTACGGAACGAGTAAAGAGACTTGCCGGTAACGAGATTGAACAAGGTATCGGGATACCGACGATCGAATCTCGGGCAAGTATCGTACCGATGGACAAAGGGAATTGTATACGGGATTGATTAAATCCTTGACATCGTGGTTCATCCGATGAGATCATCGTGGAACATGTGGGAGCCAACATGGGTATCCAGATCCCGCTGTTGGTTATTAACCGGAGAGTTGTCTCGGCCATGTCTGCATGACTCCCGAACCCGTAGGGTCTACACACTTAAGGTTCGATGACGCTAGGGTTATAGGGAAAGTATGTACGCGGTTACCGAATGTTGTTTGGAGTCTCGGATGAGATCCCGGACGTCACGAGGAGTTCCGGAATGGTCCGGAGGTAAAGATTGATATATAGGAAGTATGGTTTTGGCCACCGGAAGTGTTCCGGGCATCACCGATAGTGTACCGGGACCACCGGAGGGGTCCGGGGGTCCACCAGGTGGGGCCACCAGCCCCGGAGGCCTACATGGGCCAATAGTGGGAAGGGACCAGCCCCTAGGTGGGCTGGGGGGCCTCCCACCAAGGCCCAAGGTGCCTCCAAGAGGGGAAGGGGGCAAACCCTAGGGCAGATGGGCCCTAAGGCCCACCCTAGGTGCGCCTCCCCCTCTCCCCCTTGTGGCCGCCACCCTAGATGGGATCTAGGGCTGACGCACCCCTTGGGGTGGGAACCCTAGGTGGGGGCGCAGCCCTCCCTTTCCCCCTATATATAGTGGCAGCAAAGGGGCAGCCCAACAGGCGATTCAATCTCCCTGTTGGCGCAGCCCTACCCCTCTCCCTCCTCGTCTCTCGTAGTGCTTGGCAAAGCCCTGCTGGAGTCCCGCGCTCCTCCACCACCACCACGCCGTCGTGCTGCTGCTGGATGGTGTCTTCCCCAACCTCTCCTTCTCCCCTTGCTGGATCAAAGCGTAGGAGACGTCACCGGGCTGTACGTGTGTTGAACGTGGAGGTGCCGTCCGTTCGGCACTAGGATCATCGGTGATTTGGATCACGACGAGTACGACTCCATCAACCCCGTTCACTTGAACGCTTCCGCTTAGCGATCTACAAGGGTATGTAGATGCACTCTCCTTCCCCTCGTTGCTAGATTACTCCATAGATTGATCTTGGTGATGCGTAGAAAATTTTAAATTTCTGCTACGATCCCCAACAATGGCATCATGAGCTAGGTCTATGCGTAGTTTCTATGCACGAGTAGAACACAAAGCAGTTGTGGGCATCGATATTGTCAATTTACTTGCCGTTACTAGTCTTATCTTGATTCAGCGGCATCGTGGGATGAAGCGGCCCGGACTGACCTTACACGTACTCTTACGTGAGACTGGTTCCACCGACTGACATGCACTAGTTGCATAAGGTGGCTAGCGGGTGTCTGTCTCTCCCACTTTAGTCGGATCGGATTCGATGAAAAGGGTCCTTATGAAGGGTAAATAGAAATTGGCATATCACGTTGTGGTTTTCGCATAGGTAAGAAACGTTCTTGCTAGAAACCTATAGCAGCCACGTAAAAACTTGCGACAACAATTAGACGACGTCTAACTTGTTTTTGCAGCATATGCCGTGTGATGTGATATGGCCAAAAGGATGTGATGAATGATATATGTGATGTATGAGATGATCATGTTCTTGTAATAGGAATCATGACTTGCATGTCGATGAGTATGACAACCGGCAGGAGCCATAGGAGTTGTCTTAATTTATTTATGACCTGTGTGTCAACTTAAACGTCATGTAATTACTTTACTTTATTGCTAAAGTGTTAACCATAGTAGTAGAAGTAATAGATGACGAGACAACTTCAAGAAGACACGATGATGGAGATCATGGTGTCATGCCGGTGACAACGATGATCATGGAGCCCCGAAGATGGAGATCAAAAGGAGCAAAATAATATTGGCCATATCATGTCACTATTTGATTGCATGGGATGTTTATCATGTTTTACATCTTATTTTCTTAGAACGATGGTAGCTTAAATAAGATGATCCCTCGTAATAATTTCAAGAAAGTGTTCCCCCTAACTGTGCACCGTTGCGAAGGTTCGTTGTTTCGAAGCACCACGTGATGATCGGGTGTGATAGATTCTAACATTCGGATACAACGGGTGTAAGCCAGATTTACACACGCAATACACTTAGGTTGACTTGACGAGCCTAGCATGTACAGACATGGCCTCGGAACGCGGAAGACCGAAAGGTCGAGCATGAGTCGTATAGAAGATACGATCAACATGAAGATGTTCACCGATGTTGACTAGTCCGTCTCACGTGATGATCGGACACGGCCTAGTTGACTCGGATCATGTTTCACTTAGATGACTAGAGGGATGTCTATCTGAGTGGGAGTTCATTAAATAATTTGATTAGATGAACTCAATTATCATGAACATAGTCTAAATTGTCTTTGCAAATATGTTGTAGATAAATAGCTCACGTTGTAGCTCCGTGTTTCAATATGTTCCTAGAGAAAGATTAAGTTGAAAGATATTGTAAGCAATGATGTGGACTAGGTCCGTAGTCCGAGGAGTGTCCTCACTGCTACACAGAAGGCTTACGTCTTTGATGCACCGCTCGATGTGCAAACCCCTACAACGTCGTCTGTGGATGTTGTGAACACCTGACAGATACATCCTGATGACTACTTGATAGTTTAGTGCACCATACTTTACGGCTTAGAATCGGGATTCCAATGACGTTTTGAACGCCATAGAACATATGAGATGTTCCAAGAGCTGAAATTGGGATTTCAGGCTCATGCCCGTGTTGAGAGGTGTGAGACCTCTGACAAGTTCTTTTGCCAACAAGATGGAGAAGAATAGCTCAGCTAGTGAGCATGTGCTCAGAATGTCTGGGTGCTACAATCACTTAAATCAAGTGGGAGTTAAACTTTCAGATAAGATAGTGATTGACATAGTTCTCTAGCCACTATCACTAAGCTACTAGATCTTCGTGATGAACTATGACATGCGAGGGATGGAGTTGATCCCGGAGCTGTTCGCTGTGCTTAAGACCGCAAAAGGTAGAAATCAAAGAAGGAGCATCAAGTGTTGATGGTTTAACAAGACCACTGGTTTCAAGAAGGGCAAGGGCTAGAAGGGAAATTTCATGGATGGCAAACCAGTTGCCGCTCCAGTGAAGGAACCCAAGGTTGAACCCAAACCCGAGACTAAGTGCTTCTATTGTAAGGGGAACGGTCACTGGTAGCGGAATTACCCGAAATGCATGGTAGATAAGAAGGCTGGCAACTTCAACAAAGTATATACGTGTTATTAATGTGTACCTCGCTAGTACTCCTGGTAGCACCTGGGTATTGGATACCGGTTCAGTTGCTATTACTGGTGACTTGAAGCAAAAGCTACGGACTAAACGGAGACTGGCTAAGGGCGAGGTGACGATGTGTGTTGAAAGTGTTTCCAAAGTTGATGAGATCACCATCGCACGCTCCATCTGCCTTCGGGATTAGTATTGAACCTAGATAAATGCTATCAGGTGTCTACGTTGAGCATGAATATGATTAGATCATGTTCATTGCAATACGGTCATTCATTTAAGTTAGAGAATAATGGTTATTCTGTCTACATGAATGATACCTTTCATGGTCATGCACCCTATGTGAATGGTTCATTGAATCTTGGTCGTGGTAATACACATGTTCACGCCAAAAGATGTAGAGTTAATAATGATAGTACCACTTTCTCGTGGCACTGCCGCTTAGGTCATATTGGCGTAAGATGCATGAAGAAACTCCATGTCGATGGATGTTTGGAGTCACTTGATTTTGAATCGCTTGACACATGCGAGCCATGCCTCATGGGTAGGATGACTAAGACCCCACTTTCAGGTACAATGAAACGGGCAAGTGACTTGTTGGAAATCATACATGCTGATACGTGTGATCCAATGAGAATTGAAGCGTGTGGTGGATATCGCTATTTTCTCATCTTCACTGACGATTTGAATAGATATAGGTATATTTACTTAATGAAGCACAAGTCTGAAACGTTTGAAAAGTTCAAGCGATTTCAGAGTGAAGTTAAGAATCATCATAACAAGAAGATCAAATTCCTATGATCTGATCAATGAGAATATCTGAGTTATGAGTTTGGCAAACACTTAAGACATTGTGGAATTGTTTCACAGTTGAAGCCACCTGGAACACCACTGGGTTATGGTGTGTCCGGACGTCGTAATCGAACCTTATGAGATATGGTGCGATCTATGATGTCTCTTATCAATCTACCGTTTTCATTTTGAGGTTATGCGTTAGAGATAGCTGCATTCACTTTAGATAGGACACCATCTAAGTCCGTTGAGACGGCGTCGTATGAACATTGGTTTGGCAAGAAACCAAAGTTGTCGTTTCTTAATGTTTGGGGCTGCGATGCTCAAGGCTTCAGCCGGAGAAGCTCGAACCCAAAGCGGACAAACACATCTTCATAGGATACCCAAAGGTGACAGTAGGGTATACCTTCTATCTCAGATCCAAGGGCAAATTGTTTGTCGCTAAGAATGGGTCCTTTCTCGAGAAGGAGTTTCTATCGAAAGAATTGAGTGGGAGGAAGATAGAACTTGATGAGGTTGTCGAACCTTTACTTCAACCAGAGAGTGATGCAACACAGAAAGATGTTTTCTGTGGCACCTACGTCTGTTGAATAGGAAGTTAATGATAGTGATCATGAAGCTTCGAATCAAGTTGCTATCGAACCTCGTAGGTCGACAAGGATATGTACTACTCCTAAGTGGTACGGTAATCCTGTCTTAGATATCATGTTGTTAGACAACAATGAACCTACGAGCTATGGAGAAGCGATGGTGGGCCCGTATTCCGACAAATGGTTAGAAGCCATGAAATCCGAGATAGGATCCATATATCAGAACAAAGTATGGACTTTGGTGGACTTGCCCGATGATCGGCAAGCCATTGAGATAAATGGATCTTTAAGAAGAAGACGGACGTGGGCGGTAATGTTACCGTCTATGAAGCTCGACTTGTGGGAAAGAGTCTTTTCACAAGTTCAAGGAGTTGACTACGATGAGAATTTCTCACCCGTAGCGATGCCTAAGTCCGTCGGAATCATGTTAGCATTAGGTGTATTTTTCGATTATGAAATCTTACATATGGATGTCAAAACAAGTTTTCTTACCAGTTTTCGTAAGAAAAGTTGTATGTGATACAATAAAAGGTTTTGTCGATCCTAAGGATGCTAAAAGGTATGCTGGCTCC
The DNA here is from genome assembly GCF_056163025.1 of Triticum urartu. Taxonomy (NCBI): domain Eukaryota; kingdom Viridiplantae; phylum Streptophyta; class Magnoliopsida; order Poales; family Poaceae; genus Triticum; species Triticum urartu. The sequence continues at coordinate 556,649,342 of NC_141879.1, forward strand.
AGCAATCCTTCTATGGACTAGAGCAAGCATATCGGAATCGGAATATATGCTTTGATGGAGTGATCAAAGCTTTTAGGTTTATACAATGTTTGCTAGAAACTTGTATTTACAAGAAAGTGAGTGGGAGCACTACAACATTGCTGATAAGTATATGTGGATGACATATTGTTGATTCGAAATAATGTAGAATTTCTGGAAAGCATAAACGGTTGTTTGAAGAGTGATTTTCAAAGGAAGACTTGGATAAAGCTGCTTACATATTGGGCATCAAGATCTATAGAGATAGATCAAGACGCCTGATGATACTTTCAAAGAACACACACCTTGACATGTTTTTGAAGGAGTTCAAAATAGATCAGTCAAAGAAGGGGTTCTTACCTGAGTTGTAAGGTGTGAAGTTGAGTAAGACTCAAAGCTTGACCACGGCAGAAGAAAGAGGAAGGACGAAGGTCGTCCCCTATGCTTTTGTCATAGGCTCTATACGGTATGCCATGCTGAGTACCGCACCTGATGTGTGCCTTGCCACATGTTTGGCAAGAGGGTACAAAGGTGATCTAGGAGTAGATCACCAGATAGCGGTCAAAATTATCCTTAGAGGAATAAGGAAATGTTTCTCGGTTATGGAGGTGATAAAGAGTTCGACGTAAAGAGTTACGTCGATGCAAGCTTAACACCTATCCGGATAGCTCTGAGTAGAGATACCGGATATGTATAATGGAGCAACAATTTGGAATAGCTCCAAGTGGAACGTGGTAGCAGCATCTACGATATGACATAAAGTTTTGCGAAATACATAGGGATCTGAAGATGGCAAGACCCGTTGACTACAACCTCTCTCACAAGCATAACATGATCAAACCCAGAACTCTTTGAGTGTTTATCATATAGTGATGTGAACTAGATCATTGAGTCTAGTAGACTCTTGGATGTTGGTCACATGACGATGTGACCTGTGAGTGTTAATCACATGGCGATGTGAACTATATTATTGACTCTAGTGCAAGTGGGAGACTGTTGGAAATATGCCCTAGAGGCAATAATAAATTAGTTATTATTATTATATTTCATTGTTCATGATGATCGTTTATTATCCATGCTAGAATTGTATTGATAGGAAACTCAGATACATGTGTGGATACATAGACAACACCATGACCCTAGTAAGCCTCTAGTTGACTAGCTCGTTGATCAATAGATGGTTACGGTTTCCGGACCATGGACATTGGATGTCGTTGATAACGGGATCACATCATTAGGAGAATGATGTGATGGACAAGACCCAATCCTAAGCCTAGCACAAAGATCGTGTAGTTCGTATGCTAAAGCTTTTCTAATGTCAAGTATCATTTCCTTAGACCATGAGATTGTGCAACTCCCGGATACCGTAGGAATGCTTTGGGTGTACCAAACGTCACAACGTAACTGGGTGGCTATAAAGGTTCACTACAGGTATCTCCGAAAGTGTCTGTTGGGTTGGCACGAATCGAGACTGGGATTTGTCACTCCGTGTAAACGGAGAGGTATCTCTAGGCCCACTCGGTAGGACATCATCATAATGTGCACAATGTGACCAAGGAGTTGATCACGGGATGATGTGTTACGGAACGAGTAAAGAGACTTGCCGGCAACGAGATTGAACAAGGTATCGGGATACCGACGATCGAATCTCGGGCAAGTATCGTACCGATGGACAAAGGGAATTGTATACGGGATTGATTAAATCCTTGACATCGTGGTTCATCCGATGAGATCATCATGGGACATGTGGGAGCCAACATGGGTATCCAGATCCCGCTGTTGGTTATTGACCGGAGAGTTGTCTCGGCCATGTCAGCATGACTCCCGAACCCGTAGGGTCTACACACTTAAGGTTCGATGACGCTAGGGTTATAGGGAAAGTATATACGCGGTTACCGAATGTTGTTCGGAGTCCCGAATGAGATCCCGGACGTCACGAGGAGTTCTGGAATGGTCCGGAGGTAAAGATTGATATATAGGAAGTATGGTTTTGGCCACCGGAAGTGTTCCGGGCATCACCGGTAGTGTACCGGGACCACCGGAGGGGTCCGGGGGTCCACCAGGTGGGGCCACCAGCCTCGGAGGCATACATGGGCCAATAATGAGAAGGGACCAGCCCCTAGGTGGGCTAGGGCGCCTCCCACCAAGACCCAAGGTGCCTCCAAGAGGGGAAGGGCGCAAACCCTAGGGCAGATGGGCCCTAAGGCCCACCCTAGGTGCGCCTCCCCCTCTCCCCCTTGTGGCCGCCACCCTAGATGGGATTTAGGGCTGCCGCACCCCTTGGGGTGGGAACCCTAGGTGGGGGCGCAACCCTCCCTTTCCCCCTATATATAGGGGAGGCAAAGGGGCAGCCCAACAGGCGATTCAATCTCCCTGTTGGCGCAGCCCTACCCCTCTCCCTTCTCGTCTCTCGTAGTGCTTGGCGAAGCCCTGCTGGAGTCCCGCGCTCCTCCACCACCACCACGCCGTCGTGCTGCTGCTGGATGGAGTCTTCCCCAACCTCTCCTTCTCCCCTTGCTGGATCAAGGCGTAGGAGACGTCACCGGGCTGTACGTGTGTTGAACGCGGAGGTGCCGTCCGTTCGGCACTAGGATCATCGGTGATTTGGATCACGACGAGTACGACTCCATCAACCCCGTTCACTTGAACGCTTCCGCTTAGCGATCTACAAGGGTATGTAGATGCACTCTCCTTTCCCTCGTTGCTAGATTACTCCATAGATTGATCTTGGTGATGCGTAGAAAATTTTAAATTTCTGCTACGATCCCCAACACACGCCCCCCTTGCTCCTTTATATACAGGGGCAGGGGGGCACCCTAGAGACACAACATTAGATCATTGATCTCTTAGTCGTGTGCGGTGCCCCCCCCCCCCCCCCCACTATAGTCCACCTCGATAATACTGTAGCGGTGCTTAGGCGAAGCCCTGCGTCGGTAGAACATCAACATCGTCACCACACCGTCGTGCTGACGAAACGCTCCCTCAACACTCGGCTGGATCGGAGTTCGAGGGACGTCATCGGGCTGAACGTGTGCTGAACTCGGAGATGTCGTACGTTCGGTGCTTGATCGGTCGGATCGTGAAGACGTACGACTACATCAACCGCGTTGTGCTAACGCTTCTGCTTTTGGTCTACGAAGGTACGTAGACAACACTCTCCCCTCTCGTTGCTATGCATCACCATAATCTTGCGTGTGCGTAGGAATTTTTTTGAAATTACTACATTCCTCAACAAGTGGTGCATTCCTCTTCGATCTCGCACGGGACGGGTACAAGAGCCCCCCGGTGCGACATGAAGAGGTGAGGTGGGTGCTAAGTAATAGGGAAATGCTTCCTATCAGAAGTCTGGTAGAAAGCTTTCATCAAACTGCTCCTACATCGTTGATTCTTTCCTAATCCAGTGGTCCATATTTAGAAGCAAATCTTAAATCCGCCAATTAATCACAAAATTTATTCCTCCCCGGTTAATCTCGCCCCACCTGCCCCATATCAACAAACTCATCCACGAGCTCGCCGCGACGGCTACCTCCGCCACCATCGCTCCGCACAAAAAATATCTACAACGACTACAACTCATCCACATCAACGATAAGGCATCCCTCCCTCGTGTGCTTCATCGTTCACTGATCTGACCATCAAGCAGGTAAACCCCATCGCCACTCCGGTCCCTCACCAGACCCTGCCCCGTCACCATCACTTCCACCGCACTGGTGCGCCATTTTGGCTAGGCAAGGAAGATGTGTGCGCATTCCAGGCATCGACCCCTGGTACTGGTATGCACCCAGCCGAACTATGGACAGATTCATCTCATCTTTCATCCATTTTTAATTCATTGTTACGATTTGCGTTACATTTCATCCGAGTGTATGTTTGCTCCCACTTGTCTACTCAGGCCCTCAACAACAACACCAATGGCGGCTTGATATTGGAGGTGGCTGCCATAGATCTTCCTTGTTCCAATGATGACGGTTGTCACTAATCCGTACGAAATTGGTCCTCACCTTGTCTCATCTCCCCTAGTTGATTCATTTTTTTCATATCAATTTGGTATACACAAAGTCACTAAATTATCAACTAATTTTGGTGCTAATTACATGTCCAAATTTGTATGCTTCCGATTGAGACTATTAGTGTTGAGATAACATTGTTTTCTATACTTAAATTTTCATGCTTCGCATCTACGAATTGCTCTCTGCACCATCCCAAATTCCTAATCTAACCTGGGTTCTAACCTAGGTATTGTTCTTTTTGCTATAGGGATATTTCCATTGTTGAAGCATTATTGCAGTATGAAGAGTTCTTATCCATTTATCTTTGATTTATTCATCAGATTTTGCTAGCTCTGTCCCAATATCATGGACTTGGATTACAGGAAGCAAAAAATAAGTTTGTAAGAAGCAGCACGTCTGTCCATATGGGATGGTGCAAGGGACAAGGTCCTCACACTTGCATCACCACAGTAGATGGTGTGGTGGTGCCGACCGCCACATGATATACTCCATGATACACCACATCGAAACATCGTCCCCTCAGTAGTTGGACATGACACCATCCTAACATGGACACTCAACATGCATCAGGAAGGATCATCAAGCGACAGGAGCTCGTGCGGCTGGCTACATGAAACCACGCCTCGCATTCTGAACTGAACTACTTTGTTTTCAACGAGGACCTTAGCTAGTGGTGCATTGTTGTTGCAGTCTTCCTCCATTCATGTCACTCCTTGTTGATGCCGTTCACCATGTTATGATGGAAGGAAACACGCTCACCATTAGAAATAAGAACGACAAACATCACAAGGAAGCATGACTAGCATCAGTGGGAAGCATGGCCAACACTGAAAAGGAAGGATGTCGGCCATCGACTTGGTGGTGTCCGGAATTGTTATTTCTTTGGATGCATATTGTCGTTTTTTTGGAAGCAATAGTATTTTTGGTTTTAAATCAGTGTAGTTTCAATGGTAAATAAGTCTTCTTGAGAACAAATATTTGTTTCCTCGGAAGAAATTTAATGGAACATTGGAAACAATTCACTGTCCTCTAAAATACATCTTCATCGTGCCACAAACAAAAACGAACAGACTGTTGCACTATACATAAGATTTCGCCAAATCGAAAGAATCTGTGATTAAAATGGAAGCACGGAACAGAATGAATGGTTCAATTCCTAGTCCTTACTACCACAGAAGTGCTTTATGTACACCGTTCAATATATGCTTTCAATTTAGTAAACCATGTTTCCACCTATCACAATATGTGCTTCCTACCTAGCTCACCACCACACAAGTGCTTCCACGCCCAAATAATATCACGCATAAGAAGCACATATGGAATAGGAGCACACGGCGGAAACAACGAGTATGAGAAGATAAGGCACAAAGTTTTTCTTACACTCTAATCATGCTTCCTACAATGGTGGTGCATCACGCTTCATACATGGCTAGATACTTATGTTGGGTTGTTATGCTGTGCTCACAGCAGAACTTGGGTCTCTGTTGATAGACTAATTGCTGAGATTATACAAGTGCTAATGGATCTTATCTAATACACATGAACACAATTTGATCTGATGCGGAATTTAGTGGACAATAGATAATTATACCTCTGTTTGGAGAGGCCATATCGGCAGAGAAATTACAGTCTGAAGTTGATGACGGATTGCAGCAACGTCTCCAGCACTTCGCCGGAGAAACGGCAAGGCCTTCACGTCAATGAGCCGCGCTCTCCTGATTGGAAAAGGAGCGATTCTGGGAGAAGACGATGACTAATGTGATGGGCTCATGTTTACGTGCATCTGCTCCCTTATATAATGCGCTGACTTTGACTGTGGGACCTTAACCACATTAACATAAATTCGGCCCCCAATCACGGGTCCAATTGTTAATTGCCATTTAATTGGTATTAATCCCGAAATTAATTAATAGGCCCATATTAACTTATGGTAATTAACATTTTGACCATTTGATCACATAATAATTCCAACATTCTCCCACTTGATCGAATGGTTAATCATCATTAGTCCATATCTCGACAAAAATACCATACCAAGGTAATGTATTCACAGTAATCGAATAGTTATTACTGGAACCCCATTACCTATAGCATAATACTCCATCTTGACACAGATAATTATTCATGGTTGGGAGTTTGTATGTACATGCAGGCATACTCCCTACTTATGGTCCTAGTAGTTTGTTTCTTTATTAATCATCATGTGCACTTATTGAGTGAAACAAACTTTCTTATTGTCCAGATCAAAATCTCATTTATATAATTGTCCCAACAATTAGAGGCCTTGAGTTATACTTATGCTAGCAAAATTAATGGTAAGCCTTTAGTTAGGGGATCAGCTATCATGCACTTAGTACATATATGCTGAATTCAATATTTGGTCTTGGACAATATATTTCACAACATGATACTCACTTAATTGTTGTTACTCGTGAACTAATGTGCGGATTTCTTATCGCACAAAAATATTATATATGTAGTGTACCAAAGTCCAGACAAAATTGTTAAGGCACAAGGCTTGCATGGTTGTATCACAACATAGCTAAAATCAAAAATTGCATTGTCACCTTAGACAGTAGGCTCAGTAGTGGAAAACTAATTTTATATGTATCGTACCATAAAGTACAAATGTTGTATATAGCTCCCACTGATGCAGACATTCTACAAAGAATTAGAGAGTTTAACACCAGTGAATATTGGGCGACAGTAACATACACACACAAAAAAACTTTGTTCTTCTGGAAAATGGGCCAATGCAAATAATTTATGGGTGAAGGTAATGAAAGTGTAAAACACTTATAAGTGGTAGGAACTGGACCACATTTTTTTATGCGTATTAATTCCATATCCCGAGTACTATGGAAAAACTCATTTATTGGTTTTCTTTACTTATTTCCCTCAATATAACTAATAGTTTCACGTAAATCAGATAAGCCAAGTAGATGAAATGAAGGTGTCTCTTACTTAATGAGAGTGTTCATTTCTCCCCTTCGAAATATGTCTTAAATGGTAGTGTCATCATTTCAATGAGCACTCATAATACACATTCAAGGATTCACAAGAGACACAGCAATCAAAACCATCATGACAACTCTTAATGATCAGACATTGCAATCAAAAACATCATGGCAACTCTTAATGATCATTTCTCCCCTTCAAAACATGGCTTAAATGATAGTAACATCATTTTGATTAGATATGAAACTCATAATAAACATTCAAGGATTCACAAGAGACATCACAACCAGAACTGTCATGACAACTCTTAATAACATGATATTTGTTTTAAATCCATCATCTAATAGAGAAACAAAATAAGGTCCCTCTTTATGCTAGGAAAATATCAGTATATTATTAAGATGGAGGATGAACAAATCTCCAACGCTTAAGGATAAATCCAATGCTTGAACATCAGTCCAGCTGGAAAAATCTAAGACTTCAATCCATCCTTTTGGAGTGTCCTCATAAAATGGAATCCCTGAAATGAGTTCGAATTGTGCAAGTGGCACCTGAGTCAACTCAACATTATTTATGGGAATATAAGTACACTAATGATTCATAAATGTAAGAAATTATGTCATTACCCTTATTAGCAATATTCTGATGGCAACACTTTCATACCATGCCCATGAGATGGTCTTCTTCTTGAACACACATAGCTATGAGCTCACTCATGGTCCACTTCTCCTTTCGTGTGATATAATTGATCATAAATGGACCATACTCCACAGGAAGGGAATTCATAATGAAGTCTACCAAAATGCCCTCAGAAATCTCAATGCCTATGCCCTCTAATTTCGCGGCCATATCGTTCATAGTTATGATACGTTTCCTAATGCCGCTTACACCGTCATACTTAGTGGTGAGTATTTCCATTATCAATGTGCTGGCATATACTTTTGAGGATTTTTTGAATTGCTCCTCCACTAATGACAGGTAAGTTTTAGCACACACAGAGTCAGGAATTGCTTCCCTGATCCCATAAGTTATTGTGCTTTTCATGAGCTTGACAGACATGCGGTTGGAGCACTCCCATTTCTCCTTATTAGCCTCATAAACTTTACTTTTCTCAAGAAGGTTTTCATCATTAGAGGGCGGAGGACTAGGAACTTTTTCTCTAAGTGCGCAGTCAAGGTCCATGATCACAAGGGCATTCAGAATATGCTCCTTCCAGGAAGCAAAATTAGTTTCATTGAGATGCTCAATTCCACTGACATGCCCAAAAACAGCTAACGGGTTGAAGGCTGAATTAAAGGGTAAAATAACATGGATATTAGAACTAAAAATTCTGAAAATAACATCCATATCAAATTGTAACTTATTGCATATTATTTGCATTAGTCTGATTAATACATGCCAAAAATAAAATAAATCCTAATTCGCAACACCATTGGGCAGTAACGAAAAAAGGAACAAGTGAAATATCTTTATTGGGAAATTAATTCTAATAATCATGATCATAATCAACTTTGGTCAGAATATAATCATGCGTCAAAAAATTAATTATTGCAATTATCCCAAGATATATAGTAGCCTTAGATAAAAGGTCCAAAAATAATCATGATCACATACAACGTTGGTCAGTATGTAACCATGTAGTACTAAAATTAATTATCACAATTATCGTGAGAATATATAGCAGTGTTAAACCAAAATTTCCTGTTGGTTCCATTCTAATTCAACACTTAATGCTCATGAATAACGACTGAAATGCACGTAAAAATAATAATAATCAACCGTGCAATTTAGTTAGCAGAATTAAATAAGAATGCACATCGTAGGATTAACTTGTGCACAGGAGACGGCAGTGCAGGAATCATGCGCTGCTGCCTAACTAAAACACTAGCAACTAATTGATGACCGGCAGCAAACAGAACTAATGCACATGTAACCTATGAAATATACAGCAGGTGCAAAGGCTAAGGCTCTAATTTGTATGATGCAACACCCGGAAGAAGAAGAAAAAATACTCATGAAATATACTGAATCATACAAATGTTTAAACAGCCATCTACTGTTTGAAAATAACAACAGAATTTAAAAGCTTGGCATGTACTCTTCCTGTAAGTACCAGGAACCTGAGGAATTAAAACTAAATAAGCTGCACGTGCTAGTACTAGATTACTTTGCAACTCTGATGCTGCCTGCCATCGCTAGTTATTAACCAAAAATGCTCCTGTGCGGCCCAAGAATAAGTAAGACCCATCTTGACGCCCGGCCAAATTAGTCGCAGCCTAGTCAGTTATGAGGAGTGCATTGTCTCGAAAAAGAAAAAGTTACGAGTGCAAGGCCGAATCCCTAATCGACCAAACCAGCTCCCTGCTCCGTCGCCGCTACCATCAGGAAAAATCAATCAAGCGACGCGACAGTTACGGAAAAGAGCCGGCTATGCGGGGAAGGTGATGATACGCCGCGTCCTGTGCTAGTACGTCCCCACGACGCGCACGGCAACCAGAGCATCGCCCTGATGCGTGCGTCGTCGAGACTCGGCATGATGTGCACGGCGACTAATGCAGACGGCGGCGGCGGCGATGGTGGCATGCGGCGCTCGCGTGGCTCTTGATGCACGCGGTGGCGGCAGCACGTTGCGATGCGCTCGCCTGACCACCTGATGCGCGCAGCGGAGGAAGCACCACCATGAGGCGAGTCGCGTCAGCAAAAACGAGAAGACGGCGGCGCTCGGAACTGACGAGCGATGACACCGGTAGGATGCGTGCGCGAGGCAAGACTTACGGCGCCACTGATGCTGGCTGAAGCACGTGATCCCTGATGCGCACGTACCACACCTTCACGCGCGATTTTTTTAGGCAAGTTATACCAAGACAGATTAATCTACTGCTAATTCTCAAACAGGTTCATGCAATTAGATCTAACCTTGCTACTGATACTAAATGATAGACTAATTGCTGAGATTATATAAGTGCTAATGGATCTTATCTAATACACATGAACACAATTTGATCTGATGCGGAATTTAGTGGACAATAGATAATTATACCTCCGTTTGGAGAGGCCATCTCGGCAGAGAAATTAGAGTCTGAAGTTAATGACGGATTGCAGCAGCGTCTCCAGCACTTCGCCGGAAAAACGACAAGGCCTTCACGTCAATGAGCCGCGCTCTCCTGATTGGAAAATGAGCGATTCTGGGAGAAGACGGTGACTAATGTGATGGATTCATGTTTACGTGCATTGCTCCCTTATATAATGCGCTGACTTTGACTGTGGGACCTTAGCCATATTAACATAAATTCGCCCCTCCCCCCCCCCCCCCAATCACGGGCCCAATTGTTAATTGCCATTTAATTGGTATTAATTCCGAAATTAATTAATAGGCCCATATTAACTTATGGTAATTAACATTTTGACCATTTGATCACATAATAATTCCAAGATCTGTGTGTCTTTGTGTGAGTGCTAGACCCTGTCTGCGGTGGCGTTGTGTGGGTGTGTTGTGTGTCCCGTTGTTGTCCGTTACTCTTTGCTTGGTGGTTGCTTTATTTATAAAGCGGGGCGAAAGCCTTTTTCGGTACATGGATGGATACACTTCTCGTTGTACATTAATCAATTATGCTTCTAATATTGGTGTACTGTGCTTCAAGCACTCAAATTTTGAATAGCCTAAGCTCCAATGTTTTGCTTCAAACGTCCAGTTGTAAGAAATAACAAACAAACTAGAATCTATATTTGGGAACATAAAACGGATCTTGGAGGAGTTAATTAGGGCGGATTTTTTTGGGAGCATTTAATTAGAGTGTATTTTTTTTGAAGCAATTAATAAGGAAAGTGATAAAATCAATCAAGGACTTATTTCCTAATCAGGTGGAAACTGCAACGTAACACGGCATTCTAATCCAACGCTCCAACACTCTCCTATCCAATGGCTATGGACTAGTCTGATAGGTGCAAATTTGCAGTAGTCTGATGCCTAGCGCTTCCCTAAGTAGTATAGGTGAGTATGGTAGCTATGGTTGTGGGGGCAACTCCTATTTAAATAAATGCGAGCGGCGCATTCCAATGGAAGGGGTAGAAAAGGGTATGTGTGTCTAGGGGACAGGACAATGCGTGACAATTTACGCAACGGTGGTCGGATAAGAAGGGGGTGTAGCATTTGACTCAAGTGCTACATGTTGGCCTCTTGTAAGTTATTGATGACGTTGAAAAGTAATGGGACCATAGCGAATGGAAGGGTGGTCGGTCCCATATAATAATAGATGAATTAAAGGGGGCGCCAATGATGGCAGAACATACGGTAACTTGAGCAAACATCAAGAAGTGGCTTCTGCCCAATTTCTTCCATAGCATTGGTGACACAATCGAAACTTCAACAGATTTAGTGGCAGGCACCAAATATCACAAGATAGTGGCAAAGACCTAATTTTCCATGAAATGTACCATATGAACTCAAGCAATAATTGGGATGATTCCATGTTTGACACTTTCCTGATTGGTAGCCAACAAAATGATCCAGCTTCGCTTGGGCGCACCTGGCAGCTAAGTCTAGTATTTTGTTATGAAAAGTACAATTGGAAAAGCCACGCCAATGTCTATTGTATTCTGTTAAAAGTTGTTCCTCGAGACCAATTATTGAGAGTTCACACACTGCACGTATAACTCTACGGTTAATATGTTTTCAAACAGTCAATAAAGGGTTTTTTGCTGACCGGATTTTCATGTGTAAGTTTAACACTCAGGAAATGTATTACCCATGTGTGTTGGCATTTTTTCAAAATGTTTTCGACACTCGGGACAATATCTTATTCTCATAGTGCACACACGTAGACATACACTATTCTTCTTTGAAATAAATATTTAACATATAGTCCCAAATGTACACTCTTTATTCTCCCTTCAAATTACACACAATCTTTTGAAGTACATATTTTACCTATAGTCCCAAACGTACATACCCATTATTCTCCCTTCAAACTACACACTATCTTTTGAAATACATATTTTACCAATATTCCCAACTGCACATACATTTATTCTCTCCTCAAATTACACACTTAACAGTTTACCTGATCCACCACATAAGAACACATCCTCACAAAGTTCTTCAATAGATGCTAATCACATGATTCTTCGTCTCTTGTAACTAACCATCACTTTACCTTTAGGCCCTGGAATGAATTTGTCCCATTCCTCCTTCGGGAAAGGGGAGATCAATTCGAGCTCAAAGTTCCTCAGCAAATGGCTCCATATCACCTTAATTTGCGTGTAAGCAAAATCCTCTCCCAAGCAGAAGTGCCTCCCAGCGCTAAATGGTGTATAAGAGAACTTGCCACCAACTTTGTCTTCCTCTCTCCCTGGACCAAACCTACTTGGATCATATACATCCGGATCCTTATAGATGTATGGTAGCTTGCTGCTAACTGTAGTGCAGGTTGCTAAGGTATGTCCTTGAGGGATATCAATTCTATTGCCTTCTCTTGTTTGCACACTGAAGCTCTTGCTTGCATGGCGGATCAGCAGAATTGCTCGAGAGTGCAACCTCAGTGCCTCTTTGATGCAGCAATGCAAGGTTCCCATCTCTTGCAAGATGGTGTAGTCTATATGTTCCCCATGACGTTCCATGATCCGTTTCTGCTCTTCGATAGCAGCAGCCAAGTAGCTTTCTTCATGACTGAGCAGACAAGCTCCTGTCCAGGTACTGGTGGCGGAGCTCGTGTGTTGTGCTGCAAACATCATACAAATGAGCAGCCCCGCGATCTCATTCTCAGTCATGGAGCGGCCATTGATGTATTTGGAGTCTACAAATTTCTGTAGCACATCATTCTCAGCCTGGCCTGAACTCCTACGTGATCTCACGACCTCATGGATCATCTCTCCCAGCTTAGCACGAGCTTTGTCACGACGATGGTGTGGTGGGATAGGGAGATATGGGAAGAAGAGGCTGATCAAGTGGAAGCCATTATCAAAAATATCATGGGCGAGTGTGGATACTTCTTCAAACATATTCTCTCGGAACTGTTTTCCAAGCAAGCATCGATTTGCGATCAGCAAGATCAGGTTCCCCATCTCATGCTTTATGTCAACGACACCATGCTGCCCCCATTTTGTGAAGTAGTCCTGCACAAATTTTATTTTGAGATAAGACACCCCCTAGAAGGAAATGATAAAACAAAGGAGTGTGATCACATGAAATAGAGAAAAAAGGACCACCAAATGATAATGACATGAAAAAATGATGAAGAGTAGGATGATAGCAGATATATGTTGCTTACCTCCACTTCCTTAACCATGGAATCAACATGGCCTCTCAAGTTCATTGGCTTTATCGAATCGAGGCAAAAGCTAATCTGCCTGCTCCTAGTAGCCAAGTCCACATCGTACAAAACCCCTCGGCCAAAAACAGGCACCGTGACTTTGTAGATATCGGACTGCCTGATCTCTGATTCTGAGCCTTGGAAGAAATGGGATGTGACCTCTGGGCCAACCAGGAAGGTCACCTTCTTCAGCCCAAAAAGACTTATTGTGGACACACTACCCATCTTTGTGTGTAGGTCTTGAATCACGGCAGATAGGCCCTTGGATAGAAATGTAGGCAAATATGTTGACAGTGAAACTGTTGGAATTTTGCTAGTAGGCCTTTGGCCCAAAGCCCAACTAAAATTCTGAAATTCTCTTGGCCCATTCATGCACACATGTGAGTGGAGTGAGTGAGGCTAAAGTTTAGTCCCACCTTGGAAGTTGAGAGAGAGTTGCACCTATTTATAAGGTGAGCTCTTCTACCACTTGTATGAGCATCAGAAGAGGAGACCTACACGCGCGCTCCTCCTCCTCGCCCGCCTCGCCATGCCTCGTCACGACGCGCCGCGGGTTGCGGGATTGAGCCGAGCTGAGGACAGAGCTATGCACGTTGTCTATATTTTTGCTGCATGGGAAAACTAATGAGTCATTAATTAATAATTAACGGACGCGTTAATTACTGAACCGTTTCCGATTCTTTTGGATCGTGACGACTCGGACGTGGGGTTTACTCCCACGACCTACCCGGCCCGCAATATATAGTCAGGCAGACGTCTACCCTAGCCGCCGCTTCGTATGGTTTCTCATCACCGTTCCAGATCATTGCGCCGCCAAGCTAGTCTTCTCCATCCCTCCTTCCGTCGTGCACCGCGAGGAGGGACAGCAGGCCTCCGGAACCCCGCCTCTCGTGATCCTGTACGGGAGAGGGGCGATCAGGTTTTTGGGGAGCGCACTCGCGCGACTGCTGGCAGCGACGACTTCGTGAACGACGACTTCTTCCCCGACCGCGGCAACCTCATCCTCGACGACATGGGCGACAACATCAACGCTGGCGGTGCTGCACCCGCTGCACCGTATGTGATTCTATCCTTCCTATTCGAGATCGTGGTAGAATTCATGTTTCTAGTATGTGCCCTAGATGTGATATGTTCATCTGCTATGCTAGTTCACATGATTAGTTTAATCTCTGCTGCTGTGGTCATGATTTATATTCTGTTTACTCAGATTAAATCTCGTAGTAATTTGCTCATATTTCCAACAATCCAAAAACTTGATTATAGGCAATTTACTCCGAGTGGTTTTGCTGCGCATCTGAAACCGCCTGCCTTTAAGGGGGCGCAATATAAGAGGTGGCGCACGAGAGCAGTCTACTGGTTTCAGACCATGGGCTGCTATGATGCCACCAAGGGCAAGCCTGAGGGCGATCTTAATCCAGCACAGCTGGAAGCTTTTGAGAAGATCGATACCCTCTTTAAAGGCGCTCTTCTGAGTGTTCTTGATGACTCCATTGTGGATTCGTATATGTCGTTTGACAACGGCAAGGACATGTGGGCTGCGCTCGAGGCCAAGTTTGGTGCCTCGGACGCCGACAGCGAGTTGTACGTCATGAAGCAATTCTATGACTACAAGATGACTGATGAGCGCCCTGTTGTACAGCAGGCTCATGAGATACAGTCGCTCGCAAAAGAACTTGAGTACTTCAAGTGTGTGTTGCCGGACAAATTTATTGCCGGAGGCATCATTGCCAAGCTTCCACTTTTGTGGAACAATTTTGCTACTTCCCTGAAACACAAGAGACAGGAGTTTTCCGTTGCGAATCTCATTGGTACTCTTGATGTTGAAGAGAAGGCGAGAGCAAAGGACACACGTGCTCGAGTTGCTGAGGGAGGTTCTAGTGCCCACATGGTACAGAAGAAGAACTCCCAGCCCAACAAGTACAAAAACAATAAGAACAAAACTCAGGGCAAAGGCAAGTTTGATACAAAGAATAAGCCATCACATTCTACCAACTTCAAGAAGAATTCTCATAAGAAGGGGAAGGGACTTTGCCATGTCTGCGGTGATCCTAATCACTGGGCTCCAAAGTGTCCTAACCGCTTTGAGGAGCGCGAACATGAGAAGAGCGGCAAGTCCGCTAATGTTGTCATCGGTGATACTGATATGAAGGAATCAGGGTACGGTATTTTTCCTACCATCCTTTCAGTATTTCAATCCCCTGATTGGTTAATTGACACCGGTGCCAATGTACATGTTTGTGCTGACGCCTCCATGTTTTCTTCTTACCAGGCAACAGGGACTTCACCCGGGCTGATGGGGAACGGGTCACATGCCATCGTTCGAGGTGTTGGTACGGTCGATCTGAAGTTTACTTCGGGGAAGACTGTGCGTCTGAAGAACGTTCATCATGTGCCGTCCATCAATAAAAATCTCGTTAGCGGTTCCCGTCTATGTCGAGATGGTTTTAAGTTGGTTTTCGAATCCAATAAAGTTGTAATTTCTAAGTGTGGACAATTTGTTGGAAAAGGCTATGAGTGCGGAGGCTTGTTCCGCCTATCTTTGTCAGATATTTGCACTAAAGTTATTAATAATGTTTGCCACAATAATGAGTCTGATATTTGGCATTCACGACTTTGTCATATTAACTTTGGTTGCATGACGCGGTTAGCCAATATGAATTTAATTCCGAAAATCTCTACTGCAAAGGCTCCAAATGCCAAGTATGTGTGCAAGCTAAGCAACCTCGCAAGTCCCATAAGACTGCAGAGGCAAGAGACTTGGCGCCACTAGAGCTTATACATTCTGAGCTTTGTGAGATGAATGGCGTGTTGACAAAAGGTGGAAAGAGATACTTCATGACGTGATTGATGACTCCACTAGATATTGTTATGTGTATCTTCTGAAATCAAAAGATGAGGCTTTGACTTTCTTTAAAAACTATAAAGCTGAGGCAGAGAACCAACTTGATCGAAAATTAAACGGCTTAGGTCCGATCGTGGTGGAGAGTATTTTTCCAATGAATTTGATCTGTTTTGTGCGGAACATGATATAATCCATGACAGGACGCCTCCCTACTCACCCCAGTCAAATGGGGTAGCCGAAAGAAAGAACCGAACTCTAACTGATATGGTTAACACCATGTTAGACACTTTGGGTCTATCCAAGGAATGGTGGGGGGAGGCGCTAATGACTGCGTGTCATGTCCTAAACGAGTTCCCACAAAGCATAAGACCATGACTCCATTTGAGGAATGGGGAAGGAAAAGGTTGAAACTCTCTTACCTACGTACTTGGGGTTGTTTGGCGAAAGTCAATATACCAATTCCCAAGAAGCGCAAGCTTGGACCAAAAACCATGGATTGTGTTCTTCTAGGCTATGCTTTTCATAGCATCGGCTATATATTTTTGATAATAAAATCTGAGGTATCCGACATGCATGTTGGTACGATTATGGAATCAAATGATGCAACTTTCTTTGAGGACATATTTCCTATGAAGGATATGTCGAGTTCATCAAATCAGGAGATACCTACTCCATCTAGTGAGGAATTCACTATAATTCCTGAACCCACCATTGCGATGGAACACGTTGAGAATCCTGTTGAGGGTAACCATGGAACTCCTGTGAGGAGTAAGAGACAGAGGACTGCAAAGTCTTTTGGTGATGATTTCATTGTGTACCTCGTGGATGACACACCCAGGACTATTTCAGAAGCCTATGCATCTCCTGATGCTGACTACTGGAAGGAAGCTGTACGTAGCGAGATGGATTCCATCTTAGCTAACGGTACCTGGGAGATCACTGACCGTCCATATGGGTGCAAACCTGTAGGATGTAAGTGGGTGTTCAAGAAGAAGCTTAGACCTGATGGTACGATTGAAAAGTACAAGGCACAACTTGTGGCCAAGGGTTATACCCAGAAAGAAGGTGAAGACTTCTTTGATACTTACTCACCCGTGGCTAGACTGACCACAATTCGGGTGCTACTATAACTGGATGCCTCACATGGTCTTCTCGTCCATCAAATGGACGTTAAGACGGCTTTCCTTAATGGAGAGTTGAAGGAGGAAATTTACATGGATCAGCCAGATGGTTTTGTAGTACCTGGTCAGGAAGGAAAGGTGTGCAAGTTATTAAAGACTTTATATGGCCTTAAACAAGCTCCTAAGGAGTGGCATGAGAAGTTCGAAAGAACATTAACTGCTGCCGGCTTTGTAGTAAACGATGGTGACAAGTGCGTGTACTATCGCTATGGTGGGGGCGAAGGAGTTATTCTTTGTCTGTATGTCGACGACATATTGATCTTTGGAACCAAACTTGATTTAATCAAGGAGGTTAAGGATTTCTTATCTCGCTGTTTTGAGATGAAGGATCTAGGAGTAGCTGATGTTATCTTAAACATCAAGCTGTTGAGAGATGAGAATGGTGGGATCACACTGCTTCAGTCTCATTATGTGGAAAAGGTCTTGAGTCGTTTTGGGTATAGCGACTGCACGCCTTCTCCAACTCCATATGATGCTAGTGTGTTGCTTCGAAAGAATCGACGGATTGCTAGAGATCAACTGAGGTATTCTCAGATTATTGGCTGGCTTATGTATTTGGCGAGTGCCACGAGGCCTGACATCTCTTTTGCTGTGAGCAAGCTGAGTCGGTTTGTGTCAAAACCGGGAGATGATCATTGGCATGCGCTTGAGAGAGTTATGCGCTATTTGAAAGGCACCGCGAGCTATGGGATTCACCACACGGGGTATCCAAGGGTACTGTAGGGTTATAGTGACTCAAACTGGATATCTGATGCTCATGAGATTAAGGCCACAAGTGGTTATGTTTTTACACTTGGTGGTGGCGCTGTTTCCTGGAAGTCTTGCAAGCAGACCATCTTAACGAGGTCAACTATGGAAGCAGAACTCATAGCATTAGACACTGCCACTGTTGAAGCAGAGTGGCTTCGTGAACTCTTGATGGACTTACCTATGGTTGAAAAACCAATACCCCCTATCCTGATGAACTGTGATAATCAAACTGTGATCGTCAAGATAAACAATTCTGAGGACAATATGAAGTCCTCAAGGCATGTGAAGAGGAGATTAAAATCTGTCAGAAAATTGAGGAACTCCAGAGTTATTACATTGGATTATATCCAAACGTCGAAAAACTTGGCAGATCCCTTCACAAAGGGTCTATCACGTAATGTGATAGATAATGCATCGATGGAGATGGGATTGAGACCCACCGCATGAGTTGTCCATAGTGGTAACCCACTCTATGTGATCGGAGATCCCGTGAAGTAGAAGTGGGAGACAAGCTGTTGGTCAGCTGGGAGGAGAGTATCCCTATATTGATTATCCCACTCCGTGAAGATGCAATACTCTCCTGATCTGCATGGCAGGTTGATACTTATCTTAATGTGTTCCAAGTGGCTTATTCGGGTAAGTAGAGATGTTGTCCTGCAGAACATCTTCTGAGGAACACACCTATATGAATTTGACTGTCAACGTCGCAGTCTGTGGGAATTGGGTGTTCTCTAATAAATTCATGAAAGGCCCTGGAGTATGACGTATACGCTCCACTCGCGGGGAAGCCTTGCGGCAGCCCAGTATCGGTCAAGAATTTGTGTGAAACTAGTTTCACAAAAAACTTGTAGTTCAAGGCATAGTCCACTATTCAAGTTGTGATCTAGTGTAGCATAAATTTCTAAGTGGAAGTTCAACTTCACAGTCTCCACTAAACACCGATATATAAAACAATGTTTTGGAACTAAATGATGAGATGTGCCAATGAGACTTTGTGGGGGATTGTTGGAATTTTGCTAGTAGGCCTTTGGCCCAAAGCCCAACTAAAATTCTGAAATTCTCTTGGCCCATTCATGCACACATGTGAGTGGAGTGAGTGAGGCTAAAGTTTAGTCCCACCTTTTAAGTTGAGAGAGAGTTGCACCTCTTTATAAGGTGAGCTCTTCTACCACTTGTATGAGCATGAGAAGAGGAGACCTACACGCGCGCTCCTCCTCCTCGCTCGCCTCGCCACGCCTCGTCACGATGCGCCGCGGGTTGCGGGATTGAGCCAAGCCGAGGACAGAGCTATGCACGTTGTCTATATTTTTGCTGCATGGGAAAATTAGCGAGTCATTAATTAATAATTAACGGACGCGTTAATTACTGAACCGTTTCCGATTCTTTTGGATCGTGACGACTCGGACGTGGGGTTTACTCCCACGACCTACCCGGCCCGCAATATATAGTCAGGCAGACTGAAGGAAATATGCCATAGAAGCAATAATAAAGTTATTATTTATTTCCTTATATCATGATAAATGTTTATTATTCATGCTAGAATTGTATTAACCGGAAACATAATACATGTGTGAATACATAGACAAACAGAGTGTCACTAGTATGCCTCTACTTGACTAGCTCGTTAATCAAAGATGGTTATGTTTCCTAACCATATACATGAGTTGTCATTTGATTAACGGGATTACATCATTAGGAGAATGATGTGATTGACATGACCCATTCCATTAGCTTAGCACCCGATCGTTTAGTATGTTGCTATTGCTTTCTTCATGACTTATACATGTTCCTATGACTATGAGATTATGCAACTCCCGTTTGCCGGAGGAACACTTTGTGTGCTACCAAACGTCACAACGTAACTGGGTGATTATAAAGGAGCTCTACAGGTGTCTCCAAAGGTAAATGTTGGGTTGGCGTATTTCGAGATTAGGATTTGTCACTCCGATTGTCGGAGAGGTATCTCTGGGCCCTCTCGGTAATGCACATCACATAAGCCTTGCAAGCATTGCAACTAATGAGTTAGTTGCGAGATGATGTATTACGGAACGAGTAAAGAGACTTGCTGGTAACGAGATTGAACTAGGTATTGAGATACCGACGATCGAATCTCGGGCAAGTAACATACCGATGACAAAGGGAACAAAGTATGTTGTTATGCGGTCTGACCGATAAATATCTTCGTAGAATATGTGGGAGCCAATATGAGCATCCAGGTTCCGCTATTGGTTATTGACCGGAGACGTGTTTCGGTCATGTATACATTGTTCTCGAACCCATAGGGTCCGCACGCTTAAGGTTTCGATGACAGTTATATTATGAGTTTATGAGGTTTGATGTACCGAAGAGTTCGGAGTCCCGGATGAGATCGGGGACATAACGAGGAGTCTCGAAATGGTCGAGACATAAAGATCGATATATTGGACGACTATATTCGGACATCGAAAAGGTTCCGAGTGATTCAGGTATTTTCGGAGGTACCGGGGAGTTACGGGAATACGAGGAAGAAGCAATGGGCCTTAATGGGCCTTAGTGGAAAGGACCGGGAGGTGGCGCGCGCCCCTCCCAAGCCCAGTCCGAATTGGACAAGGGGTTTGGGGCGCGGCCCCTCTCTCCCTTCCTTCCCCTCTTCCCCCCTTTCCCCCCTTCTCCTAGTTGGACTAGGAAAGGTGGAAACCTACTCCAACTAGGAGTAGGAATCCTACTCCTCCTTGGCACGCCCACAAGGGCCAGCCGGCCTCCCCCTTGCTCCTTTATATACGGGGGCAGGGGGCACCCCATAGACACAAGTTGATCCACGTGATCATATTCTTAGCCGTGTGCGGTGCCCCCTTCCACCATAATCCTCGATAATATTGTAGCGGTGCTTAGGCGAAGCCCTGCGACGGTAGTACATCAAGATCGTCACCACGCCGTCGTGCTGACGGAACTCTTCCCTGACACTTTGCTGGATCGGAGTCCGGGGATCGTCATCGAGCTGAACATGTGCTAAAACTCGGAGGTGCCGTAGTTTCGGTGCTTGATCGGTCGGGCCGTGAAGACGTACGACTACATCAACCGCGTTGTGCTAACGCTTCCGCTGTCGGTCTACAAGGGTACGTAGATCACACTCTCCCCTCTCGTTGCTATGCATCACCATGATCTTGCGTGTGCGTAGGAAATTTTTTGAAATTACTACGTTCCCCAACAGTGGCATCCGAGCCTAGGTTTTATGTGTTGATGTTATTTGCACGAGTAGAACACAAGTGAGTTGTGGGCGATATAAGTCATACTGCTTACCAGCATGTCATACTTTGGTTCGGCGGTATTGTTGGACGAAGCGGCCCGGACCGACATTACGCGTACGCTTACGCCAGACCGGTTCTCCCGACGTGCTTTGCACAAAGGTGGCTAGCGGGTGACAGTTTCTCCAACTTTAGTTGAACCGAGTGTGGCTATGCCCGGTCCTTGCGAAGGTTAAAACAACACCAACTTGACAAACTATCGTTGTGGTTTTGATGCGTAGGTAAGATTGGTTCTTGTTTAAGCCCGTAGCAGCCACGTAAAACTTGCAACAACAAAGTAGAGGACGTCTAACTTGTTTTTGCAGGGCATGTTGTGATGTGATATGGTCAAGACATGATGCTAAATTTTATTGTATGAGATGATCATGTTTTGTAACCAAGTTATCGGCAACTGGCAGGAGCCATATGGTTGTCGCTTTATTGTATGCAATGCAATTGCGCTGTAATGCTTTACTTTATCACTAAGCGGTAGCGATAGTCGTGGAAGCATAAGATTGGCGAGACGACAACGATGCTACGATGGTGATCAAGGTGTCGCGCCGGTGACGATGGTGATCATGACGGTGTTTCGAAGATGGAGATCACAAGCACAGGATGATGATGGCCATATCATATCACTTATATTGATTGCATGTGATGTTTATCTTTTATGCATCTTATCTTGCTTTGTTTGACGGTAGCATTTTAAGATGATCTCTCACTAATTATCAAGAAGTGTTCTCCCTGAGTATGCACCGTTGCGAAAGTTCTTCGTGCTGAGACACCACGTGATGATCGGGTGTGATAGGCTCTATGTTCAAATACAACGGGTGCAAAATAGTTGCAGACGCGGAATACTCAGGTTATACTTGACGAGCCAAGCATATACAGATATAGCCTCGGAACACGGAGACCGAAAGGTCGAGCGTGAATCATATAGTAGATATGATCAACATAGTGATGTTCACCAATGAAACTACTCCATCTCACGTGATGATCGGACATGGTTTAGTTGATTTGGATCACGTGATCACTTAGAGGATTAGAGGGATGTCTATCTAAGTGGGAGTTCTTAAGTAATATGATTAATTGAACTTTAATTTATCATGAACTTAGTCCTGGTAGTATTAGCATATCTATGTTGTAGATCAATAGCTCACGCTGTTGCTTTCATATGTTTATTTTGATATGTTCCTAGAGAAAATTGTGTTGAAAGATGTTAGTAGCAATGATGCGGATTGGATCCGTGATCTGGGGTTTATCCTCATTGCTGCACAGAAGAATTATGTCCTTGATGCACCGCTAGGTGACAGACCTATTGCAGGAGCAGATGTAGACGTTATGAACGTTTGGCTAGCTCAATATGATGACTACTTGATAGTTTAGTGCACCGTGCTTAACGGCTTAGAATCGGGACTTTAAAGACGTTTTGAACGTCATGGACCATATGAGATGTTTCAGGAGTTGAAGTTAATATTTCAAGCAAATACCCGAGTTGAGAGATATGAAGTCTCCAACAAGTTCTATAGCTAAAAGTTGGAGGAGAAGCGCTCAACTAGTGAGCATGTGCTCAGATTGTCTGGGTACTACAATTGCTTGAATCAAGTGGGAGTTAATCTTCCAGATAAAATAGTGATTGACAGAATTCTCTAGTCACCATCACCAAGTTAGTAGAACTTCGTGATGAACTATGATATGCAAGGGATAACGGAAACGATTCCCAAGCTCTTCATAATGCTGAAATTGACGAAGGTAGAAATCGAGAAAAACATCAAGTGTTGATGGTTGACAAGATCACTAGTTTCAAGAAAAGGGCAAAGGGAAGAAAGGGGAACTTCAAGAAGAACGGCAAGCAAGTTGCTGCTCAAGTGAAAAACCCAAGTCTGGACCTAAGCCTGAAACTGAGTGCTTCTACTGCAAAGGGACTGGTCACTGGAAGCGGAACTATCCCAAGTGATTGGCGGATAAGAAGGATGGCAAAGTGAACATAAGTATATTTGATATACATGTTATTGATGTGTACTTTACTAGTGTTTATAGAAACCCCTCAGTATTTGATACTAGTTCAGTTGCTAAGATTAGTAACTCGAAACGGGAGTTGCAGAATAAACAGAGACTAGTTAAGGGTGAAGTGACGATGTGTGTTGGAAGTGGTTCCAAGATTGATATGATCATCAGCGCACACTCCCTATACTTTTGGGATTAGTGTTGAACCTAAATAAGTATTATTTGGTGTTTGCGTTGAGCATGAATATGATTTGATCATGTTTATTGCAATACGGTTATTCATTTAAGTAAGAGAATAAATTGTTGTTCTGTTTACATGAATAAAACCTTATATGGTTACACACCCAATGAAAATGGTTCGTTGGATCTCGATCATAGTGATACACATATTCATAATATTGAAACCAAAAGATGCAAAGTTAATAATGATGGTGCAATTTATTTGTGGCACTGCCATTTAGGTCATATTGGTGTAAAGCGCATGAAGAAAATCCATACTGATGGGCTTTTGGAATCACTTGATTATGAATCAGTTGATGCTTGCGAACCATGCCTCATGGGCAAGATGACTAAGACTCCGTCCTCCAGTACAATGGAGCGAGCAACAGATTTGTTGGAAATCATACATACTGATGTATGTGGTCCGATGAATATTGAGGCTCGTGGCAGGTATCATTATTTTCTGATCTTCACAGATGATTTAAGCAGATATGAGTATATCTACTTGATGAAACACAAGTCTGAAACATTTGAAAAGTTCAAAGAATTTCATAGTGAAGTGGAGAATCATCGTAACAAAAATGAAAGTTTCGACGATATGATCGCAGAAGTAAAATATTTGAGTTACAAGTTTGGCCTTCAGTTAAAAACAATGTGAAATAGTTTCACTACTCACGCCACCTGGAACACCACAGCATAATGGTGTGTCCGAACGTCATAACCGTACTTTATTAGATATGGTGCGATCTATGACGTCTCTTACCGATCTACCAATATCGTTTTGGGGTTATGCATTAAAGACAACTGCATTCACGTTTAAAAGGGCACCATCTAAGTCACCATCTAAGTCCCTTGAGACAACACAATCTGAACTGTGGTTTGACAAGAAACCTAAGCTGTCGTTTATTAAAGTTTGCGGTTGCAATGCTTATGTGAAAAAGTTTCAACCTGATAAGCTCAAACCCAAATCGGAGAAGTGCATCTTCATAGGATACCCAAAAGAAAAATGTTGGGTACACCTTCTATCACAGATCCGAAGGCAAGATGTTCGTTGCAGAGAATGGATCCTTTCTAGAGAAGGAGTTTCTCTCGAAAGAAGTGAGTGGGAGGAAAGTAGAACTTGATAAGGTAATTGTACCTTCTCCCTTATTGGAAAGTAGTTCATCACAGAAATCTGTTCCTGTGACTACTACACCAATTAGTGAGGAAGCTAATGATAATGATCATGTAACTTCAGATCAAGTTACTACCGAATCTCGTAGGTTAACCAGAGTGAGATCCACACTAGAGTGGTACGGTAATCCTGTTCTAGAAGTCATGTTACTAGACCATGACGAACTTGCGAACTATGAGGAAGCGATGATGAGCCCAGATTCCGCGAAATGGTTTGAGGCCATGAAATCTGAGATATGATCCATGTATGAGAACAAAGTATGGACTTTGATGGATTTGCCCGATGATCGGCAAGCCATAGAAAATAAATGGATCTTCAAGAGGAAGACGGACGCTGATAGTAGTGTTACTATCTACAAAGCTAGACTTGTCGAAAAATGTTTTTGACAAAGTTCAAGGTGTTGACTACGATGAAATTTTCTCACTCGTAGTGATGCTTAAGTCTGTCCAAATCATGTTAGCAATTGCCGCAATTTTATGAAATCTGGCAAATGGATAAACAAAACTACATTCCTTAATGGATTTAAAGAAGAGTTGTATATGATACAACCAGAAGGTTTTGTCAATCCTAAAGGTGCTAACAAAATATGCAAGCTCCAGCGATCCATCTATGGACTGGTGCAAGCATCTCGGAGTTGGAATATACGCTTTGATAAGTTGATCAAAGCATATAGTTTTATACAGACTTGCGGTGAAGCCTGTATTTACAAGAAAGTGAGTGGGAGCACTACAGCATTTCTGATAAGTATATGTGTATGACATATTGTTGATCGGAAATAATGTAGAATTATTCTGCAAAGCATAAAGGAGTGTTTAAAAGGATTTTTTCAAAGAAAACCTCGGTGAAGCTGCTTACATATTGAGCATCAAGATCTATAGAGATAGATCAAGACGCTTGATAAGTTTTTTTTCAATAAGTACATACCTTGACAGGATTTTGAAGTAGTTCAAAATGGAACAGTCAAATAAAGAATTCTTGCCTGTGTTACAAGGTGTGAAATTGAGTAAGACTCAAAGTGCGACCACGGCAGAAAATAGAATGAGAATGAAAGTCATTCCCTATGCCTCAGCCATAGGTTCTATAAAGTATGCCATGCTGTGTACCAGATCTATTGTATACCCTACACTGTGTTAAGCAAGGGAGTACAATAGTGATCTAAGAGTAGATCACTGGACAGCGGTCAAAAATATCCTTAGTGGAATATTTCTCAATTATGGAGGTGACAAAAAGGTTCATCGTAAAAAGTTACGTCGATGCAAGTTTTGACACAGATCTGGATGACTCTAGGTCTCGATCTAGATACATATTGAAAGTGGGAGCAATTAGCTAGAGTAGCTCCGTGCAGAGCATTGTAGACATAGAATTCGCAAAATACCTACGGATCTGTATGTGACAGACCCATTGACTAAAATTATCTCACAAGCAAAACATGATCACACCTTAGTACTCTTTGGGTGTTAATCACATAAACGATATGAACTAGATTACTGACTCTAGTAAACCCTTTGGGTATAGGTCACATGACAATGTGAACTATGGGTGTTAATCACATGGTGATGTGAACTATTAGTGTTGAATCACATGGCGATGTGAACTAGATTATTGAATCTAGTGCAAGTGGGAGACTGAAGGAAATATGCCCTAGAAGCAATAATAAAGTTATTATTTATTTCCTTATATCATGATAAATGTTTATTATTCATGCTAGAATTGTATTAACCGGAAACATAATACATGTGTGAATACATAGACAAACAGAGTGTCACTAGTATGCCTCTACTTGACTAGCTCGTTGATCAAAGATGGTTATGTTTCCTAACCATAGACATGAGTTGTCATTTGATTAACGGGATTACATCATTAGGAGAATGATGTGATTGACATGACCCATTCCATTAGCTTAGCACCCGATCGTTTAGTATGTTGCTATTGCTTTCTTCATGACTTATACATGTTCCTATGACTATGAGATTATGCAACTCCCGTTTGCCGGAGGAACACTTTGTGTGCTACCAAACGTCACAACGTAACTGGGTGATTATAAAGGAGCTCTACAGGTGTCTCCAAAGGCAAATGTTGGGTTGGCGTATTTCGAGATTAGGATTTGTAACTCCGATTGTCGGAGAGGTATCTCTGGGCCCTCTCAGTAATGCACATCACATAAGCCTTGCAAGCATTGCAACTAATGAGTTAGTTGCGAGATGATGTATTACGGAACGAGTAAAGAGACTTGCCGGTAACGAGATTGAACTAGGTATTGAGATACCGACGATCGAATCTCGGGCAAGTAACATACCGATGACAAAGGGAACAAAGTATGTTGTTATGCGGTCTGGCCGATAAAGATCTTCATAGAATATGTGGGAGCCAATATGAGCATCCATGTTCCGCTATTGGTTATTGACCGGAGACGTGTCTCGGTCATGTCTACATTGTTCTCGAACCCGTAGGGTCCGCACGCTTAAGGTTTCGATGATAGTTATATTATGAGTTTATGAGTTTTGATGTACCGAAGGAGTTCGGAGTCCCGGATGAGATCGGGGACATGACGAGGAGTCTCGAAATGGTCGATACGTAAAGATTGATATATTGGACGACTATATTCGAACATCGGAAAGGTTCCGAGTGATTCGGGTATTTTCGGAGGTACCGGTGAGTTACGGGAATACGAGGAAGAAGCAATGGGCCTTAATGGGCCTTAGTGGAAAGGACCAGGAGGTGGCGCGCGCCTCTCCCAAGCCCAGTCCGAATTGGACAAGGGGTTTGGGGCACGGCCCCTCTCTCCCTTCCTTCCCCACTTCCCCCCTTTCCCCCCTTCTCCTAGTTGGACTAGGAAAGGTGGAAACCTACTCCAACTAGGAGTAGGAATCCTACTCCTCCTTGGCGCGCCCACAAGGGCCAGCCAGCCTCCCCCTTGCTCCTTTATATACGGGGGCAGGGGGCACCCCATAGACACAAGTTGATCCACGTGATCATATTCTTAGCCGTGTGCGGTGCCCCCTTCCACCATAATCCTCGATAATATTGTAGCGGTGCTTAGGCGAAGCCCTTGGACGGTAGTACATCAAGATCGTGACGACTCGGACGTGGGGGATTGTTTTGGAACTAAATGATGAGATGTGCCAATGAGACTTTGTGGGGGATTGTTGGAATTTTGCTAGTAGGCCTTTGGCCCAAAGCCCAACTAAAATTTTGAAATTCTCTTGGCCCATTCATGCACACATGTGAGTGGAGTGAGTGAGGCTAAAGTTTAGTCCCACCTTGGAAGTTGAGAGAGAGTTGCACCTATTTATAAGGTGAGCTCTTCTACCACTTGTATGAGCATCAGAAGAGGAGACCTACACGCGCGCTCCTCCTCCTCGCCCGCCTCGCCATGCCTCGTCACGACGCGCCGCGGGTTGCGGGATTGAGCCGAGCTGAGGACAGAGCTATGCACGTTGTCTATATTTTTGCTGCATGGGAAAATTAATGAGTCATTAATTAATAATTAACGGACGCGTTAATTACTGAACCGTTTCCGATTCTTTTGGATCGTGACGACTCGGACGTGGGGTTTACTCCCACGACCTACCCGGCCCGCAATATATAGTCAGGCAGACGTCTACCCTAGCTACTGCTTCGTATGGTTTCTCATCACCGTTCCAGATCATTGCGCCGCCAAGCTAGTCTTCTCCATCCCTCCTTCCATCGTGCACCGCGAGGAGGGACAGCAGGCCTCCGAAACCCCGCCTCTCGTGATCCTGTACGGGAGAGGGGCGATCAGGTTTTTGGGGAGCGCACTCGCGCGACTGCTGGCAGCGACGACTTCGTGAACAACGACTTCTTCCCCGACCTCGGCAACCTCATCCTCGACGACATGGGCGACAACATCAACGCCGGCGGTGCTGCACCGGCTGCACCGTATGTGATTCTATCCTTCCTGTTCGAGATCGTGGTAGAATTCATGTTTCTAGTATGTGCCCTAGATGTGATATGTTCATCTGCTATGCTAGTTCACATGATTAGTTTAATCTCTGCTGTTGTGGTCATGATTTATATTCTGTTTATTCGGATTAAATCTCGTAGTAATTTGCTCATATTTCCAACAATCCAAAAACCTGATTATAGGCAATTTACTCCGAGTGGTTTTGCTGCGCATCTAAAACCGCCCGCCTTTAAGGGGGAGCAATATAAGAGGTGGCGCACGAGAGCAGTCTACTGGTTTCAGACCATGGGCTGCTATGATGCCACCAAGGGCAAGCCTGAGGGCGATCTTAATCCAACACAGCTGGAAGCTTTTGAGAAGATCGATACCCTCTTTAAAGGCGCTCTTCTGAGTGTCTTGATGACTCCATTGTGGATTCGTATATGTCGTTTGACAACGGCAAGGACATGTGGGCTGCGCTCGAGGCCAAGTTTGGTGCCTCGGACGCCGGCAACGAGTTTTACGTCATGGAGCAATTCTATGACTACAAGATGACTGATGAGCGCCCTGTTGTACAGCAGGCTTATGAGATACAGTCGCTCGCAAAAGAACTTGAGTACTTCAAGTGTGTGTTGCCGGACAAATTTGTTGCCGGAGGCATCATTGCCAAGCTTCCACCTTCGTGGAACGATTTTGCTACTTCCCTAAAACACAAGAGACAGGAGTTTTCCGTTGCGGATCTCATTGGTACTCTTGATGTTGAAGAGAAGGCGAGAGCAAAGGACACACGTGCTCGAGTTGCTGAGGGAGGTTCTAGTGCCCACATGGTACAGAAGAAGAACTCCCAGCCCAACAAGTATAAAAACAATAAGAACAAAATTCAGGGCAAAGGCAAGTTTGATACAAAGAACAAGCCATCACATTCTACCAACTTCAAGAAGAATTCTCATAAGAAGGGGAAGGGACTTTGCCATGTCTGCGGTGATCCTAATCACTGGGCTCCAAAGTGTCCTAACCGCTTTGAGGAGCGTGAACATGAGAAGAGCGGCAAGTCCGCTAATGTTGTCATCGGTGATACTGATATGAAGGAATCAGGGTACGGTATTTTTCCTACCATCCTTTCAGTATTTCAATCCCCTGATTGGTTAATTGACACCGGTGCCAATGTACATGTTTGTGCTGACGCCTCCATGTTTTCTTCTTACCAGGCAACAGGGACTTCACCCGTGCTGATGGGGAACGGGTCACATGCCATCGTTCGAGGTGTTGGTACGGTCGATCTGAAGTTTACTTCGGGGAAGACTGTGCGTCTGAAGAACGTTCATCATGTGCCGTCCATCAATAAAAATCTCGTTAGCGGTTCCCGTCTATGTCGAGATGGTTTTAAGTTGGTTTTCGAATCCAATAAAGTTGTAATTTCTAAGTGTGGACAATTTGTTGGAAAAGGCTATGAGTGCGGAGGCTTGTTCCGCCTATCTTTGTCAGATATTTGCACTAAAGTTATTAATAATGTTTGCCACAATAATGAGTCTTATATTTGGCATTCACGACTCTGTCATATTAACTTTGGTTGCATGACGCGGTTAGCCAATATGAATTTAATTCCGAAAATCTCTACTGTCAAAGGCTCCAAGTGCCAAGTATGTGTGCAAGCTAAGCAACCTTGCAAGTCGCATAAGACTGCAGAGGCAAGAGACTTGGCGCCACTAGAGCTTATACATTCTGATCTTTGTGAGATGAATGGCGTGTTGACAAAAGGTGAAAAGAGATACTTCATGACGTTGATTATGACTCCACTAGATATTGTTATGTGTATCTTCTGAAATCAAAAGATGAGGCTTTGACTTTCTTTAAAAACTATAAAGCTGAGGCAGAGAACCAACTTGATCGAAAATTAAACGGCTTAGGTCCGATCGTGGTGGAGAGTATTTTTCCAATGAATTTGATCTGTTTTGTGCGGAACATGATATAATCCATGACAGGACGCCTCCCTACTCACCCCAGTCAAATGGGGTAGCCGAAAGAAAGAACCGAACTCTAACTGATATGGTTAACACCATGTTAGACACTTTGGGTCTATCCAAGGAATGGTGGGGGGAGGCGCTAATGACTGCGTGTCATGTCCTAAACGAGTTCCCACAAAGCATAAGACCATGACTCCATTTGAGGAATGGGGAAGGAAAAGGTTGAAACTCTCTTACCTACGTACTTGGGGTTGTTTGGCGAAAGTCAATATACCAATTCCCAAGAAGCGCAAGCTTGGACCAAAAACCATGGATTGTGTTCTTCTAGGCTATGCTTTTCATAGCATCGGCTATATATTTTTGATAATAAAATCTGAGGTATCCGACATGCATGTTGGTACGATTATGGAATCAAATGATGCAACTTTCTTTGAGGACATATTTCCTATGAAGGATATGTGGAGTTCATCAAATCAGGAGATACCTACTCCATCTAGTGAGGAATTCACTGTAATTCCTGAACCCACCATTGCGATGGAACATGTTGAGAATCCTGTTGAGGGTAACAATGGAACTCCTGTGAGGAGTAAGATACAAAGGACTGCAAAGTCTTTTGGTGATGATTTCATTGTGTACCTCGTGGATGACACACCCAGGACTATTTCAGAAGCCTATGCATCTCCTGATGCTGACTACTGGAAGGAAGCTGTACGTAGCGAGATGGATTCCATCTTAGCTAACGGTACCTGGGAGATCACTGACCGTCCATATGGGTGCAAACCTGTAGGATGTAAGTGGGTGTTTAAGAAGAAGCTTAGACCTGATGGTACGATTGAAAAGTACAAGGCACGGCTTGTGGCCAAGGGTTATACCCAGAAAGAAGGTGAAGACATCTTTGATACTTACTCACCCGTGGCTAGACTGACCACAATTCGGGTGCTACTATCACTGGCTGCCTCACATGGTCTTCTCGTCCATCAAATGGACGTTAAGACGGCTTTCCTTAATGGAGAGTTGAAGGAGGAAATTTACATGGATCAGCCAGATGGTTTTGTAGTACCTGGTCAGGAAGGAAAGGTGTGCAAGTTATTAAAGACTTTATATGGCCTTAAACAAGCTCCTAAGGAGTGGCATGAGAAGTTCGAAAGAACATTAACTGCTGCCGGCTTTGTAGTAAACGATGGTGACAAGTGCGTGTACTATCGCTATGGTGGGGGCGAAGGAGTTATTCTTTGTCTATATGTCGATGACATATTGATCTTTGGAACCAAACTTGATTTAATCAAGGAGGTTAAGGATTTCTTATCTCGCTGTTTTGAGATGAAGGATCTAGGAGTAGCTGATGTTATCTTAAACATCAAGCTGTTGAGAGATGAGAATGGTGGGATCACACTGCTTCAGTCTCATTATGTGGAAAAGGTCTTGAGTCGTTTTGGGTATAGCGACTGCACGCCTTCTCCAACTCCATATGATGCTAGTGTGTTGCTTCGAAAGAATCGACGGATTGCTAAAGATCAACTGAGGTATTCTCAGATTATTGGCTGGCTTATGTATTTGGCGAGTGCCACGAGGCCTGACATCTCTTTTGCTGTGAGCAAGCTGAGTCGGTTTGTGCCGAAACCGGGAGATGATCATTGGCATGCGCTTGAGAGAGTTATGCGCTATTTGAAAGGCACCGCGAGCTATGGGATTCACTACACCGGGTATCCAAGGGTACTGGAGGGTTATAGTGACTCAAACTGAATATCTGATGCTGATGAGATTAAGGCCACAAGTGGTTATGTTTTTACACGTGGTGGTGGCGCTGTTTCCTGGAAGTCTTGCAAGCAGACCATCTTAACGAGGTCAACTATGGAAGCAGAACTCATAGCATTAGACACTGCCACTGTTGAAGCAGAGTGGCTTCGTGAACTCTTGATGGACTTACCTATGGTTGAAAAACGAATACCCCCTATCCTGATGAACTGTGATAATCAAACTGTGATCGTCAAGATAAACAGTTCTAAGGACAATATGAAGTCCTCGAGGCATGTGAAGAGGAGATTAAAATCTGTCAGAAAATTGAGGAACTCCGGAGTTATTACGTTGGATTATATCCAAACGTCGAAAAACTTGGCAGATCCGTTCACAAAGGGTCTACCATGTAATGTGATAGATAATGCATCGATGGAGATGGGTTTGGGACCCACCGCATGAGTTGTCCATAGTGGTAACCCACTCTATGTGATCGGAGATCCCGTGAAGTAGAAGTGGGAGACAAGCTGTTGGTCAGCTGGGAGGAGAGTATCCCTATATTGATTATCCCACTCCGTGAAGATGCAATACTCTCCTGATCTGCATGGCAGGTTGATACTTATCTTAATGTGTTCCAAGTGGCTTATTCGGGTAAGCAGAGATGTTGTCCTGCAGAACATCTTCTGAGGAACACACCTATATGAATTTGACTGTCAACGTCGCAGTCTGTGAGTATTGGGTGTTCTCTAATAAATTCATGAAAGGCCTTGGAGTATGACGTATACGCTCCACCCGCGGGGAAGCCTTGTGGCAGCCCAGTATCGGTCAAGAATTTGTATGAAACTAGTTTCACAGAAAACTTGTAGTTCAAGGTATAGTCCACTATTCAAGTTGCGATCTAGTGTAGCATAAATTTCTAAGTGGAAGTTCAACTTCACAGTCTCCACTAAGCACCGATATATAAAACAATGTTTTGGAACTTAATGATGAGATGTGCCAATGAGACTTTGTGGGGGATTGTTGGAATTTTGCTAGTAGGCCTTTGGATCAAAGCCCAACTAAAATTCTGAAATTCTCTTGGCCCATTCATGCACACATGTGAGTGGAGTGAGTGAGGCTAAAGTTTAGTCCCACCTTGGATGTTGAGAGAGAGTTGCACCTCTTTATATGGTGAGCTCTTCTACCACTTGTATGAGCATGAGAAGAGGAGACCTACACACGCGCTCCTCCTCCTCGCTCGCCTCGCCACGCCACGCCTCGTCATGACGCGCCGCGGGTTGCGGGTTGCGGGATTGAGCCGAGCCGAGGACAGAGCTATGCACGTTGTCTATATTTTTGCCGCATGGGAAAATTAATGAGTCATTAATTAATAATTAACGGACGCGTTAATTACTGAACCGTTTCCGATTCTTTTGGATCGTGACGACTCGGACGTGGGGTTTACTCCCACGACCTACCCGGCCCGCAATATATAGTCAGGCAGACGTCTACCCTAGCCGCCGCTTTGTATGGTTTCTCATCACCGTTCCAGATCATTGCGCCGCCAAGCTAGTCTTCTCCATCCCTCCTTCCGTCGTGCACCGCAAGAAGGGACAACAGGCCTCCGGAACCCGCCTCTCGTGATCCTGTACGGGAGAGGGGCGATCAGGTTTTTGGGGAGCACACTCGCGCGACTACTGGCAGCGACGACTTCGTGAACGACGACTTCTTCCCCGACCTCGGCAACCTCATCCTCGACGACATGGGCGACAACATCAACGCCGGCGGTGCTGCACCCGCTGCACCGTATGTGATTCTATCCTTCCTGTTCGAGATCGTGGTAGAATTCATGTTTCTAGTATGTGCCCTAGATGTGATATGTTCATCTGCTATGCTAGTTCGCATGATTAGTTTAATCTCTGCTGCTGTGGTCATGATTTATATTCTGTTTATTTGGATTAAATCTCGTAGTAATTTGCTCATATTTCCAACAGAAACAACACTCACAATAGGTGGAAGTGAAGGCCCCTCTTGGTGCAGAGTTCTTCTTTTGATCATTTTGATGGTGAGGAAGAAAATTGCTATGGTGAGACATGCTGCGACACTGGTGGTTTGATCCATGTTGGTCGCCGTCGTCAAACTAACCAGCCTAACACAAGAAATATATGAAGTCAAGTTAGTGGTCGATCTTATGTCTTATGTCATATTGTAAGTCTCCTTGGAAACCGTTGTATTCATCAAAATTATCAGAATTTTATGGCATGTAACATTTCATGCATGCTAGAGCCCCCCGAGCCATCACACAACAAATAGTTACCTTGACATTTAGATTTGAAGTATGAAGGTTAGGATTAATGTAGTTAACTCGTACAATCATCATCAGAATAAAAGGAGTCTAACTAAATCCTAAATCAATTCCTAATATCATTCATTTAAAAATACCAGAATCAATTCCTAATATCACTCACCAGAATAAACTTTTGAATTTACAAAGTCTATGTATCCTCTGTCAACATCGTAGATGAATTTGAATATATTTTGACGTTCGTTGGAATAGATGATTCTAAAATATATATTAACACTGATTGTAATAAATGTAAATATGCATCTGACCCAGTTAAACAATTGAATCGTTTACAAATATATACTGGCATTGATTGGAATAAGTTCACTCAATTTACAGAGTTTACATAAACATATCAACGGCAACATTGTTATTTCCATTCTAAGAACATACTCAGTTCAGATTAATAGTTGTTTTTTAAATTTTGGCAGAAGCATGATTCTCCAATGAGAATGGAAAGGATAGTACCTCATCCTGACAACCTTGCATGTAAGTACATGATTCACAATCTTTATCCACGCTCACAATGTGCAGAAACAAGCGGGTAAACCCAATATTGGTGCAAAATAAGCAATAATTGTCCAGCTTTGAAATACATGAATCTACCTTATGTTCTCTACATCCATTAGATTTTTTTTCCTCCAAAAGTCCTACTTTGCATTTAAAATTTTACACTCCCAGTAAAAGCGACATAGCAACCATCACCTGGACTGTCATTTTGAAATGGATACTTGCGAAGATTATGGACATATGAGTGCATTGCAAAACTGAGTGAGTCCTACATATAAATTTCTACAGCCAGGCTATACGGCCCTGCTTTTATAGAAAGCTCAAGGACGCTATGCTGGGAGCACCAGCTACAATGTTCAGAACAGAAGAGAAACTAACATGGCACCCACTGCATGGACAGACTACAGACATCATCGAAAGCACACAAGAGCCCAGCCAGCACAACGGCCAAGTTAGCTACCATCAGCCAGAGTCGAATATGTATTAATTACTCCTAGAATGTATCGAATACTAAAAAGAGTGTGAGGGGGAGGACGATCTTACAGTTGCTTTCACCTTGAAGCAGGCCAAGGCTGTTACGAAGCTAAGATGGTTGATCTAGAATTTGCGAGCAAATGAGGTCTTTATAGGCACGCGCGGGCCGAGTACTTGGAATTTTCCGCCTGCGGTTTCAGTTACTTGTACGGCTGCCTTTCCCGCCGGCTGCGGTGGTTGCATTAATTTCCATCAACGATACTGGGGTACAGTATCCAAAATGTGTTCATGTAAAAAAGAAGCTATTTTGCTTTTACCTTGTCTCTCCCCTGAGCGATGCATACAAGCATTTTATTATATTATTTAACAGAACCAAACAAAATAAATACATTAATCAATCCAAGACGATCTTCCTGGCAATTAATGTCGCTACACCTATAAACTTAATGGTGTGCCCTGACTGCATTCAACACACATCATATATTTCGGTGGCCTAACTAAGCCGTCCGACGGCAAGCCGAGAGCACAAACCGGTAGCTAGACTCTCAGCGCGCATCACGTGACCCACTCTAGAATCCTCCACCGCCATCTTCCGCCGCCCCACCTTCAGGATCGATCAACATATACATCTCGCCAGGCCATTCTTTCGTCGACATCACCGCGACGCCAGACAACGTCACCATCCCACGGGCGCCCGTCGCCGATACTCTGCTACGCCAAGCCGCCAAGACACGTCGCCGGTCTTGCGGTAGATGTAACATCGCTCCTCCTCTTGTCTCCTCCGCCAGCTCATGCTCCAAAACAATGCCCTCAAGAGGGAGAATGACAATGAAAGCGTCGTCACGTTTGATCCGAGATACCCAGATATATGGTTTCCCCTGGAGAATTCCGAGCGTAGTGACACAATCTGCAACGACAATGCCTCGAGAAGAAAACGATGTGAGAGACGCCGCCATCGTCCGTCACCACCATAGTCGGAATGATTTTCACCGGTAGTTGCACCGCCCCGATCTCAAAGTTGACTGGATCTGTGTGCAGCCTCGCCCCGAGGACATATGCTGCCACCGGAACGCTGGCAGAGGGCCTCCCGCCGCCCCTCACAGGTCCCTCCGTGCACCGCGGGCCGACCAAGACCATACCGCGATAGATCTGGATGGGACGCCAGATCCGTGGTCGGCATGACCCTTCTATCGGGAGAAGAGCCACACCACGCCATACATAGAGCGCCGGCCACAACCACCACCCATCCAGGCTGGGCAGCCCACCCCACCGGTTGTGGATATCCGGCGACCGCCGCCCAGTCAGAGGCGCCGCCCTAATTGTTGCACGTGCAAGCACCGAAGAAGGCGCCCCTACCGCCTTGTGGGAGTTCCACTGCGAACCGCCCGCCTAGCGCCTTTGGCGTCGGGCCCGTTGCCACCGCGGCCCTCGCCTGCGGCGGCGGCGGTGGCGGCAGGAGATCACGAAAATGGGGGCTAGCGGCGCTAGGTTTTGTGCCCCTGGCGTCGTCCAGGGAAGGCGACGCGAGGGTGTCTTTGCGAAGTTGAATGTCAAAGCTATTTTGCTGACGTTCTTAGGAGTGGTTCTTTAGAGAACGCTCTATGTTACGTTCAATTTGCGTGTGCAAATCTCAAAGCGACACACATGGTAAACTCTGTTCCCACGGACCCTTCGGAGGCAATAATTCAAAATTTCGGTCCATACACAACCATCCAGAGGAAACGATTCCATGTGTACTAACGGCCCCTAGCATGGCAATTACGTACTAAAAAGTGTTGAGTACTATGTTTAGTTAGGAAATACGAGGTAGATTAAGATATGTTTTGACTTGTTTTGTATTTTAAATTGATCATGTACTTTTATATATATGCTCACGAGGCTCAAGTAATACAACGAACAATTTCATTAATCCTCTCTCTGTCTTCTAACATGGTATCAGCCTAATCGATCCTAAACCCTAGCCGCCGCCGCTTCCGCACCCGCGTGTCGCCCCCGGGGCGGTTGGCCTTCATGACCGCCGCCGGAGACCGCGCCGCCCGTATCTAGAGTTCGTCCGCCGGTCATGTTGACCAACTGCTCTATAGTCTTTTTCCCGATCCTTGATCCGAGGTTTTTCTCTCTCACTGGTCGTTTGATCGGTATTCTTTTTTAGTTCTCCGATCTATAGATCGGGTTGAGTCGCTCGCCGCCGTTCGTCATCAACAACGCCCGACTACTACATCAACATCTTCATCGACTTGAATTGGATCGGGTGTCACACGACGCCCCGGACTTCATGCCCGAGCCAGATGCGGTCGCTCACGCGGTTGTGCGTGACCCATCGTCCTCGCCGCGTTGGTCTGTGAGTCACACGTCCTGCGCGGGCGTGCTTGGCTGCCCGATTGCCCGCCCCAGCCCACCGATCCACAGCGTGGCCACGTTCCGAATGCATGCACGTTGGCTACTCATGCATGGTGCGTCCCGTGCTAGTGGAGACTCGTCTTATGCCTTCCTGCAGTACGTGTCCAAGCCTGGTTGCAGGCTGTTGCAACGTCCGGTGTCTGACGTGTGCCGTGCCGGATTACATGAAGATCGTCGTACAGTTTGTGCGCCTATCCATCGATTGAGCACGGGCTGCAACTGCGTCGTCCCTATGGACCGCAGTGTCGCTGCCCATGGTTCTTCCCGCGATAGCATCGATCCGTGAAGCGGCTGCGTCGCCTCTTCGGGCCGCAGCGTCACGGCACATGGTCCCCGCCATCGTCATGAGACCGTTCTCATAATTGCACCAACCCGCGCGCTACCGCTTCGTCGCCTCTTTGGACCGTAGTGCTGCGGCCCGCGGTCAACTGCCGTCCCGAGGCCATCCGCTTCAGGTCGTCCCCGAGGCTGTACCGACCCTCGCGCTGCCGCTGCGTCGCCCGGTCGGACCGTAGCGAGCGTGGCACGCGGTCCCTACAACCGCCATGAGGTCTTCCCCGCCGTCGCCCCGACCCGCGCGCTACCGCTGCGTCGCCCCTTTGGGTCGTAGCGTCGCGGCGCGCGGTCTACTTCGTCGTCCCCGCGCGTCGACTTCTATGTGGTATGCGTCGCGCCGCCTCCCTAGGCGCGGGAACGCCACCGTCCGCGTCGGTCTTCGTCATGCTGCCGGGTTCTTCCTCGCCTACTTCTGACCTAGCCACCGCCGCCGCCTCCTCAGGCCGCCGCCGCCGCTCTTCTTCCCGGTCCACGGCGACTACCTCGACACCGGCCACCCCGACTCGACATCGACCACGGCGTCCCTCGCACGGCTACACCATCCTACGCTCTCGGCTACATCGACATCGGCACAAAGGGCTACCGCTTTGCTTGAGCAAACTCGTCGGTTTCCACTCCAGCCATGACTTCCGCGATGCGTCGACCGTTACGACTATGGGGGGTGTCCATCGGCTTGCCTTCGGATTCTTCTCCAGTCTCACCGTCTGCGTCGCTACCGTTGTGACTGCGGGAGAATGTTGAGTATTATGTTTAGTTAGGAAATACGAGATAGACTAGGATATGTTCCGGCTTGTCTTATACTCCAAGTTGACCATGTACTCCTATATATATGCCCACGAGGCTCAAGTAATACAACGAACAATTTCACCAATCCTCTCTCTCCCTTCTAACAAAAAGCAAGTATAGCAACTCCTCTACTAATTCTAATTATTTCAATATGCGTGATTCCACATTATTAAAATTGTGGTAGCCACTAGATTTACCAGCTTGATCCATTATCATCCATCCGATGATCTGCACATAAGTATCCTCTATAATGCAACATGCATTAATGTATTTGAAGTAGACTTAAATCACAATGCATTTAATTGTAACATGCACAACTTTTTATGTTACTACTCCCTTCGATTCATATGTACTAAATCAACGACAATTACTATGGATCGGACAGAGTATAATTTTTTTTGGTTATATGGAAATTCCTCACATAGTTTAAATCATAAGGACTGAATTTCATTCTACACAATATTTATGAACTACTAGTATATATCCAATTCCGCACAAACGACCAGGGCAATGTCTAGTTATTACAAAAGTGCAGTTTACATTGTACAAAACTAACACGCATACTTAATTTCATTATAGCATAATGCATACCACATGCATCTTAAGGAAATATTTGCATTATTATCACTAATGCAATAATTGCACATAAAAGAAGGACAGCTCATCAACATGTCCACCTGCATAGGACTAG
The DNA here is from genome assembly GCF_056163025.1 of Triticum urartu. NCBI lineage: Eukaryota > Viridiplantae > Streptophyta > Magnoliopsida > Poales > Poaceae > Triticum > Triticum urartu. The sequence goes on from NC_141879.1 coordinate 556,689,194, forward strand.
TTACCTTTAAGAATGTTTAGAAGTTCCTGACCAAAAAAACAGATGTTTAGAAGTTCATTTGAAACCTTGAGTAGGTTTTTGAATTATCTCGATTGTAAAAACATTGGGTAGAAGTACTAGAATGGCTATTACGTGTCTGATAGATACATAAAGAATGAAGAAAACACTAAGACTCATTATTTATTTATGGCGTTTATCTCAAATCTACCAATTTGAATTGTATTATTAAAACAATAGGCAAACACGTCAACATGTTCGTATGCATATAGACTGAAATATATTCACCGTTGATTTTTAATTAAAACGGCCATGATTAATACTCCTTGTGACTTGGTGCATATATAGGGCATGCACGTACTTCTAGGCCATCAATTTAATAACTAACTAAATATGTATTATATGTAACAAAAATATATGTAATGAAAACTATATTCGAATAGGAACCAAGGATAACTTTTGATGACATATAACACATTTTTAATTGATCAAATAAACAACCTAGAACTATAGTACATGTCCTATGCTCCAGGACCGAGGTAGTAATGGTTAAATTTGCATGCATGATTCGGATTGACCCCCTGCTGATTCCAAGTTATAATGGTTATGATTTACTAGTAGTACTCCACGCACTAGTGTTGGTTGTTACTATTGACGTGCACCACGCACGTAATATAACTACTGTCAAATGGTACATCAAAGTTAATAAATATAACATAGTTCATGTTAATTAAAAGGTATCATTTGGTATGTACTTCACATAATTAAATAGTGAACTGCACCAGAATAAACATAAGTATAGTTCACATCCAACGATTTGAGCAACACCACTGTTCAAATCCAAAATAGAACCTAATTTGACCTTAATTAAACTAAACTAAAGTAGGGTATCTGTGTGACCCAGTCCTCCTTCCGGCCGAAGCAGGAGGCCTCTTGTCGCATGAGGCACTGCCCTGCTTCGCGTGCGGGGCCACCGCCACATCACCAGATTCCCCCGACGCAAATTGTCAAACTCCCGCCCATGGCCTCCATCTGGCGATGCTTCTCTGCATACGCGGCCCGCCCTGCCATGTTGTCGCGGGCGGAACCGGGAAAGGCATCGATGACCATTTTCTCTTCCTCAAAATTCGTATCCGCATGGAACAATGCCATGACGTCCGTGTTGGCGAGCCGCATGGTGATCTAGGCCTCTTGGGTGAGACGCTCGTGCATCGCTGCCTCATCCACCGTGTTTAGGTCCCACAATGGGGACGATAGAGGGGCGGCGGTTGGGAGCTAGTAACAGTCGAGGAGCCAGTCGGAGAAGTTGTTGGCCAGGCATCCATGCGGACGCCGACGCGGCACATCGCGGTGGGTTCGGTCGCACGCACGGCCAATTCGTTTCACGACAGCATCTTCGGATGGCTTGTAGCCCGCGAACCATGACTACAGCTGGCGCCACGGGGAGGGAACGATTGGAGGGGGAAATAGGGGTGCCACTAGGGTTCTCGGATCATATCGATAGAGCGAGGTCATACAAATGGGAAAGTGTGGGACAGGAATGGATAAGGAACTAGGGGCAGCGTTCTAGATTCTTCTTTTGGTCGGGCCTTAGAAGTGGTGTGTGAGGCATGCAGCCAGCCACTAGTAGATAAGGTGTGTTTGGTTGCATTCTTATTCTAGCATAGTTGTTCCCTCTTCATGCATGCTCATCTCACCATCTCTCTTCATGCATGCTCTCCTTACGCATGCTCCTAGTGTATTTGTGTTGAGCTAGTGTGGACTCATGCACCCTTCATACACCCTACCAAACACCCAAAAGTGGATCGAGAAGGGAACTTTTGCTCTCATGCACTCTTCATACACCCTACCAAACACACCCTAAAATACTCTTGCGTGCGCTGAGGGCTGAATGCCAGAGTTAATCAACCACATACCTATGGCGCGCGGATTTCGTAGCCCGCCGCCGTGTCTCTTTTTTGCAAACTTCAGTGGCATCTTATCAATTTAGCAATGAAGTATACTGCATCTCCCAAGATAATAATAATGATGGATGCTCTAATTTTGTGATGGGATTAATATTATGAATACAAAAGGTGTACTTTCATCGCTAAATTATAAAACCAAACCACATGGCATGTGTGGCCAACGACCCCAAGTTGAGTTGATGAGTATTTGATAGACAATGATACAACCCAAAACTGGTAACATAACTTCCCTTGAAGAAATTATAATCATTTCGAAGTGATTTCCAATAATGTGGTGGCTACATGCTCGCAAAATCACAACCAGGCGTAAGACTACGTCGGCAAATTTCCTTAAAAAAATCTACATATTTACTACATATATTCAGATGAATTAGTAATTAAGACATCATAGACATATTATACAAAAATGGGCACTCCTTAATATGAACATATGCTGTCCAAAGCCACAAAAATACCAAAGCTGGAAATTTTTGTTTTAAAGTAAAATTATTGAAATATCTTAAAGTAAATCTGTGATATCCCGGACACATGGTTTATAGATCCAGCCAAACACACCATATCACTTGAAATGTCTTTTTGAGTAGAAAACAGCATTTTAAAGTATAAATTCAGGATACTGATAGTCGAGGGACTGCTTTCGGCTATTTTTGTAAGTTTACGCATAGAGCCGCACTCTTGGAATAGTTATGAAAGACAAATCTCAAGGTGTACCGTTATAACAAGTTTTTCAATAATAAGCACAATACATACACATGGCAGTTTTGCGTTATTGTCTAGTTAGTCTTCTATATCTAAATAGCTAGCCCACTACAAAATTTCTCTTCACATGCGTGTTTAATATTCGTACGATCAAAATTGTGTGACATTAGAATTCATGCATGTACTCATAAGTTTTTTTAGTTCTTTACATTGTCTACTATGCAAACCATGACACTTAATCATGTCATGCATGTCTTATTTTCCCGTAGAATCAAGTCATGCATGCATGTTGGTTACAAATTATTATCATTTTGCATTATTATCATGTTGGTTGCAAATTATTATCATGTTATGAACCCAAAACATTAATTCTCTTACATTTGTTTTCCATTACTTCCAGTAGTTGTTCTAAGTACTTATTTATTTTTATTTATTTCTTTTAACAAGTTCCGACGGCAACACATGTGCCATCGTCTACAAACTTGGTGAAGCTGTTTGTTTGGTAAGTGGCACTTGGCAATGGCGTCACTTGGCGTAGCGGCGGCTTAAGAATTTTCTCCAAGACAATCTTGGAGTCGGCGGCGGTGGCGGGGCGAGGTGATGTGCGAGTTGAGACCAGAGGACCAGACTATCATCGTTGCGACGTTTGACGAAATAGCTCGCCGGCTGCGCTCGCAAACGGCGGATGGAGAAGTACTAAACGGAAACTTAAGCCTTCTTGACTAGTATGAATCAACCCAGCCCAACTGCAGCCCACAGTACTTAAAGTGCGCTGATCTCTGTAGCACTACTTAGAATTCTACGCTGTCGGCCATAAAATTTCTAGCCGCCACGGTTTCATTTACATGTACGGCTGTGTTTTCCGATGGTAGCATTTGCACTAATTTCCAGGTCGTCGCATCTTGTCACCAGGGATCGGTTCCACTTCGTAGAAACCAAACCAAAATTCCAAAATTCCAAAATTCCAGACAAGATCCAGGCCTGCCGCGCGCCAGCCATGATAGGGAGAGTTGAACACAAACACATTCTGTCACGTCTCAAGTATTTTAGACGACCAGCTCAAAGAAAAGTTGTTAGACGACTGTGGAATCTTTGGCTAGGATTGAATAGAGATGGACTACAGGAGGGCACAATATGTGTGTAGTTCAACGACGGTACAGGTATCTAACATTGGTTCACGCGTAACAGATGTTCAAAAAAAGAACACCTGGGATGTTGATTTAGCGAAGACTTCTCTAGCGCACAATACTACTATGTCTAGTATTATCGGGCAAATAGCTCCCATGCGCTGCCGTTGGTGTGAATTGTCTCTCATGCGACGTCGTTGATTGTAATAGCTCTCATGCGACGTCTCCCAACGCATAAATAGCTCAAGCAAGACAACCCATTTACGCGGCTAGTTGGCTGTTAGTTAGGCTGAGGTTTAGTTAGGACACTGGAGGTTATGTGCTCTGAATGGTGGGGTCCACCTAGGGCCACGTAGTCAAGAGGCAACCGTCCATGACTCGATCGGTGACTGTGTGACCGTGCTCGACTCGCCCGTGTTGGACTGGGCGAGCGGCGCCGCCGTAAGCATCTTCTCCGGCAGCGGTTTCTTCTCCGCGGTGGTGGAGCGCATTTCTCGGCAGCGGCAGAGCTATTGCGAGGTGAGCCCGAAACCCTAGTCCCACTCCCCAGAATTTTGGGGGATCTGTGGCCTCATGCTGCCCTCTGTTTCTTGGCGATTTAGAATCGGGCTCTATTGGATCCGGGGGCTGTTTCTTCTCCGCGACCCGGTGGTGGAGCGCCTTTCTCTGCAGCGGCTATTGCGAGTGAGTATTTTGCAAACACTATTCCCATTCCACTGAATTTTGGATAAATCTGTGGCCTCATGCTGCCCCTGTTTCTTGGCGTTTTAGAATTTCGATTGGATAGGAGATGGAGCGAGGGCTGGATGAGATGGAGCGAGGAGACAGTGCTTTAAATCGGTAATGCCACCCTCTTTTCTTGGCGATTTAGAATCGAACTCGATTTGGTGGTGACTATCGCTTACACTGTCGCCGCTGCCTGCCATTGACAAAACAGGGGAGGTTCAGGTTCTGCCACCACATTCGCAATTATAGTGGAATTTTTTCCTTGTAAAGCCAAGCTTAGTGATGGCAGTGTCCAAGACATTGATAGAGATACCACCGTGATGTTGGATATCGAATTTGCAGATGTTGATCCCCAGGAATTGGAGAGCATGAAGGAGAAGGCCGTGGGCAATTTGGTGAAGAGAATTGGGGAGAGTATTGTTTGGGGTCCAGAACAAGAGGTATCTCTGCAACGTTTCGATAACTATAATGGTGAATATGTGAGAATTGAAGATGGAGAATCCATGGTTGCTAAAATTGATCAGCAAGAAGGATGGGCAAGCAAACAAGTAACATTTTATGCAGAGCTAATTGATCTGCAAACTCATTCCAGAGTTGGTTATGTGCCATCAAAGATGGCTGAACAGGTGGAAGATGATGAGTGGGTTTCACAAAAGAAGATGTTGGCATTGTTAACTGAACCGACTGTAGTAGCTGAAGATACAGGGATTGATGCAGATGGAGAGGAGGGAACCCATGGTGTTAGGAAGATTGTTGTTGACTGGAATGTAGTAGAGTTGAATGAAAAAACAAATTTGGTCATTACACCAATATCTGACATTGCTATGGCCGAAATGTTTGGCATTCAAGTTGATGACAAAGATAAGGAGAAGGATGACAGTTCTTTGCCTGCTGATGGCAACACAAGCCCTAGAAATGCAAATGAGGATGAAGAACATCTGATGAGAGAGGCTGCAGATGATGTGGATGATGCAGATGATAATGAGCTGGTTTGTTTGTATAACAAAGAGAACCCAGTTATTGAGGTGGGAAAGTTGTGGCCAAGCATGAAGGAGTTTAGGATGTCTTTCAGGACCTATGCAGTCAAAAAAATAGTTTGATGTCAAGACTATGTGGACTGATCGAAAGAAATTTTATGCTCGGTGCAAAGGTTATGATGGTGGTGGCAATCCTTGCAAATGGTACTTGTCTGCCAAACTACAACCTGATGGAAGTACAGTAAGGGTAAATCAAATACCACACCAGCATACATGTATGACCACTTCATAGAGAGTTTCAAAGATGACATCACAACTTTGGGTTACAGAGAAGATTACTCCTATTTTAGCCAAGACTCCAAACACTACTGCAAAGAGGCTTAAAGTTGACTTGGAGAAGCTGTACCCCATCCAGCTGCAATATACCACAGTGTGGAAAGCAAAACAAAGGGTCATGAAATCATTGTATGGTGACTGGGCAAATACATTTAGGATGTTGTATAGTTTTAAAGCAGAGGTGGAGAAGAGGTCACCTGGGAGTGTGGTGGAGATAGATACAGAGGTAACAGAGGATGGCAAGGTTTTATTCAGCAAGTTTTTTTATGTGTTTGAAGCCTTGCATAGATGGATTCAAAGAAGGTTGTCGTCCATATTTGAGCATAGACTCATATTTTTTGACTGGAAACTGGAATGGTTAGTTGGCTGCATGCAATGCTCTAGATGGACACAACTGGATGTTCCCAATTGTAATAGGAATGTTTCAATCAGAGACACAGGCATCATGGATATGGTTTATGATGCAACTGAAAAGATGCATAGGGCCAATTTCTTCTTTGGCCATCCACACAGATGTATGTAAAGGGTTGGAAAATGCAGTAAAAAATGTTTTCCCCCATGCTGAGCAGAGGGAGTGCTTTGGACATATGTGGATGAATCTGATAAAAAATTCAGAGGAGATGAATTTGGACGCATGTGGCCAGCAGCAAGATCCTACACCAGACAGACACATTCCTATCACCTTGGTAAGATATTGGCATCATGTAGTGATAATGAATTTGCTTCATGGTTGAACACCCACCATTCTCTGTTGTGGTATAGATCAGGTTTTAATACTGCCATAAAATGTGATCATATCAATAACAACTTGGCAGAAAGTTTTAACAACAAAGTGAAGGATTTGAAAGACTTGCCTATGCATGACATGGTGGACCAAATAAGGATCATGATCATGCGTTTGTGGGAGTTAAGAGAAAAATTGCTAATATTTCGGAAGGGGACAAGTTTCCAGCAGTGGTACAACAGGTGGTCAACAGGAGTAGAAATCTTTCACATCTATCTGTTGAGAAATCTTCCTTGTGGGGTGCTGAAGTTAGTGTTGGGGAACGTAGTAATTTCAAAAAAATTCCTACGCACACGCAAGATCATGGTGATGCATAGCAACGAGAGGGGAGAGTGTTGTCTACGTACCCACGCAGACCGACTGCGGAAGCGATCACACAACGTAGAGGAAGTAGTCGTACGTCTTCTTCCCGATCCGACCGATCCAAGCACCGTTACTCCGGCACCTCCGAGTTCTTAGCACATGTACAGCTCGATGACGATCCCCGGGCTCCGATCCAGCAAAGCTTCGGGGAGGAGTTCCGTCAGCACGACGATGTGGTGACGATCTTGATGTTCTACCGTCGCAGGGCTTCACCTAAGCACCGCTATGATATGACCGAGGTGGAATATGGTGGAAGGGGGCACCGCACACGGCTAAGGAACGATCACGAGGATCAACCTGTGTGTCTATGGGGTGCCCCTTGCCTCAGTATATAAAGGATGGAGGAGGAGGAGGCCGGCCAAGGCCATTGGTGCGGCCAGGATGGGGGTCCTACTAGGACTCCAAGTCCTAGTAGGAGTCCATCAAGAGGGGAGGAAGGGAGAAGGAAGTGGAGGAGTAGGAAAGGTGGCCGGCCCCCTTTTCCCTAGTCCAATTCGGACTAGAGGGGAGGGGGGCGCAGCAGCCTTTTTCCTCTTCCCACTAAAGCCCATCAAGGCCCATTACTTCTCCCAGCGAATTCCCGTAACTCTCCGGTACTTCGAAAAATACCCGAATCACTCGGAACCTTTCCGAAGTCCGAATATAGTCGTCCAATATATCGATCTTTACGTCTCGACCATTTCGAGACTCCTCGTCATGTCCCCGATCTCATCCGGGACTCCGAACTCCTTCGGTACATCAAAACTCATAAACTCATAATATAACTGTCATCGAAACCTTAAGCGTGCGGACCCTACGGTTCGAGAACAATGTAGACATGACCGAGACACGTCTCCGGTCAATAACCAATAGCGGGACCTGGATGCCCATATTGGCTCCTACATATTCTACGAAGATCTTTATCGGTCAGACCGCATAACAACATACGTTGTTCCCTTTGTCATCGGTATGTTACTTGCCCGAGATTCGATCGTCGGTATCCAATACCTAGTTCAATCTCGTTACCGGCAAGTCTCTTTACTCGTTCCGTAATACATCATCTCACAACTAACATCTTAGTTGCAATGCTTGCAAGGCTTATGTGATGTGCATTACCGAGAGGGCCCAGAGATACCTCTCCGACAATCGGAGTGACAAATCCTAATCTCGAAATACGCCAACCCAACATCTACCTTTGGAGACACCTGTAATGCTCCTTTATAATCACCCAGTTACGTTGTGATGTTTGGTAGCACCCAAAGTGTTCCTCCGGCAAACGGGAGTTGCATAATCTCATAGTCATAGGAACATGTATAAGTCATGAAGAAAGCAATAGCAACATATTAAACGATCGTGTGCTAAGCTAATGGAATGGGTCATGTCAATCAGATCATTCAACTAATGATGTGACCTCGTTAATCAAATAACAACTCTTTGTCTATGGTTAGGAAACATAACCATCTTTGATTAACGAGCTAGTCAAGTAGAGGCATACTAGTGACACTCTGTTTGTCTATGTATTCACACATGTATTATGTTTCCGGTTAATACAATTCTAGCATGAATAATAAACATTTATCATGAAATAAGGAAATAAATAATAACTTTATTATTGCCTCTAGGGCATATTTCCTTCAGTCTCCCACTTGCACTAGAGTCAATAATCTAGATCACATCACCATGTGATTAACATCGATAGTTCACATCATCATGTGATTAACACCCATAGTTCACATCGCCATGTGACCAACACCCAAAGGGTTTACTAGATTCAGTAATCTAGTTCACATCGCTATGTGATTAACACCCAAGGAGTACTAAGGTGTGATTATGTTTTGCTTGTGAGATAATCTTAGTCAACGGGTCTGCCACATTCAGATCCGCATGTATTTTGCAAATTTCTATGTCAACAATGCTCTGCATGGAGCTACTCTAGCTAATTGCTCCCACTTTCAATATGTATCTAGACTGAGACTTAGAGTCATCTAGATTAGTGTCAAACTTGCATCGGCGTAACCCTTTACGACGAACCTTTTTTCACTTCCATAATTGAGAAACATATCCTTATTCCACTAAGGACAATTTTGACCGTTGTCCAGTGATCTACTCCTAGATCACTATTGTACTCCCTTGCCAAACTCAGTGGTAGGGCATACAATAAATCTGGTATACAGCATGGCATACTTTATAGAACCTATGACTGAGGCATAGGGAATGACTTTCATTCTCTTTCTATTTTCTGCCGTGGTCGGGCTTTGAGTCTTACTCAACTTCACACCTTGTAACACAGGCAAGAACTTTTTCTTTGACTGTTCCATTTTGAACTACTTCAAAATCTTGTCAAGGTATGTACTCATTGAAAAAACTTATCAAGCGTCTTGATCTATCTCTATAGATCTTGAAGCTCAATATGTAAGCAGCTTCACCGAAGTATTTCTTTGAAAAACTCCTTTCAAACACTCCTTTTATGCTTTACAAAATAATTCTACATTATTTCCGTTCAACAATATGTCATTCACATATACTTATCAGAAATGTTGTAGTGCTCCCACTCACTTTCTTGTAAATACAGGCTTCACCGCAAGTCTGTATAAAACTATATGCTTTGATCAACTTATCAAAGCGTATATTCCAACTCCGAGATTCTTGCACCAGTCCATAGATGGATCGCTGGAGTTTGCATATTTAGTTAACACCTTTAGGATCGACAAAACCTTCTAGTTGCATCGTATACAACTCTTCTTTAGTAAATCCATTAAGGAATGCAGTTTTGTTTATCCATTTGCCAGATTTCATAAAATGCGGCAATTGCTAACATGATTCGGACAGACTTAAGCATAGATACGAGTGAGAAAATCTCATCGTAGTCAACACCTTGAACTTGTCGAAAACCTTTTGCGACAATTCTAGCTTTGTAGATAGTAACATTACTATCAGCGTCCGTCTTTCTCTTGAAGATCCATTTATTCTCAATTGCTCGCCGATCATCGGGTAAGTCAACCAAAGTCCATACTTTGTTCTCATACATGGATCATATCTCAGATTTCATGGCTTCAAGCCACTTTGCGGAATCTGGGCTCACCATCGCTTCTTCATAGTTCGTAGGTTCATCATGATCTAGTAGCATGACTTCCAGAACAGGATTACCGTACCACTCTGGCGCGGATCTTACTCTGGTTGATCTACGAGGTTCAGTAGTATCTTGGTCTGAAGTTTCATGATCATCATCATTAGCTTCCTCACTAACTGGTGTAGGTGTCACAGAAACAGTTTTCTGTGATGTACTACTTTCCAATAAGGGAGCAGGTACATTTACCTCGTCAAGTTCTACTTTCCTCCCACTCACTTCTTTCGAGAGAAACTCCTTCTCTGGAAAGATTCCGAATTTAGCAACAAAAGTCTTGCCTTCGGATCTGTGATAGAAGGTGTACCCAACAGTCTTCTTTGGGTATCCTATGAAGACACATTTCTCCGATTTGGGTTTGAACTTATCAGGATGAAACTTTTTCACATAAGCATCGTTGCCCCAAACTTTAAGAAACGACAACTTTGGTTTCTTGCCAAACCATAGTTCAGATTGTGTCGTCTCAACGGACTTAGATGGTGCCCCTTTTTAATGTGAATGCAGCTGTCTCTAATGCATGATCCCAAAAACGATATTGGTAAATCGGTAAGAAACGTCATAGATTGCACTATATCCAATAAAGTACGGTTATGACGTTCGGACACACCATTATGCTGTGGTGTTCCAGGTGGCGTGAGTAGTGAAACTATTTCACATTGTTTTAACTGAAGACCAAACTCGTAACTCAAATATTTTACCTCTGCGATCATATCGTAGAAACTTTTATTTTCTTGTCACGATGATTTTCCACTTCACTCTGAAATTCTTTGAACTGTTCAAATGTTTCAGACTTATGTTTCATCAAGTAGATATCCCCATATCTGCTCAAATCATCTTGTGAAGGTCAGAAAATAATGATACCTGCTGTAAGCCTTAATATTCATCGGACCACATACATTAGTATGTATGATTTCCAACAAATCTGTTGCTTGCTTCATTGTTCCGGAGAACGGCGTTTTAGTCATCTTGCCCATAAGGCATGGTTCGCAAGCATCAAGTGATTCATAATCAAGTGATTCCAAAATCCCATCAGCATGGAGTTTCTTCATGCGCTTTACACCAATATGACCTAAACGGTAGTGCCACATATAAATTGCACTATCATTATTAACTTTGCATCTTTTGGTTTCAATATTATGATTATGTGTATTACTACGATCGAGATCCAACGAACTATTTTCATTGGGTGTGTAACCATATAAGGTTTTATTCATGTAAACAGAACAACAATTTATTCTCTTACTTAAATGAATAACCGTATTACAATAAACATGATCAAATCATATTCATGCTCAACGCAAACACCAAATAACACTTATTCAGGTTCAACACTAATCCCGAAAGTATAGGGAGTGTGCGATGATGATCATATCAATCTTGGAACCACTTCCAACACACATCGTCACTTCACCCTTAACTACTCTCTGTTTATTCTGCAACTCCCGTTTCGAGTTACTAATCTTAGCAACTGAACTAGTATCAAATACTGAGGGTTTGCTATAAACACTAGTAAAGTACACATCAATAACATGTATATCAAATATACTTATGTTCACTTTGCCATCCTTCTTATCCGCCAATCACTTGGGGTAGATCCGCTTCCAGTGACCAGTCGCTTTGCAGTAGAAGCACTTAGTCTCAGGCTTAGGACCAGACTTGGGCTTCTTCACTTGAGCAGCAACTTGCTTGTTGTTCTTCTTGAAGTTCCCCTTCTTCCCTCTGCCTTTTTCTTGAAACTAGTGATCTTGTCAACCATCAACACTTGATGTTTTTCTTGATTTCTACCTTCATTGATTTCAGCATCACGAAGAGCTTGGGAGTTGTTTCCGTTATCCCTTGCATATTATAGTTCATCACGAAGTTCTACTAACTTGGTGATGGTGACTAGAGAATTCTGTCAATCACTATCTTATCTTGAAGATTAACTCCCACTTGATTCAAGCGATTGTAGTACCCAGACAATCTGAGCACATGCTCACTAGTTGAGCGATTCTCCTCCATCTTTTAGCTATAGAACTTGTTGGAGATTTCATATCTCTCAACTCGGGTATTTGCTTGAAATATTAACTTCAACTCCTGGAACATCTCATATGGTCCATGACGTTCAAAACGTCTTTGAAGTCCCGATTCTAAGCCGTTAAGCATGGTGCACTTAAACTATCAAGTAGTCATCATATTGAGCTAACCAAACGTTCATGACGTCTGTATCTGCTCCTGCAATAGGTCCGTCACCTAGCGGTGCATCAAGGACATAATTCTTCTGTGCAGCAATGAGGATAAACCTCAGATCACGGATCCAATCCGCATCATTCCTACTAACATTTTTCAACACAATTTTCTCTAGGAACATATCAAAATAAACATATGAAAGCAACAACGCGAGCTATTGGTCTACAACATAGATATGCTAATACTATCAGGACTAAGTTCATGATAAATTAAAGTTCAATTAATCATATTACTTAAGAACTCCCACTTAGATAGACATCCCTCTAATCTTCTAAGTGATTACGTGATCCATATCAACTAAACCATAACCGATCATCACGTGAGATGGAGTAGTTTTCAATGGTGAACATCGCTTATGTTGATCATATCTACTATATGATTCATGCTCGACCTTTCGGTCTCCGTGTTCCGAGGCCATATCTGCATATGCTAGGCTCGTCAAGTTTAACCTGAGTATTCTGCTTGTGCAAAACTGGCTTGCACCCGTTGTAGATGGACGTAGAGCTTATCACACCCGATCATCACGTGGTGTCTGGGCACGACGAACTTTGGCAACGGTGCATACTCAGGGAGAACACTTCTTGATAATTTAGTGAGAGATCATCTTATAATGCTACCATCAATCAAAGCAAGATAAGATGCATAAAAAAGATAAACATCACATGCAATCAATTTAAGTGATATGATATGGCCATCATCATCTTGTGCTTGTGATCTCCATCTCTGAAGCACCGTCATGATCACCATCATCACCGGCGCGACACCTTGATCTCCATCGTAGCATCGTTGTCGTCTCGCCAATCTTATGCTTCCACGACTATCACTAACGTTTAGTAATAAAGTAAAGCATTACATCGCGATTGCATTGCATACAATAAAGCGACAACCATATGGCTCCTGCCAGTTGCCGATAACTCGGTTACAAAACATGATCATCTCATACAATAAAATTCAGCATCATGCCTTGACCATATCACATCACAACATGCCCTGCAAAAACAAGTTAGACGTCCTCTACTTTGTTGTTGCAAGTTTTACGTGGCTGCTACGGGCTTAAGTAAGAACCAATCTCACCTACGCATCAAAACCACAACGATAGTTTGTCAAATAGACTCCGTTTTAACCTTCGCAAGGACCGGGCGTAGCCACACTCGGTTCAACTAAAGTTGGAGAGACAGTCGCCCGCAAGCCATCTATGTGCAAAGCGCGTCGAGGGAACCGGTCTCGCGTAAGCGTACGCGTAAGGTTGGTCCGGGTCGTCTCGTCCAACAATACCGCCGAACCAAAGTATGACATGCTGGTAGGCAGTATGACTTGTATCGTCCACAACTCACTTGTGTTCTACTCGTGCATATAACATCAAACCATAAAACCTAGGCTCGGATGCCACTGTTGGGGAACGTAGTAATTTCAAAAAATTTCCTACGCACACGCAAGATCATGGTGATGCATAGCAACGAGAGGGGAGAGTGTTGTCTACGTACCCACGCAGACCGACTGCGGAAGCGATCACACAACGTAGAGGAAGTAGTCGTACGTCTTCTTCCCGATCCGACCGATCCAAGCACCGTTACTCCGGCACCTCCGAGTTCTTAGCACACGTACAGCTCGATGACGATCCCCGGGCTCCGATCCAGCAAAGCTTCGGGGAGGAGTTCCGTCAGCACGACGATGTGGTGACGATCTTGATGTTCTACCGTCGCAGGGCTTCCCCTAAGCACCGCTATGATATGACCGAGGTGGAATATGGTGGAAGGGGGCACCGCACACGGCTAAGGAACGATCACGAGGATCAACCTGTGTGTCTATGGGGTGCCCCTTGCCTCAGTATATAAAGGATGGAGGAGGAGGAGGCCGGCCAAGGCCATTGGTGCGGCCAGGATGGGGGTCCTACTAGGACTCCAAGTCCTAGTAGGAGTCCATCAAGAGGGGAGGAAGGGAGAAGGAAGTGGAGGAGTAGGAAAGGTGGCCGGCCCCCTTTTCCCTAGTCCAATTCGGACTAGAGGGGAGGGGGGCGCAGCAGCCTTTTTCCTCTTCCCACTAAAGCCCATCAAGGCCCATTACTTCTCCCAGCGAATTCCCGTAACTCTCCGGTACTTCGAAAAATACCCGAATCACTCGGAACCTTTCCGAAGTCCGAATATAGTCGTCCAATATATCGATCTTTACGTCTCGACCATTTCGAGACTCCTCGTCATGTCCCCGATCTCATCCGGGACTCCGAACTCCTTCGGTACATCAAAACTCATAAACTCATAATATAACTGTCATCGAAACCTTAAGCGTGCGGACCCTACGGTTCGAGAACAATGTAGACATGACCGAGACACGTCTCCGGTCAATAACCAATAGCGGGACCTGGATGCCCATATTGGCTCCTACATATTCTACGAAGATCTTTATCGGTCAGACCGCATAACAACATACGTTGTTCCCTTTGTCATCGGTATGTTACTTGCCCGAGATTCGATCGTCGGTATCCAATACCTAGTTCAATCTCGTTACCGGCAAGTCTCTTTACTCGTTCCGTAATACATCATCTCACAACTAACATCTTAGTTGCAATGCTTGCAAGGCTTATGTGATGTGCATTACCGAGAGGGCCCAGAGATACCTCTCCGACAATCGGAGTGACAAATCCTAATCTCGAAATACGCCAACCCAACATCTACCTTTGGAGACACCTGTAATGCTCCTTTATAATCACCCAGTTACGTTGTGACGTTTGGTAGCACCCAAAGTGTTCCTCCGGCAAATGGGAGTTGCATAATCTCATAGTCATAGGAACATGTATAAGTCATGAAGAAAGCAATAGCAATATACTAAACGATCGTGTGCTAAGCTAATGGAATGGGTCATGTCAATCAGATCATTCAACTAATGATGTGACCTCGTTAATCAAATAACAACTCTTTGTCTATGGTTAGGAAACATAACCATCTTTGATTAACGAGCTAGTCAAGTAGAGGCATACTAGTGACACTCTGTTTGTCTATGTATTCACACATGTATTATGTTTCCGGTTAATACAATTCTAGCATGAATAATAAACATTTATCATGAAATAAGGAAATAAATAATAACTTTATTATTGCCTGTAGGGCATATGTCCTTCAGTTAGAGATACAAAGAGTGGCAAGATGCATGTGGTAAATACTGAGTTGCATGAGTGCACTTGCCAAGAGTGACAACACACTGGAAAACCATGTGAGCATTCCATACTTTTTTTGGCATCTAAACCCAGGTTAAATATGCACCCATATTTGCATGAGTATTATTCAGTACAAAAATTCAAAGCTGCATATGCAAGTCCAATTCCTGCACTGACTGACCAATCTCAGTGGCCTGAGGTGGAAATAGAATTTACCTTGTGTCCCCCTGTCACTAGAAGAAAGGCTGGGAGGCCTAAACAGAGCAAATTCAAAGCTTGGTTTGAGAAAGGTGGTTGTAGTGAGAAGGGGGGAAAGGAAAAGAAAAGGAATGATAAGACCAAAAGGGCTAAAAAGGTAACAAAAATAGGTGCAAGTTGTGTGAGGTACTTGGGCACAGAATTGGTTCATCCAAGTGCGTCTACACTCCTCAGAGGCCAAAGTATGTTTATGTTACTATTTTTGCAAGTTTTTGATTTTGCTACTTGTTCTAGTATCTAACAAAGTCAAATGCTTTATTTTTTAGGAGGAAGCGTGCAGAAAAAGCCCCACCTCTTGTTGTTGAACAATGCTGGCCAGTGAAAAAAGCAAGACTCAATGGCTTTAGAAGGAAGAGCACTAAGCAGATAATGTTTGGTGACAAAGATATGGAGCAAACTGAAACTGTTACTGCTGAACATGAGCTAAGTGTTTCTGTTTTGGACGATGTGATGCATACTGAATCTATTTTGCAGGCGCTAGGGCAATCTGAAACTGTTGCAGATGAAGCAACTGTTGTGCTGCCATGCGAATCTGCTTTAACAACTGTGTTGCCATGTTTGGAGGTTGTGCTGCCAAGTGTTGAGTTGCAAACTGAAGTAGTTGAATAATGTGTGCCATCTACTCAATCTGCAGAAGTGCAAACTGAAGAAGTGGGACATGGTCAGGTGCAAAAGTTGAGGGGGCCTAGTGGAGTTGGCAAGAAAACCAAGGGGCCAAAAAGCAAGAGCATCAACATCAACAAACTATGCGTCGTGGAATCAAACGGGGAAAAAAAGAGAAGAAATCGAGTGGTAGAAAGAAGCAAAAGAAATAAAGTCGAAATATTCAAATTTGATGTGAAAACTTAAGTTTGTTGTCATTTGATATGAAAACTTATGTTCTTTTATGTGAAAACTTATGTGCTATGATGTTGATTTGACTTGAAATAAAATTCAAATTTGAACCGACATTCAAATTTGAACCTATCTCCAATATTTTTGGAGTTCATTTGTTTGTTTTGTGATGTTGCATTGTTTTATGTACTATTATGCACTTTAGTTCATAAATCCAACCCTTTTTGTGAAGCCCAACTCATAGTCACTGAAAATGATGTCCAAATAGGCTCCAAAGTAAGGGAAAACGGCCCCATTTCTAAGCAAGTTTTTTCGACCTTCTTAAAATCACCCAAAAAAGATTTTCTTAGCTTATATTATACCTATATAGGATCAATACGAAGTCTCACATTTTTTGAATAAGTATTCATATTATTTAATTTATTTTTGAAAAAACACTCTTTAATACAAAGTCAGCAATAAAACAAGTTTAAAAATTTTAAATGCAAAAATAACTTCATATCCTCCTTAGTCACTCCAAAATGAAGCTAAGGTGATGTTTTTGATTTTTTTGCATTTTCGAAACCTCAAACCTTCTTCTCACTCCTTTGAACTCTATGCAACCTCAGTCGAGATAGTCCAGTTTGTGAAGGTTTTTTCATGCAAAGATCATTAGATCAAGTTTATCATTTTATATCATAACTATGTAACATAAAAAGACTATATGCGCAGGTTTTTCATTTTTTAGATTTTTTTGAATTATTTATACACATTTGAATGTTCAGTCAAACCTTTCAAAACCCTGTTGACTGCCTCCAAAACCCATGTAACCCTAGCGCCAAACGTCCACCGTCGATCTAACCTTAACGCCAAACTGCGGCCGTCGGATAGGCCTTCTAGAAGGATTCTGCGGGGCGATCCGTGGGAGCCCTGATTCTCCAATCTGATTGGCCACCGTTTTTTCTCTCTGACGAACAGATAACGTTGAGTGGGGGAGCATCTCAGTGACCGTTGGGCCGAGCGGATCGGGCCCGGCAGAGCCTGGCGTGCGTGCGCACGGCCGTCGAGAGGGGGGAATGGGCTGCATGTGAGAGGGTCAATGACATGTGGGCCATCCCTGTCCCATGCATGCCATGCAACGTCGCAGCCTAGCTATTATGTGCTCGTGAACGCTGTGACACAGCCTAGCCATTTGCATGCGGGCTTGCATGCACGCATCGACGCAGTAAAGCACGGCAGGGGCGCAGCGTATAGGTACGTCGCATCTAAGCTATTTTAACAAATGCATGTTTGAACGGGACGGACGCGTCGGTGGTGCAGCTTCTTTTTCAGTGTCACACGCGGATGAACGGGTCTGTTTCAAAACGATGCAAGTGCACGAAATGATGCATCTCGCCTGTGTCGCCCGTGCCTCTTTGGATGCTCTGCCCGCCATTTTTGAATTAATGCCCGCAATTACTTATGCCAGTACGAACGGAGAAGAGAAAACGATCGAGAAGGCACCGTGTACACATTGACCACGGCTGCAACGCGGCTATAAAAGGGCACCATTTCCTCATCCCTCTCACACTCATCTCTCAAGCCTCCTCCCCTTCTTCTTTTCGAGCCAAATCCACCACTCGAGCCACCATGCAGTTCAACGGCCCTACCTACCGTCGCCCTCACACCGTGCCGGAGAGGGAGTACCCGGCCGGAGTCATCGTCGAGAATAGCCTGAGGGTGTGGGCCATCTCAAGGTGGAGGGGCCCTAGAGAGTTGGCTGGCTTCTTCCTCCAAGTCGGCTACCGCCACCTCCCTCCGGGCACTCCGTCCATGTTCCACCTCCACGAGCAGTACGATGGCAACGCCAACGGCTTGGTCATCGGCCTCTACATCACGTTCACCAACCCCTACGACGCTCACCACCTCCTCGGCGAGGTGTTCTGGTGTGGATGCGAGTTTATCGCGTTCACGACCTACAACATCTTCACCAACTTCCACCACATCTTCCCTCACCCCAACGGCATGCACACCCTCCCCTACCAGATGCCGGAGAACGACGAGTGAGGGGCGCCGGCTAAGGAGGAGGGGCCAAGGAGTTGTTCGAGTGCGAGTCTTTCTATCTATCTAGCTTGTGTTTGTGTTGGTTCGGGCGTGTGTGCCCGTGTCTTCTATCTATCTAGTTTTAATTATTTTCCTTTCATGTTTTATGAACTATATGTTGTAAGGGGATGCCCCTCTATATGTTCTATCTATCTATGCTACTAGGGTACCCGATGCCCCTCTATCGTGCTATCTATCAATGTTTTTTCGGGCCTAAAGTTTCTCCATTGCATTTTATTTATGTGGCCATGTGTACTAAAAAATGCACTAAAACATGATCCAATCATATAAGTTGTTGTTAGCACGTGTCTAGTTAATTATCTTCCTTTTATGTTTTATGCACTATATGTTGTAAGGGGATTCCCCTCTATGTTGTAAGGAGATGCTACTAGGGGCACACTATATGTCTTCTTTTTTTGAGAGGGGCACAACCTTTTTCGGTTGAAGCACACGAGTAAAAACTTTGAAAACACCATAGCACAAATCAAAAAAAAATAAAAATGGTGCTTGGTTGAAATAAACTAGAACCAAACAATTGCAACTTTTTTGGTTCACAAAGACTGCAAGTTAGACTGCTAACTAGAACCAACCTTTTGTTTTAGCCGAAACAACACGGGACCCTACCATCGGACACGATAGCTTATGCATAAAAATAGCTCAAATAATTATCAGATGAGTTATCTCAAAAAAGGTGACTGCATGAAACTTAAAATTTGTGAAATAAACTAAAGCCGAAAAGATATATCGATGTTAATGACCGTGTGCACTTTTTTTTTGCACTAGCTACACTTCTTTTATCAATGGGCCTGGATATGTTCTATTCGGCCCTGCCTAACTTCTATATGGGCCTAGCCTTTTCGGGCAACTGTGGACGAAACTTTTTTCCTTTTCTCCCTCTACCACTGAAACGGATGACGAACTGAAGAACTGAAAAAACGGGGCCGAAACAGAGTGGAGAAGACATGCCGAATTCGTATAGCGCAACACTTTTATTCAAATATACATATCATTACGATTACAAATGATGCCCAATCTATTCACTTACGACTAATTATCATCACATAAACAAATGCGAGAGCAATTACACAAACATAAAAAAGTCCGGCCATCAGCCCCATCAAATTGCCCTGCTTCTGCAATTCGATGAGTTTCTTCATCTGCTTGTTCAGCTTCTTCAGCTCTGCCGTCACTCCTGCATCCCCCACAGTAGCCCCAATGGAATGGGCAGATCCAGACGCGCCCGATCCAAACTTGCCCAACTTCCCCGTCTCCAACGGTAAATCGAGCTCCCCTAATGCACCCTCTAGTTGAATCCGCTCTATGTACTCATCTAGCCACTCAAAATGGGTGCATTGCTTCAATTTCTGAAATTGGAAAGATGAACCCTAAATCCCAAACCCGATGAAAAATTGGGAAAATATGAAATTGGGAGACAAAAACCAAAATTGGCATATTGAGAAGTAAAATCTCACCTTTCCCTGCTCTGGTTTGCTCTCGCATTTCACGAATTCCCGCCCAAGGTTGCCATTCTTGTCGGTCGTTGTGACTAGCCGCTTCAGGGGTGCGATACGTGGGCATGCAGGGCACCTTGTCATGGGCACTGCGCCATAGCGCGGCCATGAGCGGCGGGAGGCTAAAGCGGAACTCGACATTGGTAGGTCGCGGCCCAGAACGGCGTTGCTGCGCGTCGTTGCCGGAGAAGAAGAACAACAATGGTCGGGGAGGGGGAGGGGGGAGGATGGGCTCGGGTGCTGCATGGCTCGGGGCAAGGCTCGGTGTCCTCTTGTACCAATGCTGACCTGGATAAGTTAGTGGGTCCCACGTTGTGGGTCTCGCTCACCTGACCAATGCTGAGTTAGATAAGTTAGTGGGTCCCACACTGTGGGTCCCGCTCACCTGACTCGAGTTTTAAACATGTGTCTTTGGATTAGGCAGCAGTGTCGCATGGGAGCTATTTTTCCAACGCAGAAGTCGCATGAGAGCTATTACAACCAATGACGTCGCATGAGAGACAATTCACACCAACGACGGCGCATGGGAGCTATTTGCCCAGTATTATCGGATCTCAACTCCTAACTTAATTGACTCGCATGCAGTATGGACTCTTTGCTGCTTTGAACGGAAAACCTCCGTGAAAATGGTGACAAGCTAGATTTTTTTGAAGTGTTTATAAAAGACAAGGAAGCAACGGTTTTGGTCTAGTTCAATGATATACCTAAATGCAATTGAACTGACGTCGGCTCATAGCCGTTTCTGCACGAACGCTTTCACGTATGTGGGATCTCACGTGCGAATCTCAAAGTTTTGCTCCCAACACCCTCTCGAAAGAACGACAGGAAAGTTCGCTGGATGGTTCACTATAGACCCTCACCCCTCCTCAGAGCAAACGACCCAATTTCTGTGCTTTTATCCATTTTCTAATTCTGAACAAGGGATTCTCTACAACATGTCAAATTCTGACTTTTAGGTTTTTTGCACATGACAACTATGTGTCTATGTCAGCTATAGCATGGCAAATTGTGTGTTTTTTTATAGTTTTTTCACACTGCGAGTGTTATGACATGACAAATTATGTGCGTTTTAGACCACTTACATATGTTATGGCATTGCACTTTTCTTCCAAAAACATGACATGAACACTTTTCGCACTGTAGCACAACAATTCTCTAGTTGTGCCATGACAAATCTCTGTCTAGAGCATGGCAAATTCCTGAAGACATGTGTGACAAATTC
Source organism: Triticum urartu (assembly GCF_056163025.1). Taxonomy (NCBI): domain Eukaryota; kingdom Viridiplantae; phylum Streptophyta; class Magnoliopsida; order Poales; family Poaceae; genus Triticum; species Triticum urartu. Next base: position 556,710,539 of record NC_141879.1, read on the forward strand.
TTTGCTGCGACACGGAATTCTCCATGCTATAGCATGGCAATTCTCCTATTTGTAGCATGGCAAATCATGGACATTTGCGACAACTTTCGCCTTAGGTAGGATGAAAATTAATTCTTCTCCATGCTATAGCATGCCAATTCTCCCCCTTTGCAGCATGACAATCATTCGCTCGTTTGACGCTGCATAGGGGAACACTCTTTCGCTCTAGCCACCATCTAGGGGGGGGTAAGCTAGGTGTTGACATCCAACAAATATGGTCGTCGTCTTCTTCTTTGTTCTATTTGTCCTTTCCCTACGTACAGTGCCTAAATCCAGCTCATACATGAGATATCTTGCACACATGTAAGGTGAAATTAAAGGCCATGCTTATCCAATTAGCTATGTGTCAGAACACACACATGCATCACATTGGCAGTTTGGCACCATCCCAGGGTAAAAGTTAGTATTAGTTTTTTGTCAAAAAAGGCTTTCATCACGCTTTATAAACAAAGCAAACAACCGAATGAATACAAAGTGACAAGGAGATCATGTTACATAGTAGATCAAAGGTAAAACAATATTACACGAGCACACCACCACAAAGTGGCCGAGACTACTAACAAGAGATCAACGCTCCTCCTTAGAAACCAGACACCCTTTGTTGCACCACTCCTCCCCCCCCCCTCAAGTTGTCCTTAGGGAGCCCCTGCCATCCCACTCCGCAACATGGAGCACCAATCCTGTCTGCACAAATTGGGGACTGAGCGAGATGCCAATGGGGACACATGTAGATATAGGAGGAACGCGAGATCGCCCCATACCAGAGCCAAAGAAGCCTCGAGAAGGGATTCAAATTGCCTGCCTATGACGCCATGGGACGACCAAGATGAACCTGGGCTCCCAGATGATGCCCTCAGGAAAGTAACGATGCATCGCGTCGCCGCTGCCGAGACTGAGAAGACAGACAAGGGTTTTCACCCGGAGCACTGCTTTGGAAGCTAAGGCCCTGTTTGGTTACAGGGATTAGACTAGAAAACGTCCCTTTTAGTCCCTATGTAACCAAATAGGAGGGACTTTTTCTATAGGGACTAGAAAAAGACTCTACTAGAGGGTCTTTTTTCTTTAGTCCTTTAGACTAAAAAAAGTCTAGTCCCTTACAACCAAACATCCCCTAAGCCTCTCTACTTTGGAATCAGCAGGTTTTTCACCCGAGACTGAGAAGACGGACAAGGGTTTTCCCTCCATTCCCTTATACACTACTAGGAAAGGGCTATAGATGATATGACCACTAATGGCGCACCAGACATGTGGTGCACCATTAGTATATACTAATGGCGCATCATGTGTAGGTGCGCCATTAGTGTCCAAATACTAATGGCGCACCACATCCACGGTGCGCCATTAGTAACAAAAAAAATTTCATTTTTTTTCAAAACTAGTAATGGCGCACCAGTGGATAGTGCGCCATTACTAGTTAAACTAGTAATGGCGCACCACATCCACGGTGCGCCACTATTAAATTTTTTTCAATTTTTTTTCAAATTTATTTATTTATTTTTTCAAAACTAGTAATGGCGCACCAGTGGACAGGATTAACTAGTAATGGCGCATTGTCGACTGGTGCGCCATTACTAAGTTTTTAAAAAAAAATCAGAATTTGTTTTTTTTCAAAACTAGTAATGGCGCATCATGGGTGTGGTGCGCCATTACTAACTTGGCCCAAAACTTCCACCGAATGCACCCCCCGGACCACCTTTTCAGTTTAAAAAAATAAAAGAAATTGATGGAAATGTCAAAAAATAAAAGAAAATAAGTTTCCCAAGTGATATGTGGTCTAGTTGTTGGAAAAATTTACAAATATGAATTTCGACTTTATTTGCAAAATCTCTTTGGAATTTGTAAAATGGGCATAACTTTTGCATACGAACTCGGATTAAAAAGTTTTCTATATGAAAAATCATCTACTCGAAAAGTTACATCCAAATTTAGGGAACCCCGTTAAACATTTTCAAAACCCCCAAAAACCTAACAGAAAAAAAATTACGGGGCTTTTAAGATCCGAAGGCAAAAAAATTCAAAAAAATTCAAACTTACTAGTGGCGCACCGTATGCTAGGTGCGCCACTAGTAACAGAAAAAAAATTGGTTTCGAAAAAAATTTGAATTATTTTTCAAAATATGATACGTAATATGACCGGGAAGTTTGAAATATTTTTTTAAAATTTCATCGTACTCATGAACTAAGTCCTAGACATCAACAAGGTTTAATAGGATTGATATGATAGATATATCAACAAGTGTCTATGAAGTGAGGTGGTGCTGGGGTTGGATAGAACTACGAAGCTAAGCGTGCTCGGGCTGGAGTAGTGTGAGGATGGGTGACCTTCCGAGAAGTTTGACCACAGAGTGTGATTTGACCTGAGATTAAGCTTATTGACCCGAGATTAAGCCATAGTGACCCGAGATTAAGAAAAAAATTGAAAAAAATTAAAAAAAATTGCTACTAATGGCGCACTCCTGCGTGGTGCGTCATTAGTATACCAGATACTAATGGCGCATGGCGTGGTGCTAGTGGCGCACCTGTAGTGCGCCATTAGTAGCGAAAACAGGTGCGCCACCAGCAGCCCTTTTTCTAGTAGTGATATAAGGCCACAAACTCGTATTATAGGTAGGTAAAATTTGATGACCATTTTGGAAGCCAACTTTTCTTTTCGTTAACTGAGATCATTAATATGACTGCATGCATACAACAAAAGTAATGTCAAAGAAGTACTAGTATGGTCTCATTATAACTACATGCATGCAAGTATTAAACAAGTTGCTATATGAGAAAACATCATTAATTTTTGTCTCAATTACTGCTAGTGGCCTTGTATTAGATGCAAAATGTAATTTTTATAGTGGCCTTGTATAAAAGAATGGAGGAAGACCAAGCTTCACGAAGGCGTTAATTTCAAAGCTTCAAAATTCAAAGTTTTCAAATCAAAAAAATTCTAAAAATATATACATATACCTAGAGACATAATGTACATGGATGTAAATTTTCAAGCTGAAATATGTTAAAATGATAGCTACACAAAAAAAAGACAAATTTGAGCCTTTTTAGCATATTACTATTCATCTTCAAAGTACATGTTTTGAATTATTTTTTATGCAGCTCGCAATTCATGGTATTTCATCCTGAAATTTTACACATATACACTCTACATCCTTGTATGCGTGTGTAATTTTTTTCAAAATGTTTTGAAATTGAAAAGATTAAATTTTGAAATTTTCAAAATTAAGGCCTTCATGGTGCTTGGTCTCGAAAATACCATACTCCAATGTAACAGGTTTTCCAACAACAAGTGACACATCGCAGATGCTTGCATTAAGGACTACTCTAGCTACTAAACATAGTGAAGCTCTGATTGTTGGTAAGTGGCACTTGGCAATGGCGTCACTTGGCGTAGCGACGGCTTTAAATTTCTCCACGTTGCTACCAGAGTCTACGGATAAGAGTTAGTACTTGAATATGTGGAGTGGAGCAGCAAGACGGAAGATGTCAAAGCGGCGGCGGGACGGCTATATACTTGGGACGTTTGACAGAATCTCGAACGTAACTAGCAGCAGCTCTGTTGCTACTCCACAACACTATCGGTGATCGGTGTACGTAGGCACCCACCAACCAGCATACTTGGAATTCTATGCTTTCGGTCAAATACAAAATTCTACCGCCACGGTTTCATTTACTTGTACGGCTGTGTTTTTGCATTACATAGAAACCAAACAAAATTTTCAGAGAAGATTCAGGCTCGCCGACAGCCGGCGATGACAGGGAAGTTGAAAATAAGCACATTCTATCACATCAGTAGTAGTTTAGACGACCAGCTCAAAGAAAAGTTTAGACGATCGTGGAATTTTTAGTTTACGACTAGTATAAATAAAGATGAAGTAGTAATACGACTAGGATAAAATCCTATTTGTAGTCCATTGACGGTACGAGATAATGAAAGTAACTTTCCATGCTGCTTTGAAAGAAACACCTCATGGAATTAGTGGTGAGAGCCAAAAAGATTTGGCCGTCGTCTTCTTCAATATTCTGTTTGTTGCATTAATTTCTACCAGCCGGCCCCGGAATCCAGTTCATACACGCAACATCTTGCACGCATGCAGGGTGAAATCAGGGGTATGTAGAGTGTAACAGAAAAGGACCCGATAGCAAGCGAAAGTTTGCTGGAGGGATGACATTTGCGAATAATTTTGATGGCGATTTGCATTGGCTGAGAATGGCAGTTTTAGTTAGCAAGCATGACAACTCCGTTGCAGTTCAGTTTTTCGTCACAAAATTACTGTGCTTTCTAACTTAAATTATCATCTTTGCCATCACTAACGATGATTGAACTTGCCATCAAAACGTTCGCACTGCCCATCCCTACCAGCAAACATTCTGATTATGATTACCGAAAGAAAAAAGGCACACTTAGGCAATAGGCATGCGCAAGAACATACACATGCATCACATTAGCATTATCTTATTGTAAAAGTTACTAGTTATGGTACATATTATTATAGAAGTGCAGTTTACTCAGTACAAAATTTATTAACCTATACATTCGATCTCAGTAGAGCATAATTATATATTGCATGCATCTTAAGACAATATTGCATATATAAGAAGCATAGCCCATCAACTCAGTGGCAAGAAACCATGGAAATATTTGTAGGTTATTGGACTATCAGAATGTTAAAATATTGATTTTAATGTAGAAGTACTGAAATTGCATGCTATTAATAAGTGTATGATAACTACATAAACCAAGAAGAAAATGTGAAGATTATTTTTTTATTTTTTAAATCTTCGGTATAGCTAACCACAAAAATAAAACATGTCAAGTGATGTGTTTATCTTAAAACTATTATTATATTATTAAAACAAGAGTCGAACAAGCTATCGTATATTTGTCTATATAGACTGAAACATCTTCACTGTTAATTCTAGGGTACAACGGCTGGGCTTTAGTACTTGATAGTAATTTTTGTGTTAGTCCCGACGCATGCATGCCGAGTTCGAATTTTCCATGCCAACGACTATGGTTCTTTGTTTCTCCCTCGTGCACGTGTTAATTGCACAGAAGTACCATAATTGGGACGTCACATGCAGATTGGTATCATGATTGTTAATTTTTGCGTGTCAGTACCAATATTGGTCCAAGTTTTTGGAAAAAGGCTAAAACGCTGATTTATACGTATTGACGTTGTATCCGACAGCTCGGGCCCACCCGTCAGGTGCCACGCTGGCCAATCGGCGCGTGCCCGCGTGCTGACTAGGACGAGCCGTTCTCCAACCCAGTCCGGTCGCACCGGTTTGCCCCCACCGCACCATTCCCCTCCCCTCCTCCTCCTCCTCGACTCATTCCCTCCGTCACCGCCGCCCGCGTCCCGACTGCCGGCCGCCGCCCCGCCCCGCCGACGCCATGGTTTTGGAGGATGAAAGCAGCGACGACCAGTCTAGCCTCCCGTACATGCAGTCTTCCTCCTCCACCGACGGGCTCAACCAGGTCAGGACAGTGAGTTTAGGGTTAGGGTTTCAGATTTGGGATTACTTGATTTGGTTGATTTAGGTAGGTTTTGATTTGGCCATTGTCTTTGTGCGAGCTTCTGCAGGTCCCTTTCAGCCTTGAAGATCCAGATTACAAGGGGCTTGAGCTGGAGGTGATGTCCCCATGTGAGAAGCACGGCATGGCATCTGAGAGGCTTGTTGCCTTTGAAGGAACTGACACAGGCAGGAGGTTTTTAGCATGTGCACAGCCGGTATGGATTGTAGGCATAGTGATTTTTTTCTTAGTTTGTTAGGGCCATATTGAACTCTGCTTGCTGGAGTAATCTGATGTTGTGAACATTTTGGTTCATAGTGGTAGTACAATAGCTTATTTAGGTCAAGCATTAGTATATTTTGCTGGAGTACAATGGCATAGTAATTTTGGTTCATAGTGGTACTAGAGTAGCTTATGTAGGTCAAGCATGAGTATATTTTGTTTGCTGGAGTACAATGGCATAGTAATTTTGGTTCATAGTGGTACTAGAGTAGCTTATTTAGGTCAAGCATGAGCATATTTTGCTTGCTGGAGTACTCTGCTTGCTGTGAAATTTTTTTAACTGGCCATATGTTTAAAAATGGTTGAACACACCTTGATATGAACACTAGAGTATCTAACCTAGTCAGTCAGCTACTCAAGTGGCTGCTCCTCTTGTTAAATTTAGATATTCTTGTTGGCAATTTCAGTGATCTTGTGTAATTACTTGTTGTATGAACTGTTGGTGTTGTTGTTGTTTTTGCAGGAAGGTAGCAATTGTGGCTTTGTTGAATGGGTTGATCACCAGTGGCCCCAAACAATGCAAAATGCATTGTTGAAGCTATGGGCAATGGTTGAAGATGCCAAGAGTGATAGGGTGAATGACAATCTTGAAAGTTCTTTCACTGTCCACCATCTGACAGAAGAGAAGAACAAGTTGGAGGCCAACTATGACAAGCTAGTCCAAGATGTGCATCAGCTTATGAACTTCCAGGAGGATAGGGTGGTGGATTTCAGACATTTGCAGTCTGCCATTACATATCAGCAGGAGGTAAGAAAAGAACTGATTGATGATATGAAGGCACAGATGGCAACTGAGATGGCAAAGAAAGATGCAGAGACCTAGAAACTTAGTCAGAAGTATGAGTTGCTGGTCAACTTGACAAGAGCTCAAGCAATAGTCATTCAGAACTTGAAGTTGAACAAAATGAAAGAGAAGCAAGTGCTTACTGAAGCTAGGATGAATTTGGAGCTGAAGAATTCAGAGCTAACAAAGTGTCAGGAGAAGCTCACCCAAGAGAAGCTAGAGTTGAAGCTTCAGGTTACTGATCTTCTTAAGGGAAAGGAAAAGCATATTCAAGAGAAGTGGCAGTTAGAGTTTCAGAATGCTGAGCTCATGATGGGAAATGAAAAGCTGAAGGAGACGTTCAAGGGGATTCATGCCATTTTGGAGAAGTGAAGAAGATGAAAATGAGATCAATGGCATTGCTGACCTTTTGGCAATGATGGTTGTGTAATGACCTAGCATCTAGGAACTAAGGTTGTGTACTGTATGCTTGTACTAATTGTGAACTATGGTTGTGTATGTATGTAGTAGTTATGCTATTCATCCTTTTGTGAGAAAAGGATGAACTATGCATTTGAAGTTGAACTCCTCTATGTATTGTGAACCAATTATTATGTATGGCTATAATGAGTTGAACTCCAGAATTTAATGTGTGGTATGATTGGTAGACATGGATCAGTTTCTTATTTTGTAATGCCATGTCTGCAAAAAAATTATATGATTGCTAGATGGATATGCTGATTATATAGATGGATATGTTGATGATCATACATTATGACAATGTTGCAGCAAACCACTCATGTCATACAAAATAAAAGAGGATCAAGACTGACTCAATCTCATTGCATCAGAAGATAACTTCACTGGTCCATTACATATTAAGCAAGAGCAACTAAATCAACAGTACATTGCATTTAGAGCAACTAAAGCAACAGTACAAAAGACAACTTGTCTTAAACTAGAGCAACTAAACCAACTAACTAACTAAACAAGAGCAACTTTGCTTCAACTTGAGGACAGTACATTGCATTTAGTTGCTATAAACCAACTAACTAACTAACTTAAGATCTTGCCTGCAACTAAGCCAAGCACAAATATAGTGAAAAGAAATAGCACATTGTGAAATTTGGCCATAATCGCAGCAATCTCTGCATTCTTCTCTCTGACTTGAGCTTGTAGAGACAGAACCATGGCCTCCCTTGTGCCATCATCTTCATTGGGAGTTACCATTGGAAATTGATCTTCAGATCGAGCAACAGTTGCACCTTTAAGCCTCTAGACTTCATCACGCAGATCCCCAATGAGCTCACTCCAAAATTTGGGAAATGGATCATCATGCCATTGCACAAATCCACAGCCACCGTGCTATTAAGATGCACAAACATAAGGTCCAAATATATATCATTTCACATACTATTGCACAGAAGAAAAGGGAGAAAAATTAGGCAGAAAACCACACTCAGCAGAGCATCCACGCAACTGTAGTACCTTCTACCAGGGTTCAACCTGCTCCAGGAGATCCATCTTGGCGCCTTCCTCGGAGTTGAGCAGTGGCACATCACTGGAGGCTCGTACGCCATTGGGTTCTCGCGGTAGCGCACCAGCGAGTGCGACTCCTCCCCCTCCTTCCTGCAGCTCGACGGAATCCGGGAGCGGACCCAGCACTGGACGACCACGACATCTCTCTCTCTCCACCGCAGGTGCCCCAGTCAGCGCCTCCACGCTGAGATCTCTCTCTCTCTGCGCTCCAAATGGTGATCGCGTGGATGAACCCTAGTTTCGTTCCCCACTCACCGCTTGTGCTGTCACACATTAATAGTAGAAGAGGTATCTGTCGGGGGACTGATCCAGGAACACCTATGGGACCGGCGGGCCGAGTCCCAAAGATGTCGGGGGACTGATCCACGAACACCTATGGGACCGGCGGGCCGAGTCCCTTTCGGTTCGGCGGGGCCGGAGGTCGTGCAAAGAGCAGATCGAGGCGAAACACACGAGCAGTTACCCAGGTTCGGGCCGCACGGATGCGTAAAACCCTACTCCTGCTTTGTGGTTTGTATTGAGTTCTTGCTCGGGAGCGCGGAGTGCTATAGTACACACCAGCAGCTAACGAGACCGAGCGTCAGTGTTCTGTTTTTTCCTCCCCCCCCCCCTCTACGTTGCGCATGGGCCTCCTTTTATATGCTCAAGGGGTCACCGACAGGTGGCAACGGGGACAAAGGGTAAAAAATGGAAGGGTGATGCGGTAGGTACAGCTACCTGCTACAGTGTATCATACCTAACCCTGACGGCAGGGGACAAGGGTATTAAATGCCCGTCTGTGTCGCCTAAACAGTGCAAAAGGGACCGTCAGGAACGCCACCGCTCGCCACGATGGCAATCTTGTCAGCGCCGCTTGCCACCGCTCACCGCTGGCTGCACAGTCGCCCGCCACGCACGCCTGGAAGGGTCCCAAAGCGACACGTTGGTGGATGTGCTGGAGCACGGGCACAGAGTGGTGGCTTGCCGCGGCAAGCGCCTTGCCGCGGTCGTTGTCTTGTCGCGTCCGGGAGCTTGTCGCTCACCGGGCCTTGTCGGGACGCGTGGCGCGCCGCGGCAAGTTCCTTGAGATGCCTTGGGTGGCCTTCCCGGCAAGCTCCTCTTGCCGGGGTCTTGAGGTGCCTTGGTGGCCTTCCCGGCAAGCTCCTCTTGCCGGGGTCTTGACTTGGATACTTTGTTCTTGAATGGCTCCAAAGGAACCACGAAGGACCTTGGCGGTCACCCGGCAAGCCTTGCCGCAGGATGCTGCGACTGCCCGTGCACAAGTTCGGGATACTAGGATACCCCTACTCTAGTACACCGACAGGAACCCCCGGGCCTGGGCCATACACGGTGCCGAGCGATGTTGAGCCAGGCCCAAAACAGGGCACGGGCACGCGCGGCCTAGGTTACGCCGTATCTCTCTCCGCATCCACCGCGCCCTCCCCGAACGGCACGCGTTGAATGCGGCGTCGTGGGAGAGATCGTGGGGGGTTTCTTTATTCGGAAATGCGGAACGTCCGCCCCCTCCCTCTTTATAAGCAGAGGAAACAGGGGTAGTTCGCCCATTTGCCAGTTGCTGCTTCAATCTCGGAAATCTCCGCTGCTCCCTTGTCTTCCCAAAGTCGAAAGAGAGCAGTGCTCCGCCCCCATCGCCACCAGCACCACCAACGCCGTCGACCTCCTCCACCACTTCCGCCATGGCTCCAAAAGCCGACAAGGGGAAGGTTGTGAAGTCGACCGAGGCGCGGCGGCTTGCGGCGCTGCGGAAGGAGCGGGCAGTCTTCCCCCCCAAGCTCGCCGCGAAGGAGCTGAGGGAGAACTACTACCTCTTCTGGTCGACAGAGACGTGGGCGCACCCGCGCACGAAGGTACTTCCCGCCGCCGCTTGGAAGAAGGCTCCGAACGGATACCCTTTCTTTGCCTTATTCTTCTACTGCGGGCTCTGCCCGCCTTTCTCTGAATTCTTCTGCGATATCATGAACACCTACGGGTTCCACCTCCTTGACTTCACCCCCAATGCCGTTCTGACCATGGCAGTCTTCGCGCATCTCTGCGAAAACTTTGTCGGAGTCCATCCCAATGTAGCCCTCTTTCGCCATTTCTTTATACCCCGAGTAGAGAGAGGAGAGCCTTTATCCGGCGGAATCGCCTGGATCTCAAGGGTCGGCAAGAAGGAAACTTATCTGGAGGGAGAGTTCCGCGGCAAGTGGGAGGAATGGAGGGCAGACTGGTGCTGGATTGACGAGGAGAACCCGCAGCCATTTACCACCCGGCGCCAAACCCCAGTAGCACGCGGCAGCGATTGGAGTGACGTGGCCCCGGAAGACGACGGGCTGAAGATTGCTGTCACCCGGATCCTGCGCCTCAGGCTTGCCGGACTCACTGTAGGCGCTGTTGGCGCAGATTTTCTTCGCCGCCTCATCGCCCCCCTGCAGGAACGGGGGAGGCCCGCCTGGGACTTCAAGAATGCGGCAGATATCATGAGGCTGCGCCCGAGCCTCAACTTTAACTTCACTGTCCTGGAGCTCAACGCGATGCTCCAGGAGCTGTTCAAGTACGACCCCCAATATCACGAAGTTTTCAGGTTGCCGAGGGGCGTCGTTCCGCTATGCAACAATTCCTCGCTCGACCGCATCCGGGCAATGATGCCGCAGTGCGACTCGCACGGGATTGTCCCAACTTGGCAAGAGCCTGCGGACGACGTCGTGCAGCAATTCTTCGATGGCTTGGTAGAAGTGGCGATCCGCCCCGACGAGAAGGACAGCCTCACCCGCGACACCACCGATGAGGAGATAACACGCATCGCCACCAGGCTGGAAGAGGCGGCGGCAGCCGCAGCCGCGGGCGAATTTGGATTCACCGTGGAGGAGGCAGATGCAGCAGAGGCGGGAAGCCGTGCCGAGCGAGAGGAGCGCGTCGGCGAGAAAGAACTTGCCGGGCATGGCGCCGGGTCGAGCGAGCCCGCCAAGGATACGAGCGGCTCGCTGGAAATCAACTTGTCTTCCACCTCATCTTTAGACAGCTCGCCGCAAGCAGAGCCTCCATCTCCACCAAGAAGGCGCCTCCGCAAGGCCGGGGAGGTAGCGGAGCGGCAGACGAGTCAAGAGCCGTCGCGCCGCGCGACACGCTCCACCGCGGCAAGCACCATTGCCGCGGGAGCATCTCACGCTGCAGCGGCAACTGGAGCGGGGTCCTCCTGGACCACCGCTTCTCATGCCGCGACGACAGCTGGAGCGGGGTCGTCGCAGACCACCGCCACTGTTCCCGCCAAGCGGTCCAGGGAAGCCACTCCTCCGCCTCCTCGCGCCGGACGTGAGCCGGACTTCGACTTCTCCGCGTTCAGCTCCGACGAGGAAGAAGAAGAAGAGTAAGATCCTCTTGTTGTACTTGCAGTTCTTCGATTATTGCTGTTTTGTCTTGTATCTCACTTGCTTTACTCTGAACTTATTCCTTTTCAGGACTCTGGCCCAGAGAGCAGCGAAGAGAGCCAAGGCCCCGGTGATTATCATCGAGGATGAACCCACGGCGACAGCGGGGGGTGCACCCGAGACAACCTTGCCGGACCCGGCAACTTTTCTCCAGAGCAGCCCCCAGCGTAAGTATCTGGTTTGCTTTCCGCTGTGAGGCGCGCATGGATACTCTGTCTTTGCTGATATCTGACTGCTGGTCTGTGTAGGAGCAGAGCAGCCCCACCAGGAGCCAAGGGAGAGTCCTCCGGCAAGGGAGAGCTTTCCGGTAAGGGAGAAGTCTCCGGCAAGGGAGAGTTCTCCGGCAAGGGACAGCACCAGCGGCCCCCCGACGGCGGAGACCACGACTGGAGAACCCAGTACAGGTAATCCTCTTGCTTCGAAACTTCCCTTGGGTTCTTCTTCTTTTGATCTTCTTCTTGTTGAATATTTGCTTGACTCTTCTCCCTTTTCCGGCCGTCAGACCCATCTGCTGCGGAGTAGATGGAGACCGAGGTTGCCGCCGACGAAGCAGCAGGTGCTGACGATCCCGCCGGCGCAGAGGCCGCCAAGGCTGCCGCCGCAGCAACTGGCGAGGGGTCTGGCAATCGTACTGACGACCCTGAGGCCGCAGGAGCGCCAGGCGCTACGTCGACCGCCGACCCGTCCGCCGCTGCCGCAGCGCCAGGCTCCGAAGAGCCCCAGCCAGGCGTCTACTTGAAGGCCGGCGATGGCGTCTTCATCAACCTCCCCTGTGCGTCAAGCTCCAGGGCGCCGGTCGAGGGAGAGATCTTCGACGGGGAGGTGCTCGCCTCTGCTGGGCTGACGCTGGTTGACGCGCCGAGCAGCAGCAGCAACGAGCCCGAGGAAGAGCGGCTGTTGCGGAAGTTGTTGTCGCTCTACTGCGCGCGGCAAGCCAAGCTGGAATCCTGCGAGGCGCTTGTCGCGAAGGCGGGAGCAGACATCGATAAGCGCGCGGAGGAGCTCGGGGGTTTCCACCAAGAAGCCCTCCGGTCCCTGGCGGAGGAGCGGGAGCAGCTCGCCGAAGCGCAGAAGGTCTTCCTCCTCAAGAAGGCTGAAGTCAGAGAGCAACAGCGGCTTGCCGCTGAGAAGCTGTCTGCGTAGGAAGGCGAGCTGGCGCAGCGGAAGGTCAACCTTGACGCCCACGAGGAGGAGCTTGCCGCGCGCGAGCGAACATTCGGCGGAGCCCTCAAGCAAGCGGAGGATGCTGCCGCAGCCGCCGAAGCCGTCAAGAAGGAGCTGGAGGCGAAGGTGGCGCAGCTGGAGGCCGATCTCGCCGAGAAGGGCAAAGAGCTCAGCGCCGCCAAGGACTCCAACGCGGATCTTGAGTTGAAGCTGACTACTTTGACCAAGACGCTGGACGGCGCCAAGGAGCAGGAGGTGGCCTTGAAGGAGGAGATCAAGGCCGACAAGGTGCTGCTGGAGAGTGCTGCCGCCGCCCAGAATGCCTTCAAGGAGACTGTGGAGCACTGGACGGAGAGTCTTCTAAATGTTGCCGCAGACATTGACAGGGAGTTGGCGCAGCTGGGGATGGAGGACCTCGGGTATCCCTCCGACGAGAACCTCCAACCCAGCGCCAAGCTCATCTTGTTCTTCAAAGGCATGGCGACGGCCCTCCAGCGACTCCGGGAGAAGATCCCAAAGCAGCTGGCCGACGAGTCGCGCAAGATCTGTGCGGGAGCTCTTCAAAAAGTGTTGGTGAAGGTGGCCTTCCGCAATCCGGGCCTCAACCTCACCAACGTCCTTAGGACCCTGCCGCTGGATGTTGATCTGGAGGCGCTCAAGACCCTTGTCGCACCCATTGTGGACAAGGTGAGCGGGATCAAGAGGATCGAAGGCGATCACGTAGACTAGGCCGCCTGTTTCTTCTTTCCTTGTCGCTGTTTATCATGTTATGAAAACAATCCGTTAGAGCCGCGACAAGCTATCTTGTAATATAGCTCTATTCTGGATAATGATTGCAATGTTATTCCCTTTACTTGATTCCTCCCTTTGTATGTTTTTGCCCTACGCTTTTAGGGAACTTGCCGGTGCAGGCACCTTAGCCGCGAGCGCTGAGTGCGGAACGTCAGCAGCCTGCTGGCGGTGCCGTTACCGACAAGAAACCTTGTCGCAACTAGTCGCAGCTCACTTAAGTTGTTGAGCGGACTCGAAACAAAGTAAGGGCGCAACTAGCTACGAGTTGGTTCCTCCGCACACAGGTTTTCCATACAAAGTGCGGTCGTTCAAGGGAGATAACTTAAAAAATTTAAAAATCTGATTGCTCAAACTTTGGCAACTTAGCTTTTCTGTCGTTTGCTTCCCGGTAAGGCGAAACTTTCTTGAACGACGCCTGGTCCATACCATTATCTTCTCCTTTCCCCCCGGCAAACTTGTGGGCGAGGGAACCTTCCTTTCCTTGAGAAAAAAGAAAGAAGAGAAAATAAAGATATGGAGCCTTACGGCTCGTTATTGCTTACCGGGGAGTAGGTGCTGCACAAAGTGTCAGATAACACATGCAAAAAATAGAAAGCATGAAATTGACAAGATGTGCGGAGCACATGAGCTTTACTTATGCACAGGGTCTGCGCCCGGCTTTGTACAAAGGATTACATGCAACAGCAGCAAGACTTGTACAAAAGGTGGTTGCCGGAACAGGTTCCGGCAACCGCGCCTTACGGGTAAAACTTACGAAGATGCTCAATGTTTCAGGAGTTGCTCACTGGAATGGCATCTTCGGTCTCAAGGCGGACAGTGCCAGGCCTAGTGACTCGTTTCACCCGGTAAGGGCCTTCCCACTTCGGCGTCAACTTGTTGGAATTCTTGGCGGACTGAACACGCCGAAGAACAAGGTCGCCTTCCTCGAAACTTCTGGCATTAACTTTGCGGCTATGGTAGTGGCGCAAAGCTTACTGGTAGCGAGCAGCTCGCACAGCAGCCTGAAGACGGTCTTCCTCAAGGAGCAGCGCGTCATCTTGTCGCAGCTGCTCTTACTCAAGCTCATCATAAGCGAGCACTCGAGGTGACCCGTATACGAGTTCCGTGGGGAGAACTGCCTCTGCTCCATAGACTAGAGTGAAAGGTGTCTGTCCAGTGGCTCGATTTGGCGTCGTCCTGATCGACCAAAGAGCCACCGGCAGCTCCTCGATCCAATTTTTTCCGCACTTGTGCAGCCTGTCGAAAGTTCTGGTCTTGAGCCCTCGCAGCACTTCAGCATTTGCCCTCTCCGCTTGACCGTTGCTTCTCGGGTGAGCAACAGAAGCGAAGCAGACCTTGGCGCCAAGATCTTGGACGTACTGCATGAAGGTGCGGCTCGTGAATTGCGTACCGTTGTCGGTAATTATCCTGTTAGGGATCCCGAAGCGGCAAACAATCGACCTGAAGAACTTGACTGCTGACTGTGATGTCACCTTCCTCACTGGTTCCACTTCCGGCCACTTTGTGAACTTGTCGATTGCAACGTACAAGTACTCAAAGCCCCCGATTGCTCGGGGAAAGGGGCCGAGGATGTCGAGCCCCCAGACCGAAGATGGCCAGGATAAAGGGATTGTCTGGAGAGCTTGAGCTGGTTGGTGTATCTGCTTCGAATGGAACTGGCACGCTTCACACTTGGTTACTTGTGCAGTTGCATCCTGGAGGGCTGTCGGCCAAAAGAAACCTTGCCGGAATGCTTTGCCGACAAGTGCTCTTGCGCCAATGTGGTGTCCACATATGCCTCCATGTATCTCTGCCAACAGCTTTTGTCCGTCTTCCCGGTGAATACACTTCAATTTCACACCGTTGAGTCTTCTTCTGTACAGTGTCTTGTCGACAAACTGGTACATACTTGACTGTCGGGCTACTCTTTCCGCTTCTTCTTGCTCTTCGGGAAGTTCTCCTGTCTGAAGGAAACGGACAATCTGCTGCGCCCATGCTAGAGCTTGTGGCTCGACAACAAGGACTAAAGGCAAATCTGCTGCTGCGGGAACATCCGCTTCTACGGCGAGAACCTGCGGCTCTGCCGGAGCTTGACGTTCCCCGGCAAGCTTGCCGGAGCAAAACTTGTCGGGAGCTTCTGCTGCAGTGGCGGGTGGTGGTGGCGAACGGTGCGAGGAGCGGCATATGCTCGGACTTCTAACTATGTTAGAAGGAGCAGTATCCCGTCCAGGCGACCATGTCTCGCTCGCGCCAGCAGGTTGGCGTGCATGGTGGTCTTGAGCACTCCGAGATCCACCAGCTCGATCTTGGTCCAGCAAACGCATGGTACTGTGAGCACCGTGACGCTGCCGGTCCCGCGCCTCATGAGGTGGGCGCGGTGCATGTACGGACGCCGAGGTCTTGGAGTGCGCCCGGTCGTTGTGGGAGCCGGCTACGCCGCCGATGGGCAGCGCAGCCTTGTCCTTGGACCTGGCAGCACCGTGAGCTCCCTCGTCGACGCCCGTTCTTCCGCCGGCGTCCGCCCCATCAGCCGTTTGCTCCGGTGGTAGCGGGGCGGACGGAGCAGCCGCCTCCGAAGCCTTCTTCTTCGGCGGCATGTCGATGAAGATGATGGAGATCTAGCTCGTGTGAACGCCGGATCTGGTTCACACAACCTCGACGCCCCTACCTGGCGCGCCAAAGATGTCGGGGGACTGATCCACGAACACCTATGGGACCGGCGGGCCGAGTCCCTTTCGGTTCGGCGGAGGCGGAGGTTGTGCAAAGAGCAGATCGAGGCGAAACACACGAGCAGTTACCCAGGTTCGGGCCGCACGGATGCGTAAAACCCTACTCCTGCTTTGTGGTTTGTATTGAGTTCTTGCTCGGGAGCGCGGAGTGCTACAGTACACACCAGCAGCTAACGAGACCGAGCGTCAGTGTTTTGTTTTTTCCTTCCCCCCCCCCCTCTACGTTGCGCATGGGCCTCCTTTTATATGCTCAAGGGGTCACTGACAGGTGGCAACGGGGACAAAGAGTAAAAAATGGAAGGGTGATGCGGTAGGTACAGCTACCTGCTACAGTGTATCGTACCTAACCCTGACGGCAGGGGACAAGGGTATTAAATGCCCGTCTGTGTCGCCTAAACAGTGCAAAAGGGACCGTCAGGAACGCCACCGCTCGCCACGATGGCAATCTTGTCAGCGCCGCTTGCCACCGCTCACCGCTGGCTGCACAGCCGCCCGCCACGCACGCCTGGAAGGGTCCCAGAGCGACACGTTGGTGGATGTGCTGGAGCGCGAGCACAGAGTGGTGGCTTGCCGCGGCAAGCTCCTTGCCGCGGTCGTTATCTTGTCACGTCCGGGAGCTTGTCGCTCACCGGGCCTTGTCGGGACGCGTGGCGCGCCGCGGCAAGTTCCTTGAGATGCCTTGGGTGGCCTTCCCGGCAAGCTCCTCTTGCCGGGGTCTTGAGGTGCCTTGGTGGCCTTCCCGGCAAGCTCCTCTTGCCGGGGTCTTGACTTGGATACTTTGTTCTTGAATGGCTCCAAAGGAACCACGGAGGACCTTGGCGGTCACCCGGCAAGCCTTGCCGCGGGATGCTGCGACTGCCCGTGCACAAGTTCGGGATACTAGGGTACCCTACTCTAGTACACCGACAGTATCGGTCCCAGGTGTCAGAATCCCCAAATGTGGTACTCCATGTTATGTGATGCCCCAGTACTGGTACTGACATGCAACAACTTGCACCAGTATTGGTACTGACTTGCAACAAGTAGCCCCAAATGTGGTACTCCTTTGCAAATATTGGTACTGGACAGTGTGTGTACATATTCAGGAACTGGCAACATATACATAAAGACAGTGTGTGTACATATTCAACAGCATAGTACTCTCAACAGCAATACTCCAATAGAAACATCAAGACTCCAGTAGCAACATCAACAGCAACACCTCAAGTTTAACATTACAATAACCAGTTCAACCAACATAACACCACATAACACCAGCACATCAAGTGGCAACAACACATCAGCATCAGCATCAAGTTCAACCAACATAACACCACATCATTTCAAATTACATGGCTCCTCTTCCTCTGCTAGCATTGAAGTAGGACATCCATCCAGTGTGTGTACCATCAGTAGGAATGTTAGCAAAAGTTGGGGCATATTGCCTGGGGGCAGTGAATGGCCTTGGAGCACCTCTTCCAGCTCCAGTGCCAACTCTTCCTCTGCCAGCTCCTCTTCCAGATGGTGGTGGTGTAGTAGTTGCAACAGATCTTCCTCTGTCAGCTCCTCTGCCAGCTCCTCTTCCAGATGGTGGTGGTGTAGTAGTTGCAGCAGATCTTCCTTTGCCGGCTTCTCTGCCAGCTTGTCTTCTTCTAGATGATGGTGGTGTAGGAGCAGAAGCAGCAACTCTTGCATGTCTTGTTGTTGGTGTAGTAGAAGGGCCAGCAGCTCTTGGCTGTGAGTTACTTGGAGTAGCCTTGCAAAGAAAAGGAAAAACAATTAATAATACTAGAAAGAAATGTACAATAAAGGAAACATTAGTATATTTGAAGGTGAAAAATTATTACCACATGTTTATTCTTCCTCAAAGCTAGCTCGGGCTTCAACTGTTTAAGACAGTTAGTGTACCTATGTCCTTGGAGACCACAATTGCCACATGTTATGGTCCCCATTCTTGAAGTGTCTTTTGGCTTTGGTACTTCAAATTTGCCCTTGATCCTCTTTTCTTTCTTTCTTCCTCTCTTGATTTTGAATGCAGGTGGTTCTATGTCTGGACCAAGGGTCCTTACCCAATCATGCTCACCAGGCACAGGAAAGATCATTGGTTCATAAGCTGCAACATAAAAATCTTTCTTGAAGAATTTGCTGACATAATCCTCTAGTTTCCTTTTAGCCTTGTTTATTGCAGAGATGGCATGGTTGCAAGGTATGCCACTAAGGTCCCACTTCCTGCATCCACAAGTCTCAAGTTCCAGGTTGATAGCATGTGTTTGCTGCCCATTTGTAACTTGCCATAAGTTGACCCCTGCCTGTATTGGCTTGCAGTATCTTGCCCTCTCCTTCTCAACCTCTAGCTTCTCACTGTAATGAGGTGTTATCTCCCATCTTGCTGCCTTTCCACTCTCTCTGTTTTTGTGCCACCTCACCATCTGCTTATCTTTTATCCCATCACACATTGTCCTTATAGGTTTTCTCCTAACATCTAGAATGTACTTGTTGAACACCTCAGACAAGTTGTTCACTACCAAGTCATTCTTGCAGTTTGTGTCAAATGCATGCCTTGCCCATGTTTTTTTGGTATTGCAGTAAGCCACTCCCAAGCTTCCTCACTTTCAGCTCTAAGATCATTCATTGCAATATTAAATTTGTGTTCATTGTAGGCATAGCTAGCATTATCCATGCACTTCTTAAGATCTTCACCCCTAAACCCAAAATTTTGGAAATTTGCATATAAATGTCTAAGGCGGAATTTTTGCTTGCAATTTGGAAACATAGCATTCACTGCATTCAGTAACCCCTGACACAAACAATTTAACAAGTCTAAGCTACAAGCTAAAGAAATATGCACCAATGAATGAAATATGCATTCTAATCTACTGTAAACACTTGTGCAAAACAGAATGAAACTCTAAGCTACTGTAAACACTTGTGCAAAACGCATACCTTTTGTCTATCTGACATTATAGTATAAGGTACAAACTTGCCCACTTCTCCCCCTAGGCAAATTTTCAGTTGGTGTAGAAACCAACACCAACTAGGTGTGTCCTCCTGTCCAACTATGCCAAATGCCAGTGGATATATGTTGTTGTTGCCATCTCTACCAGTGGCAGCAAGGAGTTGAGCACCTGTAGTGAGCTTAATGAAGCATCCATCAACACCTGCATAATCAACATTTCCAAACATTAAATACATTCAAGTGAGAAACAATATGTAGTACTCTACAATATGTAAATGGTGCACAAGGTTCAGGAACTAACCAATGAATGGCCTACACCCATTGAGAAACCCCTCCCTTGCTCCATTCATGCAAAAGAACATGGCATGGAATCTTGGACCTGGGTGGGGTATTCTTGCAGTTGGTACGGGAGTAACAGTAGTGACTATTACTCTGCTCCCAGGGTTTGTGTCCATGACAGTCTGAGCATAGTCTTTAAGCCTAGGATATTGCTTCTTGTGATCTCCTGACACAGTATCAATAGCTATGTTCTTTGCTCTATATGCCATGCACTTGGGCACATCTACACCATATTTTTCCATGCATGCATCAATTATAGTCTGAATACCAGTAGTTATATCAGATCTAAAGAGATGCTCATATTTCTGTGCTAGCCACTTAGCACTAACCCTTGTGGTCTCAGTAGTACTAGGGCAAGTGTGCTCTAGTCTCATCTTCTTAATTACAAAGGTTTTCTCCCCTTCTATAACTGCTGCCACCATAAAGAACTGGCATTGTTTATCTCTACACTCAACAATTATCCTCTGATCTGAATTCCTGTGATACTTGAAATTCCTGGCCTGAGTGATATGCAAATTCAACAAAGCATATCTGAATTGATGTTGATCCCTAAAACACAACTTTAGACATAGTTGTTCATGTGGTTGCTCCATTTTCTCATTGTACCACTTCCTAGCAGGCCTTTTCTTTGCCCTACTCTTCCTTTTCTTTGGTAGGACAAATGATAGTGGCTGAAAACCATCATCCCCACTCTCCCTCAACAACCCCTTCTCTTCTTCATCTGATGATAGTCTGAAATCAGGCTCAACCTCTGGTAGCTTATTGCAATGTGACCTAGTAGTTGGTCCTCTTCTAACTGGCAGTTTCTGCTTCTTTACAGGTACAACTATATTTGCTTCTTCTTCTTCTTCAAAAGTCATATCTTCCTATACCTCAAATGGGTCCTCAACTTAAGTGTCACCCTCATAATGTAGAACTGGTTCCTCCTCTGATAGCTCATCATCTGATTCTTCCTCTTCTACTTCTAACTCTCTCTGTCTCTTCCCCTCTTCCACCTCTACATCTTCATCATCACACATATAATTAGGCACACTTCCAATTTGACCATCCTCATCAGAGGCAGAAGCATCACTGTCCTCATATACCTCATATCCTTAATATCCCTCTTCTTCTTCTTCCAAAACAGCTTTCAACTTGGCATTTGCATTCTTGCTTTCTTGTGTGCAAACACCAGGAGGATGGGGTGTGCTAGAGCTGCTACATTGACTCTCAAAAACTACTCCTTGCTGATCAACAGCTAAGACAGGAGGCTCACTCAGATCATAAACAACAGGATCTTGGTACACAACAGTGGACAAATCTGGCCTTTCACATTGCTGCAACTCAAAATCTCTATCAGGGGGTGCACAAGCCCTAACTAGCAAATTAATCTCCAATTTGTCCTGCAGCTTCCTCTTTATCATCTGTAATTCTGCATGACTGTCTACCAAATCCATCCCTTTCTCGCCTAAAGATGGATTTTCAATGTGAAACAAACAATCATATGCATTAAATCCTTGGGTTTCACTGCAACCAAATTCAGATAAGTAATATCTGAACTACAAAGCTTCATCTCCAATGGTTCTCTTGCATCAAAATGGATCCTTACTTGCCAAATGTCTTCATCCAAACTACAGAACAAATTCATTTTCATGTATTCATTATCATAACTCTAAATTTGGAGAGCAACAGTACACTACAAGAAAAAATTGAATTAACTTTCCTATAAGATAGAATATGAATCAATGTAGCTTCGACCATTTGAGCACAATAGCATATTCAAGGAAAAAGACAAGGACAGAATACTTCAATTAGTCAAACCCTAATCCCAATTTGATACTGTAATTGAACTACTTTCTACACTAGGTTACTAGGTTACTGTAATTGTCCTACAGTGCTCACAAAAGATGAACAAACCCTAATCCCCAACTGGAGATGAACTAACCCTAAAAATCCACAATTGGATAAATCAGAGGAGGCGGGGAGAAGGATACGTACATCACGCCGCCAAGTCCATGCGTCAACTCATGGTTGCTGCTAGGGTTCGCCACCCACAGCTGCGCCAACCGCAGCCGCTGCTCCATGGAGAGTAACAGCGACTCCTCCTCGTCGTCGCTCGAGTACGCGGAGCTGGAGTCGTCGCCTCCGTCGCCGTCGACACCAACCGGGCCGCTAGGCGGCCAAAATGGTAGGTCACCGCCGCCGACGATGCCCTCGCCGCCGCCTGCTGGAGTCGCCGACGCCATGGACTAGGGTTCGAGTCGAGGAGGAGGAGGAGGAGGAGGGGAGGGGAATGGTGCGGTGGGGGCGAACCGGTGCGACCGGACCGGGTTGGAGAGCGGCTCGTCCTAGTCAGCGCGCGGGCACGCGCCGATTGGCCAGCGTGGCACCTGACGGGTGGGCCCGAGCTGTCAGATACAGCGTCAATATGTATAAATCAGCATTTTAGCCTTTTTTGCAAAAACTTGGACCAATGTTGGTACTGACACGCAAAAATTAGCAATCGTGGTACCAATCTGCATGTGATGCCCCAATTGTGGTACTTCTGTGCAATTAACTCCTCGTGCACGCAAAAGACTATGCGCTCCAGCGCGAGAGTGTGGGGGGGGTCCCGCCACCTCGCACCTCCTCCTTGCCTCCCTCCTCGTTGCCACTGGACCACGCCGCCAGGCGAAGCTCGGTTAGAATAGGCGGCGGGGGCAGGGGCAGCTCTTCGTTTCACGGGCCGCTCATAGTGCAGACTACGACGCATCTCAGAGGACGTGCCACTCACTGGGGGCGGCGGCGGAGAGCATATGGCCATGCCGACGACACAGGATGGTGGGTGATTCGCGCATCTGGTGCGAAGGGGACAATGGTGGTAGGCGGATCAGGCGGGCGGTGCGCTGGTGCTGGGCGCATCGGCTTTGTGGCGGGCTCTGACGGCGGGCCTGTGGGTGCTGGCCAACAATGGGGTGGGTTGCACGGTGGTGGCGACGGCTTGATTTTGTGCTTCAATTGAGATATGGTCTCCAGCAACTACAAGTGGCTTGGTGCATGGCAATGCCCCAGCGCGAGTGAGGGGGTGTGCATGGTGGGTGCGGTGACAACCTCCCTTCTTCTGGGTCCGAGCCAGTAGCACGGAGCTGGGCGGGCGCCCAATGGTTCCTACTGCATGCACGAAGGCGGTGGTTCTGACCTAGGGCTCGCGCTCGGGTGGGCCATATGTGGGCCTGAGGTGGGTCAGGGTTGTCACTCCAGATAGGCTAGGCTTTGGTTCGGTCTGAGTGGTGCCTGCGGGAGGTTCCTTTCCTCGCGCGTGCGGTGAGCGGTGGTGGTGACGGTGGCACCGTTGCACTATCGGATGGATTAACGCCGAAGGCCACGGATGTGGCATCGTGCGAGCTCGTCTGGGCTAAGGACATAGTGCTATGGCCGATGTTTGTTCGGCGGAGGCCATCGACAGTGTCCCCCTTCCTAGTCCACCGCACTGGTTAAGGACATAGGCATGGGTGCTTCCTATGGTGGAGGCATGGACGCAAACTCGGTCGCTGATGCCGAACTATGAGTGGAAGGAGTTGCCCCGTGCTCTTCCTACCGAGTTGTGTGTGTTGTGATGTGGATGGTTGGTGGTATCTCGGGACACTGATGTTGTGGTACCATCACTAATAGAAAACAGGGCTTTGGTCACGGGGCAGTTTTCACATTAGTCCCGGTTCAGTCAAGAACCGGGACTAACGTGAGCATTTATCCCGGTTCGTGCGGCTAAGGCATTTGTCCCGGTTCACCTGGGCCCTTTAGTCCCGGTTCGGGACTAAAGGGTGCGATGCCCATTAGTCCCGGTTGGTGGCACCAACCGGGACTACCCCGTGGACCGCCTTTTCAGTTTTAGAAAAAACAAAAGAAAATGATGGAAATGTCAAAAAAAAAATTCTCATGTGATATGTGGTCTACTTGTTGGGAAAATTTACAAATATGAATTTTGACTTTATTTGCAAAATCTCTCTGGATTTGTAAAATGGGCATAACTTTTGCATACGAACTCGGATTAAAAAGTTTTTTATATGAAAAATCATCTACTCGAAAAGTTACATCCGAATTTAACAGGGGGAATCCCGTTAAACATTTTCAAAATCCTCAAAAACCTAACAGAAAAAAAGTTATGGGGCTTTTAAGATCTAGAGTGGAAAAAATCGAAAAAATTACTAGTCAAATCTGGTCAAACTGTCGTTAAACAATGGTCAAACTAATTATTCTAGAATATTAGTGTTACTAAATAATTATTTCAGTTATTTTGAATTTTGGTCAAATCTGGTCAAACTGTGGTCAAATAATGGTCAAATTAATTATTCAAGAAATATTAGTGTTACTAAATAATTATTGTTTTTCAAAACAATAGTTTCAAACTCAAACAGTGAAATGTGTCACTTCATGCTCAAGCAAAATTCATGAAGGTTAATAGGATTGACATCTTACTATTGTCAGGAAAACAACAAGTGCAGACTTGGAAACGAGAGAGAATAGAACCCGGAAGTTAAGCGTGCTCAGGCTGGGGGAGTGGGAGGATGGGTGACCGTTCAGGAAGTTAGATGATTTGGAATGATGAGGGGTGATTAGAGGATAAATTGAGCAATGATGAGGGATGGTGATTACACACTATAGGTTAAAATAATTCAGAAATTTGAAAATAAAAAAAATTCAAAAAAAATTCAAAAAAAAATCATAAAATTTCCTTTAATCCCGGTTGGTGTTACCAACTGGGACTAAAGGTGGAGCTCCACGTGGCCGCGCCCTTTAGTCCCGGTTCGTGTAAGAACCGGGACTAAAGGGGAGAGGCATTAGTACCGACCCTTTAGTCCCGGTTCGAAAACCGGGACTAAACGGGCCTTACCAACCGGGACAAAAGCTCCTTTTTCTACTAGTGCATCCTTGGATGGCGATCCACGTGGTTGGCTCTCTGGCGATCATCATGGCGCTGGTGGTGGCTATGCCTCTTTGTCGTGTGGGCGGCGAGGGGTGTAGTACCTCTGGGTGGCTCGGGCTTGCTCTCTGTCGATGGAGGTGGTGATGCCTAGATCTCGATCTGGAAGTATGGGCTAGTCATGGTTGTCCTATGTGCCTCGTGGTTGCACAAGTGAGCTATCGGGCGAAAGCTCCGTCCTTTGGCACCGACAACGGCGACGCACGCGAGTATCGCTCTCCTATCGAGGACGTTGTTGTGGTTCTCCTCTTTGTGCCAAGATTTCAAGTGAAGACCATTGTCCGTTTCAGACTCGGCAGCAGCGACACTTAGCATTGATTTCACTCCTGAGGGTGTTGTCGTGGAGTTTAGTTGTCCTACGGAGTGATGTGACATTGTCTCAAGGCCTTCCTGTGTGTGTGTTTTTTTTTCTTTTTTGCAGTGTAGTCACGTGTGTTTTATGGTGTCCGGTTACTTCGGGATCTGCTTTGTAAGAAGATTGTCTCACTACCTTGTATCATTTGGCTATTTACTTTGGTTCATGCTTTATTTATAAAAGCAGGGTGGTAGAGCCTGTTTCGAGAGATGAATTAGTGTGGAAAATGACAATACTGATAAACTTATCGCCAGGCTTAAATTTGCACTCATCCACATTGGATGAAAAGTTTCTGCCGCTGATCCTATGTAGTCAAAATGACACTATGATTTACAGAGTAGTAATTAATTGTAATACTTATGTCCGTACCAAAATAGAGATGCCCAATTCTGGGACAAAATGAGCAATCCAATCCTGCAGGGAAAACTTGCATGGGACTATATCATCACTAATGCCATCAAGTCATCAAACTCACAATTCCTTTACTTCATCGTCTCCGCTCGAACTACGAATTAGGCAAAACATATGTCCATTTTGACTGAATCGACATGCCAGACATGATGGTACTATCCAAAAATGAATTTAGGAAATTACACCATGGACAAATATTATTTAATCAATTTGCAGGATTTTCTTAGTGTTTTACACAAGTTTTCCAATGCAATGGACATAGCATGTTGTACATATGGGGTATGTGGTTGTACGTACACTCCTTCATCTATGATGAGTTAGTTTGGAGAATCATACAAGAGAAAGACACGCCTAGAAACTTATCGTTGGGCTCAGATTTGAAGAAGGCAAACTAAGGTGGGGAAGCGGAACCGAAACAAAATATGGAGGTACATCATCATTACTTGATGATGATGTGGAGGTACTAGTCGTTTGCATAAACTCGATTATTCAACATTAGTCTAATAAATAGACATGGACTTCATTAGTTGATGACTCAAAAGAAAACCTTGAGGCAAAATAGCTAGCTACTGCCTGTATAAAGAAATATAAGAGCATTTGGATCACTAATTTCTTTACGGAGGGAGTACTAAACATGAAGGTGTGCATTTGTAACTGGCAACTGGCACTTGAGAGCGGCGTCATTTGCCGTAGCTGTGGCCTTAGAATTTTCTCCCCGTCAATCTGGAAGATGTGGAGCGGAACAGCAAGATCAGAAGACGTCAAGCGGCGGCGCGGCCAGCAGTGTTAATCACGTGCACGTAACGGCTTGATCGCGGTTAAGCTGGTCAAGGGTAAGGCCGAGGTGCCGTGGGCGTACGTAGATACCAGACAGAGACTATCTACGTCGCGACGTTTGACGAAATTGCTGCCAGGCTGCGCTCGCCAACTAGCAAGTCTGTTGCTACACTATATATAGGTGAGCGTCCCCTCATGTATTACTCCAAGTACTCTTGCGAGAGCCAACATTCATCTTGGGGAAGATGACGACTCCTCGTGGCCTACTCCAGTCAGATGCCTCGGCCGATCAGGTGGCTTCCGAACGGTCAGAATCTGTTCAGGAACATGGGTATGATAAGAGAGAATAGTTGATAGTGTATGCGTTATGCATGCATGATCTGCATTATTTACAGGTTGTTGGTGATTTACTTATTTTGTTCTCACTAGGGTTGATAAGGAGCATGCCATGCTGGCACCGTTCACAGCCGGATGGCAGACCGCAATCTCACCGCCATTGATTATCGAGAGATCTGAGGTTCTATATGCGCACATATGGCATTTTGCTTCGGTTTATTTCTCTTGGAACGTCTAAACGGATGATGTTTTGTTTTATTTTTTGATTGAGGATAACGGATGACGCTTTAGATATATGCATGGGCATTGTTTTCAACCTGCAACTTTAACATTTCCTTTTTGTGTGACTACCATAAACCCTCAAAAAGAAATCCTATGGTAAAACTTTACTAGGAACACCTTTATAATCATAGGTAAATGGTTTCCTGACAAACCTTCAAGGGAAAAGTCGGCAGGGGAAATAGATGGACTATGCATGGCACTGTTGTGCTTATGGAGAAGAGAGTGGTGTTTTGTCTGGGTGCAGCTATAAAATAAGCTTGGTTATACTATTAATATTGCTAGTAAGGTACCTGTGTGTTGCAACCAAATAGATGTTTTGATGTTCAATAAGGTAGTGGACACGAACATCGAGCATAACTAACTATTGATGAATGATGACAAAGAAATAAAAGAGTGATAATATAAACTTTGTTCATACATAGATGTTCCACATGCATTGAAACAAAAAACACAAATGTTTCTACACTGATTCTCTTCCAGCACAAGCATAAGTGACAACTAATATCTCCTTTCCACCGAATAACACAATATTACGGAAGTATACCTTTATACATAATATTTTTAGTAAATGTGCCAGTAGGAATAGAGTTCGCGCCTTTTAGTTGCAACAAGTACATTAAGATTTTTTTTCTCGATGTAGCTCCAGAGAGAGCAACATTCTATTATTATCATCCACGGGCAACAAAAATAAACGGCGGGATTGCTCAAAATGAAAAGGTGGTATGCCGATATAACAATTGGAGGAAACCGATGGGGTGGGGGGATTCCGCGTGCAGTTTACCTTTAGTAGATAGTAGTTGGACTCTGGGTGTGGCACATAATCCTTGCAAGTTTATATAAATGCAAGGCAGAGGTATTTTACTACCCATTGTTTTTTATCTAACCTGAAGGGATTCTTTTTGTTAGGATAAAATTGTAATGGTGAGGGAGGGTTTCTAGTATTGTATGAATATGTCAGTATTAATTTACAGAATATAATGTTGAACTTGTTTTGCATCCCAAATCTAATTATACTGTTTTCACTTGAGTAACTGATTTTTTTCTTATTAATAAATCATTTAACTGAAAGAAGGCTGACATAACATGTACTAGGATATCCTTTGGCTCTGAACGGAGGTGGTAGCAAGCATTCTTACTAAGTTACGTATATATGCAGGGCTGTTATATTTATGATGCCAACGGGAACAAGTATCTGGATGCCCTTGCAAGATTATTGTCTACAGCTTTAGGTATATGTGCATGCTTTTGGATGTGCATTTATAATTCTGTTACGAACAACAAGTGCACCAATGAAGTTTTAGTTTGGTCTAGTCCCACGTCAAAAACTGATGATGGGGAGAAGAACATATAATGTGGGGCCGTCCTCACCCATTAGGCTAGTCTTTGAGTTTGGCCTGATGGTGGAGAGGAGAGGCAAGGGGAGGAAGTGTGCGTCTGGGGATGGGAAGAAAATATCTATTCTCTCGTGCAAAAAATAAGAGAATTTCCTAATTGATTCATTAAGTTAGTTTGGATGGATTAAAAGTTATGCAGATCCAGCACAAAGATATTTGTAACTTGCGGATGTTGACGTTGTGCCTCTCTGGCAGATTGGCATGCTAGCTAGTTAGTTAATATTGGATATGTTCTAGCGTTTGGCTTCTATGATAGGAAGAACATCCTTATACAATTGAACTCTTTGGTTCCATATTTGTTGTACTGCTATTCTTTAGCTTAACAACTTGCTTTAACCCCGGTTTCCATTTTGTAGTTGCATTTTCTCATTTTATCTATTTTCCAATCTTATATCGCATTAGCAAAAGGAAATTGTCATCCGCAAAAAAAAGGAAATTGTCGGATGGCATGCATCAAGTGCATGCACTTTATAGTATACGCACCCACGCTTTTTCAGTGTTTAACTTTGACTGCCAAATTCTACAGAATTATTTGTTCTATGTATGAACCACAGTCTTAGAAAATATTCTTTTCAAAATGAATGAAGTGTATCAAATTATGTAATACAATGAACATATTATTGAACTATTTGTAAAAGGTAGATCTTAGAAGGCTTGTGTGCCTTACATAATCCAACAGAGAGAGTAATGAATAATTGACTGCAAACTAGGCTTGTTTTATATACCACTAATGCTATTTTACAGGTGGTAGTGAGCCTCGATTAGTCAAAGCTGCAACAGAGCAATTGAACAAGTTGCCTTTCTACCACTCCTTTTATAACCATACAACAAGACCCTCTCTGGTAAATTTTTGGCATCTTATCAATCGTTTGTTCATTCCATTCTGTTCTTACAGCAACATCAATGAAATATGGAACAAGTGGTAGCTAACTTAGCTTTGTTCTACACATCAAGGAAGTTTATGAACACTGATGATTGGAGCCTTGCTGCTACTTGCAGGATCTTGCGAACGAACTTATTAGCATTTTCACTGCCAGGCAAATGGGGAAAGTCTTCTTTACCTGCAGTGGTTCGGAAGCAAATGACTCTCAGGTAATATTGTTAAAGTACCAACCAGTCCTGCAGTTTACACAAGGAATAATTATATCAGTTAAAAGACATACCAGAATGTCGAGTTACAGTCTGAAACTTCTAAGTGCAAAATTGAATTTGTGCAAAAAAAAGGAGGAATTGTTGAGAGATATGGTAGAAATGATTTAGGCTAAAATCATAATTGAAAATGGAGATGATACGTGCAAAAAATTCACCCAAAGTAACATATGTAATCATTGGCCTGTAGAACCACACATTGGTTTACACATTATATACTGATGGCATGATTCACTTCTAAAAGGCTTACCAAATGTATATATCTTATAGATATCTGTGTGCATAAGTTTAATTCGAATCACTCACAAGTTTTTTTATGTTTCATGAAATATTGTAACATTCCGATAGATAGGGAAGATTGTAATTTGTAAGGTTTACTCGATACTTGCACATAGATCAAACATCATGCTTTTGCATTAGTATAGTATCTCTATATTTCTCAAACTAGCAACGGATTGGACATTATAAAATATTAGGATAGTATCTATTTACATCCATTTACTATATTACATCTATTTACTACATTACTAATTGCTTTATTGTTTGTACTTTTTCTAGAATGTCACTATATATCTAATTTCTTTCCTACATTATGTTTATGTCCATTGCTTACATGTGTTGGATGGAAGAGACATAATAAATACAGATTTCATGAACATTATATTGTGTTCATTCCCCGTATTTGTTGCTCTCATAACGCCACTTCCATATTTTTATATTCAATTCTTTTGTAGGTCAGGCTAGTATGGTATTATAACAATGCATTGGGGAGGCCAAAGAAGAAGAAAATCATTGCACGATCACAATCGTAAGATATATCCATGGTTATTTCTATTAATTGATCTTCTATAAAGAGCAATCTTCATAGACCTCAAAGAAATGCACCCAACACAGTCATATCGATACACTTGTGATGGTATTGTAAGAAGTCGCTTTTAATATCATGCTTAATGTTTATTGCAGATATCATGGAACAACATACATATCAGCTAGTCTATCTGGGTGGGTATTGCCCTTTCGAAAAAGAACATTGAAATAAAATATATCCAAACAAGAAATTTAATATTCAAATCACTAGCTCATATTATATATTTTTTGTTGATTCCTTATCCATCTTTAGTCTTCCTACGTTGCACCAAGACTTTGATCTGCCAGGAAATTTTGTTCTACACACAGACTGCCCTCACTACTGGCGTTTCCATCTCCCTGGTACACCTTGAAACTTTGATCTATGATTAACCTAGTGCAACTTTCTTATGAATTGATTTTTTTGGGGTGACAGGTGAGACAGAAGAAGAATTCGCAACTAGACTTGCGAATAATTTAGAGAATCTGATCCTCAAAGAAGGACCAGACACGGTATAGCTCTCTCAAAGCTTATAACTGATACCACACTTTGCTAATCATATCTATTTTCCCCTTAGATCGCTGCCTTCATTGCTGAACCTGTAATTGGTGCTGGTGGTGTCATCCTTCCTCCAAAAACATATTTTGAGAAGGTGGTTATGCATGTTCTAAGACAAAGTTGTATTTTCCATGTAGAAATCCATATAGATTCATTTACTTAATGTCACCTTGAAATATCGAGCTAAGATTATCCATATGTGGAAATTTTTATAGTTGCTCAGAGAGTTGCTAAGATTAGTGTTCTACTATTCACTCGACATCAAAATTGCATTATGCATGTTCATTATGTGTTATTTGGTTGTTTGTCAACAGATTCAAGAAGTTGTTAAGAAGCATGACATTCTTTTCATAGTTGATGAGGTATGTTGATGTTTTGTATCTCAACGAGTGAGACATAGGGTGTTGAAGAAACAATACTATTCTTTTCTAGCGGAAAAGTATTAAACTTACCACTATCCATTCCAGGTCATTACCGGATTTGGAAGGTTGGGGCTATGTTTGGATCTGATTTGTATGACATCAAGCCAGATCTTGTTTCCTTGGCAAAGGTGAGTTCTCTAGTACCAAACTACCAGCACCACTGAATATGTGTGCTCTGATACAAGATGATTATTGTTAATCCATTGTGATAGGCTCTTTCTTCTGCATATGCCCCCATTGGAGCAATACTTGTTAGCCGGGAAATATCAGATGTAATTTATTCTCATAGCAATAAGCTTGGTAAGTTAAATGCCATTATATGAAGTAATCATTTTCTCTGTATATAGTTTTAAGAAATGAAGACATGTTGAGCTATTGCCTTTTATCATAGGTACATTTGCTCATGGATTTACATACTCTGGACATCCTGTTTCGTGTGCTGTGGCTTTAGAAGCATTAAAAATTTATCGGTGCACTCCCTTTTTGTTCTCAAAACATATGTAGCCACTGTAGGGACATTTGTTTCTAATGAATTTTTT
This sequence comes from Triticum urartu, assembly GCF_056163025.1. Lineage (NCBI taxonomy): Eukaryota > Viridiplantae > Streptophyta > Magnoliopsida > Poales > Poaceae > Triticum > Triticum urartu. The sequence goes on from NC_141879.1 coordinate 556,742,031, forward strand.
GCAAAAATGTTGGTGCTAGGGAAAGAGATATTCCTGGTCATGTATCACATGTTGCTCAAAGATTCCAGGAGGGGATCAAGGCCTTTGCAGCGGAAAGTCCAATTATTTGGGAGGTATTCATCTACATGTTCATATTTATCAAACATTTCCATGTTACACCTAATGCACCCATTCCTCATGCACAAATTACCTGCCTTATTTAAACATGTAACAACATGGCTTATTTAGTGTACTCTTGTATGCAGACCCGTGGTGTAGGATTGCTGATAGCAACAGAGTTCACTAACAACAAATCACCATATGATTTATTCCCTTTTGAGTGGGGTAAGTACTAGTAGCTACGTGCTCATATTTAGCCATTTATCGTCTTTTCTCCAATGTCATGTGGAGTTTTAGCACGATGATAACTAAGAATGTGTGTCCTTAGGTTAGAAAATATGTTATGTGTATTTCACACAAGCTTTAGCTTATAAGTACATGCCAACTATTTAAATTGAAGCTTTATGTTAGTAGATTGAGATGCCAAGTTACTACTACCTCATTTGTGTTTACAAGGCTCGCATGCATTTTGAAGCCAACATTGATCATCAATTTGAGTAATAAACAATAACTATATGTCATATAAAATATATATTGAATTCGCATTTGAAAAATGTTTCCACTTGAAGGAATTTTTATGCCCAACAACTTATATATTATTTGTTTAATTGTTGGTAGATAAAATTTCAAAATGTGTGTTGGCTTTGTAAACCTAAAAGGAGGGAGTAAAGCCTAACCATGTTCTTGGACAAAATGCAAGCCAATTTTCTAGGGGAGTAAATTTTGAACCCCAAGTAACTCCTCAAGTTTCCTTTAATTTTCCATGGAAAGGAGGTAAATCCTAAAGATGGTGACCTATGTTAGCGCGACCAACGGAGAATTATGTTTGAGTGATTTTAATTCACTTGGGTGCTGCACAAAATACTAGTGCACTTTTGTTTGTTCATGTCAGATAAGTCTCCTTTTGTTTTTAAGTTTGAGGGGTTATGATTAAAGGATTTTATAAATTTGTGAATCCATATGATTTATTTGTTCCTTCCATGTTCTCTACATCAGACATATGTCAATAGCATATTGATGGTGGTCTACAGAATGGAACGACGTATTATATTGTTGTTTATATTTCCAACATGAGATTCGGCCCCAATATTTGTAGGGCAAGTAAAATCCTTTTTTTCATCTGAACATGCATCATTAACTCGGCCTATTACTGTACATCTGCACATAGTAAGTTCTAATGATTCTATTGGCCATTTTCAGGCATAGGTGAAACCTTTGGGGCGGAGTGTAAGAAACGTGGTATGGTGGTTAAGGTTCTTGGGAACTTGATAGCGATGTCCCCACCACTGATAATAACCCTTGAAGAAATTGATAAAGTAAGAATAAAATTCACAACATAGCCTATGTGTATTTCTTTTACGATTATTGATGAAAGCATCATTGCTATGTCGTTACTCATAATAATGAAATTGGTTTTCAGCTGGTGAGCATATATGGAGAAGCCCTAAAGGTCACAGAGGCAAGAGTAGCAGAGTGTAAAGCCAAGAAGAAGTAGTTAGCATATGTAATGCATAATAATGGTCGCAAGGTTGCGGCGATGATATTGGTTTATGCATGGAATAAATCCCTTGGTGTTGAGTTTTTAAATAATTTGTTAAGATATTTATCTTATTGTGCCAAAATAAGGCTATTATCTTTCTAAAAGAGCGCAAAATGTAATTTTTTTCATGAAAGAATGTATGTTTTAATTCTCTGAAGAATATATATGAAAAATATGTGGACTATCCATTTATAGATTTTATCTTTGGCCTCTTGAAAAATAAGTTTGCAAGGAGCACTTATCTTAGTAAGCTCAAAGACTGATATACTTTTGATCTTAAATTTTCATCTTCTACCACCAAGGTTACTATTTCTCCATCTTTGGTATCCCAGTTGCTGACCAGTTTTGGGAATCTTCTCGAAGGTTCCTAAAATGATTTAATTTTAGCTTCTTCTTTTTTTGTCAGTTTTTATTATTTTTATTCTTCCTTTTTGTTTCAATATTTGCCTTTTCATAAAATCACATATTTGAACAAAAGTATGTGATTTCAAAAAATATTCAAATTGGAAAAAAGTTTGAGTTTTCAGAATATGTTCACATACTTAAAAATGTCCATGTTTCTATAAAAACAATTTCAAAATATGTTCATGTTTTGAAAAAGATCTTTGACATTTGAAAAAATATCATGCTTTCAAAAAATGTTAAAAATATAAATAAATGTTTTTGTTTTAAAGAAATGTTCAATGTCTCCAAACAAATGATCACAAAATTTTGTAAATATGTTCATTAAATTCTCAAAAACTGTTCGCATTTTTTTAGGAAAAATTCACATCTTTTTGATGAATGTACTGAATTCATTTAAATTGTTTCACGACAATAGCCAGGTGTGTTACAGTAGCCGGTCGCCACGACAATCATGTTCGCTGACCGATCCAATGGCGCTAACCTCCTTCATCTAACAGCCCATGGGGCGACAGATTAAGCGATTCAGATAGACGGACCGATGCCTAGCAGTGGCTTTTAGTGTTTGCCTTTTATATATTACCGCCGTTTTTTTGGTCGGTTTTAGTTTAACTTAGAATATGTCCATGAATTTAAAAATGTTCATGGATTTTTCAAAAGCTTCAGAACTTTTAAAAAGTTTACGAATTTAAAATATTCACAAATTTGAAAAAAAAGAGTAAATTTTGAAAATACTCACGAATTTGGAACTATAATTTGAAAACATTCGTGAATTGAAAATTATTCATGAACTAAAAAAATTCACGAGTTAGAAACTTGTTCACTAATTTGTAAACATCACAAAAATTTTAAATGCTCATGAATTCAAAATATTTACTAATTTAAATATTATCACGATTTTAAAATACATGTGATGTTAAAAAAACGTTCACCAATTTTAAAATGTTCATGAAATTATAAAATAATAAATTTGAAGAAACAACGCGAACTTGCAAATGTTTGGTAATTTGAAAAATATTCACAAATTTTAAAAAGGTTTAGGAAGTGATTTTTTTAAATTTGAAAATAAAATCATGAATTTAAAGTGTTCACGGATTTTTTTTAAAGCACGAATCCAAAAAAGAAACACAAACATATAACTGGTTACATTTCCTTTAGTTAAAGGAAAAACAAATTGATTAATGTTTACATATTCGTTTAAATAAAAAATAAAAAAGTAAAGGATAGAAGAAAAAATAAGAAGGAAAAAGGAATGAAAATAAAAAAACAAAAGGAATGAAAACTAAAAATTGAAAGAAAAACATGAAACTGATGCGAAGCTTCCTGGAACTGATAGAAGATCTCCAAAATTGGAGTAAGCTAATGGGCCGGCCCGCTTCATTCTCTTGTAGGTGATCGCAATGAGCAATACATATGAATTGTGTAGGCGAGAGTCGGCTCAATCCATCTGCACCGGGCGGGCGGAGGCCCAACACATTGTTGGCTCTAGACATTTGCATCATACGTTTTTGAACAACGCCTAGTCTGGCGGGATGCCAAGGAACGACTCACACAAGGTGACAAAAACTGACAAGTGGGCCAAATCATCATTCAAACGCATGGGACTCCAGACGGTCACCATCTAAAACCCATTACTGTGAAGCCAAGGAATCCACCCTCAAGAACTAGTTTGAGGGTGGTCTAACAACACGCAAAAGATACAGACATGACAACTCACAAAGATTTGTAATGTTGACTTTTGACGATTCGCCCTCTAGTCAGAAAAAGACTACAGTCGACTTAAAGGACTTGCATCGATTCGACTAACAAGATCATGTCCGAATCCAAAAATCTGGTGTGTCAACTCGATGATATTCTGAGTGCAACGCATTCGACGAAAATCGAGTGAAACAACACTCGTCACATATCCATTCTGTGTAGTGCAAGGATTTCCCAGGTCATCGTAGTGCAGGATTTCCCAGGTCACCAGTATATCTATGGTATGAGATGGGCGACTCGGTGGGCGACGGGCGCGCGTCCCCGGCGCTGCCAATCCTGCCGGAACCTCCGCCGCCCCTCTCGACGGCCGATGGGAATGGATTGGGGGCCAACGGGAGGGGGTGTTCCCCACCGCCGCGCCGCACGGCAGACCTGCCTTGCGGGGAGGTGTTTCCGCTGCCGCCGCATCTGCGGTTGTCGCCGGATCCGCCACTTCTTGATGATCTGCAGCGGCGCTCGTGGTTGTTTCTGCAGCGGCGCCTGATCTACTCCCTTCCCCGCCTTCCCCTCTAGATCCCTCAACGACGGATCGGGATTGGAACTTTTTGCATCCTACGAAATGGTATGTGCATTTTCAAGATGATAGGGAGGCGGGGCGATGGATCAATGGCTTGATCTACTCGCATCCGTCTCGTTGGATGACAATCAGGGACGAAGATGGAGATATTTTGGCTGGACGACATCTCCATGTTGATGAAGAGCTTGCGATCGGTAAGCGTTTAATAATCGATTTTTTCCATATCGAGGTTCTTGAGTGTGTGCAGGCACCCATGGATTGCGACGAGCAACGATGTAGTGGATCTTACGGAGGACGCCGACGGACCCAAGCCTACGCAGCGGGTTGGAGGACGTTTCTGGATTCTTGCTGATGAAGATGAAGACGATGATGATCCACCGGAAACGATGGCCCGGCCACCAACTACGCTTGGCGTGGCTACATCTACCTCGGTGCCTAAACCTTTGGTGAGTAGTAAGAAATATGTTTTGTTCGGTACTCCGGTTCCTTCGCAGAAGTCGAAAGTGAAACCATGGAGTGGACCTTTGCCGAAGGAGGGTCCGCCAGCTATCACTTTGTCTGATTTTTTTCGTCCCGAGTGCTGGACGAGAGTGACTCGGAGAAAGAAGAAAGTCGGTCGTATGGTGTCATAGCGATCGCCGGCGGTGGCCGCTGCGTGTGATATTCGGGCGGCCAGATCTGAGCGTTTGAATGCTCTTTTGGGCACAGGTGGGCCGCCTGAGAGTGCTCGTGATGCGGGCCTGGCTAGTACTGGGCTAGAGGCCCAGGGGGCTGGCCAGGTTTGCGTAGCGACGGGCGTGGGCGACGTGCATGAGGAGGCCTTGGACCGATCGCCCCTGCATGCACGATCTACCCTCCCCCCTCTCTCTTCGTTGCCGCTAGGGTTCGCCGTCGCGGGAGGGTCGGCTTCCCTTCGGCTTCCTTGCGTCGTTTCTCCCCAACACTCGCCGGCGTTGGAAGTCACCCGTCACCTGGTTCCCATCCGGCGGAGATGTCGCCAAAGCCACCTCCACCACGGGCTGCGCCGGTGGTGAGGAACCCGGCCGAGGCCGCGGGGGCTTCCCCTCCTCCGGCTGCGACTGCTGCCGCGCGGGGCCCCGCTCGTGTGGCGCCTCCCCCACGGGTCGTTCCACCGCCGCCTCGGGGAGCGCCTCCTCCGCCTCCGGCTAGGGTGGCCCAGCCGCCTAAGGCCGCGCCTCCTCCGCCTCCCCAGCCTAGGGCTGCGCCACCACCGCCGCCAAGGGCTGAGCCGCAGCCGACCCAACGGCCGTGGCCGAGGCAGATGGCGGGTGGACGCGGTGGCACTGCCCATGGCACGAATGGCCGTGGGGCGGGGGCGTCTGCGGGGGATGATCGTAATCCTCCGCGACGACAGTGGGGCGATGATGGATATGATGCTTATGGCTCTGGGCTGCATCGGGGCTCTTCGTCTACCGGCGGTGGCCGTGGGGATGACGGCAATGCCAACCGGGGTTTCCAAGGACCGCCCGGCAACTTCGTGGAGGGTGTGGTTGGCCCCAATAACCGCTCTTTCCGGGGTCATTTCCGCGGAGGGCGGAGCGGGAACAGACGTTTCTATCAGCCAAGGCATCCAAAGACTACGGTTGAGACGGAGGTGGCTGACGGTGGATCGAATCTACCGCAGGTGGCGGTGGAGACGGTTCAAGCTCTGGCCGAAGTTACGTTGCTGGAGCCCATGCAGACTGGTGATTCTGCGTCTGAGCATGGTACGGACAAATCTGAGGTTGACAAGTTGTCCAAGTGGGCGGCAAAGAAGAAGAAGCTCACTTGTTTTCGCTGTGGTGACACGGGACACTTTATGGCTGAGTGCACTGCGGAATTATGTGACATGTGCCGGAAACCTAAGCATACCGCTGCCGAGTGTCCTCTTATGCTTGGGCCTAAGCCTTCTGTTCAGATTTACGGGGTCTGCTACTCGGAGTTGATGTTCTTCGAGTCTCCCAGAGTGGCACCTTTGGCACCAGCGGTAGAGACTTCTTTCCCACGGGTGGTGAAGGTAGTTCATGGACCGTTGACCGAGGCGCAAATTATTCAGCAGCTGCGGGAACTTGCTCCGGGTAATTTTCAGTGGTCGTTGCTCAAGCTAAATGATACATCTTACAAAGTTGATTTTCCGTCTAAGGAGGATCAGGTGCGAATCCTCACGTTCGGTATGAGCAGGGTTACAGGCACTAGTTTTGTGTTGCAGTTTGATGAGTGGAAAAAGAAGGAGCCGCAGGGCACGTCGTTGAGGTAGATTTGGGTTCGTTTCTCCGGGGCACCATCTGATCCCTTGGATAGCTTCTTGGTGACGTGGAGTCTGGGGTCTTTGATCGGCAAGACTGAATAGGTGGATATGCCATTCACTGGGGCCAACGGGGTGGCGCGTTTACTTGTCAGTGTTGCTAATATTGAGTTCTTGCCGAACGTGGTGCCTTGGACGTACGATGGTGTTATGTATCAGCTGGATGTTTTGTATGAGGATCCTAATTTGTTCGATGAGTTTGAGGATGATAACCCTATGGACACGACTGAGGGAGGAGGTGCCCCAGGGAACCAGGATGATTCGATGGGTGATGAAGACAGGGCCAAGGGTCCGGTAGGTCCGTCTGAGTCTACTGATATTGCTCCTGCTAGGTCTTCTGGGGTTGCTCCGACGTCCACTTTGCAGCTTGGGTCCTTGGGACCGTTCTCTGCTCCGCCTCGGCTGCGGGGTGTATTTCCGGGTTCCGTGGATCCCGTGGCTCCTCTTTGTGCGCCGGCGGCTCTTGAGTTGGGAGATACCGAGGGGCAGGTGGCCCTTCCCACGTCTCCTACCTCGTTGATGACTACTGTGGATGGTGCTGCACTTGTGGCTATGGCTAGAGGTGACGGGCAGGAGGCCCGGTCCCCTGTGATGCCGACGCCGATGGCGCCCATGGAGGACTCTGCGCTCTTCCCCTCGTCACCGCGCGCGGGAGGAGGGGTGGTCGTGCAGGAGGCCGCCGTCACTCTTGGCCCCGTTGCAGTGGGCGGGTCAGGTGACGCGCCCGTCTCACCGGCTTCCTCTCCGGAGCACCGTGCGCGGGTCTCCCCGGCCCCTGCTACCGGCGGGTCGCCCGTGGACAGGCCGCAGGAGTCGTCGCCGTGCTGCTCTCCTGCCCCGGTGGCTACGACCCGGGGTGCCGCTGTTGGGGGATGGGCAGGAGGCCTTTCCCCTAGCAAAGCTTCACGTGAGGAGGTCATCGCCTTTGGCGGTATCCCGGACCCGGTCTCCCAGGGGAGGCGGGTCAGCGGGAGGCTGCAGGAGCAGCCGGACATTGATGACATGCAGCTGAGGTGCGCTTTGAGAGCTGCCAAGCTGCGCGACGTCGAGACCTCCACTGGTATGTCGGTTAATAAGTCGAATTCCATTTTGCATTTTACTGATGTTGAAATTATTCATAATGCAAATCAAATAGGAGTTTCACTTGGTAAAAATGATATTGAGGTTTCTAGGTCGGTTAATGACATTCTTGATTTGGAAGCTGATCGTGCGGTAGATATGATCCGTCACATAGCTGTTGTTAAACCTATGAACGATTCGGAGATAGATGCGCTTGGGGTTAGGGTTCTTGATGGCTTGTGTGCCGATCTTGACCCTGCACTACCCGAGACGGAGGAGGACACCATTCCTGAGGTGTCTCTTCATGTAGATGAGCCTGAGGCGATAGAAGCAGAGAATGACTGTGCTGATCAGGCTGATGGTCACCTTAAGCCAAAGCGGACGTGGAAACGGAAGGTTTATCCCGTCTCGGCAGCACGTAGGAGTGCTAGGATCCGCACTTCAAAAAAAATTCATGATGAATTATGAGAGGTATTTTCTGGAATAGCAGAGGTCTTAGAGACTTGGCTAAAAGAAGATTTCTAGCGGAGGCTTCTCTTGAACATCAGTTAGATTTTATTGCATTGTCTGAGACTGGAAGAAGCAACTTCACTTCTCAATTTCTTGCCACTTTGTCCGGGGGGTAGATTTTGATTGGCATTGCCTCCCCCCTCGAGGAAGATCCGGTGGGGTTCTACTTGGGGTTAAGTGCGAAACGTTGGAAGTTCAGAGTGTAGTTTTGGGGGATTTTGCCATCAAGTTTCGAGTTCGAACTAAGGCAGATGGGTTTGATTGGGCTCTGGTGGCGGTGTACGGAGCTGCACAACCAGAGCTCAAGCCAGACTTTTTGGCGGATCTGGTTCGTATTTGTGGTAACGAACAGCTCCCCCTCTTAGTGGGGGGGGGGGATTTCAACATTATCCGTAGGAAGGAGGAGAAGAATAATGACAATTTTGACGGCCGATGGTCGTTTGTGTTCAACACTATTATCGAAAGTTTGGATCTCAGAGAGATAGAGCTTTCGGGTAGGAAATTCACTTGGACTAATTCGTTACCGGTCCCGACGTTTGAGAAACTTGACCGTGTCCTAGCAAGTGTCGAATGGGAACAGAAGTTTCCTCTGGTAACCGTGCAGGCATTGACAAGAGGTGTCTCTGATCATACACCGTTACTAGTTGATTCAGGAGTTCAAACTTTTGTGGGCAACAAGAACATTTTCTCGTTTGAACTTGCCTGGTTTGAAAGAGAAGGTTTCCTTGAGTTGTTAGCTCGGGAGTGGGCTAAAGACTCAGGAGGAAGGACGCCTATCGAGCGATGGCAATGCAAGATTCGTCATCTTTGAAGGTTCCTTCGAGGATGGGCTAAGCACACGCATGGTATTTATAAGGCGGAGAAGGAGAGACTTCTTCTACTTATTCAAAACCTTGAAATTAAAGCTGAAACTTCTATCTTGGATTCCAGTGAGTTGGAAACAAAGATAGAGGCGGAGATGCGACTTAAACAGCTTCTTCGCGAGGAGGAATTGAAGTGGGCGTTGCGAGCTAAGGTTCGCAAGATAGTACAAGGCGAGGACAATACTCAATTCTTTCATATGATTGCTAATGGGAAGCATCATAAAAAGAGAATTTTCCAGTTAGAACAAGACGAAGGGACGATAGTTGGTTAAGACAATCTGAAAGTCTACATTACCAATTATTATAAGCAGTTGTTTGGTCCCCCGGAAGAGAATTTTGTGTCCTTAGATGAGTCTAGGGTTGAGGATGTTCCTCAACTTGAGAATGCCGAGAATGAGATCCTGACTGCTCCTTTCTCTGAGAAAGAGGTGTTTGAAGCCATTGCACAAATGGAGAATAATAAGGCTCCAGGACCGGATGGGTTTCCGGCGGAGTTCTACAAAAAGTGCTGGCATTTTATTAAGGGTGATTTGATGCCCATGTTCCAGGAGTTTTTTGAGGGACAGCTTCAGTTGTTTAAGCTGAATTTTGGAACGATAACTCTTCTTCCTAAGAAGACAGACGCGGTTCGCATTAAGCAGTTCAGACCTATATGCCTGCTTAATGTGAGTTTTAAAATATTCACCAAGGTCGGGACGAACAGACTTACGCAGATTGCGCACTCTGTGGTTAATCCGTCCCAGACTGCTTTCATGCCTGATAGAAACATCCTTGAAGGGGTTGTTGTCTTGCATGAAACGCTCCATGAAATCCACTCAAAAAAACTTGATGGCATAGTTTTTAAAGTGGATTTTGAAAAAGCATATGATAAAGTTAAATGGCCTTTCCTTCAACAAGCTTTGCGTATGAAAGGTTTTGATCCGGCCTGGAGAAACCAGATTGATTCCTTTACGCAAAAAGGGAGTGTAGGGATTAAAGTGAATGACGACATATGTCACTATTTCCAAACACACAAGGGGCTAAGGCAAGGAGACCCGATGTCACCGATCCTGTTTAATATAGTGGCTAATATGCTCACTATCTTGATAGGTCGGGCAAAGGATGCACGGCAGGTAGGTGGCCTGGTCCCACATCTAGTTGACGGAGGGATTTCCATTCTTCAGTATGCTGATGATACTATCATCTTTATGGAGCACGACTTGGCGAAAGCAAGAAACATGAAGCTGTTATTATGCTTATTTGAACAATTATCTGGCCTCAAAATTAACTTCCACAAGAGCGAATTGTTTTGCTTTGGAAGAGCAAAGGATGACCAGGACACGTATAAACAATTGTTCGGATGTGAATTGGGCTCCTTACCGTTTACGTACTTAGGTATACCCATTCATCATCGTAAGCTGACTAACATTGAGTGGAAATGCATCGAGGATCGCTTTGAAAAGAAACTGAGTTGTTGGAAAGGGAAGCTCATGTCATACGGAGGACGATTGATTCTGATTAATTCGGTCCTTACCAGTATGCCTATGTTTCTCTTATCCTTTTTCCAGGTTCCGGTGGGAGTCAGGAAAAGGTTAGATTTCTACCGATCTCGATTCTTTTGGCAGAATGACGAGCTCAAACGAAAGTATAGGCTTGCTAAGTGGGATATAATCTGTAGGCCGAAGGACCAAGGGGGTCTAGGTATTGAAAATTTGGAAGTCAAAAACATATGTCTCCTTAGCAAGTGGCTATTTAAACTGTCGTCTGAGACGGAAGCTACTTGGGCACAGATTTTGCGTAATAAGTATCTTTATGCTAAAACCTTGGCTCAGGTAAATGTGAGGCCTTCCGACTCACTTTTTCGAAGGGTTTGATGAGAGTCAAACAACTTTTTTTCAACAAGTCAAAATTTATTGTCGGGAATGGTGCCACTACGAGGTTTGGAAGGATGCGTGGCTTGGGGAGACTCCCCTTGCACTTAAATATCCTACTTTGTACAACATTGTGCGACGTAGAGAAGCCTACGTTGCAACTGTTCTACAATTCACTCCCCTCAATATTAGTTTTCGGAGGACGCTAGTTGGAAATCGTTGGGAGGCCTGGCTCCACCTTGTTAGACGTTTAATGGAGGTCTGGCTGACCCAGCAACCAGATCAGCTGTATTGGAAACTTACTAAGAACGGTGTGTTCTCGGTTAAGTCTATGTATCTGGATGTCATTAACTCTAGCGTTGTCCCTTCCTCGATTCACGTTTGGAGAGTAAAGGTTCCCTTACGTATCAAAGTGTTTATGTGATTTGTGCATAAACAAGTCATTTTGACTAAGGATAACCTGGCAAAACGCAACTGGATGGGCTCATCTAGGTGTAGCTTTTGCGATCATAACGAAAACATCAAACACCTCTTTCTCGATTGTCCGTTGACTAAGATTCTGTGGCGGTCGATTCATATTGCGTTTAATATTAATCAGCCCACCTCTATCAACATGTTATTTGGAACATGGCTTGATGGGGTTGATTCCGATACTGCAAGACACATTCGTGTTGGCGTTTGTGCTTTACTTTGGGCAGTATGGAACTGCAGAAATGATTTAGTATTTAACAGATCAACAAACATTCACTTTTTGCAGGTTATCTTCGGGGCCACGGCATTCATCCGTATGTGGTCGCTACTCACTCCGACGGAGGCCAGTGAGCGTTTGGTTACTGCGTCTACCCGATGGGAAATGGTAGCGCGGGATATTTTCAACCGGTTTGGATGGAGGTCATGTAATAGGATAGGCATGTAGTGCTCCTATTGTGTTTGCCAGCCGGTTGTGGCTTTGGGTTTTAGCTCTTTCGAGCTTTTTGTTTATCTTCGCACCTCGATACTTGGCAACTTTGTTACTGGACTTTATTTTTAATAATATGAGCCGTATGCATCTTTCTGATGCAGAGACTGGGGTAAACCCCTTTTTTGAAAAAAAATCCCCTGTAGCTCGAGTCGGATTTTCCTTAGGAAAAAATTGAACGCATGGTTGCGCAAACTTGGTTCTGGAGAAAGGTGTCTGGTCGACAATCCACCCAATCGGAAAACTTGATCCAATCAAGCCCAAGCGTCTCGGACCACCACTCGTAATTTGATGATACATCTACAGTCGGGCCACAAGCCATTCCTCTTCCGCAGTGATTGATAAACGGGTATCACTATTTTTTTTCCCAGATTGCTCGATCTTCGCCTCCAAGAGGTATGATCAAAAGATTTCGTTGAGACCTCTCGGTTAACCAACCGGTATAAATGAGTCCATCAAACAGTCAAAATCTTACCTGACTGCACACAGTTGGAGTCAAGCCTGATGATGAACAATCGATTTCAGCTATTGAGACCTCAACGAACTCGGGGGATATTGACGGGGTTATACCCAATGGATAGGCCCATACATATATATGACCCAGCATAAGGCCCAAGGCAAACAAGAATACAATCCAAAATACGATGGGCCAAGGGGCTATCGACCAGGCCCAGTAAAGCTACAACCCAAGACATCAAAGGCCAGAGCCCCCCCCCCCCCCCCCCCCAATTAGGGTAAGTCCTAACAGTCGGATCCTACACACCCTCATGGACAGCAGTCGGAACTTCGGTCTGTTGCGACCTAGGATACCACGATCCCCGTGATGTCTTAGTTACCGTTGTTACCCAATGATAGAGTAATCTAGTTAAATACGACAGTTACTAGTAGTAATATCCATGAACAGTCGGTCATGCATGCGCCATCAACAACATTAATACCAGCCTGTTATGACACCCCTCCTAGCGCACTCTATATAAGCCGGATGGAGGGCACCGGGCTAAGGGTTCAACTCTCTCACATTGTATCTTACGCCAAGAGCTAAGAACACCATAGCAGTAGGGTATTACCTCCACAGGAGAGGGACTGAACCTGTATAAACCTTTACGCATGCTCCCATTTGTATTGATCGTAGATACGATTGCCTCTACATACACGTCCCTATAATATTATCAGGATTATATCCATGACATAACCAGTCTTCCATTCCATGATTCAGACATTTTCTAATTGCCTCTTTCATCATATTATAGGCGAGCACTAGTGGCTCGTGGTCTTCATGCTTAAAAACAATAATATTATATCACAATTGCATTTTTTCGCACGTGGGCCAAACTTTGTCATACACGCGCTGCAACATAAAATGAGTTAATGATTCTCTAGGCAAGGCTAGAATCCATTCCTTAGCTCTTTCCCTTAGGGAGAAAGGAAATAGATGCAACTTTAAAGTGTCATGTTTATGCATGCCGGCATCTTCGGAAGCGGAACCTCCGAATTGGCTATGTTGAACCATCGTAACAAGGTGAGGTTTAATCTCAATCTGCTTGGAGCAGCATCGGGTAAAGCGGTAGGTGCACGCATAAAGTTTATACTGGGAGTTGCAAACTCCCCAAGTTTTTTAGACGTAACAATTTTTTGGGTTTTTTCGACAACTAGAAAAAAACTACAACCGAATAAAAGCTAAAACGGTACCTTTAGTTACCTGGCAAAACGGTGCCTTTAGTTACCTGGCTTAGATAGCCAAGATGCTTCCCCGGCAACATTGTCAGAAAAAAGATTGTGTAGTTTTTATTCGGTTTTGGATGTAGATAGTCCTCAACTCTTTCCCAAGGGTGATCATGGGTATCGAGCCCATGGAAAGTTCTGCTAATAGGCAGGGATTCAAACAAGCTATTGTTCTCATAAGATGTTTCAGTTCCTGTACCAAATAAACCATGATTGTAGAGAGAGATGGCGAGAGAGAGAGAGAGAGAGAGAGAGAGAGAGAGATGGAACTAGGCATGGGCATGCAAAATATACTTACAACCTTATACTTGCACTTAGGATCTCTTCTTGATTTCTAACATAGTCCTAGTAGACACTATTATGATGTGTTCTCAACATGTAAATGTGGAGGATGCGTCCAAATAATGTCACGACTGACTAGCAACCTGCACTATGAGTCTATTGTCCAACCAAGGCACTTACCACCGCGGGGTTATCTTGATTATTAAGGATTTCTCCAAACCAACGCATTGGGCATTTAATGGTTGCATCTCATGATCCAATGAGTTGTTTTCGGCTACCGTGCTAATCCTTATTATCAGCGTTGTTCAGTGTAGCCTTCCACACGTCCCTGCACTTTACGTCCTCTTGGATCCATCTAAGGGATTTCGGGTACCTGCGAAGTCTTAGAACGAGAAGAAGACAAGAGACAAATCCATTATGAATAACACATACAAATAATGTTCAATTAAGCAAAGTCAATACCAATGTTCCCGTGCACAAGTACGTAGGTTGCCAAGTTGTGCCTCAGCCCATGGCCTTGAGGGGATTACTCACACATCGCAATCATATTATAGATGGAACATTATAGATGACATTGATGAAAGGTGAATGATTGTATAGACTCTTACAATGTGGCCATACACGATGAATTACAAGTATGACTAAAGTATGGGGAAATGGCTATGGAGGTGGAGATGGCGACGACTAAGGTTTCTAGGAATGGTGATGGTGATCCTGGAAAGTCTTCTGCTCTTCAGGGGTTGTTAGCTATCCTTCTGTTACCTTCTTTGGGGTCACCTTGACAAAGTCCATCCTAACTGCAACCGCCACATACCATTCGGCAGTCATTCCGCTCCCCAAGTAGGCCCTCAAGAAGATGGACAAGATGGCAAGGGGTGTCATCTGGAACGTTGTTGACGGTGAGAACGTCAACGAAGGCCACTCCCTTGTCAACTGGAAGGTTGTGTTCGCTCTTCGAAAAATCTAGGTTGTCTAGGGTCGTCGCTAACTTGGAATCCTTTGGCCGGGCTCTTCGGCTTAGGTGGCCTTGGTTCCTATATGGACCGACCCTGACCGGCCTTGGGTGGTACTGAGCTCTCTTGCAGTGAGTCTGATATGGCTCCTTTCCGAGCCTCCACCATGATCACTATCGGCGATGGAAGATGTACAAGTTTTTATAAGGACTGGTGGTTTGGGGACTCCACCCTTTGTTATCGTGCCCTAGAGCTCGTCAAGATTGCAACTAGTAAGAACATGACCATGCACGATGACCTTGAAGCGGATAGGTGGATAACTGCAGTCGTCCGTCTCGACACCGCTGCCTAGCTTTGCTAATTCACTAATATTCGGCAGCTTCTCTGAGAGCCCGGCATCGATCCGAACCACCTCGACACCATTCGCTCGAACTGGACCAACTCTAATGAATTCTTCACCAAGTTGGCCTACCTAATGCAATTCAATGGCCGCCTGCAGCCTTTCTACCCTGCCAAGGTTTGGAAAGCCAGGGGCACCCCCAAGTGCAAGTTCTTCGCTTGGCTAGTCATGCATGGTAGGATCCTCACGTCGGAAAACTTGGTGACCAAAGGTTGGCTGCACGACCCCATCTGCCACCTATGTTTGGAGGCTCTTGAGACAATTTCGCATCTTTGTCGGGACTATCCTTTCTCAAGCCTGAAACGTGGTTAATGTTGTCGAAAGGATGCCCACTTGGAGACCCCCTGACCTTGGTAACTCTATCAACCGGTGGTGGGATGACTTTCTCGCAACCAACTCAGACACAAGGCATTGGAGCGCAACGGCAATTTGATTTACTCGCTTTGGAACATTTGGAAGGAGTGAAACTTTAGGGTCTTCACTGGAAGGAGGATGGCGTACCGCGAGGTGGCTCATAGGTCGACTAGTCCGCATGTCGTATTGAGGGGTTTTCTACTGCTTACCTCATCTCAAAAAAGCCTCGTGTAAACATTTGTAACACCTTCTATTCTTCTATATGAAAGGCAGTGTCCATGGTAGGATCCTCACGTCGGAAAACTTGGTGACCAAAGGTTGGCTGCACGACCCCATCTGCCACCTATGTTTGGAGGCTCTTGAGACAATTTCGCATCTTTGTCGGGACTATCCTTTCTCAAGCCTGAAACGTGGTTAATGTTGTCGAAAGGATGCCCACTTGGAGACCCCCTGACCTTGGTAACTCTATCAACCGGTGGTGGGATGACTTTCTCGCAACCAACTCAGACACAAGGCATTGGAGCGCAACGGCAATTTGATTTACTCGCTTTGGAACATTTGGAAGGAGTGAAACTTTAGGGTCTTCACTGGAAGGAGGATGGCGTACCGCGAGGTGGCTCATAGGTCGACTAGTCCGCATGTCGTATTGAGGGGTTTTCTACTGCTTACCTCATCTCAAAAAAGCCTCGTGTAAACATTTGTAACACCTTCTATTCTTCTATATGAAAGGCAGTGTCCATGCCGATTTCTCGAAGAAAAAACTATGGAAGTTTCCCTACCACTTTCTGGATGCAATTTTATCTGTCCAGATTCCAGGGGAGCCTTGGGGCATATAGCAAAGCACATATCAACCCAGAAGACATACACTGTTGATGACAACAAGTTTCTGGTCCAAGGGCCTAAAATGATTTAAGGATTGGGTTCTGTTTCTGCTGAAATAGAACAGGGGAAGGACACCTGATTTTCTCGCTGAAAACAACCAGATGGTAATTTGATTGTGTTGGCTATCACATATTCACTAGTATTGATTGTGTTTTTGTGAAAACATCCGAAAATGTAGTTGGTAGGACTAGGGTTCCTACCGGTGCGGCTACGCAGGTTATAGGGACAAGGTGGAGGAGGACGAGGGCTGGAGTGGGCGCGCCGGCGAGTGGGCGCCGTCGCGGCTAGGGTTTAGGTGCGACGTCAGTTGGCTGGTGCCGGCTAGGGTTCCGGCTTCTCAGGGAGCCGGGCAACAGAAGATGATAATATCTTTATTGCTTAATTCTCAAAGAGTCTTACAACCTATATTTATAACCTAAATAACTTGCATAAGAATTAATCCTAAGATAACTTGTGGGCCAAGCCCCTAACTAATGCCGGTGGGCCTCCTCCGGTTATAAGCTAAACCTGTCATAACATCTCTCCCCGCCTGCGCAAACAACTCATCCTCGAGCTGAAAGTCTGGATAGTGTTGGCGGAAGTCATCACGCTGCTCCCAAGTAGCCTCCTCCTTCGGAAGACCCGCCCACTGGACCAAGACGAACCACACCCCGCGACGAAGCTGCGCCTGCAACACCTTCTCTGGCTCCGGAAGAAGACGGCCATCGGCGGTCGGAGGAAGCGCCGGAGGGCCGGCCGGTGGCTCGCCGCGGAAAGGCTTAAGCAGCCCCACATGGAAGACGTCGTGGATGCGAGCGCCGGCTGGAAGCTGAAGACGATAGGCCACCTGCCCGATGCGCTCCAGGATGACGAAGGGCCCGGCGTAGTGAGGGTCGAGCTTGCGCTTCGCGCGCGGGTCTAGTGATTGCGTGGAGCGATGAAGAAGACGCAGCCACACCCAATCTCCCACCGCGTACTCCGCCTCGCGATGGTGGTCGTCGTCGTAGTGCTTGGCCAGCTGCTGGGCCTGAAGGAGACGCTGACGAACCTCAGCAAGCATCTCGTCACGGGTGCGGATAAGATCGGCCACAACCTCCGTCCGAGCCGTCGCCGGGTCCACCGACACGATAGGCGGGGGTGGCCGGCCATAGACCACCTCAAACGGCGTAGCACGCAGGGTGGAGTGGAATGAGGTGTTGTAGCAGTACTCCGCCCAAGAGAACCAATCCACCCAAGCTCGAGGTCGATCACCTGTAACACAACGTAAGTACATGGCAATGACCTTGTTAACCACCTCAGACTGGCCGTCCATCTGAGGGTGGAATGCCGTGCTCAAGCGGAGCTTGACGCCCGCCATCCTGAAGAGGTCGCGCCAGACAAGGGCTGAAGCAAGCCGGCCGGCCGCAGGGTCTCCGTCTTGTTGCGCTGGCATATCTGACAAGACCGAAACCAATCGCGGACCAGGGCTCGATCGCCAGGGATGTAGAAGTCGGCGCGGAGACGATGGAGGGTTTTCTGCACACCCTCATGACCAGCTGAGTGGGCGAGCAGCAACACCTGGTGACGGAGATCATCATGCGCCGGAACAAAGATCCGGCGCCCATGGAGGAGCAGTCCGTTGGAGAAGCGCCACGGCTCCTCTAGGTCACCGGCCGCCAGCTGCTGTTGAAGAAGGACGACGTCGGCGGCGGTCACGGTCGCCTGGCGAATGTCGGTGCA
The DNA here is from genome assembly GCF_056163025.1 of Triticum urartu. Lineage (NCBI taxonomy): Eukaryota > Viridiplantae > Streptophyta > Magnoliopsida > Poales > Poaceae > Triticum > Triticum urartu. The sequence continues at coordinate 556,760,183 of NC_141879.1, forward strand.
GAGGCCGAAAGTCGGCCCGGAGCGGATGCACAGGGTCGCCCCCTCGGAATCGCCGGCGGAGGGCACGAGGTCGGAGTTGCGATGGGACAGCGCATCGGCCACGGTGTTAAGGCGACCCGACCGATACTCAATGGAGAAGTCGAAGCCGAAGAGCTTGCTGATCCACTGGTGCTGAGGCACGGTCGACAACCATTGGTCCAGCAAGAACTTGAGGTTGTAATGGTCCGTGCGAATGTGGAACGACCGCCCCCACAAGTAAGGCCGCCAATGGCGAACGTCCTGCACCAAGCCAATGAGCTCCCGCTCGTATGTCGCCAGCTTAAGATGGCGCGGGGCGAAAGGCCGGCTGAAGAAGGCGAGGGCCCCATCGCCCTGATGCAACACTGCGCCGAAGCCCGCACCCGAGGCGTCACAGTCCACCACAAATGGGCGGTCAAAGTCGGGCATCTGGAGAACAGGGCCTGTCGTGAGGGCCCCCTTGAGGGCCTCGAAGGTCGTCGTCGCCTCGTCGTCCCAGGCGAAGGCGTCGCGGCGTAGTAACCGCGTGAGGGGCGTCGCGATGAGCCCGAACTCCCGGATAAACTTCCGATAGTAGCCCGCGAGGCTGAGGAACCCGCGAAGAGCCCGCGGTGAGTGAGGCGTCGGCCATGCGGCGACGGCTGCCGCCTTGTCGGCGTCCATAGCCACCCCATCGGCCGAGATGACGTAGCCGAGGTAGGCGACGGAAGGCGTCCCGAACGAGCATTTCGAGCGCTGAAGATGGAGTTGGTGCGCCTGAAGCTCGTTGAAGACGATGGCGACGTGCTGGAGGTGCTCGGCCCATGTGGCACTGTAGATAAGAATGTCATCAAAGAAAACAAGCACAAACTGCCGTAAGTAGGGTCGGAGGACGTCGTTCATTAGGGCCTGAAAGGTTGCCGGGGCGTTGGCGAGGCCGAAGGGCATCACCAAGAACTCGAAGTGGCCATGATGAGTGCGAAATGCCGTCTTGGCGATGTCGTCCGGATGCATGCGCACCTGATGGTAGCCTGGCCGGAGATCGAGTTTGGTGAAGAAGCGCGCCCCATGGAGCTCATCCAGGAGCTCGTCGGCCACCGGTATAGGGAACTTGTCCTTGAGTGTAAGCGCGTTCAGGGCGCGGTAGTCGATACAGAAGCGCCACGTGACGTCCGCCTTGCGGACGAGAAGCACCGGCGCGGTGAAGGGTGACGTGGATATCCGGATAATGCCGGCGGCCAACATAAGTGCACACTGGTGCTCCAACTCATCCTTCTGCAGCTGAGGGTAGCGGTAGAGCCGAACCGCCACCGGGGTGGAGCCCGGCAAGAGGTGGATCCGATGGTCGTACACCCGGGCGGGAGGAAGGCCCCGCGGCTCATCAAAGATGACGTGGTGTTGCTGCAGAAGGGAATCCAGGAGGGGGTGGGCGGCCTCCGCGGACGCGGTGGCCAGCTGGAGCTGTGGCGCGGCGGCCGCGGCGCCCCCAAGGTCGTCCCACCGGATACGGCGGTCCATCCGCCAGAACGTCATCGTCAGCGCGTCGAAGTCCCAAAGGATGGGACCGAGGGTCCATAGAAAATCCACGCCAATGATGAAGTCGAAGCAGCCCAGGTCGATCCCGACACAGGTAATGGAGAAGTGTTTGCCGTCGATGGAGATGGGTACGTCGCGTGCTAGCCCATGACACTGAGGCGATCGTTGTTCGCCACGGTGACCCGAAGGCGCTCCCCGCCCGTCGACGGAAGTGCGAGACGACGCATGGACGCCGTGGGCAGGAAGTTATGGGTGGAGCCGGTATCCACCAAAGCCACGAGCCGCTCGCCCTGGATGATCACCGGCAACAGCATGGTCCGCTCGTTACGGATGCCGGCGAGGGCGTGGAGGGAGACGACGAAGGCCGTCACTGTGGGGTCCGCGGGGGTGTCCGCAGCCGCCGCAGGTGGCGGGGTTTCGTCGATCGAGGCGTCCTCCTCGGTGTAGTCGACCGTCTCCAAGTAGAAGAGTCGCGGATAGACATGGGTCGGCGTATAGGGCTTATCGCAGTTAAAGCAGAGGCCTTGGCGCCGCCGCTCCATCTGCTCCGCCGGAGAAAGGCGACGGAAGGGCCGCGTCGTCGCTGGGGGTGCAGGCGCGGCCTGAGGTGGGCGGCCGGGCGCCGGGCCTGGATGTGTGGTCGGGCGGCCTCCCCACGGTGGCGCGGCAGGCTGCATGGCCTGGGCCCGACTCTCGAAGGCGCGGGCATAGTACATGGCCTGCTGGAGATCCTGAGGTCCGCGGAGCTCCACGTCCACGCGGATGTGGTCCGAAAGGCTACCGACGAAGAGGTCGGCCGCTGCTAGGCCGTAACGCCCGTCACGTGGCAGGCTAGGGCCTGAAAACGGTCGGCGAAGTCCTGCACCATGGAGGTGAAGGGAAGGCGACCGAGCTCCGCCAGGCGGCTCCCGTGAACCGGAGGCCCGAAGCGAAGGAGGCAGAGCTCGCGGAAACGCTCCCAAGCAGGCATGGCACCCTCGTCCTGCTCGAGGGTGTAATACCAGGTCTGGGCCGTGCCACGGAGGTGGTAAGACGCGAGCCACGTCCGCTCCGACGCGAGGGTGCGCTGCCCGCGAAAGAACTGGTCATACTGGTTGAGCCAGTTAAGGGGATTCTTTGTGCCGTCATAGGTGGCGAAGTCGAGTTTGGCGAACCGCGGCGGTGTCTGCTGCGGCCCGCCGTGCCGAGCAGGCTCAGAGGCTCGAAACAGTGAAGCGGGGGGTGCCTGATCGGAGTAGTCCGGGTACTAGCTGGCGGGGCCGGATGGCCCGCCGAACTGCGGGAACGGAGCCGGCTCGACCGGAGTCGTGGTGTAGACCGGTGAAGGCGAAGACCCCGCCGCCCACACTGGCAGTGGGGACGGGGACGGGGGAAACCAGACCTGATGGATCGGTAACCCGGTAGTCAAGGCCGCGCCCGAGCTGTTCCCGGATGATGAGGGTGCGGAGAACGGCGATGGAAGCAGGCCCTGGGACGTCGTCTGCGGCGGCTACTGGACCGGCCCTGCAGTGGATGGCGACTGCTGCACCGGCCATGCGGTGGACGGCGGCTGCTGCAACCAGGATGCGACCGAGGCTGCCGGCGGCAAGGGCCAGAGGGGCGCCGCGGAGGGCGCTAGCACGGGCGCCAATCCCGCCTGGATCGGCCAGAACGGGGACCCGCTGTACGCGGGCGCGCCCTGGTACGACCCTGGTGGTGGCGCAAAGGGGCCCGCCCCGCCCCCGTACTGCGGCTGCTGCTGTAGGAGAAGGCCAGGGGCAGCGATCGGGGCCGACGGCAGGTGAGTGTAGGCCCCGGCCCCATATTGCTGTTGGAGCTGAAGACCGTGGACGGCGGTGACGAGGTGATGCAGCGTGGCGGCGAGTTGCTCCGGAGACAAGGTGGCCACCGGCGGTGGTGCAGATGCGCCCGGGGACGGCGGTGCAGGCGGCGCCGAGGTGGAGACGGGACTCGCCAGCGAGGTCCCGGCGGATGTGGTCGGCACGGTGATGATCGGCGCCGTCGTCATGGGCGCGGTGGTACCAACGGGCAGCGGCGGCTCTGGTGGCGGCAGCGACATGATCGCAACGTGGTCTCTGATTACCAAATTGATAGGACTAGGGTTCCTACCGGTGCGACTACGCAGGTTATAGGGACAAGGTGGAGGAGGACGAGGGCTGGAGTGGGCGCGCCGGCGAGTGGGCGCCGTCGCGGCTAGGGTTTAGGTGCGGCGGCGGTTGGCTGGTGGCGGCTAGGGTTCCGACTCCTCAGGGAGCCGGGCAACAGAAGATGATAATATCTTTATTGCTTAATTCTCAAAGAGTCTTACAACCTATATTTATAACCTAAATAACTTGCATAAGAATTAATCCTAAGATAACTTGTGGGCCAAGCCCCTAACTAATGCCCGGTGGGCCTCCTCCGGTTATAAGCTAAACCGGTGATAACAGTAGTATAAAAACAATCTCATAATATGTATACATGTGTTAGTGTTTGAAAAGAATACATACTCAATTTTTTGTATACAAATTGTAATGGTGGGCCAAATCACACCGAACTCCAATCTGGAGTGAAAAGAATACTCCAAAATAGTCACCTAGTAGGTGAGCTTGTTGCTGTACTAAACCTTCGAACCACCAACTTAAGGCCTCCTGTACTACCTGATCATTCCTGATCTACTTCACTGTACCCTTTTGACCATTTGGGGGAACTCTGTGGAAACCTGATTTTATATCCTTTTGCCAGACCCTTGTATTATCAGTCTGCATAGAGCAGCAAAATTATGATCATCAGAAAGCATTTTAGGGACAAAACAAAAAATTAATATAATACATAGATACAATGCACTAGCAAATTCAAAATTACACAGGAAGCGAATGATCAACAAAGTGTAGCATCTATCCGGGGCAATAAAATGCATAACAGAACTTGGGACACAGGAAAATTGCAGAGAGGGTGAGCACATGGACACCTTTTTATCCTACTCACTTGCACATTGCCAGCTAAACCATATGATGATTCGGCTCATTGAAAAGTACACTTTAAGCTGGAGACAGATCCCAAAGCAACTGAAAACAACCGAAGGTTTTTCTGATAATTGGCTCATGAGTCCTGAGAGGGCGAATAGCAAAAATGCGATACTGCATTTCAGTTGTGCAGCGAAACAAGATTGCTCTAAGAGCAAGTGCATTCCATCCCCTGATAGGCTGATGTAGTTAACTACCAGAGAGGTAGGTACTTATTCTGCAGCTATAAAGCAAGATGCACACAGGTGCTATCTCACATATCCTGATTGAGAGTATCAAACAGTTTCAGTGGCCATAAGGCATAGGAACCAAGATTGGCGCCTGGATGCCGGAAACAGGGCAATAACTTGCCTGCTGCAAGGAGGATTGGCACTGGCCTGAGGATATTAGGGCAGCATGTGCTAACTACTCCCTCCGTTCGGAATTACTTGTTTCGGATATGGATGTATCTAGAATTAAAATACGTATAGATACATCCATTTCTGCGACAAGTAATTCCGAACAGAGGGAGTAGTATTTATGCTAATTCATGCGATGGGGGTGACCGTGGCTCAATCCCCCCACCCTAATGTGCTGCCAACTACTTGGGACATTTTCTTTATTCGCAAAATAGCTTTGCAGCATTATGCTAAACACGAAATTCATCAGGTCCTAACAAAGGCCTCACGTACAAGCAAATGGGGGCATAGACATTTGACTCATTTATGAATGCATTCGTCCAACAGATAGGCCAAAAGCATTGTGATCGGATTCAGAAAGGCGCAGGTACTAATATTCTGCATCGGAACCGTATGGTCTTATCGACGATTTCTCCAGGGACGCGTGACGAAGTTGGCGACAGGATCGGGATCGAGGAGAGGGGAAGGGCTGGCACTCGGCAGGAACCTTACCGAGGTGAGCCGGGGAGGTGGAGGCGGCGGAGAGCCAGAGCACGAGGGCGCAGAGCAGCAGCAACAGCGGGATGCAGTGCACGGCGCGCCCCAGCGCCCGGGTCCGCGCCGCCTCCCGCCGGCCCGCCGCCGACTGCGGGTCGAACGTCGGGAGCGCCGTGCCGTCGCCGCGGTGGCCCGACGAGGACGCGTCGCCGCCCTCCGACACGCGCGCCCCGCTCGACGACCGCCGCATCTCTCCCTCGGCCGCGCAACGAGGATGAGGACGGGGTGGCTGCGGGTGGCCGCCGCGCGGGGGGTGGCTCGGAGGCGGAGGCGCGCCGCTGTGACGGGGTGTTGTGGTGCCGTGTCGGCGTTGGGCGGGCGGATTCGCACTTCTGCGGTGTGGTTGGTGGTGGTTGGAATCGGATTTTGACCAGGTTGGTACGCTTCCCTCCACTACGACTCCCTCCACGAGCGTGACGCTCCACCGCTCCTCCCAGACTGTCAGCATTTTTCTACGACCTCGTCGACTTTATTTTAGAAGAAGCGACAACTAAAAGCAATTTTTCTACTCCCTTCATTCTAAAATGAGTGTCTCAAATTTGGTACGACATTACAAAATTGAAACATTTAGTTTGGGACGGGGTAGTATTAAAAAATAGCTAACCCTAAAAAACACCTATGACTGATATTCATTAAAGAAAAGAGCAACAAGTATAAAGAAAATCAACTAACATAAAATGACCTTTAAAAATACACGGATAACCTTTATCGCCCTCCAGCCGGCCGGGGGGGGGGGGGGGGGGGGGGGATAAATATCTTGTGGTTGGCAAGCTTTTATCGAGAGATATCTTGGTCTGCCAATTGCGGTTGGCAAGATATGAGCAGAAATTTGATCATATAGTAGAAAGGACTTAAGGTAAAATGTAGTGTTGGTCAGAGAGGACTTTAGCTTGTGTAGGGCGGTGGATCTTGTTGAAATCGGTTATTCGGGCCATCCCCACTTCCATTATGAGTTGTTTCCAATTGACAAAGAAAGTTTGCAGGCAATTAACATCGTGCATGGGGAAATTTTCATGGAGCACCTCCATTGACAATCGGCCTCTCCATTGGTTGTCATGGGATAAGCTAGCTGCACCCAAGGTGAAGGGCAGGATGGGGTTCCAGGATTTTGAACAATTTAATTTGGTGCTGCTCTCCAAGCACGTTTGGCGGCTGATGACACATTCGGACTCAACCATGTTTCGCAGTTTTCAAAGGGAAATATTTCCCTTCTTGTGATTTTTTTCCAAGCCCAGGCTCCACAGTTGTAGTTCGCAACTTGGAAAGCTATCATATTCGGACTTGCTGCTTTGGAGAAAGACCTGGTCAAGTTGGTCGGTAGTGGAGATTCAATCTTGATTTGGCAGGACTACTGGATTCCTATCACATCCACCCTCAAACCTATGGGGCGTTAGGGATTGATCCGCTGGAAAAAGTCTCACATCTGATCCATTCTCACTTAGGTTCTTGGGATGTGGAGGTGATTTGTCGCAACTTTCTTGCCCTGGATCTCGAAGCAATTCTGTACATACCGTTAAGGTCATCAGGCGGTAAAGATTTCTTTGCTTGGGATCTCTAGAAAGGTCAAGTGTTTATACTGTGGAAACGACATGCCGTGCTCTCGTGACCCATAACAAGTGATCAACTCTAGGGGAAGGGACAATAGCGGAACCTTCAATGATAGGCACTTATGGACCGCTTTATGGAAGCTCAAAGTTGTCCCGAGAGTTCGGGTCTTTTGGTGGCGGACTCTCTGAGGTATACTTCCAGACTATGCCACGCTGCAACATCGCCATATGAGAAGTATTGCTGATCAGGATCTCTGCAAGGCTACAAATGAAAATCTACAGCATGCACTTATGTTCAGCTCTCACGCCAAGCAATATTGGGCGGCTGCTTGGGACATTCTAAACCTGAAGCACCCTCGTCTACGCCGAATACATGGGTTAAGGACATAGTGCTGGATAAACACATCTCTGTTCAGGACAGATGCAAGCTGGTTACAGTCATGCATGCTACATGGTCAACGCGTAACCGTTGGACTCATGATCAAGATTCATATGACCCTGCCCAAGCGGTGAAGGTCGTCTGGGGTGATTTTCTTGTAATATGCCTTGATCCAACCGCAACATTCCAGATGGTCATTGTTGTAGACCACTGGACGTGGACTTGGTAAAGATTAATACTAACGGTGCCATCAGCATTGATGCCCAGCTTGGAGGAGGAGGTGGTGTCACCAGATCCCACATGTCCTTCTTTGGGACAGGGAGTAAGCCCTTCACTGGGGTGATTGACCAATTCATTGTTGGAGCAATGGCTATGCGAGAAGGTACCATCTTTGCACAGCTCTAGGGCTTCGCACATGTGGTGATGGAAGTGGATTGTTTATAGGTTGGTTGCAAACCTCTGGTCTTCACATCATAATTCGAGACAGATTATGGCGCACATCTTAGATGAAACAGGGGAAAAGCCGTCAAGTTTTGTTTCGTTCTCGGTTAGGCATGTCCCAAGGGATGCTAATATTTCAGTGGTCCTCTGTGCCAAGGATGCTTGTAACCTCTCGGTTTCAGAGTGTTGGCTCTAGGAGTGCCTTTCTTTTCTTGTAAGTAGCCTCAAAGGAGATTGTAGCGGGATTCTCTGAATCAATAAACCTCCCCAAGTTCACAGAAAGAAAAGACGATGGTCACTATTGTGATTGTAGTCGTTCAGTCGTATTACAATGTTACTAGGGTTAGGGTTATATCCTACTCTCTTCATTCACAAATATAAAATGTTTTGAATATTTCAATATATACTACATATGGACTGAAAATGAGTGAATAAACACATTAAACGTGTCTATATATATATATGTATATATATATAATATATATATATATATATATATATATATATATATATAGGGTCGCGCTATTCGTCACCCTGAGTGAGGAATAGTTATTCTTCACCTCCTCTATTTTACCATGAATGCACCGTAATTTTACGTTCCGTAAGTTTTGTCTTATTTCCAACGTAAAAAGAGACCGTAAGAAAATATATAATCGTCATAAAAAATATTTTATCTTATGTAAAATTACAAATATAAAAACATAGTGTAAAATATGCATAAACTGTAAATTTTCTTGCCTTATGACCTATATTTTTATTTTCTTATGCCAAATTTTACGTAGTGAATCAAAATAGAAATGTAACTATTTGAATTCCAAACGTAATTTAATTATGTAATGATCGTAAGATTACCTCGGATGAAGAATAACTTATTCTGCACCCTGGGTGATGAATAGTATATATATATATATATATATATATATATATTCGTTGGTGTTGGGATCTGGTCCCTGCTCTTACCCCATTTGCTTTTTTCTGGTTTTATTCATTTTATGTTCTTTTCCTCTTATAGCCAAGGGTTGGACCACACCACATGCAATAGGAGGGACCATGCAGGCACTAGGCTGCCATTATGGCAGTCCACAGGACAGGACCACCGTCTCGAGAAGCAACACGGTGGATGGAGAACTGTTTGGGGAAGGTTCAAACCTTTATTAGTTCGTGGGGCGATTTTTTTACTACCGGGTTGGTATTTGTGCCATTCAGCTGCTACCGTGGAGCTATTGCAGCCCACAGTCCATATTTGACCCAGCCGCTGCGCTCGCCACAACGCCATTAGTATAAGCCATGGGCTGGCTCGTTACAGGAGGAAGCTGACTTAGAACGAGAAAGATCAAAAATGTTTTTTTTGCTGGAAAGGAGTTGAGATGGGTTTTTTTTGCTGGAAATGGGGGGTTTCCTCTGTGCACTTCATCGCTTCTAGTTTTTTGAGAATCTTCTGTGTATGGTCGTGCAAACTTTGACGGTACACGCCGATTCTCCTCCGTCGTCACGTTTTCATTAGCGAGTCGTGCACCGCGACGCCATGGAGTTATACTCCCCTCATTCCCATTACGTTACGTGTATAACATGTTTGCACGAGCGTAGAGAAGAAGGTCTGGTTATTATAGCATAATTGGTGGGGTATTCGATTATAATAGCATAATCGGTAGTATCTCACGTTAGCTGCCTCCAGCGGATCACGGTAACTTTGGCTGCCTCCAGCGGATCACATTAACAGAAAAATTAGAACATCTTATATTTGTAAACGGAGCGAGTATTTATATGTAGTGATTCTAGTTCGTGGTGCAGTCGAGTATTTGGCTTTGTTGATTGGACTAAATTTATCGAATAATCCTATTTGATAACCTTGACTAATCCAGGAAAAAATACCGAATAATCCACATTTGTTGGATATTACCGATACTGTATCCGCTACCATATCCACTGGATATCCAATTATCAAATTTGTGAAAATGCATACATTGTCTTTAAAATGGACACGGATGTGGAGTCAGAACCGAAATTATTTATCATCCTATCCCAGCCACACAGCTAGCTACAATGGCCCGAGTAACCCTCGGAATAGTTTGGACTGAAACTTTAATTTCAGTTTGGTTTCTCTATTGGATTGTGTTTGGTTAGTTTAAATGGCTGAGAATCTAAAACAATCTGGTGTAGTTTGGATTATGTCAACTACTGGATTGGACTGGTTTGGTCTGGACACAGACGATTTGGTCTCAAACCGTTTCAATCTGTGGACAGAATTCAGTTTCTCGACTAAATAGTACAAGACGGCCATCTTCCAGTTCGCTTCACACAATACACACGCACGTATTTAACTCAATTCAGTCCATCCATCAATGGCGTGCATGGAGGCATTGAGCATGAGTGGTCTGTCCGTGATTCCGATGCAGTACGTGCGGTCTGAAGATGTCGTCGACGTGGCTGGTTTCGACGCCACCAACCCGGACTCTCCCTTCAATGTCACCTGCGTGTCCGACGTGCCCGCGGCTGCGTCATGCATGTGGCCGGCCGTGGCATCCCGGCGGACCTCATCGACGCGCTGCTCCCCGCCGGCTCCGGCTGCGGACAACGCACGCTCGCCGGGCACTCGCCCGTGTACGTCCATGTCAACAAAAGCTTACGAGTGCACATCAGCGTGCTCGCGCCTTGGCTCCTCGCATCCTCTCCCTCGGATGGGTGGGCAAGCACGTCGATCCTCACGAGCATGGGTAGCGCGAGCACGCCCGCTTCTTGTGTCCACGGTTTCAGACCGCAAATTCAGTCCAAAAACGAAATATAATTTGGATGGGTTTGGTTAGAAAACGTACATAGTTTGGTTTGGTCTGGATAATGATAGTGAAATTTTGGATTGGATTGGTTTGGATGGAAGAGATAGAGTCGTATGGTTTGGGTTGGCTTCAGTTTGGTTTTGAAACTATTACCAGGTTTAGGCCCGAGGGCCTAAATATTATTCGGCCCATGAAAGAATACAATGATCCAGCTCAGCCTACTCAGCAGGGCCTATTTGTCTCAAAAAAAATAAATCATCAGGGCCTATTTGCCTATTTGGATTTCAGACAATAAACCCACGGAGAGGGTTAGAAGACGGCGAAATATCCGCAACGAGCTCGTGGAAATGGCGACGACGGTGGTGCCGCTCGCCGCGGCCATGGCCGCCGCTCCAAGGTCTCGCCTCCGGGGCGCCCCAGACCTCTCCCCGTTCCTCGGGATCCGCCCGCTCCTCTGCCGCTCTCCGCGCGGCGTCGCCTGCGCCCTTCGCCGACCTTCCAAGTACAAGGTACTTCGCCTCACAAGCAGCTCCATCTCCCCACCGTTTTGCGGTTGGTGCGTAGTTATGTGGCAGGAAGGATTAGGTTGGGAGTAGTTAGGCACACTTGGGAGCAATTTAGATGGCGATACACCTGTCGGGAATTGATGAGACCTTGTTTATGTAAAAGCCTAGCCGTGTGGATAACCTTGTGGTGATTGATGAACTGTATATACTCCCAGCGTTGGGGGATTTGAATGACAGTAATTGTCGTGGCATTTGTTGTACAGGCTGTGTGGCAACTATAGGGGGGGTTTGTTATGTGGCCATAATTAACAAAATCTTCTGTATTCCAGAATAAAATTAAGAACGAGGTGGTGGTAGCAGAGGATGACATTGATGGCGGTGACGAGAACGACGACGACGACGAGGGTGGGTTGGAAGCGCTTTTCAAGCAGCTGGAAGAAGATCTGAAGAACGACGATTTGTCTGTCGAGGATGATGATGATGATGAAATATCAGAGGAAGACATGGCCAGGTTTGAACAGGTATTGGCAGAAGCCATTGGAGATGTCGATGTTGCTGATGAATCTGCAGTAGATTTGGTGTCAGGCTCCGAAGTTGCTGGTAATGATGAGGCAGCAGATCCAGTCGAACGGCCAGAGCTCAAAAGCTGGCAGCTCCGGAGATTGGCTCGTGCAATGCAAATCGGTCGGCGTAAAACTAGTGTAAGCAGATAAATATCCGCTTGAGTTTCGTTTCAGTTTCAGTTTTTAAATCAGCACCATTTCTCTTACTTTGAAAGGGCTCCTTGACATACATATGTAATTCAAAACTGATTTCCACCCTTGTGCCTTGAATTGATTTCCTTGCAGATAAAGAATCTTGCAGGGGAGCTTGGCCTGGATAGGGGTTTGGTCATTGAATTGCTCCGCAATCCGCCTCCAGAACTTCTACTTATGTCTGATTCTTTGCCTGATGAAGCACCCTCTAAACCTGAAACTAAGGAAATAGAGCCCTCTCCAGTAGCTGATGAGGTTGTAGTTGATGAGATTGATGCCACTGAAGCCAATCCACAGATGGACCTCCCGGTTCATGTCATGAGCACAGAATGGTCTGCGCAGAAAAGGCTGAAAAAGGCGCAACTGGAAACACTGGAAAAAGTTTACTTCAAATCCAAACGCCCCACTGTAAGTATTTTTTACGTGAAGACCACGTTCACTATATATTTTCTATTGCTTAAATTCCCAGCTTGGTTTTTGTAAATGTATCATCACTTACTTTGCTGTTGCATTATTACAGAATACTATGATCAGTAGCATAGTTCAAGTTACAAGCCTTCCACGAAAGACCATTATTAAGTGGTTTGAGGATAGAAGGGAGCAAGATGGTGTACCAGACCGTCGCGCCGCATACATGAGATCCCTATCTGAGACGGTGGCTAGTTGATAACTTCAGATAAGCTTGTGTTATAGTGTTCTCTTTTAGGTCTGAACTACGTAGGAATTTGTAAATTCAAACTGTGAAATGCAACCAGTTTCATAAGGCCAACACGGCGTATCTTTTATTGCTTGCTCTGAGATCGGCCAATGTGACAGGTACAACTCCCAACTGTCATCATCCCATTATTATTGGCTTCACTATGGACCACCATTTTGTCTATTCATTTCAGTGGCAGTTAGTTCATGGTCAGTTGACCGGACACCAATTTTCCTTACGGTAAGGACCATGGATCCTTTCACTTTCTTGTTGATGAATTTCCTGGTGTGGAAGCCTGGCATTTCACATGACCCATGTCCTAGCCCGGTTTACTTGGGACAAGTGGACAGTAATTTTTCTGGTTATGTTACCCACTTGATGCAAGACTTTCAACAGTATTAGACTATTAGGTACTCTGGTGTGGTGCTTTAATATAAAGTTTTCTGACATTGAATGCCACATGTTTGAAGAAGGTCCTGACAGCGTAGCTAACACCTGCGCATTGGCAGCGTGAAGTACGGAGTATTTGATTTTTCACATTATGAGCTGAATCTCTGCAATCTTGGTAGGCTAATTTTAACGAACTACCAGGTAGATCAAGTACATGCATCTTTGCACCTACTATAATCAAGTACATGCATTTTGGGCTTTGGACTGATGAGTCAGTTCAGCTGTCCTCACTCTTCACTGGTCATGGGGTCATCACAGGCTCAGATGGTAGGCATTATTGTCCGTGGTACAGACAACTAAGTGTATGCACCGAGCGCACCTCTTGACACTTCTTTAGAACTATTACCTCCGTTCAGAATTATAAGATGTTTTGGATATTTCAATATGGACTACATACGGACTGAAATGAGCGAACAAACACACTAAAATGCGTCTATATAATTCGGAACGGGGGGAGTATATTTTTACACCTTTAACAGAAAAATCCAGGACTTCAGATTTAGCTTCACATACCCATAACTATCGGTGTTATTAATCCTTGCAAGTTGCAACTCTGATGAGTTATGTTCTGGAGTTTTCACCATTCATAGCAGATGTGCTTGGCATCAACGAGCACACACCATTCATATTTCATAGCAGCTGTGCTTGGTATCAGCGAGCACACGCCACATATTTATTGGCGTTGGGGCAGCTGGAGAAATCAAGTAGCCTATCACTCATCAGAAAGAAATCATGTGGAAAGAGAAAGAATGGGGAGGTAACAACTGGGGATAATGAGGATGGAAAGGAAGGAGAGCCTGGAGTTTATGTAATAGAGAAATGCTACCAGGGACAAAGACATGAGCGGATAGCCGGATATAGGGGTGAAAGAAATTGGAAGAAAAATGTTGGCAGTCTGTATCATCTATTCTTAGATGATATAGCCAGTGGATTGTACACATCTCTTTATTGACAATCTTCCGGCCACCTTCCACTCTACCCAGCGTAATGATGATTGGTTGTTCGCTGATGCTGACTGGAGCCGAAATACAATTGCATTTTCCCTTGGCTGGCTTTGCTTTCTCTTGGGCCCTCTGCACTTCTTATTCAGACGCACCGTTTCTTCATCGACAGAGTTATGGTGGCGATCGCCGTCCATATGAAAGGTAAGATTCCTGCTACACTATTTTCTCTGCTATGTTCATCATCTTTATTATGCCGACGCATATCATACATACACCATAAACCTCTTTGTGGATCCTCTTGTGTTGACACATCACTTGCACTTCACATCAGATCAGGGCCAACTAGTGCATCCATTTGCGCAGGTCGCTCTCTGCGAATTATCTTGGCCCTGTAGTGGGTTTGGTGATGCTTACCGGTTGCTCATGGGCACAGTTGGGCTCTCTTCCCTCCACATGCCCGTGATGGAAAAGTATTACCGGCGCATGTGGATCAGAATAGTAGTTTAATCTGACAGCTCTTGTCCTGTTTTAACTGAACGTAGACTAATCTCTCCATAGGTTTGTTAGTAGTAGTAGTAGGTTATGGGAGGAGACAGGCCCTGGTAGCCCTCAGTGCCACCGGCTGTTGACTGCTCTCCTGTCTGTACGTTAATGGCCGTCCCTTTCCCTTCACATATATACATACGCACAGGAGGCCTGGGAAGGCAAAGCACCAACCTCAGGAGACACATCCTCCTTGCCTCTTGTGTTCTCTTCTCCATAGCTTGCAGATAAGCAAAGCTTGTCCGTTGCGCGGGGAGGGGAGGTGGACAGGTGCGGATGGAAGGGTTGCAGAGATCGTCCTCGACTTTCAGACGGTCCGGCTCGTCGGGCCTGGTGTGGGACGAGCGGTTCCTGACCGAGGGCGCCGAGGCGCAGGCCGCCAGCGAGGGCGGCGCCGATGACGCCCAGCCGGAGATGCGGCGCTCCCGGAGCACCGGCGGCGTCGGGATGATGCTGCGCCGGGGCGGCGACGACAAGAAGCAGCAGCAGCAGAAAAAGAAGGAGCAACAAGGCCAGAAGAAGAAGGACGAGGAGCGCGATCCCCAGGTGTTCCGGACCAAGGAGGTGGCCCCGGACGTGGACCCGCCGTCGCCGAGGGTGTCCGGCTGCATCCTCTGCGCCATCTTCGGGGGCTCCGGCTCCGGCTCCGGCTCCAGCCCCGCGGCGCGCCGAGGCCGCGCCAAGCCGAAGAGGAAGCAACGGCCGGCGGCGTGAAGCTTGATCGGGCCATGGTGGGTGCCATGCGAGCTGTGTTTATACTGGAGTGATGATGATGGTATACTACTGATATTGGTTGGTTTGTATTGTACTCCGCTCTGCGTTACCGCGTAGCTAGTAGTCCATACGTGTCAGGTTAGTTCCTCTTTTTTGGGTCAGTTTCTGGATTCAGATCCGTGAGCTGAGCAGCTGCTGTTGAGATCTGTGGTGTTCTCTCTTGATCTGGTGCATGGCCTTTCCCCTCTGGAGCCGCTGGGCGTTGGTTGCTTGATTGGTTGCATGTGAGTGTGAGGTGTTGCTACTGTTGCTGCCGTGTTGCATGTATGGAGTTGCAACCATAAACAATCGATTGGGCGGCAAAACATTTGGGCGTGGGGCATGTGTGTTCATGCTGCCCAAGCTATGGCGAATTTCCTCGTCCTTGCTTTGGAATCTTTTCTTTTGTATTACCTCCATCGCAAATGATTTGTTCAGACACGGATATATCTGACACTAAAACATGCCTAAATACATCGGTACATAGACAAATCTAAAACAAATAATTCTAGACGACGGGAGTAGCAAATAACACGCAAGAGCTTATTTCCTATTTGGGGAAGTTTTTGACTCACCAGAAGTAAACATCTTGATATGAAGTCTATTTTTACTTTGTGCTAGACCAAAAAGAGTTCTGCACCTCTTCCTTTTTCATAGCCCAAACTGGCAGAAACATGAATCATGGCGAGAGAGAAAAGTTGGAACGGCGTGCCTCCTCCTAGCACGAAAAGAAGAATCAAGAAGGCTCGATCCGATTCATAATTGCGCGTGGCAGGGGCAAGACAGGCACATGAAGGTCCCAAGTAACAGCCAGCAGAAAATAGAAACATCACATGGGCCGGCCACATGATGATCTCCTCCGTTTCATGACCCTGTCCCCGGGTCCCGTCCCGTCTGCTCGCCGAGTTGGACGTGGACCGCCGTCCGTTCCGGCCACCCGCGCCGACACCGACATGCCGCATTCCTCTTCTCAGGCCTTGGATCCATGCAGCCGACACCGCCGTATCTGTAGCATGGCGACTGGCGACGTTTTCTCCGATGTACGCACGCGAGTTTCTACTGTGCTGTGTATATATCTATGTCGTACTTTCTCCGTAAAAAAATATAAAAGCATTTAGATTACTAAAAGAGAGGGAGTACTTAGGAATTTAAAAATGAAAAAAATAGCGAGCTTATGCTAGGTCGATAACATAATTTTGACCTTGCCAAGAACAAAAGTCTTTGTTGGGTTGGTGAACATTTGGTGGGTATTCGATCTCGAGCTTTTTTTCATTTGCTGGTCATACAACCGATGCTGGTCCTTAGATGGTTTGGTCGTTCAGCTGTGACGACGTTTATGGTCAACGCGTGCATGCGATTCGTTAATGGTCAAAAAAATTATCTGTTTGACCACCAATTGTTCCCAGCCGTTGTCCACACTTTTCCCTTTAAACACACATGTTTGGACGACCGTGATGTAAAGATCGATTGTGGTATGAACCGGTCACTTAATTTGGTTCAAACCTACCAACTAGATTGATTATTATGGAGTAGTGCTACTAAAATGTTATGTTATATATGGGGCACTTTCGAGCTGTATGGAGTACTTACTAGTCCGGCATGACAGCGCAAGTTTTTGTTAGTATTATTAGGACATCTTTAACGGCAACCCATAAATTTTCTCTCGTATATGTTCACGGACACGGATGCGAGAGGCTGGCCGCTTACATTCAACCCGCATTTTAACTAGAGAAAATTCCTTATTTGACACCATCTTAAAATCTGCTTCTTTATTTGACACTGGAAAAAATTTCTTCCCTATTTGACACAAGTTCTAAATTTTATTTCCTATATGACATTTCCGTTCATTTTGAGACTAAATGACACCTGAAAAGACTCTTTTACCCCTCATGTGGTATGTGTGTGGGGGGCAATAGCGCACACACGCAGCACCAGTGTGAGGGCAGGAGCACACACGCGACAACACATACACATGCACCAACACACACGCAACAACACACACGTGCACACACGCACACACACGCAGCAACACATATGCACGCGCGCACACACACGCAACGACACGCATGCACACGCGCGCGCACACGCAGCAACACACACGCAGCACACACACACGCAGGCAGCACATATGACCCAGTATACTCGTTGATACTGCATCTTTTTTCTGGTACGTCAATAGCATGAAGAGCAAAGGATATCACCTAAACAACATTAACCCATTGATTCCGACTTACGTCGAGATGCTCCACCAACTAGCTGCTGCCACCACCGACACCAAACTAGATCTACCATGGGGCGAGTAGATCAAGTCGCTTCCGCAACAACATATAAGGCAGGAAACCATAAAGAAGGTCGAGGCTTCGAACACCAACACGGCCAAAACCGAGCACCACGACCAAACATACATTTCTGAGGCAACCATCCCGACTTCTAGCCACTCCAAAGAGCATGGGCAAACTACCATCATCACCCTCCAAAGTTGTGACCCTGACATGTGTTGCAAGCTACATCCCTGCACGACATGAGCGTCAAAAGGCACCACAACACAAAATAACTATTTGTGGTCCATAGCCACCGCACTAGAATACAGAGTCCTTGCCCCAACATAAATCCAAAATGACCACCTCACCACACATGTGGCACAAAATTGTCAACCAAGTCATGGAAACCGTAGCCCCTTCTCATAGAGCTATCGTTGTACCGCCTTCGATGCTCACCACCTGGCTTTCATCATCACATTGACTCATCGCCCCGACTTTCGCTAACACCCTAGAAAAGGCCAGCCTTGTGTGGCAACCACACTAATGGAAAGGTGTCTAGGTCATTTGAACACGTGAGGGGTGGGTGAGGGGGTGAGGGGCCTCCTATTCTTCGCTTATAGTGAAGGACTAGAGGCTAACACGCGCTTCGCCGCGCCGTTCTTCACTAGTGGGATTAATTCTTTTATATCTAGTAGTGTCACGGTCGGTTGTTTTGTTTGGATTTTATCAATGTTGTCTTGTGTTTTAATTACAGTATGAAGGTGTTTTTTCATTTGTATATCGTGTCGGGTTTTTGTTCGAGACAATATTTCCTAAAGGAGAATGGAGTTTTTTGGAGTGTCGTTGTGGTGTATTTACACATGTCGGTCTCGGTGCCAGTTGGTGGTGGTCGTTTGAGCCTCTTGAGAGGTCCTATCCACGCTAAAATCATGGAATTTCTGCTATAACACGCACATGGATCGGCCCACGAGCTCTCGCTCGCTTAGTTTGACTCCCCATTCCTCTAAGTCGGTTAGCTTTTTTCCGCTCACCCCACTGCTCGCTCAGAAAAATGGACTATTTAAAAAAGGTTAGTTTCATTAAAATATGTTCAAGGATTTTTCAAAAATATGTGAATTTACAAACCATGAATTGCATAAAATATTTATGAGTTTAAAATATATTCATGGATTAAAAACATTTGCAAATGAAACAAGTTTCAAATTTAAAAATTGTTCGCGAACTTTAAAAATACCCGTGAACTTAAAAATACACATGAATGTAATAAATATTAATGAAGCTAAAAATATAAATTTTTTAATGTTCGCAAATTTTAATAAGCGCTCATAATTAAAACATGTAAGAAAATAAAGAGAGAAGAGGAAATAAAACTAAGCAACAGACAACCTTACATGCAAGTCCTACAACGATCCCACAAACCCCGAAGCACCAGAGTGCTTCAAATCGTGGGATCTTGGTATCTCTATAGATATGAGCTATAACATGCAGTTGGGCTGTCTCAAGTAGCCCTTGGTTGCTCCTCCGGTGTTTCCACCTGCTCTATTTTAGTTTCGCTTTTGATGCTTTATGCCCTAAGTAAAAATGGCAGCTCCTAGCTCGAGGAAAAATAGACTACCATCTTTTGACACATTTGTTCGTGAATCAAAATATTGTTCACGGATTAAAAAATGTTAATGGATTTTTAATATTTACAAAATTAAAGAAAATATTCATAAAAATTGAAATATTAACACCTTATAAAATACTGAAAAATGAAAAATCCTTCTGAATTTAAAAAAGCATAATTTTTGAGAAATATTCACTGGTTCTTTTAATATGACTATTTAAAGATGTTCATGCATTTAGAAAAATGAAACCATACATTGGAAGAAAAAAAGACATAACAAACAGAACACCAACAAAAGCCGAACGAAAACCTATAAACAGAAAACCAAATAGGAAAAGAAAACAAAGACAAAAAGGCAGAAGAAAACCGAAAACCCTTCATATAAATAAACCAGGGAAAAAACAAAAGCTCAAACGCTTTTTTGTGGGGCAGCTCAAACCCAGTTGTACCGAAAGATTGAGAAAATAGCCCGAACTGGGCCGGTCCAACAGGGACGGGGTGCAGAATTTGTACGTGGGCAAGATACCGCTAAAAAAACGTGGGCAAGAGTAGGAAATTCCCACGGCTGTCAGAAAGAAAAACAGCAGGCAGATTCTATATTGTTAAGAAAAAGAAAAGGTTTGGAACAAAGTCATGATTCCGAGGAACCGAGGGGAATGGCGGCATGCGGTGCTTCGGAACGGAGAAGAAGCAATGCACGCAAAGTTTGCACATGCGCTGTTGTGGACTTTCCGGGGAAGAAAACAACTCGCTTTTCATTAGGCGACACATACACAAGAAAGGCTACGCAGGATTGACGTGCATGGGCATCACTTTATTGCACATATAGAAAAAACATATCTGCATGTTGTACAACAGTTATGTTGATAGAACAGGGTGTCACCCTGTTGGTTAGGATAGCACACTATCTAGCCCATCCAGTTCGAGTCACGGAGTAACCAATGGTGTTTGGATGGTCTTGGTTTTTTTCGGCTATGTCGAGCATTCATGGAGCTGCCAAGGTGGCTATAGGACAAGTTTAAGGGTGTCATCCTGTTGGTCAGGATAACACGCTATCTAGCCCAACCGGTTCGAGTCACAGAGTGACCCATGGTGCTTGGATGGTCTCGGTTTTTTCCGGCTATGTCGAGCAATCATGGAGCTACCAAGGTGGCTAGGACAAGTTTAAGGGTGTTGATGTGCACATCATAGGAGCATCTCCGACAAATGATACTTCCTCTATTTATGTATATGAAGCCATTTCATTTTTTTTCTTCAATTTTTGACTTGTGATTTTGGTCAAGATAATATGAGTTATATGTCAAAGAAAATATGCTATTTGGAATTGAAAACTAATATATGAACATAAAGTTTAAACATGCCACAATTACATGGGATAAGATGTATACCCTATTTAGAATGCACTAATATAATATAATATAATGGTTGTATGTGATCTTGACATGACATACTCTCTCTACCATGTCGCCGTCAAACGGTTAATCGGTCGCTGATCTTGAGCCCATCAAGCTTGGTGTCGACGGGAGGGGAGGAGTGGTGGCCTTTCTGGGCCTAGAGTGGCGGCGACCTATAGTGCACTACTCTTCCTTGCTGCTGGCGACGCCCACGGACGTGCCGGCTTTGTGGTCGTGGCGGTGGGCCATGACCTTGGCGACGTCATCCTCCTCGTCGTCAGTCTCACTAAACACTGCCTCGCTCGCCTCATCGCACTCCTTGTAGGGGGCCGCCACCCGCTGGCGGTAGCGCCAACGGGCAAGGTGGATCTCGGGGGCGGAGCGGTAGGAATTGAACAGTGCCTCCTGCTCCGCCAGGTCCGTGTCCGGCATGACCGCCCTGTCAGCGGCGAGCCGCTCCTTCGCCTGCAGGTGCTCCTGGAGGAGGTGGTTGTTGTAGGCGGTGTCGGCCTACGCCTCCCAGAACTGCTCCTCTCGCACCATGTCCATGTAATGGGCACAGACCTCGCCGATGGTCATGATGCAATGCATCGGCGATGGTGGCGCGGAGGAGGGGGTGGCGCCGGCTCGTCGGCGGCAACGTCCTCCATTGGGACTTCGTCGTCCTCCAGTTGCCTGCCGGACAGCAATAGTGGCCATCTCCTTCTTCTGGTCCAGCATCAGCCCGTCCCAGAGAGCTTTGACAGGGGAGAAATCCATGGAGGGAGTTGTGCGAAGAGGGATCAGAGGTGGACGACAACGGTTATGGTCGGGGCTGTGGTTTATATAGTAATGGCGGGTGGCAGAGGGACGGACGGGTGACGCCGGAGGAGACGCCTCGGCAACCACGTGCCATCAAATGTGGGCGGTAGACGAACGAACAGGCGGCCGTCATGTCGTTTGAACGAGCAGCAGTCGCCTGCACTGGGAAGCGGCGCGGGCGGCGCTCTATCGGCCGGTGCGCCGCTTCAATGTCGGCGTGAGTAAGCGGTCGCGTCTGTTCTGACCGGGCATGAATGCGGGCACAAATGATCTAGAGTGTCGCTGACTATTTCGGACGAAAAGCACGAGCGCGAGGAAAGAAGGGGTTTTGGTGGGCTAGGGAGATGAGAAGCATGCATGTGAGCGATCCAGAGTCTCACAAAGTCTCTGCATTTATCTCTGATTTATGAGAGAAAATATATCCGAATTACGCCACGTATCGATACAGAATCGCGTTGGATAGCTTCCGCTGCGGTCCGTAGACTGGAGATCCGCGGATTCAAAGCGATCGTTCAAAGCCATGGCAGGGCACTCGCCCACTCTCCCTCATCTTGTCTTACTTGAGCACCGGCAGCCATCATCCGCCTCCCATTAAGAACTCCAGACCGTCACCATGGCTGCCTCTTCTCCTCCCAAGTCCCAACCCATCACTATGGGGCCTCTTCCGCCGCTCGTATTAGCACTCTTTCTCCTACCTCTCCTCTACTTGTTCTTCAGGGGCGGTAGCAAGGGACGATCGACACAGGGAGCAAGAAACGCTCCCGGGCCGCCGAAACAGCTTCCCGTGCTCGGCAACCTCCTGCAGCTCGGCGGCCGGCCACACCGGTACTTCCAGTCGCTCACCCAGAAGTACGGGCCGGTGGTGCAGGTGCAGCTCGGCCGCGTGCGGATGGTCGTCGTCGCGTCGCCTGAGGCGGCCAAGGAGGTTCTCCGGACGAACGACCTGCACTGCTGCAGCCGCCCAAATTCACCAGGCAAGTGTGTAGTTCGAATCTGTAGTTCTGTACTTCTCTAGCTCTACATCCACTCACAAGTCCTCAATTTTTAGTTCAAAATTTGTATCGGATATGAACGTACTTGGATGTTGCTATCACCACGCAGGTGCGAGGATGCTGAGCTACAACTTCCTCGACGTGGCTTTCGGCCCCTACAGCGACTACTGGCGCGAGATGCGGAAGCTCCTCGTGCTGGAGCTGCTGAGCGTGAGGCGCGTCCAGTCCTTCGCCTACGCCCGGGCCGCAGAGGTGGACCGCCTTGTCTCCTCCCTCGCCGGCACCCCTCCGGGCACCCCCGTCGACCTCAGCGAGCAGCTGTACGCGCTCTCGGACGGCATCATCGGCACGGTGGCCTTCGGGAAGATGTACGGGTCGGAGTCGTTCGAGAGAACCAGCTTCCAGCGGATGATGGACGAGACGCTGCGGGTGCTCGGCAGCTTCACGTTCGAGGACTTCTTCCCGTCGTCGGCGCTCGCACGGTGGGCGGACGCCCTCACCGGCGTGGCGTCGCGGCGGCGGAGGGTCTTCCTCAGGATCGATAGGTTCTTCGACGCGGTCATCGACAAGCACCTCGAGCCGGGGAGGCTGGCGGCCGGGGTGCAGGAGGACATGGTCGACGCGCTGGTGAAGATGTGGAGGGATCAAGATGGGGCTCTGGCGCTGACGCGTGATAACATCAAGGGAATCCTGATGGTGCGGTTCGTTCGACCACAATCTACATTCAGTTACTGCTAATATTGGACAACCGATGTCACAGAATTCATCATGTTAATTTTCATTTCAGGATACATTCGCCGGTGGGATCGACACTTGCGCTGTGACGACGATCTGGATCATGGCGGAGCTGATGAGGAACCCAAGGGTGATGCGGAAGGCGCAGTCGGAGGTACGCGCCGCGGTGGGGAACAAATCCAGAGTGTACGAAGAAGACGCCCAGGGCCTCAAGTACCTCAAGATGATAGTGAAGGAGAACTTCAGGCTCCACCCGCCGGGGCCTCTGCTGATCCCAAGAGAGACCATGCAGAGCTGCGAGGTCGCCGGCTACAGCGTGCCCGCGGGCACCAGGATACACGTCAACGTCTGGGCCATGGGGAGAGACCCGGAGATATGGGACAGGCCGGAGGAGTTCTTCCCCGAGCGGTTCGAGGACGCGCAGGTTGATTTCAGGGGGCTGCACTTCGAGCTCCTTCCGTTCGGGTCGGGACGAAGGGCCTGCCCTGCCGTCGCCATGGGCGTGGCCAATGTGGAGGTCGTGCTGGCCAACCTGTTGTACTGCTTCGACTGGGAGCTTCCCGAGGGCGTGAAGGAGGACGACGTCGATATGGAGGAAACAGGGCAGCTTGTTTTCAGCAAGAAGGTGGCTCTTGAGCTTGTGCCAGTTAAGCGGTAGTGATATCTTTTTTTTAGTGATATCTTTTTTTTGAGATTCTAGTGATATCTCATATGTTTCAAATGCCACCTAGTGCTTCCTCAATAAACTAAACAGTAGTTTAAATCTCAAATATAAGAACAACCTTCCAGTTGGTCTTGCGTGAGTAACAAAATATGCATCTACTAACTCATAGTCTAACTGAGAATTAGTTTTTCGATAAAGGGTGGATTTTATTGACTCAAAGTGAAGCATCAAGAGGATACAAACAAATGAGTACACACCCGGCCTCTACATAACTAAGATGCACACAGCCAACACCAACGCACGCACACAAAACACACTGACAAATAGCGAAGTCATACTAGACCAAAGCTATGCGTAGGCGAGGAAAAAAGAAAAAAGCCCCAAAGCGATCAGATCACGATCGGCAAACTATAACAATGACCATATCTGCACCGACAATATCATGACACCACGCGGACGACGACGTTCTTCAACAGCAACGCCTTAAGGAAGGGAGCGACACTCAAGTGTCACCGTCACCGGATCCAGCCATCCAAGACTAGAATCTAGGTTTTCACCCTGAAGAATCAGTCCGAGCATTCCGAACAATACCTTCAATAAGGTAACGATGTAAAAACATCGCCATTGTCAGGTATACCCAACACGGGCGAGGCCAAGGCTTTCACCCCGGAGCTCTAGACTGGGTGCTCAAGTAGCACCACCATCGAAGTCATTCATGTGTTGTCGCCACCACTTTTCGACGATCCCAGTAGCTACAGGCGATATGCCCGCCGCCACCGCACAACAATCCCTCTGCATCAAGACATCGTCCACAGTTTGCATTTTGCCGCCGAAGTCAGCCATCACATCTGCAGAGATGGAACTCTCATAAACTTTTGATGGAGGCCATAATCCACGGCGAGGCCGCCGCCGTCCCAGATCCAGTCTCCCATGACATAGTCCTAGGTGGACACCAACAGCCAGCACCATGGGTTGTAGCTAGCCGGCAACCTGGGGGACCGCCGATCATGTGCATGCATGTCCATGCATGTGTATGCATATTGCCTCCATGCACCAGCCCCGTGTGCTTCCTCTGATCATACTCCAAGCCATAGAGATCATCCAGATCGCAGCCTGAATCACCAGTTAGCTGCCAGATCTGAAAAGATCGGGAAACTAGCAACATGGGACGACGACGGCCAGATCGGGAGACACCATGCCATGGACAGATCAGGAAGCGAGCGGCATGGGACAACGACAGCCAGATCGAAAGGCAATCACCTGGGGAAAGAATAGAAAAAAAATGGGCTGGGACACCCCGCCGCCACCATCCACCGGGCGGCCGGCCTCCTCCGGCGGCGGCAAGGTAAACGGGGCTGCGTGGAAGGGCCTCCGAAGGTAGCTGCGGCGGCGCCTCCGGAGTCGCTGGAAGCGACCCGGGAGGCTGACTAAGAATTAGTTACTCTCTCATCAAGAAGCGACTCTCATGTAGGGATGAAGATGAAGTGGAAAATTTTCGTTTTCCGGAGGCAAAATGGAAACGGAGAGGAAATATGAAAACGAAAACGGAAATTTGCAAAACGGAGATGGAAATGGAATTTTTTATGCGGAAACGGAAATAAAACAGAATGGTGTTTTTCGGTGGAACAGACGTGGAAAGGAACTTTCCATTTTCGTGGATATGGAATTTTTATTTCTACTATAGACCCATGGCTGCTTTGTAGCCCAATTACCAAACAACACACAATGACACAATGAGTATAATGAGCAGAATGGATCATATGAGGACCAACTTTTACTACCACACATATACTCAACTAGATCTTGTACGGAATTGTCATGTATTACTACAATGCTACCCTATGTTGCAAACACAATCATATTATTTTGTAGCCCTGTTAACAATTCCATAAATTTGTTTGCTTTTTGTTTATATTTCTCTATGATTCAAGGAGGGTTTTACGTTCCGGTCAACATGCAATTTTGTTTTTGTGTCCGCTCTGTATTCGCTCCGTGTCTGTTTTCGGTACTATCTGTGATGTAGGGTAGGAACCCTGTCGACCGATCTTTCACGAAAGGAGCGGATTCCCGAGAAGAACACGAAGAACACAAAGGGGAAACACAAGAGGAACACTCAAACTAACAAGAACAAGTCACAATAGTGCTAGATCCTCGGATACATGAAACGATACACGGTACACGGTCAACTAGGGACGATACACGGTAACCGGTCTTCTCCGTGAGGAGGTCTTGAATCCACGACGGGGGGGGGGGGGGGGGGTCTTCCCTTAGAAAGGGGGCTTGAGTCCAAAGGGATCTTCTCCGAAGAGGCCTCGGTCTCTCGCAAGGATGAGATCCGATATGGATTAGCGTAGCTCTATCTCTCAAATGAGCTATCACAACGCTAACCCTAGAAAGTTGTACGGGGCGGAGTATTTATAGTCTTAGTGCAAAAGAGGGGGCGAAGGGGTACATGGGCTGCGGCCCAACTCGAAACGGTGCTCAGGCGTCGGACGTCCGGGGGTCATCGGTCGTCCGGAGGCTCGCGAGGGTCCGGACGTCCGGTGCCTGTCGGACATCCATAGATTCTTCTCGGGTGGTCTTCGGTCGGACGTCCGCTTGGGGTCGGTCGTCCGAGGGTCGTCGATCGTCCGGGTGGCGTCGGACGTCCGTCTATTTTGGCTCAGGTGTGGCAGTGTCGGTCGTCCGGAGCCTGGAGGTCGTCGGACGTCTGGGGTTCGTCGGTCGTCCGGAGCCTGGAGACTTTGGTCTCCTCTTCTTCTTCATCTCCGCCTTCCCGACCATCTCCCTCTTCCTGTTCTCCTTGCTCCTTAGCTTCTCCATGATACCTGAGAATGCACAAAGTGTCCGTATGAGGTAGTAGTCGTGTCTCATGTGTATCAAAGTGGAAATGTGAGAGGAGAGATGTCACCTCGGTTTCAAGAGCTCTTGCACGTGCTCGTGTCATGGGTCCAAGAGGTGTCGAAGGAGATGTAGTTGGGTCCATGGGGATGGCCTTGGGATGCTCTGCATCATCTCCCCTCCCTTGGCGAAGATCCGTCGTCGGGTCAAGTTCTTCATCACCATGGAAGGGAGAGAGATCTTTGACGTTGAAGATGTCGCTCACGTTGTACTTGTCGCGTGGGAGGTCGATCTTGTAAGCGTTGTCGTTGTAGCGTGCGAGCACCTTGAAAGGTCCATCCGCTCGTGGTCGAAGCTTGGACCTGCGTTCTTGTGGAAAGCGATCCTTGCGAAGGTGTAGCCACACGAGATCACCAATGTTGAAGACGATAGGTTGCTTGTTGAAGTTGAGCTTGGTCGCAAGGCGTTGGACTTGGCGCTCGATGGTGGTTCTTGTATCTTCATGCACCTTCTTGAGATGTGTCGCTCGTGCACTTGCGTCCAAATTGATGCGTTCTTGGAGTGGTAGAGGAAGAATGTCCAATGGTGATAATGGGTTGAATCCGTAGACGACCTCGAAGGGGGACTTGCCGGTAGTTGAGTGTCTTGCTCGGTTGTAGGCGAACTCGGCGATAGGTAGGCACTTCTCCCACTCCTTGATATTCTTCTTGATGAGTACTCGAAGTAGAGCGGAGAGTGTGCGGTTGGTCACCTCCGTTTGGCCGTCGGTTTGAGGGTGGTAAGCCGTGGAGAATAGTAGCTTGATTCCGAGCTTGGCGCATAGGGTCTTCCAAAAGAAGCTTAGGAACTTGACGTTGCGGTCCGAGACGATCGTCTTTGGCACTCCATGTAGACGCAATATTTTCCTACAAAAGAGATTAGCAACATGTGAAGCATCGTCTATCTTGTTGCAAGGAATAAAATGTGCCATTTTGGAGAAACGGTCCACAACGACAAATATCGAATCTTTCCCATTTCGAGTCCTAGGCAAACCAAGTACAAAGTCCATGCTAATGTCTTCCCATGGTTGGTATGGAATTGGTAGATGCATATAGAGGCCGTGAGATTGAGCTTTGGACTTAGCTTTGCGACATGTAGAGCATCGGTTGGTGAAGCGATTGACATCACGAAACATCTTGGGCCAAAAGTAGTTCTTCGAGAGCGTAGCGAACGTCTTGTCGCGTCCGAAGTGTCCCATTAAGCCTCCTCCATGAGATTCCTGTAAAAGCAACAAACGAAGAGAAGACTCGGGGATGCAAAGTTTGTTAGCTCTCATAAGATATCCATCTTTGATGTAATAGCGTCCCCAAGATGTATGCGACAAACACTTGGCATAAGGAGTAGCAAAAGTTGCATCATGCTCATACAAGTCTTTGATATGCTCAAAGCCAATGACATCTAACTCAAGTTGTGTAACAAGCATGCATATGCGGGAAAGAGCATCCGCTACAATGTTTTCTTTGCCCCTAATGTATTTGATGACATAAGGAAAAGACTCAATAAATTCACTCCATTTAGCATGACGCTTGTTCAACTTGGTTTGACCCTTAAGATATTTGAGAGTCTCATGATCGGTATGAATGATAAACTCATGGGGACGAAGGTAATGTTCTCATTCATGCAAAACGCGGACTAAAGCATATAGCTCTTTGTCATAGATGGGGTAATTGAGTTGCGCGCCGGAAAGTTTCTCACTAAAATAAGCTATGGGGCGCTTCTCTTGCGTTAACACACCTCCTATGCCATTAGCACTAGCGTCGCAATGAATCTCAAAAGTCTTATCGAAGTTGGGTAAAACAAGCACGGGAGCATGAGTAAGCAAATTCTTAAGATCATTGAATGCGGTATCTTGGGATTGTCCCCAAACAAAAGGTGCATTCTTCTTGCTCAAAGCATGCAAAGGCGAAGCAATGGTGCTAAAATCCTTCACAAAGCGACGATAGAAACCCGCAAGGCCAAGAAAACTACGCACTTGATGCAAGTTGGTTGGTTGTGGCCAAGTCTTAATAGCAGTGATCTTGGACGCGTCAACATGAACACCCTTAGAAGAAACAACAAAACCCAAGAAAACGAGCTTATCAACGCCAAAAAGGCATTTCTCCATATTAGCATAGAGTTGCTCTTTTCGAAGAGTTTGCAAAACGGTTCAAACATTGGTGACATGATCTTTAAGAGATTTGCTAAAAACAAGGATATCATCAAAGTAGACCACAACAAATATACCAATGTAAGGGCGAAAGAGATGATTCATAAGATGCATAAAAGTTCCCGGTGCTTCCGAGAGACCCATAGGCATGACTAACCACTCATACAAGCCAAACTTGGTTTTGAAAGCGGTTTTCCATTCATCACCCTCTTGTATGCGGATTTGATAGTAACCACTCTTAAGATCAATTTTCGAAAATATAGTGGCACCACTAAGCTCATCAAGCATATCATCTAGGCGTGGAATGAGATACCTATAGCGAACGGTGATAGCATTGATAGGTCTACAATCGGAGCACATGCGAAATCTACCGTCACGTTTTGGCACAAGAATGACCGGGACGGCACAAGGGCTCAAACTTTCACGCACATGTCCATGGTCTATGAGATGCTTTACTTGCCTTTGCATTTCTTTGGTTTCTTCGGGGTTGACGCGGTAGGGAGCTTTGTTCGGAAGAGGTGCTCCGGGGATGAGGTCGATTCGGTGCTCAATGCCTTGTAGAGGAGGTAGACCTGGAGGTAGCTCATCGGGGGAAACATCTTGAAATTCCCGCAAAAGAGAAGACAAGACTAAAGGTAGAGTGTGAGAGGTGTTAGTTTTTGGTGTGTTGTCCTTGCACAAGAGGACATAGTGTATCACACTAGATGGGTTCTCACACACTTCTCTTATGTCACGTTTGGTGGCAAATAGAACGAGGTTCTTCTTTTCGCTCATTGTGGAGGCACTCGATTTGGTCTTGCGGCGCTCACTCTCTTTTTGGTGGCTCGCTCTCTCACTATGATCTCCATGATGGGTGGCTTGCTTGTCGGCGATCACTTGACTTGGCGACATTGGACGGAGGACGTACTCCTTGCCCTTCATCTTGAAGATGTAGTGGTCCGTTCGGCCATTGTGGATGACTCCTCTATCGAATTGCCATGGGCGTCCAAGGAGAAGATAGCAAACTGTCATTGGAATGACGTCGCACTCCAAGGTGTCTTCGTAGGCGCCAATTTTGAAGGAGACTTGTACTCGGTGCTCGACTTGGATAGTGCCGGAGTCGCTAAGCCATTGCACTTTATATGGATGTGGATGCTTCGTCTTGTGCAATTGGAGCTTGGAGCAAAGTTCTTCACTTGCGAGATTATGACAACTTCCTCCATCGATGATGACCTTGACGAATCGTCCATTGATCCCGGCCTTGGTATGAAAGATATGGCATGTTTGGTCTTCATCTTGATGATGTTGGAGAGTCAAGACCTTGGAGACAACAAGGGCGGGACTTGAATCTTCATCGCAAAAGACTTGTTCCTCTTCATCATTCACTTGCCGGTGCATGGCGACTTGCTCGATGGCGTCCATTTCTTCTTCACTCATGGAACCGTAGGTGCCGTTGTCGTTGAGGATCACGGTGCGCTTGTTGGTGCACTCATAGGACTTGTGGCATCGGCCTCCGCAAGTGAAACACTTGAAGGAACTCGTCTTGACGGTCTCATCGGTTGGAGTTGATGATGATGAAGCTCTCGGCTTGGAGTTGCTCGTAGTAGGAGGATGACTTGGAGTTGACGAAGCTTTCTTGGAACTCGACTTGTCGATGGTGCTAGTAGAAGGCTTGGTAGTCGGTGTTGGAGTCGTTGAAGCTTGGTTGTTGGAGAAGCCGTAGGACTTGGATGAGTACTTGGCATACTTGAAATCATCTTGCACTTGGCGTTCCGCTTTGGTAGCTTGATGCACTAGCTCGATGAGGTTCGAGTATGGTTGGAAGTCAGCGATCTTCTTGATAGGATGGTTGAGTCTATTCAAGAAACGTGCCATTGTTTGCTCATCATCTTCTGTGACATTGGCTCATATCATGGCAATCTCCATCTCCTTGTAGTACTCTTCAACGCTCTTGGTTCCTTGCTTGAGTAGTTGGAGTTTCTTGAAGAGGTCGCGGTGTAGTAGGTAGGCACAAAGCGTGCTCTCATGACATCCTTCATTTGCGCCCAAGTAGTGATGGGTGGTTCACCTCTTGCCTCTCGGCGCTCGATAACTTGTTCCCACCAAATAAGGACATAGTCTTGGAATTCAAGGGATGCCATCGCGATCTTCTTCTCTTCTTCATAGTTGTGCAAACGGAAGATTTTGTCAACTTTCAATGCCCATGAAAGGTACTCTTCGGGATCGTTGCTTCCATTGAACTTGGGCATGGTGAACTTGAGCTTTCCATAGCGTTGTTCCTTATTGTGTTGGGGTCGAGGATGATGACGTCCATGTTGTTGATGATTATTAAGCTTGTGTCGCTCGTGATGAGGAGGGTTGTCAACCTCATGTTGCTCTTGTCGTGGAGGATCTCCATTGTCTTCCTGATCTTGAGGAACTTGTTGTTCTTGACGTGCTTGTGGAGGAGCTTGTCGAGCTCGAGGAGGAACGTGAGGGACTTGACGGTGCACGCGAGCTTGAAATCTTTGTTCTTGAATTTCTTCGAGAAATGCTTCCTCTTGTTCATGGGCCCGTCGGCCTCGGTCGGCTACAGCTCGACTTGAATCGCGTAGAGCTTGTTGCGCCGCAAGTGCTTGAGTGTCCCGGATTTGTTCGTCTTGTCGTTGTGCCTCGGCATCTTGTGCAACTAGGTGTAGACGCGCTCGCCCTTCCTCTTCATGTTGGCGTTGTCTTTGCCGTTCTCGTGCTAGCGCAAAGCCCTCTTGGTTTTGTCGTCGTCGGTGCTCTTGAGAGTCGGTGTCACGTAGAGGATTGAGGCTTGCTTGATGCTCGTTGCGCGTGGCACGGCGAAGAGTGTTCGATGTCGGTGTACTTGAGCCGGAGAGGGTAAAGTCGGAGTGGCGACTTGAACGGCTCCTTCTTGAAGTGGAAGAAGAGCGGTTGAGCAACAAAGCGCGAATTTCGTCCATTCTTGCATCATTCTCTTGCTTGTGATCGTCGAGCTTGTGGTCGAAGTAGTCCCTTGTACGTTGCTCGGAGAGTCGCAAGTCGGCGGCGAGGTTGTCGATGTGTTCACTCATAGCTTGTTGCTCTTGATGCAAAGCACGTTGTGCACCAAAGAGGTGACTCTTGGTGACGAAGGAGTTCATGACGTCGTCTTGCTCCATGAAAAGTGGGTTTGTAGAAGCACTAGGCCTATCCATTATTCCAAGACAAATGTGAGTGGTAGAAAGAGAAGAACGAATACCAAATGTACCTTGACCGAAATTGAAAGTGGATCGAGGATCACTCCAATGTAGGACAAGGAAATAGCACAAGTGCTACTAGCTCTTGTCGGTTTCTCACACCTACACAAGTAAAAGCTTATGGTGGAGCTTGGTTAGGATGGTGGCACAAAATTTGATGCAATTGTAAGTGAGCTTCAGTAATGTTGGAAAAGATTCGCAAGATGCAATGTAACAAGTAGACCAAGCATATAAGGTACACGGAAACACACACGCAAAAAGATAAGTGGGGTTGGGCAACCAAGGATGAGCCAAAATGTGGAATCCACAAAAATGCTCTTGTTGCACAACACTAGAGAGACGCTAGCACGATTGCACAATAGGCGGATACAAGAACTTGTGCACAACCTACTTAGCAAAAATGCAACGACTTCTATCCCAAGTATGCTTTATGCAAGGTGTTTCTATGATATGATCCAAGATGATCGAGTATGACAATCTTAATGTTGTATGATGCTATGGTTCTTGCTTAAAAGCTCTTTGCTTATCTTTCCTCTTTGCTTAAAAGCTTGTTTGGCTCTTTGATGTTGGAGCTCTTTTCTTATGCGATGCTTGACGAACCAAGATAGCAATTGTGTATGCGATGACAACTTTGTGACACAAGAGATGATACCAATATATGCAACAATGATGTATGTATGCTATGGGAAGTATGATCACTAATGTGCACAAGTCTTGTTGCCGACAATACTCAATGGCTAGTCTCGATGGGTAAGCAACACAAAGGAGTAAGGCTATGATGGCTATCAGTGTAATGGCAAGAGTGCTATGTCCAATACCAAGACGAGGTTACCGGTCTTGGTTCCACGTTCGTAAGCAAGACCGGATGACGATGATCAAATGGGTGGCACGAATACCAATGTGTAGTCGAGGTGGTCGTTGTTGATGACGATGTAGGAGGGCGGTGATGATGTAGGACACCTCCGTGGCGAATATGAGCGGCGGTGATGTCGATGTCGAACCGTACCTAGATAGCCGAAACACAAAAGGATACGATGCCGCAACTCAAATTCACAAAGCGCGAAGTGGCAACACGTGTCGGAGTGCGAAACGGTCCAAAATGGTGGTGCTATGCGGAAATGGGGATGGTGTATAGTGGTAGGAGTGCGTTTGCGGAAATGTGGGGCGATGGTGTTGACTATGCTGAAAAAAAATCAGTTGTCAGGGTCGGTCGGACGTCCTGGCTGGGCCAGTCATCGTCGGACGTCCGGTGCCTGGGCGATTTTCGGGCACGGGATGAACAGCACAAGGGCGAGGTGGTGGAGTTGCAATTCGTCGATTCCGGGCGGATTTGTGGATGGGAAGGGTGGGGAAAGGGGGGAAAAGCTAGATCCACTCAAAACAAAGCAAATACACGGATCCAAACCAACAAAATCTCAACACACTAACAAATCACAAAAAAAATGGGGCTATTTTTGTGGGGAAATTTTTCGAATTAGGACGAAAAACAACAAAACAAGGCTAGCAACACAACGGGGAGGCTCCGAAATCGTGATCAACATGGCTCATGATACCAAGATGATGTAGGGTAGGAACCATATCGCCCGATCTTTCACGAAAGGAGCGGAATCCCGAGAAGAACACGAAGAACACAAAGGGGAAACACAAGAGGAACACTCAAACTAAAAAGAACAAGTCACAATGGTGCTAGATCCTCGGATACATGGAACGATACACGATACACGATCAACTAGGGACGATACACGGTAACCGGTCTTCTCCGTGAGGAGGTCTTGAATCCACGGGGGGATCTTCCCTTAGAAAGGCGGCTTGAATCCAAAGGGATCTTCTCCGAAGAGGCCGCGGTCTCTCGCAAGAAGGAGATCCGATATGGATGAGCGTATCTCTATCTCTCAAATGAGCTATCACAACGCTAACCCTAGAAAGTTGTACGGGGCGGAGTATTTATAGTCTTAGTGCAAAAGAGGGGGCGAAGGGGTACTGGGCTGCAGCCCAACTTGAAACGGTGCTCAGGCGTCGGACGTCCGGGGGTCACCGGTCGTCCGGAGGCTCGCGAGGGTCCGGACGTCCAGTGCCTGTCGGACGTCCGTAGATTCTTCTCGGGTGGTCTTCGGTCGGACGCCCGGTCGGGGTCGGTCGTCCGAGGGTCGTCGGTCGTCCTGGTGGCGTCGGACGTCCGTCAGTTTTGGCTCGGGTGTGGCAGTGTCGGTCGTCCGGAGGAGGCCAGACGTCCGGAGCCTGGAGGTCGTCGGACGTCCGGGGTTCGTCGGTCGTCCGGAGCCTGGAGACTTTGGTCTCCTCTTCTTCTTCGTCTCCGTCTTCCCGACCATCTCCCTCTTCCTCTTCTCCATGCTCCTTAGCTTCTCCATGATACCTGAGAATGCACAAAGTGTCCGTATGAGGTAGTAGCCGTGTCTCATGTGTATCAAAGTGGAAATGTGAGAGGAGAGATGTCACCTCGGTTTCAAGAGCTCTTGCACGTGTTCGTGTCATGGGTCCAAGAGGTGTCGAAGGAGATGTAGTTGGGTCCATGGGGATGGCCTTGGTATGCTCCGCATCAATCTGTTTCCGTATTCGTTTCCGTTTCTGCAAAAAAATAAATGAAAACCCAATATGGTCTTGATGGTGTGTCTAGCGCTTTCGGAGGGTGTGGGGTGATGTATCTCCGTCTCGAGGGATTTGATCGGTGTTGGCATTCGGTGGATCTATTTGGATATAGTCTTCATATGTCTTCGATCATGTGTCTACAGGTTTGATTCTTCTGACCTACGCTTCTCTTTATCGGGCGGTTGTTCTAGTGCGTCGGTCCTGTGAGGTCTTAGCACGATGACTTTTCGGCTGAGTACTACAACTAGGCTTGTCCAGCTCCGGCGAGGAAGGGGTGATTGACGGTGGCTCGCTCAAATGTTTGTAGTCGTCGGTAGATGATCTAGGGACATGGATGTAATCTTTTTTATTTCTAATGTTCTCTATACTGTCTTGATAGATGATAAGTAGATTTTTTTTCTACAAAAAGCTGAGAATTAGTAAAATCTCAGTTATCCATTTGATAAAAGTACCCATAGATTAGTTCAAAAAAAAAGGGTACCCATAGATTCACATTGAGACCTCCTAACCAACACCTTTTTTTTGAGGCAATCCTAACCGGGAGCTCCTAACGGGCGCTTGATGCGCTGGTTGAGGATCCGGGCGCCCACTGCAGCATATTAGTGGGCCGGCCCATGAACACGCAGCACACTGTCAAAAATATATTTAGGGCGCAAAAAATTCAACCCAAAACTCCCTCTTGGGAGTATTCGAGCCGAGCCAACTAGCTGTAGTGCATGCTAGCTAACCACTAGACCAACTACGCCCACGTGAAAGATTGTAACGCGAAACTTTTAAGAACTGAACCATTTCCGCGCTATATAAAAAACTGTGATTCCTTTTGATTTTATTTTTTAAATTGAATGTCCACAGAAATAGAAAAAAGTTCATGCAATCAAAAAGTTCATAAAAGTGAAAAATAGTTCATCGGTTTTCAAAAAGGTTCACAAATTTGAAAATAGTTCATAGATTTTGAAAAAAAATGTTCACTGACTTTGTAAAAAGTTCATCGATTTTTTAAAAAAGTTCACAATTTAAAGAAAAGTTCACTGATTTTGTAAAAAAGTTCATTGAATTTGAAAAAAGTTCATCGGTTTTAAAAAGGGAAAACTTTGTTTTTCCCACTCTAGTTTTTGCCCACTTTGCTTATGCCACTCTAGAATTTGACATTTTACTTTTTTCACTCTTAGCTTTTGACAATATATCTCTTTTACCATTCAGTGGCAAAAGCAAAAAATTTAGAGTGGCAATTGTGATACATTGTCAAAAGCTAAGAGTGGCAAAAGTGAAATGAAAATTTATCGTTTTTGCCACGGAATGGCATTTGTGATGTATTGTCAAAAGTTAAGAGTGGAAAAAGTGAGATGTCAAATTACAGAGTGGCATAAGCAAAATTGGCAAAACCTAGAGTGGCAAAAACAAAGTTTTCCCTTTTAAAAAAAGTTCATCAAAGTCCTAGAAAGTTCATCGAATTTGAAAAATAGTTTATCGATTTTCAAAAAGGTTCAAAAATTTGAAAGTAGTTCATAGATTTTGAAAAAAAGTTCACTAACTTTGTAAAAAGTTCATCGATTTTTTTAAAAAAGTTCACAATCTAAAAAAAAGTTCACTGATTTTGGAAAAAAGTTCATTGAATTTTAAAAAAGTCCATCGGTTTTGAAAAAAGTTCATCAAAGTTGTAAAAAGTTCATCGAATTTGAAAAATAGTTCATCAAATTGGAAAAAGTTCAATAAACTTTTAAAAAGTTCATCGAATTCAAAAAACGTTCACGAATTTGAGAAGGAAATTCTTGTATTTAAAAAAAAGTTTAGCAAAAAAACCATTCCAAAAAGAAAGAAAGAAGAAAACCAAACAAAAGCATTCCAGAAAACAAAACAGATTATAAGAAGAGAAACGCTAAAAGTACACACGTGATGTCGGTTGGCTGGTTGGGTGTGTCATAGAACGTCGAGCCAGTAGATCGCGTGTTCGATACCCCGTATTTGCTGTGTTTTTGCGTCTTTAAACAGGAAAAAGAAAGTAACGTGGGCCGGCCCAGCGCGGAGAAAGGGGGTGTGCGCCCCGTACGGTTAAGGCTATAACGGGCGCTACGGGCGCCGTTTAGGAAATGCCATCCTAACCAACACCTTAAGAGCCAGTTTACCACCTGGCGCTCCTGCCCATGGTAGTTGGCCCAGCCCATTAAACGACGAGCACCAAAATTCGATCGCAGGTTCGCTCGCCGCTAAAAACAAGTTCGCTCGCTGCTCGGACAGCGCTACATGCACCAGTTTCTTCCGTTTTTCGCAAACCGGCGCCTGCAGCAGGTTTCTTGCGCGTCTAGATGGGCCGGCCCATATTTTTCTTTTCCTGCTAAAAGCAAAAAATGGTGCGGCACCAAACACTCGACCACCTTCACACTGGTGGCTACTATCCTCTTTCTTTTACTTTCTATTCTGGTTTAAGTTCGCTGTGAATCGTGATTTAATTTTTCTTTTCTTCTTCCTTTATCTCTTTCTTGTTTGTATTTTCGATTTTCCCTTGTTTTTCTGTTTCTATTCTTTTTCTTTCTCTTTTTACAAAATGCACAAATTTTTAAAATTCAGTGAACTTTTCTTAAAACCTATGAACTATTTTTTCGAATTTGATGATTTTTTTCAGATTCAATGAAATTTTAAACAATTTCGCTGAACTTTTTTTAAAAATCGATGAACTTTTTTTTCAAATACGATGAACGCTTTCAGTTTTGATGAACTTTTTTCAAATCAATGAACTTTTCTTCAGATTCGACTAACTTTTTTCTATTCTCTTTTTTTTTTCAAATCCAATGATCTTTTTCAGATTTTATGAACTTCTTTTAGAATCGACGAACTTTTTTGAAATCTGATGATTTTTTCCAAATGCGATGAACTTTTTTTAGATTCGATGAACTTTTTGCATAATCGATTAACTTTTTTCGAATCCGACAAATGTTTTTGAAAAAGATGGATGAACTTTTTTTAAATTGATGACCTTTTCTTTCAAATTCGAGGAACTTTTTTAAAATTTACCAAACTTTTTTTAAACATCAATGAACTATTTTTTAAAATCCGTAAACTTGTTTCAAAATCGATGAACTGTTTTTCGTCATAACAAATTAACTTTTCCAGATTGTTTTTGAATAATTCGCAAATCTAATAAATAGCGCGGATACATTGGTTCTTAAAGATTTCATGTTCCATGTACTCGTTGGCACTCTCCGGCTGTAGCAAAGCAGTGTCTTTGTTGTAGCGGCAAGGAGCGAGTTCGAGTCCCAGTACCTTCCCTTTTCTCCAAGTTGTCTCACGACACGTTTTTCCTTCTACTGCGTGTGGTGGGCCGGCCCATGAGGTGCGGCACGTGTGTGCCAGCTACCTGTTCGGGCGCTTAAGGCGCCGAAGTTGCTCCCCGCTGCTCGGAATCCCTCGATCCTAGGTTTGCTGGTTGATGTTTCACCTGAAAAAAGGTTTGTTGGTTGATCACTGACCAATGACAAAGGCAGTTGACTAATGGATTTTACAAAAAGTTCCTGAAATAAAAAGGTTGCAAATTCAAAAAAATCATGAAAAGTTAAAGTATTCAAAAAAGTTCACAAATTCAAAAATAAAAATTCAAAACAAAGGTTCACGAATTCAAAAAATAATTTTTTGAAACATGTTTGTAAATTGAGAAAATCTCACGAATTTGGAAAAAAAATCATAAATTTGAGAAAAGTTCATGAATTTTTAAAAAGTGCACAACTTGGAAAAGTTCATAATTTTAAAAAGTTTGCAAAATGAAAAAGGTTCACAAATTTAAAAAAGTTCATGAATTTGATTTCTGTCAAGATTTTAGGACAAGTTCACGCATCTTGTGGATTCTAAAAAAAATCATAGATTTAACCAAGTAGAAAAAAGAGTTTGCATTTTTTTAAAAAGGTTCGCAAATTTGGAAAAAGTTTGCTCAACTGAAAAAAATTCTCGAATTTAGAAAAATCATGGATTAAAATAAACATCCACTGATTTGAAAAGAGTTTTCGACTTTTAAAACACTCATGGATTTGTTCACAGATTCAAAAATAAGTTATCGTATTTGAAAAGAAGTTCACCGGTTTTGAAAAAAGGTCTGTGGATATGAAAAAGTTCACGATTCAAGAATTTCTTGAATTTAAAACGGGCATGAATTTTAAGAAAGTTGGTGAATTTTAAAAAGGTTTGCCAATTTCAAAATGGTGCGAGGATTTGGATTTTTTTTTTGAAAATTAAGAAAATAAAAAACAACCTGAGAATGGAAAAAAGGATAAACAGCAAAACGAAAAGGTTGCCAATTTTAAAAGGTAAAAGAATTTGGAAGCACATTTTCCTCTTTCCGAGAAACACAACAATGCTTCTTGCGGAAGCAAATCTATGCTTCCATAAGAAAAAAAGAAGCACATTTTTTTTTCTCTGTGCCTCTTGTGAAAGAAAATCTGTGCTTC
This sequence comes from Triticum urartu, assembly GCF_056163025.1. Lineage (NCBI taxonomy): Eukaryota > Viridiplantae > Streptophyta > Magnoliopsida > Poales > Poaceae > Triticum > Triticum urartu. Next base: position 556,799,170 of record NC_141879.1, read on the forward strand.
TTGTGGAAACATAATTTTTTTTCTCTTTTCGAAACGTACAGTTATGCTTCTCGCGGGAGCAAATCAGTGCCTTCACGAGAAACAAATCAGTGCTTCTCGCCGAAGCACGAGTCTTTCTTCCCTTAAAAAAATCACAAAATTTTAGCTCTGAAACCTAGGAAAACCCGAGGAAAAACAAAAACATCTAAAACCTTGACATGCATACAAAAAAATGAAAACCAGAGGAAGCGCCCAGCACACGATGGTGGCGGTTGGACTCATCACTTGGCGTGCTTCTAAACCACCAAAAGTGACCCCTAGAGATCCCCGCGAGGGTTAGTTGATTCCCATTCATTGTCACGACATTTTTATTTTATTTTCCTTTGGTGTGGGCCTTTTCATTGCTCACGTTCTGTTTCTTTTCTTTTTGCCTGGGCCGGAGGAGGGGGACTGGGATGTTGGAAGGTTACTCTTGCTTCTTCGCCATTTTTCTCCTTTTTCTCTATATTCTTTGTTTACTTTCCCATTTTGTTTTTTTCTTCTTTATATCTTTTTCTCCTTTCAACTTTTTGTGACTATAAGAATATGTAAACACTTTTTAACTAATTCTTAGTGAGATCATATTTAGTTAATCTATGTCAAATGTTAAAAAAAATATAGTTAATCTATGTCAACTACATAAGCGTGGATGTATCGTGCTTCGTTTGTGTTGCATTTGTTTTTATTCTGCAATTCTAGACTGTCTAAGAATAATTTAAACCTCAGTCACCTCTTCAATTGTTAGATCTGAAACATCATGATGCGTGTAATATTTACATTTACTAGTTGTTTCTTGTTAATATAAGTGTAGGGCCAGCATACCTCTTTTGCTTACCTTTTCTACTTTGTTTTGCTTTCCATCTATTTTTTCGAAACGGAGAAAAAATATTTGCCTCTTCCATTAATTAAGTAGAAGAGAGTTGCCTGATTAATTAGTAGAAAACCAGGTAAAAACTGTGGGTCTAGCAAAGGGAGGAGGCATTGTGAGTTTTGTTGTTCCATGTTCGGGTTGGGTTCTATTTTGTCTTGCATCACCTCTCGTACAATGGTTATTATGATGGGTGGTCCTATTTTTTTCAGAAAGATAAGGGGAATCTGCCCCCTCCCCAACACCACCACCTAGGTTTCATTAATGAAACCAACAGAGAAGTAAAACGACTAAAGGGAAAATAAACAACATTATGCATCCATACACATTCAGGGAAAATAGACAACATACTAAAGCAAAACGACTAGTACAACAAAATGGAGGAACAAAAGAGAACACAACTTCCAATCCGACGACCATCACGTAAAGGGTGGTTCTAATTATATAAACTTAAGGTAATTGCACATTTCTAAGACTAATTCTATGTGTGTTTTATTTGGCTTGACCTCCATTTTTACTATGTTTTGTGCATGTCATGTGACATAATATTTTTATAGAAGGAATTAAACAAAAATAAATTTCATCATGATTACATATCTGGGGTACTTTTTCTGCCAGATTAAAACCTTTAGGAACGAAAATAAAATCTTGGTCCCGTATCAGACTACCATTTAGGAGAGAAAACCCAAGAGACTTGCATCATTTATCCGTTGTTGGAGGAAAACTTTATTGGCATCCATGTCATCGGCAATTCAACAGAACAACCGTTCAGTCATGCAAAAGCATCACATGAAACCATCAATATTACCTCATCTCTTTCGACATCTATGATTTCACTCTCGGACTCAGAGCTCGAATCTGAATCATAACATTAAAAAACTCTATCATTGGATTCATCTTTTTTTTAGAAAAGGAGGAAGACTCCCGGCCTCCTGCATCATCTGGACAATGCATGCAACCACTTTATTAATCATTCACAAAAGACCTTGCAAAGAAATACAACAGGAAGTCTGAAGCCACCGTCTAGGCAACATATGTCGCTACTCCTATTCAGTTGATGAAGGGATGCTGATAGTCCAGACCTAATACCACAGACCTCACAGCCAACCCTAACATCTAAGGCCTGAGGCCCCAACCAAGCCAGTTGCTGGGTATAGGGCACACATCGGTCTGGCGCGCTCTCAGCCGCCGCCGCCGCCAACTGCCACCACTCCATCTTCAGAGCTGTACTGACGCATCAACCTTGCCTGGTCTAGCTCCCGTCGACGCCGCCACGGCGCCCAACGGCACCACCTCCCTGCGTGCGAACTGTTGGTCGCCACCGGTACAGCTCAGCATCATGCCATCAAGTACCACCAGCCGACACAGCTTGAAGTCTCTGTAAGATCTGTCGTGGTAGCACCTGTCGGCCAGGCATGACTTGACATCTCCACCGAAGCTCCGTGCAAGACGAAGCCGCTCCACCTCCTGCCTCTGACTTCCAGCGCTACTCCACAAACGATGCTCCCAAGAGAGAAACGAGACCACAGTGCCGCCACCGTCTGATCTAGAAGACCTTTCCCCCGGAGCAGTACGACTGGGTCGACAGTAGTTACATGACGATGTCTTCATCAAGGTAACAACGCAGAATGCTGCCATCGTCCACCGTCGGCTCAGTTTCACCGGCAACTATGTCACCCCGACTCGCAGCCGGTACTAGATGACGGATCTGGAGATCCGAACACCCAACAAAAACAAAGCTACACTGGAATAAATCAACAAAAACAAAGCTGAAAAAAATACCACTGGCAAGTCGTCAAAAACTTTAAGGTCGTGCAGGGAAGGGGTGGCACGGCCAGACGGCGGGAAGCATGCGCGGGTTGTGGCGAAGCATGGGAGGTCCATGAACGGCTCAGCGCAGGCGACCAGGGCTAAATAGCTGCGGTCCATGCAATGGAGATAGCAGCAAACGACAGTGAAAGGGGGTGCGCTTCATGAAATGACCGCGGCGCCAAATATTTGGGCGGACAGAGGGTGCACTATATCGCCTACTCCAACCATCAAATATGACATTTCTGCTCTGGTGCTCCCCTCCTGGGCTGAACGCGAGGTGGAAAAACACATCGACGGCCAGGATGAACAAAAAAGGTTCATAATGAGGGGCACAATCGTCTTTGTTGCCCCCGTGTATAGCCGTCGAGGAGCCCTGGGAGGCCCGTATGGGCCCGATTAGATCGTATGCCCGGCCGTATACGTATTTGTTTGTATACGGCGGCCTTTCGTGCACGCGTGAAGCCGCCCGCGCGTGGGGCAGCACGTGTCACGGGTAGTTGCCAAAAATGTCCCATCATATAAATGTGGACGGCAACCACCTCCGGGCGCATCGCCCACCATTTCCCCCCGCCGCATTGTCTCCCTCTCTCCACTCCCCACTCCCCACTCCCTCTCCTCTCCAACCTCCTCGTCTCCCTCACCGCATCCTCTCCATCGCCATGGCGGATGCAGGAGGCGAGCGCCCCGATTGGGGCACAGATCTGGTGGAGCAGGCGCGGCAGGTCGCTGCGGGCACCTTTGTGAGGGGGCGTGCCGGCGTCCAGCGCGGTGCTCCCTCTGCTGGAGATCTGGAGAAGGCGGGGGCGGGCTGCAACGGCGCGGTCCAGCCAGATGCGCCCGCTCTGGCGATCTCCAGCGAGACGCAGAAGGTGGAGGCGGGCTCTGGCGAGGCGCAGAAGGTGGGGGCAGGCTCTGGCGAGGCGCACAAGGTGGAGAAGGTGGAGGCCGGCTCCAGCGAGGAGGAGGCGGAGCAGAAGGTATCTGCTTATCACATTTAGTTGGTAGTTTTTAGATTGTAGGGTTTGTGGCCAGAACTTTGTTTGGTTAGATTAGTTGGAGGTAGGGTTTTCTCTGCATTAGGGTTTTTCTATATTTGATTCGTGCAAGAACGGTGGACCACATATGATTATTAGATTAGGTTAGAAGTAGCCGGATTGAGGGATGGTTTTTTTTCAGATGCTTATTAGATTAGTAGTGGAATTTTTGCAATTCTTTAGGTGTTTGGCTTGAGGATTAGACGATGGATTAGTCAAATATATACTTCTCTATTGGTTTGGGTTGGTGCCTGCTTTAGTTCTTTGGCTTGATGATTAATTAAATGGATGCCTAGTTCTAGGGATTATGCCTGTCATAGTTGCAATTCTTAGATGCTTGATTGATGCATGTTGTCATAGTTGCAGTTATTTGATGCTTGATTGATGCCTGTCAGGCAGAGGCTATGAGATGGGTTGTGCATGGCCTTGTGTTTTTGGAAATTGTCTACCCGAGGTGATTAGATGGTGCATTAGTTTGGTTGTAAATATAGTGAAGGATGTGCTCATGTAATGGGTGTTGTCATGTTAATCAAAAAGAGCTTCTCAAGGGCTGGATTTTTTTGTGTTGGATTGGGGCTTCTGAAGGAGAGGGGAAGCGTGCTCGAGGGGAAGGGGCAGTCTATGCTTATTTAGTTTGGGTTAGTAGTGGAATTTTGTCGTTGCTTCAGAGATATTTACAGCATTGAACATCCTCTGCAATGTCGTTGCTTCAGAGATAAGAGCATCTTGGGGTTTTTTCAGATGCTTATTAGATTAGTAGTGGAATTTTTGCTTGTTAGATTTTAATTAGTATGAGGTTGAATACCTTATTTAAGGGGGAATTTAAGGTCAGATATGTTGGGGAACATAGTAATTTCAAAAAAATTCGTACGCACACGCAAGATCATGGTGATGCATAGCAACGAGAGGGGAGAGTGTTGTCTACGTACCCTCGTAGACCGGCAATGGAAGCGTTGACACAACGTAGAGGAAGTAGTCGTACGTCTTCCCGATCCGACCGATCCAAGTAAGGAACGTACGGCACCTCCGAGTTCTGCACATGTTCAACTCAGTGACGTCCCTCGAGCTCCGATCCAGCAAAGTGTTGAGGGAGAGTTTCATCATCACGACGGCATGATGACGGTGATGATGTTCTACCGACGCAGGGCTTCGCCTAAGCACCGCTACGATATGATCGAGGTGGAATATGGTGGAAGGGGGCACCGCACACGGCTAAGGAACGATCACGAAGATCAACTTGTGTCATGGGGTGCCCCCTTGCCCCCGTATATAAAGGAGGGAGAGGGGGAGGTGCGTCCGGCCCAAGGGGTGCGCTTGGAGGAGTCCCACTCCCACCGGGAGTAGGACTCCCCCCTCTTGCCTTGTTGGAAAAGGAAGGGGGAAGGGAGAAAGAGGAAAGGGGGGCGCCACCCCCCCTTCCTTGTCCTATTTGGACTAGGGGGGAGGGGGCGCGCGGCCTGCCCTGGCCGGCCCTCCTCTTCTCCCTTAGGGCCCATATAGGCCCAATAACCCCCCCCCGGGGGGGGGGGTTCCGGTAACCCCCCGGTACTCCGGTAAAATCCCGATTTCACCCGGAACGTTTCCGATATCCAAATATAGGCTTCCAATATATCAATATTTATGTATCGACCATTTCGAGACTCCTCGTCATGTCCGTTATCACATCCAGGACACCGAACAATCTTCGGTACATCAAAACACAAAAACCCTAATTATGATCGTTACCGAACTTTAAGCGTGCGGACCCTACGGGTTCGAGAACTATGTAGACATGACCGAGACACGTCTCCGGTCAATAACCAATAGCGGAACCTGGATGCTCATATTGGCTCCTACATATTCTACGAAGTTCTTTATCGGTCAGACCGCATAAGGATATACGTTGTTCCCTTTGTCATCGGTCAGATTCGATCATCGATATCTCAATACCTAGTTCAATCTCGTTACCGGCAAGTCTCTTTACTCGTTCCGTAATACATCATCCCACAACTAACTTATTAGTTGCAATGCTTGCAAGGCTTGAGTGATGTGCATTATCGAGAGGGCCCAGAGATACCTCTCCGACAATCGGAGTAACAAATCCTAATCTCGACATACGCCTACCCAACAAATACCTTCGGAGACACCTGTAGAGCACCTTTATAATCACCCAGTTACGTTGTGACGTTCGGTAGCACACAAAGTGTTCCTCCGGTAAACGGGAGTTGCATAATCTCATAGTCATAGGAACATATATAAGTTATGAAGAAAGCAATAGCAACAAAGTAAACGATCAAGTGCTAAGCTAATGGAATGGGTCAAGTCAATCACATCATTCTCCTAATGATGTGATCCCGTTAACCAAATAACAACTCATGTCTATGGTTAGGAAACATAACCATCTTTGATCAACGAGCTAGTCAAGTAGAGGCATACTAGTGACACTCTGTTTGTCTATGTATTCACACATGTATTATGTTTTCAGTTAATACAATAAACATTTATCATGATACAAGGAAATAAATAATAACTTTATTATTGCCTCTAGGGCATATTTCCTTTAGTCTCCCACTTGCACTAGAGTCAATAATCTAGATTACACAGTAATGATTCTAACACCCATGGAGCCTTGGTGCTGATCATGTTTTGCTCGTGGAAGAGGCTTAGTCAGCGGGTCTGCAAAATTCAGATCCGTATGTATCTTGCAAATTTCTATGTCTCCCACTTGGACTAAATCTCGAATGGAATTGAAGCGTCTCTTGATGTGCTTGGTTCTCTTGTGAAATCTGGATTCCTTTGCCAAGGTAATTGCACCAGTATTGTCACAAAAGATTTTCATTGGACCCGATGCACTAGGTATGACACCTAGATCGGATATGAACTCCTTCATTCAGACTCCTTCATTTGCTGCTTCCGAAGCAGCTATGTACTCCGCTTCACATGTAGATCCCGCCACGACGCTTTGTTTAGAACTGCACCAACTGACAGCTCCACCGTTTAATGTAAACACGTATCCGGTTTGCGATTTAGAATCGTCCAGATCAGTGTCAAAGCTTGCATCAACGTAACCATTTACAATGAGCTCTTTGTCACCTCCATATACGAGAAACATATCCTTAGTTCTTTTCAGGTACTTCAGGATGTTCTTGACCGCTGTCCAGTGATCCACTCCTGGATTACTTTGGTACCTCCCTGCTAGACTTATAGCAAGGCACACATCAGGTCTGGTACACAGCATTGCATACATGATAGAGCCTATGACTGAAGCATAGGGAACATCTTTCATTTTCTCTCTATCTTCTGCAGTGGTCGGACATTGAGTCTTACTCAACTTCACACCTTGTAACACAGGCAAGAACCCTTTCTTTGCTTGATCCATTTTGAACTTCTTCAAAACTTTGTCAAGGTATGTGCTTTGTGAAAGTCCAATTAAGCGTCTTGATCTATCTCTATAGATCTTAATGCCCAATATGTAAGCAGCTTCACCGAGGTCTTTCATTGAAAAACTCTTATTCAAGTATCCCTTTATGCTATCCAAAAATTCTATATTATTTCCAATCAATAATATGTCATCCACATATAATATCAGAAATGCTACAGAGCTCCCACAAACTTTCTTGTAAATACAGGCTTCTCCAAAACTCTGTATAAAACCAAATGCTTTGATCTCACTATCAAAGCGTTTATTCCAACTCCGAGAGGCTTGCAACAATCCATAAATGGATCGCTGGAGCTTGCACACTTTGTTAGCTCCCTTTGGATCGACAAAACCTTCTGGTTGCATCATATACAACTCTTCTTCCAGAAATCCATTCAGGAATGCAGTTTTGACATCCATTTGCCAAATTTTATAATCATAAAATGCGGCAATTGCTAACATGATTCAGATAGACTTAAGCATCGCTATGGGTGAGAAGGTCTCATCGTAGTCAATCCCTTGAACTTGTCGAAAACCTTTCGCAACAAGTCGAGCTTTGTAGATAGTAACATTACCGTCAGCGTCAGTCCTCTTCTTGAAGATCCATTTATTCTCAATTGCTTGCCGATCAATGGGCAAGTCAACCAAAGTCCACACTTTGTTCTCATACATGGATCCCATCTCAGATTTCATGGCTTCTAGCCATTTTGCGGAATCTGGGCTCACCATCACTTCTTCATAGTTCGTAGGTTCATCATGATCTAGTAGCATGACTTCCAGAACAGGATTACCGTACCACTCTGGTGCGGATCTTACTCTGGTTGATCTACGAGGTTCGGTAGTAACTTGATCTGAAGTTTCATGATCATTATCATTATCTTCCTCACTAATTGGTGTAGGTGTCACAGAAACCGGTTTCTGTGATGTAGTACTTTCCAATAAGGGAGCAGGTACAGTTACCTCATCAAGTTCTACTTTTCTCCCACTAACTTCTTTTGAGAGAAACTCCTTCTCTAGAAAAACTCTGAATTTAGCAACAAAAGTCTTGCCTTCGGATCCGTGATAGAAGGTGTACCCAATAGTCTCCTTTGGGTATCCTATGAAGACACATTTCTCCGGTTTGGGTTCGAGCTTATCAGGTTGAAGCTTTTTCACATAAGCATCGCAGCCCCAAACTTTCATAAACGACAACTTTGGTTTCTTGCCAAACCACAGTTCATAAGGCGTCGTCTCAACGAATTTTGATGGTGTCCTATTTAACGTGAATGCAGCCGTCTCTAAAGCATAACCCCAAAACGATAGCGGTATATCAGTAAGAGACATCATAGATCGCACCATATCTAATAAAGTACGATTACGACGTTCGGACACACCATTACGTTGTGGTGTTCCGGGTGGCGTGAGTTGCGAAACTATTCCGCATTGTTTCAAATGTAGACCAAACTCGTAACTCAAATATTCTCCTCCACGATCAGATCGTAGAAACTTTATTTTCTTATTATGATGATTTTCAACTTCACTCTGAAATTCTTTGAACTTTTCAAATGTTTCAGACATGTTTCATTAAGTAGATATACCCATATCTGCTTAAATCATCTGTGAAGGTGAGAAAATAACGATATCCGCCACGAGCCTCAACATTCATTGGACCACATACATTTGTATGTATGATTTCCAACAAATCCGTTGCTCTCTCCATAGTACCAGAGAACGGCGTTTTAGTCATCTTACCCATGAGGCACGGTTCGCAAGTACCAAGTGATTCATAATCAAGTGGTTCCAAAAGTCCATCAGTATGGAGTTTCTTCATGCGCTTTACACCGATATGACCTAAACGGCAGTGCCACAAATAAGTTGCACTATCATTATCAACTCTGCATCTTTTGATTTCAACATTATGAATATGTGTATCACTACTATCGAGATTCATCAAAAATAGACCACTCTTCAAGGGTGCATGACCATAAAAGATATTACTCATATAAATAGAACAACCATTATTCTCTGATTTGAATGAATAACCGTCTCGCATCAAACAAGATCCAGATATAATGTTCATGCTCAACGCTGGCACCAAATAACAATTATTTAGGTCTAATACTAATCCCGAAGGTAGATGTAGAGGTAGCGTGCCGACCGCGATCACATCGACTTTGGAACCATTTCCCACGCGCATCATCACCTCGTCCTTAGCCAATCTTCGTTTAATCCGTAGCCCCTGTTTCGAGTTGCAAATGTTAGCAACAGAACCAGTATCAAATACCCAGGTGCTACTGCGAGCATTAGTAAGGTACACATCAATAACATGTATTTCACATATACCTTTGTTCACTTTGCCATCCTTCTTATCCGCCAAATACTTGGGGCAGTTCCGCTTCCAGTGACCAGTCTGCTTGCAGTAGAAGAACTTAGTCTCAGGCTTAGGTCCAGACTTGGGTTTCTTCTCCTGGGCAGCAACTTGTTTGTTGTTCTTCTTGAAGTTCCCTTTCTTCTTCCCTTTGCCCTTTTTCTTGAAACTGGTGGTCTTATTGACCATCAACACTTGATGCTCCTTCTTGATTTCTACCTCCGCGGCTTTTAGCATCGCGAAGAGCTCGGGAATAGTCTTATTCATCCCTTGCATATTATAGTTCATCATGAAGCTTTTGTAGCTTGGTGGCAGTGATTGAAGAACTCTGTCAATGACACTATCAACAGGAAGATTAACCCCCAGTTGAGTCAAGTGATTATGATACCCAGACATTTTAAGTATATGTTCACTGACAGAACTATTCTCCTCCATCTTGCGGCTATAGAACTTATTGGAGACTTCATATCTCTCAATCCGGGCATTTGCTTGAAATATTAACTTCAACTCCTGGCACATCTCATATGCTCCATGACGTTCAAAATGTCGTTGAAGACCCGTTTCTAAGCCGTAAAGCATGGCACACTGAACTATCGAGTAGTCATCAGCTTTGCTCTGCCAGACGTTCATAACATCTGGTGTTGCTCCTGCAGCAGGCTTGGCACTTAGTGGTGCTTCCAGGACGTAATTCTTCTGTGCAGCAATTACGATAATCCTCAAGTTACGGACCCAGTCCGTGTAATTGCTACCATCATCTTTCAACTTTGCTTTCTCAAGGAACGCATTAAAATTCAACGGAACAACATCACGAGCCATCTATTGACAATCAAACATAGACAAGCAAGATACTATCTGGTACTAAATTCATGATAAATTTAAGTTCAATTAATCATATTACTTAAGAACTCCCACTTAGAAACATATCCCTCTAATCCTCTAAGTGATCACGTGATCCAAATCAACTAAACCATGTCCGATCATCACGTGAGGTGGAGTAGTATCAATGGTGAACATCAATATGTTGATCATATCTACTATATGATTCACGCTCGATCTTTCGGTCTCTGTGTTCCGAGGCCATATCTGTTATATGCTAGGCTCGTCAAGTTTAACCTGAGTATTCCGCGTGTGCAACTGTTTTGCACCCGTTGTATTTGAACGTAGAGCCTATCACACCCGATCATCACGTGGTGTCTCAGCACGAAGAACTTTCGCAACGGTGCATACTCAGGGAGAACACTTATACTTTGATAATTTAGTGAGGGATCATCTTATAATTCTACCGTCAATCAAAGCAAGATAAGATGCATAAAAGATAAACATCACATGCAATCAATATAAGTGATATGATATTGCCATCATCATCTTGTACTTGTGATCTCCATCTCCGAAGTACCGTAATGATCACCACCGTCGCCGGCGTGACACCTTGATCTCCATCGTAGCATCGTTGTCGTCTCGCCAATCTTATGCTTCCATGACTATCGCTACCGCTTAGTGATAAAGTAAAGCATTACAGCGTGATTGTATTGCATACAATAAAGCGACAACCATATGGCTCCTGCCAGTTGCCGATAACTCGGTTACAAAACATGATCATCTCATACAATAAAATTTAGCATCATGTCTTGACCATATCACATCACAACATGCCCTGCAAAAACAAGTTAGACGTCCTCTACTTTGTTGTTGCAAGTTTTACGTGGCTGCTACGGCTTAGCAAGAACCGTTCTTACCTACTCATCAAAACCACAACGATAGTTTGTCAAGTTGGTGCTGTTTTAACCTTCGCAAGGACCGGGCGTAGCCACACTTGGTTCAACTAAAGTTGGAGAAACTGACACCCGCCAGCCACCTGTGTGCAAAGCACGTCGGTAGAACCAGTCTCGCGTAAGCGTACGCGTAATGTCGGTCCGGGCCGCTTAATCCAACAATACCGCCGAACCAAAGTATGACATGCTGGTAAGCAGTATGACTTATATCGCCCACAACTCACTTGTGTTCTACTCGTGCATAACATCAACGCATAAAACCTAGGCTCGGATGCCACTGTTGGGGAACGTAGTAATTTCAAAAAATTCCTACGCACACACAAAATCATGGTGATGCATAGCAAGGAGAGGGGAGAGTGTTGTCTACGTACCCTCGTACACCGGCAACGGAAGCGTTGACACAACATAGAGGAAGTAGTTGTACGTCTTCCCGATCCGATCGATCCAAGTACCGAATGTACGACACCTCCGAGTTCTGCACACGTTCAACTCGGTGACGTCCCTCGAGCTCCGATCCAGCAAAGTGTTGAGGGAGAGTTTCGTCAGCACGACGGCGTGATGACGGTGATGATGTTCTACCGACGCAGGGCTTCGCCTAAGCACCGCTACGATATGACCAAGGTGGAATATGGTGGAAGGGGGCACCGCACACGGCTAAGGAACGATCACGAAGATCAACTTGTGTGTCATGGGGTGCCCCCTTGCCCCCGTATATAAAGGAGGGAGAGGGGGAGGTGCGGCCGGCCCAAGGGGTGCGCCTGGAGGAGTCCTACTCCCACCGGGAGTAGGACTCCCCCCTCTTGCCTTGTTGGAAAAGGAAGGGGGAAGGGAGAAAGAGGAAAGGGGGGCACCGCCCCCCCTTCCTTGTCCTATTCGGACTAGGGAGGGGGCGCGCGGCCTGCCCTGGCCGGCCCTCCTCTTCTCCCTTGGGGCCCATGTAGGCCCAATAACCCCCGGGGGGGGGGGTTCCGGTAACCCCCCGGTACTCCGGTAAAATCCCGATTTCACCTGGAACGTTTCCGATATCCAAATATAGGCTTCCAATATATCAATCTTTATGTCTCGACCATTTCGAGACTCCTCGTCATGTCCGTGATCACATCCAGGACACTGAACAATCTTCGGTACATCAAAACACAAAAACCCTAATTACGATCGTCACTGAACTTTAAGCATGCGGACCCTACGGGTTCGAGAACTATGTAGACGTGACCGAGACACGTCTCCGGTCAATAACCAATAGCGGAACCTGGATGCTCATATTGGCTCCTACATATTCTATGAAGATCTTTATCGGTCAGACCGCATAAGGATATACGTTGTTCTCTTTGTCATCGGTCAGATTCGATCGTCGATATCTCAATACCTAGTTCAATCTCGTTACCGGCAAGTCTCTTTACTCGTTCCATAATACATCATCCCGCAACTAACTTATTAGTTGCAATTCTTGCTAGGCTTGAGTGATGTGCATTACCGAGAGGGCCCAGAGATACCTTTCCGACAATTGGAGTGACAAATCCTAATCTCGAAATACACCAACCCAACAAATACCTGCGGAGACACCTGTAGAGCACCTTTATAATCACCCAGTTACGTTGTGACGTTTGTTAGCACACAAAGTGTTCCTCCGGTAAACGGGAGTTGCATAATCTCATAGTCATAGGAACATATATAAGTTATGAAGAAAGCAATAGCAACAAACTAAACGATCAAGTGCTAAGCTAATGGAATGGGTCAAGTGTGACGCCCTCGATGCGGCTATATCTCCCAAGTGTCGAAGCATGACTTAGAGGCATAACCGCATTGAAAGCAATGTCGCAAGTGAGGTAATCTTCACACAACCCATGTAATACATAAGGGAAAGAGATACATAGTTGGCTTACAATCGCCACTTCACACAATTACATGAATAAAGCACAACATCCAAATACAATCAAGGTCTGACTATGGAACCAAAATAAAAGAAGAACCCCAAATGCGACAAGGTCCCCCGATCGACCCCAACTGGGCTCCACTACTGATCAACTGAAAACGAAACAAGACAAAGGACAAGATCTTCATCGAGCTCCTCCTTGAGCTTGGTTGAGTCTCCTGCACGGTCTCAACGGCACCTGCAAACTGGTTTTAGAAGTATTTGTGAGCCACGGGGACTCAGCAATCTCGCACCCTCGCGATCAAGACTATTTAAGCTTATGGGTAAGGTAAAGGTATGAGGTGGAGCTGCAGCAAGCGACTAGCATTTATGGTGGCTAACATACGCAAATGAGAGCGAGAAGAGAAGGCAAGGCACGGTCGATAAAAGTATGATCAAGAAGTGATCCTAGAACAACCTATGTCAAGCATAACTCCAACACCGTGTTCACTTCCCGGACTCCGCCGGAAAGAGACCATCACGGTTACACACGCGGTTGATGTATTTTAATTAAGGTCAACTTCAGGTTTTCTACAACCGGACATTAACAAATTCCCATCTGCCCATAACCGCGGGCACGACTTTCAAAAGTTCAAATCCCTGCAGGGGTGTCCCAACTTAGCCCATCACAAGCTCTCACGGTCAACGAAGGATATTCCTTCTAGCAGGAAGACCCGATCAGACTCGGAATCCCGGTTACAAGACATCCTCGAAAATGGTAAAACAAGTCTAGCAAGACCACCCGCTGTGCCGACAAATCCCGATAGGAGTTGCACATATCTCGTTCTCAGGGCACACCGGATAAGCTAAGCGTACGGGAGCCAACGTAACCCAAGTTACCAAGGGACGGCTCCGCACGATGCTCTGGGTTGGACCAACATTTAGACAAGCACTGGCCCGGGGGTTTAAAAATAAAGATGACCCTCGGGATGCACGACTCCCAAGGGAAAAAGGCTAGGTGGCGAATGCTAAAACCAAGGTTGGGCCTTGCTGGAGGAGTTTTATTCAAAGCGAACTGTCAAGGGGTTCCCATTATAACCCAACCGCGTAAGGAACGCAAAATCCGGAAACATAACACCGATATGACGGAAACTAGGGCAGCCAGAGTGGAACAAAACACCAGGCATAAGGCCGAGCCTTCCACCCTTTACCAAGTATCTAGATGCATTAATTAAATAAGAAATATTGTGATATCCCAACAAGTAAACATGTTCCAACAAGGAACAAACTTCAATCTTCACCTGCAACTAACAACGCTATAAGAGGGGCTGAGCAAAGCGGTAACATAGACAAACAACGGTTTGCTAGGACAAGGTGGGTTAGAGGCTTGGCTTAACAATATGGGAGGCATGATAAGCGAGTGGTAGGTATCGCAGCATAGGCATAGCAAAAGAGCGAGCATCTAGCAAGCAAAGATAGAAGTGATTTCGAGGGTATGGTCATCTTGCCTGAGATCCCGCAAGGAAGAAGAACGAGTCCATGAAGAAGACAAACAGACGTAGACGAACGGGTCCTCACAAACGCGACGTTACCGAAACCAACCCGAAAAAGCAAACACCGGAAAAGAAGCACACAACATAGTAAAACAACCAACACATGAACATGATATGATATGCGGGATGCGGGATGCGATGCATATGCATGATTTGCAAAGGAATGAATGAACCTGTCCTCAACTTGGAAATCCAAGAGTGCCACCGGAAAGGGGGGATGATTTCGGTTGAAATTGATATAAAGATCGCCGGAATCGGATGCACGGTTTGGAAATGGCAAGCAAAACAAATATGGCACCGGTCTGCGATAAACAGCAAGTAGCCATCTAAATGCAACAAGTTAAACATGCTACAACACTCAAACATGGCAACAAAATACATGGCAGGGATCCACTCATGATGCTTGACAAAAGATGAACACTGAGCTACGGCCAATTCATCCATTAACAGGTTCAAAGAATCATGGCAAGAGTGCAATTGATAAACAGGTTTCAGACTTAGTGAAATTAACACAAGCCTGGAATTTCAAATCAGGTAGCACACTTTGGAGCATGAAAACTATATGCTACAGGAACTTAACATGGAAAAGCAAGGCATGGCACGGAGCTACTCAAAGAGCTTAACAAAAGTCTCTTAGTGACCTTGAGCCAAAAGGGATCAGAGAATACAATTGCAAGCATGTGAACATGGCAAAAACATAATCAGATTACAGACTTAGTGAAAAACTGGAGCATGCAAATCAGATATCAAGTAGGCATGTTTACGAGCTCGATGCACTCACTACAGAGCAAGGCATGACAAACTAAGCATACACCCATCAAGAATACACATTATACAAGCTAGTCATGGCAAGAACAACAACATAGCATGCACGGATCAACTACAACATCCTCGGCAAAATCGCTAACAAGTAGACAATCTGCCCAGATTCACGAAATAGCAAAAGTAGAGCTCGATTGACTCAAGCTAGGGTGCTCCATAATTGCACACAAAGACATGGATGGATAGAGCACTACAAGATTAACAAAACATCCTTACTGATCATCATCAAAAGAGGCACGGATCACTAGGAAACAACATGAACATATGGCATATTGATAAAAAAAGTCTAAGGACTTGGTGGAATTACTAAGTCCCTGAAATCAGCATTAACGAATGCACCACTTTGCAACCTTGTGCTAGTCACCACACACATCACAAAAATACCTGGATAGCACCTCTGGAAAGATGGCAAAGCATATAACAAAACACATGTAGAGCTCAGGAGCATATCATGCACACAATAATCATGGCAAAAATAACAAATAGCTATTTGGTGCAGCAGATCTGACAATTAACTCAAATAGCACTCTTCCAATAGCATTTAGGGCATCAAGATGAGATCAAATGAAAAATGATGCAATGAGATGAAATGATCTACTCTCCGAGGCGAACATTTTGATATGCTATACGCGCAAAACGCAGCTACGGATGCAACGTTACAACATGATGAACATGGGCATTTGAAACTGGAAATCTCGGGTTTGCACGGTTTTCAAAGCGGCGGCGGATCTGGCCGGAGTACTGTAGCAGCGCGCACTCCGAGGCTTGCCGGAGTTCATGGCGATGGCGGCCGGACGTCGTGGTGGCCGGGGGAGCTCGCCGGGGTTCGGGGACGGCGAGACGTGGCGGCGCGGGGGCGTGGTGGCGTCGGGGTGGCGAGGTGACCGCGAGCGGCGGCGGCGCGACGGTCGGTGGCGGCGCCGGAGTTCAAGGCGACGGGGCGGCGCTGGAGGCGTAGGTCGGCGCGGTGGCGGCCGGGCTCGTCGCCGGCGCGGGAGGAGAGGCGATGCGCGACGGAGGAGAGGCGATGGCCTCGGGGCCCGGTCGGACGGCGGGAGGGCCGACTCCGGGCTTCCACGGGCCGCGGCAGCGGCGGGCGCCGAGATGCCACGTGGCGGCGTGGGGCTGGCTGGGCGCGGCGGGCGGACGCGTCCGGTGCGCGGATGGACGTGTCCGGCGGCGGCGCGAGCGGATTTTTAGGGTTAGGGGCGAAATGGACTCGAGATTTCGGAGGAGGGGCTATATATAGGTATAGAGGGAGCTAGGAGAGTCCAAATGAGATGCGGTTTTCGGCCACGCGATCGTGATCGAATGACCGAGATGATGGAGGAGGTTTTGGTGGGTTTTGGGCCAAATTGGAAGGGTGTTGGGCTGCAACACACACGAGGCCTTTTCGGTCCCTCGGTTAACCGTTGGAGTATCAAACGAAGTCCAAATGATACGAAACTAGACAGGCGGTCTACCGGTAGTAAACCAAGGCCGCTTGGCAAGTCTCGGTCCAATCCGAAAACATTTAATGCCCACACGCGAAAAGAAGGTAGAAAGGACCACCGGAGGAGATAGGAGCGCCGGAATGCAAAACGGACAACGGGGAAAATGCTCGGATGCATGAGACGAACATGTATGCAAATGAAATGCACATGATGACATGATATGCAATGCATGACACGGAAGCAATGACAAGGCAACAACAGCGAATAACTGGACGACACCTGGCACATCGGTATCGGGGCGTTACAACACTCCACCACTACAAGAGGATCTCGTCCCGAGATCTAGAATGGCACCGGAGGGACAACGAAAGAGAAAGAAGAGAGGTAAAGCTAAGTTGCTTCTTTGACAAACGAGTGAAACCACAAACCTTGAAAAGGTTAAGCCATATCGAGAAAAGAATACAATGGAGATAAATGAAGTTGAAAGCACTCCGGTAGGGAAGAGGAAACAAGGAATTACAAATTTGGACAACACTTCGGTTGAAAAGAGATGAAAGACTTGATAAAATGAAAGAGCTTGAGCAAAAGGACACAACACTCCGGTTAAATAGGATAAGCATGAAAAGAACATGATCTTTGACGAAACGAGATGATGGGTTGAAAAGAGCAACATCACAATGCCTCCGGATGAAAGAATCAAAGGTAGATCATCGAAACAAAAGAACGGAGAAGAAAATGACAACTCCTACCACAAATGAACTTGGAAAGCATCCTTAGGAGAGGGGTCGAACGGAGTTGTTGGAAACCCAACAATGAAAAGATAGGCTTGAAGTGGGCTTATGGAAAACATCTCAAATTATGAGGTGACAACCTGCCACTCATGGGAAAAAAATTGGATTGATAAGAACAAGGAGACGATAAAACTATTTCACCGGGAGGATAAAAAAAGAACTTGGATCATTTATAAGCACCATAAATAGCAACAATCCTTAGGGAAGGCTTTAGGTGAAATATAACCCAAGATAATTCCAACGAATAGGTTGATGGATTTAGAATACATCATTCTTAATAACATGTGAATCATGAAACATGAACTCAAATTATCGAAAATGACATAATACCACCTCCAAAGATACGGTAGAAAGAAATTGCACTCCGGATTGCAAGATGAAGAATGCTTGAGCACCTCTGAAAAGAAACTTGATGAACACTTCGAGAAGGAATTAAATCCTTTATGAACCATCATGTAGCGCCTCCATGAAGAAATCCGGTAAACAAAAGGATAATGCAAAGAAAGATGAAAATAATAATGTTGAAGCCTTGCAATGATTGAATGAAGCTTTGCGACAATATAAAGGAGAGATCTTGAAACTCCGGGAAAAGAAAAGCTGAAACAAATGAAACCGAGAATTTAGTGAGCCTCCGGAATAAGGAATTAATCCCTTGGATGAAACAATAATAAGAATTACGTTATGCGTATCCTTCATCAATTTAAATTGATGACAAATAAAGGATTTGGCACACTACTTATTCTCGTAGAAAGGATTAAGAGAGATATAACGCAAACTTGAAGAGGCCTTCAATGATCCACCGGTAGGATTTGAAAGAACGAAAGAATTGATATGATAACGAAGGAAGAAGAATCTTGATCAAAACACCGTAAGAATTGGAAATGAACGATTAAAACATGAAGACACACCGAGAAGAATTAGCAATTTAAACAAAGATGCTTGAGAGAATTTAGACCCATGAGGACGAAAAGATTACGAGCTGATTAGAGAATCCTTGATTTAGACACCGGTAAGATTTAGAGTATGAGGGCTGAAAGCTGGAATGAATAAATCTTAGATGATGGGATCCGGATGAACAAACTGAAAAGGCTCCTGAATTACTCTGGATGGATAAAAAGAATTCTCACAATCAAACAATTATGAGAGGATGGTAGAGAATGGGGCAATATTTAAAAGAAACTCTTCTTCGGTCTTCAAAATCTGAGAATGATGATGAGAAACACCACCAAATTGTTGAGATACTCCGGGATGAAAAATGGAAAAGTTGAGCCAACGATGAAAATAATTTAACCGATCTTGGAGAAAGGCATTTGACTGATGATAACTCATTCTTACGTCAAACTTGGAAAAGAATTTGAGAGTAACGCCGGGAAAATAAGAAGAGTCAGGTAAGATCCTGGGAAAAGACCTGTGGGTTAGGGCCTACTCAAAAGAAACACCGTTGAACAATTTAAAAGAGAGAAAGCACCAGTTGAATTAAGAAGCTTGAATACGATAGGACCTCGAAATAGCTTGAATGAAAGCAGAGTGGAAACACGAATCTTCGAGATATCTTGAGCACTCCGAAACAATTGAATAGCGAGAAATGACTGAATATGAGGTACACCGGCATGAGAAGGTATTTGCAACGAGGAAAGGATATAATTGGCAAAGCTTGAATTGAATTCATCGGATAAAAGAGAACGAAGAATGATGAACTAGAAGCTCCGTTAGCATCTTCCTAAGAATCACCGGATAAGAACATTGATGGAAAATAATGGAGAGACTTCATATGAATAAAAGGATACTTGATTAAGAATTCCGAGTCCTCGAAGAAAAAGGGGTGGGTGGGCGGGAAAACAAAGGTAGCTTGGGAGGAATGAAACAAACAACGTTGAGAAGAAATGATAATTGATCTTGCTGATGGGGAGAAAGATGGGATCATCTCGAAGAGAAGCGCATCGGTTGGAAAAAAGGATTGACATGACAATCTCGATTATCAAGAAGGATTAGTATTAACATAGGAGTATGAGAACACCGCTTAGGAAAGGTATGGAATCAACATTTGACTTCGAAGCAACTCGAATACCACAACTCAAAACAAAAACAAAGGATTGGCTTGCAGAATAAGCCAGAATAAACATATGATAGAGATTTCGTCCGAAGTTTTCGTGGTGGGGCCTACACGGGCTCGATCGTACAACACCATCATGTACAAGGTAGTGCACATGACATATGAAGCGTCCCCGAGTCGGCATAGCCAAGGACTCTTTAAGACACAACGAGACCACTGTAAAACCAACCGTGAATAGGCGGACCACTAGACGTCGAACCCCAATTTCATATCATACATTTGTCGGAAAGATTTCCTAAGAGCTACTTGAATTCCCACTTATAAACTCCCGAAACTTTCCGGTTATGCAATCAGGTGTTGGGGATACAGGGGAAGCATAATATCTCACCCAAAACTAGCAAATCCTACATCCAGGTGTATCCATCCTTCAACACATAACCAAGAAACCTTCGGAAATCGTCTACCTCAACCTTCGAAAAGCATCCGTTATACGAGTTATGGCAATACTCCCGAACTCCCGCCCCAGTACTAGGTGGTGTCGAGGTTATCTCACCAACAACTGCATAAAAGAGATTTTCGATGTCGGGGAACCTAAACTCAGGTATTCCAGAACTGCAACGATAAAATTGTGACGACAACACCTCGGAGCTCAACTCCCCGGGACACTGCCACAACCCCTAAATGACAGGAGGCACCAAGAACAATGTTCTCATCACAAATCGATTGGAACGATTCCAAGATACCCGCGTGATCCTAAATTTTTTTTAGTGAAATTTGAGAAGAGAAGAGTCAAAACTCTACGTCGGGATGCCTTACCAGAGCGATGAAGGGACTGAGGAGTAAAAAGAATTCCTAAACTCTCTGATATATAATTCCTAAATGACTCAAAACATTTTTCTCGACTCAATAACGGCTGCTAAAAACGATCAAGCAGTGGGGGCTCCTAAGGTCGGGGAAGGCTCTGATACCAACTTCTGATGCCCTCGATGCGGCTATATCTCCCATGTGTCGAAGCACGACTTAGAGGCATAACCGCATTGAAAGCAATGTCGCAAGTGAGGTAATCTTCACACAACCCATGTAATACATAAGGGAAAGAGATACATAGTTGGCTTACAATCGCCACTTCACACAATTACATGAATAAAGCATTACAACATCCAAATACAATCAAGGTCCGACTACGGAACCAAAATAAAAGAACAACCCCAAATGCGACAAGGTCCCTTGATCGACCCCAACTGGGCTCCACTAATGATCAACTGAAAAAGAAACAAGACAAAGGACAAGATCTTCATCGAGCTCCTCCTTGAGCTTGGTTGAGTCTCCTGCACGGTCTCAACGGCACCTGCAAACTGGTTTTAGAAGTATCTATGAGCCACGGGGACTCAACAATCTCGCACCCTCGCGATCAAGACTATTTAAGCTTATGGGTAAGGTAAAGGTATGAGGTGGAGCTGCAGCAAGTGACTAGCATTTATGGTGGCTAACATAGGCAAATGAGAGCGACAAGAGAAGGCAAGGCACGGTCGATAAAAGTATGATCAAGAAGTGATCCTAGAACAACCTACGTCAAGCATAACTCCAACACCGTGTTCACTTCCCAGACTCCGCCGGAAAGAGACCATCACGGTTACACACGCGGTTGATGTATTTTAATTAAGGTCAACTTCAGGTTTTCTACAACCGGACGTTAACAAATTCCCATCTGCCCATAACCGCGGGCACGGCTTTCGAAAGTTCAAATCCCTACAGGGGTGTCCCAACTTAGCCCATCACAAGCTCTCACGGTCAACGAAGGATATTCCTTCTAGTGGGAAGACCCGATCAGACTCGGAATACCGGTTACAAGACATCCTCGACAATGGTAAAACAAGTCCAGCAAGACCACCCGCTGTGCCGACAAATCCCGATAGGAGCTACACATATCCTGTTCTCAGGGCACACCGGATAAGCTAAGCGTACGGGAGCCAATGTAACCCAAGTTGCCAAGGGACGGCCCCGCACGATGCTCTGGGTTGGACCAACACTTAGACAAGCACTGGCCCCGGGGTTTAAAAATAAAGATGACCCTCGGGATGCACGACTCCCAAGGGAAAAAGGCTAGGTGGCGAATGCTAAAACCAAGGTTGGGCCTTGCTGGAGGAGTTTTATTCAAAGCGAACTGTCAAGGGGTTCCCATTATAACCCAACCGCGTAAGGAACACAAAATCCGGAAACATAACACCGATATGACGGAAACTAGGGCGGCAAGAGTGGAACAAAACACCAGGCATAAGGCCGAGCCTTCCACCCTTTACCAAGTATATAGATGCATTAATTAAATAAGAAATATTGTGATATCCCAACAAGTAAACATGTTCCAACAAGGAACAAACTTCAATCTTCACCTGCAACTAACAACGCTATAAGATGGGCTGAGCAAAGCGGTAACATAGCCAAACAACGGTTTGCTAGGACAAGGTGGGTTAGAGGCTTGGCTTAACAATATGGGAGGCATGATAAGCAAGTGGTAGGTATCGCAGCATAGGCATAGCAAAAGAGCAAGCATCTAGCAAGCAAAGATAGAAGTGATTTCGAGGGTATGGTCATCTTGCCTGAGATCCCGCAAGGAAGAAGAACGAGTCCATGAAGAAGACAAACAGACGTAGACGAACATATGGCATATTGATAAAAACAGTCTAAGGACTTGGTGGAATTACTAAGTCCCTGAAATCAGCATTAACGAATGCACCACTTTGCAAGCTTGTGCTAGTCACTACACACATCACAAAAATACATGGATAGCACCTCTGGAAAGATGGCAAAGCATATAACAAAACACATGTAGAGCTCAGGAGCATATCATGCACACAATAATCATGGCAAAAATAACAAATAGCTATTTGGTGCAGCAGATCTGACAATTAACTCAAATAGCACTCTTCCAAGAGCATTTAGGGCATCAAGATGAGATCAAATGAAAATGATGCAATGAGATGAAATGATCTACTCTCTGAGGCGAACATTTTGATATGCTATACGCACAAAACGCAGCTACGGATGCAATGTTACAGATCTAGGGTTTGCATGGTTTTCAAAGCGGCGGCGGATCTGGCCGGAGTACTGTAGCAGCGCGCACTCCGAGGCTCGCTGGAGTTCATGGCGACGGCCGCCGGACGTCGTGGTGGCCGGGGGAGTTCGCCGGGGTTCGGGGACGGCGAGACGTGGCGGCGCGGGGGCGTGGTGGCGTCGGGGCGGCGAGGTGACCACGAGCGGCGGCGATGCGACGGTCGGTGGCGGCGCCGGAGTTCAAGGTGACGGGGCGGCGCTGGAGGCGTAGGTCGGCGCGGTGGCGGCTGGGCTCGTCGCCGGCGCGGGAGGAGAGGCGATGCACGACGGAGGAGAGGCGATGGCCTCGGGGCCCGGTCGGACGGCGGGAGGGCTGGCTCCGGGCTTCCGCGGGCCACGGCGGCGGCGGGCGCCGGGATGCCACATGGCGGCGTGTGGCTGGCTGGGCGCAGCGGGCGGACGCGTCCGGTGCGCGGATGGACGTGTCCGGCGGCGGCGCGAGCGGATTTTTAGGGTTAGGGGCGAAATGGACCCGAGATTTCGAAGGAGGGGCTATATATAGGCATAGAGGGAGCTAGAGAGTCCAAATGAGGTGCGGTTTTCGGCCATGCGATCGCGATCGAACGACTGAGATGATGGAGGAGGTTTTGGTGGGTTTTGGGCCAAATTGGAAGGGTGTTGGGCTGCAACACACACGAGGCCTTTTCGGTCCCTCGGTTAACCGTTGGAGTATCAAACGAAGTCCAAATGATACGAAACTAGACAGGCGGTCTACCGGTAGTAAACCAAGGCTGCTTGGCAAGTCTCGGTCCAATCCGGAAATGTTTAATGCCCACACGCGAAAAGAAAGTAGAAAGGACCACCGGAGGAGATAGGAGCGCCGGAATGCAAAACGGACAACGGGGAAATGCTCGGATGCATGAGACGAACATGTATGCAAATGAAATGCACATGATGACATGATATGCAATGCATGACAGGGAAGTAATGACAAGGCAACAACAGCGAATAACTGGACGACACCTGGCACATCGGTCTCGGGGCGTTACAACAAGTCAATCACATCATTCTCCTAATGATGTGATCCCGTTAACCAAATAACAACTCATGTCTATGGTTAGGAAACATAACCATCTTTGATCAACGAGCTAGTCAAGTAGAGGCATACTAGTGACACTCTGTTTGTCTATGTATTCACACATGTATTATGTTTCCGGTTAATACAATAAACATTTATCATGATACAAGGAAATAAATAATAACTTTATTATTGCCTCTAGGGCATATTTCCTTCAAGATAGATGTCATATGATTATTAGATCTGTATTTCTATGCTACTGACATTTATGATTATTTGATTTGATCTGTGGTTCAATGATACTGGATGGAAACATATTTGATTTGGAATGCATTAATTTTGATGTGCCAATGAATTGATTTAGATGATACAAGATTCATCTATAGTATAATTTGTTGTTGTTTAGGTAAGTAATGAAATTTTAGATTTTTGTTGGAGATGTATGCATTTATAGTTGAAGTTGTACCTAATTAACTACTGCATTATGTTAATATGTGTAGGAGCTTTGTTGCATTATCCCAAAAACAGTAATTTGTGCATATTAAAATTTGTAGTTGGCTTCTGTAATTAGTATATACTATATGTAAAGTGTGATGTAAACATTCCAAGGCAGGATCCTAGCAACAAAATATACTATATGTTTCCATTAAGTAGTGTGGGGGCGGGGGAATTCCCTCAAAGAAAAGTGTTGGGTTAATCCAGGGAATGTCAAGAATCCGACTTGCATTTTCATTAGCATTTATGAAGGAAATCATTTGTCTATTGATTGATTGCTTAGATTCTGTATTTATAAGGAAAGCATTTGGTCACTTGCAACATACCAATGTGGTTCACATTCACAATTTTGTTTGTAATGACATTCTATGAACTGTAATTCAATTCATTGTAATTGATGTGCTTGTTTGACAATATAGCAGCAGGAGGAGGATCTTGTGGGCAACAAGAGGAAGTGGGACAAGACTGGGTTCTACCCAGATGACTCTGATGAAGATGAGCCGTACGAGGTAAGGCCTAGTTGAAATGTTATTTGTGCATTGAGTTAGTATTACATGTTTATAGTTTTTGAATGCATAATGTATTAATGTCAGTCATTAATGTGTGCAGTATGAATCTGGAGATGATGTGGTCGAGGGGAACGTCGAGTCCTTTGAAGAGAAGGAGGTGTTGAAGATCAGGGCCCAAGGACCTGGTATGTACCACAACTGGAGGACTGAAAAGTACTGATGCCCCTACCGCAGCAAGCCCAAGCCCAGGTCTGGGTTATTGGAGCATTTGATGGAACATTGCCGGGCTACATCGATCTCCAGTCATCAGTACAAGATCAGGGCTCGGCATTCTGCCCTCCTGAAGGTCCTGAGAAACCCTAACCTCTAGTCCTACATCATGCTGATCATCAGAAGCTAGAAGCCGTACTCATCATTAGTATATTTGATGATGTTTTACTTTTGGAAAGCTGCATATGGGTCTGAACTACTTGGAAACTAGCTATATTAATGTAATGTAATGTAATGTATTGTGTGTCTGAACTGGATCTGTTGTGAACTGCCTGCTACCTGTGGTGGTAACCTAGAATGCTATCTATATATGTGTGGCCTTAACTTTATCGGTGGTGAATGCTTCCTTCATGTTTAGTTGTTGTTTCGATGGTGCAATGATCACAAATGGCGCTTCAGTGTTGCTTCAGACATGCTGCAACACTTGTCTATGTTGTGGGCAAGTGGAACATGTTGTGCCCATGTGCCAATTATACCAAATATTGAATGTGGCAATGTTCCAAAATGGCTGTCATGAATTATAGTACATGGGGTTTAGTAAAGTTAGTGATAATTGTTCATCCTCACACATTCCATCAACGCATAATTTGAATAAGCAAAAAGATCAAATGTTCCATCATTTGAACCTATGTTGCAATTAGAGAGCAAATATTCCATCATCAAACTGTGTAGGAATTAAATGTAAATTTAGAAGAGTAATGTAATACTAGTTAAAAATAATGTGTGCAAAAAAAGGAATTTGAAATAAGATCTACTTTATTTTGTAATAAAGTTATATTACCCTACTTATTAGAATTTTGAAAATGTCACTTATTTATAAGAAAAGAAAATATAAATATTCAAAAAGATGTGTTTGATAAAAATACCTTTTGAATTTTTGGTATGTTATTTTTTAGGGGTCATGTAATTTTTATGTTATTTTTTGAGTGCTCTTTATGTAAAGTGAAGGAAAAGGAAAAAAATAAACAAAAGGAAAAGCATGGGCCATCCTAGCCATCTTGGAAACCTAGCTTTATAAATAAAAAAATAAAAAAAATAAGAGGGCGTTAAAAAATAAACAAATATAAGAGAGCATTAAAAAATAAACCAATATAAGAGGGCATTATAAATTAAAAAAATTCAAAAAAATAGAAAGAATATTTTACAATGCCCCCCTGAGGTATAGATCGATGTTTTGACCAGTCAGTCTAGAGGGCATTATAAATTAATAAAAAATTAAAAAAATATAAAACCTTGGAAACCCACCTTTGTTTGTGGAAGAGATCATGTGTGCCAAAGTTGAGGTGATTAGGAGGTGGTCAAAAAATGACCGCATTCCGGAGAGGCCATTTGGTCTAACTTAAGCCAGTTTTTGAACAAATTTGATTTTTCCCACCACCTCCAAATCATACAAACTTTCTTGAACATGGTGACCCACATGTGCCAATCATGCCTATGAAAGAAAATTTGGAAAAAGAATATTTTACAATGCCCCCCTGAGGTATAGACCGATGTTTTGACCAGTCAGTTTAGAGGGCATAATAAATTAATAAAAAATTCAAAAAACATAACACCTTGGAAACCCACCTTTGTTTGTGCAAGAGATCATGTGTGCCAAAGTTGAGGTGATTAGGAGGTGGTCAAAAAATGACCGCATTCTGGAGGGGCCATTTGGTCTAACTTCAGCCAGTTTTTGAACAAATATGATTTTTCCCACCACCTCCAAATCACACAAACTATGTTGAACATGGTGACCCACATGTTCCAATCATGCCTATGAAAGAAAATTTGGAAAAAGAATATTTTACAATGCCCCCCTAAGGTATAGACCGATGTTTTGACAAGTTAGTCTAGAGGGCATTATAAATTAATTAAAAATTCAAAAAAATATGAAACCTTGGAAACCTATCTATGTTTGTGCAAGAGATCATGTGTGTAAATGTCGAGGTGATTAGGAGGTGGTCGAAAAAATGACCGCATTCCGGAGGGGCCATTTGGTCTAACTTAAGCTAGTTTTTGAACAAATGTGATTTTTCCCACCACCTCCAAATCACACAAACTTTCTTGAAAATGGTGAACCACATGTGCCAATCATGCCTATGAAAGAAAATTTGGAAAAAGAATATTTTACAATACCCCCCCTGAGGTATAGACCGATGTTTTGACTAGTCAGTCTAGAGGGCATTATAAATTAATAAAAAATTCAAAAATATAAAACCTTGGAAACCTAGCTATGTTTGTGCAAGAGATCATGTGTGCCAAAGTTTAGGTCATTAGGAGGTGGTCGAAAAAATGACCGCATTCCGGAGGGGCCATTTGGTCTAACTTAAGCCAGTTTTTGAACAACTGTGATTTTTCCCACCACCGCCAAATCATACAAACTTTCTTGAACATGGTGACCCACATGTGCCAATCATGCCTATGAAAGAAAATTTGGAAAAAGAATATTTTACAATGCCCCCCTGAGGTATAGACTCATGTTTTGACCAGTCAGCCTAGAGGGCATTATAAATTAATAAAAAATTCAAAAAATATAAAACCTTGGAAACCCACATTTGTTTGTGCAAGAGATCATGTGTGCCAAAGTTGAGGTGATTTGGAGGTGGTCGAAAAAATGACCGCAATCCGGGGGGCATTTGGTCTAACTTAGCCAGTTTTTGAACAAATGTGAATTTTTCCACCACCTCCAAATCACACAAACTTTCTTGAACATGGTGACCCACATGTGCCAATCATGCCTATGAAAGAAAATTTGGAAAAAGAATATTTTACAATGCCTCCCTGAGGTATAGACAGATGTTTTGACCAGTCAGTCTAGAGGGCATTATAAATTAATAAAAAATTCGAAAAATATAAAACCTTGGAAACCCACCTTTGTTTGTGGAAGAGTTCATGTGTGCCAAAGTTGAGGTGATTTGGAGGTGGTCGAAAAGATGACCGCATTCCGAAGGGGCCATTTGGTCTAACTTAAGCCAGTTTTTGAACAAATGTGATTTTTCCCACCACCTCCAAGTCACCCAAACTTTCTTGAACATGGTGACCCAGATGTGCCAATCATGCCTATGAAAGAAAATTTGGAAAAAGAATATTTTACAATGCCCCCCTGAGGTATAGACCGATGTTTTGAGCAGTCAGTCTAGAGGGCATTATAAATTAATTAAAAATTCAGAAAAATATAAAACCTTGGAAACCCACCTTTGTTTGTGCAAGATATCATGTGTGCCAAAGTTGAGGTGATTTGGAGGTGGTCAAAAAAAATCCTAAAACACTGCTGCGGCGTGACGCAACGTGCGTTTTGTGTTCGAATTCATGCACACCTTGCCTGGGAGCCACATTGGCTATGCTCACATGCTCCCAAAAGTTGGGGTCATCTCATGCATGCCCCCACATGCACCATGTACAAGCCAGACCATTCGGGTCTGCCGGAGCGCAAGTTTGAAAGAGGTTTTCCTTCCCGGACCCACCAAATGATCCCAAACTTTTTGCACACCGTACCATGACCATGGCATGCTTGTGGGAGGAGAATTCATACACCACGGCCTCATTTTTGTTGAAATCCAATTAATATCCATGTGTATTACATGTAAGTGAGCATGTGTAAAATTTATTAGATGACTTGAAGGTCAAAACATTAACTTGTCATATATGCAAAAAAATGTGTATTGAATGCAAGTGAGCATGTGTATAATTTAGTGTGTGATTTGAAGAATACACATGGCAATATGCCAAAACAAAGTGCCCACCTACCAGAGCAGGAGAATTCATACTCCACGGCCTGCATACGACTAGGAACCCTGTCGTGCATGGGCCAGGATGCAGGCCCGTGGTGTAGAATAACTCTGCTGCTAGTAGGCCCCACGGGGCAGAGGGGACGAGAATTAGGCAATGTACTGCCTGCAATTGATAGGAGCTTGGGTGGGGAGTCGCAGCCGGGTATATAAACTGGTGCGGCGCCCTCTCGCTTGGCGAGGTGGGACTAAACTCCCACCACCCAACGGTTGTGCGCTGCGATGTGCCCTGCGCGGCTCTGCCTTGGGCCCAATTCGGGCGGGCTGGCCCAGGGCAGCCTTACCCGCGCGCTGATATGTTTGATATTTTCTTTGTTTCTTTTCTTGTTTATATTTCTAATATTTAAAATCAAATCTCTTTTTTTCTATATTATTTCTAACGGGAACGTATCCGATGCACCAACACTTGTGGTGCTACTGGTGCACCGGATGCTGTACAACACTTTAAAAATTCTGAAAAAACCGAGCACATTGACATAACATCAATGTATGTCGTCATAAAATTTTGTATCTAAATTTGAAATATTTTTTGAGATACAAAACTAACAAAATTGACATCAGTGTGATAATGGGCCAAATCTAAAGCCCAACTTATCTTACGTACTATTTAGTGTTGAATTTGTCATTTTTGTTTTAGGAGCTGTGTTTCGAATTTCGTCTTGAAATTTTGTTACAATATTCATTAATGTTGTGTCAATGTGCTACATTTTTTCAAAAAAATT
Organism: Triticum urartu; assembly: GCF_056163025.1. Taxonomy (NCBI): domain Eukaryota; kingdom Viridiplantae; phylum Streptophyta; class Magnoliopsida; order Poales; family Poaceae; genus Triticum; species Triticum urartu. The sequence continues at coordinate 556,828,814 of NC_141879.1, forward strand.
CAAATATTTAAAATGTGCGACTTGAGTTCGGTGCATCGGTAGCACCACAAGCACCGGTGCACCAGATATTTTCCCTATTTCTAACAGTGTTTACTAAAATTAAAAAAATATGCCAAATTGTGTTGTGTTTTATTTCATTTGTTCGTTCTCTTTTATATATTGATAATATTTACGAAATATAAAATAAAATGGTGTGTTTTATTTCAATTATGCATTCTAATATTTCTTATCTTTATTATTTTTGAAATATTTTTAGTTTGTAAGATAAAATGTTCTGTTTTATTTCACTTCTTCATTCTAATATTTGTTCTCTTCTTTATATTTGAAATATTTCCAAAATGTAAGATAATATGTTATCTTTTATTTCACTTCTTCATTATAATATTTGTTCTCTTCTTTATATTTGAAATATTTCCAAAATTTAAGATAATATGTTGTCTTTTATTGCACTTATTCATTAAAAAAATTATTCTGTTTTCTATATTCTCCTCTTTTCTTTGTTCTGGCAGTTATAAATTTAAATAATATATGATATAATGTTGTCTCATATTTCACTTTTCATGGTTGTCTTTTCTAATTATAAATTTTCTATTCTGTTTCATACTTGAAATATTATTAAATCAAATATAGTTGGGACAATCGCATGTATGCCTCCACTTGCACCATGTACTACAAGCAGGTTCTTCTTCTCGATCTCACCAATTGATACCAAACTTTTATGCACACCCTACGATGACCATAGCAAGCATGACTGGCAACTAGCGTTCATTTCCAACACTCTATGCATTTTGTAGGTGTTTTGCGGTGATAAAACCCTAGAACAGTGCCCCGACGTGACGCAACATGCGTATTGTCTCCGAATTCGTGCACACCTTGCCTGGGGGCCACATTGGCCATGCCGACGTCCTCCCAAAAAGTTGGGGTCATCTCATGCATGCCTCCATATGAACCATGTACAAGCCGGACCATTTGGGTCTGCCGGAGGGCAAGTTTGAAAGAGGTTTTCCTTGACGGTCCCATCAAATGATCCCAAACTTTTTGCACACCGTACCATGACCATGGCATGCATGTGGGAGGAGAATTCACACACCACGGCCTCATTTTTGTTGAAATTCAATTAATATCCATGTGTATTACATGTAAGTGAGCATGTGTAAAATTTATTAGATCACTTGAAGTCAAAACATTAACTTGTCATATATGCAAAAAAATGTGTATTGAATGCAAGTGAGCATGTGTATAATTTAGTGTGTGATTTGAAGATCAATACACATGGCAATATGCCAAAAAAGTTCCCACCTACCAGAGCAGGAGAATTCATAATCCACGGTCTGCATACGACTAGGAACCCTACCGTGCATGGGCCAGGATGCAGGCTCGTGGTGCAGAATATCTCTACTGCTAGTAGGTCCCACGGGGCCGAGGGGACAAGAGTTAGGCAATGTACTGCCTGCAATTGATAGGATCTTGGGAGGGGAGTCGCAACTGCGGCGCTCTCTCGCTTGGCGAGGTGGGACTAAACTCCCACCACCCAACGGCTCTACATTGCGATGTGCCCTGCGTGGCTCCGCCTTGGGCCCAATTCGGGCGGGCTGGCCCAGGGCAGCCTTACCCGCACGCTGCTCTGTTTGATATTTTCTTTGTTTTTCACTTCTTAACTCCAAAATTTATTTTCTTGTTTATATTTCTAATATTTAAAATCAAATCTATTTTTTCTATATTATTTTCTAACAGTGTTTACTAAAATTTAAAAAACATGCCAAATTCTATTGTGTTTTATTACATTTGTTCGTTCTCTTTTGTATATTGATAATATTTACGAAATATAAACTAAAATGGTGTGTTTTATTTCAATTATTCATTCTAGTATTTCTTATCTTTATTATTATTGAAATATTTTTAGTTTGTAAGATAAAATGTTCTGTTTTATTTCACTTCTTCATTCTAATATTTGTTCTCTTCTTTATATTTGAAATATTTTGAAAATGTAAGATAGTAAGTTATATTTTATTTCACTTTTTCATTCTAATAGATCTTATCTTTTTTATACTTGAATTATTTTTAAAATGTAAGATAATATGTTGTCTTTTATTGCACTTATTCATTCAAATTTTTCTTCTGTTTTCTATATTCTCCTCTTTTCTTTGTTCTAACAGTTATAAATTTAAATAATGTATGATATAATATTGTCTTTTATTTCACTTTTCATGGTTCTCTTTCCTAATTATAAATTTTCTTTTCTGTTTCATATTTGAAATATTATTAAATCAAATCTAGTTGGGACAATTGCATGCATGCCTCCACATGCACCATGTACTAAAAACAGGTTTATCTTCTCGGTCTCACCAATTGAGACCAAACTGTATGCACACCCTAGGATGACCATGGCAAGCATGCATGGCGAGTATCGTTCATTTCCGTCACTCGATGCATTTTCTAGGCGTTTTCCGGCGACAAAACCCTACAACACTGCCCCCACGTGACGCAACGTGCGTTTTGTGTCCGAATTCGTGCACACCTTGCCTGGGGGACCACATTGGCCAAGCCCACATGGTCCCAAAAGTTGGGGTCATCTCATGCATGCTTCCACATGCACCATGTACAAGCAGGACCATTCGGGTCTGCCGGAGGGCAGGTCTGAAAGTGGTTTTCCTTGACGGTCCCACCAAATGATCCCAAACTTTATGCATACCCTAGGATGACTATGGCATGCATGCATGACAAGTATCGTTCACTTCCGACACTCGATGCATTTTCTAGGGTTTCTCCGGCGACAGAACCCTACAACACTGCCCCACGTGACGCAACGTGCGTTTTGTGTCCGAATTCGTGCACACATTGCCTGGGGGGCCACATTGTCCAAGCCCACATGGTCCCAAAAGTTGGGGTCATCTCATGCATGTTTCCACATGCACCATGTACAAGCAGGACCATTCGGATCTGCCGGAGGGTAGGTCTGACAGTGGTTTTTCTTGACGGTCCCACCAAATGATCCCAAACTTTATGCATACCCTAGGATGACCATGGCATGCATGCATGACAAGTATCATTCATTTTCGACACTCGATGCATTTTCTAGGGTTTCTCCGGCGACAGAACCCTACAACACTGCCCCCACGTGACACAATGTGCGCTTTGTGTCCGAATTCATGCACACCTTGTCTGGGGGACCACATTGGCCAACCCCACATGGTCCCAAAAGTTGGGGTCATCTCATGCATATTTCCACATGCACCATGTACAAGCAGGACCATTCGGGTCTGCCGGAGGGCAGGTCTGACAGTGGTTTTCCTTACCGGTCCCACCAATTAGGAAGTCATAAATAGGACAACATTTAATCGTACATATTAGAAATGAAATTGAAAACAATGAGAAGAACTGATATGGAATTATGTAACATGAACAAAAAAATAGGAATAAGAAGGAGAAAACATAAAATAACAGGAAAACCAAATTAAAAGGGAAAGAGGAACAATACATTTGAATGTATAATATTGTAGAAATGATAGACATATTATAAATATTGTTGAACATATACAAGTATACAATAACTAATAGGTGTCACAACGAGTTTTTTTAGGGAAGAACCAATGATATTTATTTTGAGGGAAGAAACAATGCAGGTAGGTGGGCCGGCCCAGACTACAAATAACTGTCAGATCCATATTGTTGGGGCCCAGAACGCTGTGCTTTCCATGCATGTCGATCACACGCACGTCGATCACGGGAGTAGTTGCCGTTCTGTTACACAATTATGGGATCGTGCTAATCCATATGTTCCTAATCCCTACGATTAAGGAGCACGTTCAGCCTCGCTTCAACGGAGGAAAATATAGATTGCGAGATTGGCCACAGGGAAGTTACAATAACCTAGGAGTCGACCTCATATATAATCTCCTCCTCCTCGCACATGTCGTCGACTAGATCGCCTCCTGCCGGCGAGTCGTCGACAGCTCCGTCCGCCGCATCCCACACGCCACAAAAACCCCGAGAAGATCAAGGTCGTCCGCACGTGCAGGCCGACCTCGACGAACTACGTCAACAACGCATCGCCGACTTCTTTCATCTTCGTCGACCGATCAAGTAAATTGTCCTCCTTACCTCGCGCCTTCATAGCAAGCTACTTCCTCCGTCTCGTTGCTTTGATGGACTTAGGTTTAGCACATATTTTCAACTAGTATCAACTCGACTAGATGCGTTCTGACCAGATGGCGTAGATGAAAACAATCTTTGATTATTTCATAGCATGGTAGAATAAGATGTTGTTTCTCGAGAAGCATGATGCAATAGATTTTTTGTCACATGATCCAATTTTATTTTTGTCACATGATCCAATTATATTGTTGTGCACGTAGAACATTAAAGAGTTATTAGCATTAGATGTTGATGAACCTCAAATAGGTACCATTGCTATAGACTCTAGTTATTTACAGCTGATCAATTTGTCACCCTGTTAATAAGAACTTGATCAGATGCAAGGAAATTCAATTACCAATTGTAGTTATTTTTTTATTGCCTCATGTCAGCACACACTTGCCTGCATGTTGCAGTATACATGGTGCTAGTTTTGTATTTGCATTAGTGTTATTTTTGCATTAGTGTTAGCTACTGCCAGAAAGTTTTGTATTTTTGCATGTCTATTATTATTTTTGCTTTAGTGTTCGCTAATCTCACGAAGTTATATATTTTATTTCAACAGGATGGACGAGCTGAATGGAGAAATAGTATGCGTCGTTGAGAAATAGTGCAAGCTTGGTGCAGCTCTATCGAGCGGACAACGCGCTAGAGTGGCTGATACAACATTGCGCAGCATGCTGCAGATACCATCTATTAAGATGCATACCCTACTGATTAGGTATATGATTGAGAATTTTTAGGCTAGCACGGCCAGATTCATTATACAAGAGCAGGTTGGGGAGGTGACTCTCGGTGCGGTCGACGTCGAGTGCATCTTTAACCTCGAGAACCAAGGAGTGTCCGCTTCAGACATTCTGACTGAAGAAGGCGAGAACATCAAGGAGCGGGTGCCGCCACAATTTCTCAGTAAGACATCAGAAAACATAGTGATAGATAATCTCATTGAGGACATAATTAAAAGTAAAGCCAGCGACGACGATTTCCTTCGGAAAGTAGTGCTTGTCCTGTTAGGAACAATTATTGCTCCCATGTCGAGCAAGATTGTGCCAAAGCAGTACTACGCTTTGGTCGATGATGTGAAACGTATTTCAAAGATTAACTGGAATGCCTTCACCATGGGTGTTCTCCTTGATTGCCTTCGCATAGTGAAGAAAGGCAAACACCCCCGCCAATGGCCGAAAGGCAATTTGGCTCTCTTGCAGGTACACACATGAGACCTGTTGCATAATGTCAATTATCATATCATTGCAATTTTATGTGATGTATTGTACTAACTCTAAATCCTTATATTTTTTTAGTACTTTTACTAGGAGAAGGTGCAACCGGTCGAAGGCGAATGCGCCTATAATCCCAACTTGTCCATACAACCTCTTATGAGGAACTGGCCCGAAGGTGCAGCCACTAGGAGAGATCGGTTCGACTATGACAATGGGCGCGGCCGTGGTAATGTCAGGGTAAGTCAATGTGTTCCGTCTTTCTTAAATGTTTTGTAACTTAATAATATTTATTTTTTATTCATCACATGTACTTCAATATCGCATGCAGATCGAAAATAATATCACCCAGGAGTATAGGGCTCAGGATCCCAACATCCCAAATAATGTGCCTACCATGAAGCCAAAAACCAAGACTGCAAATAGAAACGCAAAGAAGTCGACGACAGCCCCAATGTCGGAAGATTTGATGGAGCTTCTAATGAAGCGGTGCATGGACTTCATACACACCCAGATGAGGCAAATCCCTGATCAAGTTGCTGAGGTGTCACACCCAAACTTTATAGTTTATAGTATGTTTGCTGTTTTAAACCATGCTAGCATTACTAAATTTATATTTCTATTGCAGAGGTTGTTGGAGAAGTTGAACAAATCAGGTGTCATGTACAATCCGGCTGCTGCTGTGCCATCCGCGGACAATGATGTGGATGAAGAACTGGATTCGTTCGAGAATGGTCCATATGAAAAGAAGGAATTCGTGTACAAGGATGACATAGACTCACGCGGAGAGCATGTCATTGACATAACGCAGCCTGATGAAGTGGTTCCCAACCATAAAACCGTACCTGAGGCACTATGTATATATATTCCTGTCTATAATTTTCTCCTTTAATTTATTTACGTGCTGAAATGTTCACACGATTTTGTTTGCCAAACAGAAAACCCCACCAAAGATGAATGGACACAAGGAAGCTTCACCTATTAGGCGTAATGATGAATGTGGCACTACACCCAAAAATCCTTGGGTCGTTGGTACTTCTACTCAAGCACCTTCATTGGACATAGACATTTGTCCATCTTTTGTCAGCAAGTTCATGGCTAAGGCGAATGGAAAAAAGGGTGCAACAATCGATAAGGATGAGGAAGTTATGTCCGGTAAGCGCAAGAGGACCGTTCCTAAGAAATTTGAATCCCCCTACGCACTTGACAAGCCCAGCAGGCGTCCCAACCGTGGTCAGAAACCCTCCGGTACTTCGACTGCTACTAGAGGTATCGTAAGTAACTTTCTTATTTTGTTATATGCTACAAATGCATATGATCACCATTGTTGACGTTCATATTATTTCATGCAGCTCTGTTTTGTGAAAATCATGAGCCGGAGGTTGTGGCAGATGAGTTGACGCCGGAAATAATTGATGCAGTTGTTTCATTTGTCGAGTTAGCTGCTAGCACCGAGAAGAATAAGGGGAAGAAAGTTTACTACAGTGAAGGGCGTGGCATATCTCTGACTTCCGAAAGGATTCAACCGGTACTAACTCACAGATGGCTGTCAGACGATGTAAGTACTATTTGCATGTCCTGTTATTAAAATTCTCAATAATCTATGTCTCAACTTTCAACATGTAATGCCCTGATATTCTATGAAGGTAATTGATGCTTATATGGGACATTTGGAGCTGCGTGTTGGTCATGATCGTTACCTCTGTCCAGCGTGGAGGTCCAAATTCCTTGTAAATCGTGCTATCGCACGAGACGATCCATTGTCATCGAGTTGCAACATGGATAGTGCTCTGTCCAAAGCTGGAGCAGTTAATAGAGTCACGAAAGAGTATACTATGCGTGATAAGGTACGTTATTTTTGTAATTCTTCACTACATGACATTTCATCAAGTATTTCGTTTGATCCACAATGGTTTTTTTGCACTGTAGACGTATATCGCGTTGAATATCGACAATGCCCACTGGATGACCGTGGTCATGCACTTGATCAAGCAAGAATTCCAAGTTCTCGATTCGCTCTATCCTCTGGACCTAACAGAAAAGACTATGAAAGCACTGGTAATATAACCAACATTTGTACCACTGGTCTTACATGTTGTTTATGATTATTCTTTAACACTATCCTCTTTATAGCGAATGGCTATAGCACACGATATGCACCAAGCAAATCGTATTACACCAGGGAAATATCAGGACATAAGTGGCCTATCAAGGAGTATGACATGCCCCAGCAAGAGGATGGGTGAGTTAATAGGACATCATGCACATTCAAACAACAACACACATGTTTTATTGCCCACCGCTAATGTTTGCATATGTACCAGGAACTCTTGTGGCCTTTTTGTCACAGAATGTCTAGAACATTGGGATGGGGACCGAATGACACGCGATTTTTCACAGGTATGTTGTTATTTACGTTTGTACATCCGCTACTATGGTCATGTAGCAACTTCGGTTCATGTAACATTTACGTCATTTTTTGCAGGCCACCGTTGACGCAAGGAGAAGACGTTTCGTCGCAGAGTTGATTATGTCACCTTCGAACACGATGGAGTGTGTGAAGAACAAAATTCGCGAAATCGCAAGGAAAAGGCGCGCCTGAAGAATTCATGCGGCATGCAAGATTGAAGTTTTAGTGGTTTGGATTTACTCCGGTCGAAGGTTTCGACGACATTATTATCTTAGGGGTTCTATCATTTTTATGTAATAAACAGGGCATCTCGAATATTGTGACACATACATGTGTATGTGTCTGTCAGACAATTCGCTCGTATCAGACAATTCGGTCATACAATTCGCTCGGAGAAGACAATTTGGTCGTACCAATAAAGTTTTGGCTTCACTTATCAATTGTTCTTGCTTAATATTATTCTCGTTCTCCAATTTTTTTATAATTGTATTTTTCACGGCTTCACTTATCAAGTGTTCTGGCTTAATATTTTTCTCGTTCTCCAATTTTTTATAATAGTCTATTTTTCTCTTCAACTGCTCTCGTAAGTTTCATATTAAAATTTTCACAATTTTAAAAACTCTACCAAGCTTAGCCTTCTGCCTTAGCTATCTGCATGTCATCATCTTGCATAATCTCCTGGTAATTCCCCTGATACGTCTCCGTCGTATCTACTTTTCCAAACACTTTTGCCCTTGTTTTGGACTCTAACTTGTATGATTTGAATGGAACTAATCCGAACTGACGCTGTTTTCAGCAGAATTGCCATGGTGTTGTTTTATGTGCAGAAAACAAATATTCTCGGAATGACCTGAAACTCCACGGAACATCTTAGAAACAATAAAAAAAATCCTCGCCAAAGATGAAGACCAGGGGGCCCACACCCTTCTCACGAGGGTGGGGGCGCCCCCCCCTAGGGCGTGCCCCCCTACCTTGTGGGCCCCCTGGATACCCTCCGACGCCAACTCCAACTCTATATATTTGCTTTCGGAAAGAAAAAATCAGAGAGAAGAAATCATCGCGTTTTACGATACGGAGCCGCCGCCAAGCCCTAAAACCTCTCGGGAGGGCTGATCTGGAGTCCGTTCGGGGCTCCGGAGAGGGGGATTCGTCGCCGTCGTCATCATCAACCATCCTCCATCACCAATTTCATGATGCTCACTGCCGTGCGTGAGTAATTCCATCGTAGGCTTGCTGGACGGTGATGGGTTGGATGAGATTTATCATGTAGTCGAGTTAGTTTTGTTAGGGTTTGATCCCTAGTATCCACTATGTTCTAAGATTGATGTTGCTATGACTTTGCTATGCTTAATGCTTGTCACTAGGGCCCGAGTGCCATGATTTCAGATCTGAACCTATTATGTTTTCATGAATATATGTGAGTTCTTGATCCTATCTTGCAAGTCTATAGTCACCTACTATGTGTTATGATCCGGCAACCCCGAAGTGACAATAATCGGGACCACTCCCGGTGATGACCATAGTTTGAGGAGTTCATGTATTTACTATGTGCTAATGCTTTGTTCCGGTTCTCTATTAAAAGGAGGCCTTAATATCCCTTAGTTTCCAATAGGACCCCGCTGCCACGGGAGGGTAGGACAAAAGATGTTATGCAAGTTCTTTTCCATAAGCAGGTATGACTATATACGGAATACATGCCTACATTACATTAATGAATTGGAGCTAGTTCTGTGTCACCCTATGTTATGACTGTTACATGATGAACCGCATCCGGCATAATTATCCATCACTGATCCGGTGCCTACGAGTTTTCCATATACTGGTTCTTGCTTATTTACTTTCCCGCTGGTACTGTTACAATCACTACAAAATACCAAAAACATTACTTTTGCTGTCTTTACTTTTGTTGCCGCTACCACCACTATCATATTACTGTGCTACTAAACACTTTGCTGCAAATATTAAGTTTCCAGGTGTGGTTGAATTGACAACTCAGCTGCTAATACTTGAGAATATTCTTTGGCTCCCCTTGTGTCGAGTCAATAAATTTGGGTTGAATACTCTGCCCTTGAAAGCTGTTGCGATCCCCTATACTTGTGGGTTATCAATACTAATTTCTGGTGCCGTTGCCGGGGAGCATACTCTATTCTTTGAGTCACTTGGGATTTATATCTGCTGGACACTATGAAGAACTTGAGAGATCCAAAAACCAAGATCTATCCGTCAACTACGAGGGGAGGTAAGGAACTGCCATCTAGCTCTGCACTTGATTCACCTTCTGTTATGAGTAAGTTTCGACACCTACACCTGTTTCTGCTATTCATTCTAATATGTCGCATGTTATTGATGATGCCACCTCTGCTATGCATGATACTTATGATGAAACTACTTCTATGTCTAATACTACTGTGCCCCTTGGTGAATTTCTTGATGAACAAATTGCTAGGGCTAGAGAAAAAGAAATTATTGAATCTGAATACGATGATGATAGTGATGATGAAAATATGCCTATTACTCCTGAGGGTTATCTTTTTGATATGGAATCTTCTGCCGCTATTTTAGCTTGCAGAGACAGATATGAGCCTAAGAGGTTATTAGTTAAATGGAACAAAGAATCACTTAGAGATAAAATGAAACCCGACCCTGCTTTTGCTACTTCACCTATATGTGTTCCTGATAAGGATTATGAATTCTCTGTTGATCCTGATATAATTACTTTGGTTGAACCTGATTCGTTTTATGGCTATGAATCTAAAACTGTTGTGGCACATCTTACTAAGTTAAATGATATAGCTGCCCTGTTTACTAATGATGAGAGATCGTGTTACTTCTATATACTCAAAATATTTCCGTTCTCATTAAAGGGTGATGCTAAGATATGGTTTAATTCTCTTGATCCTGGTTGTGTGCGTAGTCCCAAGGATATGATTTATTACTTCTCTGCTAAATATTTCCTTGCTCATAAGAAACAAGCTGCTTTGAGAGAAATATACAACTTCGTGCAAATTAAAGAAGAGAGTCTCCCACAAGCTTGGGGGAGGCTTCTCAAGTTACTTAATGCTTTGCCTGATCATCCTCTTAAGAAACCTGAAATACTTGATATCTTTTATAGTGGACTAACTGATGCTTCCAGAGATTACCTGGATAGTTGTGCTGCTTCTCTTTTTAGGGAAAGAACACCGGATGAAGCTGAAATCCTATTGAATAATATGTTGACAAATGAAAATAATTGGGCACCTCCTGAGCCACCTCCTGCTCCAATTACTGAGCCTATTCCTAAATCAACTCCGAAGAAGAGAGGTGTTCCATTCTTCAGTCCCGAAGATATGCAAGAGGCAAAGAAATCTATGAAAGAGAAAGGTATTAAAGCCGAAGACGTTAAGAATTTACCTCCTATTGAAGAAATACATGGTCTTAATTCACCGCCTATTGAAGAAACATATGATCTTAATTCTTTATTTATTGAAGAACCTCCTGATCCCGATATCCCGACACAGGTAGTAAAGGTAAATTCTCTCTATAGATATGATAAAGCTGAAGTTCCTCCTACTAAAATTGCTAGTCAGTGCTTGGATGAGTTTGATAACTTTATCTTTAAGAAAGACGACTTCAATGCTTATGTTGGTAGACAATTAAAAGAAAATGCTTATATGATTAGACGCTTGGGTGATTATATGGCTAATATTAAAGGTGAACTTAAACTTGTTAGCAAACATGCTTCTATGGTTACCACTCAAGTAGAACAGGTACTTAAGGCTCAAAAAGAAGTGCTTGATGAAATGAATAGTAAGAAAAATGATTATGCTGTTAGAGTGGCTACTAGAACTGGTAGAATGACTCAGGAACCTTTGTATCCTGAAGGCCACCCTAAGAGAATCGAGCAAGATTCTCAGAGAAATAATATTGATGTTCCTAGTTCTTCTAAAAAGAAGAAGAAGAAAAATGATAGAACTGTGCAAACTTCTAGTGAACCTATTGCCGAACCACCTGATAATCCAAATGATATTTCTATGTCTGATGCTGAAACACAATCTGGTAATGAACATGAACCTAATGAAAATATTAATGATGATGTTCATGATGATGCTCAACCTAGTAATGAAAATGATGTAGAAGTTGAACCTGCTGTTGATCTTGATAACCCACAATCAAACAATCAACGTTATGATAAAAGAGACTTTGTTGCTAGGAAACATGGTAAAGAAAGGGAACCTTGGGTTCAGAAACCCATGCCTTTTCCTCCGAAACCATCCAAGAAAAAGGATGATGAGGATTTTGAGCGCTTTGCTGAAATGATTAGGCCTATCTTTTTGTGTATGCGATTAACTGATGTGCTTCAAACAAATCCTTATGCTAAATATATGAAGGATATCATTACTAATAAAAGAAAGATACCGGAAGCTGATATTTCCACCATGCTTGCTAATTATACTTTCAAGGGTGGAATACCAAAGAAACTTGGAGACCCCGGAGTACCTACTATACCTTGCTCCATTAAAAGAAATTATATTAAAACTGCTTTATGTGATCTTGGAGCCGGTGTTAGTGTTATGCCTCTCTCTTTATATCATAGACTTGACTTGAATAAGCTGACACCTACTGAAATATCTTTGCAAATGGTTGATAAATCAACTGCTATACCTGTCGGTATTTGTGAGGATGTGCCTGTTGTGGTTGCAAACATTACTATTCTAACGGACTTTGTTATTCTTGATATTCCCGAGGATGATAGTATGTCTATTATTCTTGGAAGACCTTTTCTTAATACTGCAGGGGCTGTTATTGATTGCAACAAAGGCAATGTCACTTTTCATGTTAATGGTAATGAGCATACGGTACACTTTCCGAGGAAACAACCTCAAGTTCATAGTATCAACTCCATTGGAAAAATTCCATCGATTATATTTGGAGGTTTTGAATTCCCTCTTCCTACTGTCAAAAACAAGTATGATATACTTATTATTGGGAATGTGCATATCCCCGTTGAGGTAACTTAGTGTTATTCGAAATTTTTCCGATTTCATGATTATCGGAATGAGTTTGTTAACAAGACTTGATCAACCTTGTTAGTGGATTCTTTTTGATGAGCATGAGATGGATGAAACTAGAAGCACAACCTTCTGTACCCCACTTTTACTTTCTGTTATTTATATTAAACAAAGTAAAAAAATAGTATTTTTCTGTCTGTTTCCTGACTTATCCGTGCAATGTAAAAATATCCCGAAAATAAAAGTCCTCGGAATGACATGCCAATTTAATATGATTTTTTCGGGAATATTTGAGGATTTACTGTGCAAAAATTACCGCGGGAGGAGCTGCCACCTGGCCACGAGGGTGGTGGGCTCCCCCTGCCTCGTGGGCCCATGGTGGCCCTCCTCCACTTATCCCAGCACCCATCTTCTTCCTCTGTCTCACACAAACCCGAAAACCAACTCAAGCACGAGTTCCAGCCACTTTTGCTGTGATTTTCGATCTCCTTGCTCAAAGCACCTCTCGCAAAACTGGTTGGGGAGATTGTTCCTTGAAAAATAATGAGGAGATTTTTGAGGGGCTCATCGAGCCAAAGCTCGAAGGAAAAGGCACTGAAGCCTAAGTATAATTTGCCACGCACCGCGGAGATTCGGGCGTGTGAATGGCCTTCTAAAGATTTCTTGAGAGCAGCCGATATCTATGAAGATTTTCATGAATTGGCTCATAATGCAGGCCTCACCGCCTTCCTCCATGACCAATGCGATCAGTATCTCTTACTCACAAATACTTTTGTGCAAAACTTTCATTTTCATTCTAGGAACTCACCACCTACGGTGGAGTTTCATTTATATGATGAGCATAAAGAGATGTCACTTTATGATTTCTATCAGATTTGTTTAGTCCCTTTTGAGGGCAAGACAGAAGAACCACATCATGATGAGGTGGCTGGGTTTATTGATACTATCACTGTAGGAGAAACTAGGAAGGTTTCCGATGCACGAATCACTAGCATACATTTTCCTGTTTTACGTTACTTTGCATTATTTGCTAGTCGTTGTTTAATTGGATGCGGAAACTGTGGAAACCATAGCATCCCTAATATAATTATTCTGCACCACGGTTTATATAGTGATAACACTTTTAATATGGGCGGTATTATTGCTAGACGGTTAAGTATGAACCGTACTAAGGGTCCCATCTTTGGAGGCGTCTATGCCACACACCTAGTTGCACATTTTAACATACCTATTAGGCATGCTGAGAAGGAAGAAAAGGTGCTGCCCCGTGTTTATCTAGATCATAAAAGTATGGTGGCACATGATTTTATTGTTAAGAATAGGGCAGGAGAGCTTAAGTATCAATTGTTTTTTAACAAACATCATCCTGAGACTATTATCCTGCCTGCTCCTTCTTTATTTAATTTTGTAGGACCCTACCTCGTTACGTGGGCTGCCGTCCAAGCTTACAAGAATCCTGCACCAGCCCCGGAACAGGAACCACAAGATGAGCCTCCACGACAATCTGTTTATTCTTGGGATTCAGAGATGACTGTCAGCCAGTGGCAGTCAGAGTCTTCTTCTTCATCACAGTATGATCCCAACTATTCTTCCTCATCACAGTACGACCCCAACAAGTATTATTATGGATATCCGCCAGGCCAGCCGTGGCCATAGACCAACTTAGGCCAAAAGCCTAAGCTTCGGGGAGTACGTATTTCTCACCGACATTACATTTATCTTCACACACACTCATTGCTAAATGTCGGTGCTCATACTTTTTCACTGTAATATCCATGCTAGTTTATTTTCTTTTTCCTGCTTTCTTCTTGTGTGTTTGTTAAACCTTAAGAAAAACAACAAAAAATTAGTAGTAGTTTATTTTTCTGTTGTAGTAGTAATAATTAAAAAGAAAACCCAAAAATATTTCCCATTCTTCTTTTGCTTGTTGGGAGCTTTCACGTGTTAATAGTTTTATTCCTTTTCTTTTATTTGGGGGTCAGTAGGAGAAGACCATAATTAAATTGTTGAAGTGGCTCTTATATGCATCATTGTTGATTTAACCAAGAGCCCATATTGCCTTGTCTTCTCCTGTTTATTGAATGCTCGCAGATTTCAGCTTAGTCCAATGCACGTGCACCCTTATTATTATTCACATTGTTCGGTCGTGCAAGTGAAAGGCAATTATGATGATATATGATGGACTGACTGGGATGAGAAAAGCTGGTATGAACTCGACCTCTTTTGTTTTTGTAAATATGATGAGTCCCTCGTTCTTGATTCAGCTTATTATGAATAAACATGTTTGCAATGACAATTAGAGATCATAGTTCCTTGTGCCATGCTTGATTAGCTATGAGTTATAATGATTTAACTTGTGTGCCAACATGCTATTGAGATGATTATGATATGGTATGATGGGGTGGTATCCTCCTTTGAATGATTTAAGTGACTTGACTTGGCACATGTTCACGCATGTAGTTGAAACAAATCAACATAGCCTTCACGATATTTATGTTCATGGTGGATTATATCCTACTCATGCTTGCATCCAATGTTTATTAATTTTAATGCATGTACATGGCTGTTGTCGCTCTCTAGTTGGTCGCTTCCCAGTCTTTTGCTAGCCTTCACTTGTACTAAGCGGGAATACTGCTTGTGCATCCAATCCCTTAAAACCCAAAGTTATTCCAGATGAGTCCACTATACCTTCCTATATGCGGTATCTACCTGCCGTTTCAAGTAAATTTGTATGTGCCAAACTCTAAACCTTCAAATAATCATTCTGTTTTGTATGCTCGAATAGCTCATGTATCAACCAAGGCTGTCCTTATCTTCCGTGTTAGGCGGGTTATTCTCAAGAGGAGTGGACTCCGCTCCTCACTCACGAGGAAATGGCTGGTCACCGGGATTCCCAGTCCCATGCTTTATGCAAACCAAATCAAAATTAATTGCAAACAAAACTCCCCTTGGGACCGGATGTATGTTGGAGGCACTGGTTGTTTCGAGCAAGCCAAGGATTGATGCTTGTTGGTGGAGGGGGAGTATAAACTTTACCATTCTGTTTGGGAACCGCCTATAATGTGTGTAGCATGGAAGATATCGTCATCTCTTAGTTGTTACATTGACAATGAAAGTATACCGCTCAAAATACAATTTATCTCTATTTCAAAACTGAGCTCTGGCACCTCTACAAATCCCTGCTTCCATCTGCGAAGGGCCTATCCATTTACTTTTATGTTGAGTCATCACCCTCTTATTAAAAAGCACTAGCTGGAGAGCACACCTGTCATTTGCATTCATCACTATTAATCTATGTTGGGTATGACTATGATTGGATCTCTTTTACCATGAATTACAATGTCTAGTCAGTCCTTGATCTTTAAAGGTGCTCTGCATTTATGTTTTGCGGTCTTGGAAAGGGCTAGCGAGATACCATCTTGTTATATCATATTATGATTGTGTTTGAGAAAGTGTTGTCATCCGAGATTTATTATTATGGCTTGCTAGTTGATTATGCTATTGATATGAGTAATTGTGAGACCTGAGAATTATTGCAAATGTGGTTAGTTATGATCTATGCTGAAAACTTGAATACTGGCTTGACACAGTTACAACAACAAGAGCAAACAGAGTTTGTAAAAGTTTTTCTTTCTTTCTTTTAGTTTGTCAACTGAATTGCTTGAGGACAAGCAAGGGTTTAAGCTTGGGGGAGTTGATACGTCTCCGTCGTATCGACTTTTCCAAACACTTTTGCCCTTGTTTTGGACTCTAACTTGTATGATTTGAATGGAACTAACCCGGACTGACGCTGTTTTCAGAAGAATTGCCATGGTGTTGTTTTATGTGCAGAAAACAAATATTCTCGGAATGACCTGAAACTCCACGGAACATCTTAGAAAAAAAATCCTCGCCAAAGATGAAGACCAGGGGGCCCACACCCTTCTCACGAGGGTGGGGGCGCGCCCCCCTACCTCGTGGGCCCCTTGGATGCCCTCCGACGCCAACTTTAACTCTATATATTTGCTTTCGGAGAGAAAAAAATCAGAGAGAAGAAATCATCGCGTTTTACGATACGGGGCCGCCGCCAAGCCCTGAAACCTCTCGGGAGGGCTGATCTGGAGTCCGTTTGGGGCTCCGGAGAGGGGGATTCGTCGCCGTCGTCATCATCAACCATCCTCCATCACCAATTTCATGATGCTCACCGCCGTGCATGAGTAATTCCATCGTAGGCTTGCTGGACGGTGATGGGTTGGATGAAATTTATCATGTAATCGAGTTAGTTTTGTTAGGGTTTGATCCCTAGTATCCAATATGTTCTGAGATTGATGTTGCTATGACTTTGCTATGCTTAATGCTTGTCACTAGGGCCCGAGTGCCATGATTTCAGATCTGAACCTATTATGTTTTCATGAATATATGTGAGTTCTTGATCTTATCTTGCAAGTCTATAGTCACCTACTATGTGCTATGATCCGGCAACCCCGAAGTGACAATAATCGGGACCACTCCCGGTGATGACCATAGTTTGAGGAGTTCATGTATTCACTATGTGCTAATGCTTTGTTCCGGTTCTCTATTAAAAGGAGGCCTTAATATCCCTTAGTTTCCATAGGACCCCGCTGCCACGGGAGGGTAGGACAAAAGATGTCATGCAAGTTCTTTTCCATAAGCACGTATGACTATATACGGAATACATGCCTACATTACATTAATGAATTGGAGCTAGTTCTGTGTCACCCTATGTTATGACTGTTACATGATGAACCGCATCCGGCATAATTATCCATCACTGATCCGGTGCCTACGAGTTTTCCATATACCGGTTCTCGCTTATTTACTTTCCCGCTGGTACTGTTACAATCACTACAAAATACCAAAAAAATTACTTTTGCTGTCTTTACTTTTGTTGCCGCTACCACCACTATCATATTACTGTGCTACTAAACACTTTGCTGCAGATACTAAGTTTCCAGGTGTGGTTGAATTGACAACTCAGCTGCTAATACTTGAGAATATTCTTTGGCTCCCCTTGTGTCGAATCAATAAATTTGGGTTGAATACTCTACCCTCGAAAGCTATTGCGATCCCCTATACTTGTGGGTTATCATCCCCCTCATCACATGATTATGAAAAGTAGTCATGGTAGATAAGTAAATATATCGAGCCAAAATGTAATATTACACTGATCAAAATTAATCATGTCAGCTCGTCGGCTCTATCGCGTGTTATCAGGCATCATGTTTTTCTATTTTGTTTTACAAACCCGTAGTTTTTTTATTATATGTATAATTAACTTTTTCTGTACTCACCATGATGCCAGGCACGGCCCATCTAACCACGTGAGGGGCCCCACAGGCGGGCTATCGTGCCGGCAGCGCTACACCAGCCCATTTTGCCAGGTTCACATCTATCTTTCCCCTTTTTCTTGTTTCCCTTTCCAAATCCATAGCCCTCTCTCTCCATTTGTGCCTCCAAATCTCGACGGCGAAAGCATGACAGCGAGCTGGGCGTCGATCGGCGGCGGCTGCGGCGAGAAGAGTGGTGGCGACCGCAAGTTAGGTATAACCCTAGGTCCTGCAAGCAGGTGGGGTGGATTCAGTGGCACAGGAGGCAGCGGCGGCGGATCGAGTGGAACAGGGGACGGGGGTTTCGTGGGCGGCAGCGGGCCGGGAGAACCCATGGCCAGGGTTTCTTCAGTGCTACACTTTGGTGGCAAAAAGGTAAGATCTTTACCGTTGTTCTTTACATCCTAGCATTATCGCCCACAATTCATCACCTGTGGCCATGACAAGCTCCATCTATGTGGTCATCAGGAAACTCCTGGTGGCCGTGTCTGCATAGATGCAGACAATTTTGGCAGCGCACTCGGGGGATGTGTGTTTGAGGTTAGTCTACTGAGCATGATCTTCAAACTAGTACTGCTATTGCGGTCAAGCTGCAAAAAAGTTCAGTGTTTAACGGTTGCAGTGACAAGTTCAGTTATAAAATGACTTGAATTGCTCATGATTTATTTAGGATGATATCACTTCTGAGTATGTTGAATGGGTTGATGGGGAGTGGGATAGCAAAGCAAAGTCAGTCATTAAGTATCTTGCCATGAAGAACAAGAAACTGGAGACTAAGATTATAGAATATGAAGCTGAAATTAAAAGGAATGAGAAAGAAAAGAGGACAATGGTTAAGATGCACAAGGAAATATTGCTCCATAGGGATAGCATTTTAGGATTTGGAGGTCTTCTGTATCTTGGCATGCTTGCCATTATGATTGATGTCATAGTTAGCAAGTAGATTGTTCATAAAGTTATTAACATCATTGTAATTGACATGATGAAATGCTGGTGAATTATTTGCTATTCAGTTTATGGGCAAAGTGTTTGCAGCATAAATAACACGGGGCCATCATGATTGGTAGACAATGCACTTTTGGCATGTTCTATATTTGGCAGACAATGCACTTTTGGCATGTTCTATATTTGGTAAGTGATGCACATGGGCACATCCCCTAGCAATACTACTGATTTATGCAGCAGCCCAGTTCATTGTGTTGTTGAAACATAGGAGCAACCTGTAGCAACACCTACACCTTAGATGCAACACTGAAGCAAAGCAACAATACATATTTAAAATTCTGTAATTTAACTGAACTTGACACTTAGGGTGAGCAGTAGATATTCAGTTCTTCAGCCATAAAGAATCCGACCAAACTGTACCGATTGCATAACTTATATGCTTACATATAAAAGCATACCTAACCAACAGCAAACCCAAAATAATGTTAACTTATATGCTGAAACATATAACAACATAACTAACTTAAGATAACCAGCAGCTTCCTCCACTTTCAGCAACTGTGCCCATCTTCACTTCTTTAGAAATTTGAGGCGGGGTGAGCGGTGCACCACACACGGAGAAGCCTTCTTCTTGACCGCCGTCCTGTTCGACAGTTGCGCCACCTGATCCTAAGCCACCTCCTCTTCTTCCACCTTCACTATGTCAGGGAGGAGGGGTAGGAGCTCGACGTCGATGGGCATTGTCTTGCCACCCTCGACGGCGACCGGCGCTACCATCTGCACAGCGTCCTCCTTGCCCTCCTCATGGTAATCAGGGATGACTAGTACCTCCTCCACGTTGTCCTCCACGACGTCAGAGCCCAACGGCAGGACTGGCTTCGACACGTGGCGGACCTGGTAGTCCGGGCTGATGGGCGCAGGGAGAGCGAGCTCGACATCGACGCGCTCCGCCCTCGACGCGACGCATGCTGGATCTGGCCGCAGCGTCATGGTGGTGGAGCGGTACATCCACCACCTTGCGCGCTGAACAAGGGAGTCACTGAGCGTGGCCTCTCGCATTGCCCACACGAGGAGGAAAGCCGTCGGGACGCCACGGCCGTAGGGGAAGGCGCGCTTCTTCTCGGCATCGGTGAGAACTTTGACGAGGCCACGCGCGTGGTTGACCAACATCTCCGTGTTGGGGAACCAGCCGCACACCTCAGTCAACTGCGTGCGCCACCCCTCGTCATCGCCGGCGAGCTCCACCATCGCTCTCTGCCAGCTGAGGCTTCTCTCCATGGAGGCGGCTGCAGCGGTCGCCGGCGAGGGTTTTCTAGATCTACTGTAGGTGGGGATAAGAGGGGAGTTCGAACCGGCGCCCGTGGGAGGTGGATGAGTGCGTGACAGGGAGGAGAGTGGTACAGTTACTTATTTAATGGTATTTAGGACATGGGGAGGGGAAATGTACAATATTCTTTCTACCTCCCGCCCCGGTCATAACACAGTAAAGAATTTTTTTTTGATTTTTGTTTTGAGGGAAACATCTTACTTTATTTAAACAAAGTCTGGGATCTCGTCTGCTAATACACTAAGGATACAATCAGGGGGCTAAAGCCTCCAAACCAAAGAAATAGAATCCCCTACAGCTACCTTAGCATGAGCCGCCCAATTAACACAGTAAATAATTGAAGCAATTGTTCTACTCTTCTTCCTTCTCCACTTTTCTGCACATCATAAAAGACAAGGTAAGTTAATGAATGATAAATTTTTTAATATTCCGCAATGCATACAAACACTTACTTCTGATTTAGTTTGCATTTCTTGCTACGTCTAGTGTGTCCTAGCAATTTGCAAGCGCCGCACCGGGTTTTCAACTCATCAAAAAGAGAGTGGTCTACTATTTTTCGAGACAGGGCGACTCTCATCTACCTTTGTTGCACCTTTACTTGACACTTTCATAGGATCTTTAACCGCAATCATGTTGCCTTCACCATCGTCCACATATTCAACTGCACACTTATTGATGTCATTTGTTTGCTTGATCAAATTTTTCTGTAGCAGATCATACTCATGACTCTTAGCTATCATAGCCTTCAAACTCTCCTGTAACTGATCCCACAAAGCAGGGTGTTTGCATGCCGCATGCATAGCTTCTGACGCTAGCACACTGACCTGGCTATATTTCATTCTTTCCCCGGCCCCAGTCCAACCAAATCCCAACAGATGGCGTGTGTGCCTTGCGGGCAGTCCCAACCTTGCTTCTTTTGTGAATCGAACAAGAACTAAACACTTTGGTATTTCAGATATGTTCAAGTGCTTCAGTACATGGAATATGTGCTTGCAAGGTAGACCCTTTCGAATCATTCTTCTGCAACTGCACCTTATAGTTTCTGTGGAATTTTCTGGTGTATACTCCACCCAAAACGGCGCTTCCGGTTATTCTTCCAGGCCACGATGTATTGCTGTGATCCGTCTCCTAGCTTAATTTCTACAATCTCCATGCCACCAATTTTTCCAAGATCATGTTGCAACATATATAAGTTTGCTGGAGTGAAGACGTGAGAAGCAGCTATCTCAAGTTCCCTCGAGCTAGTAACTGGCACCGGTAAACTCTGTGAGGCCGTGCAGTCATATCGCGCCTCGTTTTCACGGATACGCACAACGGCGTACTCATAGTGCAAAATCATATCCACCAGGGTCATTTCACCGTCTAGGTGGAGGTGAAGGAATGAGTTCAGGCTTTCACTCCGCTGGTTGCTTTTCATGCCAAGCCAAAACCCCTCTGTCAGATAAGCCGCGACCCACAGTCTCCTCTTCTTATACATCTGTCTCAACCATGTTACAGTTTTTTCTGACTGCCATCTTTTGGAAAATGCATGTCATCTCTCCTCAAACGTGGCCGTGAACGTGCTGTAGTACAGAAGAGTTCGGAACTCCTTCAAGGACTTGTGACTGGGGTGAATCTTCATATTTTTCTCTATGTGCCACGTACATATACGGTGCCACACGTCTGGCAAGACTTCACGAATTGCCTTGATCATCGCAGCGTCGGCGTCTGTGATAACACTCTTAGGCATCTTTTGACACATGGACCTCAAAAAAGTCTGCAGAAGCCACACGTATGTCTCCTCGGTCTCGTCCGAAAATATGGCACAACCAAAAACAGTGGTCTTTCGGTGATTGTTAAGACAAACAAAAGGTATGAATGGCATACCATAGCGGTTCATCTTGTACGTGCTGTCAAATACAAGCACGTCGCCGAAGTCCTCATAGTCATGACGAGACTGGGAGTCGCACCAGAACATCCTATTCAAATGTCCTTCCTTATCTAGTTTGTACTCGAAAAAGAAGTTAGGATCCCTCTGTTTCCTACTGGCCATGATGCCTATGGCTGTGGCAACATCACCTTTTGAAAGCAGCTTCCTCTTCTCCTTGACGCAAAGGTTGTATATTTCACGCCTGGTAAAACCAACACCGCCGTACCATACATGTTTGCTGATGAAGCAATCCATCATGTCGTGAATTCTAATCCCTGCAGCTCCCATGGACATTATCTCATGCTTCTGGTACTCTTTGATTTTTCTGTGGGACCAAAGAAAAGGTACCTCGTCCGGTCCTGCCAACATATGGCTATGCCTGTCCTCAAAACTTTCAACATACCAAACCCCACGCATTTGGTCAAGCTTGACGGTCAGGTGCGCTTCGCAAAAGCAGTGTGTCTCGGCTCTGAGCCTACGGCTGTGTCCTTCCTCAGTTAGCAACTTGCGGTCACGTTTCCTTTTTCTGGAACAAACAAACCGCCTATAACGCATATGACGTGACTCCGTTTTGCTATACCTGACCTTATTCTTTCTAATGCTGAAACCATTATCTCTAGCATAGCTGTTGTAGAAATCATACGCAGCATCGTGAGATGTAAAGGTCATTTCTATTATCTGCATAAACATATCCCTCTTATCATCTGCACTGGCAGTATTTTGGACATTCTTTGCCCCATCATCTTGTGTCACCTACACAATCAAACCACAGCCATGAAAATAGTTTTCTATGGTTTAACATTACTTACTTCCATAGAACATTGATTACACACATATCTCACTCATGATGACCGACGACTAGGACTCCCCAGAATCAGGTGCATCTAATGATTCGTCGTTAAGGCCTGTCTCCGCGTCGGATTCACCATAATAGTCGTACGCATTATGACATTCGGAAATGAACTGAAAAATACAACACAAATATACAATTACTTATCATATAATATTCCAGAACAAATTCAATTTGCATGCCAACAAATTTTTTCACTTACGTACCTGACTAATGTAATCTTCATTCGAGAGCTCCGAGTTGTTATCCTGATCATCATCAAGCTCATCAATCTATAAATTTTCAACACGAAGATTTAATGTTGTCGGATGCCATCAAAAAATTACAACATGACAATGCCACTCACATTAAGATCGTCCCATTGGTTCCCATTCTCCGACCGATCTTCAAGATCTGGATTTTCATCATCTGACCAATCTTCTATCCAGTCTTTCATCAGTTCTCCAAACTCCATGTCTACCATGATATCAGTTAACTCCTCGTCCGCCATTTCCTACAACCAATAATATGTATCATCACATGTGCAAACATTATCAATGATGAAATATACAAGACATAGCACACGATCGCGGATGTTATGTAAACAACCGCAACCGAGGCCGTTCAGATCTACCAAACTTAGTAAGGAAGATGGCCACGGCACCCGTCGTGATCACTTTCAATCGCGAGGAACTGCACGATCTCAAAACCTAGCTTGATCTGTGATTACCTCTGCCGCCGGATACCTAGGTTAGCCACCACATCAAATAACGATACCGGTGGTGCGCACAGCCGACGGCAACCGACGCCACGTGAACCCAGATCACGAGGGGCTGCACTACCGGAACAAAGATCCACGATCGCATGCGCTGCCGGGTAGCTAGGTTACCCGCCCCGCTAGGTTAACCACTACCACTGGCGACGGCAGTTCGTTCGATATTGCCGCGAGTGAGACTATAGGGGGGACGCGAGATGCGGTACCTGTGCGCGCTTGTTGGAGATTCACGACGTTGTCGCGCCCGCTGTCCGACGAGATCGCCGGCGACGAGGTAGCCGCTGCTGGAGATCTACTACGTGACTTATGAACCTGCGTCAATGCTCGCGAGATTGATGGAGCTGCATGAATGATTGGATTCGGCAGGTCTTACGTGGACGTGGGGTCGTGTGATGTTTTTTTTCGAATTAAGGTACTGTACGTATACGGTCTGGGTTATACAGGGTTAGACAAGGCTTGGATCTGGGCTACGGCGAGCCAGGAAAAAAACAAACTCGTGAGGATAAAAATACTCCTCCGAAATTAGGTTAGGGGGGAGCACCGAAGCAGGGCTCCAAGTATGAAGGCTCATGCACTTGATTTTGAAGCAAACCGCAAAAATTGTATCAATCGAGTGAGGAATGACGATTTTGCTAGTGCGATGTTTTGGCTAAAATTGCCATAAAGGTTTGCGTGCTCGATTTGAAGCGGGCTATAGTGTTTTTGGCTAAAATTATCGTGATGACCGGGTCGATACAATGAATCTCGTGGAGTTCTTGCTGTACGCACCGGGGAAATTGAACGGGACTGTGCGGCCGATTATAGCCGAAATACGATGAATCTCGTAGAGTTCTTACTGTACTACGCATCACTCTCTATCTCGCAACCACCGACAACGCGCGAGAGTTGAGATCCACGATTCATTCACCATGCACCATCCACCGTCGCCTCCCTCCCTTCCGCCTCACGAGGCGGACGGCGAGCCACGCCGCCGCTCCCCGGAAAGGCCCGCAATAAAAACCGGACGAGACACGCGCACAGTCGCCTACGCCGCTACGCTCGCCTACCCCGCTGCTCCGCGATCTGACGCCCACCCGTGCCGCTGGAGCCCCGGGTCCCAGCGTCGGCGAGGCGAGCCGGGGGTGCGAGGCCGGGAGCGCGGCCACGCGGCGGGCCTCGCCACCGGTGGATACCTGCGGCCAGCGCCTGGCGCGGGGCGCCGAGACGTGGAGGACGCGCGGCCGTGCGATCGGGCCGGGAGTGGGCGGGGTGGACGGCCGCGGGTGAAGCCCGAGTCCCGACACGCCTGGACGGGAGTCCCTCTCGGCCTCAAAACGGCGAGCTGGACGTCGACAGGGAAAAAGTGCTCTGCTTTTGCGTAAAGGTCTAGCTTGTCTTGTGAAATGTTGAACGGCGCCCTGGCAGGTCTTTCAAATTTGGTTGTGGAACCTTTTGAAATATACGGCTGCCTTCAAACCTTTGTTTCTCGTGGCAAAATTTTTCAAATTATTCATAATATGTCATGACAGTACAAAGAACGCCAAAAATAATATTCAGGTCCGTAGACCACCTAGCGACGACTACAAGCACTAAAGCGAACCGAAGGCGTGCCGCCATCATCGCCCCTCTTTCACCGGAGCCGGGCAAAACTTGTTGTAGTAGACAGATGCCAAGTCATAATGTTAATACCCTAGAGGACCAGTCCGCCAGAACAACAACCCCCACCGATGAAGATAAGCTTAGATCGGAACGATCCAACTTGTAAACACACAACGAAGACTAGATCCACGAAGATCCATCGACGACCAATACCGACTGAATCGTACAAGATCCACTAGAGACACACCTGCGCACGCTCTCTGACAACGCTAGATGCACCACTGGGACCGTGACTAGGTGGGGAGGATCTTATTCCATCTTGAAGGGCCGTTGTCACCACACCTTTCTGAGCAGGACACAAACCATAATCGACTTTAAAAACACATAAACACGTAGCAGGAACCCTCCTGCCGGCAATGATCAGGGTCCACCACGTCTCCATGACCTAAGGCCACCTGAGACGAGGCAGACTAGCGTCGACGCCAGTGGAGGTTAAGAAACCCTAATCATTTTTGCACTCGTGTCAGGAGGCGAAGGGGTATTCACGTGAGCCAATTTACTCTAGGGGTTCAAGTTATTTATCCAGGAATTCCTCTTCTCTTGTGATTTTAGATGATTCATAATATTTTTCGAAACCTCATGTTTGTTTCTACTTTCATAATTCGGTGGAAATTATGCTTAATTTGGCTAGAGCATACATGTTGCTATGTAGTACAATTCTCATTTTTTTTATTCAACACACATGACACTACTTTCAGTTATAGTAGTTTCTTACTCCTTGCCTTTTATGTCTTTCATTTAAACAAGCAAGCAAGCATGCACTACTCACTGTATCAAAGAAACTCTAGGCTTAATCAAGGGCCATTTTCTTTGAAATCATTTGTCTTAAACGAAAAGATTACCCATTGTTGTTATAACCAATTAGTTGTTTGTGTAGAAGTGCATCTAAACGTGGACCGAAAGTGGGTTGCCATTTTTATTTTTAAATTGTGTCAGTCGTGTCTTGAACTCCAGACCTCTTGGATCTGACACCATGTAGAACTGCATGCACCAGCTAGTTCACCCAAAGCTCAAACTGATAGAGAAAGGTGGGTTATGCATTAACATTTTATTACTTCCTTCGGTCAATTATATAGGGCGCGAGTTTGCTTTTAGGTTAGGAATTTGACTAAACCAAAATATGTATTACATGTGATGAAAAGTATATGCCTAGATACTTCATCCGTATATGAATCAAATGATATGATTTTGGTGATATATAACACATATTTGGTTAGTCAAATCGATGACCTGGAAACACAGACACACCCTATGGACTCGGCCGGAGGGAGTACCAATTTCATGTTGAAACAAAATTGGGAACACAATCTCCTTTTCTGGAAAAGAAAACAACTAGCTTGGCGGGTGCCCACTCTTTTTTTTCGGATGATAGCTCTTCCGCTAGTTGATTCGGTTTTGCGGTTCTTGAATTGTGCTTTGGTGCACTTTTTTCGTGATATGTTGTAAAAGAACACAAATGTGTGTGTGTGGTGGGGGGGGGGGGGGGGGGGAGGGGGTATAGACAAATGTTGGCTTGGCTCTTCAAATTCAAATTGCCATGATCCACTACAACACCAAAGTAGCCTAAGCAAATACTTCTTCCGCCCCAAAATAAGTGTCTTAACTTTAGTACAATTTTATTAAAGTTAAGACACTTATTTTGGAAGTTGTACTAAAATTAAGACATTTAATTTGAAAGTTGTACTAAAGTTAAGACACTTATTTTGGGACGGAGGGGTACAATATAACATGAAGGCAGATGGCTTATATGCAACACAAGAAGGGCATGGGCAATAAATACGGAAAATGATAGGGGTTAACCTGCAACAACACATAGTGGCGTCGGGAACAAACAGGTTGGCCATGCCTAGAAGTACTTCCAAGCAAGCTAACAAAGGAACAGCCAATCAGAGCTCAAATCAGAGGGGAGACAGAGAAACGTGCACACAACCACTGATAAGATCCTCCCCGGGACGAGCGCAGGAGAGGGAAGAAATGCAAGATCAGACGGCCACAACGACGAGCTCGCCGCCTTCCAGCAGCGACAGGTCGTCCAGCAGCTCCAAGGAAGGCACGTACCTGCACACTCTCATGCACGCATCCACGCGATTAAACCCCTGGCTACAGATTTCGTACATGCATGCATGATCCGCGAAGACATATCATGCGAGAGACTAGTTAGCTGTAGATGCTAATCGGTTTGGAGAACTTCGGAGACCAGCTGAACTTGCGCGCGCTTGCAGGGATGGACAGCGACGACGACATAGGGAGGGTGCCGGAGTTCGGGCTGTACCAGGGAGGCCCGTCGACCTCGGGAAGGGGGCAGGCGGCGGCCGGGGCTTCGTCGGAGCTCGCGCAGTCGGCGGCCGCTGCGCAGGCCATTTCCCGCCGCCGCGGCCGTAGCCCGGCCGACAAGGAGCACCGGCGACTCAAAAGGTATATATATGGTACTCCTACGTGCCACGATTACAGTGTCGTGTTCGTAGCTCGCCCTAGTATTGATCGTATTCGTACGCTAGTGTTTCCTTTCAAAACGATACTGTACACTAGTGTAGCCGAGCAATAGACGGCCGGTGCAGGGCAGCTGGCTCGGCCTTTCACGGTGTAACGTAGTAACTGAATTGACGATAATTTAATTAAAAAGGTTAAGTTCTGAAGTTCTTCATGTAGTTTCTTAACATTTCGGCCGTTTGTAACAAGTTGGTCAAGGCTTACGGATGCTGGACGCAATCCTGAGATTAGCTGATCCATATGACCTGGGGGAAAAGTTGATTTATTTTTTTTGCACGCCCGAAATGGGAGAAAAGTTGATCATAATATGGATTGATTATGATCAACCTTTGTCCGAAGACATATATGCGGTGATTTATTTTAGACAATTACTTGTAGATAAACCATTAGTTTTATTTAATTTTCATGTCTATAATAGTTTGCATAGATGATGAACGATTTTTCCATCACACTAGACTCTACAAAATCTAAGTTCTAGAAATCACCATACATTTTCAAAAGTAGCTACGCCTTCAATAGAATTAAGTACATCTTTCTAGCTACATCCTGCACTTTGCAGCCCAGGGTTATCGAGTGAAAGCTTACCTCAGATCTGATCACCATCTTGGCAACCTTGCTTAGAATTTGAGATTATTCATTGTTTTATTGAACATGAATAGATGGTACGCGTGTACACCATTACACACCTCACGTTTAAGAAGGGGTGACTACAAGTCAGTTGATTTAGAATCATATTGTTGCTATTTTCTCCTATAAACTTGGTCAATCTTTGCAGCATTTGAGTTGAGACAAAAGTTTTAAGCCTTCTTTGAGAGACATAGGGAGTACTTCTCGTTAATCTACTCTCAACTGTCCAATCAATACATTCTTATTCTCTTGCACTTGCATGAAATTTTCAAATCAAACGGTTTTTAGCAGTGACATAAAAATACCCACTCTATACAATGGACGTATCATCGGAAATACCAATTAAAAGAGAACTAAATAATTCAAATTACTGATAAGAGTACAACTAGAATTTGAAGGTTAGAAGTTTAAGTCAACATGTTGATAGTAACTTCAAACTTTTTAGCTCACATTTTAGTAGGAAGTAAGAGGGTGTTTGTTTACAGGGACTTATTGGTCTAGGGACTTAAATAAGTCCCTATAAGTCCCATCTAAACCAAACAGGAGGGACTTATAGGGACTTAAAGTGGGCATTTGAGACTTATGAAATAAGACTCTCAAGGAGGGACTTATAGGGACTTATAGTTGTAATATGGTCTTATAGAGACTTATAAGTCCCAGGAACCAAACATGTAGGGACTTTTTAGCGACTTGGGACTTATAAGTTGGGACTAAAAAAAGTCCTAGGACTTATGAACCAAACAGGACCTAAGTTTAATCCAAGTAGAGCAACCCTGCAAAGAATTCTCTAGCTGCCCGCTGGGAGGGGGATTCTTAGGCCCATATTTCCTTGCCATGTCCACCAAATTCTTTATATGTAAATGGCACAAGCATTGTGCCACCCTGATGAGCCAAAGTCGGAAGCCATGAACTTCAAGATTGCTACAGATAGGCCAATGGGCTTGCACACCAATATGATTAAGTCAAAGATGTTCTAGCTGGATGTCATGGTTTGGATCTCCCCGATATCCTTGTCACCAAAGGTTTCCTGTCCACTATAGGAGGTTCCAAAAGGATGATTATCATATTATCACATTGACCATCTCATTTGCCAATTAGTTAGTTCTTTCGATAACCATGACTTGCCGTATGTCATTTTACTACAAAAATGGATCTCATTCAAGCTCGATTGCCTATCCTATTGGTGCATATGTAAGTGGATGACAATGACATGATGGGTCTATCATCTCAAGATCTAGGGAGTTGGTTGTCCCAGCATAATGGACATTGATCAGTTTTCACACTCATGGAAGGACCTGCAAGGTACTAATCGGGATCGCAGTTACCTTCCGGTGATACATACATCTCTATTTTTTCTCTTTGATCGAGATACACTTGAGGATCATGGGGAAAATGGTGGTGTTGGCCATGGAAAAGAGGCGAGGAACGGGGCATTCTGAGGACATGCTCTAAAGCTCTTCGAGATTTCCACTAGGCTGTGAGAATGTAACATTACAAAAGAAGTTGGTGAATGGTAAATCATAATAGCTTGTAACATTGCTCTGTCTAGTTAGATAGATTGAATATTAACCAACACAAACCAATTCATGTAGTCCATCCAGTGGATCCTCATAATATTAGTCAACCTGGTGCCATCAAGCAGTGACTCGATCAGATGTTATTGGTGCACTAATGTACCAGTACTAGGCAAAGTCTACGCATGCAATTAAATTAGTAGAAGACATCCAAAGTTCCCCACAAATAAGATCTAGAAGGCACAGACAGATCTCAGAAATTGTGTTAATGGCTTGTCTTGCATGTGACAATCCTTGTAGTTGACATACTTATTGACTTTAGTTTGGCCATGCAACCTAGCTTTGTCGGATTTTCTTGAGGTAGCCTAAAACGATCACATCCATGAAAATATATGTCTCTATTATCGTGTAATGCATGATCACATATATGTCTCTATTATAGTGTAATGCATGATCACATATGTTCCCATGTGTTCCCATGTAATCATACTCAAAGTTCTCTTGGACCATCTCATTCTCTATTATCGTGTAATGCATGATCACATTGTCTATTGGTCCCAAAATATCACATCCATGAAAAATCACCCTAAAGGCTCTCACAACCTCCTTACTCAAAGGTTTTTGAGCCTTGGAAAAGTGAACTCTCGTGTTTCCTTGAGGGTATGCAATTGTGTCCACAAATGTAGACGATGAAGGATAGATGACATCTATAAGTTAGTAGCCCATATCATACTGGTAATTAACCATTGACTACACAATTGCAAGGTAGAGCATTTCTAGTAGAAAGCCATGCAAATGGAAGAGATCTTTGCGGGGCACTGAGTTCATTGTGAGAGCCAAGAATCCTAAATAGCAAAGCCAAATTCATAAATCATGTGATGCAACAGTTCAAGTATGATCGTTGGATCATGCCAATGCCATGCTACCATACAATTCTTTCATCTCCAGTGCATGCAATCGACGCACCCAAACATCCCCGGGAACCATGTTGATGTACCAATCTCCACGAGCCTTACAATGCCATCTGCATTGGGTGCTCTCAAACACTCATCTCCAAAGACCTCAATCACAACTTTGCAAAATTCCTCACATTCTTGATGGTTCCTTCTTCCCCAAAGCACCCATATCTAGCATCAGCTGGGACACCGTATGCAATTGCACATGTTGCTGACGCTATCTTCTGCAAAGCCCTCGAGCCAAGATTTTCCTATTGTATTCCTCTTATGCTTGAAGTAATTATGGTGTCTTCCACATAATTTTCAATGTGCAAGAAGATCTCCCCAAGATACATTCAGCGCGTAGCTCAAAAGATATATAACCTGCAAAAAGGAAGTACTAGAGCTTTTGATAAACAAAACAGACAACCATTGCTCTTGTTTGTTTGTTTGTTTGTTAGAAAATGTGTTCTCTGTCGCAATAGCTACCGAACGTTCATCACATCTTAGCATGGAGTATCCATATAGACTGAGCAAGAGTATTTTATTATCTAGCTTAACCGTAAGAAATAAAGGTGTGCTAACTCTTATTTACCCTTAACAACTATGTGGTCTCGCTACAATCTAATCAATCTAGATTGTTGAGGAACCGGGTGTCGGCGCAACAGGCACGGGAGAGGAAGAAGGCGTACATGGGCGAGCTGGAGGCGAAGGTGAAGGACTTGGAGACAAGAAACTCAGAGCTCGAGGAGAGGCTCTCCACGCTGCAGAACGAGAACCAAATGCTTAGACAGGTATGTAACCGAGAATCATATACTCCCTCCGTTCCTAAATATAAACCTTTTAGAAATTTCAATAGAACTACATACGTAGCAAAATGAATGAATCTACACTTTAAATTAAATCTATATACATCTGTATGTAGTCCGTATTAGAAACAGGAGGAGTATGTTCGAGGCATACGTACTTGAGATTAGTCGATATTACGCCACCTCTCATTAACTATATCAGTTACTAGTTAATAACATGATCGTGTAGAGCTATATATAGCTTGTTAAGCGGGAGATGCCTTCATAGTCTGACCAATCTCCCGTTTGCAGATACTGAAAAACACCACCGGTAACAGGAGAGGACCGGGTGGCAGTGGCGGTGCCGGCGGGGATAGCTAGAGCCAATAGTACCGCCGTGCCCGTGTGACGTCTGAGTGCTACGTACGTACTTAATTGTGAAATGTAATAAGGAAGTTGCTGAAATGGTGACAGTTCCTGTGATTAGCTTAGTGTGTTGTTTAATTAGATGGACATAATTAAAGCGCCTAAAAGATATACTACGCCTATGCAATATACTATGCATTTTAGACTGAAATTGCTTAGTCTTAAATGAGCGAGGGGAGCCGGCCGGCACCATATAATGTACTGTGAAGGACCGGTCCCTGCCGCATGTACACACGTCAGACTTGTATGTATTGATGAAGGTTGAGTATTGTATGTACTGATGTATGCACACATGTATGTAAACTGTGTACCATGCTCCCACTAGTAGGGATGCGAATTGTTCAAGGTGCAAATGCAACTGATTTAAGTTTCTTGTACTATCAGAGCACACGTACGTAGTAGCTATGAATCGTTGACACGGGCACAAAAACCAATAACAAAACATGGTCTGTGGCCGTACGGTTTGGTTGACTGAGAATTGCTAAATTTAAAACTGAAATGAGTAGGTAGCAATTTTAAAAAGAAGGCGTATGATCCTGATCTGCTGGCCAAACAAAAATGGCAAAATGGAAAGGTGCAACTTTGGTGCTTGACATGTGCGTCTGGATACAAGTCTAAAACCTGCACAAATAGAACTTAAATAATTCAATATTAAGAAGAAGAAAAATGAATGTGGCATCAATTCAACTTGCACAAAACCAGAAAAAATGGTGCAAATTTAGTGTTTAAATTATGTAATTAAATATGGTCTTGGAAAAATTGATGTTCAACCAATTAAATAATCAAATACTCCCTCTGTCTCAAAATAAGTGTCTCAACCTTAGTACAAAGTTAAGACACTTATTTTGAGACGGAGGGAGGCTTCGGTTTACCAAATATAGATATAGTTTCAACGCTCGGCGATGGTGGCATAGTGTAAAATAGATTTGTCTCCGGTGGCACACGTCTTGATCATAGCGGCGATGTACATAAAGGGAATAGCTTTCCTCGATCCATCTCGTCATGATGACGTTGTCTATGGCAGCGCCGATGGTTCACGTGGGATGTTAGGGGGGCGCGGGGGAGGGGGGGGATCAGTGGTGGTATCCCTGGTTCACCATAGATGAAACCACATTTTTTTTTTTTGGAAAAGGAATGAAAGCACATATACGATGCTTAGGTGTCTCATTAATATGGATTATTCTTTTTGTGCGGGAAGATTGGTTATTATTTCATTTGCGGGGAGGCGACGTTCCCTTCAAGAGCGAGGCAATTGTGCTCTTGAAGCTGTGTACGTCTGCACTATAATCTGTGGAATTATGGATCTATGTGTATATCTTACTTCATTGTCACTCGATCCACGTGTTAGCTTAGTGTTCAGTTAATACAGTAGTTTAGTGCAACAAGCAGGCGGCGGGCGCTTGACTGCTTCTCCTGATCCCTCAGCTCAGGATAAGCTCATCCTTCCTAGACAGCCACTTGTCCGTTGTTGCCACAAGCGTCGATCCGCCCCGCACCATGCCGTTGTTTCTTTCGCCCAGACCGCCTCGCGATCACCGTGTGAATTACGCACGGCATCTCCTCGCACCCACATACGTGGGAGGTGGGACGGAATGCGCACGACTGGACTCGTCGACGGGGACAAAAGGAATCCACTCGATCTTTCATAGTAGTATACTACGTATAAATAGCTCTCTTGGTCGTAGCATCCAAGGCTATTATGTTTGTCAGCGTGAGACGACGGTTTCCCGCACGTCCGAGGTCACCCGGCTCCCTCTGAGATGGACGAGTGGAGCCTCCACGAGGCGCCTCCGAACACCCCGGAGCGTGGCCTCCGCGCGAGCGCAGCCCGCGGCGGCGGCGACGGCCGGCCGCCGCCGGAGCCGCTCAGCAGCAAGGCGCCCGTCCCGTCCGCGCAGCTCAGCCTGTACCGCGCGGCCGTCGCGCTCCGCGCCGCCCTCCTGGCGCTCTTCCTCCGGTACCGCGTCACCCACCCGGTGCCCGACGCCTACGGGCTGTGGCTCACGGCCGTCGCCTGCGAGGCCTGGCTCGCGCTCTCGTGGCTGGCCGCGCAGCTGCCCAAGCTCTCCCCGGCCACCCGCGCCACGCACCTCCACAGGCTCGACAAGGACGACTGCTCTGGCGGCGGGAGGCGGATGGCGGGCGTGGACGTGTTCGTGAGCGCGGCGGACGCGAGCAGGGAGCCGCCCCTGGCCACGGCCAACACGGTGCTGTCCGTGCTCGCGGCCGACTACCCCGCCGGCAGGCTCGCGTGCTACGTGTCAGACGACGGCGCCGACATGCTGCTCTTCGAGGCGCTCTTCGAGACGGCGCGGCTCGCGCGGAGGTGGGTCCCCTTCTGCCGCCGCCACGGGGTGGAGCCGCGGGCGCCCGAGCCCTACTTCGCGCGGAACGTCGACTACCTCCGGGACAAGGTCGCGCCGTCCTTCGTCAAGGAGCGCCGCGCCATGAAGGTATATATATAATCGTGTAACAGATTGATCGATCGGAGGTGTGATCTGAAGTTCAAGGTGGCGCGCGTGCATGCAGAGGGAGTACGAGGAGTTCAAGGTGAGGATGAACTACCTCGCTGCCAAGACGAGCAAGGTGCCGGAGGAAGGATGGCTCATGTCCGACGGCACGCCGTGGCCCGGGAACAACTCGAGAGACCACCCCGCCATGATACAGGTCCTACTTGCTGCACCGCCGTGTCTCGAATAATCCAACGACGTTTTTGGCTCATTCTTTAGAACTTACGTTTTGAGCTGATCGTCCGACAGGTCCTCCTGGGGCACTCCGCCGATGATCGCGACGCCGAGGGGGTGGAGCTCCCCCGGCTCTTCTACGTGTCGCGGGAGAAGAAGCCGGGCTTCCAGCACCACAAGAAAGCCGGCGCCATGAACGCATTGGTCCGTGCGGCCGTACTTCAATTTTCTAACGATTTGTTCCGTGAGTTGCAGTGCTTCTCTCTTCTCTGACCTGGTTTTTCTGAGTGACAGCTCCGGGTGTCTGCCGTGCTGACAAATGGCGCCTACGTGCTCAACCTGGACTACGACCACTACGTCAACAACAGCGGAGCCCTGAGGGAGGCCATGTGCTTCCTCATGGACCCGGAGGCTGGCAACAGGACGTGCTTCGTCCAGTTCCCTCTGCGGCCCGCCGTCTCGGCGGCCGACGACCAGGGAGGTCGGTGGGGGAGCCGCGAGCGCGACTCCGTCTTCTTCGATGTAAAGGATCGAGTTCACTTCACTTGCCCGCCATCTGTGCCGCCGATTCGGTTCATCTGCTCGACCGATCACGCTAACGTTCATTCGGTTCGTCAGATCGACATGAAATGCTTGGACGGCATTCAGGGCCCGGTCTACGTCGGCTCCGGGTGCTGCTTCAACCGGAAGGCGCTGTACGGGTTCGAGCCGGCGGCGGCTGAGGCCGACGACGCCGACGACCTGGAGACCGGCCGTCGGAGGTGGTGCTGTTTCGGGGGCAGCGAGAGGCGAAAGCTGAGGCTGAGGAGGAACAGGTCCGTCGTGCCCTTGCTGGACTCTGCAGACGACGATGAGGAAACAGTGGGCGCGAGGAGGCGGAGGCTGCTCTCGTACCACGCCGCGCTGCAGCGCCACTTCGGCCATTCCACATTGTTCATCGCCTCGGCGTTCAAAGAGAAAGGGCCGGCGGCGGCGGCCATGGCAGTTGCACCCACTCCTCTCCTCAAGGAGGCCATCCACGTCGTCAGCTGCGCGTACGAGGAGCGGACGAGATGGGGCAAAGAGGTAGTGACAATGGCTAGTTTCTTTGGCGTGCAGACACGCGTGCCGTCGAGATCTGAGATCTGACGTTGATGTCCTCGTGCAGGTCGGATGGATTTACGGCGCCGGCGCCGGCCTGGCGACGGGATTCAGGATGCACGCGCGCGGGTGGGCGTCGGCGTACTGCGTGCCGGCGCGACCCGCGTTCAGGAGCTACGCGGGGGCCAGCCCCTCGGACATGCTCGCCGGCGCGTCGCGGCGGGCGTCGGCGGCCATGGGGATCCTGCTGAGCCGGCACTGCCCCGTCTGGGCCGGCGGCGGCAGCATGAGGCCCCTGCAGCGGCTGGCCTACGTGAACTGCGTCGCCTACCCGCTCACCTCCATCCCGCTCACCGTCTACTGCGCGCTCTCGGCCGTCTGCCTCCTCACCGGCAAGTTCATATTCCCCGACGACGTGGACGACTACGACGGGTTCCTGCTCGTCCTGCTGCTGTCCTCGGTGATCGCGTCCGTGGCACTCGAGCTGAAGTGGAGCGGCGTGTCGCTGCGGGCGTGGTGGCGAGCCGAGAAGCTCTGGGTGGTGATCGGCACATCGGCGGGCCTCGCCGCTGTCTTCCAGGGCATCCTCAGGGCGTGCACTGGCATCGACGTCGGCTTCTCGACGGACACGGCGGCGGCGCCGGCGGTGTCCGGTCAGCCGTCCGAGGACGATGACGAGGAGGAGATGATGCCGGACTCGATGCGGTCGGTGCTGTGGACGAACCTGCTGGTGCCGCCGATCAGCGTGCTGCTGGGCAACCTCGCCGGCGTGGTGGTGGCAGTGTCGTACGGGATGGACCACGGGCACGAGTCCTGGGGCCCGCTAGGCTGGAAGCTGGTGTTCGCCGCGTGGGTGGTGGCGCATCTGCAGGGGTTCCTCAGGGGGCTCCTCTCGCGGCGGGAACGGGCGCCGACCATCGCCGTGCTCTGGTCGGTGCTCTTCGTCTCCATTCTGTCGCTGATGTGGGTGAACACGCAGACGTACTATGGGCCGTCGGCACCATCGGCCACGCACCAGCCCATCTTTTGAGGGAGATCAGAAATAAAAACGGGATTGCTGAATCTCAGTCGACGGACTTAATGAATTCTTAACTGATGTTATATTCATGAGATCTTACACAAATGTTTGTGTAATTATTTATTTCTTTTTTATAAGTTTTGTCACTTGACGAATTTTGTTACGTCCCAGTCAACTGAGATCCAGTTGCACCCAAATAAAAATTGTACATGTAGAAAGGGTTGTTTTATGGGTGTTTCCTATCTAGCGCTCCACGCCCAGATTATAGACCATTTGGCAAACCGGCGCACGCCCTTTCCATTGTGCGCTGAACCAGACCATTCCACTTTTTTTCTGGTTTAATACGCAAAAAGGGGTCTGCCGCTGAAATTCGAACCGACGACCTCCTCCTTATGTTTAACTCGAACTAACCAACCAAGCAAATGACACATTGTAATGAAATATTTCCTTTTATACTTTCTTCAGTTGAGTTGTTTTTTCATTTTTCATTTTCGGTTTTTCTGGACCGGTTTTATTTATTTTTTGATTTCTTCTTTTTATTTTATTTCAATTTTTATTTTAATGTTTTCAAAAATGTACAATTAAGTTCGATGATTTTTTTAAAGTTGATGATTTTTTTTCAATTCTCATGCCATTTTAAAAAAAATTGATGAACATTTTCAAAATGGATGAACTTTTTTCCAGATTCAATGGTATTTTTTTAAATGATGAAATTTTTTAATTCGCAATCTTTATTTAAAATTTGATGAACTTTTTCAAAAACCACGAGTTTTCTTTAAATTTGATGTACTTTTTTCTAAATTCATATTTTTTTTCAAAATCCATGAACTTTCTAAAATTCATGATTTTACCGTTTTTTCAAATATTATCCCTTTTTTCTTCTTCTTTTTGAAAATGTGATCTAGTGAACCAAGGGAAATAAAATGTGAAATCTACATGGACCGGCCCACCAGCGTTGGCGTGTGGGCCCTAGGGAGCTTTCCTAGCACCTGAAGCGCGGAATAGGAGCTCACTATTTTCTGTTCCCTAAAAAATGTTGTTCTCTCAAAGGATTTTTTTAAAGTTTTTTATATAAAGAACTCCCTTTTTCTTATTGATTTGTGAAGAGTTATATCATTTAACAAGATGGGGCTAGATATGTGGGTACATCTTAGATCTGCTCAGACCAAAATGGACACCTAGCCAACTCAAAGGAAACAACAAGCAAAACGAACCCCTAGCCATCCTAGCCACCTCATAGGAAACGACAAGCAAAACGAGCCCTAGCCAACTCATGGGAAACAACATAGATTCTTTGGGCCAATGCTTAAAATGAGTTTGAGTAATTTCACATGCCATATGATAGAAATTATCGAAAATTAGTGTTGCAACTTATACCATCTCCCCCTTCCTTTGGCGGTTGGAACAAATAAGAGTTCGAAGCAAAGAGTCACCTCTGTCGTAAGAGCGTCCAAGCACCAATTGATCATTCTTCCTGTTGCCTACAACAATTATCTCACCATTGTCCCATCGTAGGATAGCACCCACTAAGCCTTGGAGAAGATCGTCGTCTGATACGTTCATTTTGCATCATGTTTTCCTATTATTATTTATAACATTTTTATCAATATAGTACCTTGTGGTGCAATTCTAATGCATTTTCTCTCTTAATTTGCAAGATTTACATGAAGAGTGAGATTGCCGGCAGCTAGAATTCTGGACCTGAAAAATCTACATAAGAGATACCTATTCTGCACAACTCCAGATGAGCTGAAATTTCATGGAGAATTATTACATTTGGTCGGTGGTGTGGACGAACCTACTAGTGCCACCGATTAGCGTGCTGCTGGGCAACCTCACCGGCGTAGTGGTGGCAGTGTCGTACGGGATGGACCACGGGCATGAGTCGTGGGCCCCGCTGGGCTGGAAGCTGGTGTTCGCCGTGTGGGTGGTGGCGCATCTGCAGGGATTCCTTAGGGGGCTCCTATCGCGGCGGGAACGGGCGCCGACCATCGCCGTGCTCTGGTCGGTGCTCTTCGTCTCCATTTTGTCGCTGATGTGGGTGAACACGCAGACGTACTATGGGCCGTCAGCACCATCGCCCATGCAGCAGCCCATCTTTTGAGGCAGCTCAGAAATAAAAATAAGATTGCCAAATCTCAGTCGACGAACTTAATGAATTTTTAGACGATGCTATATTCATAAGATCTTCCACGAATATCCGTGTAAATTTTTTGTTTCTTCTTTTTTATAAGTTTTGTCACTTGACTGACTTCGTTATATCTCAGTCGGCTGAGATCCAGTTGATCCCAAATAAAAATTGTACATGAAGAGAGGGTTGTTTTCTGGGTACGCGCTGAACCAGATAATTCCACTTTTTTTGTGGTTTAATACGCAAAAAAGGGTCTGCGGTTGAAATTCGAACCGACGACCTCCTCCTTATGTTTAACTCGAACTAACCAACCAAGCAAATGACACATTGTAATGAAAATTTCCTTTTCACCTTTTATACTTTCTCCAATTGAGTTTTTATTCTTTCTTCATTGTCAATTTTTATGGACAGGTTTTTGTTTTTATTTCTTTCTTTTTTATGTTTATTTTCTTTCAAATATTTTCTTTTATTTTTTTCCAAAGTGCACAATTAAGTTTGATGATTTTTTTAATTCTCATGTGCTTTTAAAAACAATTAATGAACTTTTCCAAAATCGATGAACTTTTTTCCAAATTCTATGCTATTTCTTTTTTTTTCAAAATGATGATTTTTTTAGTTCACCCATTGTTTTTCCAAATTTGATGAACCTTTTCAAAATCCATGAATTTTCTATTAAATTTGATGAACTTTTTTGAAAATTCACAATTTTTTCAAAATCTATGGGCTTTTAAAATTTCATGATTTTTTTCTCCAAATTTTATCAGGTTTTTTCTTCTTCTTTTTCAAAATATGATCTAGCGAACCAGGGGAAATAAACTGTGAAATCTACATGGACTGGCCCACCAGCGTTGGCGTGTGGGCCTCATGGAGCTTCCCTGGGGCCTGAAGCGCCGAAGGAGCTCCCTATTGTGTGTTCCCTAAAAATTGTTGTTTCCTCAAAGGGTTTAAAAAATAATCATATAAGGAACTCCCTTTTTCTTATTGATTTGTGAAGAGTTGCATCATTTAACAAGATGGGGCTAGATATTCGCAAGTATTAGCAGTTGAGTTGTCAATTCAACCACACCGGATATTCATTTATTGATCATTCTCGGCGTTTGGCCCAGGGCCAGACACCAGGGTCCCTGCTGTCTGCTCCCTAACCTCCCCAAAACTTCCTTTTGCAGCGACCTAAAGCCCCGTGGGCCTTACCCCTTGGCCCAACCAAAGTGTCCTTGCACCAGAACATTTCTAGAAACATCCGAAACCCTTCGAGTGAATTCCGGAACCCATCCGGACATTATCCTATATATCAATCTTTACCTCCAAACCATTTCGGAGCTCCTCGTCATGTCTGTGATCTCATCCGGGACTCCGAACAACATTCGGTCACCAACATACATAACTCATATAATACTATATCATCAATGAACGTTAAGCGTGCGAACCCTATGGGTCCGAGAATGTTGTAGACATGACCGAGATGCTTCTCCGGTCAATGACCAATAGCGGGACCTGGATGCCCATATTGGTTCCTACATATTCTACGAAGATCTTTATCAGTCGATGATACGTCTCCAACGTATCTATAATTTGTTATTGTTCCATGCTATTATATTTGAAGGAAATATACCCTAGAGGCAATAATAAAGTTGTTATTTATATTTTATATCATGATAAATGTTTATTATTCATGCTAGAATTGTATTAACCAGAAACTTAGTACATGTGTGAATACATAGACAAATAGAGTGTCCCTAGTATGCCTCTACTTGACTAGCTCGTTAATCAAAGATGGTTAAGTTTCCTAGCCATGGACATTTGTTGTCATTTTGAAAGTGCAACTATCCCTAGGTGGTTTTGGTAATTCATAACAACATATAGCTCATTGAGCTAATGCTATTCCAAGATGATTATTTCAGGAAAGCTCAATGATTGGCATGGCATGGATGTGAAAGTGGAACCCTCAAAATGCTAAGGACAAAGGATTGGCTCAAGCTCAAAAGCTCAAGACTCTTCATTTTATATTTTAGTGATCCAAGATCACATTGAGTCCATAGGAAAAGCCAATACTATCAAGGAGGGATGAGGTGTTGCTTAATGAGCCTCTTGCTTTATGTGCTTAATGATATGCTCCAAAATCCTCAACTACTTTCCCATATCCACATATGACCTAAACCCTAAGCCAAACTCGGTCCTACCGATTCTTCCTATCCGGCGCCACCGAGTTTCACTTGTCATTAGCCACTGCCAAACCCTAGCAATTCGGTCCTACCGATAAGGATCTCGGTCTCACCGAGATGGGGTTGCAAACTATCTGTTTCCCTTTCGTAACTTTTCGGTCCCACCGAAAGAGCGAATCGGTCCCACCGAGATTGCAATGTAAACTCAGTGTTTCCCCTTTGTAACTTTTCGGTCTCACCGAGTTCCACTCGGTCTCACCGAAAGAGCAAATCGGTCCCACCGAGTTTGCCTGACCAACTCTCTGGTTAGCTAATTACCAAATTCGGTCTCACCGAGTTTGTGTAATCGGTCTCACCGAGATTACGTTATGCCCAAACCCTAACCGAATCGGTCCTACTGAGTTGCATGTCAGTCCCACCGAAATTCCTAACGGTCACTAGGTTTACTACTTCGGTCAGACCGAGTTTATTTATTTGGTCCCATCGAGATTGGAAAACTGTGTAACGGTTGGATTTTGTGTGGAGGCTATATATACCCCTCCACCTCCTTCTCATTCGATGAGAGAGCCATCAGAACACACACACCATTCCAACTCATATGTTCTGAGAGAGAACCACCTACTCATGTGTTGAGACCAAGACATTCCATTCCTATCATATGAATCTTGATCTCTAGCCTTCCCAAGTTGCTTTCCACTCAAATCTTCTTTCCACCAAATCCAAATCCTATGAGAGAGAGTTGAGTGTTGAGGAGACTATCATTTGAAGCACAAGAGCAAGGAGTTCATTACCTACACACCATTTGTTACTTCTTGGAGAGTGGTGTCTCCTAGATTGGCTAGGTGTCACTTGGGAGCCTCTAACAAGATTGTGGAGTTGAACCAAGGAGTTTGTAAGGGCAAGGAGATCGCCTACTTCGTGAAGATCTACCGCTAGTGAGGCAAGTCCTTCATGGGCGATGGCCATGGTGGGATAGACAAGGTTGCTTCTTCGTGGACCCTTTGTGGGTGGTTGCTTCTTTGTGGACCCTTCGTGGGTGGAGCCCTGTGTGGACTTGCGCAACCGTTACCCTTGGGTGGAGCCCTGTGTGGACTCGCGCAACCGTTACCCTTCGTGGGTTGAAGTCTCCATCAACGTGGATGTAGGATAGCACCACCTATCCGAACCACGGGAAAAACATCCGTGTCTCCAATTGCGTTTGAAATCTCCAAACCCTTCCCTTTACATTCTTGCAAGTTGCATGCTTTACTTTCCGCTGCCTATATACTCTTTGCATGCTTGCTTGAATTATGTGATGATTGCTTGACTTGTCCTAAATTAGCTAAAATCTGCCAAGAACTAAAATTGGGAAAAGGTTAAGTTTTTATTTGGTCAAGTAGTCTAATCACCCCCCCTAGACATACTTTCGATCCTACAAGTGGTATCAGAGCTTTGGTCTCCATTTGCTTGATCTCCATAGCTTTTGGTGGTCATAGCCTTGGTTTCACAACCTAGGAGAGTATGGCGTCTAGCGAGGGAAATTATCACCGTAGAGGTCCTTACTTTGATGGTACTAATTTTGCTAGTTGGAAGCATAAAATGAAAATGCATATTCTTGGACATAACCCCGCCGTTTGGGCTATTGTGTGTGTTGGTTTGCAAGGTGACTTCTTTGACGGGAGAGAACCAAACCGTGAAGCTACCGCGGATGAGTTGAAGATGTTGCAATACAATGCTCAAGCTTGTGATATTCTCTTCAACGGATTGTGCCCCGAAGAATTCAACAAAATCAGCCGCCTTGAGAATGCAAAGGAAATTTGGGACACTTTGATTGATATGCACGAAGGTACCGACTCCGTCAAGGAATCCAAGTTGGATGTGCTTCAAAGCCAACTTGACAAGTTCAAGATGAAGGATGGTGAAGGTGTCGCTGAAATGTACTCTAGGCTTGCTCTCATCACAAATGAGATTGCCGGCTTAGGAAGTGAAGAGATGACCGATAGATTCATCATCAAGAAGATCCTAAGAGCCTTGGATGGAAAATATGATACCGTGTGCACATTGATCCAAATGATGCCAAATTACAAAGATCTCAAGCCAACGGAGGTGATTGGAAGAATTGTTGCTCATGAGATGTCACTTAAGGATAAAGAGGAACTTCACAACAAATCAAGTGGTGCCTATAAAGCCTCATGTGAAGCCCCTACATCATCAAGTGAGAAACAAGACTTCAATGAAGAATTGAGCTTAATGGTGAAGAACTTCAACAAGTTCTACAAGAGTAGAAGCAAAGATAGAAGCTCCA
Organism: Triticum urartu; assembly: GCF_056163025.1. NCBI lineage: Eukaryota > Viridiplantae > Streptophyta > Magnoliopsida > Poales > Poaceae > Triticum > Triticum urartu. The sequence goes on from NC_141879.1 coordinate 556,872,452, forward strand.
AGTCAAGGTCCTACAATGACAAAAGATCTTCTAGTCGAGAGCGAAACTGTTACAATTGTGGAAGACCCGGACACTATTCCAATGAGTGTACGGCTCCCTACAAGAGAAGAGAAGATTCTCCAAAAAGAAGAAGCAAGAAGAGAGAGAAGGAGTAGAGATGATCGTTATGAACGAAGATACTCACGGAGAAGCAAGGATTCGGAAAGGAAGGAAAAATCATCAAAGAGCTACACAAGACGAAGACATCAAGCTCATGTTGGTGAATGGGTATCCGGCTCCGACTCCGACAGCCACTCCGAGAGAAGTTATCACTCCGACTCCGAAGATACTCAAGATGAAGGTGTTGCCGGTCTAGCACTTGTGTCAACCAACTCCTACGACATATTTGACTCACCAAATGAAGGAATTGGAAGATGCTTCATGGCCAAAGGTCCTAAGGTAACACACCCCGAGTATGTTGATTTCAATAGTGATGAAGATGACTTGTTAGGTGATGATTTGCTTGGTGACAACTCTAGCGATGAATACTATGATGAAAGACAAATTAATCATGCTAATCAAGATAAAACGAATGACAATGATAAGGAGAAGATTGAGGCTCTAACTAAAGAACTAAAAACTCTTAAGTTAGCTCATGACACTATCTTCGAAGATCATCGAGAACTTTTAAGAGCTCATGAGAAACTACGCTTTGAAAAGCTCAATCTTGAGCAAGAGCATGAGTTCTTAAAGGCAATCAATGATGATCTCCGCAAGAAAAGTTCTTCTTACATTGCCAAGCGTTTACTCTTATCCACTTACATGCCTCAAGTCAAGTCTAGTAACAAGAAAGATTCTTCCTCTAGTAGTAACAATGATCATGCTAAATCCAATATTGTTGCTTCTAGTAGTTCTCTTGATTCCACTAATGATTCTCTTAGCCAAGTTACACTTGAGCAAGAAAATAGCTTATTGAAGGGAATTATAGAGAAAGGAGTGTACAAAAGCCTTGCCGGGAGTAAGCAATTTGAGGAAATTGTGCGCAAGCAAGGAATGCACCGGAAGAATCAAGGTGTTGGTTTTGAACAAAAGTTCAATGCCAATGGAGTTGAATGGGAAGAAGATCAATACCCCAAGACAAAGTTTGTCCCTCAACAAGAGAAGTATACTTCTTTCAAGGGGACACAAGCTCAAGATGATCTTCCACCACAAGACTACGAGCAAAAAGGCAAGGACAAGCTTCAAGAGGAAATTGATGCATTTGAAGAAGCTCCTAAGACCTTAGTCAAGTGGATTCCCAAGACTACTTCAAGTTCCACTTCATCAAGTACGACTACAACTCCAAGGATTCCCATCAAGATGATGTGGATCCAAAAGAAGAAGAACTAGAAAGTTCTTGAGGGTGACTCCGCCAACATACTTCACTCTTATCATTTTGGCAAGAACAAGTGCAATCAACTTCCACATCTTGCACTAGTTCAAGGAGTCACAAACCCTCTTGTTGGTAAGACAAGGGACAAGGTAACCTAAAAGTTTTCATGGACATCATATTTCGTGTGCATCACTCTATGTCTATGGATATCTTTGTTTGTTCCTTGTGGGACTAACCCATGTAGGTATTGAAAGTGCAATTCACTCATATGGATAGCTCCAAGAGATCTACATCAACATTGAGCATCCACATCTTCAATATCTACATGAAGTCATCATCGACAAAACCCAAGGTTAGTTCATCCCTCTTAGGGGGGATATCACATCTAGGGGGAGCTTTACTCTAAGACTTGAGCTAAAGCAACTCTGAAGATGTGAACAAATCAATGCTTTATGTAAAAGTGGTAACCCCACTTGAGCTTAAACGATGAGTACGACCTATGATCAAGTGTTCTCACTTGACTCCTAAGTCAATATACTCATATATAGATGACCTAGTCATCGCAAATTGCTTGATAGATGCTAGAATTGGTTGTGCATGCCTTGCCACATATTTCATTTGCCATCTTATTGTGTGAGCATGCTGGTTGCATAATTTACTCATTCGAGGACATCCACTTGTTGTTTTGATTGTTTGGTTTTATCTTTTGCCAAGTGGATGGACAAGAATGCCTAAGAACCTCCTCTAGCTATCTATGCTTTTCTCGTCTCAAACTCTATTCATGCTGCATCACAAAATTTGATCAAGTCAGATTCGAACCACTCTGTGTGAGGAGCGCTCGGAGTCCCCGATTCGTCAAAGACTTAAACTTCCAAAACCTCTTTATGATTCTCGGTCTGACCGATACTCCACTTTCGGTCCTACCGAGATCATTAAGTTGATCTAGGTTTTCGATCTCGGTGCAACCGATTTGAACCTTTCGGTCACACCGAGTTTCAGTAACTGCACACAGTTATGAATCTCGGTGCCACCGAGTTGTTCCACTCGGTCACACCGACAGGGTCGGGCTATATATAGTCACGGGCAAAATTTGGAAATTTCTCTGAACCCCTTCGCCCGCGCGATAGCCTGCTCTGCCCTTGAGGTCTCCGGATCATCTTCTCGCCGCCAGCAGCCTCCAGTCGCTGGTCTCCATCGCCGTCAACGGGAATTCTGCCCCGCCGTTGCCGCCGTAGCAAGTCCCCGCCGAACTAGGGTATGGACTTGATCTTTGTGCTATTCCTCAATCTGATTCCTAGCACATTGTGATCATATTGTTTCTAGCCACGTTTGATAAACTTCTATCCAGTCAAAACGCTCATAGATTAGGTTTGATTCGAAAATTCTAGGTTTAGGTTTCCGCCGAAACCATCTCGGACCCACCGAGTTGAAAAACTCGGTCCCACCGATTTGGCTTATGCCATTGCACAAGTGAGACTCGGTCTGACCGAGAATTACTTATCGGTGTGACCGATTTTTGAACTCAGTGAAACCCTAGCAGTCTCTGTGCCACCGAACTGTGACTCGGTCCTACCGAGTTCACTAGTTTAGGTTCCAAAACTGCTTCGGTATCACCGAGTTTGAAAATCGGATCCGAGATGATTTCAGTGGGAAACTAAAACTAAGTTTTTGGATCATTCTTTTTGCAAAAATCTCTGCATTTTGTGATGCTCATCCACTCTATCTCCTCTATAATCTATTCATAGGGTCAGCAGTCAGTTTGCAGCATGTCAGACCAGAGTGATAGCCAGAATCTGTCAGAGCAGCAAGTGGTGATGAGTGAGGGCACTAGTCCCTCCAGTTCATCTGATGAAGGCAGCAGGAGCACTCCTAGCAATTTTTCAAAGGCTGCCACGAGACAAAGGAAGAAGAAAACTTCAGACTCTGAAGATGAGGACTATGTGTCAGAGGAAGAGGCCACTTCCAAGAGAGTTGAGCCTGCTCAAGGCACAAAGCCAGGGCTGAAAATCAAAAGGCCAGCAGGCAGGCAGCCCATGTCAAAGGCAAGAGCCTCAACTGAGAAGCCCACTCCCCAAGAGCCAGTTGCTGCAGAAGGCAAGAAGAGAAAGGAAAGGGTGAAGAAGACTGTGGCTAGAGTGCTTGGCAAATCTTCCATCATGGAAGAGGAAGAAGAAGAAGAGGCAGCTGCACCAGCGCCCAAGGCACCCAAGCTAATGGGAGATGCCATAAAATCAGGGGGAGCTGCTTCCAAGGCCAAGCCAGCTCCAAAGCCAAAGCCCAAGAGGAACACACGGAGCATTCCTGCAGCTGAGAAGAACAAGGCCCCAGTGCATGAGACTGTTGCTGAGGATGAGGAAGAAAATGTCCTAAGGAAGCTAAAGCCCAAGATCCCAGACCACAACGATGCTCATCCTGTGGCTGAGGATATGAAGCTCAGGAGAGACTCAGGGCTCAGGAAGTGGAGAGAAGCAGACCCATATGCTTCTAGGAGAAGGACTGCAGTGGACTACAGGTTTCATACCAAGGAGCAGCATGATTTCTATGAGACAGTGCTACTTGACAAGAAGCCAATTGTATGTGATATGCGATGGGTTGATTGGACATACATCAAGGACAATGAGGAGCACTATCCTGGAGTGCAAGACAGCTTCATAGCTTGTGGAGTAGCTGACTTTGTTGGGCAGAAGCTCACAAAGTGGAACGAGGAGCTTATCATGCAGTTCTACTCCACAGCTCACTTTTATCCAGATGGGAGGATCACATGGATGTCTGAGGGTACAAGGTACCAATCTACAGTGGCTGAGTGGGCACAGATCATTAATGCCCCAGAGGAGCAAGATGAGGACTTGGATATCTATGCCAAGAAGAAGATGGACCATAACTCCATGTCCAACATGTACAAGGAGATTCCCAATGAAGCTCTTGACACCTTCAAGTTTGGCTCTGTGCATTACCTTCTGTCAGGGCTTCCGACGATCAATTGGATACTAAGGCACACCTTATTGCCTAAGTCTGGAGATCACAAGATGATCAGAGGCCATGCTATCAACTTGCTACATGTGTTTGATGTGCCTCAGAAGTTTAAGGTGATGAGTCTCATAGTGGAAACAATAAAGAGGACTGCAGCAGATCAAAAGAGGAGCTGTGGATATGCCCCTCAGATTCAGGAGCTCATCAACTCCAAGATGGGCACGGGCGTATATTTGTTGGATAAGGAACACCTGCCCATCCGTCCAGATTTCGAGGACAATGAAGTTGTGATGACTGAGAACGAGCCATCATCTGCCCAAGCATTTGCAAAGAAGGAGAAGGCGAGGAAGGAGAAAGCTGCCAAGATGCCTACTCAAGAGGAGGCATCTGAGTACTTCTTGAAGACCAGACAAGAGCAGCTTGGTTACTTGATTGCATCCACGCTGAGGATTGAGCAAAGTCTGGCCACCCTCACTAAGAATCAGCAGAGCCTAGAGAGGATCATGGAACAGAAGTTCTATGACTTGGATGTCAAGGTAACGGAAGTTCAGTCTGCAGTGGAGCAGCTCCAGGAGGACATGAATGAGAGGAGAGGCAGGACCACGACTCATGCCTTTTCTAGAGTGCCACGAGGTCCGAGGTCGTCTGCACTGCCAGTTGCTGACTCAAGAGCCACCACTTCAGCACCAGCTACAGCCTCAGCTCCAGCATCTACTTCAGCTCCAACTCTAGCGACTACTTCAACATCTACAGAAGCCTTCGTCCTTGGAGTGATCCGGACTCCACCACCACCAGAAGATCAAGCCTGGGCGTCGATCTAGTGCTATGCATTTTCTAGGAACTTTTTGGTAACTTGTTGCCAAAGGGGGAGAAGATGTATAGATCATAGGCTTCGAGAGAGAGAGAGAGTGTTGCTTTTCTCTCTTTCTTTATTTGGTGGTTTTTCGAACTTGTTTGCTTTTGAGTGCTTGATACTACGTCATTATTTGTGAGACATTGATGATCATGTGTTTGATCATAAGCTACACTTAATGCTTGCTTAATGCTATTATCTTATCTTATGTGATCATTCATTATTCTTGGTGATGAGTGCATGTATTTCATTCTTATCATTTTGAGCGCTCCACCAAGATGTATGTGACATGGAAGAGTAACCCATGACTCTAACTCTTTGTGCATTTGCAGTCCAAAGCAAATTTTAAATATGCACAAATTTAGGGGGAGCTCTTACTTATCACATACTTCTCAAAGCGACGATATATTTCATGCTTATTATCATTTGTCGAAGCTTTGATCTATATGTTGTCATCAATTACCAAAAAGGGGGAGATTGAAAGTGCAACTATCCCTAGGTGGTTTTGGTAATTCATAACAACATATAGCTCATTGAGCTAATGCTATTCCAAGATGATTATTTCAGGAAAGCTCAATGATTGGCATGGCATGGATGTGAAAGTGGAACCCTCAAAATGCTAAGGACAAAGGATTGGCTCAAGCTCAAAAGCTCAAGACTCTTCATTTTATATTTTAGTGATCCAAGATCACATTGAGTCCATAGGAAAAGCCAATACTATCAAGGAGGGATGAGGTGTTGCTTAATGAGCCTCTTGCTTCATGTGCTTAATGATATGCTCCAAAATCCTCAACTACTTTCCCATATCCACATATGACCTAAACCCTAAGCCAAACTCGGTCCTACCGATTCTTCCTATCCGGCGCCACCGAGTTTCACTTGTCATTAGCCACTGCCAAACCCTAGCAATTCGGTCCTACCGATAAGGATCTCGGTCTCACCGAGATGGGGTTGCAAACTATCTGTTTCCCTTTCGTAACTTTTCGGTCCCACCGAAAGAGCGAATCGGTCCCACCGAGATTGCAATGTAAACTCAGTGTTTCCCCTTTGTAACTTTTCGGTCTCACCGAGTTCCACTCGGTCTCACCGAAAGAGCAAATCGGTCCCACCGAGTTTGCCTGACCAACTCTCTGGTTAGCTAATTACCAAATTCGGTCTCACCGAGTTTGTGTAATCGGTCTCACCGAGATTACGTTATGCCCAAACCCTAACCGAATCGGTCCTACCGAGTTGCATGTCAGTCCCACCGAAATTCCTAACGGTCACTAGGTTTACTACTTCGGTCAGACCGAGTTTATTTATTCGGTCCCATCGAGATTGGAAAACTGTGTAACGGTTGGATTTTGTGTGGAGGCTATATATACCCCTCCACCTCCTTCTCATTCGATGAGAGAGCCATCAGAACACACACACCATTCCAACTCATATCTTCTGAGAGAGAACCACCTACTCATGTGTTGAGACCAAGACATTCCATTCCTATCATATGAATCTTGATCTCTAGCCTTCCCAAGTTGCTTTCCACTCAAATCTTCTTTCCACCAAATCCAAATCCTATGAGAGAGAGTTGAGTGTTGAGGAGACTATCATTTGAAGCACAAGAGCAAGGAGTTCATTACCTACACACCATTTGTTACTTCTTGGAGAGTGGTGTCTCCTAGATTGGCTAGGTGTCACTTGGGAGCCTCTAACAAGATTGTGGAGTTAAACCAAGGAGTTTGTAAGGGCAAGGAGATCGCCTACTTCGTGAAGATCTACCGCTAGTGAGGCAAGTCCTTCGTGGGCGATGTCCATGGTGGGATAGACAAGGTTGCTTCTTCGTGGACCCTTTGTGGGTGGTTGCTTCTTTGTGGACCCTTCGTGGGTGGAGCCCTGTGTGGACTCGCGCAACCATTACCCTTGGGTGGAGCCCTGTGTGGACTCGCGCAACCGTTACCCTTCGTGGGTTGAAGTCTCCATCAACGTGGATGTAGGATAGCACCACCTATCCGAACCACGGGAAAAACATCCGTGTCTCCAATTGCGTTTGAAATCTCCAAACCCTTCCCTTTACATTCTTGCAAGTTGCATGCTTTACTTTCCGCTGCCTATATACTCTTTGCATGCTTGCTTGAATTATGTGATGATTGCTTGACTTGTCCTAAATTAGCTAAAATCTGCCAAGAACTAAAATTGGGAAAAGGTTAAGTTTTTATTTGGTCAAGTAGTCTAATCACCCCCCTCTAGACATACTTTCGATCCTACACATTTGATGAACAGGATCACATCATTAGAGAATGATGTGATGGACTAGACCCATCCGTTAGCTTAGCACTATGATCGTTTAGTTTATTGCTATTGCTTTCTTCATGACTTATACATGTTCCTATGATTATGATATTATGCAACTCCCGAATACCAGAGGAACACTTAGTGTGCTATCAAACGTCACAACGTAATTGGGTGATTATAAAGATGCTCTACAGGTGTCTCCGATGGTGTTTGTTGAGTTGGCATGGATCGAGATTATGATTTGTCACTCCGATTATCGGAGAGGTATCTCTGGGCCCTCTCGGTAATGCACATCACCATAAGCCTTGCAAGCAATGTGACTAATGAGTTAGTTGCGGGATGATGCATTACGGAACGAGTAAAGAGACTTGCCGGTGACGAGATTGAACTAGTATGATGATACCGACAACCGAATCTCGGGCAAGTAACATACCGATGACAAAGGGAACAACGTATGTTATTATGCGGTTTGACCGACAAAGATCTTCGTAGAATATGTAGGAACCGATATGAGAATCCAGGTTCCGCTATTGGTTATTGACCGGAGATGTGTCTCGGTCATGTCTACATAGTTCTCGAACCCGTAGGGTCCGCACGCTTAACGTTCGATGACGATTTGTATTATGAGTTATGTGATTTGATGTACTGAAGGTTGTTTGGAGTCTCGGATGAGATCACAGACATGACGAGGAGTCTCGAAATGGTCGAGACATAAAGATTGATATATTGAACCATGTTATTCGGACACGGGAAGTGTTCCGGATGGTTTCGGATAAAACCGGAGTGCCGGAGGGGTTACCGAAACCCCCCAGGGAAGTAATGGGCCTTAGGGAAGAGAGAGGGTAGCAGCCAGGAGGTGGGGCCCCCCCAAGGGGAGTCCGAATAGGACTAGGGGAGGGGCGCGCGGCCCCTCTTTCCCTCTCTATAGGATCGAAAGTATGTCTAGAGGGGGGTGATTAGACTACTTGACCAAATAAAACTTATCCTTTTCCCAATTTTAGTTCTTGGCAGATTTTAGCAACTTTGGACAAGTCAAGCAATCTTAACACAATTCAAGCAAGCATGCAAAGAGTATATGAGCAGCGGAAAGTAAAGCATGCAACTTGCAAGAATGTAAAGGGAAGGGTTTGGAAGATTCAAACGCAATAGGAGACACCGATGTTTTTGTCGTGGTTCCGATAGGTGGTGCTATCGTACATCCATGTTGATGGAGACTTTAACCCACGAAGGGTAACGGCTGCGCGAGTCCACGGAGGGCTCCACCCACAAAGGGTCCACAAAGAAGCAACCTTGTCTATCCCACCATGGCTGTCGCCCACGAAGGACTTGCCTCACTAGGGTAGATCTTCACGAAGTAGGTGATCTCCATGCCCTTACAAACTCCTTGGTTCAACTCCGCAATCTTGTCGGAGGCTCCCAAGTGACACCTAGCTAATCTAGGAGACACCACTCTCCAAGAAGTAACAAATGGTGTGTTGATGATGAACTCCTTGCTCTTGTGCTTCAAATGATAGTCTCCCCAACACTCAACTCTCTCTCACAGGATATGGATTTGGTGGAAAGAAGATTTGAGTGGAAAGCAACTTGGGAAGGCTAGAGATCAATATTCATATGGTAAGAATGAAATATCTTGGCCTCAACACAAGTGTAGGTGGTTCTCTCTCAGAAAAGGTAAGTTGGAAGTGTAGGTTCGTTCTGATGGCTCTCTCCACGAATGAAGAGGAGGTGGAGGGGTATATATAGCCTCCACACAAAATCTAACCGTTACACACAACTTGCCAATCTCGGTGGGATCGAATTGATAAACTCGGTCGGGCCGATTCAGCAAATCTAGTGACCATTAGGATTTTCGGTGGGACCGACATGCAACTCGGTAGGACCGATATGGTTAGGGTTAGAGCATAACGTAATCTCGGTGAGACTGATTACACAAACTCAGTGTGTAACGCCCTCGATGCGGCTATATCTCCCACGTGTCGAAGCACGACTTAGAGGCATAACCGCATTGAAAGCAATGTCGCAAGTGAGGTAATCTTCACAACAATCCATGTAATGAATAAGGGAATAAGAGGTACATAGTTGGCTTACAATCGCCACTTCACACAATACATGAATAAAGCATTACATCATCCAGATACAATCAAGGTCCGACTACGGAACCAAAATAAGAGAAGACTACCCCAAATGCTACACAGATCCCCGACCGTCCCAACTGGGCTCACTACTGATCAACTGGAAACGGAAACAACATAATGAACACGATCTTCATCGAGCTCCTCCTTGAGCTTAGTTGCGTCACCTGCACGGTTTCATCGGCACCTGCAAACTGGTTTTGGAAGGAAACTGTGAGTCACGGGGACTCAGCAATCTCACACCCTCGCGATCAAGACTATTTAAGCTTATAGGAAGGGTAAAAGGTATGAGGTGGAGCTGCAACAAGCACTAGCATATATGGTGGCTAACATACGCAAATGAGAGCGAGAAGAGAAGGCAAGGCACGGTCGATAAACTATGATCAAGAAGTGATCCTAGAACAACCTACGTTCAAGCATAATTCCAACACCGTGTTCACTTCCCGGACTCCGCCGAGAAGAGACCATCACGGCTACATACACGGTTGATGCATTTTAATTTAGGTTAAGCTTCAGGTTTTCTACAACCGGACATTAACAAATTTCCATCTGCCCATAACCGCGGGCACGACTTTCGAAAGTTCAAATCCCTGCAGGGGTGCCCCAACTTAGCCCATCACAAGCTCTCACGGTCAACGAAGGATATTCCTTCTCCCAGGAAGACCCGATCAGGCTTAGAATCCCGGTTACAAGACATTTCGATAATGGTAAAACAAGACCAGCAAAGCCACCCGAATGTGCCGACAAATCCCGATAGGAGCTGCACATATCTCGTTCTCAGGGCACACCGGATTGTCCAAGGTTCCGGTAGGCCAGCCCAGAGTTGCCTCTGGTGGCCACTGGCAGCTGACAGGTTGGACCAACACTCAGAGGAGCACTGGCCCCGGGGGTTTAAATAAAGATGACCCTTGAGTCTGCAGAACCCAAGGGAAAGAAAAGGCTAGGTGGCAAATGGTAAAACCAATGTTGGGCCTTGCTGGAGGAGTTTTATTCAAGGCGAACTGTCAAGGGGTTCCCATTATAACCCAACTGTGTAAGGAACGCAAAATCAAGGAACATAACACCAGTATGACGGAAACTAGGGTGGCAAGAGTGGAACAAAACACCAGGCATAAGGCTGAGCCTTCCACCCTTTACCAAGTATATAGGTGCATTAATTAAATAAGAGATATTGTGATATCCCAACAAATATCCATGTTCCAAACATGGAACAAGCTCCAATCTTCACCTGCAACTAACAACGCTATAAGAGGGGCTGAGCAAAGCGGTAACACAGCCAAAAAACGGTTTGCTAGGACAAGGTGGGTTAGAGGTTTGACATGGCAATATGGGAGGCATGATAAAGCAAGTGGTAGGTATCGCAGCATAGGCATATTAAAAGAGCGAGCAACTAGCAAGCAAAGATAGAAGTGATTTCGAGGGTATGGTCATCTTGCCTAAAATCCCGCAAGGAAGAAGAACGAGTCCACGAAGAAGACAAACGGACGTAGTCGAACAGATCCTCACAAACGCGACGTTATCGGAACTAACTCGAAGAAGCAACACCGGAAAGAAACAAACAACATACTAAACAACCAACACATAAACATGGCATAATGCACAACCTGTTGGGGAACGTAGTAATTTCAAAAAATTTCCTACGCACACGCAAGATCATGGTGATGCATAGCAACGAGAGGGGAGAGTGTGATCTACATACCTTGTAGATCGACAACGGAAGCGTTTGGTTGATGTAGTCGTACGTCTTCACGGCCCGACCGATCAAGCACCGAAACTACGGCACCTCCGAGTTTTAGCACATGTTCAGCTCGATGACGATCCCCGGACTCCGATCCAGCAAAGTGTCGGGGAAGAGTTCCGTCAGCACGACGGCGTGATGACGATCTTGATGTACTACTTCTGCAGGGCTTCGCCTAAGCACTGCTACAGTATTATCGAGGACTATGGTGGCTGGGGGCGCCGCACACGGCTAAGGAATAGATCACGTGGATCAACTTGTGTGTCTCTAGGGTGCCTCTACCTCAGTATATAAAGGACCAAAGGGGGGGAGGCCGGCCGGCCACATAGGGCGCGCCAGGAGAGTCCTACTCCCTCTGGGAGTAGGATCCCCCCCAATCCTAGTTGGAATAGGACTCGCGGAGGGGGGAAAAGAGAGAGAGGGGCCGGCCCCCTCTCCTTGTCCAATTCGGACCAAGGGAGGGGAGGGGCGCGCGGCCCACTATGGGCTGCCTCTTCTCTTTTCCACCAAGGCCCATTAAGGCCCATCTAGCTCCCCGGGGGTTTCCGGTAACCTCCCGGTACTCCGGTAAAATCCCGATTTCACCCGGAACACTTCCGATATCCAAACATAGGCTTCCAATATATCAATCTTTATGTCTCGACCATTTCGAGACTCCTCGTCATGTCCGTGATCACATCCAGGACTCCGAACAACCTTCGGTACATCAAAATGCATAAACTCATAATATAACTGTCATCGTAACCTTAAGCGTGCGGACCCTACGGGTTCGAGAACAATGTAGACATGACCGAGACACGTCTCCGGTCAATAACCAATAGCGGTACCTGGATGCCCATATTGGCTCCTACATATTCTACGAAGATCTTTATCGGTCAGACTGCATAACAACATACGTTGTTCCCTTTGTCATCGGTATGTTACTTGCCCTAGATTAGATCGTCGGTATTCCAATACCTAGTTCAATCTCGTTACCGGCAAGTCTCTTTACTCGTTCTGTAATACATCATCCCGCAACTAACTCATTAGTTGCAATGCTTGCAAGGCTTTAAGTGATGTGCATTACCGAGAGGGCCCAGAGATACCTCTCCGACAATCGGAGTGACAAATCCTAATCTCGAAATACGCCAACCCAACATTTACCTTTGGAGACACCTGTAGAGCTCCTTTATAATCACCCAGTTACGTTGTGACGTTTGGTAGCACACAAAGTGTTCCTCCGGCAAACGGGAGTTGCATAATCTCATAGTCATGGGAACATGTATAAGTCATGAAGAAAGCAATAGCAATATACTAAACGATCGGGTGCTAAGCTAATGGAATGGGTCATGTCAATCAGATCATTCACTTAATGATGTGATCCCGTTAATCAAATAACAACTCATTGTTCATGGTTTGGAAACATAACCATCTTTGATTAACGAGCTAGTCAAGTAGAGGCATACTAGTGACACTTTGTTTGTCTATGTATTCACACATGTATTATGTTTCCGGTTAATACAATTCTAGCATGAATAATAAACATTTATCATGATATAAGGAAATAAATAATAACTTTATTATTGCCTCTAGGGCATATTTCCTTCAGTCTCCCACTTGCACTAGAGTCAATAATCTAGATTACACAGTAATGATTCTAACACCCATGGAGCCTTGGTGCTGATCATGTTTTGCTCGTGGAAGAGGCTTAGTCAACGGGTCTGCAATATTCAGATCCGTATGTATCTTGAAAATCTCTATGTCTCCCACCTGGACTAGATCCCGGATGGAATTGAAGCGTCTCTTGATGTGCTTGGTTCTCTTGTGAAATCTGGATTCCTTTGCCAAGGTAATTGCACTAGTATTGTCACAAAAGATTTTCATTGGACCCGATGCACTAGGTATGACACCTAGATCGGATATGAACTCCTTCATCCAGACTCCTTCATTTGCTGCTTCTGAAGCAGCTATGTACTCCGCTTCACATGTAGATCCCGCTACAACGCTTTGTTTAGAACTGCACCAACTGACAGCTCCACCGTTTAATGTAAACACGTATCCGGTTTGCGATTTAGAATCGTCCGGATCAGTGTCAAAGCTTGCATCAACGTAACCTTTTACGATGAGTTCTTTTTCACCTCCATATATGAGAAACATATCCTTAGTCCTTTTCAGGTATTTCAGGATGTTCTTGACCGCTGTCCAGTGATCCACTCCTGGATTACTTTGGTACCTCCCTGCTAGACTTATAGCAAGGCACACATCAGGTCTGGTGCACAGCATTGCATACATGATAGATCCTATGGCTGATGCATAGGGAACATCTTTCATATTCTCTCTATCTTCTGCAGTGGTCGGGCATTGAGTCTTACTCAACTTCACACCTTGTAACACAGGCAAGAATCCTTTCTTTGCTTGATCCATTTTGAACTTTTTCAAAACTTTGTCAAGGTACGTGGTTTGTGAAAGTCCAATTAAGCGTCTTGATCTATCTCTATAGATCTTAATGCCTAATATGTAAGCAGCTTCACCGAGGTCTTTCATTGAAAAACTCTTATTCAAGTATCCCTTTATGCTATCCAGAAATTCTACATCATTTCCAATTAGTAATATGTCATCCACATATAATATCATAAATGCTACAGAGCTCCCACTCACTTTCTTGTAAATACAGGCTTCTCCAAAAGTCTGTATAAAACCAAATGCTTTGATCACACTATCAAAACGTTTATTCCAACTCCGAGAGGCTTGCACCAGTCCATAAATGGATCGCTGGAGCTTGCACACTTTGTTAGCTCCCTTTGGATCGACAAAACCTTCTGGTTGCATCATATACAACTATTCTTCCAGAAATCCATTCAGGAATGCAGTTTTGACATCCATCTGCCAAATTTCATAATCATAAAATGCGGCAATTGCTAACATGATTCGGACAGACTTAAGCATCGCTACGGGTGAGAAGGTCTCATCGTAGTCAATCCCTTGAACTTGCCGAAAACCTTTTGCGACAAGTCGAGCTTTGTAGACAGTAATATTACCGTCAGCGTCAGTCTTCTTCTTGAAGATCCATTTATTCTCAATTGCTTGCCGATCATCAGGCAAGTCAACCAAAGTCCATACTTTGTTCTCATACATGGATCCCATCTCAGATTTCATGACTTCAAGCCACTTTGCGGAATCTGGGCTCACCATCGCTTCTTCATAGTTCGTAGGTTCATCATGATCTAGTTGTTGGAAATATGCCCTAGAGGCAATAATAAATTGATTATTATTATATTTCCTTGTTCATGATAATCGTTTATTATCCATGCTATAATTGTATTGATAGGAAACCTAGATACATGTGTGGATACATAGACAACACCATGTCCCTAGTAAGCCTCTAGTTGACTAGCTCGTTGATCAATAGAAGGTTACGGTTTCCTGACCATGGACATTGGATGCCGTTGATAACGGGATCACATCATTAGGAGAATGATGTGATGGACAAAACCCAATCCTAAGCATAACACTAGATCGTGTAGTTCGTATGCTAAAGCTTTTCTAATGTCAAGTATCATTTCCTTAGACCATGAGATTGTGCAACTCCCGGATACCGTAGGAGTGCTTTGGGTGTGCCAAACGTCACAACGTAACTGGGTGGCTATAAAGGTACACTACGGGTATCTCCGAAAGTGTCTGTTGGGTTGGCACGAATCGAGACTGGGATTTGTCACTCCGTGTAAACGGAGAGGTATCTCTGGGCCCACTCGGTAGGACATCATCATAATGTGCACAATGTGATCAAGGAGTTGATCACGGGATGATGTGTTACGGAACGAGTAAAGAGACTTGCCGGTAACGAGATTGAACAAGGTATCGGGATACCGACGATCGAATCTCGGGCAAGTATCGTACCGCTAGACAAAGGGAATTGTATACGGGATTGATTAAGTCCTTGACATCGTGGTTCATCCGATGAGATCATCGTGGAACATGTGGGAGCTAACATGGGTATCCAGATCCCGCTGTTGGTTATTGGCCGGAGAGTCCTCTCGGTCATGTCTGCATGTCTCCCGAACCCGTAGGGTCTACACACTTAAGGTTCAGTGATGCTAGGGTTATAGAGATATTAGTATGCGGTAACCCGAATGTTGTTCGGAGTCCTGGATGAGATCCCGGACGTCACGAGGTGTTCCGGAATGGTCCGGAGGTAAAGAATTATATATAGGAAGTGCTATTTCGGCCATCGGGACAAGTTTCGGGGTCACCGGTATTGTACCGGGACCATCGGAAGGGTCCCGGGGGTCCATCGGGTGGGGCCACCTGCCCCGGGGGCCACATGGGCTGTAGGGGGTGCGCCTTGGCCTACATGGGCCAAGGGCACCAGTCCCTAGAGGCCCATGCGCCAAAGGGACAAGAGGAGGGGAGAGTCCTAAAGGGGGAAGGCACCTCCGAGGTGCCTTGGGGAGGATGGACTCCTCCCCCCCTTGGCCGCACCCTTCCTTGGAGGAAGGGGCAAGGCTGCACCCTCCCCCTCTCCCTTGGCCCTATATATAGTGGGGGGAAGGGAGGGCAACCATACCCTAAGCCCTGGCGCCTCCCTCTCCCTCCCATGACACATCTCCCTCCTCCCGCAGCGCTTGGCGAAGCCCTGTTGGAATCCCGCTACTTCCACCACCACGCCATCGTGCTGCTGGATCTCCATCAACCTCTCCTCCCCCCTTGCTGGATCAAGAAGGAGGAGACGTCGCTACTCCGTACGTGTGTTGAACGCGGAGGTGCCGTCCGTTCGGCGCTAGGATCATCGGTGATTTGGATCACGACGAGTACGACTCCATCAACCCCGTTCTCTTGAATGCTTCCGCGCGCGATCTACAAGGGCATGTAGATCCACTCCTCCCTCATTGCTAGATGACTCCATAGGTTGATCTTGGTGATACGTAGAAAATTTTAAATTTATGCTACGTTTCCCAATAGTGGCATCATGAGCTAGGTCTATGCGTAGTTTCTATGCACGAGTAGAACACAAAGTAGTTGTGGGCGTTGATTTTGTTCAATATGCTTGCCGTTACTAGTCTTATCTTGATTCGGCGGCATCGTGGGATGAAGCGGCCCGGACCAACCTTACACGTACGCTTACATGAGACCGGTTCCACCGACTGACATGCACTAGTTGCATTAGGTGGCTGGCGGGTGTCTGTCTCTCCCACTTTAGTCGGATCGGATTCGATGAAAAGGGTCCTTATGAAGGGTAAATAGCAATTGGCATATCACGTTGTGGTTTTTGCATAGGTAAGAAACGTTCTTGCTAGAAACCCATAGCAGCCACGTAAAACATGCAAACAACAATTAGAGGACGTCTAACTTGTTTTGCAGGGTATGCTATGTGATGTGATATGGCCAAAAGGATGTGATGAATGATATATGTGATGTATGAGATTGATCATGTTCTTGTAATAGGAATCACGACTTGCATGTCGATGAGTATGACAACCGGCAGGAGCCATAGGAGTTGTCTTAATTTATTTATGACCTGCGTGTCAACATAACGTCATGTAATTACTTTACTTTATTGCTAACCGTTAGCTATGGTAGTAGAAGTAATAGATGACGAGACAACTTCATGAAGACACAATGATAGAGATCATGATGATGGAGATCATGGTGTCATGCCGGTGACAAGATGATCATGGAGCCCCAAGATGGAGATCAAAGGAGCTATATGATATTGGCCATATCATGTCACTATTATTTGATTGCATGTGATGTTTATCATGTTTATGCATCTTGTTTACTTAGAACGACGGTAGTAAATAAGATGATCCCTCATTAAAATTTCAAGAAAGTGTTCCCCCTAACTGTGCACCGTTGCGACAGTTCGTTGTTTCGAAGCACCACGTGATGATCGGGTGTGATAGATTCTAACGTTCACATACAACGGGTGTAAGACAGATTTACACACGCGAAACACTTAGGTTGACTTGAAAAGCCTAGCATGTGTACAGACATGGCCTCGGAACACAGAAGACCGAAAGGTCGAGCATGAGTCATATGGTAGATACGATCAACATGAAGATGTTCACCGATGATGACTAGTCCGTCTCACGTGATGATCGGACACGCACTAGTTGACTCGGATCATGTAATCACTTAGATGACTAGAGGGATGTCTATCTAAGTGGGAGTTCATAAGATGAACTTGTTTATCCTGAACATAGTCAAAAGGTCTTCACAAATTATGTCGTAGCTCGTGCTTCAGTTCTACTGTTTAGATATGTTCCTAGAGAAAATTTAGTTGAAAGTTGATAGTAGTAATTTTGTGGACTGGGTCCGTAAACTAAGGATTGTCCTCATTGCTTCATAGAAGGATTATGTCCTTAATGCACCGCTCAGTGTGCTGAACCTCGAACGTTGTCTGTGGATGTTGCGAACATCTGACATACACATTTTGATAACTACGTGATAGTTCAGTTAAACGGTTTAGAGTTGAGGCACCGAAGACGTTTTGAAACGTCACGAAACATATGAGATGTTTTGAGGGCTGAAATTGGGATTTCAGGCTCGTGCCCACGTCAAGAGGTATAAGACCTTCGACGATTTTCTTAGCCTACAAACTAAGGAGAAAAGCTCAATTGTTGAGCTTGTGCTCAGATTGTCTGAGTACAACAATCGCTTGAATCGAGTGGGAGTTGATCTTCCAGATGAAATAGTGATGGTTCTCCGAAGTCATTACCACCAAGCTGCTAGAGCTTCGTGATGAACTATGATATATCAGGGACATATATGATGATCCTTGAGATATTCGCGATGTTTGACACCGCGAAAGTAGAAATCAAGAAGGAGCATCAATTGTTGATGGTTGGTGAAACCACTAGTTTCAAGAAGGACAAGGGAACAAAGGGATACTTCATGAAACGGCAATTCAGCTGCTGCTCTAGTGAAGAAACCCAAGGTTGAACCCAAACCCGAGACTGAGTGCTTCTGTAATAAGGGGAACAGCCACTGGAGCAGAATTACCCTAGATACTTGGTAGATGAGAAGGCTGGCAAGGTCGATAGAAATATATTGGATATACATTGTGTTGATGTGTACTTTACTAGTACTCCTAGTAGCACCAGGGTATTAGATACCGGTTCGGTTGCTAAGTGTTAGTAACTCGAAATAAAAGCTATGGAATAAACGGAGACTAGCTAAAGGTGAGCTGACGATATGTGTTGGAAGTGTTTCCAATGTTGATATGATCAAGCATTGCACGCTCCCTCTACCATCGAGATTGGTGTTTGCGTTGATCATAGACATGATTGGATTATGTCTATCGCAATACGGTTATTCATTTAAGGAGAATAACGGTTATTCTGTTTATTTGAATAATACCTTCAATGGTCTTACACCTAAAATGAATGGTTTATTGAATCTCGATTGTAGTGATACACAGGTTCATGCCAAAAGATAGTAATGATAGTACCACCTACTTGTGGCACTGCCACGTAAGTCATATCGGTATAAAACGCATGAAGAAGCTCCATGTTGATGGATCTTTGGGCTCACTTGTTTTCAAAAGTTTGAGACATGCGAACCATGTCTATTGGTGTATATGCATGAAGAAACTCCATGCAAATGGACCGTTTGGACTCACTTGATTTTGAATCACTTGAGACATGCAAATCATACCACATGGGCAAGATGACTGAAAGCCTCGTTTTCAGTAAAATGGAACTAGAAAGCAACTTGTTGGAAGTAATACATTTTGATGTGTGCAATCCAATGAGTCCTAAGGCATGTAGTGGATATCGTTATGTTCTTACTTCACAGATGATTTGAGTAGATGTTGAGTATATTTACTTGATAAATCACGAGTCTGAATTATTGAAAGGTTCAAGTAATTTCAGGGTGAAGTTGAAAGATCGTCGTGACAAGAGGATAAAATATCTATGATATGATCATAGAGATGAATATCTGAATTACGAGTTTGGCACAGAATTAAGACATTGTGGAAATTGTTTCACAACTAATACAGCCTGGAACACCATAGTGTGATGGTGTGTCCGAACATCATAATTGCACCCTATTGGATATGATGCATACCATGATGTCTCTTATCAAATTACCACGATATTTTATGGGTTAGGCATTAAAGACAACCACATTCACTTTAAATAGGGCACCACGTAATTCCGATGAGATGACACCGTGTGAACTATGGTTTAGGGAAACCTAAGCTGTCATTTCTTAAAAGTTTGGGGCTGCGACGCTTATGTGAAAAAGTTTCAGGCTGATAAGCTCGAACCCAAAGCGGATAAATGCATCTTCATAGGACACCCAAAACAGTTGGGTATACCTCCTGTCTCAGATCCGAAAGCAATAAGG
This sequence comes from Triticum urartu, assembly GCF_056163025.1. Classification (NCBI taxonomy): domain Eukaryota; kingdom Viridiplantae; phylum Streptophyta; class Magnoliopsida; order Poales; family Poaceae; genus Triticum; species Triticum urartu. The sequence goes on from NC_141879.1 coordinate 556,892,095, forward strand.
GATTGTTTCTAGAATCGGGTCCTTTCACGAGGAAAAGTTTCTCTCGAAAGAATTGAGTGGGAGGATGGTGGAGACTTGATGAGGTTATTGAACCGTCTCTTCAACTAGTGTGTGGCAGGGCACAGGAAGTTGTTCCTATGGCATCTACACCAATTGAAGTGGAAGTTTATGATAGTGATCATGAAACTTCAGATCAAGTCACTACCAAACCTCGTGGGATGACAAGGATGCGTACTACTTCAGAGTGGTACGTAATCCTGTCTTGGAAGTCATGTTGCTAGACAACAATGAACCTACAAGCTATGGAGAAGCGATGGTGGGCCTGGATTCCAAAATGGCTCGAGGCCATATAATCCGAGAGAGGATCCATATATGAAAACAAAGTGTAGACTTTGGCAGAACAGCTCGATGGTCGTAAGGCTATTGAGTACATATGGATTTTAAAAGGAAGACGGACAATGATGGTAAATGTCACCATTAAAAAGCTCGACTTGTCGTTAAGATGTTTTCCGACAAGTTCAAGGAGTTGACTACGATGAGACTTTCTCACTCGTAGCGATGCTAAGAGTCTGTTGGAATTATATTAGCGATTCCTACATTATTTATGAAATCTTGCAGATAGGATGTCAAAACATTGTTTCCTCGACGTTTTTTTGGGGAAAGGTTGTATGTGATACAAACCGGAAGGTTTTGTCAATCCTGAAAGATGCTAATAACTATGCAAAGCTCCAACAATCCTTCTAGGGACTGGAGTAAGCATCTCGGAGTTGGAATGTATGCTTTGATGATGATCAAAGATTTTGGGTTTATACAAAGTTTATGAGAAACTTGTATTTCCAAAGAAGTGAGTGGAAGCACTATAAAATTTCTGATAAAATATGTTGACATATTGTTGATCAGAAATGATGTAGAATTTCTGGAAAGCATATAGGGTTATTTGGAAAGTGTTTTTCAATGGAAAGCTTGGATTAAACTACTTGAACATTGAGCATCAAGATCTATAAGGATAGATCAAAACGCTTAATGGTACTTTCAAATGAGCACATACCTTGACATGATCTTGAAGGTGTTCAAGATGGACCAGTCAAAGAAGGAGTTCTTGCCTGAGTTGTAAGGTATGAAGTTAAGACTTAAAGCTCGACCACGGCAGAAGAAAGAGGAAGGACGAAGGTCGTCCCCTATGCTTTTATCATAGGCTCTCTACAGTATGCTATGCTGTGTACCGCACCTGATGTGTGCCTTGCCACATATCTGGCAAGAGGGTACAAAGGTAATCTAGGAGTAGATCACCAGATAGCGGTCTAAATTATCCTTAGAGGAATAAGGATATGTTTCTCGGTTATGGAGGTGATAAAGAGTTCGACGTAAAGAGTTACGTCGATGCAAGCTTAACACCTATCCGGATAGCTCTGAGTAGAGATACCGGATACGTATAATGGAGCAACAATTTAGAATAGCTCCATGTAGAACAGTTATTTGAAATGGCTCCAAATATAGCGTAGTAGCTGCATCTACAAGATGACATAGAGATTTGCGAAGTACATACGGATCTGAAAGATTCAGACCCGTTGACTATAACATCTCTCACAAGCATAACATGATCAAAACCAGAACTCATCGAGTGTTAATCACATGGTAATGTGAACTAGATTATTGACTCTAGTAAACTCTTTGGGTGTTAGTCACATGGGGATGTGACCTTGAGTGTTAATCACATGGTGATGTGAACTAGATTATTGACTCTAGTGCAAGTGGGAGACTGTTGGAAATATGCCCTAGAGGCAATAATAAATTGATTATTATTATATTTCCTTGTTCATGATAATCATTTATTATCCATGCTATAATTGTATTGATAGGAAACTCAGATACATGTGTGGATACATAGACAACACCATGTCCCTAGTAAGCCTCTAGTTGACTAGCTCGTTGATCAATAGATGGTTACGGTTTCCTGACCATGGACATTGGATGTCGTTGATAACGGGATCACATCATTAGGAGAATGATGTGATGGACAAGACCCAATCCTAAGCATAGCACTAGATCGTGTAGTTCGTATGCTAAAGCTTTTCTAATGTCAAGTATCATTTCCTTAGACCATGAGATTGTGCAACTCCCGGATACCGTAGGAGTGCTTTGGGTGTGCCAAACGTCACAACATAACTGGGTGGCTATAAAGGTACACTACGGGTATCTCCGAAAGTGTCTGTTGGGTTGGCACGAATCGAGACTGGGATTTGTCACTCCGTGTAAACGGAGAGGTATCTCTGGGCCCACTCGGTAGGACATCATCATAATGTGCACAATGTGATCAAGGAGTTGATCACGGGATGATGTGTTACGGAACGAGTAAAGAGACTTGCCGGTAACGAGATTGAACAAGGTATCGGGATACCAACGATCGAATCTCGGGCAAGTATCGTACCGCTAGACAAAGGGAACTGTATACGGGATTGATTAAGTCCTTGACATCGTGGTTCATCCAATGAGATCATCGTGGAACATGTGGGAGCTAACATGGGTATCCAGATCCCGCTGTTGGTTATTGGCTGGAGAGTCGTCTCGGTCATGTCTGCATGTCTCCCGAACCCGTAGGGTCTACACACTTAAGGTTCAGTGACGCTAGGGTTATAGAGATATTAGTATGCGGTAACCCGAATGTTGTTCGGAGTTCCGGAATGGTCTGGAGGTAAAGAATTATATATAGGAAGTGCTATTTCGGCCATCGGGACAAGTTTCGGGGTCACCGGTATTGTACCGGGACCACCGGAAGGGTCCCGGGGGTCCACCGGGTGGGGCCACCTGCCCCGGGGGCCACATGGGCTGTAGGGGGTGCGCCTTGGGCTACATGGGCCAAGGGCACCAGCCCCTATAGGCCCATGCGCCAAAGGGACAAGAGGAGGGGAGAGTCCTAAAGGGGGAAGGCACCTCCGAGGTGCCTTGGGGAGGATGGACTCCTCCCCCCTTGGCCGCACCCTTCCTTGGAGGAAGGGGCAAGGCTGCGCCCTCCCCCTCTCCCTTGGCCCTATATATAGTGGGGGGAAGGGAGGGCAACCATACCCTAAGCCCTGGCGCCTCCCTCTCCCTCCCATGACACATCTCCCTCCTCCCGCAGCGCTTGGCGGAGGTGCCGTCCGTTCGGCGCTAGGATCATCGGTGATTTGGATCACGACGAGTACGACTCCATCAACCCCGTTCTCTTGAACGCTTCCGCGCGCGATCTACAAGGGTATGTAGATCCACTCCTCCCTCGTTGCTAGATGACTCCATAGATTGATCTTGGTGATACGTAGAAAATTTTGAATTTATGCTACGTTTCCCAACACTAGTAGCATGACTTCCAGAACAGGATTACCGTACCACTCTGGCGCGGATCTTACTCTGGTTGATCTACGAGGTTCAGTAGTATCTTGTTCTGAAGTTTCATGATCATCATCATTAGCTTCCTCGCTAACTGGTGTAGGTGTCGCAGAAACAGTTTTCTGTGAAGTACTACTTTCCAATAAGGGAGCAGGTACAGTTACCTCGTCAAGTTCTACTTTCCTCCCACTCACTTCTTTCGAGAGAAACTCCTTCTCCAGAAAGTTTCCGAATTTAGCAACAAAAGTCTTGCCTTCGGATCTGTGATAGAAGGTGTATCCAATAGTCTCCTTTGGATATCCTATGAAGACACATTTCTCCGATTTGGGTTTGAGCTTATCAGGTTGAAGCTTTTTCACATAAGCATCGCAGCCCCAAACTTTTAGAAACGACAACTTTGGTTTCTTGCCAAACCACAGTTCATAAGGCGTCGTCTCAACGGATTTTGATGGTGCCCTATTTAACGTGAATGCAGCTGTCTCTAGAGCGTATCCCCAAAACGATAGCGGTAAATCAGTAAGAGACATCATAGATCGCACCATATCTAGTAAAGTACGATTACGACGTTCGGACACACCATTACGCTATGGTGTTCCGGGTGGCGTGAGTTGCGAAACTATTCCACAATTTTTCAAATGTACACCAAACTCGTAACTCAAATATTCTCCTCCACGATCAGATCGTAGAAACTTTATTTTCTTGTTACGATGATTTTCAACTTCACTCTGAAATTCTTTGAACTTTTCAAACGTTTCAGACTTATGTTTCATTAAGTAGATATACCCATATCTGCTTAAGTCATCTGTGAAGGTGAGAAAATAACGATATCCGCCACGAGCCTCAATATTCATCGGACCACATACATCTGTATGTATGATTTCCAACAAATCTGTTGCTCTCTCCATAGTACCGGAGAACGGTGTTTTGGTCATCTTGCCCATGACGCACGGTTCGCAAGTACCAAGTGATTCATAATCAAGTGGTTCCAAAAGTCCATCAGTATGGAGTTTCTTCATGCATTTTACACCGATATGACCTAAACGGCAGTGCCACAAATATGTCAGACTATCATTATCAACTCTGCATCTTTTGGTTTCAACATTATGAATATGTGTGTTACTACTATCAAGATTCAACAAGAATAGACCACTCTTCAAGGGTGCATGACCATAAAAGATATTACTCATATAAATAGAACAACCATTATTCTCAGATTTAAATGAATAACCGTCTCGCATCAAACAAGATCCAGATATAATGTTCATGCTTAACGCTGGCACCAAATAAAAATTATTTAGGTCTAATATTAATCCCGAAGGTAGATGTAGAGGTAGCGTGCCGACTGCGATCACATCGACTTTGGAACCGTTTCCCACGCGCATCGTCACCTCGTCCTTAGCCAATCTTCGCTTGATCCGTAGTCCCTGTTTCGAGTTGGAAATATTAGCAACAGAACCAGTATCAAATACCCAGGTGCTACTGCGAGCATTGGTAAGGTACACATCAATAACATGTATATCATATATACCTTTGTTCACCTTGCCATCCTTCTTATCCGCCAAATACTTGGGGCAGTTCCGCTTCCAGTGACCAGTCTGCTTGCAATAGAAGCACTCAGTTTCAGGATTAGGTCCAGGTTTGGGTTTCTTCTCTTGAGTAGCAACTTGCTTGCCGTTCTTTTTGAAGTTCCCCTTCTTCTTCCCTTTGCCCTTTTTCTTGAAACTAGTGGTCTTGTTGACCATCAACACTTGATGCTCCTTCTTGATTTCTACCTCCGCAGATTTTAGCATTGCGAAGAGCTCGGGAATAGTCTTGTTCATCCCTTGCATATTATAGTTCATCACGAAGCTCTTGTAGCTTGGTGGCAGTGATTGGAGAATTCTGTCAATGACGCAATCATCTGGAAGATTAACTCCCAATTGAATCAAGTGATTATTATACCCAGACATTTTGAGTATATGCTCACTGACAGAACTATTCTCCTCCATCTTGCAGCTATAGAACTTATTGGAGACTTCATATCTCTCAATCCGGGCATTTGCTTGAAATATTAACTTCAACTCCTGGAACATCTCATATGCTCCATGACGTTCAAAACGTCGTTGAAGTCCCGATTCTAAGCCGTAAAGCATGGCACACTGAACTATCGAGTAGTCATCAGCTTTGCTCTGCCAGACGTTCATAACATCCGGCGTTGCTCCTGCAGCAGGCCTGGCACCCAGTGGTGCTTCCAGGACGTAATTCTTCTGTGCAGCAATGAGGATAATCCTCAAGTTACGGACCCAGTCCGTGTAATTGCTACCATCATCTTTCAACTTTGCTTTCTCAAGGAACGCATTAAAATTCAACGGAACAATAGCACGAGCCATCTATCTACAAACAAGCATGAACAAGCAAGATACTTATCAGGTACTAAGTTTCATGATAAATTTAAGTTCAGTTAATTTACTTAAAGAACTCCCACTTAGATAGACATCCCTCTAATCCTCTAAGTGATTACGTGATCCAAATCAACTAAACCATGTCCGATCATCACGTGAGATGGAGTAGTTTCATTGGTGAACATCATCATGTTGATCATATCTACTATATGATTCACGCTCGACCTTTCGGTCTCCGTGTTCCGAGGCCATATCTGTATATGCTTGGCTCTTCAAGTATAACCTGAGTATTCCGCGTGTGCAACTATTTTGCACCCGTTGCATTTGAACGTAGAGCCTATCACACCCGATCATCACGTGGTGTCTCAGCACGAAGAACTTTGGCAACGGTGCATACTCAGGGAGAACACTTCTTGATAATTAGTGAGAGATCATCTTATAATGCTACCGTCAATCAAAGCAAGATAAGATGCATAAAAGATAAACATCACATGCAATCAATATAAGTGATACGATATGGCCATCATCATCTTGTGCTTGTGATCTCCATCTCCGAAGCACCGTCGTGATCACCATCGTCACCGGCGTGCCACCTTGATCTCCATCGTAGCATCGTTGTCGCCTCGCCAAGCTTGTGCTTCCACGACTATCGCTACCGTTTAGTGATAAAGTAAAGCATTACATGCGATTGCATTGCATACAATAAAGCGACAACCATATGGCTCCTGCCAGTTGCCGATAACTCGGTTACAAAACATGATCATCTCATACAATAAAATTCAGCGTCATGTCTTGACCATATCACATCACAACATGCCCTGCAAAAACAAGTTAGACGTCCTCTACTTTGTTGTTGCAAGTTTTACGTGGCTGCTACGGGCTTTAAGCAAGAACTAATCTTACCTACGCATCAAAACCACAACAATAGTTTGTCAAGTTGGTGCTGTTTTAACCTTCGCAAGGACCGGACGTAGCCACACTTGGTTCAACTAAAGTTGGAGAAACTGTCACCCACAAGCCACCTCTGTGCAAAGCACGTCGGGAGAACCGGTCTCGCGTAAGCGTACGCGTAATGTCGGTCTGGGCCGCTTCATCCAACAATACCGCCGAACCAAAGTATGACATGCTGGTAAGCAGTATGACTTATATCGCCCACAACTCACTTGTGTTCTACTCGTGCATATAACATCAACATATAAAACCTAGGCTCGGATGCCACTGTTGGGGAACGTAGTAATTTCAAAAAAATTCCTACGCACACGCAAGATCATGGTGATGCATAGCAACGAGAGGGGAGAGTGTGATCTACATACCTTGTAGATCGACAACGGAAGCGTTTGGTTGATGTAGTCATACGTCTTCACGGCCCGACCGATCAAGCACCGAAACTACGACACCTCCGAGTTTTAGCACACGTTCAGCTCGATGACGATCCCCGGACTCCGATCCAGCAAAGTGTCGGGGAAGAGTTCCGTCAGCACGACGGCGTGATGACGATCTTGATGTACTACTGCTGCAGGGCTTCGCCTAAGCACCGCTACAATATTATCGAGGACTATGGTGGCTGGGGGCGCCGCACACGGCTAAGGAATAGATCACGTGGATCAACTTGTGTGTCTCTAGGGTGCCTCTGCCTCAGTATATAAAGGACCAAAGGGGGGAGGCCGGCCGGCCACATAGGGCGCGCCAGGAGAGTCCTACTCCCTCTGGGAGTAGGATCCCCCCAATCCTAGTTGGAATAGGACTCGCGGAGGGGGGGAAAGAGAGAGAGGGGCCGGCCCCCTCTCCTTGTCCAATTCGGACCAAGGGAGGGGAGGGGCGCGCGGCCCACTATGGGCTACCTCTTCTCTTTTCCACCAAGGCCCATTAAGGCCCATCTAGCTCCCCGGGGGTTTCCGGTAACCTCTCGATACTCCGGTAAAATCCCGATTTCACCCGGAACACTTCCGATATCCAAACATAGGCTTCCAATATATCAATATTTATGTCTCGACCATTTCGAGACTCCTCGTCATGTCCGTGATCACATCCAGGACTCCGAACAACCTTCGGTACATCAAAATGCATAAACTCATAATATAACTGTCATCGTAACCTTAAGCATGCGGACCCTACGGGTTCGAGAACAATGTAGACATGACCGAGGCACGTCTCCGGTCAATAACCAATAGCGGGACCTAGATGCCCATATTGGCTCCTACATATTCTACGAAGATCTTTATCGGTCAGACCGCATAACAACATACGTTGTTCCCTTTGTCATCGGTATGTTACTTGCCCGAGATTCGATCGTTGGTATTCCAATACCTAGTTCAATCTCGTTAGCGACAAGTCTCTTTACTCGCTCTGTAATACATCATCCCGCAACTAACTCATTAGTTGCAATGCTTGCAAGGCTTTAAGTGATGTGCATTACCGAGAGGGCCCAGAGATACCTCTCCGACAATCGGAGTGACAAATCCTAATCTCGAAATACGCCAACCCAACATTTACCTTTGGAGACACCTGTAGAGCTCCTTTATAATCACCCAGTTACGTTGTGACGTTTGGTAGCACACAAAGTGTTCCTCCGGCAAACGGGAGTTGCATAATCTCATAGTCATAGGAACATGTATAAGTCATGAAGAAAGCAATAGCAACATACTAAACGATCGGGTGCTAAGCTAATGGAATGGGTCATGTCAATCAGATCATTCACTTAATTATGTGATCCCGTTAATCAAATAACAACTCATTGTTCATGGTTTGGAAACATAACCATCTTTGATTAACGAGCTAGTCAAGTAGAGGCATACTAGTGACACTTTGTTTGTCTATGTATTCACACATGTATTATGTTTCCGGTTAATACAATTCTAGCATGAATAATAAACATTTATCATGATATAAGGAAATAAATAATAACTTTATTATTGCCTCTAGGGCATATTTCCTTCACAACCAAGGATGATGCATGTCCGGTTTAATGAAGCATGGCATGGCAAAGTGCACAAACAAAACTACAAATTAAGTGGAGCTCAATATGCAACGAGTTGCATATTGACGGAACACCACATGTCTTATTTAGTTCCCTCTCGTTTATGTACCCAACAATATTAAATGTTGTTAAACATGGCAAGAGGGTGAAGCATAAGAAAACTACACAATCTAAGCAATTTAAATGGGGCCAGAAACATCAAACAACAATTTCGGTAAATCCCCATATGCATTAGCAATTTAATGCAACAACAATTTTAAACATATTAAATGTTATTATCATGATGTGGATGACATGTGCAAGTTTTATGCAAGTTTAAGAAAATGTTGACAAGAGCATTATGAAGCATTTGTCACCGTGGTGGAAAGAAAAGGAGGTGCCACGATAATGATAACGGTAACGGTGCCACGGCAACGTTCCGGTTCCGGTACTCACTTGAGATGCCGGTGCAAAAGGAAGTGTGCGGGTGCATGCAAAAGATGGTGGGGCGTTCCCGGATACCGGGTGTCCCATGAGTCGATGGCATGGAATCGAGAGACACTACAGACATGGTGCAGACAAAGGGTGCAACTCATACATCACGCAACATTCGTCCACGACGGTTATACCTTTCAGAGCATGCATTATCGGAACAGATCAGGTTCGAAGCGGAGAAGGGGAAGTAGACATTCTCGGGACTTTCGTAGTGGAAGTAGTCATTCTCTCATGCTCTAGGGTCGACGGTAGAGGTTCTCTCGATCTCGGCGACGGTAGTGGTACAAGTTTATCGGTAGTCGAACATGACGATCCGGAGAGGGTACTTGGCAACATGAACGTCGTGGGTAGTTGTACACAATCGTTGTCATACTTGATGGGTTCGAGGTCTCCGGGTGTAGTGGTACTTGGCGTCCCATCGTGTAGTCGTTTGTTGTAGTCGGACTTGACAAAAATGCACACCGGCTGTAGTCGTACACGTTCGCTCAGGAAGGTACTTGATGACTCCAACGTCTTCGGGGCGACGGTAGTGGTACACACGAGGGTAGACAAACTTGACGGATCTGAGGACTCCGGACGTCGTGGTGCTTGTCGATCCGGGTCTTGAGACATACTAGGCATCAGTGCCTTCGAGGAACTCGGCGTGTCCAAAACATAGCGGAACAAGGTCCCGGTTGCGGTCGTGTGAATGTTCAGTGAAGACGAACTTGCCGGTCTTGCCGAACTGAAAGGGGTACTTGGCGTTTTGCAATCCGATATCCAGGGTCAAACATGTAGTCGTTCTTTGCGATGGAGTCGACCTTGACGTGTCCAGGGAACGCTCAGGTCAGTGGATGTACTTGGTCTTGCGGTTCGGAAGCCGGTACAACGAGCCGCGGTTCATGGCGCTGGTCATGGAGGTTGGGGCGGTACTGCGGTGGCCTGCACGGCAGTAGAAGAAGAAGAAGAAGGAGGCGCGGTAGAGGCAAGGGCACATGCAGCAGCGGCTGGATGGACTTGGTGCAGCGGAGGTCGGCAGCGGCAGCGGTGGCCGGCGGACATGGAGCTCCGAGCGAGGCGGAGAAGCGGTGGCGCGGGCGCGGTCCACGAGATGGTGCAGGGCCGCGGCCTGGTTCTGCGGGATCCATGGAAGCATCGGACGGGATCCGACGACACAGCTCTGGCTGCTCGATGCAGGGGCGCGCCGGGGGAGGCTCGGTCGTCGCCAGCGGGTTGGAGGGGATTGGGCGCTGGGGCTCCTCCCCTGACTCGAGGCGGACGAGAGGAGAGGGAGACGAGGGGAGGAAGAGCGAGGGGATCGGGTTCCTGCCGCTGCGAGCGCGTGCGGGAACGAAGAAGGAAGAGATCGAGCGGGGAGAGAGATGGGCATCGGGAAGGAATCGAGGGAGATGGTGAGGAGGCACTGGTGAAAGGAGGAAGGGAGCGAGGGGGGTTCGGGAAGACTGGTGGCGGCGCTCGAGGGAGATGGGGGTCGGGCAAAGAGGGAGGAGATCGAGCAAAGGCTCGCTAGGGTTAGGTTAGGGAGTGGGCCGGCGCTGGATGGGCCTTGGTGGGCTGAGGAGAGCATGGCTACGAGGTGGGTTAGGCCCCAGAGGCCGGTTAGGCTCTCTTTCCCTCTCACTCTAAAGAAAAAAAATCTCCCGGTTAAATCTCCCGGACTCATAAAAATGAGTTCGTTCCGAGGAAATGCATTTGGCACCGCTTGAAAGGATTGCATTCAAACACAGTTGAATGTGATTCAAATAAGTTTGAATTAGAAAAACATTTTTGGAGAGTCCAAAAATGTTCAGAATTTTTGTGGAGATCAGGAAAGCGATGAAAGAAAAAAATATGGGCAAAGTTTCAGGACCAAACTTGAAGTGGGAAAAAGGCATGGGAATTAAATTGCAAGTGTGTTAAGGTGAATTCCAAAAGAATGGGAAAAAATTATTATAGCTCCCTAATATCGGGAGGATATGTTATAAAGAGAATCACCATGTGAATTCCCTCGGTTTAAATGGACCGAAGATCCATGCAATTTACTTAGTTGAGTTAAGAAAAAGAAATGACATGATGGCATGATGACATGATGCAATGCACACGATGCAAAGATGAATGCAACAGACGAAACAAATCACACAACGAAACCCGGAAACCCTGGAAGACATCTGAAGCTCCGGTCTTGGGGCGTCACAACACTCCACCACTACAAGAGGATCTCGTCCCGAGATCTAGAATGGCACCGGAGGGAAAACCGAAGAGAAAGAGAAGAGGTAAAACTAAGTTGATTCTTTGACAAATGAGTGAAACCAAAGAACCTTGAAAAGGTTAAGCCATTTCGAGAAAAGAATACAACGAAGATGAACGAAGTTGAAAACACTCCGTTAGAAAAGAGGAACAAGGAAGAACAAATTTGGGCAGCACTCCGGTTGAAAAGTGATATGAAACTTGATAAGATGAAAAGAACTTGAGCAGAGGGCACAACACTCCGGTTAAATGGGTAAGCACGAAAAAAACACGATCTTGACAAAACAAGAAGATGGGTTGAAGAGAGCAACATCACAATGCCTCCGGAAGGAACAAATAGAAGATAGATAATTGAAATAAAAGAATGGAGAAGAAAATGCCAACTTCTGTCACAATTGAGCTTGAAAAGGCATCCTTAGGAGAGAGGTCGAACGGAGTTGTTGGAAAACCAACAACGAAAAGAGTAAGCTTGTTGTGGGATTATGGAAAACATCTCAAAACCTAGGTGAAATTCTGCCACTGACGGAAACGATAGATTGGATTGATATCAACAAGAAGACGAGAAACTTATTTCACCGGGAGGATAAATGAAGAACTAGGGTCGTCTATAAGCAACATAAATAGCAACAATCCTTAGGGAAGGCTTTAGGTGAAATATGACACAAGATAACTCCAACGAAGAGGTTGATGGATTTAAAATACCTCATTCTTAACAACATGTGAATCCTGAAACATGAACTCAAATGATCAAGAATGACATAATACCACCTCCAATGATATGGTAGAAAGAATTGCACTCCGGATTGCAAGATGAAGAATGCTTGAGCCCCTTAGAAAAGAATCTCGATGAAAACTTCGAGAAGGAATTAAATCCTTTATGAACCATCATGTAGAGCCTCCATGAAGAACTCCGGTAGCAAAAGGATGATCAAACAAAAGGAAATTGAAGTTGAAAACACAAGGTGAAGCCTTGCGATGATTTAGAGGGAGCTTCGGGATGAGATAAAGTGGAAACTTGGAACACCAGAAGAAAAGATAAAGCATCTCAAACCGAGAATGTGATATGATGAACCACTCCGGAAAAACATGAATTGAAACATTTGGATGAAAAAAGAGTAAGAATTATGTTATGCGTATCCTTCACCAATTAAATTGATGACAAACAATGAATTTGGCATACTACTTATTCTCATAGAAAGGATTAAGATAGATATAGCACAAACTTGAGAAGGTCTTCAACGATCCACTGGTAGACTTGGAAAGAACGAATGAATTGATAAGATAAACGAAGGAAGAAGAATCTTGGAAGAGCCACCGTAAGAATTGAAAAAGAACGAATAAAACATGAAAACACCAGGAAGAATTAGTAAATAAACGAAGATGATACTTGAGGGGATTTAGATACAACTGAAACGAAGAGATCACAAGCTGATTAGAGAATATTGAATGATGCACCGGTAAGATTTAGAGAAAGAGGGATGAAAACTGAGAATGAATACTTCTGAGGTGATGGGCTCTGGAGAATCTAACTGAAAAGACTCCTGAATTGCTCCGGAAGGGTGAAAAGAATTCTCACAATCAAAACAATTATGAGAGGATGTCATAAGGCTAGCACCATGAATCTTGAAGAGAATGGAGCAAGATATGGAGGAAAACTCTTCTTCGGTCTTCAAATGTTGAGAATGACGACGAGAAAGACCACCATGAATTGTTGAGATACTCCGGGATGACGAAGAATATAAAGGTTGAATCAACAATGAATAGGATTTGAAAGATCTTGGAGAAAAAGCATATGACTGCTAATAATTTATTCTTACGTCAAACTTTGAAATGAATTGAGAGTAACTCCGGGAAAATTAGAAGAGTCAAGTAAGATCCTAGAAAAAGACCTGTGGGTTAGGGCCCACTCAAGAGAAAAACACCATTGAATGATTACTTTTAAGGGAGATTGCACCGGTTGATTTAAATGGCTTGAATGAGATAACATCCTCGAGAGAGCTTGAACGAAAGCAAAGTGGAAACACGAATCTTCGAGATAACTTGAAGACTCCGGGACAAATGAATAGTGAAAGGTGAATGATAAAGAGGTGCATCGGCATGAGAAAACATTTGAAATGAGGAAAATATATGATCGACAAAGCTTGAATTGAATCCACCGGAGAAGAAAAAGAACGAAGAATGATGAACTTGTAGAGCATCTTCACGAGAATCACCGGGTAAGAACATTGACTGAAAGGAATGGAGAGACTTCACATCAATAAGATGGATAGTTGATTAGGAAATCTGAAACCTTGAAGAAAAAGGGTGGGTGGGCGGGAAAACAAGGGCAACTTGGGGGCAGATGAAACGAGCACCACTGAGAGAACTTAGAATTGAACCTGCAGGTGTTTAAAATGATCGGATCCACTTGAAGAGAAACACACCGGTTCAAAGGAATGACATGACAATCTCGATTATCATGAAGGATTGGTATTCACATAGGAACATGAGAACACCGCTTAGGAAAGTTATGGAATCAGCACTTGACTTCGAAGCAACTCGAATACCACAACTCAAAACAAAACAAAGGATTGGCTTGTAGAATAAGCCGGAACAAACATATGATAGAGATTTCGTCCGGAGTTTTCGTGGTGGGGCCTACACGGGCTCGATCGTACAACACCATCATGTACAAGGCAGTGCACATGACATACGAAGCGTCCCTGAGTCAGCATAGCCAAGGACTCTTTAAGACACAACGAGACCACTGTAAAACCAACCGTGGATAGGCGGACCACTAGAAGTCGAACCCCAATCTCATATCATACACCTGTCGGAAAGATATCCTAAGAGCTACTTGAATTCCCACTTATAAACTCCCGAAATTTTCCGGTTATGCAATCAGGTGTTGGGGATACAGGGGAAGAATAATATCTCACCCAAAACTAACAAATCCTACATCCAGCTGTATCCATCCTTCAACACATGACCAAGAAACCTTCGGAAATCATTTACCTCAACCTTTGAAAAGCATCCGTTATACGATTTATGGCAATACTCCCGAACTCCCGCCCCAGTACTGGGTGGCTCGAGGTTATCTCACCAACAACTGCATAAAAGAGATCTTCGATGTCGGCGAAACTCAGTTATTCCAGAACTGCAACGATAAAATTGTGACGACAACACCTCGGAGCTCAACTCCCCGAGACACTACCACAACCCCTAAATGTCAGGAGGCACCAAGAACAATGTTCTCGTCACAAAACCATCGGAACGATTCCAAGATACCCGCGTGATCCTAAATTTTTTTAGTGAAATTTGAGAAGAGAAGAGTCAAAATTCTACGTCAGGATGCCTCACCAGAGCGACGAAGGGACTGAGGAGTAAAAAGAATCCTACTCTCCGATATATATAATCCTAAATGACTCAAAACATTTTTCTAGACTCAACAACGCCAGCGATTCGATCAAGCAGGGGGCTCCTAAGTCTAGGATGGCTCTGATTACCAACTTGTAACGCCCTCGATGCGGCTATATCTCCCACGTGTCGAAGCACGACTTAGAGGCATAACCGCATTGAAAGCAATGTCGCTAGTGAGGTAATCTTCATGACAACCCATGTAATGAATAAGGGAATAAGAGGTACATAGTTGGCTTACAATCGCCACTTCACACAATACATGAATAAAGCATTACATCATCCAGATACAATCAAGGTCCGACTACGGAACCAAAATAAGAGAAGACTACCCCAAATGCTACACAGATCCCCGATCGTCCCAACTGGGCTCCACTACTGATCAACTGGAAACGGAAACACCATAACGAACACGATCTTCATTGAGCTCCTCCTTGAGCTCGGTTGCGTCACGCCGTCACCTGCACGGTTTCATCGGCACCTGCAAACTGGTTTTGGAAGGAAACTGTGAGTCACGGGGACTCAGCAATCTCACACCCTCGCGATCAAGACTATTTAAGCTTATAGGAAGGGTAAAAGGTATGAGGTGGAGCTGCAGCAAGCACTAGCATATATGGTGGCTAACATACGCAAATGAGAGCGAGAATAGAAGGCAAGGCACGGTCGATAAACTATGATTAAGAAGTGATCCTAGAACAACCTACGTTCAAGCATAACTCCAACACCGTGTTCACTTCCCGGACTCCGCCGAGAAGAGACCATCACGGCTACACACACGGTTGATGCATTTTAATTTAGGTTAAGCTTCAAGTTTTCTACAACCGGACATTAACAAATTCCCATCTGCCCATAACCGCGGGCACGGCTTTCCGAAGTTCAAATCCCTGCAGGGGTGTCCCAACTTAGCCCATCACAAGCTCTCACGGTCAACGAAGGATATTCCTTCTCCCAGGAAGACCCGATCAGGCTCGGAAACCCGGTTACAAGACATTTCGACAATGGTAAAACAAGACCAGCAAAGCCACCCGAATGTGCCGACAAATCCCGATAGGAGCTGCACATATCTCGTTCTCAGGGCACACTGGATTGTCCAAGGTTCCGGTAGGCCAGCCCAGAGTTGCCCCTGGTGGCCACCGGCAGCTGACAGGTTGGACCAACACTTAGAGGAGCACTGGCCC
This sequence comes from Triticum urartu, assembly GCF_056163025.1. Taxonomy (NCBI): domain Eukaryota; kingdom Viridiplantae; phylum Streptophyta; class Magnoliopsida; order Poales; family Poaceae; genus Triticum; species Triticum urartu. The sequence goes on from NC_141879.1 coordinate 556,908,090, forward strand.
GGGGGTTTAAATAAAGATGGCCCTTGAGTCTGCAGAACCCAAGGGAAAGAAAAGGCTAGGTGGCAAATGGTAAAACCAATGTTGGGCCTTGCTGGAGGAGTTTTATTCAAGGCGAACTGTCAAGGGGTTCCCATTATAACCCAACCGTGTAAGGAACGCAAAATCAAGGAACATAACACCGGTATGACGGAAACTAGGGTGGCAAGAGTGGAACAAAACACCAGGCATGAGGCTGAGCCTTCCACCCTTTACCAAGTATATAGGTGCATTAATTAAATAAGAGATATTGTGATATCCCAACAAATATCCATGTTCCAAACATGGAACAAGCTCCAATCTTCACCTGCAACTAACAACGCTATAAGAGGGGCTGAGCAAAGCGGTAACATAGCCAAACAATAGTTTGCTAGGACAAGGTGGGTTAGAGGTTTGACATGGCAATATGGGAGGCATGATAAAGCAAGTGGTAGGTATCGCAGCATAGGCATAGCAAAAGAGCGAGGAACTAGCAAGCAAAGATAGAAGTGATTTCGAGGGTATGGTCATCTTGCCTGAAATCCCGCAAGGAAGAAGAACGAGTCCACGAAGAAGACAAACGGACGTAGTCGAACGGATCCTCACAAACACGACTTTATCGGAACTAACCCTAAGAAGCAACACCGGAAAGAAGCAAACAACATACTAAACAACCAACACATAAACATGGCATGATGCACAACCAAGGATGATGCATGTCCGGTTTACTGAAGCATGGCATGGAAAAGTGCACAAACAAAACTACAAATTAAGTGGAGCTCAATATGCAACGAGTTGCATATTGACGGAACACCACATGTCTTATTTAGTTCCCTCTCGTTTATGTACCCAACAATATTAAATGTTGTTAAACATGGCAAGAGGGTGAAGCATAAGAAAACTACACAATCTAAGCAATTTAAATGGGGCCGGAAACATCAAACAACAATTCCGGTAAATCCCCATATGCATTAGCAATTTAATGCAACAACAATTTTAAACATATTAAATGTTATTATCATGATGCGGATGACATGTGCAAGTTTTATGCAAGTTTAAGAAAATGTTGATGATACGTCTCCAACGTATCTATAATTTTTGATTGCTCCATGCTATATTATCTACTGTTTTGGACTATATTGGGCTTTATTTTCCACTTTTATATTATTTTTGCGACTAACCTATTAACCGGAGGCCCAACCCAGAATTGCTGTTTTTGCCTATTTCAGTGTTTCGAAGAAACGGAATATCAAACGGAGTCCAAACAGAATAAAATCTTCGAGAACGTGATTTTCTCATCGAACGTGATCCAGGAGACTTGGACCCTGCTCCAAGGAACAAAAGAGGTGGTCACGAGGGTGGGGGACGCCCCCCTAGGGCGCGCCCCTGCCTCGTGGGCCCCTCGTTGCTCCTCCGGCATACTTCTTCCTCCTATATATACACACGTACCCCCAAACGATCAGGACAGGAGCCAAAAACCTAATTCCACCGCCGCAACTTTCTGTATCCACGAAATCCCATCTTGGGGCCTGTTCCGGAGCTCCGCCGGAAGAGGGCCGTCATCACGGAGGGCTTCTACATCATCATAGCCCCTCCGATGAAGTGTGAGTAGTTTACCTCAGACCTTCGGATCCATAGTTAGTATCTAGATGGCTTCTTCTCTCTCTTTGAATCTCAATACAAAGTTCTCCCCCTCTCTTGTGGAGATCTATTCGATGTAATCTTCTTTTTGCGGTGTGTTTGTTGAGACTGATGAATTGTGGGTTTATGATCAAGTCTATCTATGAATAATATTTGAATCTTCTCTGAATTCTTTTATGTATGATTGGTTATCTTTGCAAGTCTCTTAGAATTATCCATTTGGTTTGGCCAACTAGATTGGTAGTTCTTGCCATGGGAGAAGTGCTTAGCTTTGGGTTCGATCTTGCGGTGTCCTTACCCAGTGACAGAAGGGGCAGCAAGGCATGTATTGCATCATTGCCATCGAGGATAACAAGATGGGGTTTATTTCATATTGCATGAATTTATCTCTCTACATCATGTCATCTTGCTTAAGGCGTTACTCTGTTTTTAACTTAATACTCTAGATGCATGCTGGATAGCGGTCGATGAGTGGAGTAATAGTAGTAGATGCAGAATTGTTTCGATCTACTTGTCACGGACGTGATGCCTATATACATGATCATGCCTAGATATTCTCATAACTATGCTCAATTCTGTCAATTGCTCAACAGTAATTTGTTCACCCACCGTAGAATACTTATGCTCTTGAGAGAAGCCACTAGTGAAACCTATGGCCCCCGGTCTATTCTCATCATATCAATCTCCATCACTTTAATCTTGCTTTGCTTTTTTACTTTGCTTTGACTTTTTACTTTGCATCTTTATACCAAAAATACCAAAAATATTATATCTATCAGATCTCACTCTCGTAAGTGACCGTGAAGGGATTGACAACCCCTAATCGCGTTGGTTGCGAGTAGCTATCGTTTTGTGCAGGTATGAGGGACTTGAGCGTGGCCTCCTACTGGATTGATACCTTGGTTCTCAAAAACTGAGGGAAATACTTACGCTACTCTACTGCATCATCCCTTCCTCTTCGGGGAAAACCAACGCAAGCTCAAGACGTAGCAAGAAGGATTTCTGGCGCCGTTGCTGGGGAGGTTTGTGCAAGTCAAGATTTGACTCCCGACAACGAGCCATTTCTAGCGCCGTTGCCGGGGAGTCTACGCAAAAAGTCAAACATACCAAGTACCCATCGCAATCCCTATCTCTCGCATTACATTATTTGCCATTTGCCTCTCGTTTTCCTCTCCCCTAATTCACCCTTGCCGTTTTATTCGCCCTCTCTCTCTATCCTCCCTCTCTATTTGCCTCTTTTTGCCCGCTTGCTTTTTGTTTGCTCGTATGATTGGAATAGTCATTTATTTATTACTAAATAGAGAACCTAAGATCTATGGATCCTCATCCGCTTGCTAATCTTTTTAAGAGATCCAGTTATGTTGAACCAATTGCTAGTGAGTTTTGTGCACTAGATTATCTTTATGAGGTTTTGCTTGAAATTCGTGAATCTGAAAAGTGTGATGAAGTACTTCATGAAGTGATTCATGATAGATCGTTGAATAAAAAGCATGATTGCAACGATGATAGTATAAATTCTATTAATATAAATTATGCTAATAATATGCAAAACCCTAAGCTTGGGGATGCTAGTTTTGCTATGTCCTCTACTTGTTGCAATGATCATGATTGGGGTGATTCTTCTTATGATCTTGAAAATTTATTTAAGCCCCGTGATGAATATGAGATTGATTATAATGTTTGCAATAATATTGAAAGTGCGTTTGGAAAGGTCATGACTTTAGTTAATGTTAATCCCACTATTTTGGAAGAGTGTCAACTTTACATACATGTGGATCATGTTGAAAGTATTCTATGTGATAGCTATTTTGTTGAATTTTCTTATGATCCTACAGGTAATTATTACGAGAGAGGAAAATATGGTGGTAGAAACTTTCATGTTACTAAATTACCTCTCGTTATGTTGAGATTGCTATTGTTTCTTTCCGCTTCCTTGCATATGCTAGTTTTTGCTTGCCTTGATAATTTGTTTGCCTATAAGATGCCTATGCATAGGAAGTATGTTAGACTTAGATGTGTTTGTCACATGCTTTATGATGCTCCTTTTGTGCTTCAATTCTTGTCTTTCATGTGAGCATCATTAAAATTATCAATGCCTAGCTATAAGGCTTTAAAGAAAAGCGCTTGTTCGGAGACAACCCAATATTATTCTTTGATGTTATTTAATAAATAAATTATTTAGCCTCTGTTTTGGTTGTGTTTTTTGTTTTTAATTAGTGTTTGTGCCAAGTAGAATTGTTGGGAAGACTTGGGGAAAGTCTTGTTGAACTTGCTGTAAAAAAACAGAAACTTTAGCGCTCACGAGAACTGCTGTAATTTTTATTTGAAGAGTGATATTTAGTTAATTATTTTTTCAGATGATTAATATATAAATTCCTCATGTCCAGCAATTTATTTTAGAATTTTTGGGGTTCCAGATCTTGCGCTAGGTACATATTACTACAGACTGTTCTGTTTTTGACAGATTCTGTTTTTCGTGTGTTGTTTGCTTATTTTGATGAATCTATGTCTAGTAAAATAGTTTATAATCCATAGAGAAGTTGTAATACAGTAGGTTTAACACCAATATAAATAAAGAATGAGTTCATTACAGTACCTTGAAGTGGTATTTTGTTTTCTTTCGCTAACGGAGCTCACGAGTTTTCTATTTTGAGTTTTGTGTTGTGAAGTTTTCAAGTTTTGGATGAATTCTTTTGATGGATCATGGAACAAGGAGTGGCAAGAGCCTAAGCTTGGGGATGCCCATGGCACCCCCAAGATAATACAAGGACACCAAAAATTCAAAGCTTGGGGATGCCCCGGAAGGCATCCCCTCTTTCGTCCACTTCCATCGGTGATTTACTTGGAGCTATATTTTTATTCACCAACATGATATGTGTTTTGCTTGGAGCGTCTTGTATTATTTGTGTCTTTGTGTCTTAGTATGCCACAATCATCCTTGCTGTACAGACCTTTTGAGAGAGCCATACATGAATTAAAATTTGATAGAATACTCTATGTGCTTCACTTATATCTTTTGAGCTAAGTAGTTTTGCTCTATGTGCTTCACTTATATCTTTTGAGGTAAGTAGTTTTGCTCTATGTGCTTCACTTATATATTTTGAGCTAGATAATTTTTCTCTATGTGCTTCACTTATATCTTTTGAGCGTTATAATTTTGCTCTATGTGCTTCACTTAGATCTTTTAGAGCACGGTGGTGGATTTGTTTTAAAGAAACTATTGATCTCTCATGCTTCACTTAAATTATTTTGAGAGTCTCTTAATAGCATGGTATTTGCTTAATAATAATATGCTTGGTATTCAAGATTTGTGAAACTTTCTTTTGAGTGTGTTGAATACTAAGAAAAGATTGAAGCATGATAATTGTTTTGAGATATGGAGGTGATAATATTAAAGTCATCTAGTTGAGTAGTTGTGAATTTAAAGAATACTTGTGTTAAAGTTTGTGATTCCCGTAGCATGCACGTATGGTGAACCGTTATGTGACGAAGTTGGAGCATGATTTATTTATTGATTGTCTTCCTTATGAGTGGCGGTCGGGGACGAGCGATGGTCTTTTCCTACCAATCTATCCCCCTAGGAGCATGCGCGTAATACTTTGCTTTGATAACTTCTAGATTTTTGCAATAAGTATATGAGTTCTTTATGACTAATGTTGAGTCCATGGATTATACGCACTCTCACCCTTCCACCTTTGCTAGCCTCTCTAATACCACGCACCTTTCGCCGGTATCATACACCTACCATATACCTTCCTCAAAACAGCCACCATACCTACCTATTAGGGCATTTCCATAGCCATTCCGAGATATATTGCCATGCAACTTTCCACCATCTAATTCATCATGACACATTCATCATTTTCATATTCCTTAGCATGATCATGTAGTTGACATAGTATTTGTGGCAAAGCCACCGTTCATAATTTCTTCATACTTGTCACTCTTGATTCATTGCATATCCCGGTACACCGCCGGAGGCATCCATATAGAGTCATACTTTGTTTTAGAATCGAGTTGTAATCATTGAGTTGTAAATAAATAAAAGTGTGATGATCATCATTCAATAGAGCATTGTCCCAATAAAAAAAGAGAAAGGCCAAAGAAAAAAAGGCCCCAAAAAAAGAGAAAATAAATAAAAAGGGGCAATGCTACTATCCTTTTTTCCACACTTGTGCTTCAAAGTAGCACCATGATATAGCGAGTCTCATATATTGTGCTTCAAAGTAGCACCATGTTCTTCATATAGAGAGTATCATATGTTGTCACTTTCTTATACTAGTGGGAATTTTAGATTATAGAACTTGGCTTGTATATTCCAATGATGGGCTTCCTCAAAATTGCCCTAGGTCTTCGTGAGCAAGCAAGTTGGATGCACACCCACTTAGTTTCTTTTGTTGAGCTTTCATACATTTATAGCTCTAGTGCATCCGTTGCATGGCAATCCCTACTCACTCACATTGATATCTATTGATGGGCATCTCCATAGCCCGTTGATACGCCTAGTTGATGTGAGACTATCTTCCCCTCCTTTTTGTCTTCTCCACAACCACCATTCTATTCCACCTATAGTGCTATATCCATGGCTCACGCTCATGTATTGCGTGAAGATTGAAAAAGTTTTGATAAAGTTAGAGTATGAATCAATTTCTTGGCTTGTCATCGGGGTTGTGCATGATTTAAATACTTTGTGTGGTGAAGATGGAGCATAGCCAGACTATATGATTTTGTAGGGATAACTTTCTTTGGCCATGTCATTTTGAGAAGACATAATTGCTTTGTTAGTATGCTTTAAGTATTATTATTTTTATGTCAATATAAACTTTTGTCTTGAATCTTTCTAATCTGAATATTCATACCACAATTAAGAAGATTTGCATTGAAATCATGCCAAGTAGCACTCCGCATCACTTGACAAGAGCATTATGAAGCATTTGTCACCGTGGTGGAAAGAAAAGGAGGTGCCACGGCAACAATAATGGTAACGGTGCCACGGCAACGTTCTAGTTCCGGTACTCATTTGAGATGCCGGTGCAAAAGGAAGTGTGCGGATGCGTGCAAAATATGGTGTTGCGCTCCCGGATACCGTGTGTCCCATGAGTCGATGGCATGGAAGCGAGAGACACTACAGACATGGTGCAGACAAAGGGTGCAACTCATACATCACGCAACATTCGTCCACGACGGTTATACCTTTCGGAGCGTGCATTATTGGAACGGATCAGGTTTGAAGTGGAGAAGGGGAAGTAGACGTTCTCGGGACTTTCGTAGTGGAAGTAGTCGTTCTCTCATGCTCTAGGGTCGACGGTAGAGGTTCTCTCGATCTCGGCGACGGTAGTGGTACAAGTTTATCGGTAGTCGAACACGGCGATCCGGAGAGGGTACTTGGCAACATGCACGTCGTGGGTAGTTGTACACAATCGTTGTCGGACTTGACGGGTTCGAGGTCTCCGGGTGTAGTGGTACTTGGCATCCCATCGTGTAGTCGTTTGTCGTAGTCGGACTTGACAAAAATGCACACCGGCTGTAGTCGTACACGTTCGCTCAGGGAGGTACTTGATGGCTCCAACGTCTTCGGGGCGACGGTAGTGGTACACACGAGGGTAGACGAACTTGACGGATCTGAGGGCTCCGGACGTCGTGGTGCTTGTCGATCCGGGTCTTGAGACATACTAGGCATCGGAGCCTTCAAGGAACTCGGCGTGTCCAAAACATAGCGGAACAAGGTCCCGGTTGCGGTCGTGTGAACGTTCAGTGAAGACGAACTTGCCGGTCTTGCCGAACTGAAAGGGGTACTTGGCGTTTTGCAATCCGATATCCAGGGTCAAACATGTAGTCATTCTTTACGATGGAGTCGACCTTGACGTGTCCAGGGAACGCTCAGGTCGGTGGATGTACTTGGTCTTGCGGATCGGAAGCCGGTACAACGAGCCGCGTTTCATGGCGCTGGTCATGGAGGTTGGGGCGGTACTGCGGTGTCCTGCACTGCAGCAGCAGAAGAAGAAGGAGGCGCGGTAGAGGCGAGGGCACATGCAGCAGCGGTGTAACATCCCAATATTTTCAATTTGGAATGTTATACATAGTCATCCATGCATATCATATTTTATTTGCTTTTCGTCTAGCGATCCTCGAAATCCTAAGAAACTCAAGGACCCTCGGAGAGAGTTGGGGATTTTCCCGGTTTTCAAATTTGATTTTATCAAATTTTGAAAGGAGGATTTTGGTTTTAATTATTTTCTCTCCAAAAATATTTCATACTAAAATATATGAGAGGAGATAATATGACTTCTCCAAGATAATTGAAATATTGGAGGAAAAATATTAAAATCAAATATTGGTTTTATTTGGATTTTATTGCAATTTTGTTTGCATTAGAAAAATTACACATTTCTCAAAATTGCATTTTAGGCCAAGAAAATGTTCATCTCGTTCTAAATATTTTATTTAGATGGTGAAAATTTGTTTTGGCATTTTTAGATTTTTATTTTATTTTTCTAGGATTTTTTTTTCTGTCAGCGGAATTATTTTAAAAAAAAGTTTCGCGCCCGACTGGGCCTAAGGACCAGCCGAGCCAGGCCGCCGCCGCCGCCTCCTGCGTGCGCGTGCCACCACCGCCGCTCGGACCGGAGTCCGAGTCGGACTCCGCTTGCCGCCGCGCCTTGCCCCCTCCTCCAAGTCGCGCCGCCGCCCCGCCCTTTATATACGCCCTCCCCCGAGCCCCAACACCACACCGCCACCGCCGCCAACCCTGTCGCCGCAGCCGCCGCCGCCCCGCCGCTGCCCCCGCCTCGCTGGAGCCCCCTCGCCGGAGGTAGCCGCCGGACCAGCCGCCGGTTTTTTTAAAACCGTTCGGTTTTTTAGAAAACCCTAGATCCGTTTTTTTCGGATTCGCTGGTTTTTTCTCGGTTCTTCTAGTTAGCGGACGTTCGTCCGTACGTTCGTTTTAACGAACGGTTCTTCTCCCGTTAGATACAGCTAACGAACGCTCGTTCGTTAGTCTGTTCGTCAGTTTTCTTTTATCGGATTTATTCCGCGATTTCTCTGATCGCGATTTCTAATCCGATCTTAGTTTCTGCTTATCTTTTCGCTCGTTAGTCGGAATCAGGCGATTCAAGCGCCTAGAGTTTCGTCTCGAAACCCTCTTTCCTTTTAACCAACTTAAACGAGTTTTTGCTACTGTAAAATTTGACCTAGGTTCAGATTAGTAAACGAAGCTTCTTTCTTTCGCCGTTTGAGTTTCGTTGCTCCGTTTGATTTGATTCTTTTTGCGAACTGGAGTTCTTAAGTTGAACCTTCTGGTCAACCCTCTTATTTGATATTTACTCGTGCTTCTTTGCTTGTTGCTTATGTAAGTTATTGTTTGTTTGCGATAGAACACCCGGAGTGCGAAGCGTGCTACTATGAGTCCCTAGGTTTCGCAGACCGTCAGGCAGGCAAGTAACACTTTGATCATATCCCTTTTATCACCCAGTTTTTATGCATTAGTTCCAATCCTCAAACATTGCATGATTATGATATCATTAACATGTGAGTTGGGAAGTAGTTGTTGAGGTAGAACCTATTACCCTGTTACATTCAAACCCTTGGGAGTTACTTTACGCGTTGCTTATATTACTATGCTATGCTATGCTCGTAGACGTGGTTTGGGTTTGAGTGAAATCCATGACAGATGTGAGATTGTTAATTAATGGTTCAAACTTAAGGTGGCAACTTAAATTAACATCTGGGTGGATTGAGGCACCTGGAGTACCTAGTGTTGCCTGTATTTTTGGAAATCCTGGAGTACCCGTGTGATCTTCCTATGGACCGCCACCCAGGCTCAAAGGGAACTGAGATGATTCATGCTAGAAAACTTCCGTGTGCAGCCACAAGCTATTATGGGCTTTAGCATAGTTGAGTAAGCTACGTGAAGCTCTTGAAGAGGCAACTCAGCAGGTAGTGGGATGTAGGTTTGGTATGGTCTGTCCGGAGTAAAGAGTTAATGTTTCTGAAAGAATGTGTCTCGGTCATCCGTTTCCCAAACACCTTGTAGTGCGGGAAATCCAGCGGAGGCGATCGAGTCTTGTGGGGAAAAGTGCGCAAACCTCTGCAGAGTGTATAATCTAATCATGGTTAGCCGTGTCCCCGGTTATGGACAATTCTTGAGTATCTAGTATTTGAGTTATCACGTGTATCTCATCATTTATTAAATAATATTGTTGGGATGTTAATCACTTTAATTGGGATTGAGTTGGAGGAACCTTCTCAATGATGTTTCAACTACCATGATAGTAAAATTAAAATCTATTCCTTTGTTGTAGGGAAAAATTGGCTTTTCGCGAAAACTATAACCATAGAGCTTTCCACCAGCCAAATATGCATGTAGTGATAGTATTATTCTGTTCTTGCTCTACTGTGTTATTTTGCCAGCATATTCCATGTGTTGACCCATTTTCGGGCTGCAACGTATTATGTTGCGAACTTTTTAGACGAGGAGTAAGGTCGTTAGGTCGTTGCCGTGCAGCTCAGTTATGCCGTTGGAGTTGATGGACTCACTTTATCTTCCAAGCCTTCCGCTGTTATCGTATTAGATGGCCTTAAGCCATATTATTTTATTAAGTTCTCTCTTGAGACATTCGATGTAATAAGTGTGTGATTGCCACTCTGTTACAAATCCTTCGAGTACCGTGTGTGTCAGCATTACCGATCCAGGGATGACATTGAAGCACAGAGACTTGACCATCTGAGGTCGGGTCGCTACAAGATGGTATCAGAGCACACGCTGAGTGTAGGACACGACCACTAAGATAAACCCTAGGTCACACTTCTCTTCTCATTTCTGAATTCTCTCCATTTTCTACTCTTTAGGATGGCGGAGATGAAGAACAAGTTTGCACAACCGGATGAAGATACACCTTTTGGACGCCACTTGAAGGAAGTCACTAGGTACTTGAACATTGGAATACCAAGCTTCACCGGAACGTACAAAGCCACTTTACCTGAAGAGGAGCGCTGGATGGTTCAAGTACAAGTTCCAGGAAGGACGTTCTCGCCAACTTCTAAACCCATAGAGTTTTCTTTTGAAGCACCCACCTGGAGTCTAGGCAAGAGCATGGCCGCCCACATTACCCTGGGACGCATTGGAGAGGTCTACAACAGGGAGCTTAAGGACACTATCTACCAAATATGTGGGCGCCGAGACGAGCAATGAGAAGTAATCAGCACCAGGAAGGATAGATCCATTGTAGCTTTCATCCAGGAGTTAAACCAGCACATTCGACGTCAGGAGAACCAGATGTCCGCGGACATGATGGACTTGAAGAAGGCGAAGGCTAGAATCATCGAGCTGGAGGAAGAACTCAAGTTTACACGCGATGGATATGAGGAGGAAATCAAGACACTACTGGAGAAGAATGACGACTTAGTCAAGAAGATCGGAATATTAATGGGAGGACCAACACCAATAGAAGAAGAAGAACCCAAGGAGATACGCCCCGAGGACTACATCATCATCGACGACACCGATTCCGAACCTAGTGATGATAACTTTGAAGACGAAGCTGGAGCAGACATCATGGAGTCTTCCACCGATCAAAATTTCTAGATGACCACCAAATATTAGTAGTATTCCCCCATGTAATTAGTAGTAGATGAGCACTTTTGCGATAGTTCAGACCGTTTGTATGCCCTTGCTTGATTGATTGAGTGAAACGTTTGTGTTTGTCTCATGTGCATATGGGTAGTGTTTTCTCATTAGACCCCTTTCTATTCTGATCTCTTCCATCTAAACCCATCAGATGCCTCCGAGACATGACCCCGGTTTTGTTTTCCCACCGGAGCTCACTCAGTTGATCCAGCAGCAGAATACTTTGATGCAATTGCTAGTTCAGAACCAGGGCAACAACAACAACAATAACAATAATAACAACAACAACCCGCCGCCAGTGGACAACCTAGCCCATTTTCTAAGGTTACAGCCGCCGGTGTTTTCCAGTAGCACCGAGCCTATAGTTGCTAATGATTGGCTATGCCGTATTGGAAGGGAGTTGACCACCGCAGGTTGCACGGATGCTGAGAGGGTGCGTTTTGCCGCACATCAATTGGATGGACCTGCAGCCTCATGGTGGGAGAATTACACAACCACTTTCCCCATAGCCAACGTCACTTGGGACCAATTTCAGCAAGCTTTCCGCACGGCCCATGTCTCAACTAGAGCTATGCAGATGAAGAAGCAGGAGTTCCGCAACCTACGTCAGGGGAACCGTACTATGGCATAATATGTGGATGAGTTTACCAAGTTATCTCGCTATGCCCCTGATGATGTGGCCACCGATGCCGCGAAGCAGGAGAAGTTTATGGAAGGGCTGAATGATGAGATGAGCATGCAGTTGATGGTAGAAACCTTAAACAACTACCAGGAGTTGGTAGATAAGGCTCTTATGATTTAAGAGAAGCAGCAGCAGATTGAGAGCTGCAAGAGAAAGTATGGACAAGGGAAGTATAACTCAGGAGCTCAGCAGAGGCCTCGCCTAACCCCGAACTCGGGAGGACTTGTTCATAACCATGGAGGTCACAACCACACTGGAGGAGGATCACGTAACCACAATGGTTCTAAAAATGGGAATGGGAACGGAACCAGCAATAATCAGAACCGCCCCAATCCAGCCACACCCACCAAAAGAGATCTAAGTCACGTTACTTGCTTCAAGTGTGGGAAGACTGGACACTACACCACGGAGTGCCCTGAAGGAAAGAATGGAGACGAAAATGGGAGCGCGGGGAAGAAGCCTAATCCATTCAACAAAGGACAAGTGAACCATGTTAACATGGAGGAGGTTAAAGAGCAGCCGGACGCGGTAATAGGTAAGTTTTTGGTTAAGTCATTTACCGCTCTTGTTCTTTTCGATACTGGTGCATCGCATACATACATATCAAGGGGATTTGTGGATAAGTTTAAGCTACCAACCCAAACCCTTAGGACCCCTCTGTTAGTAAGCTCGCCCGGAGCAAAATACATGGCTAGCCGATGGTGCGACCAGGTACCCTTTACCATTGGCACACATGTTTTTCCGTCCGACCTAATTATCTTGGAGTCACAAGGATTGGATGTGATATTAGGTATGGACTGGATGTCAAAGTTTGGAGGGAGTATTGATTGTGCTAGTAAGACGATTTACTTTACCACCCCGGAGGGAAAAATGATTAAGTATGTGTCTAGGCATGTGCCTAGGAGGAGCCAAGTGAATGCCCTTACGGGAGTTGTTCAGGAGGAAGTGCCTGTAGTGAAGGATTATCCGGATGTTTTTCCAGAGGAGTTACCGAGCATGCCACCCGATAGAGACATTGAGTTTTTGATAGAGCTGTTGCCAGAAACAGGACCAATATCCAAGAGACCCTATCGTATGCCCGCAAATGACCTGGAGGAAATTAAGAAACAAATCAAGGAGTTACTAGAAAAAGGATACATTCGAAGAAGTTCATCACCTTGGGGAGCCCCCGTGCTTTTGGTGGAGAAGAAGGACAAATCCCTAAGGATGGTTGTTGATTATCGAGCCTTGAATGAGGTGACGATTAAGAACAAGTACCCACTGCCGATGATCAACGATCTGTTTGATCAGTTGCAAGGAGCTAAGGTGTTTTTGAAGATCAATCTGCGATCAGGATACCATCAGTTGAAGATACGTGAGAAGGATATACCAAAGACAACATTCACGATGCGTTATGGATTATACGAGTACACGATCATGTCATTTGGACTGACTAATGCCCCTGCTTATTTCATGAGTATGATGAACAAGGTGTTCATGGAGTACTTGGACAAGTTTGTTGTGGTGTTTATTGATGATATTATGGTATACTCGAAGAACGAGGAGGAGCACAAGGAGCATTTGGGCTTAGTTCTCGAGAAACTCAGGGAACACCAGTTGTATGCTAAGTTTAGCAAATGCGAATTTTGGTTGAAGGAAGTCGGATTCCTTGGACATGTTATATCAGGAGAAGGTATAGCATTAGACCCCAGCAAAATTCAGTCAGTCACTGAATGGTTGGCACCCACCTCAGTTAGCGAGATCCACAGTTTCCTTGGACTCGCAGGTTACTATCGGAGATTCATTGAGAACTTTTCCAAGATTAAAAAGCCAATGACCGAACTGTTAATGAAGGATACTAAGTTTAAATGGACAGAAGATTGCGAGGCAAGTTTCCAGGAGTTGAAGGAACGGTTGACTACAGCACCAGTGCTAACACTGCCGGATATACATAAGGAATTCCAAGTGTATTGCGACGCCTCTCGCTTAGGACTTGGATGTGTACTTATGCAGGATGGAAGAGTTGTTTCGTATGCCTCACGACAACTAAAACCTCATGAGTTGAACTATGCCACGCATGATTTGGAGTTAGTAGCCGTAGTGCATGCATTGAAGACCTGGAGGTATTACCTTATTGGAAACCGATGTGATGTATACACGGACCATAAGAGTTTGAAGTACATCTTCACCCAGAAGGAACTGAACCTTAGATAGAGGAGATGGTTGGAGATTATAAAGGATTATGATATGAAGCTACACTATCACCCAAGAAAGGCCAATGTTGTAGTAGACGCTTTGAGCAGGAAGAGTTATGCTAATATCCTTGAAAGTAAGGGACTGCCGAAGGAGTTAGCAGAGAATATCATGGAACTTCGAATGGAGATTGTTCCTAGAGGATTCGTTGCAACAATGGAAGTCCAGTCGACATTGCTAGACAAGATTCGGGAAGCTCAAAAGGATGACAAGGAGATTGCTGAGATAAAGGAGAAGATGAGCCAAGGAAAGGCCAAAGGTTTTCGTGCAGACGAGCACGATACCTTATGGTTTAAGGATCGAGTTTATGTGCCCAATAACCAGGAGATCAGGAAGTTAATACTTCAAGAGGCTCATGACTCACCATACTCGATACACCCTGGAAACACCAAGATGTATCTAGATTTGAAGGAACGTTTCTGGTGGACCGGTATGAAAAAGGATATTGCCGAGTATGTAGCCGTATGTGATGTATGTCAGCGAGTGAAGGCAGAACATCAAAATCCAGCGGGATTATTACAGCCTATGCCGATACCCAAAATGGAAGTGGGATAAACTTGGCATGGATTTTATCACCGGATTGCCCAGGACTAAAGCATGATATGATTCCATATGGGTAGTAGTTGATCGCTTGACCAAAGTGGCTCACTTCATCCCAGTGAAAACCACTTATACCAGTGCAAAGTTGCCAAGATTTATATGTCCAGGATTGTCTGTCTGCATGGAGTTCCGAGGACCATCGTATCAGATAGAGGAACACAGTTTACTTCAAAGTTCTGGCATCAGTTACATCAGACTTTGGGAACAAGGTTAGAGTGCAGTACAAATTTTCACCCGCAGACAGATGGACAGACCGAGAGAGTGAACCAAATTTTGGAGGACATGTTGAGAGCCTGTGCGCTAGATTATGGATCTAGTTGGGATGACAATTTGCCTTATGCAGAGTTCTCGTACAACAATAGCTACCAAGCCAGTTTGAAGATGGCACCGTTTGAAGCCCTGTATGGACGCAGGTGCAGAACACCTTTGATGTGGGACGAGGTAGGAGACCAATAGTTGTTTGGACCAGACTTGATCAAAGAGTCTGAGGAGAAGGTTAAACTGATTCGTGATAGACTGAAGATTGCTCAGTCCAGGCAGAAGAGTTATGCGGACTCCAAACGCAAAGAGGTAACCTATGAAATTGGAGACAGAGTATATCTGCGAGTATCTCCCTTGCGAGGAGTGAAACGTTTTGGAGTTAAGGGGAAACTAGCTCCGAGATTTGTAGGACCGTATCGTGTTTTGGAACAGATGGGAGAAGTTGCCTACAAGTTGGAGTTACCCGAGGGATTGTCAGGAGTTCATGATGTGTTCCACGTTTCACAGCTCAAGAAGTGTCATGCTGAGATGGCCGATATACCATTAAGAGATACAGTACCCTTGGAGGCAATTCAGTTGGACAGTGATTTGACTTACGAGGAAAAGCCAGTAAAGATTCTTGAGTTTGCCAGCAGAGTCACTCGCAGTAAAATTATCAAGTTTTGCAGAGTTCAGTGGAGCCACCATACCGAGGATGAAGCCACCTAGGAACGAGAGGATGATCTTCGCAAAGACCACCCACATCTATTTTCTAGCCAACCCGAATCTCGAGGGCGAGATTCATCTTAAGGGGGGTAGGTTTGTAACATCCCAAAATTTTCAATTTGGAATGTTATACATAGTCATCCATGCATATCATATTTTATTTGCTTTTCGTCTAGCGATCCTCGAAATCCTAAGCAACACAAGGACCCTCGGAGAGAGTTGGGGATTTTCCCGGTTTTCAAATTTGATCTTATCAAATTTTGAAACGAGGATTTTGGTTTTAATTATTTTCTCTCCGAAAATATTTCATACTAAAATATATGAGAGGAGATAATATGACTTCTCCAAGATAATTGAAATATTGGAGGAAAAATATTAAAATCAAATATTTGTTTTATTTGGATTTTATTACAATTTTGTTTGCATTAGAAAAATTGCATGTTTCTCAAAATTGCATTTTAGGGCCAAGAAAATGTTCATCTCGTTCTAAATATTTTATTTAGACGGTGAAAATTTGTTTTGGCATTATTAGATTTTTATTTTATTTTTCTAGGATTTTTTTTTCTGTCGGCGGAATTATTTTTTTAAAAAAAGTTCCGCGCCCGACTGGGCCTAAGGCCCAGCCGAGCCAGGCTGCCGCCGCCTCCTGCACGCGCGCGCCACCACCGTCGCTCGGACCGGAGTCCGAGTCGGACTCCGCTTGCCGCCGCGCCTTGCCCCCTCCTCCAAGTCGCGCCGCCGCCCCGCCCTTTATATACACCCGCCCCCGAGCCCCAACACCACACCGCCACCGCCGCCAACCCTGTCGCCGCAGCCGCCGCCGCCCGCGCCGCCTCCCGCGCGCCGCCGCCCCGCCACTGCCCCCGCCTCGCCGGAGGTAGCCGTCGGACCCGGCGCCAATTTTTTTAAACCGTTCGGTTTTTTTAGAAAACCCTAGATCCGTTTTTTTCGGATTCGCCGTTTTTCTCTCGGTTCTTCTAGTTAGCGGACGTTCATCCGTACGTTCATTTTAACGAACGGTTCTTTGCCCGTTAGATACAGCTAACAAACGCTCGTTCGTTAGTCTGTTCATCAGTTTTCTTTTATCGGATTTGTTCCGCAATTTCTCTGATAGCGATTTCTGATCCGATCTTAGTTTCTGTTTATCTTTTCGCTCGTTAGTCGGAATCGGGCGATTCAAGCGCCTAGAGTTTCGTCTCGAAACCCTCTTTCCGTTTAACCAACTTAAACGAGTTTTTGCTACTGTAAAATTTGACCTAGGTTCAGATTAGTAAACAAAGCTTCTTTCTTTCACCGTTTGAGTTTCGTTGCTCCGTTTGATTTGATTCTTTTTTCGAACCGGAGTTCTTAAGTTGAACCTTCTGGTCAACCCCTCTTATTTGAGATTTACTCGTGCTTCTTTGCTTGTTGCTTATGTAAGTTATTGTTTGTTTGCGATAGAACACCCGGAGTGCGAAGCGTGCTACTACGAGTCCCTAGGTTTCGCAGACCGTCAGGCAGGCAAGTAACACTTTGATCATATCCCTTTTATCACCCAGTTTTTATGCATTAGTTCCAATCCTCAAACATTGCATGATTAGGATATCATTAACATGTGGGTTGGGAAGTAGTTGTTGAGGTAGAACCTATTACCCTATTACATTCAAACCCTTGGGAGTTACTTACCACGTTACTTATATTACTATGCTATGCTATGCTCGTAGACGTGGTTTGGGTTTGAGTGAAATCCATAACAGATGTGAGATTGTTACTTAATGGTTCAAACTTAAGGTGGAAACTTAAATTAACATCTGGGTGGATTGAGGCACCTGGAGTACCTAGTGTTGCCTGTATTTTTGGAAATCACAGAGTACCCGTGTGATCTTCCTATGGACCGCCACCCAGGCTCAAAGGGAACTGAGATGATTCATGCTAGAAAACTTCCGTGTGCAGCCACAAGCTATTATGGGCTCTAGCATAGTTGAGTAAGCTACGTGAAGCTCTTGAAGAGGCAGATCAGCAGGTAGTGGGATGTAGGTTTGGTATGGTCTGTCCGGAGTAAAGAGTTAATGTTTCTGAAAGACTGTGTCTCGGTCATCCGTTTCCCAAACACCTTTTAGTGCGGGAAATCCAGCGGAGGCGATCGAGTCTTGTGGGGAAAAGTGCGCAAACCTCTGCAGAGTGTATAATCTAATCATGGTTAGCCGTGTCCCCGGTTATGGACAATTCTTGAGTATCTAGTATTTGAGTTATCACGTGTATCTCATCATTTATTAAATAATATTGTTGGGATGTTAATCACTTTAATCGGGATTGAGTTGGAGGAACCTTCTCAATGATGTTTCAACTACCATGATAGTAAAATTAAAATCTATTCCTTTGTTGTAGGAAAAAAATTGGCTTTTCGCATAAACTATAACCATAGAGCTTTCCACCAGCTAAATATGCATGTAGTGATAGCATTATTCTGTTCTTGCTCTACTGTGTTATTTCGCCAGCATATTCCATGTGCTGACCCGTTTTCGGGCTGCAACGTATTATGTTGCATATTCCATGTAAGGTTGTTAGGTCATTGCCGTGCAGCTCAGTTATGCCGTTGGAGTTGATGGACTCACTTTATCTTCCAAGCCTTCCGCTGTTATCGTATTAGATGGCCTTAAGCCATATTATTGTATTAAGTTCTCTCTTGAGGCATTCGATGTAATAAGTGTGTGATTGCCACTCTATTACAAATCCTTCGAGTACTGTGTGTGTCAGCATTACCGATCCAGGGATGACACTGAAGCACAGAGACTTGACCATCTGAGGTCGGGTCGCTAGAAGCGGCTGGATGGACTTGGTGCAGCGGAGGTCGGCAGCAGCAGCGGTGGCCAGCAGACTTGGAGCTTCGGGCGAGGCGGAGAAGCTGTGGCGCGGGCGTGGTCCACGAGATGGCGCGGGGCCGCGGCCTGGTTCTATGGGATCCATGGCAGCATCGGACGGGATCCGGCGACGCAGCTCTGGCTGCTCGATGCAGGGGCGCGCCGGGGGAGGCTCGGCCGTCGCCGGCGGCTTGGAGGGGATTGGGTGCTGGGGCTCCTCCCCTGGCTCGAGGAGGACGAGAGGAGAGGGATACGAGGGGAGGAAGAGCGAGGGGATCGGGCTCCTGCCGCTGCGAGCGCATGCGGGAACAAAGAAGGAAGAGATCAAGCGGGGAGAGAGATGGGCATCGGGGAGGAGTCAAGGGAGATGGTGAGGAGGCGCTGGTGAAAGGAGGAAGGGAGCGAGGGGGTTCGGGAAGACTGGTGGCGGCGCTCGAGGGAGATGGGGGTCGGGCAGAGAGGGAGGAGATCGAGCAAAGGCTCGCTAGGGTTAGGTTAGGGAGTGGGCCGGCGCTGGATGGGCCTTGGTGGGCTGAGGAGAGCATGGCTGCGAGGTGGGTTAGGCCCCAGAGGCCGTTTAGGCTCTCTTTCCCTCTCACTCTAAAGAAAAAAATAAAACAAAACAAGATAAGAAAGAAAAGAAAAGGAGGGGTTAGAGAAATAATTTGGGCATGCGGTTAAATCTCCCGGACTCATAAAAATGAGTTCGTTCCGAGGAAATACATTTGGCACCGCTTGAAAGGATTGCATTCAAACACAGTTGAATGTGATTCAAATAAGTTTGAATTAGAAAAACATTTTTGGAGAGTCCAAAAATGTTCGGAATTTTTGTGGAGATCGGGAAAGCGATGAAAGAAAAAAATAGGGGCAAAGTTTGAGGACCAAACTTGAAGCGGGAAAAAGGCATGGGAATTAAATTGCAAGTGTGTTAAGGTGAATTCCAAAAGAATGGAAAAAAAATATAATAGCTCCCTAATATCGGGAGGATATGTTATAAAGAGAATCACCATGTGAATTCCCTCGGTTTAAATGGACCGAAGATCCATGCAATTTACTTAGTTGAGTTAAGAAAAAGAAATGACATGATGGCATGATGACATGATGCAATGCACACGATGCAAAGATGAATGCAACAGACGAAACAAATCACACAACGAAATCCGAAAACCCTGGAAGACATCTGAAGCTCCGGTCTTGGGGCGTCACACAGTGAGACCGATTTTGGATCTCATGAAGCTCCGGTCTGGAAGACATCTAAAACCCATGAATACATCTGAAGCTAACCAGAGAGTTGGTCAGGTAAACTCGGTGGGACCGATTCGCTCATTTCGGTGAGACCGAAATGTTACGAAAGGGAAACAGTGAGTTTACATTGCAATCTCGGTGGGACTGATCGCTCATCTCGGTGGGACCGAAATGTTACGAAGGGAAACAGAGAGATTACAATCCCATCTCAGTGAGACCGAGATCCCTATCGGTGAGACCGATTTGCCTAGGGTTTGTGGCAGTGGCTATGACATCGGAACTCGGTGGCGCCGGATAGAAAGAATCGGTGGGGCCGAGTTTGACTTTTGGTTTAGGTCATATGTGGATGTGAGAAAGTAGTTGAGGGCTTTGGAGCATATCACTAAGCATTTTGAGCAAGAGCCTTGAGGGAGTCCTGGATTAGGGGGTGTTCGGGTAGCCGGACTATACCTTCAGCCGGACTCCAAGACTATGAAGATACAATATTGAAGACTTCGTCCCGTGTCCGGATGGGACTTTCCTTGGCGTGGAAGGCAAGCTTGGCGATGCGGATATTCAAGATCTCCTACCATTGTAACCGACTTTGTGTAACCCTAACCCTCTCCGGTGTCTATATAAACCGGAGGGTTTTAGTCCGTAGGACAACTTCATCATACAACAATCATACCATAGGCTAGCTTTTAGGGTTTAGCCTCCTTGATCTCGTGGTAGATCTTCTCTTGTACTACCCATATCATCAATATTAATCAAGCAGGACGTAGGGTTTTACCTCCATCAAGAGGGCCCGAACCTGGGTAAAACATCGTGTTCCTTGCCTCCTGTTACCATCCGGCCTAGACGCACAGTTCGGGACCCCCTATCTGAGATCTGCCGGTTTTGACACCGACATTGGTGCTTTCATTGAGAGTTCCTCTGTGTCGTCGCCTTTAGGCCCGATGGCTCCTTCGATCATCAACAACGATGTAGTCTAGGGTGAGACTTTTCTCCCCGGACAGATCTTTGTCTTCGGCGGCTTCGCACTGCGGGCCAAGTCGCTTGGCCACCTTGAGCAGATCGAAAGCTACTCCCCTGGCCATCAGGTCAGGTTTGGAAGCCTAAACTACACGGCTGACATCCGCGGGGACTTGATCTTCGACGGATTCGAGCCACAGCCAAGCGCGCCGCACTGTCTCGATGGGCATGATATAGCTCTGCCGCCGAACAGCGCCTTGGAGGCCGCACACGCATCGGTTGGACGCTGCCTCAGGGGCTGCGATCTCAGAGGCGATCGAGCTGAACTCCAGCCCCGCACTCCGCATGGCCCGTGACTTCGAAGAGCCGGATTCCTTTCCAAACTCCGAGCCCCCTGCGCCCCTGCCGATCGAATCTGATTGGGTGCCGATAATGGAGTTCACCGCCGCAGACATCTTTCAGCACTCGCCCTTCGGCGACATCCTGAATTCGCTAAAGTCTCCCTCTTTATCAGGAGAGCCTTGGCCGGACTACGGTCAGCAAGGATGGGATTCGGATGATGAAGAAATTCAAAACCCACCCACCACCCACTTCGTAGCCACTGTCGACGACTTAACCAACATGCTCGACTTCGACTCCGGAGACATCGACGGTATGGACGACGATGCAGGAGACAACCAAGAACCAACGCCTATAGGGCATTGGACAGCCACCTCATCTCACGATGTGTACATGGTGGATACCCCTAAAGGAAGCAACAACGAGGAAAACGGGGATGGAAAGAGGGATCGATCTCTCGAAAAACAATCAAAGCGTCGGCGTAAACACCGACCCAAGCCCCGCCTCGATAAAGACCCAGCCATAGAGCAGGATGAGCCGGTAGACGACGAGCATGCCTTAGAGCAACCATCCCAATAGGACAACCCGGATAGAGAAACCGAACATCCCTCCCTCGGTGAAAATGGCATTCCGGACGACCCTACGCCGGACAAGCCCACGAAGCAAAAGAACCTCCACAAACGGCTCGTTGCAACCGCACGCAGCCTGAAAAAGCAGAAGCAAAAGCTAAAAACTGCGGAAGATGCACTCAGGATCAGATGGAGTAAAGTAATCAATACCACTGACAAATACGGCGACAGTCGCCGCACTAAAAGCTATCCGAAGAGAAAGCTACTGCCTGAATTCGACGAGGAGGCCTTAGAGCCCTCGCATTCCAAAAGCGAGAAAGCCACACGGTCGGATAGACGACCCCATGGCCAGCATAAAGCTGCAAGCAGCGCCGCACTTAAGCCGGCATGCGACCCACTTAAGGATTCGCATCATGGCCCAGCCAGGTCCATTTATGGGCCAAGAAAGCAAGCTCTCGCAAGCAATGCAGTAAAGCCATTATCAGAATCCGGCACACCCAAATACAGGGGTGCCGCACACCCCCTATGTTTCACCGATGAGGTCCTGGATTATGAGTTTCCAGCGGGATTCAAACCCGTAAACATAGAGGCATATGATGGAACAACAGACCCTGGAGTCTGGATCGAGGATTATATCCTCCACATACATATGGCTAGAGGAGATGACCTCCACGCCATAAAATACTTACCCCTCAAGCTTAAAGGGCCAGCCCGGCATTGGCTCAAAAGCCTTCCTGAAAACACAACCGGAAGTTGGGAAGAGCTCGAGGACGCTTTCCGAGCAAATTTTCAAGGGACCTATGTCCGCCCTCTGGATGCAGATGATCTTAGTCACATAACTCAACAGCCCGGAGAGTCAGCTCGGCAATTCTGGAATAGATTTCTTACTAAAAAGAATCAGATAGTCGACTGTCCGGACGCTGAAGCCTTAGCGGCTTTCAGGCATAATGTCCAAGACGAATGGCTCGCCAGACACCTCGGCCAAGAAAAGCCAAGAACAATGGCCGCACTAACAAGCCTCATGACCCGCTTTTGCGCAGGAGAGGACAGCTGGTTGGCAAGATGCAGCACCAGTGACCCAAGTACATCCGAAACTAGGGATGGAAACGGAAAACCGCGACGCAATAAGGACCGTCGCCGGACTAAGGAAAAAAGTCCGAAGAGCACGGCAGTCAACGCCGGATTCAAAAGCTCACGACAGAATCAGAAAAAGCCACCCCCCAAGATAACAGGGACGACCTATCCAACCTAAACAAAATCTTGGATAGGATATGTCAAATACACAACACTCCCGGAAAGCCTGCCAACCATACCCACAGAGATTGTTGGGTTTTCAAACAATCCGGCAGACTCAACGCCGAACACAAGGGGCTTGACACACCAAGCGAAGACGAGGACGAACCCCAAAAGCAGAGTACTAAGAAACAAAAGAATTTCCCACAAGAAGTAAAAACAGTAAACTTACTCCACATAACAAAACGTGCGGCGCCCATAAAGGTACGCGCCCCACGGCCTATCCCAAAGGAATCCCGCCACTGGTTGTCAAAGCCAATCATCTTCGGTCATCTGGATTATTCTAGAAGTGTCAGGAACCCAGGCTGGACTGCCCTGGTACTCGATCCAATAATTGGCGGACTCCAGTTTTCAAATGTCCTTATGGACGGTGGCAGCGGACTCAACCTGATATATCAGGACTCAATCCACCACATGGTGATCGACCCAAAAAGAATTCGCCACAGCAAAACCTCCTTTCAAGGAGTAACGCCAGGTCCGGACACCCATTGCATGGGTTTTCTCCGGCTCGAGGTTATTTTTGGCTCTGCCGATAACTTCCGCCGCGAAAAGCTGACTTTCCATATCGTCCCATTCTCAAGTCTCTATCAAGCACTACTGGGACGCGAAGCTTTCGCCCGCTTTAACGCAATACCGCATTATGCATCTCTTACGCTTAAGGTGCCCGGTCCACGCGGCATCATCTCCTTAAAAGGGAAGCAGTGAGAACACCTCCCCCAAGCGGAGGATTGTGCGGCCGCTTTAACAGCCCCACAATACAATGGCTTCACCAGCCAGAACATCGGAACAGGTCATTAAGACCACGGACATGGATAGACGAGTCCGGCACAAAAGTATCATTGATAAAGGCTTAGTGGCCATATACCCCTGCACTGGGGGCTTCACATGTATAAAATAAGAGACAATAAATCTCAATTTTTCATATTTTACTTTACACTTTGTTTATTTCATATAACTTTTGTTCGGCACGCCCCTTTTTCAACTTAGTTGCTCTCTTTTTACAGATGAACGTCGTGCTGCGCCCGTCCAGGCATGCAGTAGGGACCCATTCCAAGGATTCTTTTCAGATTAAGACCCTGTGTAAACCTTTTTTACTGTCTCTTGTTGATATACATCCCCTGGTTCTATGACCAAGGAGGAGGCTGGCGTCTTGGCATGTGGCCACGTCAGAATTCTTGCGCATACCTGGACACTAGGGGCTTATACCTTAGAGCGTTACCTCGCCCGCTCTCATAAAGACCGAATACCTTAGGGAGTGTTCGGCGTCGCGAGTTTGGACTTATATGCATCAGCTCCGAGTCATGATTTTGGTCAAATGTTGGGTTGCCTGGCTCCTGTGTTCGGCCGCCTTACGTTCCGCTCTATCGGCTAAGGCGGCACCAGGAGAACTACTGCGATTGTGCCCTGGTTCGGCCAGGCGAGCACCTCAGTAGAGAAAGCCGAAAACCGACTGTCATGATATGGCGTGAGACTGGTCAACCACTCGATGACTCTCCGGAATCTGTAGGATTCCTCCGCATTAACGAAGGGCCATTTCCCGGCCAGGCACATACGCGCCTCGAATTCGGGCGAGTGCAGTTGCCACCAGGGGCTACCTAAATAGTCCCATTGTCAAGCTCCTATGGCTAAGTGAAAGTGTTAAAGCATTATAGTCCGGTTGCCTAGCTCGCTGCGCTATCACCTCCTTTGTAGGACCAAGACGTTGGATTAAGTGTGAAAATGCGCCTTCTGCGAGCACCCCCGCACTATGTGCGTGGGGGCTGAAGCCAACGACTGCAATCTTTTAGATTTTGTATATATATCTTAAAACGGCCGCACAGGAGGTGTTCCAAATACTTGAAGGCACAAGTATAAAAGGCTACTACAATTCATCAAAATATTGATTTATAATTACATATGCTATCAGAACATAGCATCCTTCGAGCACTGCGTCTCTATTACACGAGAGCCTTCAAGGACTTCCTGAAAATAGTGCTCGAAGGGTACTCGGCTTTTGTCCGAATCTCGGGATGCAACAACGATGGTCTCCATCTCTGCCCAGTATGTCTTGACACAGGCAAGAGCCATCTGTGCGCCCTCTATGCATGCTGACCTCTTCATCGCATTGATACGTGGCACCGCGTCAAGGAATTGCTGCACCAAGCTGAAATAACTCTTCGACTCTGATCTCCCCGGCCACAGATGACCCATGACGTACTTCATGGTGAGTCCGGACAATCTATTCAGTTTGGCCCATTGAGCCAGACGATCATCCACTGCCAGTGGACGCTCTGGATTCTGGAACTGCGACCAGAAAAGCCTTTCCACTTCGCGATCTTCTTGATCTCGAAAGTATTCGGTCGCATCAGCAGCACTCGCTGCCAAATCCAGATAGGTGTCCTCCACACTCCACATCCGGTCCAACGGAGCAAACTTCGGATCGCAAAACTTCCTCCGCAGCATAAAGGGCTTTCCAGCCGCAATCTGTCCGGCCTGACGCAGCTCCTCCTTCGCAGCTCTCATCGCAGAGCGAGCGTCCTTGGCATCAGCAACGACCTTCTCTAAGTCCGTCTGTCTCGCCCGGTCTTCTTTCTCAAGAAACTTGCAACGGTCAGCGGCACCTTTTAACTTCACGGCCATCACAGCCATGTCCTTCTTGCTTCGGCAGTGAGTAGCCTGTTCGGCTCTCAGCTCTTCAAGGGCCTTCTTGGCAGCCACATCACTTTTCCTGGCTTGTTCCTTAGCTCGGGCAAGTTCAGCCCGAAGACTCTCCACGGCGGCCGCACCATCTGCGTCAAGCACACACATTGTAAGATACTGGCATAAAGCTCCTCTTACCAGATGCCACCCGAGGAATTGCATACCTTGAGCCTCATCAAGCTGCTCGTTGACGAGCACGATGTCGGCATCTGCCACGTCAAGTTGCCGCTTTAGTTCGGCAAAATCATTAGTTCGGCTCGATTCTGGACACTTCGCCACCTGTATACAAAGGCGACATTTTAGACCTGGGATTATGATCCTCTGCGCCCGTCAATTTTGACAACGCACAGAGTCTCAGGGGCTACTATCTACACAGGGCGCATCTTGTTTATGCGCAACTGACAAAGAAGTACATTATCAAACGTACCTCAAAACCCATCAGCAAACTTCTGAAGGCCTCATGCAATCCACTTTCCGTGGACGAAATCCTTCCAATCACCGTACCCTTCAATGCACGGTGCTCCTCTGAGATAGAAGCTTGCCCCAGCAGAATCATCAGCTCCTCTGACCACACATCGGACGGTGCCGGACTCGTCCTATGACCTCCATCGAAGGCCGGGCGTGGAGAACCTTGGGGGGACATATGGCTACCTTCCACCCCTGCCGGATTCGAAGAAACCCTCCGCAATGACACCTCAGGGTCGCCCGCCTCGCCAGGCGGTACGGCAGGGGGAGGCATTCCACTCTCCATCATCTCCGGAAGAAGATCCCCTGAAGACGAGCTCTGCTGAGAAGGGCTGAGGTCCGAGCTACAAAGTAAAATTTCGGTTAATCTTCTCAGATAAAAAGCAAGGATTTCTCTCATCCCTCTAAAGGAAAATCTTTCTCTACTTACGGCTCGCTGGAGGGTTGATCCCTTTGAGGGCGTAGTTCGGCCGAGGAACTCCCCGGCGTCGGACCCCTCTGACGAGGACTTTTCCCCCCGCTTTGAGGCCATGGTCTCCGGGTCGTCAGAGGCGGCCCCCTTCTTCCCCTTAGGAGAGAAATTGTCGGTTCTTCCCTTCGGAGCAGCCTCCTTCGAGGAGGCCATAGTTTCCTTGTCCTCCCCCTCACTTCCCTCCCAAGGCACGATCTTCAACATCCTGACCAGCACGGGATCCGGCCCGGTCTCAGGAAGGGGAGCCGGGCACCTGATCAGCTTTGCCTTCGCTATCCACTCCTATTTAAAAGGACAGCTCTTTCAGGGGCGAATTTATGACAATTTTACGGATAACGAGTCCGGGCACAAGGTTACTTACTTGAGTATCCGGGCGATTGCAGCTTAAACCTGCGTCCTCGGTCAAATCCGGACACATTGCTTGTGATCCGAAGAACATTTTATACATCTCCACGGGCATTGCACCCATAAAATGCTGGAGGGCTCGTGGTCCCTCCGGATTAAACTCCCACAGACGAAGGGAGCGACGTTTGCCGGGCAGTGTTCGGCGAATCAGCATGACCTGCGTCACCTTGACCAGGTTGAGGTCTCTTTCTAAGAGATCCCTAATGCGGCCCTGCAACAAGGGCACATCTTTGGATAACCCCCAATCTAATCTTTTGTTGACCCATGACGCTAGCCGTGGTGGGGGACCCGAGCGAAAGGCAGGAGGCGCCACCCACTTGGCGCTCCTGGGAGCGGTGATATAGAACCACTCTCGTTGCCACAAGCCGAGCTCCTCTTGAAAGGAGCCCTCGGGCCATGGAGCATCAACATTCTTACTTATGACGGCGCCTCCGCACACTGCGTGCCGTCCCTCGATCATCTTCGGCTCCACTTCAAAAGTCTTGAGCCATAATCCGAAGTGAGGAGTAACACGGAGGAACGCTTCGCACACAACGATGAATGAGGAAATGTGGAGGATGGACTCCAGGGCTAAGTCATGAAATTCCAGCCCATAATAGAACACCAGCCCCCTCACGAAGGGATCCATCGGGAAGCCTAACCCCCGAAGAAAGTGAGACATGAACACTACGCTCTCGCCGGGCTGGGGACTGGGAATAGCCTGCCTTTGAGCAGGCAACCTATGCAAAATTTCGGCGGTCAAGAACTTAGCCTATCTCAACTTTAGCACGTCCTCCTCCGTGACGGAGGAGGGCATCCATCGGCCTTGAAGGTCGGAACCGGACATTGTCGAAGGTCCGAAGCGCCTAGAATCTGGAGCCTAGGGTGTTGGAGCTCGAGACGATGGGCGAACTTGTTTTGAGATTGGAGAAAAGGAGTAAGGCCTTGGTCTCTTTATAAGAGGTTGAATACCAGGAGCCCTCCCCGTAACCATTTGGGACTCGCCTTTAATCAAGAAGACATGCTAACGGGCACGATTGGGTTACCCACGCCCATATTAATGAGAATCCTGTAAATAAAGGGGACACGATCTCTGCTTCGACAAGACGTGCCAAGGAAACCGCCTCGCAAAACACGCTGAGGTGGAAAAGTGAAAACAATTCGAATAAAGGCTTGGCCGTAGTGTGATGTCACGTTGCGGAATACGTTAGTGGATTAGATTTGTGTTAATATTATTCTCTCTGTGGCAATACGTGGAAACTTATTTTGCAGAGCCGGACACTACTCTTGGTGTTTACAAACTTTTATGAAGAATTTGGGGGAGGAACCCGCCTTGCAATGCCGAAGACAATCTACGCACCGGACTCATCATCATTGAAGCCTGGTTCAGGGGCTACTGAGGGAGTCCTGGATTAGGGGGTGTTCGGGTAGCTGGACTATACCTTCAGCCGGACTCCAAGACTATGAAGATACAAGATTGAAGACTTCGTCCCGTGTCCGGATGGGACTTTCCTTGGCGTGGAAGGCAAGCTTGGCGATGCGGATATTCAAGATCCCCTACCATTGTAACCGACTTTGTGTAACCCTAACCCTCTCCGATGTCTATATAAACCGGAGGGTTTTAGTCCGTAGGACAACGTCATCATACAACAATCATACCATAGGCTAGCTTTTAGGGTTTAGCCTCTTTGATCTCGTGGTAGATCTACTCTTGTACTACCCATATCATCAATATTAATCAAGCAGGACGTAGGGTTTTACCTCCATCAAGAGGGCCCGAACCTGGGTAAAACATCATGTTCCTTGCCTCCTGTTACCATCCAGCCTAGATGCACAGTTCGGGACCCCCTACCCGAGATCCGCCGGTTTTGACACCGACAAGCCTCATTAAGAAACACCTCATCCCTCCTTGATAGTATTGGCTTTTCCTATAGACTCCATGTGATCTTGGATCACTAAAATAGAAAATGTAGAGTCTTGAGCTTTGAGCTTGAGACAATCCTTTTGTCATGAGCATTTTTGAGGGGTCCACTTTTCTCATCCATGCCATGCCAATCATTGAGCTTTCCTGAAATATTAATCTTGAAATAGCATTAGCTCAATGAGCTATATGTTGTTAGGAATTACCAAAACCACCTAGGGATAGTTGCACTTTCAATCTCCCCCTTTTTGGTAATTGATGACAACATATAGATCAAAGCTTCGACAAATGATAATAAGAGTGAAAAACATTATCGCTTTGAGAAGTATGTGAAAAGCAAGAGCTCCCCCTAAATTTGTGCATAGTTTAAGATTTGCTTTGGACTGCAAATGCACAATGAGTTAGGATCATGGGTTACTCTTCCATATCACATACATCTTGGTGGAGCACTCAAAATGATAATAATTAAATACGTGCACTCATCACCAAGCAAAGTGAATGATCATATGGGGATATAAAATGATAATGTCATCCAACAAGCATTAAGGTAGCATATGATCAAACACATGATCATCCAAGTATCACACAAAATCATAAAGTATCTCAAACAAGCAAATAACAAAGTTCAACCACCAAACAACACTCTCTCTCGAAGCCTATGATCTATACATTTTATCCCCCATTGGCAACAAGTTACCAAAAAGTTCATAAAAAATGCATAGTGCTAGATCGACTCTCAGGCTTGGTCTTCAGGTGGTGGTGTATATAAAACTGCAAGGACGAAGGCATCAGTTGATGTAGATGGAGCTGGTGGAGTGGGTGCTAGAGTTGGTGGCACTGAAGCTATAGCTGGTGCAGATGAAGTTGCTCTGGTGTCTGTAACTGGCACTGTAGCAGATCTCTGTCCTTTGGGCACTCTAGCAAAAGCATAAGTGGTAGACTTGCCCTTCTTCTCCTGCACTTCATCATGAAGTTGCTCAACAACTGACTGTATCTCTCTGACCTTCACATCTAAATCATAGAACTTCTGCTCCATGATCCTCTCCAAGCTCTCCTGGTTTTGAGTCAGGGTGGCCAATCCCTTCTCAATCCTCGGAGTGGAGGCAATCAAGTAGCCAAGCTGATCTTGTTTGCTCTTCAGAAGATACTGAGATGACTCATCAATGGTTGGCATCTTTGCAGCCTTTTCAGTCCTTGCCTTCTCCCTCTTTGCTTGTGCTTGCACAGAAGATGGTTCATTCTCATCCATTACCACAGTGTTGTCCTCAAAGTCTGGGTAGATGGGAATATGATCCTTGTCCAAGAGATATGTGCCAGTGCCCATCTTGGAGTTGATTAGCTCCTGGATCTGTGGGGCATACCCACAACTTCTCTTCTGATCTGCAGCTGTTCTCCTTATAGTTCCACAATTAGGCTCATGACTTTAAACTTTTGAGGCACATCAAATATGTGAAACAGGTTAATTGCATGGCCTCTAATCATCTTGTGATCACCTGACTTTGGCAATAGAGTGTGCCTGAGGATCCAGTTGACTATTGGCAAACCTGACAGAAGGTAATGTACTGATCCAAATTTGTGTGTCTCAAGAGCAGCATCTGGGATCTCTCCGTACATATGTGCCATGGTGTTGTGATCCTTTTTCTTCTTGGCATAGACATCCAAGTCATCTTCATTCTCCTTAGGAGCATTGATCAATTTTTCCCCTTCTTCAACTGTTGACTGGTACCTAGTACCTTCAGACATCTAGACAATCCTTCCATCTGGGTAGAAATGAGCTATGGAGTAGAACTGCATAATAAGCTCATCATTTCACTTTGTGAGCTTCTGCCCAACAAAATCCTCTACTCCACAAGACTTGAAACTATCATAGACTCCATGATAGTGTTCTTCATTTTCCCTGATGTACTCCCAGTCCACCCATCTCATATCGCAGACTATAGGCTTCTTCTCAAGCAACACTGTCTCATAAAAGTCCTGTTGTTCCTTTGTATGGAACCTGTAGTCCACAACAGTTCTTCTCCTGACTGCATAGGGATCAATCAATCTCCACTGTCTGAGTCCTGCATCCTTCCCGAGCTTCATGTCCTCAGCTACTGGATGAGCATCATTGTGATCTGGAATTTTGGGCTTCAACTTCCTCAAGACATGTGACTCATCATCTTCTTCTTCTATGGCAGCTTCGGGCACTAGGGCCTTTTTCTTCTCTACAGCTGGAATATTCCTTGTACTCCTCTTGGGTGCAGCTTTGGGTTTTGGAGCAGATGCCTTGGGAGCTTCTTTGGGCTTAGATGGAGCAGCCCCTGATCTTATAGCATCTCCCATAAGCTTTTGAGCTTTAGGTGCTGGTGCAGCAACCTCTTCCTCTTCATCTTCCATCATTGAGGGCTTCCCAATTACTCTGGCGATGTTCTTCTTGACCCTTTCTTTCCTCTTCTTACCATCTCCAGTTTCCTTGGGTTCAAGAGTGAACTCCATTGTTTCTCCTATGACAACTTTCCTTGCCTTAGACATGGGTTGTCTTCTTGCTGGCATCTTAGTCTTCAGACCTGGCTTAGTTGCAGCAGTTGTGCCATATTCCTTTTTCAGAACTTTCCTCTTTGAGGTGGCCTCTTCCTCAACAGCCACATAGTCCTCATCCTCAGAATATGAGGTTCTCTTCTTTCTGGCCCTGGTGGCTGCCTTAGGCAAGTTGCTGGGTGTACTCCTGCTTCCATCATCATAGCTGCTAGAGGGACTAGTGCCCTCACTCATGTGAACTTATTCCTCAAACTTGTTCTGACTGTCACTTTGATCTTACATGATTCATACACTGATAGTAGACCCTATGAATAGATATAGATGAGATAGATTGGATGAGCATCACAAAGTGCAGAGGTTTTTGCAAAAGAATGAGTCAAAAACTTAGTTTTAGTTTTCCACAGAAAGCATTACGGATCTACCGATTTGAAAACTCGGTGATACCGAAGCAGCTTTTGGAACCTAAACTAGTGAACTCGGTCAGACCGAGTCACAGTTCGGTGGCAGCGAGACTGCTAGGGTTTCACAAAGAATTGAACTCGATGGAACCGATTTCAACAACTCGGTTTGTCTGAAATGATTTCGGCGGAAACCTAACCCTAAATTTTCAATCCACAACTAAACTACGGAGTGATTTCGCTGGATAGAGTGATCTCAATCGTGGCAAGATACATGGCAAAACAATGTGCTAGGAATTGGAGTGAGATTAGCACAAGGATCAAGTCCATACCCTAAGGGCGGCGATGGACCTACTACGGCGGCAACCGCGGAGATGATTTCCGTTGACGGCGGCAGAGACCAGCGGCGGGAGGCAGCTGGCAATGAGGAGGATGATTCGGAGACCCAGGGAGGCAGAGCAGGTTGAGCGCGGGCGAAGGGGTTCGGAGAATTTTCCAAATTTTGGCCCGGGGATATATATAGCCTGACCCTGTCGGTGTGACTGAGTGGAACAACTCGGTGGCACCGAGATGCATAACTGCAAGCAGTTACTGCAACTCGGTGTGACCAAAAATTTCAAACCGGTTGCACCGAGATTGAAAACCTAGATCAACTTAGCGATCTTGGTATGACCGAAATGGATGAATCAGTTAGACCGAAACGCACAAAGGAGTTTTGGAAGTTTGAGTCTATGACGAATCGGGGACTCCGAGTGCTCCTCACGCATAGTGGTTCGAATCTGACTTGATCAAACTTTGTGATGTAGCATGAATAGAGTTTGAGACAAGAAAAGCATATATAGATAGAGAAGATTCTTAGGCATTCTTGTCCATCCACTTGGCAAAAGAAAAAGGAATCAAACAATCAAAACAATAAGTGGATGTCCTTAAATGAGTAAATTATGCAACCAACATGCTCACACAATAAAATGGCAAATGAAATATGTGGCAAAGCATGCACAACCAATTCCAGCATCTATCAAGTAATTGGCGATGACTAGGTCATCTATATATGAGTATATTGACTTAGGAGTCAAATGAGAACATTTGATCATAGGTCATACTCATCGTTTAAGCACAAGTGGGGTTACCACTTTTACATAAAGCGTTGTTGTGTTCACACCATTAGAGTTGCTTTAGCTCAATTCTTAGAGTAAAGCTCCCCCTAGATGTGAGATCCCCCCTAAGAGGGATGAACTAACCTTCGGTTTTGTCGATGATGACTTCATGTAGGTGTTGAAGATGTGGATGCTTAATGTTGATGTAGATCATTTGGAGCAATCCTTTGGAGTGAGTTGCACTTTCAATACCTACACGGGTTAGTCCCACAAGGAACAAACAAGGATATCCATAGACATAGAGTGATGCACACACAAGATGATGTCTATGAAAGCATTAGGTTACCTTGTCCCTTATCTTACCAACATGAGGGTTTGTGACTCCTTGAACTAGTTCAAGATGTGGAAGTTGATTGCACTTGTTCTTGCCAAAATGATAAGAGTGAAGTATGTTGGCGGAGTCACCCTCAGGAACTCTCTAGTTCTTCTTCTTCAGGATCCATATCATCTTGATGGGAATCCTTGGAGTTGTAGTCGTACTTGATGAAGTAGAACTTGATGTAGTCTTGGGAACCCACTTGACCAAGGCCTTAAGAGCTTCTTCAAATGCACTAATCTCCTCTTGAAGCTTATCCTTGCCTTTTTTCTTGTGGTCTTGTGGTGGAAGATCATCTTGAGCTTGTGTCCCTTTGAAGGAAGTAGGATCATACTTCTTTGGTTGAGGAACAAACTTCATCTTGGGGTATTGATCTTCTTCCCACTCAACTCCATTGGCATTGAACTTTCGTTCAAAACCAACACCTTGGTTCTTCCGGTGCCTTCCTTGCTTGAGTACAATTTCCTCGAATTGCTTACTCCCGGAAAGGCTCTTGTAAATACCTTTCTCTATAATTCCCTTCAATAAGCTATTTCCTTGCTCAAGTGTAACTTGGCTAAGAGAATCATTAGTGGAATCAAGAGAACTACTAGAAGCAACAACATTGGATTTAGCATGAATATTGTTACTACTAGAGGAAGATTCTTTCTTGTTCTTGTTACTAGACTTGACTTGAGGCATGTAAGTGGATAAGAGTAAACGCTTTGGCAATGTAAGAAGAAATGTTCTTGCGAAGATCATCATTTATTGCCTTTAAGAACTCATGCTCTTGCTCAAGGTTGAGCTTTTCAAAACGTAATTTCTCATGAGTCCTTAAAAGTTCTCGATGATCTCCTAAGATAGTTTCATGAGCTAACTTAAGAGTGTTTAGTTCTTTAGTTAGAAACTCGATCTTCTCCTTATCATTGTCATTCGTTTTATCTTGATTAGCATGATTAATTGACATTTCATCATAGTATTCATCACTAGGGTTGTCAACAAGTAAATCATCATCACCTAACAAGTCATCTTCATCACTATTGTAATCAACATACTCGGGGTGTGATACCTTTGGGCCTTTAGCCATGAAGCATCTTCCAAGTCCTTCATTTGGTGAATCAAATATGTCGAAGGAGTTGGTTGACACAAGCGCTAGACCGGCAACACCTTCATCTTGAGTATATTCGGAGTCGGAGTGATAGCTTCTCTCAAAGTGATTGTCGGAGTCGGAGCCGGATACCCATTCACCAACATGAGCTTGATGTCTTTGTTTTGTGTAGCTCCTTGATGACTTGTCCTTCCTTTACGAATCCTTGCTTCTCCGGGATGTTCTTTGTTCGTAACAATCATCTCTACTCCTTCTCTCTCTTGATGGTGATTCTTCTCTTCTACTTCTTCTTTTTGGAGAATCTTCTCTTCTCTTGTAGGGTGTCGTACACTCATTGGAATAGTGTCCGGGTCTTCCACAATTGTAGCAATTTCGCTCTCGACTAGAAGATCTTTTGTCATTGTAGGACCTTGACTTGGAACTTCTCTCTTTGCTTCTACTCTTGTAGAACTTTCTCCTTTTTGTCTTCTCCACATAACCCCCTCATTATATTCTATTCCACCCATAGTGCTATATCCATGGCTCACGCTCATGTATTGCGTGAAAGTTGAAAAAAGTTTGAGATTACTAAAGTATGAAACAATTGCTTGCATGCACTCATCAGCAAGCAAAGTGAATGATCATATGGGGATATAAAAGGATAATGTCATCCAACAAGCATTAAGGTAGCATATGATCAAACACATGATCATCCAAGTATCACACAAAATCATAAAGTATCTCAAACAAGCAAATAACAAAGTTCAACCACCAAACAACACTCTCTCTTGAAGCCTATGATCTATACATTTTCTCCCCCTTTGGCAACAAGTTACCAAAAAGTTCATAAAAAATGCATAGTGCTAGATCGACTCTCAGGCTTGGTCTTCAGGTGGTGGTGTAGATAAAACTCCAAGGACAAAGGCATCGGTTGATGTAGATGGAGCTGGTGGAGTGGGTGCTGGAGCTAGTGGCACTGAAGCTGTAGCTGGTGCAGATGAAGTTGCTCTGGTGTCTGTAACTTGCACTGCAGCAGATCTCTGCCCTCTGGGCAGTCTAGCAAAAGCATCAGTGGTAGACTTGCCCTTCTTCTCCTGCACTTCATCCTGAAGTTGCTCAACAACTGACTGTATCTCCGTGACCTTCACATCTAAATCATAGAACTTCTGCTCCATGATCCTCTCCAAGCTCTCCTGGTTTTGAGTTAGGGTGGCCAATCCCTTCTCAATCCTCAGAGTGGAGGCAATCAAGTAGCCAAGCCGATCTTGCTTGCTCTTCAGAAGATACTGAGATGCCTCATCAATGGTTGGCATCTTTGCAGCCTTTTCAGTCCTTGCCTTCTCCTTCTTTGCTTGTGCTTGCACAAAAGATGGTTCATTCTCATCCATTACCACAGTGTTGTCCTCAAAGTCTGGGTAGATGGGCATATGATCCTTGTCCAAGAGATATGTGCCAGTGCCCATCTTGGAGTTGATTAGCTCCTGGATCTGTGGGGCATACCCACAACTTCTCTTCTGATCTACAGTTGTTCTCTTTATAGTTTCACAATTAGGCTCATGACTTTGAACTTTTGAGGCACATCAAATATGTGAAGCGGGTTAATTGCATGGCCTCTGATCATCTTGTGATCACCTGACTTTGGCAATAGAGTGTGCTTGAGGATCCAGTTGATTGTTGGCAAACCTCACAGAAGGTAATGTACTGATCCAAATTTGTGTGTCTCAAGAGCAGCATCTGGGATCTCTCCATACATATGTGCCATGGTGTTGTGATCCTTCTTCTTCTTGGCATAGACATCCAAGTCATCTTCATTCTCCTTAGGAGCATTGATCAATTTTGCCCATTCTTCAACTGTTGACTAGTACCTAGTACCTTCAGACATCCAGACAATCCTTCCATCTGGGTAGAAATGAGCTGTGGAGTAGAACTGCATAATAAGCTCATCATTCCACTTTGTGAGCTTCTGCCCAACAAATTCCTCTACTCCATAAGACTTGAAACTATCATAGACTCCAGGATAGTGTTCTTCATTTTCCCTGATGTACTCCCAGTCCACCCATCTCATATCACAGACTATAGGCTTCTTGTCAAGCAACACTGTCTCATAGAAGTCCTGATGCTCCTTTGTATGGAACCTGTAGTCCACAGCAGTTCTTCTCCTGACTGCATAGGGATCAGTCAATCTCCACTGTCTGAGTCCTACATCCTTCCTGAGCTTCATGTCCTCAGCTACTGGATGAGCATCATTGTGATCTGGAATTTTGGGCTTCAACTTCCTCAAGACATGTGACTCATCATCATCTTCTTCTATGGCAGCTTCGGGCACTGGGACCTTGTTCTTCTCTGCAGCTGGAATATTCCTTGTACTCCTCTTGGGTGCAGCTTTAGGTTTGTGACTCCTTGAACTAGTGCAAGATGTGGAAGTTGATTGCACTTGTTCTTGCCAAAATGATAAGAGTGAAGTATGTTGGCGGAGTCACCCTCAGGAACTCTCTAGTTCTTCTTCTTCGGGATCCATATCATCTTGATGGGATTCCTTGGAGTTGTAGTCATACTTGATGAAGTAGAACTTGATGTAGTCTTGGGAACTCACTTGACCAAGGCCTTAGGAGCTTCTTCAAATGCATTAATCTCCTCTTGAAGCTTATCCTTGCCTTTTTGCTTGTGGTCTTGTGGTGGAAGATCATCTTGAGCTTGTGTCCCTTGGAAGGAAGTAGGATCATACTTATTTTGTTGAGGAACAAACTTCGTCTTGGGGTATTGATCTTCTTGCCACTCAACTCCATTGGCATTGAACTTTCGTTCAAAACCAACACCTTGTTTCTTCCGGTGCCTTCCTTGCTTGCGTACAATTTCCTCGAATTGCTTACTCCCGGCAAGGCTCTTGTAAACACCTTTCTCTATAATTCCCTTCAATAAGCTATTTCCTTGCTCAAGTGTAACTTGGCTAAGAGAATCATTAGTGGAATCAAGAGAACTACTAGAAGCAACAACATTGGATTTAGCATGAATATTGTTACTACTAGAGGAAGAATCTTTCTTGTTCTTGTTACTAGACTTGACTTGAGGCATGTAAGTGGATAAGAGTAAACGCTTGGCAATGTAAGAAGAACTTTTCTTACGAAGATCATCATTGATTGCCTTTAAGAACTCATGCTCTTGCTCAAGGTTGAGTGAGGGAGTCCTGGATTAGTGAGAGAGTTTCATTGAGAGTTCCTTTGTGTCGTCACTTTTAGGCCCGATGGCTTCTCCGATCATCAACAGCGATGCGATCCAGGGTGAGACCTTTCTCCCCGGACAGATCTTCGTATTCGGCGGCTTTGCACTGCGGGCCAATTCGCTTGGTCATCTGGAGTAGATCGAAAGCTACGCCCCTGGCCATCAGGTCAGATTTGGAAGTTTGAACTACACGGCCGACATCCGTGGAGACTTGATCTTCGACGGATTCGAGCCACAGCCAAGCGTGCCGCACTGTCACGATGGGCACGATCTAGCTCTGACACCGAACAATGCCCTGGAGGCCGCACCCGCATCAGCTCTGACCCTTAATTCGGAGCCAACTGCGCCAACCGAGGATGGGTGGTTGGACACCGCCTCGGGGGCTGCAATCTCTACGGCGATCGAACCGAACACCAGCCCTATTCTCTGCGAAGCCCGTGACTCCAAGGAGCCGGACTCCTCTCCAGACTCGAAGCCCTCCGCACCCCTACCGATCGAACCCGATTGGGCGCCGATCATGGAGTTCACTGCCGCGGACATCTTTCAGCACTCACCCTTCGGCGATATTATGAATTCACTAAAGTCTCTCTCTTTATCAGGAGAGCCCTGGTCGGACTATGATAATCAAGGTTGGGATGCGGATGATGAAGAAATTCAAAGCCCACCCACCACCCACTTCGTAGCCACTGTCGATGATTTAACCAACATGCTCGACTTCGACTCCGAAGACATCGACAGCATGGACGCCGACACAGGAGACGATCAAGAACCAGGGCCTATAGGGCACTGGAAAGCCACCTCGTCGTATGATATATACATGGTGGACACCCCAAAAGAAGGCAATGGCGATGGAACAGCGGAGGATGACCCCTCCAAGAAGCAACCTAAGCGCCGGCGTCGGCGGCGCCGCTCTAAATCCCGCCAAAGCAAAAACGGTGATTCCAGCACGGGAGATAATAACACCCCGGACAGTGCCCAAGACAACCACCTCCAGCAAGATTTAGCATAGGAGGATGGAGAAGCCAGCCCTCATGAGAGAGCGGTAGACAGAGAGGTCGAGGACGATAATTATATGCCTCCCCCCGAAGACGAGGAAAGCCTCGATGACGACGAATTTGTCGTGCCGAAGGATCCCGTCGAACAAGAGCGTTTCAAATGTAGGCTTATGGCTGTTGGGTAACGTAGTAATTTCAAAAAATTTCCTACGCACACGCAAGATCATGGAGATGCATAGCAACGAGAGGGGAGAGTGTGATCTACGTACCCTTGTAGATTGACAACGGAAGCGTTAGCACAATGTGGTTGATGTAGTCGTACGTCTTCACAGCCCGACCGATCAAGCACCGAAACTACGGCACCTCCGAGTTCTAGCACACGTTCAACTCGATGACGATCCCCGGACTCCGATCCAGGAAAGTGTCGGGGAAGAGTTCCGTCAGCATGACGGCGTGGTGACGATCTTGATGTACTACCGTCGCAGGGCTTCGCCTAAGCACCGCTATAATATTATCGAGGACTATGGTGGAAGGGGGCACCGCACACGGCTAAGAATATGATCACGTGGATCAACTTGTGTCTCTAGGGGTGCCCCTTGCCTCCGTATATAAAGGATCAAAGGGGGGGTGTGTCCGGCCAGGAGAGGGCGTGCCAGGAGGAGTCCTACTCCCTCTGGGAGTAGGATTCCCCCCCTTTCCTAGTTGGAATAGGATTCGGGAGGGGGGAAAGAAGAGAGAGAAGAAAAGGGGGGGCGCCCCCCCCTCTCCTAGTCCTATTCGGACTAGGGGGGGAGGGGCGCGCGGCCCAGCCCTGGCCACCTCTCCTCTCTTACACTAAGGCCCACTAAGGCCCATATACCTCCCGGGGGGTTCCGGTAACCTCCCGGTACCCCAGTAAAATCCCGATTTCACCCGGAACACTTCCGATATCCAAATATAGGCTTCCAATATATCAATCTTTATGTCTCGACCATTTCGAGACTCCTCGTCATGTCCCCGATCCTATCCGGGACTCCGAACTCCTTCGGTACATCAAAACTCATAAACTCATAATATAACTGTCATCGAAACCTTAAGCGTGCGGACTCTACGGGTTCGAGAACAATGTAGACATGACCGAGACACGTCTCCGGTCAATAACCAATAGCGGAACCTGGATGCTCATATTAGCTCCTACATATTCTACGAAGATCTTTATCGGTCAGACCGCATAACAACATACGTTGTTCCCTTTGTCATCGGTATGTTACTTGCCCGAGATTCGATCGTCGGTATCTTAATACCTAGTTCAATCTCGTTACCGGCAAGTCTCTTTACTCGTTCCGTAATACATCATCTCACAACTAACTCATTAGTTGCAATGCTTGCAAGGCTTATGTGATGTGTATTACTGAGAGGGCCCAGAGATACCTCTCCGACAATCGGAGTGACAAATCCTAATCTCAAAATACGCCAACCCAACATGTACTTTTGGAGACACCTGTAGAGCACCTTTATAATCACCCAGTTACGTTGTGACGTTTGGTAGCACACAAAGTGTTCCTCCGGTAAACGGGAGTTGCATAATCTCATAGTCATAGGAACATGTATAAGTCATGAAGAAAGCAATAGCAACATACTAAACGATCGGGTGCTAAGCTAATGGAATGGGTCATGTCAATCAGATCATTCACCTAATGATGTGATCCCGTTAATCAAATAACAACTCTTTGTCCACGGTTAGGAAACATAACCATCTTTGATTAATGAGCTAGTCTAGTAGAGGCATACTAGTGACACTCTGTTTGTCTATGTATTCACACATGTATTATGTTTCCGGTTAATACAATTCTAGCATGAATAATAAACATTTATCATGATATAAGGAAATAAATAATAACTTTATTATTGCCTCTAGGGCATATTTCCTTCAATCTCCCACTTGCACTAGAGTCAATAATCTAGATTATACAGTAATGATTCTAACACCCATGGAGCCTTGGTGCTGATCATGTTTTGCTCGTGCAAGAGGCTTAGTCAATGGGTCTGCTACATTCAGATCCGTATGTATCTCGCAAATCTCTATGTCTCCCACCTGGACTAGATCCCGGATGGAATTGAAGCGTCTCTTGATATGCTTGGTTCTCTTGTGAAATCTGGATTCCTTTGCCAAGGCAATTGCACCAGTATTGTCACAAAAGATTTTCATTGGACCCGATGCACTAGGTATGACACCTAGATCGGATATGAACTCCTTCATCCAGACTCCTTCATTTGCTGCTTCCGAAGCAGCTATGTATTCTGCTTCACACGTAGATCCCGCCACGACGCTTTGTTTAGAACTACACCAACCGACAGCTCCACCGTTTAATGTAAATACATATCCAGTTTGCGATTTAGAATCGTCCGGATCAGTGTCAAAGCTCGCATCGACGTAACCATTTACGATTAGCTCTTTGTCACCTCCATAAACGAGAAACATATCCTTAGTCCTTTTCAGGTATTTCAGGATGTTCTTGACCGCTGTCCAGTGATCCACTCCTGGATTACTTTGGTACCTCCCTGCTAGACTTATAGTAAGGCACACATCAGGTCTGGTACACAGCATTGCATACATGATAGAGCCTATGGCTGAAGCATAGGGAACATCTTTCATTTTATCTCTATCTTCTGCAGTGGTCGGGCATTGAGTCTGACTCAACTTCACACCTTGTAACACAGGCAAGAACCCTTTCTTTGCTTGATCCATTTTGAACTTCTTCAAAACTTTGTCAAGGTATGTGCTTTGTGAAAGCCCAATTAAGCGTTTTTGATCTATCTCTATAGATCTTAATGCCTAATATGTAAGCAGCTTCACCGAGGTCTTTCATTGAAAAACTCTTATTCAAGTATCCCTTTATGCTATCCAGAAATTCTATATCATTTCCAATTAGTAATATGTCATCCACATATAATATCAAAAATGCTACAGAGCTCCCACTCACTTTTTTGTAAATACAGGCTTCTCCAAAAGTCTGTATAAAACCAAATGCTTTGATCACACTATCAAAGCGTTTATTCCAACTCCGAGAGGCTTGCACCAGTCCATAAATGGATCGCTGGAGCTTGCACACTTTGTTAGCTCCCTTTGGATCGACAAAACCTTCTGGTTGCATCATATACAACTCTTCTTCTAGAAATCCATTCAGGAATGCAGTTTTGACATCCATCTGCCAAATTTCATAATCATAAAATGCGGCAATTGCTAACATGATTCGGACAGACTTAAGCATTGCTACGGGTGAGAAGGTCTCATCGTAGTCAATCCCTTGAACTTGCCGAAAACCTTTTGCGACAAGTCGAGCTTTGTAGACAGTAATATTACCGTCAGCGTCCGTCTTCTTCTTGAAGATCCATTTATTCTCAATTTCTTGCCGATCATTGGGCAAGTCAACCAAAGTCCATACTTTGTTCTCATACATGGATCCCATCTCAGATTTCATGGCTTCAAGCCATTTTGCGGAATCTGGGCTCACCATCGCTTCTTCATAGTTCGTAGGTTCATCATGATCTAGTAGCATGACTTCCAGAACAGGATTACCGTACCACTCTAGCGCGGATCTCACTCTGGTTGATCTACGAGGTTCAGTAGTATCTTGTTCTGAAGTTTCATGATCATTATCATTAGCTTCCTCACTAATTGGTGTAGGTGTCACAGAAACAGGTTTCTGTGATGTACTACTTTCCAATAAGGGAGTAGGTCCAGTTACCTCGTCAAGTTCTACTTTCCTCCCACTCACTTCTTTCGAGAGAAACTCCTTCTCCAGAAAGTTTCCGTATTTAGCAACAAAAGTCTTGCCTTCGGATCTGTGATAGAAGGTGTATCCAATAGTTTCCTTTGGATATCCTATGAAGACACATTTTTCCGATTTGGGTTCGAGCTTATCAGATTGAAGCTTTTTCACATAAGCATCGCAGCCCCAAACTTTCAGAAACGACAACTTTGGTTTCTTGCCAAACCATAGTTCATAAGGCGTCGTCTCAACGGATTTTGATGGTGCCCTATTTAACGTGAATGCGGCCGTCTCTAGAGCGTATCCCCAAAACGATAGCGGTAAATCAGTAAGAGACATCATAGATCATACCATATCTAGTAAAGTACGATTACGAGTTCGGACACACCATTACGCTGTGGTGTTCCGGGTGGCGTGAGTTGCGAAACTATTCCACATTGTTTCAAATGTACACCAAACTCGTAACTCAAATATTCTCCTCCACGATCAGATCGTAGGAATTTTATTTTCTTGTTACGATGATTTTCAACTTCACTCTGAAATTCTTTGAACTTTTCAAACGTTTCAGACTTGTGTTTCATTAAGTAGATATACCCATATCTGCTTAAGTCATCTGTGAAGGTGAGAAAATAACGATATCCGCCACGAGCCTCAACATTCATCGGACCATATACATCTGTATGTATGATTTCTAACAAATCTGTTGCTCTCTCCATAGTACCGGAGAACGGTGTTTTGGTCATCTTACCCATAAGGCACGGTTCGCAAGTACCAAGTGATTCATAATCAAGTGGT
This sequence comes from Triticum urartu, assembly GCF_056163025.1. Classification (NCBI taxonomy): domain Eukaryota; kingdom Viridiplantae; phylum Streptophyta; class Magnoliopsida; order Poales; family Poaceae; genus Triticum; species Triticum urartu. Next base: position 556,951,224 of record NC_141879.1, read on the forward strand.
TCCGAAAGCCCATCAGTATGGAGTTTCTTCATGCGCTTTATACCGATATGACCTAAACGGTAGTGCCACAAATAAGTTGCACTATCATTATCAACTCTGCATCTTTTGGTTTCAACACTATGAATATGTGTGTCACTACTATCGAGATTTAATAAGAATAGACCACTCTTTAAGGGTGCATGACCATAAAAGATATTACTCATGTAAATAGAACAACCATTATTCTCTGATTTAAATGAATAACCGTCTCACATCAAACAAGATCCAGATATAATGTTCATGCTTAACGCTGGCACCAAATAACAATTATTTAGGTCTAATATTAATCCCGAAGGTAGATGTAGAGGTAGCGTGCCGACTGCGATCACATCGACTTTGGAACCATTTCCCACGCGCATCGTCACCTCGTCCTTAGCCAATCTTTGCTTAATCCGTAGTCCCTGTTTCGAGTTGCAAATATTAGCAACAGAACCAGTATCAAATACCCAGGTGCTACTGCGAGCATTAGTAAGGTACACATCAATAACATGTATATCACATATACCTTTGTTCACCTTGCCATCCTTCTTATCCGCCAAATACTTGAGGCAGTTCCGCTTCCAGTGACCAGTTGCTTGCAGTAGAAGCACTCAGTTTCAGGCTTAGGTCCAGGTTTGGGTTTCTTCTCTTGAGCAGCAACTTGCTTGCTGTTCTTTTTGAAGTTCCCCTTCTTCTTCCCTTTGCCCTTTTTCTTGAAACTAGTGGTCTTGTTGACCATCAACACTTGATGCTCCTTCTTGATTTCTACCTCCGCAACTTTCAGCATTGCGAAGAGCTCGAGAATAGTCTTATTCATCCCTTGCATATTATAGTTCATCATGAAGCTCTTGTAGCTTGGTGGCAGTGATTGGAGAATTCTGTCAATGACGCAATCATCTAGAAGATTAACTCCCAATTGAATCAAGTGATTATTATACCCAGACATTTTGAGTATATGCTCACTGACAGAACTGTTCTCCTCCATCTTGCAGCTATAGAACTTATTGGAGACTTCATATCTCTCAATCCGGGCATTTGCTTGAAATATTAACTTCAACTCCTGGAACATCTCATATGCTCCATGACGTTCAAAACGTTGTTGAAGTCCCGATTCTAAGCCGTAAAGCATGGCACACTGAACTATCGAGTAGTCATCAGCTTTGCTCTGCCAGACGTTCATAACATCTGGTGTTGCTCCAGCAGCAGGCCTGGCACCCAGCGGTGCTTCCAGGACGTAATTCTTCTGTGCAACAATGAGGATAATCCTCAAGTTACGGACCCAGTCCGTGTAATTGCTACCATCATCTTTCAACTTTGCTTTCTCAAGGAACGCATTAAAATTCAACGGAACAACAGCACGGGCCATCTATCTACAATCAAACATGAATAGGCAAGATACTATCAGGTACTAAGTTCATGATAAATTTAGGTTCAATTAATCATATTACTTAAAGAACTCCCACTTAGATAGACATCCCTCTAATCCTCTAAGTGATTACGTGATCCAAATCAACTAAACCATGTCCGATCATCACGTGAGATGGAGTATCTTCATTGGTGAACATCACTATGTTGATCATATCTACTGTATGATTCACGCTCGACCTTTCAGTCTCCGTGTTCCGAGGCCATATCTGTATATGCTTGGCTCGTCAAGTATAACCTGAGTATTCCGCGTGTGCAACTGTTTTGCACCCGTTGTATTTGAACGTAGAGCCTATCACACCCGATCATCACGTGGTGTCTCAGCACGAAGAACTTTCACAACGGTGCATACTCAGGGAGAACACTTCTTGATAATTAGTGAGAGATCATCTTATAATGCTACCGTCAATCAAAGCAAGATAAGATGCATAAAAGATAAACATCACATGCAATCAATATAAGTGATATGATATGGCCATCATCATCTTGTGCTTGTGATCTCCATCTTCAAAGCACTGTCATGATCACCATCATCACCGGCGCGACACCTTGATCTCCATCGTAGCATCGTTGTCGTCTCGCCAATCTTATGCTTCCACGACTATCGCTACCGCTTAGTGATAAAGTAAAGCATTACAGCGCGATTGCATTGCATACAATAAAGCGACAACCATATGGCTCCTGCCAGTTGCCGATAACTCGGTTACAAAACATGATCATCTCATACAATAAAATTTAGCATCATGTCTTGACCATATCATATCACAACATGCCCTGCAAAAACAAGTTAGACATCCTCTACTTTGTTGTTGCAAGTTTTACGTGGCTGCTACGGGCTTAAGCAAGAACCAATCTTACCTATGCATCAAAACCACAACAATAGTTTGTCCAGTTGGTGCTGTTTTAACCTTCGCAAGGACCAGGCGTAGCCACACTCGGTTCAACTAAAGTTGGAGAAACTGTCACCCGCTAGCCACCTTTGTGCAAAGCACATCGTGAGAACCGGTCTCGCGTAAGCGTACGCTTAATGTCGGTCCGGGCCGCTTTGTCCAGCAATACCGCCGAACCAAAGTATGACATGTTGGTAAGCAGTATGACTTATATCGCCGACAACTCACTTGTGTTCTACTCGTGCAAATAATATCAACACATAAAACCAGGCTCGGATGCCATTGTTGTGTAACGTAGTAATTTCAAAAAAATTCCTACGCACACGCAAGATCATGGTGATGCATAGCAACGAGAGGGGAGAGTGTGATCTACGTACCCTTGTAGATCGACAACGGAAGCGTTAGCACAACGTGGTTGATGTAGTCCTACGTCTTCACGGCCCGACCGATCAAGCACCGAAACTACGGCACCTCCGAGTTCTAGCACACGTTCAGCTCGATGACGGTCCCCGGACTCCGATCCAGCAAAGTGTCGGGGAAGAGTTCTGTTAGCACGACGGCGTGGTGATGATCTTGATGTACTACCGTCGCAGGGCTTCGCCTAAGTACCGCTATAATATTATCGAGGACTATGGTGGAAGGGGGCACCGCACACGGCTAAAAATATGATCACGTGGATCAACTTGTGTCTCTAGGGGTGCCCCCTGCCTCCGTATATAAAGGATCAAAGGGGAGGGGTGTGGCCGGCCAGGAGAGGGCGCGCCAGGAGGAGTCCTACTCCCTCCGGGAGTAGGATTCCCCCCCTTTCCTAGTTGGAATAGGATTCGGGAGGGGGGAAAGAAGAGAGAGAAGAAAAGGGGGGGCGCCACCCCCTCTCCTTGTCCTATTAGGACTAGGGGGGAGGGGCGCGCGGCCCAGCCCTGGCCACCTCTCCTCTCTTCCACTAAGGCCCACTAAGGCCCATATACCTCCCGGGGGGTTCCGGTAACCTCTCGGTACTCCGGTAAAATCCCGATTTCACCCGGAACACTTCCGATATCCAAATATAGGCTTCCAATATATCAATCTTTATGTCTCGACCATTTCGAGACTCCTCGTCATGTCCCCGATCCTATCCGGGACTCCGAACTCCTTCGGTACATCAAAACTCATAAACTCATAATATAACTGTCATCGAAACCTTAAGCGTGCGGACCCTACGGGTTCGAGAACAATGTAGACATGACCGAGACACGTCTCCGGTCAATAACCAATAGCGGAACCTGGATGCTCATATTGGCTCCTACATATTCTGCGAAGATCTTTATCGGTCAGACCGCATAACAACATACGTTGTTCCCTTTGTCATCGGTATGTTACTTGCCCGAGATTCGATCGTCGGTATCTTAATACCTAGTTCAATCTCGTTACCGGCAAGTCTCTTTACTCGTTCCGTAATACATCATCACACAACTAGCTCATTAGTTGCAATGCTTGCAAGGCTTATGTGATGTGTATTACCGAGAGGGCCCAGAGATACCTCTCTGACAATCGGAGTGACAAATCCTAATCTCGAAATATGCCAACCCAACATGTACTATTGGAGACACCTATAGAGCACCTTTATAATCACCCAGTTACGTTGTGACGTTTGGTAGCACACAAAGTGTTCCTCCAGTAAACGGGAGTTGCATAATCTCATAGTCATAGGAACATGTATAAGTCATGAAGAAAGCAATAGCAACATACTAAACGATCGGGTGCTAAGCTAATGGAATGGGTCATGTCAATCAGATCATTCACCTAATGATGTGATCCCGTTAATCAAATAACAACTCTTTTTCCATGGTTAGGAAACATAACCATCTTTGATTAACGAGCTAGTCTAGTAGAGGCATACTAGTGACACTCTGTTTGTCTATGTATTCACACATGTATTATGTTTCCAGTTAATACAATTCTAGCATGAATAATAAACATTTATCATGATATAAGGAAATAAATAATAACTTTATTATTGCCTCTAGGGCATATTTCCTTCAATGGCCACGGCGAACAGCCTCAAGAAAAAACAGCAACAGCTTAGAGCTGATCAAGATTTGCTAGCCGACAGATGGACTGAAGTCCTCGCGGCCGAAGAGTATGAACTCGAACACCCCTCCAAAAGCTACCCAAAGCGTAGGTTGCTACCCCAATTAGAGGAGGAAGCACCTAAATCTACATCACCAGCGCATGATGCGGCCGACCGGCCACCCCGTGGCCGCGACAGAGAGGCCTCTCGGCCCTCCACTCAAGCCGCACCCCGGCGCCGCTCAAAAAATACCAAGGCACGGGAAAACACGCCAAACCTGCGAGATATATTGGAGGACAAGGCAAGGAAAACAAGATCGATCTACGGATCGCGTGGGTGCCCCACGGCACGAGACAGTAACCGTCCCTCCGGATACAGTAAATCTGGCCGGGCCGAACATAGTAGACAAAGCTCGCTTGAGCTGCGTCGTGATATAGCCGAATATAGAGGCGCCGCACACCCACTATGCTTCATAGTTGAAGTAATGGATCATCAAATCCCTGAGGATTTCAAACCCATGAATATTGAATCATACGATGGCACAACAGATCCTGCGGTATGGATCGAGGACTATCTCCTTCATATCCACATGGCCCGCGGTGATGACCTACACGCCATCAAATACCTCCCACTCAAGCTTAAAGGACCAACTCGACATTGGCTTAACAGCTTGCCAGCAGAATCAATTGGTTGTTGGGAGGACCTGGAAGCCGCATTCCTCAACAATTTTCAGGGCACTTATGTGCAACCACCAGACGCCGATGACCTAAGCCACATAATTCAGCAGCCAGAGGAATCAGCCAGAGAATTCTGGACACGGTTCCTAACCAGTAAAAATCAAATCGTCGACTGTCCGGACGTAGAGGCCCTAGCAGCTTCAAGCATAACATCCACGACGAGTGGCTTGCACGTCACCTAGGACAGGAAAAGCCGAAATCCATGGCAGCCCTCACGACACTTATGACCCGCTTTTGCGCAGGAGAAGACAGCTGGCTAGCTCGCAGCAATAACATGACCAAGAGCCCTGGTAATTCGGATACCAAGGACAGCAGTGGTAGGTCGCGTCGCAACAAGCAAAAGCGTCGCATTAACGGCGACAATGCTGAGGATACGACAGTTAATGCCGGATTCATAGGCTCTAAACCCGGTCAGCGGAAAAAGTCATTCAAAAGAAATACTCTGGGCCCGTCCAGTTTGGACCAAATACGCGACCGCTCATGCCAGATACATGGCACCCCCGAAAAACCAGCCAATCACACCAACAGGGATTGTTGGGTGTTCAAGCAGGCAGGCAAGTTAAATGCCGAAAGCAGAGACAAGGGGCTGCATAGCAATGATGAGGAGGAGCCCCGGCCACCGAACAACAGTGGACAGAAAGGTTTTCCCCCACAAGTGCGGACGGTGAACATGATATACGCAACCCACGTCCCCAAGAGGGAGCGGAAGCGTGCGCTAAGGGACGTATACGCGATGGAGCCAGTCGCCCCAAAGTTCAACCCATGGTCTTCCTGCCCGATCACTTTTGATTGAAGGGACCACCCCACTAGCACCCGTCATGGCGGGTTCGCCGCATTGGTTCTAGACCCAATTATTGACGGATTTCACCTCACTAGAGTCCTTATGGACGGCGGCGGCAGCCTGAACTTGCTTTACCAGGATACAGTGCGGAAAATGGGCATCGATCCCTCGAGGATTAAACCCACTAAAACGACCTTTAAAGGTGTCATACCAAGTGTAGAGGCCAATTGTACAGGCTCAGTTACACTTGAAGTGGTCTTCGGATCTCCGGATAATTTCTGAAGCGAGGAGTTAATCTTCGACATAGTCCCGTTCCGCAGTGGCTATCACGCACTGCTCGGGCGAACCGCATTTGCCAAGTTCAATATGGTGCCGCACTACGCATACCTCAAGCTCAAGATGCCAGACCCTCGAGGAGTCATCACGGTCAATGGAAACACTGAACGCTCTCTCCGAACGGAGGAGCATACGGCGGCTATCGCAGCAGAAGTACAAAGCAGCCTCTCAAGGCAATTCTCCAGTCCGACCATTAAACGTCTGGACACCGTCAAGCGCGCCCAGAGTAACCTACAACAAGACCGAGCAAGCGTAGCAATGCGGCCCCAACCCCAGCCCTCGCGAACTTGCGAAACCAATATTGCGCGTACATAACTACGCTCTGGAAATACCATGGGCACAGGGGGAGGGGCACCATCACGACACGCCCGAAACGCGGCTTAAACCGCACTAGGGGCTGCCGATTTCTTATTTTTCTCTTATTTTCAGGACTCCATTCTTCGGAAGGCTTGTCCGGCAGTACAATTGCCGCACAAACGATACAACCAGGGAAGCAGAAAGCTACGCCGCACTACGGAACTCTAAGGTGGTCTCTATAACGAGCAGTATACCTGTTTCACATACCATTCCGCAGCTCGCCCCTGGAAAGGACATGTTAAATAGTCCCATCTTTTGCTTATTGCACTATTTGTATCATTCTGCTTTGATCGCAGCCTTTTTAAATAAACAATGCATAGCTTCCGTCTATTATTGCATTACTCTTTTATGTTCATTAATGACATGTTGCACCCGTACACTTTGGTACGACCAATACACCAGGGGCTTAAGTACCCCACAATACGGTGTGAGAAGTCCGAACACTTTCACAAGTGCGGCACCCCAAACTTATAGCATTATATGCATCGGCTCCGAATCATGTCTTGGGTCAATAGTTGGGTTTGCCCGGCTCCTATGTTTTGGTACCTTACGTTCCGTTATATCGGCTAAGGTAGCACTAGGAGAACTACTGCGATTGTCCCCAGTTGAGCTGGGCTAAGCACCTCAGTAGAGAAAGCTAAAACTGACCGTCATGATGAGGCGAGAGCTGGTCGCTGTTCGAGAGGTTTTCGAGTCCCTAAAGACTTATGCCGCTTAGAGCGAGGAGTCGGCTTTGTCCGGCCTAGGCGTGGATAGCGCCCCGAACTCGGTCTTCCGAACACTAGGGGCTTCGCCGAAATTTAAAATTATAGAATTCTATGGCTAAGTGAGAGTGTTCAAGCATTATAGTCCGATTGCCTTTTTCGTTGTGTTGAGCGCCTCCCTCGAAGGACCCAAAAATGGGAAAAGAGCGCTCATGTTTATCCCGAACACCCCAGCACTCGTGGCATGGGGGCAGAAGCCGATGACTCGCCATCTCTCAAATTTGATAAACGGCCGCACAGAAGGTAATATTTTAAATTCAAAAAGCATTGCTTAGCGCACATGAACAAGTTTTCAGCGCACAGGACAAAACGAGCGAGTTTACTCAAAAATTACATCCCTGGAACATTCATCCTCCATAAGGCGGGCACCCTTCAGAATGCCCTCATAATACATCTCGGGCTTGCAATGCTCCTTGCCCGGCGGTGGCCCGTCCTTCACAAGCTTCTCAGCATCCAGCTTGCCCCAGTGCACCTTCGCACGGGCAAGAGCCCTACGGGCACCCTTGATGCATATGGAGCGCTTGATGACTTCGAGCCTTGGACAGGCCTCCACCAGCCGCCTCACCAGCCCGAAGTAGCTCCCAGGCATGGCCTCTCTAGGCCATAGCCAGACTATGAGGCCCTTCATGGCCTGTTCGGCCACCTTATGGAGCTCGACCAGCTGTTTCAGCCGGTCGCTTAAGGGCACCGGGTGTTCGGCCTCAGCATACTGAGACCAGAACACCTTCTCCATCGAACTTCCCTCCTCGGCTCGGTAGAAGGCGGCAGCATCCGACATGCTACGGGGCAAGTTTGTGAATGCTCCTGGAGAGCTCCGGATTCGGGTAAGTAACAAGTAATTCACTTTTACGTGCTTGCTTTGCATAAAGAATGCCTTACCCGCCGCTATCTTTTTTATTGCCTCAACCTCCTCGAGGGCCTTCTGGGCTTCGGCCTTGGCAGACTTGGCATCTTCAATGCCCGCCGTGAGCTCAGACTCTCGCGTCTTCGAGTCAAGCTCCAAACTCTCATGTTTTTTCATGAGAGCCTGGAGCTCTTGCCGCACCTCGCCAACCTGCGTCTCATGCTTCTCCCGCTCGGTGCGCTCCGTGGCCGCCCTCTTCTCGGCCTCGGCCAGCGCTTGCTTAAGGGTCGCCACCTCAGTTGTGGCCCCTACAATAGCCACGTTAATCCTGTCACTTTTTGCAATTGCACCTTTCACATATTTAAATAAGGTATTTCTTACCTTCCTTCTCCTCGAGCTGCTGCTTGGCTAGGCCAAGCTCTTTCTCGGACCGCTCGAGGTTCTGATTCAGCGTGCCCACCTCTGCAGTCAGTGCGGCGGATGCTAGCAGCGAAGCCTGCATACGCATATTGACTTACTTTTGTTAGACTCTTGCGAACGGTTTTAGATCCTCTATTCGGCTTTTCTTTCCGAACGCCAAACAGAGCATCAGGGGCTACTGTCTATACGGTAATATTTTTACATATCTTTTACTTACCTCAAAGCCTGTTAGAAGGCTGGCACAGGCTTCAGTCAGTCCGCTCTTGGAGGACTGAACCTTCTGGATCACCGCACTCATAACAGTGTGGTGCTCCTCGTCGATGGAGGCGCCGTCAAGCACCTCCAGCAAATTGTCTAGTGCCTCCGGTTGGACGGAGGTCACCGGCTCGGTAGGCTTGCCCCTCTTGGAAGGAGGCCGCCTGCCGGAGTCCGGAACTGTTGAAGGTTCCGGCGCGGTGTCCGGCTCAAGGCCGGACTTGGAGCCCTTGGGGGTTCTATCCCCTTTGCGCCTAGAGTCCGGGAGGTCGCCTTGCGGCGCCTCCAGGACCACCTCCTCCTGGCTTGGAACCTGTTGGGACAGCACCTCGGCGTTGTCCGTAGGGTGGGGGGAGGTAGCGGACGGAAGTGAATTCACGTCCGACGAATCCAGGGAGCCGCTCGACGACTTGTCGAGCCCGGCCTTGGGCGGACTGCATAGTCATATTCGGCGTAAGGAGGAGCTGTGCAAGAAAGGAACACTATGAATTGCTCTGGTGTCCGAATACTTACGATCCCGCAAGGGGCTTGGCCCTGTGCGGCCACTCCTCTTCGCCGTCGTCGGCGTTGGGGGAGTAGTCCGGAGAAAGGGTCTTCCCCTTCTTGGACCCTTCGGCCTCCCCAGTTGGGGCGGCCTTCCTTTTCTTCCCTCCCCCCGTTGGAGGGGGAGAGATCTCTTCTTCCTCCTCCTCGTCTTCATGGGAGGAGTGTGTCTTGGGGTCGTCGGATGATGAATCCAACACCTCCTGGCGCCGGGCACTCTTTCGAGTCCCCGTGGCCTTTTTCTTGGCCTTCTTCTCCGGCACCACATAGGGTGCCGGAACCAGCAGCTTCACCAAGCGAGCGTCCGCTGGGCCTTCGGGCAAAGGAGCCGGACAGATGATCTGTCCGGACGTCTCCTGCCAATCCTGTCAAAGGTAAGGGAGCTTAGATCCCGCATGGAGTCAAACTATGAAAAACTAATGCCCTGTAAAAGGTAAAAACAGCTTACCGCACGAGCGTGACGCCGCGTGCTGAATCCGTGATCCTCGGTAGTGGATGCGGGGGCCTCGGTGCCCTTGAAAAGCACCTTCCAGGCATCTTCGTACGTCGTGTCGAAGAGCCTGCTCGGAGTTCGGTGTTGCGCCGGGTCGAACTCCCACAGGTTGAAAGCCCGTTGTTGGCACGGGAGGATCCGGCGGATGAGCATAACCTGGACTACATTGACAAGTTTGAGCTTCTTGTCCACAAGGGTCTAGATGCATGTTTGGAGTCCGGTCAGCTCTCCTTTTTTACCCCACGACAGGCCCGTCTCTTTCCAGGAGGTGAGCCGCGTAGGGGGTCTGGATCAGAACTCGGGGGCCGCGACCCATTCAGGGTTGGGCGGCTCGGTGATGTAAAACCACCCCGATTGCCACCCCTTTAGGGTCTCCACGAAGGAGCCCTCGAGCCATAAGACGTTGGGCATCTTGCCCACCATGGCGCCTCCGCACTCCGCCTGGGTGCCGCGCACCACCTTCAGCTTGACATTGAAAGTCTTGAGCCATAGGCCAAAATGGGGGCGGATGTGGAGGAAAGCCTCGCATATGACGATAAACGCCAAGATGTTGAGGACAAAGTTCGGGGCCAGATCATGGAAATCCAGGCCATAGTAGAACATGAGCCCCCGGACAAATGGGTGGAGAGGGAAGCCCAGTCCGCGGAGGAAATGGGGAAGGAACACCACCCTCTCATGGGGCCTAGGGGTGGGGATGAGCTGCCCCTCTTCGGGAAGCCGGTGCGCAATGTCGCTAGAAAACTATCCGGCCTTCCTCAGTTTTTTGATGAGTCCCTCCGTGACGGAGGAGACCATCCACTTGCCTCCCGCTCCGGACATGGATGAAGGAGGTTGAGGTGGGGTGTGTGGACTTGGGCGCTGGAGCTCGAGTGCACGGAAATGGATAGGCAAAGGAGGAAGAAGGCGTGGATGAAAAGGTGGATCCTTATCCCCTTATATGGGCAGACGCGACTATGCGTCCCCACCAGCCTGGTAAAACTCGCTTATCTCCCAAGCGCCGTAATCAATGGCGCGGTTGGGTTACCCACGCCCGTATTGATGAGAATCCTGGAATAAGGGGACACGATCTCTGCTTTGACAAGACGTGCCAAGGAAACCGCCTCGCTAAATGCGCTGAGGTGGGATAGTAAAACGATTCGAATAAAGACTTAGCCATGGTGTGAAGTCACGCTATGGAATACGTCAGCAGATTAGATTTGTGTAAATATTATTCTCTCTATGGAAATATGTGGAAACTTATTTTGCAGAGCCGGACACTACCTTTGTGTTCAAAATCTTCTATGAAGTACTTGGAGGAGGAACCCGCCTTGCAACGCCGAAGACAATCTGCGCGCGGACTCATCGTCATTGAAGCCTGGTTCAGGGGCTACTGAGGGAGTCCTGGATTAGGGGGTGTCCGGATAGCCGGACTATACCTTCGGCCGGACTCCTGGACTATGAAGATACAAGATTGAATACTTTGTCCCGTGTCCGGAAGGGACTTTCCTTGGTGTGGAAGGCAAGCTTGGCGATACGGATATGTAGATCTCCTACCCTTGTAACCGACTCTGTGTAACCCTAGCCCTCTCCGGTGTCTATATAAACCGGAGGGTTTTAGTCCGTAGGACGAACAACAATCATACCATAGGCTAGCTTCTAGGGTTTAGCCTCCTTGATCTCGTGGTAGATCTACTCTTGTACTACCCATATCATCAATATTAATCAAGCAGGACGTAGGGTTTTACCTCCATCAAGAGGGCCCGAACCTGGGTAAAACATCGTGTCCCCTGCCTCCTGTTACCATCTGCCTAGACGCATAGTTCGGGACCCCCTACCCAAGATCCACCGGTTTTGACACCGACATTGAGCTTTTCCAAACGTAATTTATCATGAGTCCTTAAAAGTTCTCGATGATCTCCTAAGATAGTTTCATGAGCTAACTTAAGAGTGTTTAGTTCTTTAGTTAGAAACTCAATCTTCTGCTTATCATTGTCATTCGTTTTATCTTGATTTGCATGATTAATTGATGTTTCATCATAGTATTCATCACTAGGGTTGTCAACAAGTAAATCATCATCACCTAACAAGTCATCTTCATCACTATTGAAATCAACATACTCGGGGTGTGATACCTTTGGGCCTTTAGCCATGAAGCATCTTCCAAGTCCTTCATTTGGTGAATCAAATATGTCGTAGGTGTTGGTTGACACAAGTGCTAGACCGGCAACACCTTCATCTTGAGTATATTCGGAGCCGGAGTGATAGCTTCTATCAGAGTGATTGTCGGAGTCGGAGCCGGATACCCATCCACCAACATGAGCTTGATGTCTTCGTTTTGTGTAGCTCCTTGATGACTTGTCCTTCCTTTCCGAATCCTTGCTTCTCCGGGATGTTCTTTGTTCATAACGATCATCTCTACTCCTTCTCTCTCTTGATGGTGATTCTTCTCTTCTACTTCTTCTTTTTGGAGAATCTTCTCTTCTCTTGTAGAGTGCCGTACACTCATTGGAATAGTGTCCGGGTCTTCCACAATTGTAGCAATTTCGCTCTCGACTAGAAGATCTTTTGTCATTGTAGGACCTTGACTTGGAACTTCTCTCTTTGCTTCTACTCTTGTAGAACTTGTTGAAGTTCTTCACCATTAGGCTCAGTTCTTCATTGAAGGTTTGTTTCTCACTTGATGATGTGGGACCTTCACATGAGGCTTTGTAAGCACCACTTGACTTGTTATGGAGCTCCTCCTTATCCTTGAGTGACATCTCATGAGCAACAATTCTTCTAATGACTTCCGTTGGCTTGAGATCTTTGTAATTGGGAATCATTTGGATCAATGTGCATACGGTATCATATTTTCCGTCCAAAGCTCTTAGGATCTTCTTGATGATGAATTTGTCGATCATCTCTTCACTTCCTAAGCCGGCGATCTCATTTTTGATAAGAGCAAGCCTAGAGTACATTTCAGTGACACCTTCACCATCCTTCATTTTGAACTTGTCAAGCTGACTTTGAAGAACATCCAACTTGGATTCCTTGACGGAGTCAGTACCTTCATGCATATCAATCAAAGTATCCCAAATTTCCTTTGCATTCTCAAGACGACTGATTTTGTTGAATTCTTCGGGGCACAATCCGTTGAAGAGGATATCACAAGCTTGAGCATTGTATTGCAACATCTTCAACTCTTCCGCGGTAGCTTCACGGTTCGGTTCTCTCCCATCAAAGAATTCACCTTGCAAGCCAATACACACAATAGCCCGTACGGCGGGGTTATGTCCAAGAATATGCATTTTCATCTTATGCTTCCAACTAGCAAAATTAGTACCATCAAAGTAAGGACCTCTACGGTGGTAATTTCCCTCGCTAGACACCATACTCTCCTAGGTTGTGAAACCAAGGCTATGACTACCAAAAGCTATGGAAATCAAAGCAAATGGAGACCAAATCTCGGATACCACTTGTAGGATCGAAAGTATGTCTAGAGGGGGGTGATTAGACTACTTGACCAAATAAAACTTATCCTTTTCCCAATTTTAGTTCTTGGCAGATTTTAGCAACTTTGGACAAGTCAAGCAATCTTAACACAATTCAAGCAAGCATGCAAAGAGTATATGAGCAGCGGAAAGTAAAGCATGCAACTTGCAAGAATGTAAAGGGAAGGGTTTGGAGGATTCAAATGCAACTGGAGACACGGATGTTTTTGTCGTGGTTCCGATAGGTGGTGCTATTGTACATCCACGTTGATGGAGACTTCAACCCACGGAGGGTAACGGTTGCGCGAGTCCACGGAGGGCTCCACCCACGAAGGGTCCACGAAGAAGCAACCTTGTCTATTCCATCACGGCCGTCGCCCACGAAGGACTTGCCTCACTAGCGATAGATCTTCACGAAGTAGGCGATCTCCTTGCCCTTACAAACTCATTGGTTCAACTCCACAATCTTGTCGGAGGCTCCCAAGTGACACCTAGCCAATCTAGGAGACACCACTCTCCAAGAAGTAACAAATGGTGTGTTGATGATGAACTCCTTGCTCTTGTGCTTCAAATGATAGTCTCCCCAACACTCAACTCTCTCTCATAGGATATGGATTTGGTGGAAAGAAGATTTGAGTGAAAAGCAACTTGGGAAGGCTAGAGATCAAGATTCATATGGTAAGAATGGAATATCTTGGCCTCAACACAAGTGTAGGTGGTTCTCTCTCAAAAAAGGTAAGTTGGAAGTGTAGGTTCGTTCTGATGGCTCTCTCCACAAATGAAGAGGAGGTGGAGGGGTATATATAGCCTCCACACAAAATCTAACCGTTAAACACAACTTGCCAATCTCGGTGGGACCGAATTCATAAACTCGGTCGGACCGATTCAGCAAATCTAGTGACCGTTAGGATTTTCGATGGGACCGACATGCAACTTGGTAGGACCGATATGGTTAGGGTTAGGGCATAACGTAATCTCGGTGAGACCGATTACACAAACTCGGTGAGACCGATTTTGGTAATAAGCTAACCAGAGAGTTGGTCAGGTAAACTCGATGGGACCGATTCGCTCATTTCGGTGAGACCGAAATGTTACGAAAGGGAAACAAAGAGTTTACATTGTAATCTCGGTGGGACTGATCGCTCATCTCGGTGGGACCGAAATGTTACGAAGGGAAACAGAGAGATTACAATCCCATCTTGGTGAGACCGAGATCCCTATCGGTGAGACCGATTTGCCTAGGGTTTGTGGCAGTGGCTATGGCATCTGAACTCGGTGGCGCCGGATAGAAAGAATGGATGGGGTCGAGTTTGACTTTTGGTTTAGGTCATATGTGGATGTGAGAAAGTAGTTGAGGGCTTTGGAGCATATCACTAAGCATTTTGAGCAAGAGCCTCATTAAGCAACACCTCATCCCTTCTTGATAGTATTGGCTTTTCCTATAGACTCAATGTGATCTTGGATCACTAAAATAGAAAATGTAGAGTCTTGAGCTTTGAGCTTGAGCCAATCCTTTTGTCCTTCGCATTTTTGAGGGGTCCACTTTTCTCATCCATGCCATGCTAATTATTGAGCTTTCCTAAAATATTAATCTTGAAATAGCATTAGCTCAATGAGCTATATGTTGTTAGGAATTACCAAAACCACCTAGGGATAGTTGCACTTTCACTCTCCCTCTCTCTCTCTCCTTCCTTCTTCTCCTACTTGGACGAGGAAAGGGGGGACCGATTCCTACTTGGAGTAGGGTTCCCCCCCCTGGGCATGCCCCTTGTGGCCGGCCGGCCTCCTCCTCCCCTCCTTTATATACGGGGGAGGGGACACCCCATAGACACACAAGTTGATCTTTAGCCGTGTGTGGTGCCCCCCTCCATAGTTTTACACCTCGGTCATATTGTCGTAGTGCTTAGGCGAAGCCCTGCATCGGTAACTTCATCATCACCGTCAACACACCGTCGTGCTGACGAAACTCACCCTCGGCCTCAGCTGGATCAAGAGTACGAGGGACGTCACCGAGCTGAACGTGTGCAGATTGCGGAGGTGCCGTGCTCGGTACTTGATCGGTTGGATTGCGAAGACGTTCAACTACATCAACCGCGTTACTAAACGCTTCCGCTTCCGGTCTACGAGGGTACGTAGACACACTCTCCCCTCTCGTTGCTATGCATCTCCCAGATAGATCTTGCGTGATCATAGGATTTTTTTTTGAAATACTGCGTTCCCCAACTGTGTTATCGGAGCCAGGTCTGTGCGTAGATGTTATATGCACGAGTAGAACACAAAGAGTTGTGGGCGATGATAGTCATACTGCTTACCAGCATGTCATACTTTGATTCGGCGGTATTGTTGGATGAAGCGGCCCAAACCGACATTACATGACCGCGTTCATGAGACTGGTTCTATCGACGTGCTTTGCACACATGTGGCTAGTGGGTGTCTATTTCTCCAACTTTAGTTGAATCGAGTGTGACTACGCCCGATCCTTGTTGAATGTTAAAACAGCACACTTGACGAAAAATCATTGTGGTTTTTGATGCGTACGTAAGAACGGTTCTTGCTAAGCCCGTAGCAGCCACGTAAAACTTGCAACAACAAAGTAGAGGACGTCTAACTTGTTTTTGCAGGGCATGTTGTGATGTGATATGGTCAAGACGTGATTATATAAATTTTTGTATGAGATGATCATGTTTTGTAACAAAGTTTCAACAACTGGCAGGAGCCATATGGTTGTCGCTTTATTGTATGAAATGCAATCACCATGTAATTGCTTTACTTTATCACTAAGCGGTAGTGGTAGTCGTGGAAGAAATAGTTGGCGAGACGATAACGACACTACGATGGAGATCAAGGTGTCAAGCCGGTGACAATGGTGATCATGATGGTGCTTTGGAGATGGAGATCAAAGGCACAAGATGATGATGGCCATATCATATCACTTATATTGATTGCATGTGATGTTTATCTTTTATGCATCTTATTTTGCTTAGTACGGCGGTAGCATTATAAGATGATCCCTCACTAAATTTCAAGGTATAAGTGTTCTCCCTGAGTATGCACCATTGCTATAGTTCGTCGTGCCGAGACACCACATGATGATCGGGTGTGATAAGCTCTATGTTCACATACAACGGGTGCAAGCCAGTTTTGCACAAGCAGAATACTCAAGTTAAACTTGACGAGCCTAGCATATGCAGATATGGCCTCGGAACACTGAGATCGAAAGGTCGAGCATGAATCATATAGTAGATATGATCAACATAGTGATGTTCACCATTGAAAACTTCTCCATCTCACGTGATGATCGGGCATGGTTTAGTTGATATGGATCACGTGATCATTTAGATGACTAGAGGGATGTCTATCTAAGTGGGTGTTCTTAAGTAATATGATTAATTGAACTTTAATTTATCATGAACTTAGTACCTCATAGTATTTTGCATTTCTATGTTGTTGTAGATAAATGGCCCGTGCTACTGTTCCTTTGAATTTTAATGCGTTCCTAGAGAAAGCTAAGTTGAAAGATGATGGTAGCAACTACATGGACTGGGTCCGTAACTTGAGGATTATCCTCATTGCTGCACAGAAGAATTATGTCCTGGACGCACCGCTAGGTGCAAAGCCCGCTGCAGGAGCAACACCAGATGTTATGAACGTCTGGCAGAGCAAAGCTAATGAGCACTCGATAGTTCAGTGTGCCATGCTTTACAACTTAGAATCGGGACTTCAATGACGTTTTGAACGTCATGGAGCATATGAGATGTTCCGGGAGTTGAAGTTAATATTTCAAGCAAATGCCCGAATTGAGGGATGTGGAGTCTCCAATAAGTTATATAGCTGCAAGATGGAGGAGAATAGTTTTGTTAGTGAACATTATACTCAGAATGTCTGGGTACCACAACCACTTGACTCAACTGGGAGTTAATCTTCCTGATGATAGTGTCATTGACAGAGTTCTTCAATCACTGCCACCAAGCTACAAAAGCTTCATGATGAACTATAATATGCAAGGGATGGATAAGGCAATTCTCGAGCTCTTGGCAATGCTAAAAGCTGCGGAGGTAGAAATCAAGAAGGAGAATCAAGTGTTGATGGTCAACAAGACCACTAGTTTCAAGAAGAAGGGCAAAGGGAAGAAGGGGAACTTTAAGAAGAACGACAAACAAGTTGTTTCTCAAGTGAAGAAGCCCAAGTCTGGACCTAAGCCTGAGACTGAGTGCTTCTACTGCAAAGGGACTGGTCACTGAAAGCGGAACTGCCTCGTATTTGGCGGATAAGAAGGATGGCAAAGTAAAAGGTATATTTGATATACTTGTTATTGATGTGTACCTTACTAATGCTTGCAGTAGCGCCTAGGTATTTGATACTGGTTCTGTTGCTTATATTTGCAACTCGAAACAGGGGCCACGGATTAAGCGAAGATCGGCTAAGGATGAGGTGACGATGCACGTGGGAAATGGTTTCAAATTCGATGTGATCGCGGTCGGCACGCTACCTCTACATCTACCTTCGGGATTAGTATTAGACCTGAATAATTGTTATTTGGTGCCAGCGTTAAGCATGAACATTATATCTGGATCTTGTTTGATGTGAGACGGTTATTCATTCAAATCAGAGAATAATGGTTGTTCTATTTATATGAGTAATATCTTTTATGGTCATGCACCCTTGATGAGTGGTCTATTTTTGATGAATCTTGATAGTAGTGATACACATATTCATAATATTGAAACCAAAAGATGCAGAGTTGATAATGATAGTGCAACTTATTTGTGGCACTGCCGTTTAGGCCATATTGGTGTAAAGCGCATGAAGAAACTCCATGTTGATGGGCTTTTGGAATCACTTGATGCTTGTGAACCATGCCTCATGGGCAAGATGACAAAGACTCCATTCTCCGGAACAATGGAACGAGCAACGGACTTATTGGAAATAATACATACTGATGTATGCGGTCCGATGAGTGTTGATGATCGTGGCAGGTATCGTTATTTTCTGACCTTCATAGATGATTTGAGCAGATATGGGTATATCTACTTGACGAAACTTAAGTCTGAAACATTTGAAAAGTTCAGAGAATTTCAGAGTGATGTGGAAAATCATCATAACAAGAAAATTAAGTTTCTACGATCTGATCATGGAGGTGAATATTTGAGTTATGAGTTTGGTCTTCATTTGAAACAATGCGGAATAGTTTCTCAACTCATGCCACCTAGAACACCATAGTGTAATGGTGTGTCCGAATGTCTTAACCGCACTTTATTAGATATGGTGCAATCTATGATGTCTCTTACTGATTTACAGCTATCGTATTGGGGTTATGCTTTAGAGACGACTGCATTCACGTTAACTAGGGCACCATCGAAATCCGTTGAGACGACACCATATGAACTGTGGTTTGGCAAGAAACCCAAGTTGTTGTTTCTTAAAGTTCGGGGCTGCGATGCTTATGTGAAAAAGCTTCAACCTGATAAGTTTGAACCCAAATTGGAGAAATGTGTCTTCATAGGATACCCAAAGGAAACTGTTGGGTACACCTTCTATCATAGATCCGAAGGCAAGATATTCGTTGCTAAGAATGGATCCTTTCTAGAGAAGGAGTTTCTCTCGAAAGAAGTGAGTGGGAGGAAAGTAGAACTTGATGAGGTAACTGTACTGTCTCCCTTATTGGAAAGTAGTTCATCACAGAAATTAGTTCCAGTGATTCCTACACCAATTAGTGAGGAAGTTAATGATGATGATCATGAAACTTCTTATCAAATTACTACTGAACCTCGTAGGTCAACCAGAGCAAGATCCGCACCAGAGTGGTATGGTAATCCTGTTCTGGAGGTCATGTAACTTGACCTTGACGAACCTACTGAAAGGATCGAGAAGAGATGCCTAGAGGGGGGGGTGATTAGACACTAAGTGCCAAAAGTTGAAGTTTTTAATATTCTTAAGTTTAAGTGGAGTTTAAGCACAAGTTTAACAAACACAATACATATCAAGCAAGCATGCAATGAGTATATGAGCAGCGGAAAGTAAAGCATGCAACTTGCAAGAATGTAAAGAGAAGGGTTTGGAGTATTCAAACGCAATTGGAGACACGGATGTTTTTGTCGTGGTTCCGATAGGTGGTGCTATCGTACATCCACGTTGATGGAGACTTCAACCCATGGAGGGTAACGGTTGCGCGAGTCCACGGAGGGCTCCACCCACGAAGGGTCCACGAAGAAGCAACCTTGTCTATTCCATCACGGCCGTCGCCCACGAAGGACTTGCCTCACCAGCGGTAGATCTTCACGAAGTAGGCGATCTCCTTGCCCTTACAAACTCCTTGGTTCAACTCCACAATCTTGTTGGAGGCTCCCAAGTGACACCTAGCCAATCTAGGAGACACCACTCTCCAAGAAGTAACAAATGGTGTGTTGATGATGAACCCCTTTCTCTTGTGCTTTAAATGATAGTCTCCCCAATACTCAACTCTCTCTCACAGGATTTGGATTTGGTGGAAAGAAGATTTGAGTGGAAAGCAAGTTGGGAAAGGCTAGAGATCAAGATTCATATGGTTGGAATGGAATATCTTGACCTCAACACAAGGGTAGGTGGATCTCTCTCAGAAAATGTGTATTTGAGTGTAGGTATGTTCTCATGGCTCTCTCCACGAATGAAGAGTGGGTGGAGGGATATATATATCCTCCACACAAAATCTAACCGTTACACACAATTTGCCAAACTCGGTGGGACCTAATGGTTAAACTTGGTCGGACCGATTCAGCAAACCTAGTGACCGTTAGGATTTTCGGTGGGACTAAGATGCAACTCGGTAGGACCGATATGGTTACGGTTAGGGCATAACGTAATCTCGGTGTGACCGATTACACAAACTCGGTGGGACTGATTTTGGTAATAAGCTAACCAGAGAGTTGGTCAGGCAAACTCGGTGAGACCGATTACACAAACTCGGTGGGACCGATTTTGGTAATAAGCTAACCAGAGGGTTTGCATTGTAATCTCGGTAGTACCGATTTCTCAAACTCGGTGAGACCGATTTTGGTAATGGACATACACAGAGAGATTACAATCCCATCTCGGTGAGACCGAGATCCCTATCGGTGAAACCGATTTGCTAGGGTTTGTGGCAGTGGCTATGACATCTGAAACTCGGTGGCGCCGGATAGATAGAATCGGTGGGGCCGAGTTTGACTTTTGGTTTAGGTCATATGTGGATGTGGGAAGGTAGTTGAGGGTTTTGGAGCATATCACTAAGCACTTTGAGCAAGCAAGCCATTAAGCAACACCTCATCCCCTCTTGATAGTATTGGCTTTTCCTATAGACTCAATGTGATCTTGGATCACTAAAATAGAAAATGTAGAGTCTTGATCATGAAGCTTGAGCCAATCCTTTGTCCTTAGCATCTAAAAGGGGTTCCACATCCTCTAGTCCATGCCACTCCATTGTTGAACTTATCTGAAACATACTAGGTAAAAGTGTTAGTCCAACAAGAGATATGTTGACATTAATTACCAAAACCACCCAGGGAGCGCTTGTGCTTTCAATCTCCCCCTTTTTGGTAATTGATGACAACATACGTCAAAGCTTTAGATAAAGATATAGAGAATAGCAAGTAAAGCTTTGGAAAGACATGTAACATGCATAGGCTCCCCCTACATGTATGCAATCATGTGAATATTGAATATAGGAGCATGTGAATGCGTAAACATGACAGAGTAAGCAATGTGTTACACGTATCTTGGCTATATGCATCAGAGCAAATGATGTGAATGTGAGAAATGTACCTTCATGCTCATGAGTCCTTCTTGCAAACAGTATGTACATCAGCAAGAACTTCTCATTCACATGACTGTGATGCATATACTTACCTTGTGGTCTTGAGTTGGCTTAGGATGGGATGAACCTGCGCAAACAAGGTTAAATAACACAGATACACCTACTGACCAGAGCAAGCAAGAGAAACCACAAGAGAACCAAGACTGGGATGACATGTAGAGTGAGTACTAAGTACCACATTGGATATAGACATGTCCCCAAAGGTAAAGATATGCAATAAAATCAGAGATTTCCTTCCCTTAGATGTCTTGCTCCCCCTGAATCTGCATGGGATATTGGGAGAAGATAGGGAACAGAAAATTAGAGCAACAAAAAAAGGAAACAACAGAGCTTGAGCTAAAGCAAGCAACCAAACATGTCTTTCCCCTCTTAAAGACATGTGACATCTCTCCTCTTGAACACCAAGCATCTGGGGTCTTTGATGATATTACTTTCTCCTAGTTGAGAAACTCTCTCCCCCTGAGTATTCTCTCTTTCTCCCCCTATAGGAGGGATTAAGCTTTGATGTGATCTCTCTCTCCCCCTTTGACATCAATTTCCAAGAAGGGATCTTCTGGACATGTGATACAAATGGGTTGGTCCTCGAGTCACAGAGCAAAGCAGCATGTCTAATATGATGCTGGTAGAGGACAAGAATCATTGAGTGGAGCTGGAGCAAACAGAAATCAGGAATAAGTGGCAAGTTGGTTTTCCTGTGGTGGAATTGGTGACTCCGAGTTGTGTGCTTCGGTTGCACCGAAATATTTCGGTTGGGCCGAAGAGAACAAACCGGTGTGACCGAGTTCATTAGAGTGAAACCACTTGTCACCTCAGCTCACTAGACAAGTAAGATCCCACAAGGATATGCAAGGAATTTACTGAAAGATTTGCAATGAATTGGATGCAGAAAATGCAGAACAAAAAGGAAAGAAAAGAAACTAAAAGTTCTAGATGAAGTTTTTTTGAAAGGGGAAACAAATATGCAAGAGACAAAAGCACGGAGAGACACACGAGAACTTCATCTAGAGATGGTCGGCGACAAAGTCACCTATGTTAGAGTATATTGACTTAGGAGTCAAGTGAGAGCACTTGATCATAGGTCATACTCATCGTTTAAGCTCAAAATGGGGTTACCATTTTTCGTTTAAGCCTTTTGATGTATTCACATCTTGTCGAGTTGCTTTGACTCATGACTTGGAGTAAAGCTTCTCTAAGATGGAATAACATACCTTGGGTGGTGGTGTTGATCTTGCTCATGTAGTTGAACTTGTGTGGGTTGCTCAAGGTTGATGTAGTTCATCAAGGGTTGGGAGCACCACTTAGAGTTTGAGTTCATCTACCTACATGGGTTAGCTTTGCAAGGAAGAGCACTGTGTATCCAAAATGACAATCATGAGACTCAACATAGAATTTGCCAAAGGATATGTTTGAATGGTTTCGTGCTTCCTTGTCTTCAACCACCATTGTGTAGAGACTTGGTGATGTAGAGATTGCTCAAGATGTGAGTGAGTTGCAATCTCATAGATTTAGATTCAACCAAGTACCTACACGGGTTAGATAACATGCAAGGTACAAATATATCCAAGACATATGAATAGCATCATAAGAGAAATATCGAGGATTAGTCATAGGCTCATGCCCCGCATGTATCAAATGGAGTTACTACTCCAAGTTTGAAGCATCAATGATGTTCAATTCACCTCTCAACCTGCAAAACACTTTCTCATCAAGTGGTTTAGTGAATATATCCGCCAATTGCTTATCGGTGCAAACATGCTTAAGGTTAATGTCCCTTTTTGCAACATGATCTCGAATGAAATGATGACGAACTTCAATATGCTTAGTTCGAGAATGTTGCACGGGATTGTGAGCAATCTTAATAGCACTTTCATTGTCACATAGCAATGGAACATGTTTCACATATATCCCATAATCTTTAAGAGTTTGGGTCATCCAAAGTAATTGAGCACAACATGAACCAGCGGCAATGTATTCCGCTTCGGCGGTGGATAAGGATACCGAGTTTTGTTTCTTGGAAGACCAAGACACAAGAGATCTACCAAGGAATTGACAAGTACCCGAAGTGGATTTTCTATCAACCTTGTTTCCGGCATAGTCCGAATCGGAGTAGCCAACAAGATCAAAAGAGGACCTCTTAGGATACCAAATGCCAAAATTTGGTGTATGGTTTAGGTATCTCACTATCCTTTTCACAGCCTTAAGATGACACTCTTTAGGAGCAGCTTGATATCATGCACACATGCACACACTTAGCATAATATCGAGACGAGAGGCACATAGATATAACAATGAACCAATCATAGAGCGATAAACCTTTTGATCAACCGGTTCACCATCTTTGGTCAAATCAAGATGTCCACTAGTAGGCATGGGTGTAGTCATACCTTTGCATTCCTGCATATTGAACTTCTTGAATAAGTCCTTGGTGTACTTCATTTGAGAGACAAAGGTACCTTCCTTAGTTTGCTTGATTTGCAAACCGAGAAAGAATTTGAGTTCACTCATCATAGACATCTCAAACTTCTCCGACATTAGCTTTCCAAACTTCTCACTAAAATGAGGGTTAGTTGAACCAAATATGATATCATCAACATAAATTTGGCACACAAATAGTTCTCCATTAACCCTTTTAGTAAAAAGAGTAGAATCAATTTTACCAATTTCAAAGCTTTTTTCAATAAGGAACTTGGTCAAGCATTTATACCATGCTCTAGGAGCTTGTTTAAGATCATAAAGGGCTTTGTGAAGTTTGTAAACATGATTAGGTTTCTTAGGATTGACGAAGCCGGGAGGTTGCTTAACAAAAACTTCCTCCTCAATTTTGCCATTTAGAAAAGAACTTTTAATGTCCATTTGGTACAAGGTGATATCATGGTGATTAGCATAAGCAAGTAAGATGCGAATGGACTCAAGTCTAGCAACGGGAGCATATGTCTCACCATAGTCCATACCTTCAACTTGTGTGTATCCTTGGGCGACGAGACATGCTTTGTTGCGAACCACTTGTCCATCTTCATCTTGCTTGTTGCGAAACACCCATTTGGTACCAATGATGTTGTGGTTGTTGTCGGGCTTCTCGAGCAATGTCCACACTTGATTTCTCTCAAAGTTGTGTAGCTCTTCATGCATAGCGTTTATCCAGTCCAGATCCTCCAATGCTTCTTCAACCTTCATAGGTTCAATGCTAGAGATGAATGAGTAATGTTCACAAAAGTTAGCTAAACGAGTTTTAGAGCGAGTGATTCTCCTGGTTTGGATATCATTGTAGATTTGCTCGACGGGATGATCCTTAGCAATTCTTGCTCGAACTCGTGAAAGCTTTTGCTTGGGTCAGGGTGGAACATCCTCTTCATCTTGTGCTTTTTCTTGGCCTTCTTCATTGTTGACATTGTCGTTCTCTTATCATGGTGGAGAAGGAGGTTGTTGATGTTCATCTTGGTGCGCTTCCTCGTTTTCTTCATCTTGGCGTATCCCACATGTGGATGCTTCCGTATCAACTCTTGGTTCACCTTGTCGTGAGGTAGAAGCTTCCACTTGGACGGACGAGGTACTCTCCTTCACTTCCGTTGGACGAATCTTGCCAATGGATAAGTCTTGAATTGCTTCCGAAGGGTCTTTGTCTCCTACATCAATTGGCAATTGCTCTACTTGCGAGCCATTAGATTCATCAAACTTCACATCTACCGTCTCTTCAACCTTTCGGGTGAAATTGTTGTAGACACGGTAAGTGTGAGAGTTTGAGCCATAACCAAGTAGGAAACCTTCAATCCTTCATGAGATTTAGGAGCAAATTTAGAACGACGATGCTTATCAAGAATGTAGCACTTTGAGCCGAATACTCGAAAGTATCCAACTTGGGGTTTGTTACCGGTGAGGAGCTCGTATGCCGTCTTGCCGAGTAGCTTGTGAAGATACAAGCGATTTGTTGCATGACAAGCTATCTCAACCGCTTCCGCCCAAAAGTGCTTTGGCGTTTTGTACTCATCAAGCATCATTCTTGCCATCTCGATAAGAGTCCGGTTCTTCCTTTCAACAACTCCATTTTGTTGAGGTGTGTACGTAGCCAAGAACTCGTGTGAAATCCCTTCTTCGTCAAGAAAGGTGTCCACATTTGCGTTCTTGAACTCCATTCCGTTGTCGCTCCGAACCTTCTTGATCTTCACGTCAAACTGATTTTGGGCCTTCCTAGCGAAGTTTTTGAAGATCTTTTGGACCTGCAATTTGTCATCAAGAAAGAACACCCATGTAAATCTTGAAAAATCATCAACTATGACTAGACCAAATGAGTTACCACCGAGACTCTTGTAGGCATTTGGACCAAAGAGATCCATGTGAAGTAGCTCGAGTGGTCTTCTTGTGGTCATGATGTTCTTCGCCGGTGACTTCCTCCAACTTGTTTCCCTGCTTGACAAGCACTACAAAGTCTATCCTTGTCAAATATGACATCTTTTATTCCAAGGATATGATCACCTTTAATAAGCCTATCAAGATTTCGCATGCCAACATGACCTAGTCTTTTATGCCACAACCAGCCTTTAGAAGATTTGGTAATTAAGCAAGTTCTAGGTTGAGCCTTTTTAGTGAAATCAACAATGTAAAGATCTCCTCTACGTATACTGGTAAAGACCATTTTATGATTGTCTCTACGAAACACTTGGCAATCTACTTCAGTGAATAAGACATTGAAACCGAAATCCACAAGTCTAGAAACTGAAAGTAAATTGTATCCAAGGGATTCAACGAGCATGACATTTTGTATGGAGCTATTATGTGAGATGGCCACCTTACCAAGGCCAACCACCTTACCCTTTGAATTATCACCAAAAGTGACATATTTTCGAGGGCCGTCGTTTTCAGCAAGCTCATGGAACATATCTTTATCTCCGGTCATATGATCAGTACATCCACTATCAAGGACCCATTCCTTTCCTCCAGCCATGTAGCCGCGAAGATTTGCCATAACACCAAAATGCCTCATTGCATCATCAAGATCATAGTCACTATCATCATCTTCATCATAGTATCCATGTTCAACATCATCTTGTGATTGATCAATTCCTAGAGAGGGTAATTCATTAGATAAATGATCATCACAATGGTTACCTTTATGAATTCTAATAGCTTCGGATATGATATCTCTAATGATTCCAACATTTCCTTTAGCACACATGAGATTGGTACGCTCAAATAGACAATCACCAAAGCTAGGATCACTAGAGTTCATCTTACTCAAGGCAATAGACTTATGGAGAATTTCTTCTAAATTTTTCAAGGAATAATTTGGAAATCGTTCCTCAAGAAATCTCCATATGGTGTAGGCACACTTGAGAGTAGGCAAACATCTAATCAAGTTTCTAGGCAAGCCTCTAATGATGAGCTCAACACTTCTAAGATTGCGAATCATGTCAATATCTTCATCTAGGGTAGGGTGCAAAGGATCAACATGAGGTGCACAAGGGCTAGTAATGTACTTGTTCAAATGATATTCATTGGAAATCTCAAGCATTTCATTTTTCCACTCATGAAAATACTCTCCATAAAGAATAGACACTCTATGTCTAAGACTCCCCAAAGTAGACACATCCATCTTCCTCCAATGGTGTTTAAACCAAGGCAATGGAGACCAAAGATCTGATACCAATTGAAAGGATCGAGAAGAGGTGTCTAGAGGGGGGTGATTAGACACTAAGTGCCAAAAGTTGCAGTTTTTAATATTCTTAAGTTTAAGTGGAGTTTAAGCACAAGTTTAACAAACACAATACATATCAAGCAAGCATGCAATGAGTATATGAGCAGCGGAAAGTAAAGCATGCAACTTGCAAGAATGTAAAGAGAAGGGTTTGGAGTATTCAAACGCAATTGGAGACACGGAAGTTTTTGTCGTGGTTCCGATAGGTGGTGCTATCGTACATCCACGTTGATGGAGACTTCAACCCACGGAGGGTAACGGTTGCGCGAGTCCACGGAGAGCTCCACCCACGAAGGGTCCACGAAGAAGCAACCTTGTCTATTCCATCACGGTCGTGGCCCACGAAGGACTTGCCTCACTAGCGGTAGATCTTCATGAAGTAGGCGATCTCCTTGCCCTTACAAACTCCTTGGTTCAACTCCACAATCTTGTTGGAGGCTCCCAAGTGACACCTAGCCAATCTAGGAGACACCACTCTCCAAGAAGTAACAAATGGTGTGTTGATGATGAACCCCTTGCTCTTGTGCTTCAAATGATAGTCTCCCCAACACTCAACTCTCTCTCATAGGATTTGGATTTGGTGGAAAGAAGATTTGAGTGGAAAGCAACTTGGGAAAGGCTAGAGATCAAGATTCATATGGTTGGAATGGAATATCTTGACCTCAACACAAGTGTAGGTGGTTCTCTCTCAGAAAATGTGTATTGGGAGTGTAGGTATGTTCTGATGGCTCTCTCCACGAATGAAGAGTGGGTGGAGGGGTATATATAGCCTCCACACAAAATCTAACCGTTACACACAATTTGCCAAACTCGGTGGGACCGAATGGTTAAACTTGGTCGGACCGATTCAGCAAACCTAGTGACCGTTAGGATTTTCGGTGGGACTGAGATGCAACTCGGTAGGACCGATATGGTTAGGGTTAGGGCATAACGTAATCTCGGTGTGACCGATTACACAAACTCGGTGGGACCGATTTTGGTAATAAGCTAACTAGAGAGTTGGTCAGGCAAACTCGGTGAGACCGATTACACAAACTCGGTGGGACCGATTTTGGTAATAAGCTAACCAGAGGGTTTGCATTGTAATCTCGGTAGTACCGATTGCTCAAACTCAGTGAGACCGATTTTGGTAATGGACATACACAGAGAGATTACAATCACATCTCGGTGAGACCGAGATCCCTATCGGTGAAACCGATTTGCTAGGGTTTGTGGCAGTGGCTATGACATCTAAAACTTGGTGGCGCCGGATAGATAGAATCGGTGGGGCCGAGTTTGACTTTTGGTTTAGGTCATATGTGGATGTGGGAAGGTAGTTGAGGGTTTTGGAGCATATCACTAAGCACTTTGAGCAAGCAAGCCATTAAGCAACACCTCATCCCCTCTTGATAGTATTGGCTTTTCCTATAGACTCAATGTGATCTTGGATCACTAAAATAGAAAATGTAGAGTCTTGATCATGAAGCTTGAGCCAATCCTTTGTCCTTAGCATCTAAAAGGGGTTCCACATCCTCTAGTCCATGCCACTCCATTGTTGAACTTATCTGAAACATACTAGGTAAAAGTGTTAGTCCAACAAGAGATATGTTGACATTAATTACCAAAACCACCCAGGGAGCACTTGTGCTTTCACCTACGAACTATGAGGAAGCGATGATGAGCCCAGATTCCGCAAAATGGCTTGAGGCCATGAAATCTGAGATGGGATCCATGTATGAGAACAAAGTATGGACTCTGGTTGACTTGCCCGATGATCGGCAAGCCATAAAGAATAAATGGATCTTCAAGAATAAGACTGATGCTGAAGGTAATATTACTGTCTACAAAGCTCGACTTGTTGTGAAAGGTTTTCGATAAGTTCAAGGAGTTGACTACGATGAGACCCTTTCACCCGTAGCGATGCTTAAGTCCGTCCGAATCATGTTAGCAATTTCTGCATTTTATGATTATGAAATTTGGCAAATGGATGTCAAAACTGCATTCCTTAATGGTGGATATCTTATAGAAGAGTTGTATATGATGCAACTGGAAAGTTTTGTCGATCCAAAAGATGCTAACAAAGTGTGCAAGCTCCAGCGATCCATTTATGGACTGGCACTACTGCAGGATGGTCCAAATGCGACACTACAATCAGAGACCCTTCGACGAAACTATGTGCGATGCCATAATCACAAACGGTGGTGTAAAAAACCGTCAAAAAAGGTGCAAAAAATTTGCGATGACAGATGGATCAAACACGGTTCAGAATTTAGTTGCGTGTGCGATGCAGGGCATATAGTTCAGCTCAATTAACTATTTGGGATGAGAAGG
The DNA here is from genome assembly GCF_056163025.1 of Triticum urartu. Lineage (NCBI taxonomy): Eukaryota > Viridiplantae > Streptophyta > Magnoliopsida > Poales > Poaceae > Triticum > Triticum urartu. The sequence continues at coordinate 556,980,413 of NC_141879.1, forward strand.
CACAAAAGAAACGGGCAGCCATGTGACGCCCCCGATTCAATCGTACACTAATCATACACGCAAATGTGTACGATCAAGATCAGGGACTCACGAGAAGATAACACAACACAACTCTACAAATAAAATAAGTCATACAAGAATCATATTACAAGCTAGGGGCCTCGAAGGATCGAATACAAGAGCTCGATCATAGACGAGTCAGCGAAAGGAACAATATCTGAGTACAGACATAAGTTAAACAAGTTTGCCTTAAGAAGGCTAGCACAAACTGGGATACAGATCGAAAGAGGCGCAGGCCTCCTGCCTGGGATCCTCCTAAACTACTCCTGGTCGTCGTCAGCGGCCTGCACGTAGTAGGCACCTCCCGAGTAGTAGTAGTCGTCGTCGACGGTGGCGTCTGGCTCCTGTGCTCCAATGTCTGGTCGTAGCAATCGAGTATAGAAAGGGGGAAAAGGGGGAGCAAAGCAACCGTGAGTACTCATCCAAAGTACTCGCAAGCAAGGAGCTACACTACATATGTATGCATTGGTATCAAATGGAAAAGGCTATCATATGTGGACTGAACTGCAGAATGCCGAAATAAGAAGGGGATAGCTAGTCCTATCAAAGATTACGCTTCTGGTAACCTCCATGTTGCAGCAGGAGAAGAGAGTAGATGGTAACTTCACCAAGTATCATCGCATAGCATAATCCTAACCGATGATCGTCCCCTCGTCGCCCTGTGAGAGAGCGATCACCGATAGTATCTGGCACTTGGAAGGGTGTGTTTTATTAAGTATCCGGTTCTAGTTGTCATAAGGTCAAGGTACAACTCCGGGTCGTCCTTTTACCGAGGGACACGACTATTCGAATAGATCAACTTCCCTGCAGGGGTGCACCACATTTCCCAGCACGCTCGATCCCCTTTGTCCGGACACACTTTTTTGGGTCATGCCCGGCATCGGAAGATCATAACGTCGCAGCCCTACCTAGGCACAATAGAGAGGTCAGCACGCCGGTCTAAATCCTATGGCGTAGGGGTCTGGGCCCATCGCCCATTGCACACCTGCACGTTGCGTGGGCGGTCGGAGAGCAGACCTAGCAACCTCCATTACAAAGGAAGTTGCGTTACGCGGTCCAACCCGGCGCGCGCCGCTCAGTCGTTGACGTCACGAAGGCTTCGACTGATACCACGACGTCGAGTGCCCATAACTGTCCCCGCGTAGATGGTTAGTGCGTATAGGCCAGTGGCCAGACTCAGATCAAATACCAAGATCTCGTTAAACGTGTTATCTTGAAATAATCGCGAACCCCGACCAGGGCCAGGCCCACCTCTCTCCTAGGTGGTCTCAACCTACCCTGTCACTCCGCCACAAAGATCCACTCAGAGGGCCGTCGGGACAAACGTTCTTTCGGACCCAATCCGTGAATCACTCGTGGGTACTCCACGAGCCGACCCGACTTTAGTCACCACGTGTATCATGTATAAAGTATATAGTATATACCCGTGATCACCTTCCGAGTGATCACGCCCCAATAGTATAGCATGGCAGACGGACAAGAATGTAGGGCCACTGATGATAAACTAGCATCCTATACTAAGCATTAGGGTTGCAGGTAAAGGTAACAACAGTAGTAGCAAGGACAGGCTATACATCAGGATAGGATTAACGGAAAGCAGTAACATGCTACACTACTCTAATGCAAACAGGATAGAGGAGAGTAGGCTATATCTGGTGATCAAGGGCGGGGGGCTTGCCTGGTTGCTCTGGCAAGAGAGAGGGGTCGTCAACACCGTAGTCGTACTGTGTAGCAGCGGCGTTGGTCTCAGTGTCTAGCGAGAGAAGAGGGGGAAGAAACAATAAATATAATGCAAACAAATGCATGACGATGCATGACATGACAAAGCGTGATGCTAGGTGTGACCTAACGCGATACGAGGTGGTACCGGTGAAGGGGGGAAACATCCGGGAAAGTATTCCCGGTGTTTCGCATTTTCGGACAGATGAACCGGAGGGGGAAGTTGCGAGTTTGATATGTTAGGGGTGTGTGGCGGACGAATGGGATGCGTATCCGGATTCGTCTCGTCATTCTGGACAACTTTCATATAAACAGTATTTTCATCCGAGTAACCGTTTTATTTTCTATGATTTTTCAAAGTGTTAAATGATTTTTTGGATTTCCTTTATCTAGTTAATTCAAATATTAAATACGGCAGATTACATTTTATACCCACTAGTGGGCTAGCCAAAGTGTATGACACTGGGCGGCATGAGTCCAGTCAGCAGGCCAGTCAAACAGTTGACCAGTCAAAGTTTGACTGGTCAACATGGCCAGTGGACCCACATGTCATAGACTAATATTTTAACAGATTTATTTATTTAGTTTAATTTAGCAGTGACCCACATGACATAGACTATTTACCTAATCATATAAATAAAGCAATCCTAATTAAAGAGGGGGTGCCACATGTCATAGGGTAGCAACTGATTTAGTAGTACTGATTAGCCTAACTAGTAACAAAATTAGCCACCAACTAAATCTTGGGTCGGCCATATGCAGTGGCACAAGCTGACCATGGTGTGGCTGTGCACCACGCACAAGCATACAGGCGCATGGCCATGGCCGTGGCTACGGGTAAGCAGCAAACGCCAGCAGCAGGCATCAGCAGAGGCAGCAACAGGGCAACTAGCAGCAGGGGTGCATGAAGCAGCAGTAGTACATCAGCAAACAGCCGCAGTAGCAAGTAGCAGAGGCAAGGGTAGCAGCTAGCAGCAACAACAGCATTCAGCGAGCAGTGGCAGCAAGCGGCGCGAGGCCAGGTCGCGCGGGCGCACACGCGGAGGCGCGGGCGGCGCACGCAGGGAGGGCGAGCAGGGTGTGGCCCCGATGCAGGTAGTGCGCGGCAAGGGACACGCAAGGGACATGGGAGCACAGGCTCCGGCCATGGCAGCCACGAATGAGCACGGGGACGGCCGCAAATGAATGGATCAAAGTGAAAAACGGGGGGAATCGGGGGAGGGCCTCACAGCGGGGTGCTTGGCGTGCTCGTTGTAGTCGGAGAGGACCGGAGGCGAGCGGATCGACGACGGTGTTGCAACGGCCGAAGGTAGAAGAAGATGAGGATGGTGAGCTTCCGGTGCGGGCGTCGTTGGAGGAGCTTCCCGGCTCCGCTCCGCGGCGAAGGAGAGCGAGCGCGAGGCGGCAGGAGCCTCTCGACACAGAGAGGCGACGAGGGGTGGCCTACGGCCACGCCGGTCGTGATGACGGGGCGACGACGGTAGCGGTCGGGTGTGGGGCAGCTCTGGGTGATAGAGAGGGCGACAAGGAAGAGAGAGGGCCAGTGGGCGATTGGGGTTCGCCGGAGAAGGGGGCGCCGGCCTTATAGGCGGGGGGAGTCGGCGGATGGCCGCCACGACGATGGCCGTGGCCGTGGCACGCATCGGCTCTGTCCACGATCCCCTGTGAACAGAGCGGAGGGGGCAGCGGGAGCAGGTGGGCCGGTGTAACACCCCGGATGTAACTTTCCCTATTTGTACTCCAACTCTTGCCGTTTCCGGCGTTAAGTTATATTTATTTCTCGGGTTCGGGTCTTTGTCTCCGTGTGTTGTTTTCTTTGTCATGCATCTCATATCATGTCATCATGTGCATTGCATTTGCATACATGTTCATCTCATGCATTCGAGCATTTTCCCCATTGTCCGTTTTGCATTCCGGCGCTTCGTTCTCCTCCGGTGGTCAATTCTAGCGTTCTTTCGTGTGTGGGGATTAAACATTTCCGGATTGGGCCGAGACTTGCCAAGCGGCCTTGGTTTACTACCGGTAGACCGCCTGTCAAGTTTCGTATCATTTGGACTTCGTTTGATACTCCAACGGTTAACCGAGGGACCGAAAAGGCCTCGTGTGTGTTGCAGCCCAACACCCCTCCAATTTGGCCCAAAACCCACCAAACTCTACTCCATGTCCTAGAGCGTTCGATCACGATCGCGTGGCCGAAAACCGCACCTCATTTGGACTCTCCTAGCTCCACTTATGCCTATATATACACCCCCCCCCGATTTCGGATCTCTCCCTCTCCCCGAAACCCTAATCTCAGATCTCCGCCGCACCGGACATGTCCGGCCGCACCGGACAACGTCCGATCCACCCCGCAGCCGCCACTTGGCCGCCGTACCGCCGCCGCCGCTGCAACCCGCTCGGGCCCGGGGCAGGCCCTCCCCGGCCCGGAGCCGCCTCGCCGCGCCGCCTTCTTTCCCGTCACCGGGCCACCACCGCCGCGAGCACATTCGCCGGGCCACCGCCGCCGCCCGCCGGAGCTGCTGCTCCTCCCGCTCCCTCGCGCGACCCCGCGCCTCGCCGGACCCGGGACACCGGCGACCGGAGCAACCGCGCCTCCCCCTGCCCGCGCCGGCCTGCCTCTCCTCCGGCCGCTTCGAACGCCGGCGACGACGAGCGAACTCCGGCGACCCCGATCCGCTACAGTGCCGCGTCGCCAGATCCGATCCGCGCTACAGTAACCCTAATTTTTTCGCGAGGTGGTTTTTTTTCTCTAAGTCCTGAAATTCTTGATCCATATGCTCCTGTTCGCGACTCCGTATCTCCGCATCCGTAGCTCCGATTTGGGCATATAATATATCAAAATGTTCGCCTCGACGAGTATATCATTTCATTCCATTGAATCATTTTCATTTTAGTTCATCTTGTTGCCCAAAATGCTGTTAGAAGGAGGCTTCGTGAGTTAATTGTCAGATCTGCTAGTTCATCTTAGACTTTTGTCATTTTTGCCATGATTAGTGTGTGCATGATATGCCTATGAGTCCTTCATATGTTTTGTTAAGCATTTTGTCTTATTTCCAGAGGTGCAACCCATGCATTTTTAGGATGTGTGTGGTGACTTGTGCAAGCTTGCAAAGTGAGGTACCCGGGAAATCTGTTTTCAGGGACTTAGTAGTTTTCACTAAGTCTGGGATTATTTAGTTCATGATGCCATATGTTCAGCTTGTTTCCTAGTGATCCGTGCCTCTTTTGAGGATGATCAGTAAAGGAGTTTTGTTAATCATGTTATGCTATATCCATCCATGTCTTTGTTTGCAATTATGGAGCACCCTAGATTGAGTCAATCGAGCTCTACTTTTGCCTCGTTGTGAATCTGGGCAGATCGTCAACTCGTTTGCGATTTTGCCGGCGTTGCTGTAGTTGATCCGTGCATGCTATGCCATTGTTCTTGCCATGTATAGATAGCATTTTGTGCCTTCTTAATGGATGTATGCTTGCCTTGCCATGACTTGCACCGTAGCGAGTGCATCGATCTCGTTTACATGCCTTCGTGAGTTATATTTCAGCATGTCTCAGTTTTCACTAAGTCTGAAAACTGATTGTGTTTTAGCTATGTTCGTGTGCCCGTTAGTATATTTTGTGATCCCTTTTGGCCCTAGGTCATTTTGGGACTTTTGTTAAGATTGTTGAGTAGCTCCATGACATGTTCTTACTTGTCTTAATCAGGTCATGTATCATGTTGTTTTTCTGCTCCGAAGAGGGCTTCGTGATCTGAAATTTCAGACAAGTGTTAATTTCACTAAGTCTGAGATCTGTTTTGCATTTGCGTTTTTGCCATGCTTGTTTGAACCTCATAATGGATGAATTGGCCGTGGATCAGTGCTAGTCTTTTGTTAAGCATCTTGTGTGCATCCCTGCCATGTATTTTGTTGCCATGTTTGGTGGCTCTAGCATGTTCATTGCATTGCATTTATATTCCTACTTGCTATAAATCGCAGACCGGTGTCAATCTTAAAACGCTTGCCATTTCCAAACCGTAACTCCGATTCCGATGTTCTTTATATCGTTTTCAAGCGATTTCATCTCATCTTTCCAGTGGCACCCTTGGAATTCCGAGTTGAGGCCAGCTTCATGCATTTTCTGTCATATCTTTCCTTTTGCATCCCGCATCGCATCCCGCATAGCATATCTTCATTTCATCATATTGCTTGGTCTTGCACGTGGTTGATTGTATCCTTGTTGCTTGTTTGTCTTGTTTGGGTAGAGCCGGGAGACGAGTTCGCTACCGAGGAGCCCGTTGAGTTTGCTTGTGAGGATCCAGTCAACTCTAACAACTTTGCAGGCAAGATGATCATACCCTCGAAATCACTACTATCTTTGCTATGCTAGTTTGCTCGCTCTTTGCTATGACAATGCTACGATGCCTACCTTTTGCTTGTCAGCCTCCCAAATTGCCATGTAAACCTCTAACCCACCATTGTCCTAGCAAACCATTGATTGGCTATGTTACCGCTTTGCTCAGCCCCTCTTATAGCGTTGCTAGTTGCAGGTGAAGATTGCAGCCGTTCCTTGTTGGAACATTTATTTACTTGTTGGGATATCATTATATTGCTATGTTACCTTAATGCATCTATATACTTGGTAAAGGGTGGAAGGCTCGGCCTCTCGCCTAGTGTTTTGTTCCACTCTTGCCGCCCTAGTTTCCGTCATATTGGTGTTATGTTCCCGGATTTTGCGTTCCTTACGCGGTTGGGTTATAATGGGAACCCCTTGACTGTCCGCCTTGAATAAAACTCCTCTAGCAATGCCCAACCTTGGTTTTACCATTTTCCACCTAGCCTTTTTCCCTTGGGTTTCGCGGACTCAAGGGTCATCTTATTTTACCCCCCCCCCCCCCCCCCGGGCCAGTGCTCCTCTGAGTGTTGGTCCAACCTAGAGCACCGTGCAGGGACGTCCCTCGGCAACTTGGGTTACGTTGGCTCCCGTACGCTTAGCTTATCCGGTGTGCCCTGAGAACGAGATATGTGCAGCTCCTATCGGGATTTGTCGGCACAGCGGGTGGTGTTGCTGGACTTGTTTTACCATTGTCGGAGTTGTCTTGAATTACCGAGATACCGAGTCTGATCGGAACGTCTTGGGAGGAGGTCTATTCCTTCATTGACCGTGAGAGCTTGTCATGGGCTAAGTTGGGACTCCCCTGCAGGGATTGAACTTTCGAAAGCCGTGCCCGCAGTTATGGGCAGATGGGAATTTATTAATGTCCGGTTGTAGATAACTTGAACCTTAATTAATTAAAATGAATCAACTGAGTGTGTTACCGTGATGGCCTCTTCTCGGCGGAATCCGGGAAGTGGACACGGTGTTGGAGTTATGCTTGCGCAGGTTGTTCCTCTAGATTCTCGCTCGCGCTTTGCCTCCTCTTCTCGCCCTCTTTTGCGTATAAGTTAGCCACCATATATGCTAGTCGCTTGCTGCAGCTCCACATATATATGCCTTTTCCTTCCTATAAGCTTAAATAGTATTGATCGCGAGGGTGCAAGATTGTTGAGACCCTGTGGCTCACAGATACTATAACTCCAGATGCAGGTCCAGGTGATTCCGCTCCAGGTGACGAGTACGAGCTCAAGTGGGAGTTCGACGAGGACTCTCAGCGTTACTACGTGTCTTTTCCTGATGATCAGTAGTGGTGCCTAGTTGGGGTTCGATTCAGGGCCTTTTCGCATGTTGGGTTCTTTTCTATTTTGGCGCCGTAGTCGGGCCATGAGTGTTTGACTGATGGATGTTATTTATGTACTCTGATGTGACATGGCGAGTGTAAGCCAACTATGTATCTCCCCTTTTATTATATATTACATGGGATGTTGTAATGATTGCCTGACTTGCGACATTGCTTTCAATGCGGTTATGTCTCTAAGTCGTGCCTCGACACGTGGGAGCTATAGCCGCATTGAGGGCGTTACAAGTTGGTATCAGAGCCTTCCCCGACCTTAGGAGCCCCATTGCTTGATCGTTTTTAGCAGCCGAGTTGTGTCTAGAAAAAAATGTTTTGAGTCATTTAGGAATTATATATCGAAGAGCTTAGGAATTCTTTTACTTCCCAGTCTCCTCATCGCTCTGGTAAGGCATCCTGACGTAGACTTTTGACTCTTCTCTTCTTAAATTTCACTAAAAAAAATTTAGGATCACGCGAGTATCTTAGATTTGTTCCGATGGCTTATGATGAGAACATTGTCTTGGTGCCTCCTGTCAGGGGTTTAGTGGAAGTGTCCCGGGGAGTTGAGCTCTGAGGTGTTGTCATCATAATTTTATCGTTGCAATTCTGGAATACTTGAGATATGTTCGCCGACATCGAAAATCTCTTTTATGCAGTTCGTTGGTGAGATAACCTCGACGCCACCCAGTACTGGGGCGGGAGTTCGGGAGTATCGCCATAACTTGTATAACGGATGCTTTTCGAAGGTTGAGGTAGATGGTTTCCGAAGTTTTCTTGGTTATGTGTTGAAGGATGGATACAGCTGGATGTAGGATTTGCTAGTTTGGGTGAGATATTATGCTTCCCCTGTATCCCCAACACCTGATTGCATAACCGGAAAGGTTCGGGAGTTTCATAGGTGGGAATTCTCGTAGCTCTAGTTCTTCTTCCACGGATATTGTTTGAGATTAGGATTTCTTACCAATTATTCGTTCTTGATCCGTACCTTGTTGATTTATTTCTCTACCTTAATTCTACGTGGCTTCTCAATTTATGGATATGTGACCATTTGAAGAGGAATGCATTCGTTCATTTTGTTCGGATGTGAAGACTATATGTTGCAATTTTCATTCCGTTGGATTCAGCTTCAATATTTATCTGTCAATGTGCTAACGGTGGTCAACCTCTTCAGGATGGCTCCCGCTAAGAGCACCAGTCAGAACCAGAATCAAGATCCGCCACCGCCTCCACCTCCTCCAGAGGCATGGCAAGCTGTGATGGCCGCAAGCAATGCAAACACTCAGCTGATCATGCAAATTCTTCAAGAGCGCAATCAAGGCAGTCAAGGGAATCAAGGCAGCAATCAGAGTCACTCTGCTACACTCAACCAGTTCCTTGCTAACAGGCCAAAGACTTTCAGCAATTGTGTTGAGGCAACCGATGCTGGCGATTGGCTTGTGGATCTGTGTAAGCATTTCGAGTGCAGTAACGTCAGGCCTGAGGACTTTGTCAAGTTCGCTTCCTTCCAACTCAAAGATCAAGCTGCAGAATGGTTCCAGCAGTACAAGGACTCCAGAGGTGGACGTGTTATCACTTGGGATGATTTCCGTCGAGATTTCCAAGCTCATCATATTCCGCAGAGTGTGGTTGAAAGCAAGCGTGAGGAATTCCGCAATCTGAAGCAAGGCTCTTTGTCTGTCTATGACTACAACAAATTGTTCCAGAAGCTTGCCCGCTTTGCCAAGCAGGACGTGCCTGATGAGAAGAGCATGATATATCAGTTCAGGGGTGGTCTCAGAGAAGAAATTCAGCTCGCTCTTGTTCTCTTCGAGCCCTTGAGATACGATGAGTTCTACAACATGGCGCTGAAGCAAGAGGCTGCTCAGTTGAGGTGTGATGCTTCCAAGAAGCGAGTCAGAGATGTTACTCCTTCTTCCTCTACTCAAGTGGCCAAGCAGCAGAAGTTTTGGCTTCCTCCTCCTCCGTTCCGTAAGCCGTATCAGCAGAAGAGCAAAGGTGGCAGTGGTTCTTCCCACCCACCCAACCCTGGCTTTCAGAACAATACTTCGTCTCAAGCTCCAAGATCGAGTGCTCCGTATTACCGTCCGCTTTCAGAGGTCACGTGCAACAAGTGCCAACAGAAGGGTCACTATGCCAACAAGTGTTTCAACCAGAGGCGTCTTCCTCCTCCTCCTCCTGTGAGATCGGCAAGTACAGTTATGGTCAAGCATAACCCCAAGCATGCCAAGGTGAATTTGATGAATGCAGCTCAGGCAGAGGACTCGTCAGATGTGATCATGGGTAACTTTCCAGTTAACTCTTTTCCAGCAAAAGTTCTTTTTGACACTGGTGCATCGCATTGTTTCATGTCAAGATCATTTGTTTCCAAGCATGACTTCGTTTCACAAATGTTGGGTAAACCTATGGGAGTGGTTTCTCCGGCTAAGTATATGAGGGCTACTTCAATAGTTCCGGATGTTTCTATCATGATGGGTGATTTCAAGTTTCTGGCTTCTCCAATGGTTCTTGGTAACTCGGATATTGATCTTATTCTCGGGATGGATTGGCTTTCTAAGCACAAGGCTCTGCTTGATTGTGCAGCCAGGCAGATTCAATTGACTCATTCGTCTGAGGATGTAATTGTCTTTGCCGCTCGTGATGATACTATCCGTCTGTTTTCTCTCAATGAGAAGGGTGAATTGGACGCTATTTCGCAAATTCCAGTCGTTTGTGAATATCAAGACGTCTTTCCAGAAGAGCTCCCAGGAATGCCTCCGCACCGGCCAGTTGAATTCGTCATTGAACTTGAGCCTGGCACGGAACCTGTGTGCAAACATCCTTACAAACTCGGACCAGAAGAGTTGAAGGAGCTGAAGAAGCAACTCGATGAGCAAGAAAGAATGGGTCTCATCCGGCCTAGTTCTTCTCCATGGGGTTGTGGTGTTCTTTTTGTGAAGAAGAAGGATGGAACGGACCGAATTTGTGTTGATTACCGTCCAGTGAACAAGAAGACCATCAAGAACAAATACCCACTTCCCAACATCAATGAGCTGTTCGAACAACTCAAAGGTGCTCAAGTATTCTCCAAGCTTGATCTCTGTATGGGTTATCACCAGATTCGCATTCGAGAAGAAGATATTCCCAAGACAGCATTCAGAACAAGCTTTGGTTCATATGAATACACTGTCATGTCTTTTGGCCTCGCCAACGCTCCTCCGACGTTCTCTCGCATGATGAACTTCATCTTCAACGCCTACACCAATGACTTCGTTTTGGTCTATCTCGACGACATTCTGGTTTTCTCGAAGAACAAGGAAGATCATGCCAAGCATTTGCGTTTGGTGCTTGATAAGCTCAGGGAACATCAGTTCTACGCCAAGTTCTCCAAGTGTGAATTTTGGCTCGATGAGGTTCTTTATCTTGGTCATATCATCTCTGCCAAGGGCATTTCCGTGAATCCTGAGAAGGTGTCCGCAATTGTGAATTGGGAACCTCCTCAGAACGTGAAGCAACTCCGCAGTTTTCTCGGTCTCGCAAGCTATTGCCGAAGATTCGTCGAAAACTTTTCAAAGATCGCAAAGCCTCTCTCAAATCTTCTTCAGAAGCACGTCAAGTACGTTTGGTCTCCGGAGTGTGATATTGCTTTCAACACTTTGAAAGAGAAGTTGATCACTGCTCCAGTTCTGACTCCGCCTGATGAATCCAAGCCGTACGAGGTCTTTTGTGATGCCTCTCTCCGAGGTCTTGGCGCAGTTTTGATGCAAGAGAAGAAAGTTGTTGCTTATACATCTCGCCAGTTAAAGCCTAATGAGAAGAACTACCCCACTCATGATCTAGAGTTGGCGGCAGTTGTGCATGCTCTTTTGACTTGGAGACATCTTCTATTGGGAAGAAAAGTGGACATTTTCACTGATCACAAGAGTCTCAAGTACATCTTCACTCAGCCTAATCTCAACCTCAGGCAAACTCGATGGGTCGAAATGATTCAAGAGTATAATCCGAGTATCGAGTATACTCCGGGCAAGGCCAATGTGATTGCTGACGCTTTGAGCAGAAAGGCATATTGCAACAGTCTGATTCTCAAGCCTTATCAACCCAAGATTTGTGAAGCTTTCCGCAAGCTTAATCTGCAAGTTGTTCCTCAAGGTTTCCTCGCCAACCTTCAAGTCTCTCCTACCTTGGAAGACCAGATTTGCCAAGCCCAGCTTCTTGATGCTATGGTGAAAAAGGTGAAGATTGGGATTACCAAGAGTCAGTCCAAGTACAAGTGCTACCGCCTTGATGACAAGGACACTCTCTTTTTCGAGGATCGAATTGTTGTACCCAAAGGTGACCTCCGTAAAGTGATCATGAACGAGGCTCACAATTCTCTCCTCTCCATCCACCCTGGGAGCACAAAGATGTATCAGGACCTCAAGCAAGCTTATTGGTGGACTCGAATGAAGCGCGAGATCGCTCAATTCGTGAATGAATGTGATGTCTACAGAAGAGTGAAGGCAGAACACCAAAGGCCAGCAGGTCTCCTCCAACCTCTTGCCATTCCAGAATGGAAGTTTGACCACATTGAAATGGACTTCGTGACTGGGTTTCCAAAGTCCAAGCGTGGCAATGATGCTATATTTGTTATCATCGACAAACTCACCAAAGTGGCTTACTTTCTGCCTATCAAAGAGTCGATCACTGCAGCTCAATTGGCGGAACTCTATACCTCTCGAATTGTCTCTCTGCACGGTATTCCTCAAGTGATCTCTTCAGACCGTGGCAGCATCTTTACCTCCAAGTTTTGGGATTCTTTTCAGAAGGCCATGGGCACGAACATCCTCTTCAGCACTACTTTCCATCCACAAACAAGCGGTCAAGTCGAGCGTGTCAACCAGATTCTTGAAGATATGCTCAGGACTTGTGTGATCTCCTTTGACATGAAGTGGGAGGATTGTCTTCCTTATGCTGAATTCTCCTACAACAATTGTTTTCAAGCAAGTTCGGGCAAGGCCCCATTTGAAATTCTGTATGGCAGGAAGTGCCGTACCCCTCTCAACTGGTCTGAAACCGGGGAACGTCAGCTGCTGGGTAATGACTTAATCACAGAAGCAGAAGAAATGTGCAAAGTCATTCGTGATAACCTCAAAGCAGCCCAATCCCGCCAGAAGAGCTACTATGATAGTAAGCATCGTGATTTGGCTTTCGAGATCGGAGATCATGTTTACCTCCGTGTCTCTCCCATGAAAGGTACTCGCCGCTTCGGTATCAAAGGGAAGCTTGCCCCTAGATACGTGGGACCTTTCAAGATTGTCAGCAAGAGAGGCGACCTCGCCTATCAACTCAAGCTTCCTTCAAACTTTGCAAATGTTCATGACGTGTTCCATGTCTCTCAGCTTCGAAAGTGCTTCAAGACTCCTGACCGCACCGTCAACTTCGAGGACATTGAGCTCCAAGAAGATCTCTCCTATCGTGAGCACCCAGTTGCTATTCTTGAAGAGACTGAACGCAAGACTCGCAACAAGTCAATCAAATTTCTCAAAGCCAAGTGGTCACACCATTCCGACCGTGAAGCTACCTGGGAACGCGAGGATCACCTCCGTTCTGAGTACCCGGAGTTCTTTCAGTCCTAGATCTCGGGACGAGATCTTTTCGTACTGGTGGAGTGTTGTAACACCCCGGATGTAACTTTCCCAATTTGTACTCCAACTCTTGCCGTTTCCGGCGTTAAGTTATATTTATTTCTCGGGTTCGGGTCTTTGTCTCCGTGTGTTGTTTTCTTTGTCATGCATCTCATATCATGTCATCATGTGCATTGCATTTGCATACGTGTTCATCTCATGCATTCGAGCATTTTCCCCGTTGTCCGTTTTGCATTCCGGCGCTTCGTTCTCCTCCGGTGGTCAATTCTAGCGTTCTTTCGTGTGTGGGGATTAAACATTTCCGGATTGGGCCGAGACTTGCCAAGCGGCCTTGGTTTACTACCGGTAGACCGCCTGTCAAGTTTCGTATCATTTGGACTTCGTTCGATACTCCAACGGTTAACCGAGGGACCGAAAAGGCCTCGTGTGTGTTGCAGCCCAACACCCCTCCAATTTGGCCCAAAACCCACCAAACTCTGCTCCATGTCCTAGAGCGTTCGATCACGATCGCGTGGCCGAAAACCGCACCTCATTTGGACTCTCCTAGCTCCACTTATGCCTATATATACACCCCGCCCCCGATTTTGGATCTCTCCCTCTCCCCGAAACCCTAATCTCAGATCTCCGCCGCACCGGATGTGTCCGGCCGCACCGGACAACGTCCGATCCACCACGCAGCCGCCACGTGGCCGCCGTACCGCCGCCGCCGCTGCAACCCGCTCGGGCCCGGGGCAGGCCCTCCCCGGCCCGGAGCCGCCTCGCCGCCCGCGCCCGGAGTCCCCTCGCCGCGCCGCCTTCTTCCCCGTCACCGGGCCACCGCCGCAGCGAGCACCTTCGCCGGGCCACCGCCGCCGCCCGCCGGAGCTGCTGCTCCTCCCGCTCCCTCGCGCGACCCCGTGCCTCGCCGGACCCGGGACAGCGGCGACCGGAGCCGCCGCGCCTCCCCCTGCCAGCGCCGGCCTGCCTCTCCTCCGGCCGCTTCGAACGCCGGCGACGACGAGCGAACTCCGGCGACCCCGATCCGCTACAGTGCCGCGTCGCCAGATCCGATCCGCGCTACAGTAACCCTAATTTTTTCGCGAGGTGGTTTTTTTTCTCCAAGTCCTGAAATTCTTGATCCATATGCTCCTGTTCGCGACTCCGTATCTCCGCATCCGTAGCTTCGATTTGGGCATATAATATATCAAAATGTTCGCCTCGACGAGTACATCATTACATTCCACTGCATCATTTTCATTTGAGTTCATCTTGATGCCCAAAATGCTGTTAGAAGGAGGCTTCGTGAGTTAATTGTCAGATCTGCTAGTTCATCTTAGACTTTTGTCATTTTTGCCATGATTAATGTGTGCATGATATGCCTGTGAGTCCTTCATATGTTTTGTTAAGCATTTTGTCTTCTTTCCATAGGTGCAACCCATGCACTTTTAGGATGTGTGTGGTGATTTGTGAAAGCTTGCAAAGTGAGGCACCCGGGAAATCTGTTTTCAGGGACTTAGTAGTTTTCACTAAGTCTGGGATTATTTAGTTCATGATGCCATATGTTCAGCTTGTTTCCTAGTGATCCGTGCCTCTTTTGAGGATGATCAGTAAAGGAGTTTTGTTAATAATGTCATGGTATATCCATCCATATCTTTGTTTGCAATTATGGAGCACCCTAGCTTGAGTCAATCGAGCTCTACTTTTGCTTCGTTGTGAATCTGGGCAGATCGTCAACTCGTTTGCGATTTTGTCGGCGTTGTTGTAGTTGATCTGTGCATGATATGCCATTGTTCTTGCCATGTCTAGCTATCATTTTGTGCCTTATTAATGTATGTATGCTTGCCTTGCCATGACTTGCACCGTAGCGAGTGCATCGAGCTCGTTTACATGCCTTCGTGAGTTATATTTCAGCATGTCTCAGTTTTCACTAAGTCTGAAAACTGATTGTGTTTTAGCTATGTTCGTGTGCCCGTTAGTATATTTTGTGATCCCTTTTGGCCCCAGGCCACTTTGGGACTTTTGTTAAGATTGTTGAGTAGCTCCATGAAATGTTCTTACTTGTCTTAATCAGGTCATGTATCATGTTGTTTTGCTGCTCCGAAGAGGGCTTCGTGATCTGAAATTTCAGACAAGTGTTAATTTCACTAAGTCTGAGATCTGTTTTGCATTTGCGTTTTTGCCATGCTTGTTTGAACCTCATAATGGATGAATTGGCCGTGGATCAGTGCTAGTCTTTTGTTAAGCATCTTGTGTGCATCCCTGCCATGTATTTTGTTGCCATGTTTGGTGGCTCTAGCATGTTCATTGCATTGCATTTATATTCCTACTTGCTATAAATCGCAGACCGGTGTCAATCTTAAAACGCTTGCCAGTTCCAAACCGTAACTCCGATTCCGATGTTCTTTATATCGTTTTCAAGCGATTTCATCTCATCTTTCCAGTGGCACCCTTGGAATTCCGAGTTGAGGCCAGCTTCATGCATTTTCTGTCATATCTTTCCTTTTGCATCCCGCATCGCATCCCGCATAGCATATCTTCATTTCATCATATTGCTTGGTCTTGCACGTGGTTGATTGTATCCTTGTTGCTTGTTTGTCTTGTTTGGGTAGAGCCGGGAGACGAGTTCGCTACCGAGGAGCCCGTTGAGTTTGCTTGTGAGGATCCAGTCAACTCTAACAACTTTGCAGGCAAGATGATCATACCCTCGAAATCACTACTATCTTTGCTATGCTAGTTTGCTCGCTCTTTGCTATGACAATGCTACGATGCCTACCTTTTGCTTGTCAGCCTCCCAAATTGCCATGTAAACCTCTAACCCACCATTGTCCTAGCAAACCATTGATTGGCTATGTTACCGCTTTGCTCAGCCCCTCTTATAGCGTTGCTAGTTGCAGGTGAAGATTGCAGCCGTTCCTTGTTGGAACATTTATTTACTTGTTGGGATATCATTATATTGCTATGTTACCTTAATGCATCTATATACTTGGTAAAGGGTGGAAGGCTCGGCCTCTCGCCTAGTGTTTTGTTCCACTCTTGCCGCCCTAGTTTCCGTCATATCGGTGTTATGTTCCCGGATTTTGCGTTCCTTACGCGGTTGGGTTATAGTGGGAACCCCTTGACTGTCCGCCTTGAATAAAACTCCTCCAGCAATGCCCAACCTTGGTTTTACCATTTGCCACCTAGCCTTTTTCCCTTGGGTTTCGCGGACTCAAGGGTCATCTTATTTTACCCCCCCCCCCCGGGCCAGTGCTCCTCTGAGTGTTGGTCCAACCTAGAGCACCGTGCCGGGCCATCCCTCGGCAACTTGGGTTACGTTGGCTCCCATACGCTTAGCTTATCCGATGTGCCCTGAGAACGAGATATGTGCAGCTCCTATCGGGATTTGTCGGCACAGCGGGTGGTGTTGCTGGACTTGTTTTACCATTGTCGGAGTTGTCTTGAATTACCGAGATACCGAGTCTGATCGGAACGTCTTGGGAGGAGGTCTATTCCTTCGTTGACCGTGAGAGCTTGTCATGGGCTAAGTTGGGACTCCCCTGCAGGGATTGAACTTTCGAAAGCCGTGCCCGCGGTTATGGGCAGATGGGAATTTATTAATGTCCGGTTGTAGATAACTTGAACCTTAATTAATTAAAATGAATCAACTGAGTGTGTTACCGTGATGGCCTCTTCTCGGCGGAATCCGGGAAGTGGACACGGTGTTGGAGTTATGCTTGCGCAGGTTGTTCCTCTAGATTCTCGCTCGCTCTTTGCCTCCTCTTCTCGCCCTCTTTTGCATATAAGTTAGCCACCATATATGCTAGTTGCTTGCTGCAGCTCCACATATATATGCCTTTTCCTTCCTATAAGCTTAAATAGTATTGATCGCGAGGGTGCGAGATTGTTGAGACCCTGTGGCTCACAGATACTATAACTCCAGATGCAGGTCCAGGTGATTCCGCTCCAGGTGACGAGTACGAGCTCAAGTGGGAGTTCGACGAGGACTCTCAGCGTTACTACGTGTCTTTTCCTGATGATCAGTAGTGGTGCCTAGTTGGGGTTCGATTCAGGGCCTTGTCGCATGTTGGGTTCTTTTCTATTTTGGCGCCGTAGTCGGGCCATGAGTGTTTGACTGATGGATGTTATTTATGTACTCTGATGTGACGTGGCGAGTGTAAGCCAACTATGTATCTCCCCTTTTATTATATATTACATGGAATGTTGTACTGATTGCCTGACTTGCGACATTGCTTTCAATGCGGTTATGTCTCTAAGTCGTGCCTCGACACGTGGGAGCTATAGCCGCATCGAGGGCGTTACAGCCGGCCCATTAGGTAGATGGGCCGGGTGGCCCAATGGAGGGGAGGCTTTGTTTTATCCTTTTATTCTTTGATTCTTTTCTTTTATTTATTTCTCCAGTTTTTATTTAAATGCTATAGTAAATTAACTTAGTTAAACTTGAAATCTTGCACATAATTCAAGAACAACGTTGTGGTGTTGCATAAAAAGTTTTAGAGCCAAAGGAATTGTTCGGGCATTTTTAGAAATTGAATAAGTCATTTAATATGCTATTGGACCACTATATAATATGGTGAGGGCATTTTTAATAATTCAAATGAGGTTGGTTAACTCATCACAATTTAATATAGAATAAATGCGACACCACGAACATTTTTGTTTTACAGTTTGAAGAAATAATATTTTGACTTGGAATTTAAATTTGAATTCAGACGTGGTTTGAATTAACGTGAGTTTAGCAACAGTAATCATGGTGATGTGGCAACATTAGCGGAGGGTTACTATGGCTTAATTATCCGGGCGTCACAATTCTCCTCCACTACAAGAAATCTCGTCCCGAGATTTAAGAGGGGAGTAAGGGGGAAGTTCTGGTTACGATATTCTAGCGGATCTTCTTGAAGAAGTTAATCCCTTTCGTTGATGTCTTCAATTCTTTATTCCAATGCATCATGATGAAGTTTTCGTCCTTTCTTCGGGGAACTCCATCATACTTACGAATAGGTAAGGAGCAGCTCTACAATGATAGGATGTTATAAGGGAAAATCATCTGGGGGTATCCCAAGAATGAACATATGAGTATCTCTCGAGTTGAACAAATGAAACACATCGAGAGCAAAGTAAGACGGTGCAATAAGAAGTTTCAAGCGGATAGGCAATCGTTCATTGCCAGAAACAGAGTGTAAAAGGGGTTCAAAGCAACGGGAATAAGTATTGTGTCCGATACCAGAATTGATCACTAGGAAGGTGGCTCGCAAATTACATACAAAACGAAGCGCAAGAGATAACTTCGAAACAGGGATGTACAAGAGAGTCAGGTTTCGATCCTGTGGAACTGTGGGTTATGGGCCCACCATGTGGGTTAAAAGTAGAAGAAGCGGTGACATCTTGCTCGTTCATGACAGCAAGGCATGTGAAAAGGGTAGCCTGTCAATTATGTCGGCAACAACGTCGGTACCAAGGCCGAGGGGCGAAGAGAACTATCTTCCTGCTCGTTGAACGAGGCGGACCAACAGGCAAAGTTCTCGACCATCGGTGGTTACCAGAATGTCAACAACAATAGTAACAGGGTCTTACTAACAAAGTTGTACACTGAGGTGCTTATAAAAGCAGTGACGTATTACTGCTTAGATCATATAAACCTCAAGAAGGTTAAACAACACAATGGAAAGGAAAATGTGATTATTAGATTAAACAGATCAATGGGAAGGAAAATGTGTTTAAACACATATTTCAGGGGTATATCCTTCCCAAGAATAAGCAGAGTATGATATCCAAGACCGGGTAGAAGGTAGAAAACCACTTAAGTAAGGGGGAGGAAGCTGATGATATTACCCATACAACGGTGTTTGGATAATTGAGCAGGAAACATTTAGCATTAGCTTCAATGTTCTTGTTGAAAATCGGAATACCATAGACATGCTTCGAGATAGCATTGACATGGTCAACGGGTGAAGATCAGACTTTGGAGACACAAAGGATCCATTAGGAATAACTTGAAGAATAGGTCTTACAATTCCCTCATGGAAGAAGGGATAACCTTGCTGAAAAGGAATCTATAACAACAAGTCCTCCGGCCAGGTGTGATAGGCATGACCCCACCTTACCGATATATAAGGACCAATGTAATAACTCTTGAAAATATGTTCCAACCATCATATCTGACCGAGATTCAGATCTAATTGGTGCCAGGATGCCTCAGACTCAGGATGCCTGAGAAGAAAAGGTGCAACACAATTAACGAGACGACAATGTAAGATTCTCGGGAAATGTACTATGGAAGCGAGTTCCAAAACAAGAGTTCATCATTAAAACCAAGGGGAGGATGAAGAGGTGGCTGATGAACTCAGCGACAATTCATTGAGATTTTCAAAAGATGGATTTCCACACTTATGTGAACAAGGAGTCAACATTTGTCGGATCAAATGATATAAGGATGTATGCTCGAGGAAAACATACACAATTAAGCATTGGTTGAAAAGTGCACCCAAAATATGGTCTTAGGTAGCATGATCAATGTTAGAAAGGTGATTCAACAACCAATAGTCTAAGAATGAAATATCGACCATTAACTTGAAAGCAATAGGGTGCTAGAGACACGAACAAGTTTGTGTTGAACGGAAGGCACTAAAGTGGCCGATGATAATACAAATCATCGAGGGAAAGGAGGGTACTTCTCATCATGAATTCAATTAATATCTTGGAAGGGGTCAAAATGTTGATGATGATCACGACAAATCTTGTCGAGAGGCTCCATGAGGATGCAATCGCTCGGCGATGACATCAAGCCAAGGGAATGGTGAAGCAAAAGGTTATTATAACCATAGGCAAGATGCCATCTCAGAATTCAGAGTTGTCTCTCAAGACAAACAATATGATGGTGAAAGTTGGATGTAAGCTTAGAGCACTGTCGGGATTGTATCCCGAGGATGAAGGACATAGGTAGAATGGTCAAGCAGTCAGCCTGACGATGATGATGTAGTCAATCAGCTGGGAATGACACTATCGAGTACAAACTCGTAAGCATTGAAGATTACTAAGAGTTGTTGAATCGCAGTGCGGAATCGATTCAGTTATCGATGTCTTTGAGTGTTAAATAACTCAGAGCCCATGAAAAATTGGAATCAATGAGAATGTAGCACTTGATGAAGAACTCATAAGAAGTTATGCAGTTCCATGATAATCTTGAGATACCAGGGGGGTAATACTCGATGACAAATCAAAATAGAGGTTGGACTGGGGTATTACTCCGCAGAAGACAAGTGCTTAAACTTGCACGAGAAATGGTATTTAAAGGAGAACATGGTCGAAACAATGATTGCAAAAGGCCAGATCCCAGATATAAGATGAACTTATACCAAAGGAATAATTAATTTAAGAGAAGCTTTAATGATAAGTTCTACATCGTGTCCATGGGCATGAACGCAAGGTTCAAGGTCGACTCCCACTTCTTCAATGCATAAACTTTCATTCACTGCTCTAGTTAAAAATGATTTCAGTGTCAAAACCTACCTGGTGAATTACCATAGGAGTATGACCCGTGAAAACTTTCGGGTTCACACAGATTAAGAAAGGCATAGGTTCAACCCGTCATGGTATCGTGGAATCATATACCACAAGCTTCAATCGTAAATATCACCAGCTCGAAAATAGAGCATGGTTGAGAAAACAGAGGATACAATTCACCAAAAGCATTATGTATCCAAGGAAAGGCTCACAAGGTTATTGAATAAGGAGGACACTTTCGAATAATAATCCAATGAAGGATCTGGCGGTCCATAGTGGAGCTAATGTGAGCATCGGCACACAATCAGTTGAAGATAGGATGCAAGGGCATCAGATTATAGAACACATGAATGATTCGATGCTTAGTTATCAAAGGAATTATGATTTCCAAATAGAAGGATCAGAAGCAGACGCTCTGATCAAGGGTGGATAAGTTCAATAGACCTAAGGGTACAATTGACGGCAAACAGATTAGTCGAGAACAAGCTCATGTTCAAAAATGACATCTGAGCCAGAAAGATAATTTAAAAGGATCAATTGGTAATTGCGTGCATTCGCACTCATGTAGAATCAATATGATCAAAATTACGGTGTCTAAGGATACTAACGAATATTGCCAGATATATGGAAAGCATCCAAAATGCAAGCAGACAAGTATTGCAGAGCAATAAGCTACTAAGGATTCTTGGAGGATCGAATAGTATTTCGAAGACCATTGTGAAACACACGAACAACTGGGGATTGAGCGGATACTCGATAAGTGCGAGAATTATCCATAGGGGTATTCAGGTGACAAAGAACAGCAAGGCAGTAAGCTCAAAGGATTATCGAAACAACGACGAGTATTTCGTGGTATCTTGTAATAACAATACCAACTGGGGATGAATGTAAGAATAACAACTGCAAGTAGTTATCCATAAGGTTGACGGTGGAAGGGGAATTGCAAATGCGATGATCACAAGTTCTCGGGTTAACAGCGGAGAGTATCTTCAGGGTCTTCATGTGCAGCAGACGATCATCAGTAATAAGGGGCTCTCTAGGAGAAGTATTCTTGAGAACCTAAAGTTAGATTTTTAGAAAAAATCATTTAACCCGAATAGAGGGGAGATCAGAGTCCCAGAGCATAGACGAGGAGTAAAAGATCCTAATACCACCCAAATGGCGATGTGGGCCCGTAAGACACACAGCCATGTTAGTTAAAAAGTTTTGTAATGTCTAGACTCGACTTCGGCCAAGGAGTGTGGAAGGGGGATTCCTACAGGCAATCGGCTCTGATACCAACTTGTGACGCCCCCGATTCAATCGTACAATAATCATACACGCAAATGTGTACGATCAAGATCAGGGACTCATGGGAAGATATCACAACACAACTCTACAAATAAAATAAGTCATACAAACATCATATTACAAGCCAGGGGCCTAGAAGGCTCGAATACAAGAGCTCGATCATAGACGAGTCAGCGGAAGCAACAATATCTGAGTACAGACATAAGTTAAACAAGTTTGCCTTAAGAAGGCTAGCACAAACTGGGATACAGATCAAAAGAGGCGCAGGCCTCCTGCCTGGGATCCTCCTAAACTACTACTGGTCGTCATCAGCGGCCTATACGTAGTAGGCACCTCCCGAGTAGTAGTAGTAGTCGTCGTCGTCGACGGTGGCTTCTGGCTCTTGGGCTCCAACGTCTGGTCGCAGCAATCGAGTATAGAAAGGGGGAAAAGGGGGAGCAAAGCAACCGTGAGTACTCATCCAAAGTACTTGCAAGCAAGGAGCTACACTACATATGTATGCATTGGTATCAAATGGAAAAGGCTATCATATGTGGACTGAACTGCAGAATGCTGGAATAAGAGGGGGATAGCTAGTCCTATCGAAGACTACGCTTCTGGTATCCTCCATCTTGCAGCAGGAGAAGAGAGTAGATGGTAACTTCACCAAGTATCATCACATAGCATAATCCTAACCGATGATCCTCCCCTCGTCGCCCTGTGAGAGAGCGATCACCGGTAGTATCTGGCACTTGGAAGGGTGTGTTTTATTAAGTATACGGTTCTAGTTGTCATAAGGTCAAGGTACAACTCGAGTCGTCCTTTTACCGAGGGACACGGCTATTCGAATAGATCAACTTCCCTGCAGGGGTGCACCACATTTCCCAACACGCTCGATCCCCTTTGTCCGGACACACTTTTCTGGGTCATGCCCGGCCTCGGAAGATCAACACGTCGCAGCCCTACCTAGGCACAACAGAGAGGTCAGCACGCCGGTCTAAATCCTATGGCGCAGGTGTCTGGGCCCATCGCCCATTGCACACTTGCACATTGCGTGGGCGGCCGGAGAGCAGACCTAGCAACCTCCATTACAAAGGAAGTTGCGTTACGCGGTCCAACCCGGCGTGCGCCGCTCAGTCACTGACATCACGAAGGCTTCGGCTGATACCACGACATCGAGTGCCCATAACTGTCCCCGCGTAGATGGTTAGTGTGTATAGGCCAGTGGCCAGACTCAGATCAAATACCAAGATCTTGTTAAACGTGTTATCTTGAAATAACCGCGAACGCCGACCAGGCCCAGGCCCACCTCTCTCCTAGGTGGTCTCAACCTATCCTGTCGCTCCGCCACAAAGATCCACTCAGAGGGTCGTCGGGACAAACGTCCTTTCGGACCCAATCCGTGAATCACTCACGGGTACTCCATGAGCCGACTCGACTTTAGTCACCACATGTATCATGTATAAAGTATATAGTATATACCCATGATCACCTCCCGAGTGATCATGACCCGATAGTATAGCATGGCAGACGGACAAGAATGTAGGGCCACTGATGATAAACTAGCATCCTATACTAAGCATTAGGATTGCAGGTAAAGGTAACAACAGTAGTAGCAAGGACAGGCTATGCATCAGGATAGGATTAACGGAAAGCAGTAACATGCTACACTACTCTAATGCAAGCAGGATAGAGGAGAGTAGGCAATATCTGGTGATCAAGGGGGGGCTTGCCTGGTTCCTCTGGCAAGAGAGAGTGGTCGTCAACACCGTAGTCATACTGGGTAGCAGCGGCGTCGATCTCGGTGTCTAGCGAGAGAAGAGGGGGAAGAAACAATAAATATAATGCAAACAAATGCATGACGATGCATGACATGACAAAGCGTGATGCTAGGTGTGCCCTAGCGCGGTACAAGGTGGTACCGGTGAAGGGGGAAAACATCCGGGAAAGTATTCCCCGTGTTTCGCGTTTTCGGACAGGTGAAACGGGGGGGGGGGGGGGGGAAGTTGCGAGTTTGATATGTTAGGGGTGTGTGGCGGACGAACGGGCTGCGTATCCGGATTCGTCTCGTTGTTCTGGGCAACTTTCATATAAAAAGTATTTTCATCCAAGTAACGGTTTATTTTCTATGATTTTTCAAATTGTTAAATGATTTTTTTGATTTCCTTTATCTATTTAATTCAAATATTAAATACGGCAGATTACATTTTATACCCACTAGTGGGCTAGCCAAAGTGTATGACAGTGGGGGCCATGAGTCTAGTCAGCAGGCCAGTCAAACAGTTGACCAGTCAAAGTTTGACTGGTCAACATGGCCAGTGGACCCACATGTCATAGACTAATATTTTAATAGATTTATTTATTTAGTGTAATTTAGCAGTGACCCACTTGACATATACTATTTACCTAATCATATAAATAAAGCTGTCGGTGTACTAGAGTAGGGGTACCCTTGTACCCCGAACTTGTGCACGGGCAGTCGCAGCGTCCCGCGGCAAGGCCTGCCAGGTCGCCGCCAAGATTCCCCGTGGTCCCTCTGAAGACCATTCAAGAACAAAGTATTCAAGACAAGGCCCCGGCAAGAGGAGCTTGCCGGGAAGAAGGCAAGACCCCGGCAAGAGGAACTTGCCGGGAAGGCCATCAGAAGCGTTCCAAGACCCCGGCAAGAGGCGCTTGCCGGGAAGGCCGTCCGAGGCATTCCAAGGAACTTGCCGCGGTGCGCTACGCGCCTCAACAAGGCCCGGTGAGCGACAAGCTCCCGGAAGTGACAAGTCGACGGCTGCGGCAAGCCCCCACTCCACGCCCGCGCTCCAGCACATCCACCCACGTGTCGCTCCGGGGCCCCTCCCGAGCGCACGTGGCAGGAGGCTGTGCAGCTAGGGGTGTGCGGTGGCACGCAGGCGCTGACAAGACAACCATCGTGGCAAGACGGTGGCGTCCCTAGCGGTCCCTTTCGGTGCTGTCTAGGCGACACAGACGGGCATTTAATGCCCTTGTCCCCTGCCGTCAGGGTTAGGTATGATAACGCTGTAGCAGCTAGCTGTGCCTACTACAGCACCTAGCTGTGCCTACCCACGGCACCCTTTCCATTTTTGCCCTTGGCCCCCGTTGCTCTATGTCGGTAACCCCTTGAGTATAAAAGGAGGCCCGTGTGCAACGTAGTGGGGGTCGGCCAGCTCGAGAGCTCTCGCGAGGATCAGCAATTCCACACACTCACGCTCGCTCCCGAGCTAGAAATCAATACCAATCCACAAAGCAGGACTAGGGTTTTACGCATCCTTGCGGCCTGAACCTGGGTAAATCGCTCGCGTGCTTCGCCTCGGTTTAATCCTCGCACGACCAACCGCCCGCTTGCTTCGCCTCGATCTGCTCTTTGCGCAACCTCCGCCCCCCGCCGAACCAAAAGGGACCCGGTCCGCCGGTCCCATAGGTGCCCGTGGATCAGAAACCCCCGGCATGTCTGGCGCGCCAGGTAGGGGGCGTCGAAGTGGTGTGAATCAGATCCGGCGTTCTTGCGAGCTAGATCTTCGTCTTCTTCGTCAACATGCCGCCGAAGAAGAAGGTTTCAGAGGCAGCTGCTCCGTCTGCGCCGAGCCACCCACCGCCGGAGCAAACGGATGGTGGGGCAGGCGCCGGCGGAAGGGCACGCATTGACGAGGGAACTCTCGGTGCTGCCAGGTCCCAGGGCAAGGCTGCGCTGCCCATCGGCGGCGCGGCCGCCTCCCACAACGACCGAGCGCCCTCCAAGACCTCGGCGTCCATGCATGCACCGCGCCCATCTCAGGAGGCGCGGGACCGGCAGCGTCATGGTACTCACGGTACCATGCGCTCGCTGGATCAAGATCGAGCTGGTGGATCTCGGAGCGCCCAAGGTCACCATGCACGTCAACACACCCAAAACAGATAAGTTGCCAAAGCCTGAGCAACCAGGTCTCTATTTTTTGAGTTATCTCCCCTGGATCGGCTCGCCTTGTATGAAAAGCCTGTGCGCGGAGGAGCCGACTCATAGCTGGCTGCACACTTGCGTTGTTTCGAGCTCGCTCAACAACATTAGGTGAGCTGCGGCTGGTTGCTACACTAGCCGCGCCCTTGCATTGTTTCGAGCCTGCTCAACAACGTAAGTTAGCTGCGGCTAGTTGCTACACTAGCCGCGCCCTTACTTTGCTTCGAGCCCCGCTCAGCAACTTAAGTGAGCTGCAGCTGGCTGCGACAAGGTTTCTTGCCGGTAGCGGCACTGCCAGTTCCGCGCTCAGCGCTCGCGGTCTGGATGCCTGCGCCGGCAAGTTCCCTAAAAGTGTGGGGTAAAAACATACAAAGTTGACGTCGGAATGGGAAGGCCCTTACCGGGTGAAACGAGTCACTGGGCCCGGCGCCGGCCGCCCTGAGACCGAAGATGGCATCCCAGTGAGCAACTCCTGGAGCATCGAGCATCTTCGTGAGTTTTACCCGTAAGGCGCGGTTGTCGGAACCCGTTCCGGCAAGCACCTCTTATACAAAGTCTTGCCGCTGTTGCATGTAATCCTTTGTATGAGGCCGGGCGCAGATCCCGTGCGCAGCAGAGCTCGCGTGCTCCGCACATTTTGTCGATTTTATGCTTTCTATTTTCTGGCACATATGATCTGACATTTGTGCAGCACCAACACCACGGCAAGCGTTGACGAGCTGCTAGGCTCTATATCTTTATCTTCTCTTCTTTCTTTTCTTCCTTCTTCCAAGGAAAGAAAGGATCCCTCGCCCACAAGTTTGCCGGGGGAAAAGGGGAGAAGAGAAGGGTATGGACCAGGCGTCATTCAAGAATTTCGTCTTGCCGGGAAGCAAACGACAGAAAAGCTAAGTTGCTAAAGTTTGAGCAGCCAAATCTTTTAAAATTCCAAGTTATCTCCCTTGAACGACTGCACTTTGTATGGGAAACCTGTGCACGGAGGAGCCAACTCGTAGCCGGCTGCGCCCTTGCGTTGTTTCGAGCTCGCTCAACAACATTAGGTGAGCTGCGGCTAGTTGCTACACTAGCCGCCCCCTTGCATTGTTTTGAGCCTGCTCAACAGCGTAAGTTAGCTGCGGCTAGTTGCTACACTAGCCGCGCCCTTACTTTGCTTCGAGCCCTGCTCAGCAACTTAAGTGAGCTGCAGCTGGCTGTGACAAGGTTTCTTGTCGGTAGCGGCACCGCCAGTTCCGCGCTCAGCGCTCGCGGACCGGATGCCTGCACCGGCAAGTTCCCTAAAAGCGTAGGGCAAAAACATACAAAGGGAGGAGTCAAGTAAAGGGAATAACATTGCAATGGCTATCCAGAAGAAAGTTATATTACAAAATAGCTTGTCGCAGCTCTAATAAATGTTTTCTATAACATAGCTAGCAGCGACAAGGAAAGAAGGAAGCTGGCGGCCTAGTCGACGCGGTCGCCCTCGACCCTCTTGATCCCGCTCACCTTGTCCACAATGGGTGCGACAAGGGCCTTGAGCTCTTCCTGATCGATATCAGGCGGCAAGGATCTGAGGACGTTGTGGAGGCGGAGGCCTGGATTGCGGAAGGCCACCTTCATCAACACCTTCTGAAGGGCTCCCGCACAGATCTCGCGCGACTCGTCGGCCAGCCGCTTCGGGATCTCATTCCGGAGCCGCTGGAGCGCCGTCGCCACGCCTTGGAAGAACATAGTGAGCTTGGCGCTAGGTTGGAGGTTCTCGTCAGAGGAGTACCCGAAGTCCTCCACCCCCAGCTGCGCCAGCTCCTTGTCGATGTCCCCGGCGGCGTTCACGAGGCTCTCTGTCCAGTGCTCCACTGTATCCCTAAAGGCGTTTTGGGTGGTGGCAGCACTCTCCAGCAACGCCTTGTCGGCATCGATCTCCTTCTTCAAGGCCGCCTCCCGCTCCTTGGCGCCGTCCAGCGCCTTGGTCAAAGCGACCAGCCTCGACTCGAGGGCGGCGTTGGAATCCTTGGCCGCGCTGAGCTCTTCGCCATATGCTTTGCGGTCAGCCTCCAGCTGCACCACCTTCATCTCCAGCACCTTTTTGGCGGCCTCGGCAGCGGCGGCAGCGTCCTCCGCTTGCTTGAGGGCTCCGCCCAGCTTCTCCTCGCGCGCGGCAAGCTCCTCCTCGTGAGTGTCAAGGTTGACCTTCCGCTGCGCCTGCTCGCCCACTTCTGCGGCTAGCTTCATGGTGGCAAGTCGCTACAGCTCTTCGGCTTCGGCCTTCTCGAGGAGAAAGGCCTTCTTCGCCTTAGTGAGCTGCTCCCGCTCCTCTGCCAAGGATCGGACGGCTTCCCGGTGGAAACCCGCGAGCTCATCTGCGCGCTTCTCAATGTCTGCTCCCGCCTTCACGACAAGCGCCTCGCGGGACTCCAGCTTGGCTTGTCGCGCGCGGTAGAGCGACATCAACCTGCGCAGCAGCCGCTCCTCTTCGGGCTCATTGCTACTGCTGCTCGGCGCGTTGACCAGCTTTAGACCTGCGGAGGCAAGCACTTCCCCGTGGAAGACCTCCCCCTCGACCGGCGCCCTGGAGCTTGAAGCCCAGGGGAGGTTGATGAAGACGCCTTCGCCGGCTTTCAAGTAAACGCCCGGCTGGGGCTCCTCGATGCTTGGCGCTGCGGCTTCGGCGGACGGGTCGGCGGTCGGTGCAGCGCCTGGCGCTCCTGCGGCCTCTGGGCCGTCAGTACGGTCGCCAGATCCCTCGCCAGCCGCCGCGACGCCAGCCTCGGCGGCCTCGGCGCTGGCGCGTCGCCGCCACCGGCTGCGTCTTCAGCGGCGACCTCGGTCTCCATCCGCTCCGCAGCGGATGGATCTGATGGCCGGCAAAGGGGGAAAGAGTCAAAGAAGATCTAACCAAAAACTCAAAGAAACCAGAAGAAGAACAACCCAAGGGAAGATTTGAGGCAAGGAGATTACCTGCGCTGGGCTCGGTGGCCATGGTCTCCGCCGCTGGGGGGATGCTGGTGCCGTCCCTTGACGGAGAGCTTCCCCTTGCCGGAGAGCCACCCCCTGCCGAAGAATCTCTTGCCGGAGAATTTTCCCTAGGCGGCGTAGTTGAAGTAGATGGCATGCCGGGGGCTGTCTCCGGACGCTCCTGGTGAGGCTGCTCTGCTCCTACGCAAGGCAACAAGCAGATATCAGCAAAGACAAGTACCCATGCGCGCCTCACCGCGGCAAGTAGTTCACACACTTACGCTGGGGGCTGCCGTGGAGGAAAGTCGCCAGGTCCGGCAAGGTTGTCTCGGGCGCGCCACCCGTTGTCGTAGTGGGCACGTCCTCGATGATGACCACCGGGGCCTTAGCTCTCTTTGCCGCTCTCTGGGCCAGAGTCCTAAAAAGGAGCAGGCTCAGGGAGAAGCAATTGAGAAGCAAGAACAACAACAAAAACCGAAGAAGTGCGAGTGCAGCAAGAGAAGCTTACTCTTCTTCATCCTCCTCGTCGGAGCTCAACGCGGAGAAGTCGAAGCCCGGCGCGCTCCCAGAGCGAGGAGGCGGAGGAGAAGCTTCCCTTGGCCGCTTAGCGGGTGCAGTGGTGGCGGTCTGAGAAGACCCCGCTCCGGCTGGCGGGACGGCACGGGAAGCGGCAGGGATCGAAGCGGTGGTTCAGGTGGACCCCGCTCCATTTGCCGTCGTAGCATGAGGCGCTCCCGCAGCAACGGTGTTTGCCATGGTCGAGCGCGTCACGCGGTGTGGCGACTGTTGACCCGCTTGCCACTCCGCCTCATCGCCAGCCTTGCGGAGACGCCTCCTGGGCGGCGTTGGGGCCTCTGATTCTGGTGGGCCGTCCGGAGGCAAGGAGGAAGAGGAGTCGACTTGCCGCGAGCTGCCCGTATCTTTGGTAGGCTCGCTCGGCTCGGCGTCTTGCCCGCCAAGCCCCTCCTTGCCGGCGGACTCCCCTTGCTCGCCACAGCTCGCCACTTCTGCCGCGTCTGCTTCCGCGGTGGTGAACCCAAACTCGCCCGCGGCTGCGGCTGCCGCCGCCTCCTCCAGCCTGGTGGCGATGCGCGCCATCTCCACGTCAGTGGTGTCGCGGGTGAGGCCGTCTTTCTCGTCGAGGCGGACAGCCACTTCCACCAAGTTGTCAAAGAAGTGCTGCACGACCTCGTCGGCAGGCTCCTGCCAAGTTGGCACAATCCCGTGCGAGTCGCATTCCGGCATCATTGCACGGATGCGGTCGAGCGCGGAGTTGTTGCACAAAGGCACGACGCCCCCCGGCAACCTGAACACCTCGGGATGCTGGGGGTCATACCTGAACAGCTCCTGCAGCATCGCATGGAGTTCCAGAACTGTGAAGTTGTAGTTGAGGCCCGGCCGCAGCCTCATAATGTCTGCCGCGTTCTTGAACTCCCAAGTTGGCCTCCCCCGCTCTTGCAGGGGGGCGATGCGGCGGTGGAGGAAGTCTGCGCCAACCGCGCCGACAGTGAGCCCGGCATTCCGGAGACGCAGGATCCTGGTGACGGCGATCCCCAGCCTGTCGTCCTCCGGGGCCAGGTCGCTCCAGTCGTCGCCGCGCGCCACCGGGGTTTGGCGCCGGGCGGTGAAAGGCTGCGGACTCTCCTCGACAATCCAGCACCAGTCAGCCCTCCACTCCTCCCACTTGCCGCAGAACTCTCCCTCCAGATAGGTCTCCTTCTTGCCGGGCCTCGAGATCCAGGCGATCCCACCGGATAGAGGCTCTCCTATCTCTACTCGAGGAGTGAAGAAATGGCGGAAGAGGGCCACATTGGGAAGAACTCCGACAAAGTTTTCGCAGAGATGCGCGAAAACTGCCATCGTCAGAACGGCGTTGGGGGTGAAGTCGAGGAGGTGGAACCCATAGGTGTTCATGACGTCGCAGAAGAAATCAGAGAAGGGCGGGCAGAGCCCGCAATAGAAGAACAACACGAAGAAGGCATACCCATTTGGGGCAGTCTCACAGGCGGCGGCGGGGAGAACTCTTATGCGCGGGTGCGCGCGCGTCTCCGCCGACCAGAACAGAGAATAGTCCGCCTTCATCTCCATCGCGCCGAGCCTGGGGGGGAAAACAGCCCGCGTCTTCCGCAGCGCCGCGAGCCGATGCGCCTCGGTCGTCTTCACGGTCTTCCCCCTGTCGGCTTTCGGAGCCATGGCGGAAGCAGTGGAGGGGGTCGACGGCGTTGGTGGTGCTGGCGGCGGCGGAGGGCGGAGCGCTGCTCTCTCTCTCTCTGCTATGGGGAGGCAAGAGGGCGGCAGAGATTTCCGAGATTGGGAACGGCAACGGGCGAATGGGCCAACTGCCCCCGCTTCCCCTGCTCTTAAAGGGGGAAGGGGGCGGACGTTCCGCATTTCGAGAGAAGGAACCCCCACGACCTCCCCCACGACGCCGCATTCAACGCGTGCCGTTCGGGGGGAGGGCGCGGGGGAAGCGGAGGAAGATTCGGCGTGACCTAGGCCGCGCGTGCCCGTGCACTGTTTTGGGCCTGGCCCAACAGCGCTCGGCACCGTGTCTGGCCCAGGCCCGGGGGCTCCTGTCGGTGTACTAGAGTAGGGATACCCTTGTACCCGGCACTTGTGCACGGGCAGTCGCAGCGTCCCGCGGCAAGGCCTGCCAGGTCGCCGCCAAGATTCCCCGTGGTCCCTCTGAAGACCATTCAAGAACAAAGTATTCAAGACAAGGCCCCGGCAAGAGGAGCTTGCCGGGAAGAAGGCAAGACCCCGGCAAGAGGAACTTGCCGGGAAGGCCATCAGAAGCGTTCCAAGACCCCGGCAAGAGGCGCTTGCTGGGAAGGCCGTCCGAGGCATTCCAAGGAACTTGCCGCGGCGCGCTACACGCCCCGACAAGGCCCGGTGAGCGACAAGCTCCCGGAAGCGACAAGTCGACGGCCGCGGCAAGGCGCTTGCCGCGGCAAGCCCCCACTCCACGCCCGCGCTCCAGCACATCCACCCACGTGTCGCTCCGGGGCCCCTCCCGAGCGCACGTGGCAGGAGGCTGTGCAGCTAGGGGTGTGCGGTGGCACGCAGGCGCTGACAAGACAACCATCGTGGCAAGACGGTGGCGTCCCTAGCGGTCCCTTTCGGTGCTATCTAGGCGACACAGACGGGCATTTAATGCCCTTGTCCCCTGACGTCAGGGTTAGGTATGATAACGCTGTAGCAGCTAGCTATGCCTACTACAGCACCTAGCTGTGCCTACCCACGGCACCCTTTCCATTTTTGCCCTTGGCCCCCGTTGCTCTATGTCGGTAACCCCTTGAGTATAAAAGGAGGCCCGTGTGCAACGTAGTGGGGGTCGGCCAGCTAGAGAGCTCTCGCGAGGATCAGCAATTCCACACACTCACGCTCGCTCCCGAGCTAGAAATCAATACCAATCCACAAAGCAGGAGTAGGGTTTTACGCATCCTTGCGGCCCGAACCTGGGTAAATCGCTCGCGTGCTTCGCCTCGGTTTAATCCTCGCACGACCAACCGCCCGCTTGCTTCACCTCGATCTGCTCTTTGCGCAACCTCCGCCCCCCGCCGAACCAAAAGGGACCCGGTCCGCCGGTCCCATAGGTGCCCGTGGATCAGAAACCCCCGGCAAAAGCAATCCTAATTAAAGAGGGGCTACTACATGTCATCGGGTAGCAACTGATTTAGTAGTACTGATTAGCCTAACTAGTAACAAAATTAGCCACCAACTAAATCTTGGGCCGGCCATATGCAGTGGCACCACGCACAAGCATACAGGCACATGGCCATGGCCGTGGCTACGGGTAAGCAGCAAACGCCAGCAGCGGGCATCAGCAGAGGCAGCAATAAGGCAACTAGCAGCAGGGGTGCATGAAGCAGCAGCAGTACATCAGCAAACAACCGCAGTAGCAAGTAGCAGAGGCAAGGGCAGCAGCTAGCAGCAACAACAGCATTCAGCGAGCAGTGGCAGCGAGCGGCGCGAGGCCAGGTCGCGCGGGCGCACACGCGGAGGCGCGGGTGGCGCACGCAGGGAGGGCGAGCAGGGTGTGGCCCCGATGCAGGCAGCGCGCGGCAAGGGACACGCAAGGGACATGGGAGCACAGGCTCCGGCCATGGCAGCCATGAACGAGCACGGGGACGGCCGCAAATGATTGGATCGAAGTGAAAAACAGAGGGAATCGGGGGAGGGCCTCACAGCGGGGTGCTTAGCGTGCTCGTTGTAGTCGGAGAGGACCGGAGGCGAGCGGATCGACGACGGTGTTGCAACGGCCGAAGGTAGAAGAAGATGAGGATGGTGAGCTTCCAGTGCGGGCGTCGTTGGAGGAGCTTCCCGGCTCCGCTCCGCGGTGAAGGAGAGCGAGCACGCGGCGGCAGGAGCCTCTCGACACAGAGAGGCGACGAGGGGTGGCCTACGGCCACGCCGGCCGTGATGACGGGGCGACGACGGTAGCGGTCGGGTGCGGGGCGGCTCTGGGCGAGAGAGAGGGCGACAAGGAAGAGAGGGGGCCAGTGGGCGATTAGGGTTCGCCGGAGAAGGGGGCGCCGGCCTTATAGGTGGGGGGAGTCGGCGGATGGCCGCAATGGCGATGGCCGTGGCCGTGGCACGCATCGGCTCTGTCCACGATCCCCTGTGAACAGAGCGGAGGGGGCAGCGGGAGCAGGTGGGCCGGCCCACTAGGTAGATGGGCCGGGTGGCCCAATGGAGGGGAGGCTTTGTTTTATCCTTTTATCCTTTGATTCTTTTCTTTTATTTATTTCTCCATTTTTTATTTAAATGCTATAGTAAATGAACTTAGTTAAACTTGAAATCTTGCACATAATTCAAGAACAACATTGTGGTGTTGCATAAAAAGTTTTAGAGCCAAAGGAATTGTTCGGGCATTTTTAGAAATTGAATAAGTCATTTAATATGCTATTGGACCACTATATAATTTGGTGAGGGCATTTTTAATAATTCAAATGAGGTTGGTTAACTCATCACAATTTAATATAGAATAAATGCGACACCACGAACATTTTTGTTTTACAGTTTGAAGAAATAATATTTTGACTTGGAATTTAAATTTGAATTCAGACTTGGTTTGAATTATCATGAGTTTAGCAACAGTAATTGTGGTGATGTGGCAACATTAGCGGAGGGTTACTGTAGCTTTATTATCCGGGCGTCACAAGCCAAATGAAGGCGTGTGTGATATACAGCATACGGTTCATTGGGATGAACTGTGTGTGATTAAGCAACACAATGGAAACGGTTCAACTGAACAAGATGTGTGTGATACGCGGCAAACATGTCCGTAATCTGAAATGTGTGCAAAGACCAATAATAACACAGATGATTGCTGCTAATAAGCCGTGTGAATTGCTTTGTCTACAGTAGAATAACATGTATATATATATATAACTGAAATAAACATCTAATTACATAAGTGACTATACTGATCATTCGCACACACCTCAATAAACAATTGCATGCATTCTAAAGTAGGAGAAACGATCATCTAGTCATCTACTTCTTGTGACGCTCCTGCCACTGCTATGTGCCTCGATCCCTCGTCTGGGTCAGGAAGAAGACAGTTCCTCATGTCAACGATCCGTCTGTACATCTCGTAGCTTGTGTATGCGTCCATGGCCGCGTACTTGACATGTTGTTCATCCAGTCTCTTATGCCACACACTATGCCAGGCGTTCTTGTCCTTATTGCTCTCTTGCTTCATCTTCGCATAGTAGGGGTCGATGATGGCCGAGGCAAGGTCAACTAGGGAGTTCACTTTGCTTTTGTCGCTGCCCCAGACCTTGTACTCGTGCTGGATCTTGACAAGATTCGGGCATTTCAAGTCCGAAACCTTGAGCGCTTTTAGATCGTTGGTGGTGTCCACCGTTGCGAAACTGTAGTCAGAGCTGTTGATAAACCTGGAGAAACGCTCGCAAGGCCTTGTGGCAAGGTGGAAGTGGTAGACGAGGAAGTCATGTCGCATGCACAACTGGGCGACGACAACCTTCTGATCGTGCCCGGCACGACCGATGGTGTACTCGATATCGAAGCCGACCAGTCGGTACTTGTCCTCAGCAAGGAACTGCTCCATAGTTTGGATGGAGCTCTCCACCGAGACCGGATAGTTCGTGTACACCACCGAGAGGGCCTTCCCCCTCACTGGGTGTCCACTACGTGATGCCTGGTGAACTGCCGCCATTGTCGTCGTCGGCCGCTAGCAGCGCCATGGAGCCACGGGGAGCGCCATGGAGCCACGGGGAGTGCCATTGGAACCACAGGATGTCCTCTCTGTATGTGTCCTCGTGGGTGTGCTTATTGTGTCGTGTGAGACGAGAGATGAAGGTAAATGGCCGCAGGAATAAAAGGGAGCCGGGCGGCATGGATTCTCGTCGCGTCCACATGGTAGTTTTTGCAGCGGGTAACTGCATTGTCGCGCCGTGCCCGGCGCAACCGCTTGCACACGAACACGCGTGATCATGCGCCGGCCCAAAACACAGGCAATGTGATGTCTACTACACAACCTTCTTCTTGTAGACGTTGTTGGGCCTCCAAGTGCTGAGGTTTGTAGGACAGTAGCAAATTTCCCTCAAGTGGATGACCTAAGATTTATCAATCCGTGGGAGGCATAGGATGAAGATGGTCTCTCTCAAACAACCCTGCAACCAAATAACAAATAGTCTCTTGTGTCCCCAACACACCCAATACAATGGTAAATTGTATAGGTGCACTAGTTCGGCAAAGAGATGGTGATACAAGTGCAATATGGATGGTAGATATAGGTTTTTGTAATCTGAAAATATAAAAACAGCAAGGTAACTAATGATAAAAGTGAGCACAAACGGTATTGCAATGCGTTGAACCAAGGCCTAGGGTTCATACTTTCACTAGTGCAAGTTCTCTCAACAATAATAACATAATTGGATCATATAACTATCCCTAAACATGCAAAAAAGAGTCACTCCAAAGTCACTAATAGCGGAGAACAAACGAAGAGATTATGGTAGGGTACGAAACCACCTCAAAGTTATCCTTTCTGATCGATCTATTCAAGAGTCCGTAGTAAAATAACATGAAGCTATTCTTTCCGTTCGATCTATAATAGAGTTCGTACTAGAATAACACCTTAAGACACAAATCAACCAAAACCCTAATGTCACCTAGATACTCCAATGTCACCTCAAGTATCCGTGGGTATGATTATACGATATGCATCACACAATCTCAGATTCATCTATTCAAACCAATACAAAGTAATTCAAAGAGTACCCCAAAGTTTCTACCATAGAGTCAAGACGAAAATGTGTGCCAACCCCTATGCATAGGTTCATGGGCGGAACCCGCAAGTTGATCACCAAAACATACATCAAGTGGATCAATAGAATATCCCATTGTCACCACGGGTATCCCACACAAGACATACATCAAGTGTTCTCAGATCCTTAAAGACTCAATCCGATAAGATAACTTCAAAGGGAAAACTCAATCCATTACAAGAGAGTAGAGGGGGAGAAACATCATAAGATCCAACTATAATAGCAAAGCTCGCGATAAATCAAGATCATATCACCTCAAGGACACGAGAGAGAGAGAGAGAGATCAAACACATAGCTACTGGTACATACCCTCAGCCCCGAGGGTGAACTACTCCCTCCTCGTCATGGAGAGTGCCGGGATGATGACGATGGCCACTGTAGAGGGATTCCCCCTCCGACAGGGTGCCAGAACGGGTCTAGATTGATTTTCTGTGGCTACGGAGGCTTCTGGCAGCGGAACTTCCGATCTATTTTGCTCCCCGAAGTTTTTAGGGTATATGGATATATATAGGAGTAAGAAGTACGTCGGTGGATCTCTGGGCTGTCCACGAGGCAGGGGCACGCGCCCTGCTACCTCTTGAGCACTGCGTTGGTTTTTCCCCGAAGAGGAAGGGATGATGCAACAGAGTAGCGTAAGTATTTCCCTCAGTTTTTGAGAACCAAGGTTTCAATCCAGTAGGAGGCTACGTGCGAGTCCCTCGTACCTGCACAAAACAAATAAATCCTCGCAACCAACGCGATAAGGGGTTGTCAATCCCTACATGGCCACTTACGAGAGTGAGATCTGATAGATATGATAAGATAATATTTTTGGTATTTTTTATGATAAAGATGCAAAGTAAAATAAATAACAAAGTATTGGAAGATTAATATGATGAAGATAGACCCGGGGGCCATAGGTTTCACTAGTGGCTTCTCTCAAGAGCATAAGTATTCTACGGTGGGTGAACAAATTACTGTTGAGCAATTGACAGAATTGAGCATAGTTATGAGAATATCTAGGCATGATCATGTATATAGGCATCACGTCCGAGACAAGTAGACCGACTCCTGCCTGCATCTACTACTATTACTCCACTCATCGACTGCTATCCAGCATGCATCTAGAGTATTAAGTTAATGAAAATAGATTAACGCCTTAAGCAAGATGACATGATGTAGAGGGATAAACTCATGCAATATGATGAAAACCCCATCTTGTTATCCTCGATGGCAACAATACAATACGTGTCTTGCTGCCCCTACTGTCACTGGGAAAGGACACCGCAAGATTGAACCCAAAGCTAAGCACTTCTCCCATTGCAAGAAAGATCAATCTAGTAGGCCAAACCAAACTGATAATTCAAAGAGACTTGCAAAGATAACCAATCATACATAAAAGAATTCAGAGAAGATTCAAATATTGTTCATAGATAGACTTGATCATAAACCCACAATTCATCGGTCTCAACAAACACACCGCAAAAAGAATATTATATCGAATAGTTCTCCACAAGAGAGGGGAGAACATTGTATTGAGATCCAAAAAGAGAGAAGAAGCCATCTAGCTAATAACTATGGACCCGTAGGTCTGAGGTAAACTACTCACACTTCATCGGAGGGGCTATGGTGATGATGTAGAAGCCCTCTGTGATCGATGCCCCCGCCGGCGGAGCTCCGGAACAGGCCCCAAGATGGGATCTCGTGGATATAGAAAGTTGCGGCGGTGGAATTAGGGTTTTGGCTCCGTATCTGATCGTTTGGGGGTACGTAGGTATATATCGGAGGAAGGAGTACGTCGGTGGAGCAACAGGGGGCCCACGAGGGTGGAGGGCGCGCCTGGGGGGGGGGGGGTAGGCGCGCACCCCTACCTCGTGGCCTCCTCTTTTGTGTCTTGACGTAGGGTCCAAGTCTCCTGGGTCTTGTTCGTTGAGAAAATCACGTTCCTGAAGGTTTCATTCCGTTTGGACTCCGTTTGATATTCCTTTTCTTCGAAACCCTAAAATAGGCAAAAAAACAGCAATTCTGGGTTGGGCCTCCGGTTAGTAGGTTAGTCCCAAAAATAATCTAAAAGTGGATAATAAAGCCCAATAATGTCCAAAACAGTAGATAATATAGCATGAAGCAATCAAAAATTATAGATACGTTGGAGACGTATCAAGCATCCCCAAGCTTAATTCCTGCTTGTCCTCGAGTAGGTAAATGATAAAAACAGAATTTTTGATGCGGAGTGCTACTTGGCATAATTTTAATGTAATTCTTCCTAATTGTGGTATGAATATTCAGATCCGAAAGATTCAAGATAAGAGTTCATATTGACAAAATAATAATACTTCAAGCATACTAATAAATCAATCATGTCTTCTCAAAATAACATGGCCAAAGAAAGTTATCCCTACAAAACATATAGTCTGGCTATGCTCTATGTTCACCACACAAAGTATTTAAGTCATGCACAACCCCGATGACAATCCAAGCAATTGTTCCATACTTTTGACATTCTCAAAACTTTTTCAATCTTCACGCAATACATGAGCGTGAGCCATGGATATAGCACTATAGATGGAATAGAATGATGGTTGTGGAGAAGACAAAAAATGGGGAAGATAGTCTCACATCAACTAGGCGTATCAACGGGCTATGGAGATGCCCATCAATAGATATCAATGTGAGTGAGTAGGGATTGCCATGCAACGGATGCACTAGAGCTATAAGTATATGAAAGCTCAACAAAAGAAACTAAGTGGGTGTGCATCCAACTTGCTTGCTCACTAAGACCTAGGGAAATTTGAGGAAGCCCATCATTGGAATATACAAGCCAAGTTCTATAATGAAAAATTCCCACTAGTATACGAAAGTGACGAAACGAGAGACTCTCTACTATGAATATCATGGTGCTACTTTGAAGCACAAGTGTGGTAAAAGGATAGTAGCGTTGCCCCTTCTCTCTTTTTCTCTCATTTTTTATTTTTTTTATTTGGGCCTTTTCTCTTTTTTATGGCCTCTTATCTTTCTTTTCTTTTTTTCGTCCGGAGTCTCATCCCGACTTGTGGGGGAATCATAGTCTCCATCATCCTTTCCTCACTGGGACATTGCTCTAATAATGATGATCATCACACTTTTATTTTCTTACAACTCAACAATTACAACTCGATACTTAGAACAAAATATGACTCTATATGAATGCCTCCGGCGGTGTATCGGGATATGCAATGACTCATGAGTGACATGTATGAAAGAATTATGAACGGTGGCTTTGCCACAAATACGATGTCAACTACATGATCATGCTAAGCAATATGACAATGATGGAGTGTGTCATAATAAACGGAATGGTGGAAAGTTGCATGGAAATATATCTCGGAATGGCTATGGAAATGCCATAATAGGTAGGTATGGTGGCTGTTTTGAGGAAGGTATATGGTGGGTGTATGATACCGGCGAAAGGTGCGCGGTATTAGAGAGGCTAGCAATGGTGGAAGGGTGAGAGTGCGTATAATCCATGAACTCAACATTAGTCATAAAGAACTCATATACTTATTGCAAAAATCTACAAGTTATCAAAGCAAAGTATTACGCGCATGCTCCTAGGGGGGGTAGATTGGTAGGAAAATACCATTGCTCGTCCCCGACCGCCACTCATAAGGAAGGCAATCAATAAATAAATCATGCTC
Organism: Triticum urartu; assembly: GCF_056163025.1. Taxonomy (NCBI): domain Eukaryota; kingdom Viridiplantae; phylum Streptophyta; class Magnoliopsida; order Poales; family Poaceae; genus Triticum; species Triticum urartu. The sequence goes on from NC_141879.1 coordinate 557,020,054, forward strand.
CGACTTCATCACATAACGGTTCACCATACGCGCATGCTACGGGAATCACAAACTTTTACACAAGTATATCTCAAATTCACAACTACTCAACTAGAACAACTTTAAGATCACCATATTCATATCTCAAAACAATTATCAAGCATCAAACTTCTCATAGTATTCAACACACTCATAAGAGAATTTTATTATTAATCTTGTGTACCTAGCATATAAGGATTTTTTCAAGCAAATTACCATGCTATTTAAGACTCTCAAAATAATCTAAGTGAAGCATGAGAGATCAATAGTTTCTATAAAACAAATCCACCACCGTGCTCTAAAATATATAAGTGAAGTACTAGAGCAAAACTATATAACTCAATTGATATAAGTGAAGCACATAGAGTATTCTAACAAATTCCAAATCATGTATGGCTCTCTCAAAAGGTGTTTACAGCAAGGATGATTGTGGTAAACTAAAAAATAATGACTCAAATAATACAAGACGCTCCAAGCAAAACGCATATCACGTGGTGAATAAAAATATAGCTCCAAGTAAAGTTACCGATAGAAGTAGACGAAAAGAGGGGATGCCTTCCGGGGCATCCCCAAGCTTTGGATTTTAGGTGTCCTTAGATTATCTTGGGGGTGCCATGGGCATCCCAAAGCTTAAGGTCTTGCCACTCCTTGTTCCATAATCCATCAAATCTTTACCCAAAACTTGAAAACTTCACAACACAAAACTTAAAGTAGAAAATCTCGTGAGCTCCGTTAGCGAAAGAAAACAAAAGACCACTTCAAGGTACTGTAATGAAATAATTCTTTATTTATATTGGTGTTAAAACTACTGTATTCCAACTTATCTATGGTTTATAAACTATTTTACTAGCCATAGATTCATCAAAATAAGCAAACAACACACGAAAAACAGAATCTGTCAAAAACAGAACAGTCTGTAGTAATCTGTAGCTAGAGCAAGATCTGGAACCCCAAAAATTCTAAAATAAATTACTGGACGTGATGAATTTATATATTAATCATATTCAAAAATAATTAACTAAATATCACTTTCCAAATAAAAATGGCAGCAGTTCTCGTGAGTGCTACAGTTTCTGTTTTTTACAGCAAGATTAACTAGACTTTTCCCAAGTCTTCCCAACGGTTCTACTTGGCACAAACACTAATTAAACACAAAAAACACAACCTAAACAGAGGCTAGATAAACTATTTATTACTAAACAGGAGCAAAATGCAAGGAATAAAAATAAAATTGGGTTGCCTCCCAACAAGCGCTATCGTTTAACACCCCTAGCTAGGCATAAAAAGCAAAGATAGATCTAGGTATTGGCATCTTTGGTAGGCAATGCATAAGTGGCTCTCATAATAGATTCATAAGGTAATTTAATTTTATTTCTAGGAAAGTGTTCCATGCCTTTCCTTAACAGAAATTGGAATCTAATATTTCCTTCCTTCATATCAATAATTGCACCAATCGTTCTATGGAAAGGTCTACCAAGAATAATAGGACATGAAGGATTGCAATCTATGTCAAGAACAATAAAATATACGGGCACATAGTTCCTATTTGCAACAATAAGAACATCATTAATTCTTCCCATAGGTTTCTTAATAGTGGAATCCGCAAGGTGCAAGTTTAGAGAGCAATCATCAAAATCACGGAAACCTAACAAATCACACAAAGTCTTTGGAATCGTGGAAACACTAGCACCCAAATCACATAAAGCATAGAATTCATGATATTTAATCTTAATTTTAATAGTTGGTTCCCACTCATCATAAAGTTTTCTAGGGATAGAAACTTCCAATTCAAGTTTTTCTTCATAAGATTGCATCAAGGCATCAATGATATGTTTAGTGAACGCTTTATTTTGACTATAAGCATGAGGAGAATTTAGCATGGATTGCAACAAGGAAATACAATCAATGAAAGAGCAATTTTCATAATTAAATTCCTTTAAATCCAAGATAGTCGGTTTAGCAAGATCTAGGGTTTTAATTTCTTAGATCCCACTTTCATCAATTTTAGCATCAAGATCTAAAAACTCTGAGTTCTTGGAACGTCTTCTAGGTAAAGGTGGATAATATTCAGTCCCATCATTATTAAGATTCATATTGCAAAACAAAGATTTAATAGGGGACACATCAATAACTTTTAGATCTTCATCTTTATTTTCATAGGAACTAGAGGAACACGCTCTTATAAAGGCATCTTTTTTAGCATGCATCCTAGCGGTTCTTTCTTTGCACTCATCAATGGAAATTCTCATGGCTTTAAGAGACTCATTGACATCATGCTTAGGTGGAATAGATCTAAGTTTCAAAGAATCAACATCAAGAGCAATTATATCAACGTTCCTAGCCAACTCATCAATCTTAAGCAATTTTTCTTCAATCAAAGCATTAAAATTCTTTTGCAAAGTATTAAATTCTTTAATATTAGATTCAAAGTCAGAGGGCATATTATTATAATTTCCATAAGAATTGTTGTAGGAATTACCATAATTATTAGAGGGATTACTAGGATAAGGCCTAGGATTGAAATTTCCTCTATAAGCGTTGTTACCAAAATTGTTCCTACCAACAAAATTCACATCCATAGATTCATTATTATTCTCAATCAAAGTAGACAAGGGCATATCATTAGGATCAGAAGAAACACTTTTATTAGCAAATAATTTCATAAGTTCATCCATCTTTCCACTCAAAACACTAATTTCTTCTATCACATGCACCTTTTTATTAGTAGATCTTTCAGTATGCCATTGAGAATAATTAACCATAATATTATCTAAGAGTTTAGTAGCTTCTCCTAAAGTGATTTCCATAAAAGTGCCTCCCGCGGCCGAATCTAAAAGATCTCTAGAAGCAAAATTCAATCCGACATAAATTTTTTGTATAATCATCCACAAATTCAAACCATGAGTAGGGCAATTACGTATCATTAATTTCATCCTCTCCCAAGCTTGTGCAACATGTTCATGATCAAGTTGCTTAAAACTCATAATATCGTTTCTAAGGGAGATGATCTTAGCGGGAGGAAAATACTTAGAGATAAAAGCATCTTTGCACTTATTCCACGAATCAATACTATTTTTCGGCAAAGACGAAAACCAAGATTTAGCATGATCTCTAAGCGAAAAAGGAAATAGCTTCAATTTAACAATATCATTATCCACATCTTTCTTCTTTTGCATATCACACAAATCAACGAATCTATTTAGATGGGTAGCGACATCTTCACTAGGAAGGCTGGAAAACGGATCTTTCATGACAAGATTCAGCAAAGCAGTATTAATTTCACAAGATTCAGCATCAGTAAGAGGAGCAATTGGAGTGCTAATAAAACCATTGTTGTTGGTATTGGTAAAGTCACGCAATTTAGTGTTATCTTGAGCCATCGTGACAAGCAAGCAAACTAACACAAAAGCAAACAAAAAGCAAGCGGGCAAAAACAGGCAAATAGAGAAAGAGAGGGGGGATAGAGAGAGAGGGCGAATAAAACGGCAAGGGTGAAGTGTGGGAGAGGAAAACGAGAGGCAAATGGAAAATAATGTAATGCGGGAGATAGGGATTGTGATGGGTACTTGGTATATTGACTTTTGCGTAGACTCCCCGGCAACGGCGCCAGAAATCCTTCTTGCTACCTCTTGAGCACTGCGTTGGTTTTTCCCCGAAGAGGAAGGGATGATCCAGCAGAGTAGCGTAAGTATGTCCCTCAGTTTTTGAGAACCAAGGTATCAATCCAGTAGGAGGCTACGCGCGAGTTCCTCGTACCTGCACAAAACAAATAAATCCTCGCAACCAACGCGGTAAGGGGTTGTCAATCCCAACACGGCCACTTACGAGAGTGAGATCTGATAGATATGATAAGATAATATTTTTGGTATTTTTTTATGATAAAGAGGCAAAGTAAAATAAAAGCAAAGTAAATAACAAAGTATTGGAAGATTAATATGATGAAGATAGACCCGGGGGCCATAGGTTTCACTAGTGGCTTCTCTCAAGAGCATAAGTATTCTACGGTGGGTGAACAAATTACTGTTGAGAAATTGACAGAATTGAGCATAGTTATGAGAATATCTAGGCATGATCATGTATATAGGCATCACGTACGACACAAGTAGACCGACTCCTGCCTGCATCTACTACTATTACTCCACTCATCGACCGCTATCTAGCATGCATCTAGAGTATTAAGTTAATGAAAACAGAGTAATGCCTTAAGCAAGATGACACGATGTAGAGGGATAAACACATGCAATATGATGAAAACCCCATCTTGTTATCCTCGATGGCGACAATACAATACATGCCTTGCTGCCCCTACTGTCATTGGGAAAGGACACCGCAAGATTGAACCCAAAGCTAAGCACTTCTCCCATTGCAAGAAAGATCAATCTAGTAGGCCAAACCAAACTGATAATTCGAAGAGACTTACAAAGATAACCAATCATACATAAAAGAATTCAGAGAAGATTCAAATATTTTTCATAGATAGACTTGATCATAAACCCACAATTCATCGGTCTCAACAAACACACCGCAAAAAGAAGATTACATCGAATAGTTCTCCACAAGAGAGGGGGAGAACATTGTATTGAGATCCAAAAAGAGAGAATAAGCCATCTAGCTAATAACTATGGACCCGTAGGTCTGAGGTAAACTACTCGCACTTCATCGGAGGGGCTATGGTGATGATGTAGAAGCCGTCCTTGATCGATGCCCCTCCGGCGGAGCTCCGGAACAGGCCCCAAGATGGGATCTCGTGGATACAGAAAGTTGCGGTGGTGTAATTAGTGTTTTGGCTCCGTATCTAATCGTTTGGGGGTACGTAGGTATATATAGGAGGAAGGAGTACGTCGGTGGAGCAACAGGGGGCCCACGAGGGTGGAGAGCGCACCTGGGGGGGGGGGGGGGGGGTAGGCGCGCCCCTACCTCGTGGCCTCCTCTTTTGTGTCTTGACGTAGGGTCCAAGTCTCTTGGGTCTTGTTCGTTGAGAAAATCACGTTCCCGAAGGTTTCATTCCGTTTGGACTCCGTTTGATATTCCTTTTCTTCGAAACCCTAAAATAGGCAAAAAAAACAGCAATTCTGGGCTGGGCCTCCGGTTAGTAGGTTAGTCCCAAAAATAATATAAAAGTGGATAATAAAGCCCAATAATGTCCAAAACAGTAGATAATATAGCATTAAGCAATCAAAAATTATAGATACGTTGGAGACGTATCACGCCCGGGGGGGTAGGCGCGCCCCCACCCTCGTGGGCAGCCCGAGACTCTCCTGGTCCATCTCCGATACTCCGTGGGCTTCTTCTAGTCCAAAAATAAGATATGTGAAGTTTCACGTCAATTGGACTCCGTTTGATTTTCCTTTTCTGCGATACTCTAAAACAAGGAAAAACAGAAACTGGCACTGGGCTCTGGGTTAATAGGTTAGTCCCAAAAATAATATAAAAGTGCATAATAAAGCCCATAAACATCCAAAACAGATAATATAATAGAATGGAACAATAAAAAATTATAGATACATTGGAGACGTATCAGCATCCCCAAGCTTAATTCCTGCTCGTCCTCGAGTAGGTAAATGATAAAAACAGAATTTTTGATGTGGAATGCGACCTAACATATTTATCCATGTAATTCTCTTTATTGTGGCAAGAATATTCAGATCCATAAGATTCAAGACAAAAGTTTAATATTGACATAAAAATAATAATACTTCAAGCATACTAACCAAGCAATTATGTCTTCTCAAAATAACATGGCCAAAGAAAGCTATCCCTACAAAATCATATAGTCTGGCTATGCTCTATCTTCATCACACAATATATTTAAATCATGCACAACCCCGATGACAAGACAAGCAATTGTTTCATACTTTTGATGTTCTCAAACTTTTTCAATCTTCATGCAATACATGAGTGTGAGCCATGGATATAGCACTATATGTGGAGTAGAAGGGTGGTTGTGGAGAAGACAAAAAGGGAGAAGATAGTCTCACACCAACTAGGCGTATCAACGGGCCATGGAGATGCCCAATCAATGTGAGTGAGTAGGGATTGCCATGCAACGGATGCACTAGAGCTATAAGTGTATGAAAGCTCAACAAAAGAAACTGGTGGGTGTGCATCCAAGTTGCTTGCTCACGAAGACCTAGGGCATTTTGAGGAAGCCCATCATTGGAATATACATGCCAAGTTCTATAATGTAAAATTCCCACTAGTATATGAAAGTGACAACATAGGAGACTCTCTATCATGAAGATCATGGTGCTACTTTGAAGCACAAGTGTGGTAAAAGGATAGTAGCATTGCCCCTTCTCTCTTTTTCTCTCATTTTTTGGGCCTTTGATACGTCTCCAACGTATCTATAATTTTTGATAGCTCCATGCTATATTATCTACTGTTTTGGACATTACTGGGCTTTATTATCCACTTTTATATTATTTTTGGGACTAACCTATTAACCGGAGGCCAACCTAGAATTGTTGTTTTTTGCCTGTTTTAGGGTTTCGAAGAAAAGGAATATCAAAAGGAGTCCAAACGGAATGAAACCTTCGGGAACGTGATTTTCTCACCGAATACAACTCAGGAGACTTGGACCCCACGTCAAGCCAACTAACAGGAGGCCACGAGGTAGGGGGCGCGCCTGCCCCCCCCCCTCCCCAGGCACGCCCTCCACCCTCGTGGGCCCCCTGTTGCTCCGCCGATGTACTTCTTCCTCCTATATATATCCACGTACCCCCAAACGATCAGAATATGAGCCAAAAACCTAATTCCACCGCCGTAACTTTCTATATCCATGAGATCCCATCTTGGGGCCTGTTCCAGAGCTCCGCCGGAGGGGGCATCGATCACGGAGGGCTTCTACATCAACACCATAGCCTCTTCGATGAAGTGTGAGTAGTTTACTTCAGACCTACGGGTCCATAGTTAGTAGCTAGATGGCTTCTTCTCTCTTTTTGGATCTCAATACAATGTTCTCCCCCTCTCTTGTGGAGATCTATTCGATGTAATCTTCTTTTTGCGGTGTGTTTGTTGAGACGATGAATTGTGGGTTTCTGATCAAGTCTATCTATGAATAATATTTGAATCTTCTCTGAATTCTTTTATGTATGATTGGTTATCTTTGCAAGTCTCTTCGAATTATCAGTTTGGTTTGGCCTACTAGATTGATCTTTCTTGCAATGGGAGAAGTGCTTAGCTTTGGGTTCAATCTTGCGGTGTCCTTTCCCGGTGACAGTAAGGGCAGAAAGGCACATATTGTATTGTTGCCATTGAGGATAACAAGATGGTGTTTTCTTCATATTGCATGAGTCTATCCCTCTACATCATGTCATCTTGCTTAAGGCGTTACTCTGTTTTTAACTAAATACTCTAGATGCATGCTGGATAGCGGTCGATGAGTGGAGTAATAGTAGTAGATGCAGGCAGGAGTCGGTCTACTTGTCTCGGACGTGATGCCTATATACATGATCATACCTAGATATTCTCATAACTATGCTCAATTCTGTCAATTGCTCAACAGTAATTTGTTCACCCACCGTAGAATACTTATGCTCTCGAGAGAAGCCACTAGTGAAACCTATGGCCCCCGGGTCTATCTTTATCATATTAATCTCCTACTACTTAGTTATTTACTTTGCCTTTATTTTTACTTTGCATCTTTATCATAAAAATACCAAAAATATTATCTTATCATATCTATCAGATCTCACTCTCGTAAGTGGCCCTATAGGGATTGACAACCCCTATTTGCGTTGGTTGCGAGGATTTATTTGTTTTGTGCAGGTGTGAGGGACTCGCGCGTAGCCTCCTATTGTATTGATACCTTGGTTCTCAAAAACTGAGGGAAATACTTACGCTACTTTGCTGCATCATCCCTTCCTCTTCGAGGAAAACCAACGCAGTGCTAAAAGAGGTAGCAAGAAGGATTTTTGGTGCCGTTGCCGAGGAGGTCTACGCAAAAGTCAACATACCAAGTACCCATCACATACCCTTATCTCCCGCATTACATTATTTGCCATTTGCCTCTCGTTTTCCTCTCCCCCCAATTCACCCTTACTGTTTTATTCGCCCTCTTTCTCTATCCTTCATCTCTTTCTCTATTTGCCCCTTTTTGTCCGCTTGCTTTTTTTTGCTTGTGTGTTAGTTTGCTTGTTTGTCGCGATGGCTCAAGATTATACTAAAATTGGTGACCTTCACCTTAAAAGATTAGAAGAGATCGAAAGCAATGTTAGGAGTTCATGGTTTTGCAATTTGAACATAATAGTTTCTTCAGAAACGAGCTTAAAGAACAGAAAGGTTTTATGAGTGTTATGAATAAAGAGCTTGATGATATGTCTAAAGAATTCGATGGTTTAAGATCCCAACTTGCTCATCTTGAGAAATTAACTGCTGAAATTTCGAATAAGCAGGCTACCTTAGTTAATAAGATGGCCGCTAAACCGAGTTGCTATGAAAATAATGATGAAGATCTAAAAGTTATTGATGTGTCCCCTATTAAATCTTTGTTTTGCAATATGAATCTTGATAATGATGGGACTGAATATGATCCACCTTTACCTAGAAGGCGTTCCAAGAATTCTGAATCTTTCGATCTTGATGCTAAATTTGATAAAAGTGGGATTGAAGAAATTAAAACCCTAGATGTTGCTAAACCCACTATTATGTATTTCAAGGAATTTAACTATGAAAATTGCTCTTTGATTGATTGTATTTCCTTGTTGCAATCCGTGCTAAATTGTCCTCATGCTTATAGTCAAAATAAAGCGTTTACTAAACATATCGTTGATGCCTTGATGCAATCTTAGGAAGAAAAACTTGAATTGGAAGTTTCTATCCCTAGAAAACTTTATGATGAGTGGGAACCAACTACTAAAATTAAAATTAAAGATCATGAATGCTATGCTTTATGTGATTTGGGTGCTAGTGTTTCCACGATTCCAAAGACTTTGTGTGATTTGTTAGGTTTCCGTGATTTTGATGATTGCTCTCTAAACTTGCACCTTGCAGATTCCACTATTAAGAAACAGATGGGAAGAATTAATGATGTTCTTATTGTTGCAAATAGAAATTATGTGCCCGTAGATTTTATTGTTCTTGACATAGATTGCAATCCTTCATGTCCTATTATTCTTGGTAGACCTTTCCTTAGAACGATTGGTGCAATTATTGATATGAAGGAAGGAAATATTAGATTCCAATTTCCATTAAGGAAAGGCATGGAACACTTTCCTAGATAGAAAATTAAATTACCTTATGAATCTATTATGAGAGCCACTTATGGATTGCCTACCAAAGATGGCAATACCTAGATCTATTCTTGCTTGTTATGCCTAGCTAGGGGCGTTAAACGATAGCGCTTGTTGGGAGGCAACCCAATTTTATTTGTATTCCTTGCTTTTTTCTACTGCTTAGTAATAAATAAATTATTTAGCCTCTGTTTTGGTTGTGTTTTTTTGTGTTTAATTAGTGTTTGTGCCAAGTAGAACCGTTGGGAAGACTTGGGGAAAGTCTTGTTGGACTTGCTGTAAATAACAAAAACTTTAGCGCTCACGAGAACTGCTGTCATTTTTATTTGGAAAGTTATATTTAGTTAATTCTTTTTGCATATGATTAATAGATAAATTCCTCACATCCAGAAATTTATTTTAGAATTTTTGGGGTTCCAGATCTTGCGCTAGCTACAGATTACTACAGACTGTTCTGTTTTTACAGATTCTGTTTTGCGTGTGTTGTTTGCTTATTTTGATGAATCTATGGCTAGTAAATTAGTTTATAAACCATAGAGAAGTTGGAATACAATAGGTATAACACCCATATAAATAAAGAATGAGTTCATTACAGTACCTTCAAGTGGTCTTTTGTTTTCTTTCGCTAACGGAGCTCACGAGATTTTCTACTTTAAGTTTTGTGTTGTGAAGTTTTCAAGTTTTGGGTAAAGATTTGATGGATTATGGAACAAGGAGTGGAAAGAGCCTAAGCTTGGGGATTCCCATGGCACCCAATAGATAATCTAAGGACACCTAAAAGCCAAAGCTTGGTGATGCCCCGGAAGGTATCCCCTCTTTCGTCTACTTCTATCGGTAACCTTACTTGGAGCTATATTTTTATTTACCACATGATATGTGTTTTACTTGGAGCGTATTGTATGATTTGAGTCTTTGCTTATTAGTTTACCACAATCATCCTTGCTGTGCACACCTTTTGAGAGAGCCATACATGATTTGGAATTTGTTAGAATACTCTATGTGCTTCGCTTATATCTTTTGAGTTATATAATTTTGCTCTAGTGCTTCACTTATATCTTTTAGAGCACGGTGGTGGATTTGTTTTATAGAAACTAGTGATATCTCATTCTTCACTTAGATTATTTTGAGAGTCTTAATAGCATGGTAATTTGCTTAAAATCCTAATATGCTTGGTATGCAAGATTAATAATAAAACTATCTTATGAGTGTGTTGAATACTATGAGAAGTTTGATACTTGATAATTGTTTTGAGATATGGAGATGGTGATATTAAAGTCATGCTAGTTGAGTATTTGTGAATTTGAGAAATACTTGTGTTTAAGCTTGTGATTCCTGTAGCATGCACGTATGGTGAACCGTTATGTGATGAAGTCGGAGCATGATTTATTCATAGATTGTCTTCCTTATGAGTGTCGGTCGGGGATGAGCGATGGTCTTTTCCTACCAATCTATCCCCCTAGGAGCATGCGTGTAATACTTTGCTTTGATAACTTGTAGATTTTCGCAATAAGTATATGAGTTCTTTATGACCAATGTTGAGTCCATGGATTATACGCACTCTCACCCTTCCATCTTTGCTAGCCTCTCTAATACCGCACACCTTTCGCCGGTATCATACACCCACCATATACCTTCCTCAAAACAGCCACCATAGCTACCTATTATGGCATTTCCATAGCCATTCCGAGATATATTGCCATGCAACTTTCCACCGTTCCGTTTATTATGACACACTCCATCATTGTCATATTGCTTAGCATGATCATGTAGTTGACATAGTATTTGTGGCAAACCCACTGTTCATAATTCTTTCATACTTGTCACTCATGCATCATTCCATATCCCGGTACACTACCGGAGGCATTCACATAGAGTCATATTTTGTTCTAAGTATCGAGTTGTAATTGTTGAGTTGTAAGAAAAATAAAAGTGTGATGATCATCATTATTAGAGCATTGTCCCAAGTGAGGAAAGGATGATGGAGACTATGATTCCCCCACAAGTCGGGATGAGACTCCGGACGAAAACTAAAAATAAAAAAAAGGGAGAAAGAAAAGATGCCATAAAAAAGAGAAAAGACCCAAAGAAAAAAAAAGAAAAAATGAGAGAAAAAGAGAGAAGGGACAATGCTACTACCCTTTTACCACACTTGTGCTTCAAAGTAGCACCACGATCTTCATAGTAGAGAGTCTCTCATGTTATCACTTTCATATACTAGTGGGAATTTTTCATTATAGAACTTGGCTTGTATATTCCAATGATGGGCTTCCTCAAAATTGCCCTAGGTCTTCATGAGCAAGCAAGTTGGATGCACACCCACTTAGTTTCTTTTTGAGCTTTCATATACTTATAGCTCTAGTGCATCCGTTGCATGGCAATCCCTACTCACTCACATTGATATCTATTGATGGGCATCTCCATAGCCCGTTGATACGGCTAGTTGATGTGAGACTATCTTCTCCTTTTTGTCTTCTCCACAACCACCACTCTAGTCCACCTATAGTGCTATATCCATGGCTCACGCTCATGTATTGCGTGAAAATTGAAAAAGTTTTGAGAATGTCAAAAGTATGAAAAATTGCTTGGCTTGTCATCAGGGTTGTGCATGATTTAAATATTTTGTGTGGTGAAGATGGAGCATAGCCAGACTATATGATTTTGTAGGGATAACTTTCTTTGGTTGTGTTATTTTGAGAAGACATAATTGCTTTGTTAGTATGCTTGAAGTATTATTATTTTCTATGTCAATATAAACTTTTATCTTGAATCTTTCGGATCTGAATATTCATACCACAATTAAGAATAATTACATTAAAATTATGCCAAGTAGCATTCCGCATCAAAAATTCTGTTTTTATCATTTACCTACTGGAGGACGAGCATGAATTAAGCTGGGGGATGCTTGATGCATCTCCAATGTATCTATAATTTTTGATTGCTCCATGCTATATTATCTACTGTTTTGGACATTATTGGGCTTTATTATCAACTTTTATATTATTTTTGGGACTAACCTATTAACCGGAGGCCCAGCCCAGAATTGTTGTTTTTTGCCTGTTTTAGGCTTTTGAAGAAAAGGAATATCAAACGGAGTCCAAACGGAATGAAACCTTCGGGAACGTGATTTTCTCACCGAATACAACTCAGGAGACTTGGACCCTACATCAAGCCAACTAACAGGAGGCCACGAGGTAGGGGGGCGCGCCTGCCCCCCCCAGGCTCGCCCTCCACCCTCGTGGGCCACCTGTTGCTCCACCGACGTACTTCTACCTCCTATATATATCCATGTACCCCCAAACGATCAGAACAGGAGCCAAAACCCTAATTCCACCGCCGTAACTTTCTGTATCCACGAGATCCCATCGTGGGGCCTGTTTCGGAGCTTCGCCGGAGGGGGCATCGATCACGGAGGGCATCTACATCAACACCATAGCCTCTCCGATGAAGTGTGAGTAGTTTACTTCAGACCTATGGGTCCATAGTTAGTAGCTGGATGGCTTCTTCTCTCTTTTTGGATCTCAATACAATGTTCTCCCCCTCTCTTATGGAGATCTATTCGATGTAATCTTCTTTTTGTGGTGTGTTTGTTGAGACCGATGAATTGTGGGTTTATGATCAAGTCTATCTATGAATAATATTTGAATCTTCTCTAATTCTTTTATGTATGATTGGTTATCTTTGCAAGTCTCTTCGAATTATCAGTTTGGTTTGGCCTACTAGATTGATCTTTCTTGCAATGGGAGAAGTGCTTAGCTTTGGGTTCAATCTTGCGGTGTCCTTTCCCGGTGACAGTAAGGGCAGCAAGGCATGTATTGTATTGTTTCCATCGAGGATAACAAGATGGGGTTTTCTTCATATTGCATGAGTCTATCCCTCTACATCATGTCATCTTGCTTAAGGCGTTACTCTATTTTTAACTAAATACTCTAGATGCATGCTGGATAGCGGTCGATGAGTGGAGTAATAGTAGTAGATGCAGGCAGGAGTCGGTCTACTTGTCTCAGACGTGATGCCTATATACATGATCATACCTAGATATTCTCATAACTATGTTCAATTCTGTCAATTGCTCAACAGTAATTTGTTCACCCACTGTAGAATACTTATGCTCTCGAGAGAAGCCACTAGTGAAACATATGGCCCCCGGGTCTATCTTTATCATATTAATCTCCTACTACTTAGTTATTTACTTTGCTATTTACTTTGCCTTTATTTTTACTTTGCATCTTTATCATAAAAATACCAAATTGTTATCTTATTATATCTATCATATCTCACTCTCGTAAGTGGCCCTATAGGGATTGACAACCCCTATTTGCGTTGGTTGCGAGGATTTATTTGTTTTGTGCAGGTGTGAGGGACTCGCGCGTAGCCTCCTACTGGATTGATACCTTGGTTCTCAAAAACTGAGGGAAATACTTACGCTACTTTGCTGCGTCATCCCTTCCTCTTCGGGGAAAACCAACACAGTGCTAAAAGAGGTAGCAACCTTCTCTTTTTTGGCCTTCCTTTTTTTCCGTCCGGAGTCTCATCCCGACTTGTGGGGGAATCATAGTCTCCATCATCCTTTCCTCACTGGGACAATGCTCTAATAATGATGATCATCACACTTTTATTTACTTACAACTCAAGAATTACAACTCGATACTTAGAACAAGTATGACTCTATATGAATGCCTCCGGCGGTGTACCGGGATGTGCGATGACCCATGAGTGACATGTATGAAAGAATTATGAATGGTGGCTTTGCCACAAATACGATGTCAACTACATGATCATGCAAAGCAATATGAAAATGATGAAGCGTGTCATAACAAATGGAACGGTGGAAAGTTGCATGGCAATATATCTCGGAATGGCTATGGAAATGCCATAATAGGTAGGTATGGTGGCTGTTTTGAGGAATGTATATGGTACCGGCGAAAGTTGTGCGGTACTAGAGGCTAGCAATGGTGGAAGGGTGAGAGTGTGTATAATCCATGGACTCAGCATTCGTCATAAAGAACTCACATACTTATTGCAAAAATCTATTAGTTATCGAAACAAAGTACTACGTGCATGCTCCTAGGGGGATAGATTGGTAGGAAAAGACCATCGCTCGTCCCCGACCGATACTCATAAGGAAGACAATCAATAAATAAATCATGCTCCGACGTCATCACATAACGGTTCACCATACGTGCATGTTATGGGAATCACAAACTTTAACACAAGTATTTCTCAAATTCACAACTACTCAACTAGCATAACTCTAATATCACCGTCTTCATATCTCAAAACAATTATCAAGTATCAAACTTCTCTTAGTATTCAATGCACTTTATATGAAAGTTTTTATTATATCCCTCTTGGATGCCCATCATATTAGGAATAAATTCATAACCAAAGCAAATTACCATGCTGTTTAGGACTCTCAAAATAATATAAGTGACGCATGAGAGTTCATCTATTTCTATAAAATAAAACCACCACTGTGCTCTAAAAAGATATAAGAGAAGCACTAGAGCAAATGACAAACTACTACAAAAGATATAGGTGAAGATCAATGAGTAGTCGAATAATTATGCAACTATGTGAAGACTCTCTAACATTTAATAATTTCAGATCTTGGTATTTTATTCAAACAGAAAGCAACACTAAAGAAAATAAAATGACGCTCCAAGCAAAACACATATCATGTGGCGAATAAAAATATAGCTCCAAGTAAAGTTACCGATGACCGAAGACGAAAGAGGGGATGCCTTCCGGGGCATCCCTAAGCTTAGGATTTTGGTTGTCCTTGAGTATTACCTTGGGGTGCCTTGGGCACCCCCAAGCTTAGGCTCTTGCCACTCCTTATTCCATAGCCCATCGAATCTTTACCCAAAACTTGAAAACTTCACAACACAAAACTTAACAGAAAACTCGTAAGCTCCGTTAGTATAAGAAAATAAATCACCACTTTGGTACTATTGTGAACTCATTATAAATTCATATTGGTGTAATGTCTACTGTATTCCAACTTATCTATGGTTCATAACCTCCGATACTACTCATAGATTCATCAAAATAAGCAAACAACACATAGAAAACAGAATCTGTCAAAAACAGAACAGGTTGTAGTAATCTGTAGGTTCCGAATACTTTTGTAACTCCAAAAATCCTGAGAAATTAGGAGATCCTAGGAAATTTGTTTAATGATCTAATGCACTTGGAATTGGTATTTTATCGCTCCCTGGTAAGAAATGAAAATTATTCTCGTGAGCACATACTTTCTGTTTTTTACAGCAAGATCAAATAACAATCACCTAAGAAGATCCTAAAGGCTTTACTTGGCACAAACACTAATTAAAACATAAAAAACACAATCATAACATAGGATAGATGATTAATTTATTACTAAATAGGAACAAAAAGCAAGGAACACAAATAAAATTGGGTTGCCTCCCAACAAACGCTATCATTTAACGCCCCTAGCTAGGCATGATGATTTCAATGATGCTCACATAAAAGATAAGAATTGAAACATAAAGAGAGCATCATGAAGAATATAACTAGCACATTTAAGTCTAACTCACTTCCTATGCATAGGGATTTTTTGAGCAAACAACTTGTGGGAACAAGAATCAACTTGCGTAGGAAGGTAAAACAAAGATAACTTCAAGATTTTCAACACATAGAGAGGAAACTTGATATTATTGCAATTCCTACAAGCATATGTTCCTCCCTCATAATAATTTTCAGTAGCATCATGAATTAATTCAACAATATAACTATCACGTAAAGCATTCTTTTCATGATCTACAAGCATAGAAATTTTATTACTCTCCACATAAGCAAAATTCTTCTCGTTCGGAATAGTGGGAGTATCATAAGAGACTCGGATACTATAAATTGTTTCCACATTAAAAGAGTAATATTCAGGAAAAGGGTAATCATAATCATGACAATTTTTAATATAATCATCACTACTTTTTATAGCATATGTGTCATCACAATAATCATCATAAGTAGCAACTTTGTTATCATCATAATCAGTTGAAACCTCTTCGAAAATAGTGGAACCATTACTAAATAAAGTCATGACCTCTCCAAATCCACTTTCATATTCATCACAATAAGATTCAGCATCCTCCAGAATAGTGGGATCATTACTTCCTAAAGTTGACACTCTTCCAAACCCACTTTCATCAATATAATCATTATAAGTAGGAGGCATGCTATCCTCATAATAAATTTGCTCATCAAAACTTGGGAGGCTAAAAATATCATCTTCATTAAATGTAGCATCCCCAAGCTTGGGACAAACATTAATTGCAAAAAAAATATTCTCAAAAACATCATCTTCTTCAAACATAGAATCCCCAAGCCTGGGCCTTTTCATATCATAAGCATAATCACTCTCATCATCAATAGTATGGATAGCACCAATAGTATAGCAATTATCATATTCTTCCAAGCAAGTGCCAAAAAGATTTTCAAGATCATAAGAAGTATCATTATCTTCCCAATCATAATCATCACAACAAGCAATAGGCATAACGAGATCATCATTAAGTGCATCATCTTCCACAATTATATTTTCATGAGGCGCAACAGTAATAGGGGCAGCATTATTTGGGAGAGATATCTTTTTACCTCTCTTCCTTTTTCTTTTCTTCTTCTTCACCACATCATGTGTGGGTTCAATCCTCTTTTTCGAGTTCCTTATTAATGAGATTGGTTGAATAGAAGGCTCCTCCTCGTTACCTGATTCATCATAAGAAATAATAGGAGGATATTGGGAAGTATCTTCCCTTTCGTTAGTATTCTCTTCATCTTCTATTTGTTTTGTTTTCTTTATATAATTGGCAATATAAGGATTTTCAATGCAATTCACCGCACAATACATATAAATTTCTTCTAGATCAATATCAAGGAATTTCTCGAGGTTATATTCTGGAATAATCTTAGTTTGACGTTTCATTTCTTCATAACCCAAAAGCAAACTAAGTTCATTATAATGTGCAAGGGAAATCAAGTCATCACAATTTTTGGACACGATTCGATCATGAAACAATTTGCATTTGATATTTAAATGACCATGTTCATTGCAAAGTTCACAAGTATGGCTAAGAAATTTTAAATTTTCAGCACTAACATTTAGCCTTTCTTGCAACCATTTAGTTTCTAAATGCTTATGCCTCTTGCAATATCTATCTTCCCTATTTGGTGTGTACTTGCAAACCCAATGCACTCCACAAAAATTGACATGTTTATAGGAGACATTTTCATCATAACTAGTGCAATCATCATTAGTACTACGGATACTCAAGGATTTCATACTAACAACATTGCAATCATGCTCACCATTCAAAGATTTAGTGCCAAACATTTTATAGACTTCTTCTTCTAGCACTTGAGCACAATTTTCCCTTCCATCATTCTCACGAAAGATATTAAAAAGATGAAGCGTATGAGGCAAACTCAATTCCATTTTTTGTAATTTTCCTTTATAAACTAAACTAGTGCTAAAACAAGAAACTAAAAGATTCGATTGCAAGATCTAAAGATATACCTTCAAGCACTCACCTCCCCGGCAATGGCGCCAGAAAAGAGCTTGGTGTCTACTACACAACCTTCTTCTTGTAGACGTTGTTGGGCCTCCAAGTGCAGAGGTTTGTAGGACAGTAGCAAATTTCCCTCAAGTGGATGACCTGAGGTTTATAAATCCGTGGGAGGCGTAGGATGAAGATGGTCTCTCTCAAACAACCCTGCAACCAAATAACAAAGGATCTCTTGTGTCCCCAACACACCCAATACAATGGTAAATTGTATAGGTGCACTAGTTCGGCGAAGAGATGGTGATACAAGTGCAATATGGATGGTAGATATAGGTTTTTGTAATCTGAAAATATAAAAACAGCAAGGTAGATAATGATAAAAGTGAGCACAAACGGTATTGCAATGCGTTGAAATAAGGCCTAGGGTTCATACTTTCACTAGTGCAAGTTCTCTCAACAATAATAACATAATTGGATCATATAACTATCCCTCAACATGCAACAAAGAGTCACTCCAAATTCACTAATAGCGGAGAACAAACGAAGAGATTATGGTAGGTACGAAACCACCTCAAAGTTTTCCTTTTTGATCGATCTATTCAAGAGTACGTAGTAAAATAACATGAAGCTATTCTTTCTGTTCGATCTATCATAGAGTTCGTACTAGAATAACACCTTAAGACACAAATCAACCAAAACCCTAATGTCACCTAGATACTCCAATGTCACCTCAAGTATCCGTGGGTATGATTATACGATATGCATCACACAATCTCAGATTCATCTATTCAAACCAACACAAAGTACTTCAAAGAGTGCCCCAAAGTTTCTACCGAAGAGTCAAGATGAAAACGTGTGCCAACCCATATGCATAGGTTCATGGGAGGAACCCGCAAGTTGATCACCAAAACATACATCAAGTGGATCAATAGAATACCCCATTGTCACCACGAGTATCCCACGCAAGACATACATCAAGTGTTCTCAAATCCTTAAAGACTCAATCCGATAAGATAACTTCAAAGGGAAAACTCAATCCATTACAAGAGAGTAGAGGGGGAGAAACATCATAAGATCCAACTATAATAGCAAAGCTCGCGATACATCAAGATCGTATCACCTCAAGAACATGAGAGAGAGAGAGAGATCAAACACATAGCTACTGGTACATACCCTCAGCCCCAAGGGTGAACTACTCCCTCCTCGTCATGGAGAGGGCCGGAATGATGAACATGGCCACCGTAGAGGGATTCCCCCTCCGGCAGGGTGCCGGAACAGGTCTAGATTGGTTTTCGGTGGCTATGGAGGCTTCTGGCAGCGGAACTCCTGATCTATTCTGCTCCCCGAAGTTTTTAGGGAATATGGATATATATAGGAGGAAGAAGTACGTCGGTCGATCTCCGGGCTTTCCGCGAGGCAGGGGGCGCGCCCAGGGGGGTAGGTGCGCCCCCACCCTCGTGGGCAGCCCGGGACTCTCCTAGTTCATCTCCGATACTCCATGGGCTTCTTCTAGTCCAAAAATAAGTTCCGTGACGTTTTAGGTCAATTGGACTCCGTTTGATTTTCCTTTTCTGCGATACTCTAAAACAAGGAAAAAACAGAAACTGGCACTGGGCTCTAGGTTAATAGGTTAGTCCCAAAAATAATATAAAAGTGCATAATAAAGCCCATAAACATCCAAAACAGATAATATAATAGCATGGAACAATAAAAAATTATAGATACGTTGGAGACGTATCACAACGCGCGTGGAGGGACGAGGGCAGAGCACCCGGATGGACAAGAGCAGAGCGCACGTGGCGGGACACGAGCAGAGCGTGTCGCAGCCGCCTGAACCGCAAGCAACCACATGCATAGAGCAGTTGAACACGTAGGAAATGGTTGCCTACTAGCCGGCCGACAGTTGCGTCGTTGCGTAGAGAGTGGCTGTGTGGTACCAGCTTCGTCTAGTCTATAGTCTCCTTTATATTCTCTGCCATACTTTGCCCTCAAATTTAGCCAACAAAATGTTAATGCATGTTTTAAAAATTATATAATTGGAAACTATGTTCAAATACAAATTCAACTATATAATCTTTGGCGACATGCATTCATATTTTATTAGTTAAATCATACTTATAAACCAGGACGGTGGTATAGTAGGTAATTAAATCGCAAACGTTTTCTATTAACCTTATGTGTATGTGGCCTTTCGTCCTCCTCCCGCACATCTTGTCACCCCGCTCCCGCAGACGGCTTACAGCGCAAGCTTGCGCAGCACGCGGGGGCATTCTTTTTGCCAAACGCTGGCGCCAATGAATCGTCGGTGAGCCCGTTCCCGGGCAACCTCGCGGGTTCCCACGCAAGCTTCCTGCCCGACTCAGTGAAATCCCCCAAAATCCCGACGCTTACCGGGATGCTATAAAAACCCTCACAGCCGGCGAGTCTTGCGTCGCATTTTCACCTCCATCCCTGTAGCTTATCTTGCCTGCTTCTCCAACATTCTCCAATGGCACCGTCCGTCATCGTCGCTCAGCCACTCCGCCATCATCAGAGGATAGCTCCAGCTGGGAGGCTACACCGCGGCGGCGGCGCAGTCCCCGGTGTAGTGTAGTGCGCGTGGCGTCCCTGTTGGGTGTGCACAGAACACCCACCACATGCTCCGTCGCCGGTGCCCGTCGGCAGCTGTTGCCAGTCGCCATTGCCGCCACACCACCGTCAAAAGCCAGGACCATCGCCCGCTCCGCCGCCGCAGCCCGAAGGCAGGAGATGGCCGTCGTGGCCACCACCCCACTGCCGGCCATTGTGGCCATCACCCGCTCCGCCACCGTGGCCCGAAGGCGGGAGGTGGTGATCGTGGCCGCCACCTCGTCGTGGGCCGCCATGGCCGCCAGCCCACCGTCGACCGCCAGGGTCATCACCCGCTCCCCCACCGCTGCCCGAAGGTAGGAGGCGGAGGTGGATGTCGGCACATGTGATAGCAACCTTGCGCACTACATCGAGTTCCCGCGGGAGGAGGAGGAGCGCCTCGTCGAGAACGCAAAGAAACTTACCGCCGCAGTGGTCGCGACACACGCCGCCTCAGAGGCGAGGAATCAGGAGATCTACGAGGAGAACCACCGCTTTAAGAGGGGTCGTCTGGAGTGGAAGAGGGTGTTCGAAGTGAGCGTCGCTGAAGCTGCATTAGCGGCAGGCACCGCATTGCGGTTGCCCAGCTCGTCGGTAGGCTCCTCTTCCTCCGCCTCTTACTGAGCGCGCTCGGCAGAGGAGAGGCGGCCGGAAGTAGTACAAAGCCCCTCCGAAGTAGTAGTAGTATTTAGGGGCTATTTTGTTCAGTTCATCTAACAATAGATGTGGTGGAGCTGTACAACGTACTTAAAACTAGCTAGTATATATAGTTGAACTAGCTATTTCAGTATGTGGTTGGCAACAATTGGGGAAAAGTTTGGTCGGTTCAGCTGTCGATTTGAACTGTTTGTATAAATTAAGAATGACTGCTTAATCTATGAATGAAATCTATGCTTAATTACTAAATTTTAGTTGCAAAAATTAGATACTGCTAGTGATTTTTAGCTTCATATTTTGACAAATCGCAGTGTTACAAGGATTGACAAATCTTACCAAAATGTTTGTACGTGGTTGCACACGGGTCATCCAAAACAACTGTTTGCGTTGAAGGGATGCACAAATCCTGCGCTGCTCTCACTTTGCATACGGGTGTTCTATCTAGAGCATTTGCAATCAAGAGCTGCAAAAATCCTCCTCAGCACATTTTCTCTTGGCTTCCTAGGGAAGATGTCGGTTTGCATACGGGTGTTCTAACTAAAACATTTGTGATGAGTGTTTTATATTTAAAAAGCGAATTAAACCGCGGCTTGGGCACCATTAATGGAGAGGATGTGAGCAAGGCGGGCGGCCATGGAAGTCAAAGGGCTCGCTTCCCAGTGAGCCTGCGCAGCGTACAACTCCCACGCTTCCCGGTGAGCCTGTGCACTCGAGGACAGCTTGCACGCCTCTCGGTCAGCCTACACACCGGACGGCGCTCGCACGCCTTCCGTTCAGTCAAGGTCAAGCAGCTGTCTGCACGGCACCTCCTACAGCCATTAAAACCAAGACACGTGGCGTCACGTGAATGATTAACAGAATTTTGGATTTACTAGAATTTAAAAACCAGGCATCTTAATGTTTTGTCGGCAATCAACGGTGCCCTAGTGTTTGAAATTCATTCACATTTCTTGCATGGGACCTAAGCATGCACCCAAGGACACATATTTGATTTTTCAACCAATTTATATGTACTGGAGCATGTGCATGTAGTTCAAATTTGAATTATGCACATAAATGCATTGAAAACTCAGTTAATGAATAAAAATGTCGAAACGAACCCCAAAAAATCAAAAAAATTCACACAACACTCCTGCTGTTCTATGTTGACACGAGAAAAAAAATTTGAAAGCAATAAGAGGCAATGGACATCATTTCGTCCCCAAAGGTGGGACGTTCCCTGCCGAAAACCATCATGCTTGTTGTGAGAAGGGCCGGTTTGTGAGAAGCATATACCCAAACCTGCCCCAAATGGGACAAATTTTTTACCACGGCATGTTGATGCCACTCCATGATAGCATGCCAAGTTTCATGAATTTCAGATAAGCTTTGGATTTACTATAATTTAAAAACCATGCATCTCAATGTTTTGCCGGCAATCAATGGTGCCCTAGTGTTTGAAATTCATTCCCATTTCTTGCATGGGACCTAAGCATGCACCCAAGGACATAGATTTGATTTTTCAACCAACTTATATGCACTGGAGCATGTGCATGTATTTCAAATTTGAATTATGCACAGAAATGCATTGAAAACTCAGTTAATGCATAAAAATGTCCAAACGAACCCCGAAAAATAACAAAAATTCACAAAACACTCCTGTTGTTCTATGTTGACACGAGAAAAAAATTTGAAAGCAATAAGAGGCAATGGATATCATTTCGTCCCCAAAGGTGGGACGTTCCCTACCGAAAACCATCATGCTTGTTGTGAGAAGCTCCAGTTTGTGAGAAGCATATACCCAAACCTGCCCCAAATGGGACAAATTTTTTACCATGACATCTTGATGCCGCTCCATGATAGCATGCCAAGTTTCATGAATTTCAGACGAGTTTTGGATTTACTAGAATTTAAAAACCAGGCATCTCAATGTTTTGCCGGCAATCTACTATGCCCTGGTGTTTGAAATTCATTCCCATTTCTTGCATGGGACCTAAGCATGCACCCAAGGACATAGATTTGATTTTTCAACCAATTTATATGCACTGGAGCATGTGCATGTAGTTCAAATTTGAATTATGCACATAAATGCACTGAAAATTCAGTTAATGCATAAAAATGTCCAAACGAACCCCGAAAAATCACAAAAATTCACGCAACACTCCTATTGTTCTATGTTGACACAAGAAAAAAAATTGAAAGCAACAAGAGGCAATGGATATCGTTTCGTCCCCAAAGGTGGGACGTTCCCTACCGAAAACCATCATGCTTGTTGTGAGAAGCTCCGGTTTGTGAGAAGCATATACCCAAACCTGCCCCAAATGGGACAAAATTTGTACCACGGAATGTTGATGTCGCTCCATGATAGCATGCCAAGTTTCATGAATTTCAGACGAGTTTTGGATTTACTAGAATTTAAAAACCAGGCATCTCAATGTTTTGCCGGCAATCAACGGTGCCCCGGTGTTCGAAATTTATTTCCATTTCTAGCATGGGACTTAAGCATGCACCCAAGGACACATATTTGATTTTTCAACCAATTTATATGCACTCGAGCATGTGCATGTAGTTCAAATTTGAATTATGCACATAAAATGCATTGAAAACTCAGTTAATGCATAAAAATGTCCAAACGAACCCCGAAAAATAACAAAAATTCACAAAACACTCCTGTTGTTCTATGTTGACACGAGAAAAAAATTTGAAAGCAATAAGAGGCAACGGATATCATTTCGTGCCCAAAGGTGGGACGCTCCCTACCGAAAACCATCATGCTTGTTGTGAGAAGCTCCGGTTTGTGAGAAGCATATACCCAAACCTGTCCCAAATGGGACAAAATTTTTACCACGACATGTTGATGCCGGCCATGATAGCATGCCAAGTTTCATGAATTTCAGACGAGTTTTTGATTTACTAGAATTTTAAAACCAGGCATCTCAATATTTTGCGGGCAATCAACGGTGCCCTGGTGTTTGAAATTCATTCCCATTTCTTGCATGGGACCTAAGCATGCACCCAAGGACACAGATTTGTTTTTTCAACCAATTTATATGCACTAGAGCATGTATATGTAGTTCAAATTTGAATTGTTCACCTAAAATGGCTAGAAAACCAATTTAATGTATAAAATGTTCAAACAAACCTTGAATAATTCCAATTCTTTTACGACACACATATAGTTGCATGTTCACTCTAGATAAAAGGTCTAGCAATTCAAACACCGTCCATTGCCGCTGTGACCCCATTATGTAATTCAAATCAAGATGAAAAATCAAGTAGATCGCACACAGTTTATTATCAGCAACCGTGTGAGATGTAGTACAAAATATCTTGGAGCACCGTCGGTGTATAGTACGCCTATGGCTTACGCGAGAAGGTGCGTCGGCTACAGTCCACAGCCGGCGTCTCAAGCACACTAGCTCGCTCCCCAAATATCATTTCACTGTTCAATAGTCACCGGTGAAAGATGGGCACGTGGACCCGCGTCGTGAGGGCAACTTCGGTGGCCCACTTCGGCGAGAGCGCGGCCGCAGCCGCCATGCGTGTGCTAACAAGGTGCATGAGCGCAGCCGCAATTTGCGATCGGGCAACAAAGGCAGCCCAAACGGCCGTTGTTGCTTCTTAGGTGGCGCCAGCAACATCTGACTCAGGGATAGCAACTGGCGAGAGCGGCACAACAGCTGTCCGTTCCACAGCGGCGGCCTTAGCCCTGATGGAGGCCGCCCGCGACCATGTCGAGGCCGCCCACGCCCAGCTCCAGGCAGTAACCACACAAATCAAACGAAACTTCTACGACAATAGTCGGCAAGCCACAGCCGAAGAGCTGGCAATCGCCGAGAGCGTTCGAGCAGCTGTCCATTCCTCCGCCGCATACCTTGCGATGACGGAGCCCGTCCAAGCCGAGATCGCGTCCGCCGACGCCCAACTTGTGGCGACCTTTTCCAAGGAAATGGCGGACGCGGATGACGAGATGCTTGCCGAGTATGGTGCGATGGATGCCATGGAGCCCCTTCCCCAAGAGACCGTCGGGCGCAAGCTGGACATGGAGGCGGCAGCGGAGATCGACGAGCACCCGTCGTAGTAGTACTCTTTGTTTTGTTTAATTAAGAGTGCCGGTCTTTAATTTGTTAGAGTAATGTTTAGGTCAGCTAGCTCTGTTTAATTGCTGAACTTGTTCGATTAAGAAGTGTGGGTGTGATGTAGTCTCCTTTGTGTACCCAAATTATGCAATGACGTGGATGACCACTTTAACCATGGAAATTCGAACCAAAACTTTTGATGTTCAAACTCATCACACACGGTTTAAGCTATCTGAATTGTTTGTGATGTCCACATATCGTACACAGTTCTTAATAAGGGACCATGTCTGATGACACTTTGCGCGCCAGTTTTTTGGCTGAAGCGATTCCAAATTTCCGGCTTCCGCGGAAATATCTACCTCCCTGCCCCCCTTACCAAAAGCCACATTTCCCCTCTTTCACCTTCCTTTCCAAGTTGAAACCTTCACTCCTTGCTTGCAGTGCCGCCGCCTCCTTGTCGGTGACCCTCCTTCACGCTGCTTGGCCTCCTCTATCCAGGCAGGTAATCCACACCCGACCCCCATCCTCCTCCTCCTTCCACATCCCACATGCCCCGACTGCCGGCGTGAGCGCGACACCTTCCACCCAAATCACCGACCCCTCCACCAAAAAAGCACCGGCCTAAGCCATGGTGCACGCAGTATAGCCAGGACATCAAGGAGCATTTGGCAGCGGAGAAGCAAATCACGGCCGCACGCGCGGATGAGGTCGCGATGGCTGCCATTCGTGCCGACCCCTAGATCTTGAAGTATCACCTTGCCAATTGCTAGGTACGCCGGTTAAGCATGCTCGGTTTACCCGTTGCCTGTGCTGCTCCTGCCTTTCCTTCACAAATTCTAGTGAATTGTGCTATCTAATTTCATCATGCAATCTGTTGCTCTAGTGTATATGTTTTATATGTCGTGCAGTGTGGTGCTCACTTATTAACTGTTTTGTTAATTAGTTCTCGTCTTCAGTTAATTGTTTGGTTCAATTCTGCAAATGTGATGTTCAATTCGTCAGGCTGCAATTTTGTATTGTCTTCCATGTGAGAAATAAATCAAATTTATCTTTACAAAATTGTGGGTGCATTCTATTATTGTATACCATGTGAGGAATAAATTGAATTTGGCTATAGTAAATACATGAGAAACAAATGCAATTGCTACAATTGGCTGTAGTTAACTGTTTGGTTAACTCTCCGATCTTCTATTAGGAGTATGTTATATTGTGCAATGTGGTGCTCAGTTAATGTTTGGTTCATTTGTTGTGGTGTTTAGTTAACTGCTTGGTTCAATTCTGCAATGCGATGTCCAATTGTCATGGGTAGAATTTTGTATTGTTGTGCATGTGAGGAATAAATCAAATTTGGATGCACTTAATACATGAGAAACATATACAAGTGCTATATTTCCTAGTTATTAATCATGCTTGGTTTGGTTAAATGAGTTTTCCGTGTGGCTTCATTTAATCTGATGAATCCGCAATGTTCTTATTTTTCATCAACATATTTTACTGATAGCATGCGAACCCTTACTGAAAGTGAAACTATCCCTGGGTGGTTTTGGTAATTCCTAACATATAGCTCATTGAGCTAATACTATTTCAAGATAAATATTTCAGGAAAGCTCAATGATTGGCATGGCATGGATTAGAAGTGTGGACCCCTCAAAATGCTAAGGACAAAATATTGTCTCACGCTCTAAAGCTCAAGACTCTACATTTTACCTTTTAGTGATCCAAGATCACATTGAGTCCATAGGAAAAGCCAATACAATTAAAAGGGGGTGAGGTGTTGCTTAATGGGTTACTTGCTCAAAATGCTTAGTGATATGCTCCAAAACCCTCAACCACTTTCTCATATCTACATATGTACCAAACCAAAAGTCAAACTCAGCCCCACCGAAACTTTCCATCCGGCGCCACCGAGTTCATTTGACATAGCCACTGCCACAAACCCTAGTCACTTCGGTCTCACCAATAGGGATCTCAGCCCCACCGAGATGGGATTGCAAACTCTCTGTTTCCCTTCATAAAGTTTCGGTCCAACCGAGATGAGCGATCGGTTCCACCGAGTTCGCAATGCAAACTCTCTATTTCCCCTTCGTAACGTTTCGGTCCAACCGAGATGAGCGAATCGGTCCCACCGAGTTTGCGTGACCAACTCTCTGGTTAGCTTATTACCAAAATCAGTCCCGCCGAGTTTGTGTAATCAGCCTCACTGAGATTACGTTATGCCCTAACCCTAATGAAATCGGTCCCACCGAGTTGACGTGTCGGTCCCACCAAAAATCCTAACGTTCACATTTTGAACTGAATCGGTATGACTGAGTTTCATTATTCGGTCCCACCGAGTTTGGTAAATTGTGTGTAACGGTTAGATTTTGTGTGGAGGCTATATATACCCCTCCACCCACTCTTCATTCATGGAGAGAGCCATCAGAACATGCCTACACTTCAAACATACATTTTCTGAGAGAGAACCACCTACACTTGTGTTGAGATCAAGACCTTCCATTCCAACCACATAAATCTTGATCTCTAGCCATCTCCAAGTTGCTTTCCACTCAAATCATCTTTCCACCAAATCCAAATCAGTGAGAGAGAGATGAGTGTTGGGGAGTGTCGGTGTCAATACCGGCGGATCTCGGGTAGGGGGTCCCGAACTGTGCGTCTAGGCCGGATGGTAACAGGAGACAAGGGAAACGAAGTTTTACCCAGGTTCGGGCCCTCTTGACGGAGGTAAAACCCTACGTCCTGCTTGATTGATATTGATGATATGGGTGTTACAAGAGTAGATCTACCACGAGATCAAAGAGGCTAAACCCTAGAAGCTAGCCTATGGTATGATTGTATGTTGTGATTGTTGTCCTACGGACTAAAACCCTTCGGTTTATATAGACACCGGAGAGGGTTAGGGTTACGCAAGGTCGGTTACAAAGGAGGAGATATCCATATACGTATTGCCTAGCTTGCCTTCCACGCCAAGTAGAGTCCCATCCCGACATGAGACGAAGTCTTCAATCTTGTATCTTCATAGTCTAACAGTCCGGCCAATGGAGATAGTCCGGCTGTCCAGAGACCCCCTAATCCAGGACTCCCACAGTAGCCCCTGAACCAGGCTTCAATGACGAAGAGTCCGATGCGCAGTTGTCTTCGGCATTGCAAGGCGGGTTCCTCTTCAAATTCTGTGTACCTGTCGAAATAATGTCCGGTTCCTTGTGATGGTTCGTACTTCTTGGCTTCTCCGCCCAATAATGGCCACCTTCCACGTGTCGAGCGAATGTGAAGAGCCATGGTGTTTTCACATTTACCCCCTAGCTATGTAAATGAGCCGCCTATTTAAAAAGACGAGGATTCAGATCCAAATCACATCATCCTCCCCTGCCGAGTCTTCATCGGAGCGTGCCCGACAGAGATCCATTCCACCATGGCCAGTCGACGCAGCTCCTCCTCTCGAACCCCTAGTTCCAAGCCTCGAGATTGGGAGAGATGTTTCATCCCGCACAGCAAATTGGTGATGCTTCAGTCCAAGGGATTCCTTCCCCCAGCGTACCTGGTCCCGGTTCGAGCCGGGATTGCCACCTATAATGGCGGAGAGCAAGCGGAGAGCCGTCCCAATCCCTCCAAGGGAGAGCGGGTATGCCTTGCCCCTTATCTGGTAAGAGGGCTCGGATTCCCAATCCATCCGTTTCTCCGGGGGCTTCTGGAGTTTTATGGCCTCCAGCTGCACAACCTTACGCTTGCCTCCCTGCTGCATATCGCGGGATTCGTAGCCCTTTGCGAGTTATTTTTGGGCTATGAGGCTCATTTCGCTTTGTGGAAGAAGCTGTTCCGCCTTGTGCCCTGTTCTAAGAAGGGATCAATGTATCAAGTGGGCGGAGCCGAAGTGTGGCATATTGCTAGGACCGAATACCTATCAGGGACCCCGAAGAAGACGTCCGAAGACTGGCCTTCAGAATGGTTTTATATAGAAGATGTCCCCCTTCTGGACCCTATTCGGATCGGCCTTCCTGAGTTTGACAATGCCCCTTTGAAGAAGCGCCAGAGCTGGCGTCCACGGAGCCCCCTTGAGGAAGACGACCGGGACATTCTTTATCTGATGAGCCGGATAAGCTCTTTAGCTCGATCCGGATTGACCATGATCGAGGTCATGGCTATATGCATTATGCGGGGGGTGCAGCCGCTCCAGTATAGAGGCCACCCCATGTGGGACTTCAACAGGGAGGATGACGCAACCCGCCACGGCCGCAAAGGGCCGGGATCGACTGCGGACTTGACAAAGATCTTGTCCACTTTGTACAAGGGAGAAGAGGAGGAGTTCCTCCGTGTCAACCCGCAGGGCGGATTCTCCATGTACAATCCTCCGAGATGGGTAAGCGGAGATTTTTTCTAGCCCATCCGTTTCGTATTCCCGTAGTTTAAGTATTCATTCTAGTGATTTCATCGCAGGAGCTGCGCCAGGAAGTAAAGGAGATAACCAGCCCTCCTCCACAGCCCGAGGACCCTGGACGATCCCTTGATCTGGCCTCCCAGGAGGATCCGGACATATCCGTGGAGCTGATCGACGGGGTATTTTACCAAGGGAATAATGACAATACCTTGGTGGCCATTACAGCCGATTACCCTGGGCTAGTTCCAGCCTCACAGGTGACTGAGACCAAAGTCCCATCATATAACAAGGGATCCGTCCTTGTGCTCTTTTTTATTGCCGTATAACAGCCATGTTTTGCAAGGGAGGCCCTCGGGGCAGAAGGCCGAGCCTGTGGCAACTAGCCAACAAGGGGCCGCTGGGCCAGGAAGGCTGAAAAGATCCGCAGTCCGGATTGAGGCACCGGCGCAATGGTATAGCGCGCCGTCTTTATTGCAAGACATTATTTACAGAGGCATATTAATGCCCAGGCCTTCTTTTCAGGAGAAAGAGCGCTCGCCGGACTATACCCGGCGAGGCTACCAACCGCGCCTCCACAAGCCAGGCTCCAAGGCCAGACTCGGGGGTGGGAACGAGTACAAGGCGTGCACCGGGTGCTCCTCCGACAGAGGATACGGATAGACTCTCCGCCACCCATTCCGAGGTGGAAAGTGCTATGAACCATAGGCGTCGCCGGACTGTTCTTCGTGACGCTTGTTTCTCCCAAGAGGCTTTGGATGCCTTTAACTCAGGAGATGCGCACCTCTGTGCCGCTCAAAATGGTCTAGCCAGAGCCACGGAGCAGTATGTAAAAGACATACGGGTGAGAAAATTTGATGATTATATATATCAGTATCCCCTGAGACTTGAAACAGTTAGGATAACTGATTTAAGGATCATTTGTTATGTAGGTTCTTACAGAAAAGAATACTCAACTATCCCAGGAGCTGGAAGAGTGCAAAGCCCAACTTCAGGCCGCACTGTCCGCCGCAGGGGAGCCCAAAGAGACCCCCACTGGTAACATATCCATCAAATGATAAGTATCATATTAGAGTGCGGTTTTATATTCAAATCTGACGATAAAATTGCAGATGACGCTGGAGTGAATCTGGATAAGCAGCAGCTCAAACGCCAGCTAAAGGCTGGTGAGAGCGTGCTAACGAGGGTGAGGCAGGAGAAGAATGATCTTCAAGATGCCAACACCAAGTTGGGCGTGGAACTAAAAGATGTTCGTGCCCAACTGTCGGACTCTGTTAAGGAGAATTGGCGGCTTCGACGCGGCATATTTAGTAAGTGCTTGAACAAAAGAGTTTGGCAAGGAAGCTGGCCGACAGAGTTATGTCTGTAGGTATGCTAACAGGACGTCCTGCCGAGGAGATGCCTAGTTCGACGGGTGATCTTCTTCTCGAGCTCGCACAGTTGCACGAATGAGTTCGGCAGGTGATGCAAGGCATTGCCCAGGCCTTGTGGCCATCCATCTCCATGCCTGAAGGCCTTGGAGAGCTTGCAGAAAAGCTGAAGGGAGCACGGCGGCGTTTCTGATTATGGAAGATATCGACCTGCCGTTAGGGCGCCAAGGAGGCTTGGGTAATGGTGAAGACACAGTACACGAAGGCTGACCCGAACCACATGGCCGAAGTCGGACCTGTGGGGCCTAATGGCAAGGAGATCCCTGTGAATTTAGTGTACGGCCATGTAGAATTGGCCGCAAAGTATTCCCAACAGGACTGTAGACTAGACAGCCTATTAGATGGCATTGAGGAGGAATTTAACCATGTAATTTTGAAGTGACATGTATGATGCCTTCTAGCTGGATTGTAGATCGTTTGTCGTGGCGGACCTTTTCGCTTCAACCTCGGAACCTGACAGTCCGGAGTGTATCCGAATACCCTCACGATTATGTAAGAACCGGGGCATGCGTGGAGACCAGGCGTAGGGGTCATTAGTGCTTTATCAGACAAGTGCCCAACTAGTTATGTTATATTACATGGGTAGTAAGAAACATCTTCCAGAGAGAATAGTTCCATTAAGGGTTCCTTTCCCTGGGTAGGCATGCCCTAAAGTGCATGTCCGGCCTACGACGAGAGGTTCAGAAAAAACATCTGGGGGCAGATATGGATAATAAATAAAAGTCATCTTTTGTTCACCGACCGAATATTCTCTTAAGAACGCTAGCTTTCGGCTTCACCCAGTCTGAGGTACACGTCCGGCTGATCCGGCGGTAACAATCACAAAGGTGCTCCCCTTATGCCCTAGCCGAATTAACGGGAACGTAGGGCATAAATACAAGAGCCAAGCAACCCAGCTTGGCCAAAACTTAAGTCATATCGATGCATATAATGGTGAAAAAGGTACATGCAGAAGTATAACGCATGTGTTGGGCGTGATGCCTAGGTAAATAATTTAAGCTTCTGCGAAAGAAGCCCCCAGGTGTAGAGAGTGCGGCTAGCACATATGTTATGTACAAGTGAGGCACAAGGTGACCCTTGAAGGCCTAGAGGAATAAAAGAAAGAAAGGGAAACAAGATAGATGACACATATGCAGAAAATGGACAAAGGAAGGGGACTAACATAAAGTCTGGTGCTAGGCGTAGAATCTTCGGAGCCTGGCTGCGTTCCATGGGTTCGGCTCGAGTCGACTAGTCGATGCATCCCGTAGTCGGTACGCTCTGCCGGTCAGAACTTGGTCGATGATGAAGGGACCTTCCCATTTGGGCTCTAGCTTGTTCTTTTTCTTATCCGACAGCCGGAGAACTAGTTCACCAATGTTATAAGTTTTGGCTCGTACTTCTCTGCTTTGGTATCTGTGAGCCTGTTGCTGGTAAAATGCGGAACGGGCTTTGGCTACGTCGTGCTCTTCCTCCAAGGTGTCCAGACTGTCCTGCCGATCGAGCTCGGCTTCTCTTTCTTCGTACATGCGCACTCGAGGTGAGTCATGAATTATGTCACAGGGCAAGACTGCCTCTACGCTGTACACCATGAAAAATGGTGTGTATCCGGTACTACGATTCGGCGTGGTCCGCAGCCCCCAGAGTACGGAGTCAAGCTCCTCTACCCAGTGCGTGTCAGACTCTGTTAAGGAGCGCACTAGTCTGGGTTTAATGTCGCTCATTATAAGACCATTTGCTCGTTCTACTTGACCGTTGGTTTGTGGGTGGTAGACTGAAGCATAATCGAGCTTGATGCACATTTTGCTGCACCAGAGTTTTACCTCGTAGACCGTGAAGTTCGTGCCGTTATTAGTGATGATGCTGTGGGGGACACCGTAGCGATGTACAACCCCGGATATGAAATCTATCACCGGTCCAGATTCGGCTATTTTAACCGGTTTGGCCTCTATCCATTTGGTGAATTTATCCACCATGACCAATAAGTTTTTTTCTTGTGGGTTCCACCTTTAAGGGGTCCAGCCATGTCAAGCCCCCAGACCGCAAAGGGCCATGTAATGGGGATTGTTCGGAGGGCGGTGGGTGGCATATGGCTTTGATTTGCAAAGAGCTGGCAACCGGCGCAACGCTGGACTAAGTCCCGTGCGTCTTCCCGGGCCGTTGGCCAATAGAATCCTGTACGGAAGGCCTTGCTCACAAGAGCCCGGGCTGTGGCGTGATGACCGCCGAGTCCGGCATGAATTTCTGCCAAAAGGTTCCGTCCTTCCTCTTCGGAGATGCACCGTTGAAGGACTCCGGTAGCGCTTTTTTTGTACAATTATCCCTCGTGGACCCTGTAGGCCTTTGATCGCCGCACTATGCAGCGTGCCTCATTTTGGTCCTGTGGGAGTTCCTGTCTAGTTAAGTAGGCCAGGAATGGTTCTGTCCACGGGGCAATAATGGCCATTATTTCGTGGGCTGATTGTGTTATTTCGGTGGCGGAGCCGCCGATTGTGTCAGAGAGTTCAGTATCGGGTATTTTGGCCAAGTCCGAACTGTTGTTACCGCTGTACCCTTCCCATGATATGGATGGCTTGAAAAGCCTTTCCAGAAAAATGTTGGGAGGGACCACGTCGCGTTTGGCGCCAATGCGGGCGAGGATATCCGCCACCTGATTGTTTTCCCGGGCCACATGGTGAAATTCGAGCCCTTCGAACCGAGCTGGCATTTTTAGGACGGCATTGCGATAAGCGGCCATTTTTGGATCCTTAGCATCAAAGTCTCCATTTATTTGGGATATCGTGAGGTTTGAATCCCCGCGCACCTCTAGGCGTTGAATGCCCATGGATACTGCCATCCAGAGACCATGTAGAAGGGCCTCATATTCGGCTGCGTTGTTGGAGTCCATATACATTATCTATAACACGTATTGAATGGTGTCTCCTGTTGGGGATGTCAAAACGACGGCAGCCCCCAGACCAGCCAACATTTTGGAGCCGTCGAAGTGCATGATTCAGTTTGAATATGTGCCGTACTCTTTGGGGAGTTCGGCTTCCGTCCATTCAGCGACGAAGTCAGCCAAAACTTGCAATTTAATAGCTCGCCGTGGCTTGTAAGTTATGTCGAACGGGAGGAGCTCAATGGCCCATTTGGCAATCCGGCCCGTCGCGTCGCGGTTGTTTATAATATCGTTAAGTGGTACTTCCGAGGCCACCGTTATCGAACACTCTTGAAAGTAGTGTCGCAGCTTCCGGGATGCCATGAATACCACATACGCTATCTTTTGATAATGCGGGTACCGTGATTTGCATGGAGTGAGGACAGTGGACACGTAGTAAACCGGCTTTTGAAGGGGAAATTTGTGTCCGTCCACTTCTCGCTCAACGACAAGCACTGTGCTTACTACTTGATGAGTTGCTGCAATGTATAATAGCATTGGTTCACCAATGTTTGGCGCGGCCAGGACTGGGTTTGTTGCCAATATGGCCTTTATTTCGTTGAGTCCGGCCGTGGCGGCATCCGTCCACTCGAAGTGTTCGGTGCGCCGGAGGAGGCGATAAAGGGGTAGTGCCTTTTCTCCTAGGCGGGAGATAAAGCGGCTTAGAGCCGCCACACATCCAGTTAATTTTTGTGTTTGTTTGAGGTCTGTTGGGGTAGCCAACAATGACAACGCTCGAATTTTGGCCGGATTGGCTTCAATACCTCTACTGGAGACAATGAATCCCAGGAGCTTTCCTGCTGGTACGCCGAAAACGCATTTTTCCGGATTGAGCTTGATGTCATATGTTCAGAGGTTGTCGAATGTGAGCCTCAAGTCGTCTACTAGAGTTTCGACATGCTTGGTTTTAATGACCATGTCATCCACGTATGCCTCCACTGTTTTGCCGATCTAGTTTGCCAGGCATGTCTGAATCATGCGCTGATATGTTGCACTGGCGTTTTTTAGCCCGAAGGGCATTGTGTTGAAGCAGAATGGGTCGTATGGTATGATGAATGCCGTTGCGGCTTGGTCTGGCTCTGCCATTTTGATTTGATGGTAGCCGGAGTATGCGTCGAGGAAACACAACGAATCGTGTCTTGCGGTAGCATCGATGATTTGATTGATGCGGGGGAAGGGGAAGGGATCCTTTGGGCAGGCCTTATTGAGGTCCTTAAAATCGACGCACAAACGCCAGGATTTGTCCTTCTTTGGTACCATCACCAGGTTTGCTAGCCAGTCTGGATGTTTTATGTCTCTGATGAATCCGGCCTCCAATAGCTTGGCTAGCTCCTCTCCCATGGCTTGTCTTTTAGGCTCGGAGAAACGTCGAAGAGCCTTTTTGACTGGCTTGAATCCTTTTAGGATATTCAGGCTGTGTTCGGCCAGCCTGCGTGGGATTCCTGGCATGTCTGAAGGGTGCCAGGCAAAAATGTCCTAGTTCTCGTGTAGGAATTCTCGCAGTGCGGCGTCGACATCAGGGTTTAATTGTGCCCCGATGGAAGTTGTTTTTGTAGGGTCCGTTGGATGGACTTGGAATTTGACTATTTCGTCCGCTAGTTTAAAGGAGGTGGACTTGGATCTTTTATCGAGTATCACGTCATCCCTGTTCACCGTGGAGCGCAGCGTAGTTAGTTCTTCTGCCGCTAGGGCTTCGGATAGTGCCTCAAGGGCCAGTGCAGCTGTCTTATTTTCGGCGCGGAGTGCTATGTCCGGATCACTAACAAGAGTGATGATTCCATTGGGCCCGGGCATTTTGAGCTTCATGTACCCGTAATGGGGTATGGCTTGGAAGATTGTAAACGCCTCCCGCCCTAATAGAGCGTGGTATCCGCTGCTGAACGGGGCCACTTGGAATGTAATTTCTTCGGACCTGTAATTATCCGGCGTGCCGAATACCACGTCTAGTGTGATTTTTCCAGCGCAGCGCGCTTCCCGACTGGGGATGATTCCTCTAAAGGTTGTGCTGCTTTGCTTAATGCGGCTCCAGTCTATTTCCATCTTTTGAAGAGTTTCCTCATAAATGAGGTTTAATCCGCTGCCGCCGTCCATGAGTACCTTGGTGAGTCGAAAGCCGTCCACGATTGGACTGAGGACCAGTGCGGCTGGTACTCGGGCTGTTCGGAATTTAGGTTCGTCACTGGCATTGAAGGTAATAGCCGTGTCGCTCCAAGGATTTGTTTCTGCTGTGTGGCAGATTTCGGACATGCTGCGCAGTGTTCGCTTCCGTCTATTATTTGACGCGAAGGTCTCAAAGACCGTTAAGACCGTATTGTTGTCCTCGGGGTGGTGCTCTGTAGTTTTTGGGAGGAGTAGATCCTCACCACTTTTGGCCACCTGCCGGAGTATCCAGCATGCTCTAAGGCTGTGCGTTGGTGTCACATCCGCTGTACTATGAATTTTTCAGGGTCCGTTGAGCCATCCCTCCAGTACGGTTCCTTGCCCCGTAGAGGGCTTTTGCTTTTTGGTAGTTAACCCAGGTGTATTGTGATACTGCACCCTTTTATTTCAGACTGGGTCTGTATTCAGGGCCGGATTATCACAAAATTTTATTTCGGTTTTCCAGGCGCTTTCCATCGCATAGTACTTTCATACTATGGACACCAAGTCGGCAAAGCCTGTAATTTCGCGACGACTTATGGCGTTGAGGATTCCCTTGTCCGTGCAATTATTGCAGAAGAATGAGATTGCATCTTCCTCGCGGCAGTCCTTTATCCTGTTCTTGACCAGGAGGAATCTGGCCCAGTAATGGTGTACTGTTTTCTTCGGGCTCTTGCCTAATTTGGGATAGATCGCATATGTTTGGGTGGGCGGGTGGAATTTAATCCAAATCCTCACCCAATCTGAGGCTCAATGGCCAAGGAGTTTCCGAACTCGAAAGTTTGGATTCTTGGATTCTTTCTGGTAAATCTAGCCCGCTGCCTGATTCTGGGTTCAGGCTTTGAGTGACATCCTCCCCTCCGCGGGTATCCGGCTTGGAGGGATCGGGAATCCAGACGTAGCTAGTCCTTAAGATGGATGAAGGGTTGCCGCATTGTTCTTCCACCACTGCAACGTGATGGGTGACATGGGGAGAGTCAATTTCTCTCAGATCGGGTTGAGGCCCAATCTGATCGTAGTCTGTAGCGACTCCCAGGGCGGCGATGCGATCCAAGAGCTCGTTCAGGTAAGAGAGATCCATTGGATCTAACTGCTCGGCGAGTTCCGAGTTGATGTGAAGATTGCTTTCAATGACCTGAGAAGTCATCGTCGGCGCAGCGGCCGAACAGGCGGTCATAAGAAAACCACCTAGCCGGAGAGTTTGGCCGATAGCCAGGGCTCCCTCAGCGATGGTGCCGTCTTTAAAGACGGGACGAGACATCCTTCCTGGTGGCGACGGCACAACAGATCTTTCAATGAAAGCACCAATGTCGGTGTCAAAACCGGTGGATCTCGGGTAGGGGGTCCCGAACTGTGCGTCTAGGCCGGATGGTAACAGGAGACAAGGGACACGAAGTTTTACCCAGGTTCGGTCCCTCTTGACGGAGGTAAAACCCTACGTCCTGCTTGACTCATATTGATGATATGGGTGTTACAAGAGTAGATCTACCACGAGATCAGAGAGGCTAAACCCTAGAAGCTAGCCTATGGTATGATTGTATGTTGTGATTGTTGTCCTACGGACTAAAACCCTTCGGTTTATATAGACACCAGAGAGGGTTAGGGTTACACAAGGTCGGTTACAAAGGAGGAGATATCCATATACATATTGCCTAGCTTGCCTTCCACGCCAAGTAGAGTCCCATCCGGACACGAGACGAAGTCTTCAATCTTGTATCTTCATAGTCTAACAGTCCGGCCAATGGAGATAGTCCGGCTGTCCGGAGACCCCCTAATCCAGGACTCCCACAGGGAGACTATCATTTGAAGCACAAGAGCAAGGAGTTCATCATCAACACACCACCTATTACCTTTTGGAGAGTGGTGTCTCCTAGATTGGTTAGGTGTCACTTGGGAGCCTCTGTCAAGATTGTGGAGTTGAACCAAGAAGTTTGTATGGGCAAGGAGATCGCCTACTTCCTGAAGATCTACCCTAGTGAGGCAAGTCCTTCGTGGGCGATGGCCATGGTGGGATAGACAAGGTTGCTTTTTCGTGGACCCTTCGTGGGTGGAGCCCTCCGTGGACTCGCGCAACTGTTATCCTTCGTGGGTTGAAGTCTCCATGAACGTGGATGTACGATAGCACCACCTATCGGAACCATGCCAAAAATCTCCGTGTCTACATTGCATTTGCTCCCTCCAAACTCCTCCCTTTACCTTCATGTGCAATGTTTTACATTCCGCTGCTATACTCTTAGACTTGCATGTGTAGGTTGTTTACTTGACTAGTGGTAAGTTGCTAAAATCTGCCAAGACTAAAAATTGGGAAAAGGCTAGATTTATATTTGGTCAAGTAATCTAATCACCCCCCCCCCTCTAGACATACTTTCGATCCTACACTTACTTAACCTGATGACTAACTACCTTATATGTGTTGCAGGGAAACAATGAGAAGCACTGAGGTTTACAATCGAGGTTAGCACGTGCATGGTCCGTTGTCTAATAGCACCTTATTGTGCAATTGCAGGAACCATTCTAATATTTTGGTTTTTAACAATTTGGTCTTGCACATGTAGGTCCTACTGTCAAAGGTTTTGACCCACTGTTCGACCATTTTTGCATATGGGGAAATGAGTTGTCCATGAATATCAATCAAATCAAGAAACTCAGAAAGATTGTTAGGATAAAGAAATTAGCGACAAAAAACAAAAAGATCTTTGTCTGCACAATGAAGAAGACATCAGTTCACTACAAGATGGTACTAGCTATTATACCTTGCCTTTTTTATTCCTTTGCCCCATTTCCAATATAGAGAAGATATGTATGCACATCCTTGTTTTCAGGCCTTTCCAAAGCAGTTCACTGATGATTACCTCTCAAACCACCTCTATGGTCAGGAGGCGAGGAAGGTTTTCATACAACACCCACGGTTCAATATTGAAGTGTTCCTGAAGAGGACGACGGACGGACAATCAATCATCCACAGGCACTGGCCTAAAGTTGCAAAGACCTTCAACATGAATGAAGGCTCAAAATTCGCCTTCCGCTTCCGCAGTTTTCCAGATGAGATGCATATGTCTATATACCGTCTATGATGATAATTTCGAAAGGTTCTAGATGTTGCATGTGGAACTTGCTGCTAGTGCAGTTGTGTAATGGGGTAGCTGACTGCTGAAGCTATATCATGTTGTACTCTGATGTATTTCAATTATGAAATTTGGTTCCTTAATATGGAAATGAAATATATTGTGTGCTTAATATGAAATGTCAATTACATTAATAAATGGATTATGAATAATCAGATAATTAGCCTGCTAATTGTGTTTTGCTATTGCAAACGGTTGTTGAAAAAATACCGTGGGTGATGACCTCAGGCAATGCACACAGTTTCTAGGAATAAACCATGTTGGATCAATGAACAATCACACACGACTTTCTCTTGAAAACTGTTTGCGTTAGGCCACCTTGCGCAAACGTTTACCACATAAAAGCTGTGTGTGATGGACAGCCTTTGCCACACAGTTTCTTCTACGGAACGTGTGTGATACATTCGATAATGCAAATGATTTAACGGGAAAAATTGTTTGTGATGTACCTGTGAACGAAAACGTTTTCCTTGGAGCGACTGTGTGGGATGTGCATATGAACGGATACGTTTAGAGGGGACTGACTGTGTGGGATGTACTTGCGGCTGGAAATAATTTTGCCGTATAATTGTATTTTCTTAGCTCTACTGTACATATTTCCGTATTTGAGTGCTCGCCGGTCGCACACGACCTCATTTTGCCGAACGTGTGTGCTAGGAGGGCATATCCCCGACGGTTTCTGGGTCATGTGGGAAGGACCCCTATCGCCCACACTCATTTGGTGACGGTTCCAAATGCCATCGCGGAAAGGGGTTAAAAACCGTTTGTTTAGGATCGACGCGTACCAGTGTGGTGCAAGCATCTCGGAGTTGGAATATAAACTTTGATAGTGTGATCAAAGCATATGGTTTTATTCAGACTTTTGGAGAAGCCTGTATTTACAAGAAAATGAGTGGGAGCTCTGTAGCATTTCTGATATTATATGTGGATGAAATATTGTTGATCGGAAATTATACTGAATTTCTGAATAGCATAAAAGAATACTTGAATAAGAATTTTTCAATGAAAGACCTTGGTGAAGCTGCTTATATATTGGGCATCAAGATCTATAGAGGTAGATCAAGACGCTTAATTGGACTTTCACAAAGCACATACCTTGATAAAGTTTTGAAAAAGTTCAAAATGGATCAAGCAAAGAAAGGGTTCTTGCCTGTGTTACAAGGTGTGAAGTTGAGTCAGACTCAATGACCGACCACTGTAGAAGATAGAGAGAAAATGGAAGTCATTCCCTA
The DNA here is from genome assembly GCF_056163025.1 of Triticum urartu. Taxonomy (NCBI): domain Eukaryota; kingdom Viridiplantae; phylum Streptophyta; class Magnoliopsida; order Poales; family Poaceae; genus Triticum; species Triticum urartu. Next base: position 557,060,337 of record NC_141879.1, read on the forward strand.
TGCCTCAGCCATAGGTTCTATCATGTATGCAATGTTGTGTATCAAACCTGATGTGTGCCTTGCTATTAGTTTAGCAGGGAGGTACCAAAGTAATCTAGGAGTGGATCACTGGACATCGGTCAAGAACATCCTAAAATACTTGAAAAGGACTAAGGATATGTTTCTCGTTTATGGGGGTGACAAAGAGCTCATCGTAAACGGTTACATCGATGCAAGCTTTGACACTGATCCAGATGACTCTAAGTCACAAACCGGATATGCATTTTTATTGAATGGTGGAGCTGTTAGTTGGTGCAGAGCGTCGTGGCGGGATCTACGTGTAAAGCGGAATACATAGCTGCTTCGGAAGCAGCAAATGAAGGAGACTGGATGGAGTTCATATCCGATCTAGGTGTAATACCTAGTGCATCGGGTCCAATGAAAATCTTTTGTGACAATACTGGTGCAATTGCCTTGGCAAAGGAATCCAGATTTTGCAAGAGAACCAAGCACATAAGAGATGCTTCAATTCCATCCGCGATCAAGTCAAGGAGGGAGACATAGAGATTTGCAAGATACATACAGATCTGAATGTTGCAGACCCGTTGGCTAAGCCTCTCTCACGAGAAAAACATGATAAACACCAATACTCCATGGGTGTAAGAATCATTACTGTGTAATCTAGATTATTGACTCTAGTGCAAGTGGGAGACTGAAGGAAATATGCCCTAGAGGCAATAATAAAGTTGTTATTTATATTCCCATATATCATGATAAATGTTTATTATTCATGCTAGAATTGTATTAACCGAAAAATTAGTACATGTGTGAATACATAGACAAACATAGTGTCCCTAGTATGCCTCTACTTGACTAGCTCGTTAATCAAAGATGGTTAAGTTTCCTAGCCATGGACATGTGTTATCATTTGATGAACAAGATCACATAATTAGAGAATGATGTGCTGGACTAGACCCATCCGTTAGCTTAGCACTATGATCGTTTAGTTTATTACTATTGCTTTCTTCATGACTTATACGTGTTTCTATGACTATGAGATTATGCAACTCCCGATTACCGAAGGAACACTTAGTGTGCTATCAAACATCACAACATAACTGGGTGATTATAAAGATGCTCTACAGGTGTCTGCGATGGTGTTTGTCGAGTTGGCATAGATCGAGATTAGGATTTATCACTCCGATTGTCGGAGAGGTATCTCTGGGCCCTCTCGGTAATGCACATCACTATAAGCCTTGCAAGCAATGTGACTAATGAGTTAGTTGCGGGATGATGCATTACGGAACGAGTAAAGAGACTTGCCGGTGAATAGATTGAACTAGGTATGATGATACCGACAATCGAATCTCGGGCAAGTAACATACCGATGACAAAGGGAACAACGTATGTTGTTATGCGGTTTGACCGATAAAGATCTTCGTAGAATATGTAGGAACCAATACGAGCATCTAGGTTCTGCTATTGGTTATTGACCGCAGATGTGTATCGATCATGTCTACATAGTTCTCGAACCCGTAGGGTCCGCACGCTTAACGTTCGATGGCGATTTGTATTATGAGTTATGTGATTTGATGTACTGAAGGTTGTTTAGAGTCCCGGATGAGATCACGGACATGACGAGGAGTCTCAAAATGGTCTAGACATAAAGATTGATATATTTGACCATGTTATTCGGACAGCGGAAGGGTTCCGGATGGTTTCGGATAAAACCGGAGTGCCGGAGGGGTTACCGGAACCCCCGGGGAAGTAATGGGCCTTAGTGGGCCTTAGGGGAGAGAGAGGGCAGCAGCCAGGAGGTGGCGCACGCCACCCCAAGGGGAGTCCGAATAGGACTAGGGGAGGGGGTGCGGCCCCTCTTTCCCTCTCCCTCTCCTTCCTTCTTCTCCTACTTGGACTAGGAAAGGGGGGACCGATTCCTACTTGGAGTAGGATCCCCCCCTTGGGCGCGCCCCTTGTGGCCGGCCAGCCTCCTCCTCCCCTCCTTTATATATGGGGGAGGGGGCACCCCATAGACACACAAGTTGATCTTTAGCCCTGTGCGGTGCCCCCCTCCACAGTTTTACACCTCGGTCATATCGTCGCAGTGCTTAGGCGAAGCGCTGCGTTGGTAACTTCATCATCACCGTCAATACGCCGTCATGCTGACGGAACTCACCCTCGGCGTCAGCTGGATCAAGAGTACGAGTGACGTCACCGAGCTGAACGTATGCAGATCGCGGAGGTGTCATGCATTTGGTACTTGATCGGTTGGATTGTGAAGATGTTCGACTACATCAACCATGTTACTGAACGCTTCCGCTTCTAGTCTGCGAGGGTGCGTAGACACACTCTCCCCTCTTGTTGCTATGCATCTCCTAGATAGATCTTGCGTGATCGTAGGATTTTTTTTTTGAAATACTGTGTTCCCCAATAATATTATTTGTTTTGGATGTTTTATATGCATTAATATGCTATTTTATATTATTTTTGGGACTAACCTATTAACCTAGAGCCCAGTGCCAGATTCTGTTTTTTCCTTGCTTTTAAGCTTCGCAGAAAAGGAATACCAAATGGGGTCCAAACGGAATAAAACTTCATGATGATTTTTCTTGGACCAAAAGACACCTAGGAGACTTGGAATTCAAGTCATAAGAGCCACAAGGCGGCGACAAGGGTCAAGGGCACGCCTAGAGGGGTAGGGCGCGCCCCCTTCCTTGGGGGCCTCTCGGTGACCCCTGACCTAGATCTTCTCCTATATATTCAGATATATTCCCAAACCACTAGAAGCATCCACGAAAACACTTTTCCACCGCCGCAACCTTTTGTTCCCGTGAGATCCCATCTTGGGGCCTTTTTCGGCATCCTGCTGGAGGGGGATTCGATCGTGGAGGGCATCTACATCAACTCTATTGACCTTCCGATGAAGCATGAGTAGTTCACCTCAGACCTACGGGTCCATATCTAGTAGCTAGATGGCTTCTTCTCTCTCTTTGATTCTCAATACCATGTTCTCCTTGATGTTCTTGGATATCTATCCGATGTAATCTTCTTTGGCAGTGTGTTTGTCGAGATTCGGTGAATTGTGGATTTATGATCAGCTTATCTATGAATATTATTTGAATCTTCTCTGAATTCTTATATGCTTGATTTGATCTTTGTATTTCTCTTCGAATTATCGGTTTGGTTTCGCCAACTAGATTGGTTTTTTTTGCAATGGGAGCCGTGCTTAGCTTTGGGTTCAATCTTGCGTGATTTCTGAAGGAAATATGCCCTAGAGGCAATAATAAAGTTGTTATTCATATCTCCTTATATCATGATAAATGTTTATTATTCATGCTAGAATTTTATTAACCGGAAACTTAGTACATGTGTGAATACATAGACAAACTGAGTGTCACTAGTATGCCTCTACTTGACTAGCTCGTTAATGAAAGATGGTTAAGTTTCCTAACCATAGACATGAGTTGTCCTTTGATTAATGGGATCACATCATTAGAGAATGATGTGATTGACTTGACCCATCCGTTAGCTTAGCATGATGACTGTTTAGTTTGTTGCTATTGCTTTCTTCATAACTTATACATGTTCCTATGTCTATGAGATTATGCAACTCCCGAATACAAGAGGAACACTTAGTGTGCTATCAAACGTCACAACGTAACTGGGTGACTATAAAGATGCTCTACAGGTGTCTCCGATGGTGTTTGTTGAGTTGGCATAGATCGAGATTAGGATTTGTCACTCCGTGTATCAGAGAGGTATCTCTGGGCCCTCTCGGTAATGCACATCACTATAAGCCTTACAAGCAATGTGACTAATGAGTTAGTTACGGGGTGTTGCATTATAGAACGAGTAAAGAGACTTGCTAGTAATGAGATTGAACGAGGTATTGAGATACCGATGATTGAATCTCGGGCAAGTAACATACCGATGATAAAGGGAACAACGTATGTTGTTATGCGATTTGACTGATAAAGATCTTCGTAGAATATGTAGGAACCAATATGAGCATCCAGGTTCCGCTATTGGTTATTGACCAGAAGTGAGTCTCGGTCATGTCTACATAGTTCTCGAACCCATAGGGTTCGCACGTTTAATGTCCGATGACGATCGGTATTGTGAGTTTATGTGTTTTGATGTACGGAAGGTAGTTCGAAGTACCGGATGTGATCAAGGGCATGAAGAGAAGTCTCGAAATGGTCAAGACATAAAGATTGATATATTGGACGACTATATACGGACGCTGGAAATGTTCTGAAGAAGTTTCGAATAAAACCGGAGTGTCGGAGGGTTACCGGAACCCCCCGGGGGAACTAATAGGCCTCATGGGCCTTAGTGGAGAGAGAGGGGCGGCTAGAGCAGGCCGCGTGCCCCCTCCCCCTTGTGTCCAAATTGGACTAGGGAAGGGGGGCGGCGCCCCCCTTTCCTTCTCCCTCTCTCCCTCTCCTTCCTTCCTCCTCTCTTCCTTGTTGGAAACCTACTAGGAATAGGATACCTATTCCTAGTAGGAATCCTACTTGGGGTGTGCCCCTATAGGGCCGGTAGGCCTCCCCCTTGCTCCTTTATATACGGGGGCAGGGGCACCATCGAACAAACAAGTTGATTGTTTTAGCCGTGTGCGGTGCCCCCCTCCACAGATTTCCTCCTTGGTCATATCGTTGTAGTGCTTAGGCGAAGCCCTGTGTCGGTAACTTCATCATCACCGTCATCATTCCGTCGTGCTGACAAAACTCCCCTCGACCTCAGCTGGATCTAGAGTTCGTGGGACGTCATCAAGCAGATATAAATCCCAAGAGACTCAAAGAATAGAGCTATGCTCCCCGGCAACAGCGCCAAAAATTAGTCTTGATAACCCACAAGTATAGGAGATCGCAACAGCTTTCGAGGGTAGAGTATTCAACCCAAATTTATTGATTCGACATAAGGGGAGACAAATAATATTCTCAAGTATTAGCAGCTGAGTTGTCAATTCAACCACACCTGGAAACTTAGTATCTGCAGCAAAGTGTTTAGTAGCAAAGTAATATGATAGTGATGGTAATGGTAACAAAAGAGTAACGAAAGCAAAGTAATATTTTTGGTATTTTGTAGTGATTGTAACAATAGCAACCGGGAAGTAAATAAGCGTAAACCAGTATATGGAAAGCTTGTAGGCATTGGATCAATGATGGATAATTATGCCAGATGCAGTGCATCATGTAACAGTCATAACATAGGGTGACATAGAACTAGCTCCAATTCATCAATGTAATGTAGGCATGTATTCCGAATATAGTCATACATGCTTATGGAAAAGAACTTGCATGACATCTTTTGTCCTACCCTCCCGTGGCAGCGGGGTCCTAATGGAAACTAAGGGATATTAAGGCCTCCTTTTAATAGAGAACCGGAACAAAGCATTAGCACATAGTGAATACATGAACTCCTCAAACTACGGTCATCACCGGTAAGTATCCCGATTATTGTCACTTCGGGGTTAACGGATCATAACACATAATAGGTGACTATAGACTTGCAAGATAGGATCTAGAACTCTCATATATTGATGAAAACATAATAGGTTCAGATCTGAAATCATGGCACCCGGGCCCTAGTGACAAGCATTAAGCATAGCAAAGTCATAGCAACATCAATCTCAGAACATAGTGGATACTAGGGATCAAACCCTAACAAAACTAACTCGATTACATGGTGAATCTCATCCAACCCATCACCGTCCAGCAAGCCTACAATGGAATTACTGACGCACGGCAGTGAGCATCATAAAATTGGTGATGGAGGATGGTTGATGATGACGACGGCAACAAATCCCCCTCCCCGGAGCCCCGAACAGACTCCAGATCAGCCCTCCCGAGAGGTTTTAGGGCTTGGCGGTGGCTCCGTATCATGAAACATGATGATTTCTTCTCTCTTGTTTTTTCTCCCCGAAAGCAGTTATATAGAGTTGGAGTTGGAGTCGGGAGGTCTCCAGGGGGCCCACGAGGTAGGGGGCGCGCCCTAGGGGGGGCGCCCCCCACCCTCGTGAGAAGGGTGTGGGCCCCCTGGTCTTCATCTTTGGCGAGGATTTTTTATTATTTATTGTAAGATATTCCGTGGAGTTTCAGGTCATTCCAAGAACTTTTGTTTTCTGCACATAAAACAACATCATGGCAATTCTGCTGAAAACAGCGCCAGTCCGGGTTAGTTCCATTCAAATCATACAAGTTAGAGTCCAAAACAAGGGCAAAAGTGTTTGGAAAAGTAGATACGACGGAGACGTATCATCTACCGACGTGCTTCGCACATAGGTGGCTAGTGGGTGTCTGTTTCTCCAACTTTAGTTGAATCGGTTTCAATGAATAGGGTTCTTTCTGAAGATCAAAAAGCAATCACTATACTACGTTGTGGTTTTGATGCGTAGGTAAGAACGGTTCTTGCTAGAAGCCCGTAGCAGCCACGTAAAACTTGCAACAACAAAGTAGAGGACGTCTAACTTGTTTTTGCAGGGCATGTTGTGATGTGATATGGTCAAGACGTGATTATATAAATTGTTGTATGAGATGATCATGTTTTGTAACACAGTTATCGGCAACTGGCAGGAGCCATATGGTTGTCGCTTTGTTGTATGAAATGCAATCGCCATGTAATTGCTTTACTTTATCACTAAGCAGTAGCGATAGTCGTAGCAGCAATAGTTGGCGAGACGACAACGATGCTTCGATGGAGATCAAGGTGTCAAGCCGGTGACGATGGTGATCATGATGGTGCTTTGGAGATGGAGATCAAAGGCACAAGATGATGATGGCCATATCATATCACTTATATTTGATTGCATGTGATGTTTATCCTTTATGCATCTTATTTTGCTTGGTTCGGCGGTAGCATTATAAGATGATCTCTCACTAAATTTCAAGGTACAAGTGTTCTCCCTGAGTATGCACCATTGCTACAGTTTGTCGTGCTGAGACACCACGTGATGATCGGGTGTGATAAGCTCTACGTTCACATACAACGGGTGCAAGCCAGTTTTGCACACGTGGAATACTTGGGTTAAACTTGACGAGCCTAGCATATGCAAATATGGCCTCGGAATACTGAGACCGAAAGGTCGAGCATGAATCATATAGTAGATATGATCAACATAGTGATGTTCACCATTGAAAACTACTCCATCTCACGTGATGATCGGACATGGTTTAGTTGATATGGATCACGTGATCACTTAGATGATTAGAGGGATGTCTATCTAAGTGGGAGTTCTTAAGTAATATGATTAATTGAACTTTAATTTATCATGAACTTAGTACCTGATAGTATTTTGCATGTCTATGTTGTTGTAGATAGATGGCCTGTGCTGTTGTTCTGTTGAATTTTAATGCATTCCTAGAGAAAGCTAAGTTGAAAGATGATAGTAGCAACTACACGGACTGGGTCCATAACTTGAGGATTATCCTCATTTCTGCATAGAATAATTACGTCCTGGAAGCACCGCTGGGTGACAAGCCTGCTGCAGATGCTGCTGACGACGTTAAGAACGTCTAGCAAAGCAAAGCTGGTGACTACTTGATAGTTCAGTGTGCCATGCTTTACGACTTAGAACCGGGACTTCAACGACGTTTTGAACGTCATGGAGCATATGAGGTGTTCCAGGAGTTGAAGTTAATATTTCAAGAAAATGGCCGGATTGAGAGATATGAAGTCTCCAATAAGTTCTACAGCTGCAAAGTGGAGGAGAATAGTTCTGTCAGTGAACATATACTCAGAATGTCTGGGTACCACAACCACTTGACTCAGCTGGGAGTTAATCTTCCTGATGATAGTGTCATTGACAAAGTTCTTCAATCACTGCCACCAAGCTACAAGAGCTTCGTGATGAACTATAATATGCAAGGGATGGATAAGACAATTCCTGAGCTCTTCGCAATGCTAAAGGCTTGGAGGTAGAAATCAAGAAGGAGCATCAAGTGTTGATGGTCAACAAGACCACCAGTTTCAAGAACAAGGGCAAAGGGAAGAAGGGGAACTTCAAGAAGAACGGCAAACAAGTTGCTGCTCAAGTGAAGAAGCCCAAATTTGGACCTAAGCCTGAGACTGAGTGCTTCTACTACAAAGGGACTGGTCACCAGAAGCGGAACTGTTGGGGAACGCAGTAATTTCAAAAAAAATTCCTATGCACACGCAAGATCCATCTAGGTGATGCATAGCAATGAGAGGGGAGAGTGTTGTCCACGTACCCTCGTAGACCGTAAGCGGAAGCGTTATGACAATGCAATTGATGTAGTCGTACGTCTTCATGATTCGACCGATCCTATCACCGAAGGTACGACACCTCCGCGATCTACACACATTTAGCTCGGTGACGTCCCACGAACTCTAGATCCAACTGTGGTTGAGGGAGAGTTTCGTCAGCACGACGACATAGTGACGGTGATGATGAAGCTATCGGCACAGGGCTTCGCCTAAGCACTGCAACGATATGACCGAGGTGGAAATCTGTGGAGGGGGGCACCGCACACGGCTAAACAATCAACTTGTGTGTCTATGGGGTGCCTCCTTCCCCCGTATATAAAGGAGTGGATGAGGGGGACGACCGACCCTCTCATGGCGCGCCCAAGGGGGGAGTCCTACTCCCATTGGGAGTAGGATTCCCCCTTCCCTAGTTGGAGTAGGAGAGGAAGGAAGGGGGAGAGAGGGAAGGAAAGGGGGGGGGGGCGGCCCCCACCCAATTCGGATTGGGCTTGGGGGGCGCGCCCTCCACCTTGGCCGCCTCCTCCTCTCTCCCACTAAGGCCCAATAAGGCCCATACACTCCCCGGGGGGTTCCGGTAACCCCCCGGTACTCCGGTAAATGCCCGTACTTATCTAGACCCTTCCTATGTCCAAACATAGTCTTCCAATATATTGATCTTTATGTCTCGACCATTTCGAGACTCCTCGTCATGTCCTGATCACATCCGGGACTCCGAACTACCTTCGGTACATCAAAACACATAAACTCATAATACCGACCGTCATCGAACATTAAGCATGCGGACCCTACGGGTTCGAGAACTATGCAGACATGACTGAGACTCACTTACGGTCAATAACCAATAGCAGAACCTAGATGTCATATTGGTTCCTACATATTATACGAAGATCTTTATCAGTCAAACCGCATAACAACATACGTTGTTCCCTTTGTCATCAGTATGTTACTTGCCCGAGATTGGATCGTCGGTATCTCAATACCTAGTTCAATCTCGTTACTGGCAAGTCTCTTTACTCGTTCCATAATGCAACATCCTGTAACTAACTCATTAGTCACATTGCTTGCAAGGCTTATAGTGATGTGCATTACCAAGAGGACCCAGAGATACCTCTCCGATACACAGAGTGACAAATCCTAATCTCGATCTATGCCAACTCAACAAACACCATCGGAGACATCTGTAGAGCATCTTTATAGTCACCCAGTTACGTTGTGACGTTGGATAGAACACTAAGTGTTCCTCTGGTATTCGGGAGTTGCATAATCTCATAGACATAGGAACATGTATAAGTTATGAAGAAAGCAATAGTAACAAACTAAACGATCATCGTGCACACTCAGTTTGCCTATGTATTCACACATGTACTAAATTTCCAGTTAATACAATTCTAGCGTGAATAATAAACATTTATCATGATATAAGGAAATATAAATAACAACTTTATTATTGCCTCTAGGGCATATTTCCTTCAGTCTCCCACTCTTGCACTCGAGTCAATAGTCTACACCCATGGAGTCTTGGTGCTGATCATGTTTTGCTCGTGAGAGAGGCTTAGTCAACGGGTCTGCAACATTCAGATCCGTACGTGTCTTGCAAATCTCAGTGTCTCCCTCCTTGACTTGACCGCTGATGGAATTGAAGTGTCTCTGGATGTGCTTGGTTCTCTTGTGAAATCTAAATTCCTTTGCCAAGGCAATTGCACCAGTATTGTCACAAAAGATTTTTATTGGACCCGATGGACTAGGTATGACACCTAGATCAGATATGAACTCCTTCATCCAGACTCCTTCATTTGCTACTTCCAAAGCAGCTATGTACTCCGCTTCACACGTATATCCCGCCACGATGCTCTTCTTGGAACTGCACCAACTGACAGCTCCACCATTCAATAAAAATACATATCCAGTTTGTGACTTAGAGTCATCCGGATGAGTGTCAAAGCTTGCATCGACGTAACCATTTACGACAAGCTCTTTGTCACCTCCATAAACGAGAAACATATTGACGGTGTCCTGGACTAGGGGGTACTCACCACGTCGTCTCCCGATCTATTAGATTGGGCCGAGCTTGGACTTGATCCTCAGGCCGATTTTGCAAATCAACCTGAGTCTCAGCGGCTACTGGTGCATTATATAAACCAGGGCCAGGCTAGTTGATAGGATATACAACATACACATGAACACTCATACCATAGGCTAGCTTCTAGGGTTAATCCTCTCTGATCTCGTGGTAGATCTACTCTTGTATTACCCATATCATCAATATTAATCAAGCAGGACGTAGGGTTTTACCTCCATCGAGAGGGCCCGAACCTGGGTAAAACTTCGTGTCCCTTGCCTCCTGTTACCATCCGGCCTAGACGCATAGTTCGGGACCCCCTACCCGAGATCCGCCGGTTTTAACACCGACATTGGTGCTTTCATTGAGAGTTCCGCTATGTGATCGGCAAAAGGATCGATGGCTCGTCTGCAGGTCAACTGCGATGCCGGCATCTTCGTCGCCGGCTCGACTGGTCACCTTGCCTCGACCGAGGTCCGTGCTCCATCTCCGATCGTCATGTTCAGATGAGGGCCTTCATCAACATCAACTCCGATCTCTATCAAGATCATGGAGGAATCATCCATGGAGCCCGGGGGCTCAACGTCAACATTGTCCTCGGGCGACCGTGCTGTTTTTCCGAACGGCAAACTTGTGTCCGCCGCCACCGCCTCCTCAAGTGTCTTTTTAACGATCGCTTTGGTGGAATTGTGCGGAATCGAGTCTACAACAACCCTGGAAAATTTCGTCGAGTTCCGATGGAGGAATCTCTAGCAATCCACGATATACCGGAGCCCTATCAAATCTGGACGGGAATCTGGATGAGTTTAGGGTGTGGTGTCCAGCTTCTAGCTCGGACGTCCATTGGAAGATCCAACCGTTGGTCGGCTGCGGAATTCCTATATCTACCACCTCTCAAAATTTCAGCTCGATCCGACCATCCAAACTCCGAGAACCTTCCGATTAGTGCATCACTTTTCGGATCTGTTTTCTGCACGAAAACAAATCCGACCCGAGTTCGTCTTTTTTATGAACGGGATTTCGGACATCCCTTTTGAAGGAAGTTTTGTATGGGGTATTGCGTTTTGTTCTCGAACACATCCCACTAACTTTAAGATCTTTTAAACATGATCTTCAACATCATGCTGGTGTCAAACCAGTCCGGCAATATTGTTCCACGGCTGCCGACCTGCGCTTTGTTGAGCCAAGCTCAACTTCTTCGGATCATCATCTCGGCAAGCCGAATAAGAGCCCGGCATCATGAAGGATAAATCATCATCAACATCGCCGCCCCACGGATTACACGGAGCAGGAATACCGGCATCGCCGCACGGTCGCTTCATCAAGCCGGCATCGACCACGTCACGACCTGCATCGGCAGGGCCGCACTATTGCTTCTTCAAGCTGGTGTCCATCACGCCGACCTACTTCGACTCATCGGCTGACATTGAGGCTTCGACATCTCGGCTGGACCGGGGGCTTCGCCTTCTCTTCATCAACCTACTCCGGACACTTCGGCGTCACTAGCCGACCAGCTCCATCACATTAGCTGGACCGAGGGCTTTGCCTCGGCGAGCCAACCTTTGCCATCATTGTCATGCCGTCGTTTTATCGCCCATCAGGCAATGGGTGTGCGGATCGAGTCCCAATTTCGAGAATCACCTTCCTTCGAATTGCTACAACAAATAAACCAGGTGCTATTAATCCCAGTTTTTTTGCTTGTTTGGGTTCATTTTTCCCAAGGAATTATTACTCTGGCTTGTCCATCATATGTACACAGGTCTATCAAATGGTGGCCGCATTAACGACGGTCGCATGGTGGTTCAGTCAGTCTCCGTACATAGTCCGGCGAATGCCGCATCCGGAACTCGGACCGACCTGTGAATTCAGGCTTTACCACGCCTTTACCGCATCACGCCGACGCCCTGCATCGACATTGACTTCGGCTCCAGGCCATATATCTTTTATTACTCACTTTGCATAAATTATTTATTATGCAACATTTTTTTAATTATCATTATTACTATTATCTCCGGTTTGCACTATTTTTTGTGCACAGGAAAATGATCCGGGGACTTCGGCGTCACTCTGTCGGTCTGCATTGACCGTGCTATGTCACCACTTCGGCGTGTCGAGCTCTCCGCTCCGCCACCTCGGGACCAGCTTGTGGGATGGAACCTTGTCCCGCATCAAGCTCGGACCGCATCATCAATACCGAACACATTAACCAGCTAAGTCGCTTTCATGCTCAAAGAGTTAATTTCTAACTTGTGTTCGGTTCGACCAAGCATTATAATTTTTTGGAAAAAAGTTGCTTGTAAAAAATTTCCTTGTCCAAACTTTGTTTGTGACGCCTAAATTCAAATACCCAATTCATTTGGGGGCTTTCTTCATGAAGCTTTTCCACTTGCATATGATTATACTTGTACAGCTTTGTTCCTTGTTCGTGTATTACGCCACAATATGCACCATATTGACTTAAGCGATTTGCAAGCTGGGTTGCCTTGCTCCTGTGTTTACCCCTACGTTCCCGATTGTTCAGCTAGGGAGTAAAGGGAGCACCTCTGCAAATGTCACGATCGGGTCGCCCGAGCCAGACCTCAGACTGGGTGAAGCCGAAAGCTAGCACTCTTATAGTTTTCAATGATGGTCGGCACACAACGGAACTCATGAGTACAAAAAATCTATTGCACAAGTCTCATAATAACAATGAGCACCAAAGAAAGGTATCGGTGGGGGTACTATTTTCTTCGAAGATGCTTATTACACTTCACGGTAATATAGCATAAGGGCATCTCCAGCCGTTCGGCCCCCCACGGCGCCTAAATAGAGCGGCCTGGGGGCGTGCCGGCGCTAGTTCGGCCGCTGGGGGCGACCTAGCTCCCAGTCACGCCCCCAAGCGCCGGCCCCAGGATGCGAGAAATTTTAAACTTGGTCGTTCCCGCTCTCAAAAGCCGCCACAAATCTGGCGATCGTACGTAGTCTGGCGTTACAAAAAACAGAGCGCTGCACGCCGCAAGTTCGCGTGCGCAGTGATTCACTCGGCGGGGTCGGCTCCAGGCGTTGGCGGAGTCGGTGTGCGCGGGCTCGGCGGTGTTGGAGCTGCTTCAGTGCTGGGTTGTGTCGGCACGGCTTTGGCACTGTTGGGCGGTGATGTAGAGGCGTCGTTCGGGCTTGGCGTCCATGTGGTCGTGGGCGCGGGAGCTTGCGTCGTCGGCGTCGTCGGCGTTGTCGTCTGCATCTGGTTCAAGATGAGGCCACGCTCCGCCATGTACCATGCCCTGAGCTGCTCGTCGTTGCTCTGGAGCATGTCCGCCCCGCCCATCAAAAAAGCCATGTCGGTGTTCCTCTTCTTCGCGGCGACGTTCGTCCGGAGCAGGTCGAGCTTGATGGCGCTGTTCTTCATCAGCGACGACCACCGCGCCTCGGTCTTCTCTTCACGTAGGATGGCCCGGGCCTGGGCGTCGGCGAGGCAATGCTCGATGGACTCCTGCACTCGCGTGGTTGCCGCGTCGGCGTTTTTCCCCTTCTTTGCCAATTTGTGGCCGTCCGGCCGCCCCTCTGACGCGCCCGGAGTCGTCGCGTTCGGCTTGTATGTCTCCTTGGCCTTGTCGAGGGTACGTCGGACTTCCGCCCACTTCTCGCACTTGTCAATGTGCTTGTAGACGTGGAGGTGCTTGAAGTCGGCGTCTTGGTTGTCGCGCCGATACATGGTGAACATACACAGTAGCTGCGTGGAGGAACAAACAGTTGGCGGGCGGCGGGCGTTGACGACGAAGAGATGCGGGCGAACGGCGTGCGTACCTGATCCTCAACGCTAGCGCCGCTCTCCGGGCGAGCCGCGAGCTCCTCGACGATTCCATGCCATTTGTTGCACGCCAACTGGATACGCCCCCAATGGTTCGCCATCGCCTTGGAGCCGCGCTGCATGTAGACACCTTTGAAGTACGGGTCGACGAGCTTCCGCTCATCGAACTCGGCCTTGATGCGGTCCCAGTATGTCTCAAAGCTCTGGTTCGTGCCGGTGGTCGGGTCGAGGCAGACGACTTTCCATGCTTCGGCGAGGCATTCCTCCTCCTTGGATGTCCACTTGATGCGCGCTTCACCTGTCCTAGCCGCCCGCTTCTTCTTCTGGCGCCCCTTCGTCGGATCAGGAGTTGGCTCCTCCTCCTCCTCCTCCTCATCCTCATCCTCCTCCTCGGGTTCCTGCGCTTCGTGCACGTCCTTGCCGTAGACGTAGCCGAGCTTGGCCTCCATGTCACCGCTGAGATCCACTACCTCGTCCTGGGTGGCGAACCCGGGAGACGCGGCGGCCGCGGTCGATCCTGTCGCGATGATGTCGTCCATGTCGGCTCCTGTGTCGTCCGTGTTGCCGAGGTGCGAGAAGGGCAGCGGCCCACGGCGGAGATGGGGCGTCGGTGTGGACGCGTAGGTGGCAGGTGGCGAGTAGTTGTATGGAGGGTACTGCACACCGACGAAGGCGGGCGAGGGTGTGCGCGTCGCGGGGTGGCCATGGGGGAAGGTCACGTTTGGGTTGAACCCCCCGTGCGCGTCGCCGTCGGCGTAGCCGGGCGACGACGATCCCCATGGAGATCCGACACCTTGCTGTCCCCAGGGCGCGTACTGGGCGTGGCTGACGACGGGTGGATTCATCATCCCCGCGTGGTCGACCGATGAGGAAGACGCCGCCGCACGCGCCGCGTTGTCGCGGGCCTTCTTGGCAATGGCCCTGTTCCGCCGGTCGGTGGTGACTGCGTCACGTCGCTGAACTTCCACCCTCCACTCGGCGTTCGACATGCCTGGTGGCTTCGATGGCGGTGCCCTCGGCTTCCTCTGCTTTGGCTGGGCCACGGTGCCAGTCGTGGTTGCCACCGCGCGCGGCATGGCATACTTCTTCGGCGGCATGGCGGCGACTGGAAGGCGAGCTTGAGGGGGTTTGGCGGGAGAAAGGGAGGGAATGGCGAGAGGAAGGCGAGCGAGCGGAGGAGATGCGAGGGAAAAGCGTCAAGAAGCGGCAGGAAAAGGCCCTCGGGTCGCCGCCAGGGCGGGCCCATGCGTCTTTTTCGCTTGTGCCGGCTCCCCAAGCGCCCCCCAGGGTGCCGGGTTCGGCCTGGGTCCGCCGGCGCAAGTTTTGGCCTGAGCCGGCGAAAAACGGGCTTCTAGGGGTGCGACTGGGCCGTTTTTTTGGCGCCGGCGCGGCAAAATCGCCTGGGGAGGGCCTGTTGGGGGCGCGGCTGGAGATGCCCTAAGTTCCCTGAGCGCGCTTTGTCTGTTACAGCCTTATGGCCTGATTGCCTGGTTATTGGAAACACCGTCGATATTCTCGACCGATGGAGTACATAACACTTTTCGGTGCTTGACCGAAGAGGGAGAAGCTGACGGTCGGTTAAGACGCGTTTAAAGTTCGGTTGAACACAGATATGATATAAGTACTTCGGTACATGCAATCATTCTTCTACCCAAGTCACTTGGGGGCTCTTAATTTTATTTGAGCCATTTTATAATAAGTGTTCTTCTTCTTAGTCGTTGCAAAGTTTTATTATTATTATTATTTATCACTCCTTTTTTCGACACGAGTGTGCGGTCACTAGCCGGGGAGCCTAATTTCTCTCTCAAAGCCGCTAGAGTTTAGTTTGCTAAACTGGCCTGACGAGAAGTACTCCGCCCTCGGGATAGGAGGTTGAAGCCGTACGCTGACCCGCTCGAAGTCTTGAGATAGGATGTATCATGTTAAAGCACGACAGATGCACTTCTTTTTTCTAAGACCAACTTTCGGATTGGCACCGAACACTTGATATTGTTCGGACATCATGTTTTTACTGACGTTTCTTGGTTTTCCAAGCTTTTTGGCACTTTTAAACTATTTGTGCTTTTCCAGCATTAGTCTCGCAGTGCAACGCCGGACACCTTTCGGGATTCGGCAAAAACATTCTCAGATATTGCTATATATGCATCGGTTTCGAATTGTGTCTTCGGTCAATAGTTGGGTTGCCCGGCTCCTGCACTTGCTTCCTACGTTCCATTTTGTTTGGCTAGGCGTGCAAAGGGAGAACCACTGCGATTGTGCTTCCAGCTCACATGGTTAAGCACCTCAGTGGAGAAAGCCGAAAACTGACTTTCACAATAAGCGTAAACTGGTCAGTGATCCGATAACTATGTTAAATGATGGGCCGTTCATAACATTGGCCGAAGTGTTTACGGCTTGACCCCGACTATCGCCGAACACTACCGGGGGCTATTAACTGGTCTCCCAAACTAAATCCTCAATATTTTGCTCTTACATTAGAGCTGAGGTTTAATTATCATGCTTAGCATGACAACTCAAAGAAAGGAACCGATAGCGGGCTATTTTCTTTGGAAGACATTTCTTCTGTTAAACAGTAATATAACTCTCTGCGTACCTTTGTTTATAAACCCGTATGGCCAGATTGCCTTGTTTGTTGTAAATATTTGCCCTCATAAAGGCTTTATAAAGTAGGACAAACACTCCTCGGCTACTGGCCGAGGAGGTGGAAGCCGATGGTCGGTCAATAAAGTTTTGTACAATGCGGATCCGAGCATTAATGACGTAAAGTACTTGGATACATAGAGTCATTACACATAATTTGTGATTTTACTATGGATATTGATCCTTAATTCGGCCAGCCGTGCCCGCATTAAGGCTCGGGGGCTACTGGGCTTTGGGCTTATTATTTACAAATATTAAAGGGGCACATTGATCCCCTGATCTGGTGTTACCACCCGACCAGTGTCTCAGGGGCTACTGCATTGCTTGTCCAATGCAGAAAATTTTATGTGCAATATAGTTTCCGAGGAGATTTTGATCATCAGGTTGGTCGGCCGCACCCAACCTGAGTCTCGAGGACTGAGCACGCCGCTTTTAGTGTCCCGAAGTATTCTGCCGAGCTTGGACTTGATCCTCAGGCCGATTTTGCTAATCAACCTGAGTCTCAGCGGCTACTAGGATTAGCGGTCTTACGTCATCCTTCAGGTGCATCTCGGGTTTTAGACCGATACACACCTTGAGGGCTACTGGCTATATATCTCGGCAGAGAATAAATTGCACCAATAAAAAATATTCACAAAAATCAGCCCACATTCGGGGTGGTGCACCACCTCGGAAGCAGCCCGGCATAAAGCTCGGGCGCTAGTGGCTGGCTCCATAGAGGGCATTTCCGGCATTAAGCTCGGCTAAACTCCTTCAAACTTCTTTGAACCAAGGTGATGTACGACACCTCGGATATAGTCCGGCGTTGGAAGCTCGGATATAGTCCGGCGTTGGAAGCTCGGATATAGTCCGGCGTTGGAGCTCGGATACGTAGTCCGGTGTTGGAGCTCGGATACATTCCGGCGGTAGAGCTAGGAAGCGGTCCGGCGTTGGTGCTCGGTTGCAAAAGATACCTCGAATATAGTCCGGCGTTGGAGCTCAGATGCAAGAGGACGCTGCCGCCCGGGAACAACTTCAAACCCGAGGTGTGGCATAAAAATAACAAGGCATTGGTAAAGGCCGGAAACTTAAAGGGGCTCCTCGGATACCCGACGTGTAAACTCGTCGAATGCATTTCAGTGATCCTCAAGATCGAAGATAAAGAAGATTTGTTGAAACAGTTTTCAAGACCGACGACCGAAGATGAAGAACAGTTCGGAAGAATCGAGGAGCGTCCCTAACTTGAAGACCGGTTCAGGGGGCTACTGACGGTGTCCTGGACTAGGGGGTACTCACCATGTCGTCTCCCGATCTATTATATTGGGCCGAGGCCCCCCATGGCCATAAACTCACGGGCCAGTTCGGACAGCTGCCGCATACAAGGAAGATTCCACAAAGACTTGGCGATCAAGACAAGGACTTCTCCCCACCGGCGTATTCGGCTAGGACTCTTGTTAACCTAGGCCTCTGGTGCATTATATAAACCAGGGCCAGGCTAGTCGATAGGATATACAACATACACATCAACAATCATACCATAGGCTAGCTTCTAGGGTTTAGCCTCTCTGATCTCGTGGTAGATCTACTCTTGTATTACCCATATCATCAATATTAATCAAGCAGGACGTAGGGTTTTACCTCCATCGAGAGGGCCCGAACCTGGGTAAAACTTCATGTCCCTTGCCTCATGTTACCATCCGGCCAAGACGCACAGTTCGGGACCCCCTACCCGAGATCCGCCGGTTTTGACACCGACACATATCCTTAGTCCTTTTTAGGCATTTTAGGATGTTCTTGACCGCTGTCCAGTGATCCACTCCTGGATTACTTTGGTACATCCCTGCTAAACTAATAGCAAGGCACACATCAGGTTTGGTACACAACATTGCATACATGATAGAACCTATGGCTGAAGCATAGGGAATGACTTTCATTTTCTCTTTATCTTCTGCAGTGGTCGGGCATTGAGTCTGACTCGACTTCACACCTTGTAACACAGGCAAGAACCCTTTCTTTGCTTGATCCGTTTTGAACTTCTTCAAAACTTTATCAAGGTATGTGCTTTGTGAAAGTCCAATTAAGCATATTGATCTATCTCTAAAGATCTTGATGCCTAATATATAAGCAGCTTCACCGAGGTCTTTCATTGAAAAATTCTTATTCAAGTATCCTTTTATGCTATTCAGAAATTCAGTATCATTTCCGATCAACAATATGTCATCCACATATAATATCAGAAATGCTACAAAGCTCCCACTCACCTTCTTGTAAATATAGGCTTCTCCAAAAGTTTGTATAAAACCATATGCTTTGATCACACTATCAAAGTGTATATTCCAAGTCCGAGAGGCTTGCACCAGTCCATAAATGGATCGCTGGAGCTTGCACACTTTGTTAGCACCTTTTGGATCGACAAAACCTTTCAGTTGCATCATATATCTTCTTTAAGATATCCATTAAGGAATGCATTTTTGACATCCATTTGCCAAATTTCATAATCATAAAATGCGGCAATTGCTAACATGATTCGGACGGACTTAAGCATCACTATGGGTGAGAAGGTCGCATCATAGTCAACTCCTTGAACTTGTCGAAAACCTTTTGCAACAAGTCGAGCTTTGTAGACAGTAACATTACCGTCAGCGTCAGTCTTCTTCTTGAAGATCCATTTATTCTCTATGGCTTGCCGATCATTGGGCAAGTCAACCAAAGTCCACACTTTGTTCTCATACATGGATCCCATCTTAGATTTCATGGCATGAAGCCATTTTTCGGAATCTGGGCTCGCCATCGCTTCCTCATAGTTCGTAGGTTCGTCATGGTCAAGTAACATGATCTCCAGAACAAGATTACCGTACCACTCTAGTGCAGATCTTACTCTGGTTGACCTACGAGGTTTGGTAGTAACTTGATCAGAAGTTTCATGATCATCATCATTAGCTTCCTCACTTACTGGTGTAGGAATCACTGGAACTGATTTCTGTCATGAACTACTTTCCAATAAGGGAGCAGGTACAGTTACCTCATCAAGTTCTACTTTCCTCCCACTCACTTCTTTCGAGAGAAACTCCTTCTCTAGAAAGGATCTATTTTTAGCAATGAATATCTTGCCTTCGGATCTGTGATAGAAGGTGTACCAATAGTCTCTTTTTGGTATCCTATGAAGACATATTTCTCCGATTTGGGTTCGAGCTTATCAGGTTGAAGCTTTTTCACATAAGCATCGCAGCCCCAAACTTTAAGAAACAATAACTTGGGTTTCTTGCCAAACCACAGTTCATAAGGTGTCGTCTCAACGGATTTTGGTGGTGCCCTATTTAATGTGAATGCAGCCGTCTCTAAAGCATAACCCCAAAACGATAGCGGTAAATCAGTAAGAGACATCATAGATCGCACCATATCTAATAAAGTGCGGTTACAACGTTCGGACACACCATTACGCTGTGGTGTTCCAGGTGGCGTGTGTTGTGAAACTATTCTGCATTGTTTCAAATGAAGACCAAACTCATAACTCAAATATTCACCTCCATGATCAAATCGTAGAAACTTAATTTTCTTGTTACAATCATTTTCCACTTCACCCTGAAATTCTTTGAACTTTTCAAATGTTTCAGACTTATGTTTCATCAAGTAGATATACCCATATCTGCTCAAATTATCTGTGAAGGTAAGAAAATAATGATACCCGTCGCGAGCATCAACACTCATTGCATCACACACATCAATATGTATTATTTCCAACAAGTCTGTTGCTCGCTCCATTGTTCCGAAGAACGGAGTCTTAGTCATCTTGCCCATGAGGCACGGTTCACAAGCATCAAGTGATTCATAATCAAGTGATTCCAAAAGCCCATCAGCATGGAGTTTCTTCATGCGCTTTACATCAATATGACCTAAACGGCAGTGCCACAAATAAGTTGCACTATCAATATTAAACTTATATCTTTTGGCTCCAATACTACGAACATGTGTATCACTACTATCAAGATTTAGTAAAAATAGACCACTCATCAAGGGTGCATGACCATAAAAGATATTATTCGTATAAATAGAACAACCATTATTCTCTGATTTAAATGAATAACCGTCTCGCATTAAACAAGATCCAGATATAATGTTCATGCTCAATGCTGGCACCAAATAACAATTATTTAGGTCTAAAACTAATCCCAAAGGTAGATGTAGAGGTAGCGTGCCGACGGTGATCACATCGACTTTGGAACCATTTCCCACGCGCATCGTTGCTACCTCTTGAGCATGCGTTGGTTTTCCCTGGAAGTGGAAAGGGTGATGCAGCAAAGTAGCATAAGTATTTCCCTTAGTTTTTGAGAACCAAGGTATCAATCCAGTAGGAGACTACACACAAATCGCCTAGTACCTGCACAAACAAATAACAACCTTGCAACCAATGCGATAAAGGGGTTGTCAATCCCTTCATGACCACTTGAAAAAGTGAGACCTGATAAAGGTAATAAGATAAATATTTTTGGTATTTTTGTATAGATTGGAAAGTAAAGATTTCAAAGTAAACAATAAACCAAAATTGTAGATCGGAAACTTATATGATGTAAAGTAGACCCGGGTGAAGGAAATATGCCCTAGAGGCAATAATAAAGTTATTATTTATTTCCTTATATCATGATAAATGTTTATTATTCATGCTAGAATTGTATTAACCGGAAACATAATACATGTGTGAATACATAGACAAACAGAGTGTCACTAGTATGCCTCTACTTGACTAGCTCGTTAATCGAAGATGGTTATGTTTCCTAACCATAAACAAAAGAGTTGTTATTTGATTAAAGGGATCACATCATTAGGAGAATGATGTGATTGACATGACCCATTCCATTAGCTTAGCACCCGATCGTTTAGTATGTTGCTATTGCTTTCTTCATGACTTATACATGTTCCTATGACTATGAGATTATGCAACTCCCGTTTGCCGGAGGAACACTTGTGTGCTACCAAACGTCACAACGTAACTGGGTGATTATAAAGGAGCTCTACAGGTGTCTCCAAAGGTACATGTTGGGTTGGCGTATTTCGAGATTAGGATTTGTCACTCCGATTGTCGGAGAGGTATCTCTGGGCCCTCTCGGTAATGCACATCACATAAGCCTTGCAAGCATTGCAACTAATGAGTTAGTTGTGAGATGATGTATTACGGAACGAGTAAAGAGACTTGCCGGTAACGAGATTGAACTAGGTATTGAGATACCGACGATCGAATCTCGGGCAAGTAACATACCGATGACAAAGGGAACAACGTATGTTGTTATGCGGTCTGACTGATAAAAGATCTTCGTAGAATATGTAGGAGACAATATGAGCATCCAGGTTCCGCTATTGGTTATTGACCGGAGACATGTCTCGGTCATGTCTACATTGTTCTCGAACCCGTAGGGTCCGCACGCTTAAGGTTTCGATGACAGTTATATTATGAGTTTATGTATTTTTTATGTACCAAAGTTTGTTCAGCGTCCCGGATGTGATCACGGACATGACGAGGAGTCTCGAATTGGTCGAGACATAAAGATTGATATATTGGAAGCCTATATTTGGATATCGGAAGTGTTCCGGGTGAAATCGAGATTTTACCGGAGTACCAGGAGGTTACCGGAACCCCCCGGGACGTACTTGGGCCTTAGTGGGCTTTAGTGGAAGAGAGGAGAGGTGGCCAGGGCTGGGCCGCGCGCCCCTCCCCCCCTAGTCCGAATAGGACAAGGAGAGGGGGCCGGCGCCCCCCTTCCTTCTCTCTCTCCTCTTTCCCCCCTCCCGAATCCTATTCCAACTAGGAAAGGGGGGGAATCCTACTCCCAGAGGGAGTAGGACTCCTCCTGGCGCGCCCTCTCCTAGCCGGCCGCACCCCCCTTTGATCCTTTATATACGGAGGCAGGAGGCACCCCTAGACACACAAGTTGATCCACGTGATCATATTCTTAGCCATGTGCGGTGCCCCCTTCCACCATAGTCCTCGATAATATTGTAGCGGTGCTTAGGCGAAGCCCTGCGACGGTAGTACATCAAGATCGTCACCACGCCGTCGTGCTGACGGAACTCTTCCCCGACACTTTGCTGGATCGGAGTCCGGGGATCGTCATCGAGCTGAACGTGTGCTAGAACTCGGAGGTGCCGTAGTTTCGGTGCTTGATCGGTCGGGCCGTGAAGACGTACGACTACATCAGCACGTTGCGCTAACGCTTCCGTTGTCGATCTACAAGGGTACATAGATCACACTCTCCCCTCTCGTTGCTATGCATCACCATGATCTTGCGTGTGCGTAGGAATTTTTTTGAAATTACTACGTTCCCCAACAGTGGTATCAGAGCCTAGGTTTTATATGTTGATGTTATATGCACGAGTAGAACACAAGTGAGTTGTGGGCGATATAAGTCATACTGCTTACCAGCATGTCATACTTTGGTTTGGCGGTATTGTTGGACGAAGCGGCCCGGACCGACATTACGCGTACGCTTACGCGAGACCGGTTCTCCCGACGTGCTTTGCACAAAGGTGGCTAGCGGGTGACAGTTTCTCCAACTTTAGTTGAACCGAGTATGGCTACGCCCGGTCCTTGCGAAGGTTAAAACAGCACCAACTTGACAAACTATCGTTGTGGTTTTGATGCGTAGGTAAGATTGGTTCTTGCTTAAGCCCGTAGCAGCCACGTATAACTTGCAACAACAAAGTAGAGGACGTCTAACTTGTTTTTGCAGGGCATGTTGTGATGTGATATGGTCAAGACATGATGCTAAATTTTATTGTATGAGATGATCATGTTTTGTAACCGAGTTATCGGCAACTGGCAGGAGCCATATGGTTGTCGCTTTATTGTATGCAATGCAATCGCGCTGTAATGCTTTACTTTATCACTAAGCGGTAGCGATAGTCGTGGAAGCATAAGATTGGCGAGACGACAATGATGCTATGATGGAGATCAAGGTGTCGCGCCGGTGACGATGGTGATCATGACGGTGCTTCGAAGATGGAGATCACAAGCACAAGATGATGATGGCCATATCATATCACTTATATTGATTGCATGTGATGTTTATCTTTTATGCATCTTATCTTGCTTTGATTGACGGTAGCATTATAAGATGATCTCTCACTAATTATCAAGAAGTGTTCTCCCTGAGTATGCACCGTTGCGAAAGTTCTTCGTGCTGAGACACCACGTGATCATCGGGTGTGATAGGCTCTACGTTCAAATACAACGGGTGCAAAACAGTTGCACACGTAGAGTACTCAGGTTATACTTGACGAGCCAAGCATATACAGATATGGCCTCAGAACACGGAGACCGAAAGGTCGAGCGTGAATCACATAGCAGATATGATCAACATAGCGATGTTCACCAATGAAACTACTCCATCTCACGTGATGATCAGACATGGTTTAGTTGATTTGGATCACGTAATCACTTAGAGGATTAGAGGGATGTCTATCTAAGTGGGAGTTCTTAAGTAATATGATTAATTGAACTTAAATTTATCATGAACTTAGTCCTGGTAGTATTTTGCAAATTATGTTGTAGATCAATAGCTCGCGTTGTTGCTTCCCTGTGTTTATTTTGATATGTTCCTAGAGAAAATTATGTTGAAAGATGTTAGTAGCAATGATGCGGATTGGATCCGTGATCTGAGGTTTATCCTCATTGCTGCACAGAAGAATTATGTCCTTGATGCACCGCTAGGTGACGGACCTATTGCAGGAGCAGGTGCAGATGTTATGAACGTTTGGCTAGCTCAATATGATGAGTACTCGATAGTTTAGTGCACCATGCTTAATGGCTTAGAATCAGGACTTCAAAGACGTTTTGAACGTCATGGAGCATATGAGATGTTCCAGGAGTTGAAGTTAATATTTCAAGCAAATACCCGAGTTGTGAGATATGAAGTCTCCAACAAGTTCTATAGCTAAAAGATGGAGGAGAATCGCTCAACTAGTGAGCATGTGCTCAGATTGTCTGAGTACTACAATCGCTTGAATCAAGTGGGAGTTAATCTTCCAGATAAGATAGTGATTGACAGAATTCTCTAGTCAACATCACCAAGTTAGTAGAACTTCTTGATGAACTATGATATGCAAGGGATAACGGAAAGGATTCCCAAGCTCTTCATAATGCGGAAATTGACGAAGGTAGAAATCGAGAAAAACATCAAGTGTTGATGGTAGACAAGACCACTAGTTTCAAGAAAAGGGCAGAGGGAAGAAGGGGAACTTCAAGAAGAACAGCAAGCAAGTTGCTGCTCAAGTGAAGAAGCCCAAGTCTGGTCCTAAGCCTAAGACTAAGTGTTTCTACTGCAAAGGGACTGGTCACTGGAAGCGGAACTACCCCAAGTGATTGGCAGATAAGAAGGATGGAAAAGTGAACATAAGTATATTTGATATACATGTTATTGATGTGTACTTTACTAGTGTTTATAGCAACCCCTCAGTATTTGATACTAGTTCAGTTGCTAAGATTAGTAACTCGAAACGGGAGTTGCAGAATAAACAGAGACTAGTTAAGGGTGAAGTGACGATGTGTGTTGGAAGTGGTTCCAAGAGCGATATGATCATCATCGCACACACCCTATACTTTTGGGATTAGTGTTGAACCTGAATAAGTGTTATTTGGTGTTTGCGTTGATCATGAATATGATTTGATCATGTTTATTGTAATACGGTTATTCATTTAAGTAAGAGAATAAATTGTTGTTCTATTTACATGAATAAAACCTTATATGGTTACACACCCAATGAAAATAGTTCGTTGGATCTCGATCGTAGTGATACACATAATCATAATATTGAAACCAAAAGATGCAAAGTTAATAATGATGGTGCAACTTATTTGTGGCACTGCCGTTTAGGTCATATTGGTGTAAAGCGCATGAAGAAACTCCATGCTAATGGGTTTTTGGAATCACTTGATTATGAATCAGTTGATGCTTGCGAACCATGCCTCATGGGCAAGATGACTAAAATGCCGTTCTCCGGAACTATGGAGCGAGCAACTGACTTATTGGAAATAATACATACTGATGTATGAGATCCGATGAGTGTTAAGGCTCATGGCGGGTATCATTATTTTCTGACCTTCACAGATGATTTGAGCAGATATGGGTATATCTACTTAATGAAACACAAGTCTGAAATATTTGAAAAGTTCAAACAATTTCAGAGTGAAGTGGAGAATCATCATAACAAGAAAATAAAAGTTTCTATGATATGATCAGAGAGGTAAAATATTTGGGTTACGAGTCTGGCCTTCAGTTAAAACAATGTGAAATAGTTTCACTACTCACGCCATCTGGAACACCACAGCATAATGGTGTGCCCGAACATCATAACCGTACTTTATTAGATATGGTGCGATCTATGATGTCTCTTACCGATCTACCACTATCGTTTTGGGGTTATGCATTAAAGACGGCTGCATTCACGTTTAAAAGGGCACCATCTAAGTCCGTTGAGACGACACAATCTGAACTGTGGTCTGGCAAGAAACCAAAGTTATTGTTTCTTAAAGTTTGGGGCTGCGATGCTTATGTGAAAAAGCTTCATCCTAATAAGCTCAAACCCAAATCGGAGAAATATGTCTTCATAGGATACCCAAAGGAGACTATTAGGTATACCTTCTATCACAGATCCGAAGGCAAGACATTCGTTGCTAAGAATGGATACTTTCTAGAGAAGGAGTTTCTCTTGAAAGAAGTGAGTGGGAGGAAAGTAGAACTTGATAAGGTAATTGTACCTTCTCCCTTATTGAAAAGTAGTTCATCACAAGAAATCTGTTCCTGTGACTACTACACAAATTAGTGAGGAAGACTAATGATGATGATCATGTAACTTCAGATCAAGTTAATACCGAATCTCGTAGGTAAACCAGAGTGAGATCCGCACCAAAGTGGTACGGTAATCCTGTTCTGGAAGTCATGTTACTAGACCATGACGAACTTGCGAACTATGAGGAAGCGATGATGAGCCTAGATTCCGCGAAATGGCTTGAGGCCATGAAATCTGAGATGAGATCCATGTATGAGAACAAAGTATGGACTTTGATTGACTTGCCCAATGATCGGCGAGCTATTGAGATTAAATAGATCTTCAAGAGGAAGACGGACGCTGATAGTAGTGTTACTATCTACAAAGCTAGAATTGTCGCAAAAGGTTTTCGACATGTTCAAGGTGTTGACTATGATGAGAGTTTCTCACTCGTATCTATGCTTAAGTCTGTCCGAATCATGTTAGCAATTGCCGCATTTTATGAAATCCAGCAAATGGATGTCAAAACTGCATTCCTGAATGGATTTCTGGAAGAAGAGTTGTATATGATGCAGCCGGAAGGTTTTGTCGATCCAAAAGGAGCTAACAAAGTGTGCAAGCTCCAGCGATCCATTTATGGACTGGTGCAAGCCTCTCGGAGTTGGAATAAACGCTTTGATAGTATGATCAAAGCATATAGTTTTATACAGACTTGCGGTGAAGCCTGTATTTACAAGAAAGTGAGTGGGAGCACTACAGCATTTCTGATAAGTATATGTGAATGACATATTGTTGATCGGAAATAATGTAGAATTATTCTGCAAAGCATAAAGGAGTGTTTTTAAAGAAGTTTTTCAAAGAAAGACCTCGGTGAAGCTGCTTACATATTAAGCATCAAAATCTATAGAGATAGATCAAGACGCTTGATAAGTTTTTTCAATGAGTACATACCTTGACAATATTTTGAAGTAGTTCAAAAATGGAACAGTCAAAGAAAGATTTCTTGGCTGTGTTACAAGGTATGAAATTGAGTAAGACTCAAAGCCCAACCACGACAGAAGATAGAAACAGAATGAAAGTCATTCCCTATACCTCAGCCATAGGTTCTATAAAGTATGCCAAGATGTGTACCAGATCTATTGTATACCCTACACTGTGTTAAGCAAGGGAGTACAATAGTGATCTAAGAGTAGATCACTGGACATTGGTCAAAATTATCCTTAGTGGAATAAGGAAATATTTCTCGATTATGGAGGTGACAAAAGGTTCGTCGTAAAAAGTTATGTCGATGCAAGTTTTGACATAGATCTGGATGACTCTAAGTCTCGATCTAGAGGCAATAATAAAGTTATTATTTATTTCCTTATATCATGATAAATGTTTATTATTCATGCTAGAATTGTATTAACCGGAAACATAATACATGTGTGAATACATAGACAAACAGAGTGTCACTAGTATGCCTCTACTTGACTAGCTCATTAATCAAAGATGGTTATGTTTCCTAACCATAAACAAAAGAGTTGTTATTTGATTAACGGGATCACATCATTAGGAGAATGATGTGATTGACATGACCCATTCCATTAGCTTAGCACCCGATCGTTTAGTATGTTGCTATTGCTTTCTTCATGACTTATACATGTTCCTATGACTATGAGATTATGCAACTCCCGTTTGCCGAAGGAACACTTTATGTGCTACCAAACGTCACAACGTAACTGGGTGATTATAAAGGAGCTCTACAGGTGTCTCCAAAGGTACATGTTGGGTTGGCGTATTTCGAGATTAGGATTTGTCACTCCGATTGTCGGAGAGGTATCTCTGGGCCCTCTCGGTAATGCACATCACATAAGCCTTGCAAGCATTGCAACTAATGAGTTAGTTGTGAGATGATGTATTACGGAACGAGTAAAGAGACTTGCCGGTAACGAGATTGAACTAGGTATTGAGATACCGACAATCAAATCTCGGGCAAGTAACATACCGATGACAAAGGGAACAACGTATGTTGTTATGCGGTCTGACCGATAAAAGATCTTCGTAGAATATGTAGGAGCCAATATGACCATCCAGGTTCCGCTATTGGTTATTGATCGGAGACATGTCTCGGTCATGTCTACATTGTTCTCGAACCCGTAGGGTCCGCACGCTTAAGGTTTCGATGACAGTTATATTATGAGTTTATGTATTTTTTATGTACCAAAGTTTGTTCGGCGTCCCGGATGTGATCACGGACATGACGAGGAGTCTCGAAATGGTCGAGACATAAAGATTGATATATTGGAAGCCTATATTTGGATATCGGAAGTGTTCCGGGTGAAATCGAGATTTTACCGGAGTACCGGGAGGTTACCGGAACCCCCCGGGAGGTACTTGGGCCTTAGTGGGCTTTAGTGGAAGAGAGGAGAGGTGGCCAGGGCTGGGCCACGCGCCCCTCCGCCCCTAGTCCGAATAGGACAAGGAGAGGGGGCCGGCGCCCCCCTTCCTTCTCTCTCTCCTCTTTCCCCCCTCCCGAATTCTATTCCAACTAGGAAAGGGGGGGAATCCTACTCCCGGAGGGAGTAGGACTCCTCCTGGCGCGCCCTCTCCTAGCTGGCCGCACCCCCCCCCTTTGATCCTTTATATACGGAGGCAGGGGGCACCCCTAGACACACAAGTTGATCCACGTGATCATATTCTTAGCCGTGTGCGGTGCCCCCTTCCACCATAGTCCTCGATAATATTGTAGCGGTGCTTAGGAGAAGCCCTGCGACGGTAGTACATCAAGATCGTCACCACGCCGTCATGCTGACGGAACTCTTCCCCGACACTTTGCTGGATCGGAGTCCGGGGATCGTCATCGAGCTGAACGTGTGCTAGAACTTGGAGGTGCCGTAGTTTCAGTGCTTGATCGGTCGGGCCGTGAAGACGTACGACTACATCAACCACGTTGTGCTAATGCTTCCGTTGTCGATCTACAAGGGTACGTAGATCACACTCTCCCCTCTCGTTGCTATGCATCACCATGATCTTGCGTGTGCGTAGGAAATTTTTTGAAATTACTACATTCCTCAACACCGGGGGCCATAGTTTTCACTAGGGGTGGGCATAAAAACCGACGAACTGAAGACCGAACCGATACCGAAACCAAAAAACCGAAATTTTGGTTTTTAATATTAGTACAGAAAAAATCGTTAGTATCTCTGCTAACCGGACTTGTTTCCTTCGGTTCGGTATAAGCACAGTAACCAAACAGAAAAACCGAATGTAGGCTAGGACGTGTGCAACAACGAGCTGTTCCCGTGCTAGGTAGCCTCAAGCGCGTGCGTTCACGAGTCGCGGCAAAACAAAATACATGGGCCAAGCCATGAGCGACGACCTGCATGCAAGGCCCATGCTAGCAAGCTGCTATGGATCCCATTTCTTGTGTGTGCCCAATGTAGTCAATTTGTACGTGTGTATGAGGTGCCGCGGGCTAGTGGTTTAGTCCCACCTCGGCCAGCCACGCACAATGAGATGGATAGCTAGTCTATATAGAGCGCAGGTCGAAAGGAAGCTAGCCTCATAGCTGATTCATTGGCAGATTTGGCAAATACGGTAGAAACCGATTGCCAAACCGAAAAGCTCGGTTAACCGAATATTCGGTTTTCTATTTTGTGATGTCTTTTTTGGTTTTCTATTTTGCTAACCGAATTTTAAAAATAACTGAATGGTAGAAACTGAATTTTCGGTTTATACCGAATGCCCAGGCCTAGGTTTCACTAGTGGCTTCTCTCGAGATAGCATATATTACGGTGGGTGAACAAATTAATGCCAACCAATTGATAGAAAAGCGCATAGTTATGAGAATATCTAGGCATGATCATAAACATAGGCATCACGTCCGTGTCAAGTAGACCAAAACGATTCTGCATCTACTACTATTACTCCACACGTCGACCGCTATCCAGCATGCATCTAGAGTATTAAGTTCATAAGAATAGAGTAACACATTAGGCAAGATGACATGATGTAGAGGGATAAACTCAAGCAATATGATATAAACCCAAACCCCATCTTTTTATGCTCGATGGCAACAATACAATAAGTGTCGGTTCCCTTTCTGTCACTGGGATCGAGCACTACAAGATTGAACCCAAAGCTAAGCACTTCTCCCATTGCAAGAAATATCAATCTAGTAGGCCAAACCAAACTGATAATTCAAAGAGACTTGCAAAGATATCAAATCATGCATATAAGAATTCAGAGAAGAATCAAATATTGTTCATAGATAAACTTGATCATAAACCCAAAATTCATCGGATCTCGGCAAACACACCGCAAAAAGGATTACATCGAATAGATCTCCAAGAACATCAAGGAGAACTTTGTATTGACGATCAAAGAGAGAGAAGAAGCCTCTAGCTAATAACTATGGACCCGGAGGTCTGTGGTAAACTACTCACTCGTCATCGGAGAGGCTATGGTGTTGATGTAGAAGCCCTCTGTGAATGAATCCCCCTCCGGCAGATCGCCGAAAAAGGTCCCCAGATAGAATCTCACGGGTACAGAAGGTTGCGACGGTGGAAAAGTGGTTTCGTGGCTCCCTTGGATGTTTTCAGGGTATAAGAGTATATATAGGCGAAATAAGTAGGTTGGTGGAGCTACGAGGGGGCCACGAGGGTGGGGGCGCACCTGCCCCTGATACGTCTCCGTTGTATCTACTTTTCCAAACACTTTTTCCCTTGTTTTGGACTCTAACTTGCATGATTTGAATGGAACTAACCCGAACTGACGTTGTTTTCAACAGAATTTCCATGGTGTTATTTTTGTGCAAAAATAAAAGTTCTCGGAATGACCCGAAAATCAACGGAGATTATTTTTGGAATATATAAAAAATACTGGAAGAAGAATCCACTTCAGGGGGCCCACACCCTGTCCATGAGGGTGGGGGCGCGCCCCCTGCCTCGTGGCCCCCCTGATGCTCCACCAACGTCCACCTTGACTCCATATATTCACTTTCAGGGAGAAAAAAATCAGAGAGAAGGACTCATCGCGGTTTACGATACGAAGCCGCCGCCAAGCCCTAAACTCTCTCGGGAGGGCTGATCTAGAGTCCGTTCGGGGCTCCGGAGAGGGGAATCCGTCGCCATCATCATCATTAACCTTCCTCCATCACCAATTTCATGATGCTCACCGCCGCGCGTGAGTAATTCCATCGTAGGCTTGCTGGACGGTGATGGGTTGGATGAGATTTATCATGTAATCGAGTTAGTTTTGTTAGGGTTTGATCCCTAGTATTCACTATGTTCTGAGATTGATGTTGCTATGACTTTGCTATGCTTAATGCTTGTCACTAGGGCTCAAGTGCCATGATTTCAGATCTGAACCTATTATGTTTTCATGAATATATGTGAGTTCTTGATCCTATCTTGCAAGTCTATAGTCACCTATTATGTGTTATGATCCGTTAACCCAGAAGTGATAATAATCGGGATACTTACCGGTGATGACCATAAGGTATTTAATAGTAGCATGATTAGTGTGAATAGTCACTTTAGAATCAACAATATAAGTTCTTTTTCAGTAAACCGCGATTTAAACTTATCACAAGCAAAAACAACTGCTAAAAATTCTTTTTCAGTAGTAGCATAATTTCTCTAGGCACTACCTAGAGTTTTACTAGCATATTGGATAACATTTAGCTTCTTATCAACTCTTTGTCCTAGAACAACACCTACAGCATAATCGCTAGCATCAAACATAATTTCAAAGGGTAAATTCCAATCAGGTGGCTGAACTATAGGTGCAGAAATCAAAGCTTTCTTAAGTATTTCAAATGCTTCTACACAATCATCATCAAAGACGAAAGGAATATCTTTTTGTAATAGGTTAGTCAGAGGCCGAGAAATTTTTGAGAAGTCCTTAATGAACCTCCTATAAAAACCGGCATGACCAAGAAAACTTCTTATACCTTTGATGTCCTTGGGACACGACATCTTTTCAATAGCATCAACTTTAGCTTTATCAACTTCAATACCACTTTCAGAAATTTTATGCCCCAAGACAATACCTTCATTAACCATAAAGTGGCACTTCTCCCAGTTCAAGACAAGATTATTTTCTTCACATCTCTGCAAAACTCGATCAAGGTTGCTCAAGCAATCATGAAAAGAGGATCCATAAACGGAGAAATCGTCCATGAAAACCTCACAAATCTTTTCACAAAAGTCAGAGAATATATCCATCATGCATCTTTGAAAGGTAGCAGGTGCATTACATAAACCAAAAGGCATACGTCTATAAGCAAAAGTACCGAAAGGGCAAGTAAAAGTGGTCTTTGCTTGATCATCAGCTGACACAGGTATTTGAGAGAAGCCACAGTAACCATCTAGAAAGCAAAAACGTGTATTTTTTGTATAATCTTTCTAGCATTTGATTAATGAAAGGCAAAGGGTAATGATCATTTTCATGGTCTAGTAAATATTGTTCTAAAGGATCAGGAGGAGGCACGACAATAGAAGCAAGACCAATAATTTCATCTTTGCTAGGCAATTCCGCATCACGGGGTTGTCTACGAAACTTACCAAAATTAAACTCATGAGACATATCTTAGCATTAACATTATTCAAGAAAGGTCTACCAAATATAATGGGTCAAAAGCTATCTTGTGGGGAACTAAGAACAAGAAAATCAGCAGGATATTTAACCTTCCCACACAAGACTTCAACATCTCTAACAATCCCAATTGGTGAAATAGTATCTCTATTGGCAAGCTTAATGGTAACATCGATATCCTCTATCTCAGAAGGTGCAATATCATGCATAATTTCTTTGTATAAGGAATGAGGTATTGCACTTGAACTAGCACCCATATCACAT
This sequence comes from Triticum urartu, assembly GCF_056163025.1. Classification (NCBI taxonomy): domain Eukaryota; kingdom Viridiplantae; phylum Streptophyta; class Magnoliopsida; order Poales; family Poaceae; genus Triticum; species Triticum urartu. The sequence goes on from NC_141879.1 coordinate 557,093,612, forward strand.
AAGCCATGATAGCAATGATCTCCTGTTTTAACAGAAATAACAGGCATGCCTACAACAGGTCTATGTTTATTTTTAGTATCAGGTCTAGCAATTCTAGCAGTCTCATCACAGAAGTAAATAACATGCCCATCAATATTATTGGCCAAGAGATCTTTAACCATAGCAATATTAGGTTCAACTTTAACTTGCTCAGGGGGTTTGTGTGTCCTAATATTACTTTTGTTGACTTAGTTGAAACTTTAGCATGATCCTTTATTCTAATAGGGAAAGGTGGTTTCTCAACATAAGCAGTAGGAACAATAGGATCATTATAAGTGATAGTCTTTTCTTCAACTTTAATAGGTGCAACTACTTTTACTTCAATGGGAGGATTATATTTAAACCACTTCTCCTTAGGGAGATCAACATGAGTAGCAAAGGATTCACAAAAGGAAGCTACTATCTTAGAGTCAAGTCCATATTTAGTGCTAAATTCACAAAATGCATCGGTATCCATAAAAGATTTAACACAATCAAACTTAGGTGTTATACCTGACTCCTTACCTTCATCGAGGTCCCAATCTTCAGAGTTGCGTTTAATTATTTCCAATAAATCCCATTCGAATTCAATAGTCTTCATCATAAAAGATCCAGTACAAGAAGTATCAAGCATGGAGCGATTACTGAGAGAATGCCGAGCATAAAAATATTGAATAATCATTTCTCTTAAGAGATCATGATTGGGGCATGAATGTACCATTGATTTAAGCCTCCCCCAAGCTTGAGCAATGCTTTCTCCTTCGCGAGGCCAAAATATATATATATATATATATATATATATATATATATATATATAATTACGATCACGATGAACAAGATGCATAGGATAAAACTTCTGGGGAAATTCCAATTTCAATCGCTTATAGTCCCATGATCTCATATCATCACATAGCATATACCATGTCAATGCATCTCCCTTCAAAGATAAAGGGAAGATACCCTCGGGCATACCTGCAAGCTTAAATAATCCACAAACTTCATCCACATAGATTAAGTGCAAATCGGGATGCAATGTTCCATCTCCTGCAAAAGGATTAGCTAGCAGTTTCTCTATCATACCCGAAGGAATTTCAAAGTAAACATTTTCAGTAGGTTCAGTAGGGTGAGGAGAAACTCTTTGCCCTACTGGTCGGGGTGAAGATACTCTGAACAAGCCCCTCAAAGGATTATGTTCCATAGTAACAAGTGATAGTAAATTTCAGCACACTATATAAATTTTTCCTTAACAAATTCCACCTACCAAAGGCGCTTCACTCCCCGGCAACGGAGCAAGAAAAGAGTCTTGATGACCCACAAGTGTAGGGGATCTATCGTAGCCTTTTCGATAAGTAAGAGTGTCGAACCCAACGAGAAGCACAAGGAAATGATAAGCGGTTTTCAGCAAGGTATTCTCTGCAAGCACTGAAATTATCGGTAACACATAGTTTTGTGATAAGATAAATTGTAACGAGCAACAAGTAATAAAAGTAAATAAGGTGCAGAAGATGGCCCAATCCTTTTTGTAGCAAAGGACAAGCCTGGACAAACTCTTATATGAAGGAAAGCGCTCTCGAGGACACATGGGAATTATCGTCAAGCTAGTTTTCATCACGCTCATATGACTCGCGTTCGGTACTTTGATAATTTGATATGTGGGTGGAACGATGCTTGGGTGCTGTCCTTACTTGGACAAGCATCCCACTTATGATTAACCCCTATTGCAAGCATCCGCAACCACAAAAGAAGTATTAAGGTAAACCTAACCATAGCATGAAACATATGGATCCAAATCAGCCCCTTACTAAGCAACTTATAAACTAGGGTTTAAGCTTCTGTCACTCTAGCAGCCCATCATCTACTTATTACTTCCCAATGCCTTCCTCTAGGCCCAAACAATGGTGAAGTGCCATGTACTCGGCGTTCACATAACACCACTAGAGGAAAGACAACATACATCTCATCAAAATATCAAACGAATACCAAATTCACATGACTACTTATAGCAAGACTTCTCCCATGTCCTCAAGAACAAACGTAACTACTCACAAAGCATATTCATGTTCATAATCAGAGGGGTATTAATATGCATAACGGATCTGAACATATGATCTTCCACCAAGTAAACCAACTAGCATCAACTACAAGGAGTAATCAACACTACTAGCAACCCACAGGTACCAATCTGAGGTTTGGATACAAGAGATGAACTAGGGTTTGAGATGAGATGGTGCTGGTGAAGATATTGATGGCGATTGACCCCCTCCTGATGAGAGGATCGTTGGTGATGACGATGGTGATGATTTCCCCCTCCCGGAGGGAAGTTTCCCCGGCAGAACAGCTCTGCTGGAGCCCTAGATTGGTTCCACCAAGGTTCCGCCTCATGGCGGAGGAGTTTCTTCCCGAAAGCTTGCTTATGATTTTTTCCTCGATGAAAGACTCCATACAGCCAAAGATGGGCATCGGAGGGCCACACGAGGCAGGGGGACGCGCCCAGGGGGGTAGGGCACACCCCCACCCTTGTGGCCAGGGTGTGGGCCCCCTCTAGAACTTTCTTCACTCGGTATTTTTTATATATTCTGGAAATAACTTCCATGAAGTTTCAGGAATTTTGGAGCTATGCAAAATAGGTCTCTAATATTTGCTCCTTTTCCAGCCCAAAATCCCAACTGCCGGCATTCTCCCTCTTCATGTAAACTAAGAGAGAATAGGCATAAGTATTGTGACATAATGTGTAATAACATCCCATAATCCAATAAATATCGATATAAAAGCATGATGCAAAATGGATGTATCAGACACCTACACCTGCTATTCATTCTGATATGTCGCATGTTATTGATGATGCCACTTCTGCTTTGCATGATACTTATGATGAAACTGCTTCTATGCTTGATACTACTGTGCCATTAGGTGAATTTCTTGATGAACAACTTGATAGGGCTAGAGAGAATGAAATTATTGAAACTGATGATATTGATGAAAGTGATGATGAAGATTCTCCCCCTAGATATGAATTGCATGTTGTGCCTGAGGGTTATGTTATGGATGAAGAAACTGCTAGAGACTTCTTAGCTTGCAATGATAGATCTGATCTTAAGAAATTAATAGTTAAGCTTAAAGAAAAGTCTTTGAATGCTAGAATGAAATATGACCCTGCTTTCGCTACGTCACATATCTTTATTACTGATAAGGATTATGATTTCCATGTCGATCCTGAGTTAATTACTTTGGTTGAATCTGGTCCTTTTTATGGCTATGAATCTGAAACTGTTGTGGCACATCTTACTAAATTAAATGATATAGCCACCCTGTTTACTCATGATGAGAAAAATCGCTATTACTTTATCCTTAAGTTATTTCCATTCTCATTAAAGGTTGGTGCTAAAACATGGTTTAATTCTCTTTATCCTGGTTGTGTGTGTAGTCCCCAAGATATGATTTATTACTTCTCTACTAAATATTTCCCCGCTCATAAGAAACAAGCTGCTTTAAGGGAAATATATAATTTTGTGCAAATTGAAGAAGAGAGTCTCCCACAAGCTTGGGGGAGGCTTTTCCGATTACTTAATGCTTTCCTCATCATCCTCTTAAGAAAAATGAAATACTTGATATCTTTTATAATGGACTAACTGATGCTTCCAGAGATTACCTGGATAGTTGTGCTGGTTGTGTTTTCAGGGAAAGAACTGTTGATCAAGCTAAATTGTTATTGAATAATATGTTGACTAATGAAAACAATTGGACACTTCTTGAACCAACTCCTAAGCCAACTCCGAAGAAAAGGGGTATTCTATTTCTCAGTCCTGAAGATATGCAAGAGGCAAAGAAATCTATGAAAGAAAAATGTATTAAAGCTGAAGATGTTAAGAATTTACCACCTATTGAAGAAATACGTTGTCTTGATAACTCGATACGGGTAGTAAAGGTAAATTCTCTCTATAGATTTCATAAATGTGAAATTCCGTTTACTAAGTTTGCTAGCCAATGCTTGGATGAGTTTGATGACTTTATGGTTAAACAAGAAAATTTCAATGCTTATGTTGGTACACAATTGAAACACAATGCCGATATGCTTGAACACTTGAGTGATTATATGTCTAGAGTTAAAGGTGAACTTAAACTTATTAGTAAACATGATTCTATGGTTACCACTCAAGTAGAACAAGTACTTAAAGCTCAGAATGATTTTCTTAATGAATTAAATAATAAGAAGAATGATAATGCTGTTAGAGTTATGACTAGAGGTGGTAAAATGACTCAGGAACCTTTGTGTCCTGAGGGCCATCCTAAGAGAATTGAGCAAGATTCTCAGAGAACTAATGTTGATGCACCTAGTCCTTCTAAGAGGAAGAAAAAGAAAAATGATAGGACTTTGCATACTTCTAGTGAACCTGTTGTTGACACACCTAAGAATCCCAATGATATTTCTATTTCTGATGCTGAAACACAATCTGATAATGAACATGAACCTAGTGATAATGTTAATGATGATGTTCATGTTGATGCTCAACCTAGCAATGATAATGATGTAGAGATTGAACCTGTTGTTGATCTTGATAACCCACAATCAAAGAATCAACGTTATGATAAGAGAGACTTTGTTGCTTGGAAGCACGGTAAAGAAAGAGAACCGTGGGTTCAGAAACCCATGCCTTTTCCTCCTAAACCATCGAAGAAAAAGGATGATGAGGATTTTGAGCGCTTTGCTGAAATGATTAGACCTATCTTTTTGTGTATGCATTTGACTGATATGCTTAAAATGAATCCTTATGCTAAATATATGAAAGATATAGTTACTAATAAAAGAAAGATACCGGAAGCTAAAATTTCCACCATGCTTGCTAATTACACTTTTAAGGGTGGAATACCAAAGAAACTTGGAGATCCAGGAGTACCAACTATACCATGATCCATTAAAAGAAACTATGTTAAAACTGCTTTATGTGATCTTGGAACCGGTGTTAGTGTTATGCCTCTCTCTCTTTATATCATAGACTTGATTTGAATAAGTTGACACCTACTGAAATATCTTTACAAATGGCTGATAAATCAACTGCTATACCTGTCGGTATTTGTGAGGATGTGCCTGTTGTGGCTGCAAACGTTACTATTTTAACGGACTTTGTTATTCTTGATATTTCCGAGGACGATAGTATGTCTATTATTCTTGGAAGACCCTTTTTGAATACTGCATGGGCTATTATTGATTGCAATAAAGGCAATGTCACTTTCCATGTTAATGGTAATGAGCATACGGTACACTTTCTGAGGAAACAACCTGAAGTCCACAGTATCAATTCTATTGGAAACATTTCAACAATCACTATTCACTACAACAAATATGTCAACTTGTGACCTTGACTATTGGTCACTGAAAGGTCGTTGTTTTTCATTTGCGACCTTTTTTGACCAAAAACAGAAGGTCAAAAGCTGGCGGTCGTAAACTGAAATTAACGACCTTCTCTGTGAGAAGGTCGTGGACGTTTACGACCAAAATATTCCTACTGTTTTGTTTTGGTCACTAGCAACCTCCCCAGGCCACGTAGGCATCCAGCGTGGCAAGCTGATGTGGCACAAGATTCAGCCCGGTCCAATTCGGCGTTTTACATGGGCCGAGCCCATTAATTCGGCCTTTTTATATATTTTTTCTATCAATTTTGATCGGCTTCATGGGCCAAGCCCAACATTGCATCCTCTTTTATTGTTGGGTTGTGGCCTTTTTGTCTAAACAAATTTAGTTTTTCTTTTTTCCCCAAAAGAAGGGTCCACTAGTCAGATGGGTCCCAGTTGTCTGGTTCTGGTAACTGGGTCCCATTTGTCTGGTTCTGGTAACTGGGTCCCATTTGTCATGTTTTTGTAAGTGGGTCCCATCTATCAGGCTCATATTCTTCATATTTGAACCAGTATTTAAATGGGCAGACAAAAAGCACACATAATACTTCAAATAAAAGCAACCAGATCCTTACAAGTGTAATATAGTGGCAATCACAGTAATGACTACAAGTGTAAAACAATACTTTACAAGCTTTACAAGCAATCACAAACTGGCACCCTCTCCCGTCATGAACATGCCAAACTCACAACATGCCAAACTTGTTGGACTACCATAGTGATATGAACAACATGCCGAGCTAGCTGGACAACCGTAGTTAGGGCTGGGAACAAACAAAACGGCCTTCAAGAAAACAGACAACATGCCTTCCTTGGTCGCCCTGTTACATGAATCAGCAGAGAAGAATCAGAAAAAGTGAGGCAAGTATATTATGAACAGACCATTCATGAAAAGGAAACTTATTTAGAATGATAACACAAATTGAGCTAGTACCATGCTTTTTGTTCTCAAGCTAGTTAAAATTAGATAACTCGTTCATACAAGAAAACAGAGACACAATATGAATAAATAGCAGGATTCAATAATTTTTTAGGATCGCAAGACACCAATATAAGCTAGAATTGACAAGTACACAGCAAGATTCAATTCATCTTTCCCATATACAGCAACCAACAGACATCTAACATTTCAGCATGCACATACAATTTATTTACTTATTTTTGAGCAAAACCGCCCACTGCCAAATAGAATGTCCTTTCATTTGATAAATAAAAATAGCAGGCCAAAGAAAGGCAAGCGTACAACAGACACATTATAGATGAGCAAGGTACTAGAGGTCAGCACACAAGTCATATCATATATTCTGTTAATCTTTAACACGTCATATAGAATTATGAGCTTGACAGTCGTCAATCTAACCATATCACGCAAGCAATGGCATACAAACTAATTGGCAGTACTATATATGATGCAGCATATGGACAAAATTTCTACCTTGTTATCATCAGGGAGCAACAGGGGGTGGGGGAAGATTTCGATTGGCTCCGTGTCAGCTCCCATCACCACAAACTCAGAGTCTTGGTAGCTGGGGAAAACAGAAAACGGAGATTAAAAATCATAGGAACTGAAATTAGCAGGACCGACCAAAGCGCGTAGCTAGGGACTGGTCACTTTCAAGGTAGACCAATGAATTAACTAGTTTTAGTCAAAGTCTTAATCATGCACATACAAACATACATACGAATTGAACCAGAATCCATATATGTATATGCACTTAATTGCAGGTTCTATCCAACTTGCACTTGGAAAGAGTACAACCTGGTTTACTAGCAGCCAAATAAAAGATTCAGGTTCTGGGCTTGGTGCATGAATCCTACTACGTAGACAGACAGAGAGGAAAGCGTTGAGCAGGAGAAATAATTCATTCATCTTTATTGTTCCAGTAGCAGGAGGTACAGCTTGGCTACAGTTTTAGAAAGGCAAATTAAATTACTACAGTACACTAGTGCAGAATGACTGAAGTCATCATAAGAACTTGGCAGTACCTTCAAAGTACATGAAGACACTGTCCTTTCAGCGCCATGGCTTATGCTGTCTCACAATGACAGCCGGCATGACTTTCTTCCTTAGGTGTGGCTTTCCCTTCTTGACAGTGGCCATAACCATGTCATCAATGCAGGTAGAAGGGAGCCTGTTCAGGCGCCCCTTGATTACTGAGGGAGTCCTGGATTAGGGGGTCTCCGGACAGCCAGACTATATCCTTTGGCCGGACTGTTAGACTGTGAAGATACAAGATTGAAGACTTCGTCTCGTGTCCGGACATGACTCTACTTGGCATGGAAGGCAAGCTAGGCAATACGGATATGGATATCTCCTCCTTTGTAACCGACCTTGTGTAACCCTAACCCTCTCCGGAGGCTATATAAACCGGAGGGTTTTAGTCCGTAGGGGACAACAACCACAACATATAATCAGACCATACGCTAGCTTCTAGGGTTTAGCCTCTCCGATCTCATGGTAGATCTACTCTTGTACTACCCATATCATCAATATTAATCAAGCAGGACGTAGGGTTTTACCTCCATCAAGAGGGCCCGAACCTGGGTAAAACATTGTGTCCCCTGCCTCCTGTTACCATCCGGCCTAGACGCATAGTTCGGGACCCCCTACCCGAGATCCGCCAGTTTTGACACCGACATTGGTGCTTTCATTCAGAGTTCCTCTGTGTCGTCACCGTTAGGCTTGATGGCTCCTACTACCATCAATAGCGATGCGGTCCAGGGTGAGATTTTTCTCCCCGGACAGATCTTCATGTTCAGCGACTTTGCAGTGTGGGCCAATTCGCTTGGCCATCTGGAGCAGATGGAAAGTTACGCCCCTGGCCACCAGGTCAGGTTTGGAAGCTTAAACTACACAGCCGATATCCGTGGAGATTTGATCTTTGACGGATTCGAGCCTCTGCCTTGTGCGCCACGCGGTCACGATGAGCATGACTTAGCTCTCCCATCGGACAGTGTTAAGGAGATCGCACCGGCAGCCGCTCTGACCCTCAATTCGGAGCCAGTTGCGCCTTCCCCGGATGGGTGGATGGACCCCACCACGGAGGCCTCACCCTTAGCGGCGATCGAGCCAAACATCGACCTTGCCTTGCACGAGAGCCGTGTTGTTAAACTGCCAGATCCTTCTCCGGCCACGGACCCTGAACCGCCTGAGCCCGTTCCTATCGAATCCGATTGGGCGCCGATCATGGATTTTACCTCCGCGGATATTTTTCAGCACTCGCCCTTTGGCGACATACTGAACTCATTAAGGTCTCTGTCCTTGTCAGGAGAATCCTAGCCAAACTAGGCTCGGCAGGACTGGGACGTGGACGACGAAGAAATTTTAGGCCCACCCACCACCCACTTAGTAGCCACTGTCGATGACTCAACCAACATGCTCGACTTCAACTCTGAAGACATCGACGGTATGGACGACGATGCGGGAGGCGAAGAGGAACCACCGCCCACAGGGCGCCGGACGTCCACCTCATCATATGACGTATACATGGTGGACACACCAAAAGAAGACGACGAGGAGGAACGGAAGGACACAACGAAGGCTTGTCCCCTCGAGAAGCAGTCAAAGCGGCGGCGTAAGCGCCGCCCTAAATCCCACCTCGGCAGAAATAACGATCATACAGACCCAGCATTGGAGCAGGGCGAACCGCTGCCGGACTGCGGCAATACGGAGAATCAAACCGAACAAACCAAATCTGTCAAAGATAATAGTCCGGACGACATAACGCCGGACAGGCACCCGGAGCAGCAGAATGCCCGTCAAAGCCATGTTGCCACCACGAGGAGTCTGAAAAAGCAGAAGCAAAGGCTCAAGGATGCGCAGGACACACTCCAAATCAGATGGAGTAAAGTACTCAACACAGCAGCGAAGTATGGTGGTAATCTCCCCACCAAGAGCTACCCGAAGCGGAAGTTGCTACCCGAATTCGATAATGAGGCCCTAGATCCCCCACAACCAAAAATCAAAATGGCCATCTGGCCGGATAGACGACCTCTCGACCAACATGGAGCGGCAAACAACGCCACTCACAAGCCAATACGCGATCCACACGAGGGCTCGCACCAAAAGGACGGCGCAAGCAGATCCATTTATGGACCACGCAAGCGCGCCCCAGCATATGATGTAACACAACAAACATCAGAACAACGCGGTACACCCAGATACAGGGGTGCCGCACACCCCCTATGTTTCATCGATGAGGTGCTGGACCATGAATTTCCAGAGGGATTCAAACCCATAAACATAGAGGCATACGACGGAACAACAGACACTGGGGTCTGGATTGAGGACTATATCCTCCATATCCATATGGCTCGAGGAGATGATCTCCATGCCATCAAGTACTTACCCCTCAAGCTCAAAGGGCTAGCTCAGCACTGGCTTAAAAGCATCCCCGAAAACTCCGTTGGAAGCTGGGAAGAGCTCGAAGACGCTTTTCGGGCAAATTTTCAAGGGACTTATGTCCGACCCCCCGGATGCGGGCGATTTGAGTCATATAACTTAACAGCCCGGAGAGTCAGCCCAAAAGCTTTGGAACAGGTTTCTTACTAAGAAGAACCAATTAGTTGATTGCCCGGACGCCGAAGCCTTGGCAGCTTTTAAGCATAGCGTCCGCGACGAATGGCTTGCCAGACACCTCGGCCAAGAAAAGCCGAGAACAATGGCAGCATTAACAAGCCTCATGACTCGCTTTTGCGTGGGTGAGGACAGCTGGCTAGCTAGATGCCGCACCAGCGACCCAAGCACATCCGAAGTTAGAGATGAAAATGGGAAATCACGATGCAGCAAAAATAATAAGCGTCGGAATAAAGAAGACAGCCTGAAGAGCACGGCGGTACACGCCGGATTCCGAAGCTCTCGGCCAGGTCAGCAAAAGCCGCCCTCTAAAGGCGCCAGAGATGAACTGTCCAGCCTGAACAAAATTCTGGACCAAGTATGTCAGATCCATAGCACCCCTGGTAAACCCGCTAATCATACCCACAAAGAATGTTGGGTCTTCAAGCAGTCTGGCAGGCTCAACACCGTACACAAGGGGGGGATACACCAAGCGAAGATGAGGATGAGCCTCTCAAGCAAGACACTGGGGAACAAAAGAAGTTTCCATCAGAAGTCAAAACAGTCAACGTATTACACATGATCAAGGGAAGCAAAGCGGCCCTCCCAAATAAATATGCCCTAGGGCCTATCACCGTGAAACCCTACCACTGGTCGTCTCAACCGGTCACTTTCGACCATCGTGATTACTCAGCAAGTATCCGACGGGCAGGATGGGCTCCCTGGTATTAGACCCAATAATTGATAGATACCACTTTGCACGAGTCCTGATGGACGGTGACAGCAGTTTAAACCTGATATACCAGGATACAATCCGCGAAATGGGGATAGACCCAACGAAAATTTGCCATAGCAACACTACCTTTAAAAGAGTAACGCCAGGCCTAGGGGCTCACTACACGGGCTCCCTGCTACTAAAGGTTATATTCGCCTTCCTCGATAACTCCCGTAGTGAACATTTAACCCTCCACATTACTCCGTTCCAATGCGGTTATCAAGCACTACTTGGACGCGAAGCTTTTTCTCGCTTTAATGCAATACCGCATTACGCTTCCTTCACGCTCAAGATGCCCGGTCCACGTGGCATCATTACAGTGAACGGAAGTATTAAGCGATCTTTGCACGCCGAAGAGAATGCGACTGCAGCCGCACACTCAAAACGGCCTCACCAACTAAAGCATTTGATAGGTCGTCAAGACCACGGACGCGGTTAGACGAGTCCGGCGCTGCTATATGTAATTTGTACCGGATTGATGGCCACACCCCTATTACAAATACAAGGGGCTCAATGCACGCAGACAAGTGGCAATTTCTACTCATTTATAGTTATACATGGTTTCTGTAAAAACTATCTCTTTGCACGACAACTTTTTCACCTAAGTTCCCCTCTTTTACAGATGATCATCGTGCTACACCTGTCCAGGATACGGCACAACGGAGACACGGGCGTAGACGTGCAGCAGGGACCCGCTCCAAGGATTCTTTTTAGATTAAGACCCTGCGTAAACCTTTTTTTTACTGTCTCTTGTTGATACACATCCCTCAAATTCTCAGTACAATTGAGAAGGATGCTGACGTCTTGGCATGTGTCGACGTCAGAATAATGCACGTACCTAGACACAAGGGGCTTCTTACAAAGGGCACTATTTAGGCCCGGTTTATACCATAAAGATCGAATACCTTAGGGAGTGTTCGGCGTCACGAGTTTGGCCTTATATGCATCAGCTCCGAATCATTGTCTTTGGTCAAATGTTGGGTTTGCCCGGCTCCTGTGTTTAGGTGCCTTACGTTCCGCTTTATCGGCTAAGGCAGCACCGGGAGAACTACTGCGATTGTGCCCTGGTTCATCCGGACGAGCACCTCAGTAGAGAAAGCCGAAAACTGACTGTCATGATATAGCGTGAGACTGGTCAACCACTCGATGACCTATCGGAATGTTAGAATTCCTCCGCCTTAATGAAGGGCCGTTTTCCGGCCAGGCATGTACGCACTCTGAGATCGGGAGAGTGCAGAGCCACCAGGGGCTATCTAGTAGCCCCACTGTCAAACTCCTATGGCTAAGTGAAAGTGTTAAAGCATTATAGTCCGGTTGCCTCGTTCGTTGCGCTATCACCTCCTTAATAGGACCAAGACGTTGGGTTAAGTGTGAACACGCATTTTTTGCGAGCACCTCCGCATTATATGCGTGGGGGCTGAAGCCGACGACTGAAATCTTTCAGGTTATACACATGTATACATAAACCGCCGCACAGGAGGCATCATATTACTTTCAGGCAAAAGTATAAACACAGCCTTAAAAAATTTCATAGAAACATTGTGTTTACAATGGGAATACATATCACTCAAACATAATATTCTTCGAGCACTAGGCCTCTATCAAACGAGCACCCTCGAGAACCTCCTCGAAATAGTGCTCGGCAGCCACTCGGCCTATGGCCGAACCCTGCGCCGCAACAGTGGTAGCGTCCATGTCCGCCCAGTATGCTTTAACACGGGCAAGGGCCATCCGCGAGCCTTCTATGCACGCCGACCTCTTCATCGCATTAATGCGCGGCACCGCACCAAGGAACTGCTGCACAAAGCTGAAATAGTTGTTCGGCTTTGGCTTTTCCGGCCATAGCTGATCCACGACAGACCTCATGGCGAGTCCGGACAACCTATTTAGTTCGGCCCATTCGGCTAGCTGATTAGTCAATGGAAGCGGACGCTCTGGAACATTGAATTGCGATCAGAACAGCTTGTCCACTTCATGATCTGTTTGACCTTGGAAGTATTTGGCCGCATCGGCAACGCTCACCGCCAAGTCCATATACGCATCTGCCGAACTCCACAGCCAATCCAGAGGGGCATACCGTGGATCTCCGAACTTCCTTCGTAGCATGAAGGGCTTCCCAGCCGCAATATCCCCGGCTTCCCGCAGCTCCTCCTTCTTCGCTCTCATAGCAGAGCGGGTGTCCTTGTCCGCCATCGTGGCCTTCTCAAGGTCCATTGCCTTCGCTCGGTTTTCTTTTTCAAGGAGCCGACAACGGTCGGCAGTGCCTTTTAATTCTACGGCCATCTTGGCCATCTTCTCTTGGCTCTGGCAATGTGCGGCCTTCTCGGCTTTCAACTCTTCGGCCGCCTTCAAAGCAGCCGCATTACTAATCCTCGCGTGTTCCTTGGCTCGGGCGAGCTCCGCCCGAAGGGTCTCCACGGTGGCAGCTCCGTCTGCAGTCACAACATATTAAAGATACTAGCATCATGCTACTCTTATTGTGTGACATTCACCAGAAAACATTACTTACCCTGTGATTCGTCAAGCCGCTTGTTAACAAGCTCGATGCCGGCGTCTGCCGCATCCAGTTGCCGTTTTAATTCGGCAAACTCACTAGTCCAGCTAGCCACCGGAGCTTCCACCACCTGCACATAAAGGTAGTCTGGTTATTGCCTGGGACTATGATCCTCTGTTCGCCGCCGTTCTCGACGACAACCAGTCTCAGGGGCTACTATCTACACGGGGAACACCTAACATGTGCGGTACTATCACATATTATCTCACGTACCTCAAAGCCTGTCAGTAGACTCATATAGGCATCATGTAATCCGCTTTCGGCAGATGAAATTCTTTCCATCACCGTACCCATCAGCGTACGGTGTTCTTCTGAGATGGCCGCTTGCCCCAACAGCTCCCTTAGAACGTCCGACCGCATACCAGACGGTGCCGGACTCTTTTGTTCGCTCTCTTCGAGAGCCGGACACTAGGGACTTCGGGGGTCTATGGGATTATCTTCTGGCCACACCGGATCCGGAGAGGCCCTCCGTGACGACACTTCAGGGTCGCCTGCTTCTTGAGTGGAGGAGTCCGGGGGAGGCGTTTCGCTCTCCATCATCTCCGGAAGAAGATCCCCCGAAGATGAGCTCAGCTGAGAAGGGCTAAGACCCGAACTACAAGATATATGCGGTGGTTATTTTCTCGGAAGAAAGATAGTATACCTTCACTATTAAAGTATTTTTTGGATCACTTACGACTCGTTGGAGGGCTGATCACCCCGCGGACTTTTTGCGGCAAGAGTACCCCCGAGGCAGGACCCTCTGTTGGAGACTTCTTCTCCCGTTTGGAGGCCTCGGCTTCCGGATCCTCGGAAGCAGTCCTCTTCCTCCCCCGGTTATCCTCCTTCATGCAGGCGCTCATTCCCTCGGTTGGAACTGGCAGCGATGGGGCCCGCTTCCGCCCATATTATTCCCCCTTGTATCTTCCTTCGAGGGCTCCGGGCAAGGTGCGAGCTCGAGCATCTTTTCCAATACCAGATTTTCCAAACCCTTAGGGAGGGGGGCCGAACACCGAATCATCTTCGCCTTTGTTAGCCAGTCCTGGTCAAAGAGCGATCTCTCAGAAATAACTTCATGATGAATAAAAGACGGTGTGTTCGGCTAGAGGATTTCTTACTTGTTCGGCGGCGCGGTTACTGCTCAGGCCCACGTCCTCGATAGTATCCGGACACTCTATTTGAGGTCCGAAGAATGACTTGTACATCTCCTCATGCATCAGGCCGATGAAACTTTGAATGGCACGCGGTCCTTCTGGTTTGAACTCCCACAAGCTAAGGGGCCGGCGTTTGCAAGGCTGGACTCGACGAACCAGCATAACTTGCATTACCACAACCAAATTAAAATCTCCCTCGAATAGATATTGAATGCGGCTTTGCAATATAGGCACGTCCTTGGCTAGACCCCAGCTCAGACCTCTGCTAATCCATGACATCAGTTGTGGTGGGGGGCCCGAGCGGAAAGAGGGGGCAGCCGCCCACTTGGCACTTCTGGGAGCTGTGACGTAAAACCACTCATGTTGCCATAATTCAGACACCTCTGGAAAGGAACCTTTCGGCCACGGAACTCCTGCCATCTTGCCTATTGACGCGCCTCCGCATGCTGCATGTTGCCCCTCGATCATCTTCGGCTTCACTTCAAAGGTCTTGAGCCACAGGCCGAAGTGACGGGTAATGTGGAGGAAGGCCTCACACACGACAATAAATGTCGAGATGTGGAGAAAGGAGTCCGGAGCTAGATCATGAAAATCTAGCCCGTAATAGAACATCAAACCCCTGACAAAGGGATCCAGAGTGAGGCCTAGGCCTCGGAGGAAGTGGGAGATGAACACGACGTTCTTGTTGGGTTCGGGAGTAGGGACGACCTGCCCTCGAGCAGGCAGCCGATGCGAAACCTCGGCAGTTAGGTATCTGGCCTCCCTCAACTTCTTGATATCCTCTTCCGTGACGGAGGAGGGCATCCATCGGCCTTGAAGGCTGGATCCGGACATGATTGAAGATCCGGAGCACCAAACCTGGGCTTTGGGTGTTAGAACTCGAGGCGAGGGAGGGGTTCGATTGAGCATGAGAGGGAAAAAGCAAAAACCTTGTCCCTTTATAAAGAGGGTGAATATCAAGCGTCCTCTCCATAGTCGTTTGGGACTTGCCTATAATCTAGGAGTCCTAGACACGGTTGGGTTACCCACGACCGCATTAATAAGAATCCCATAATTGGGGGAACACGATCTCTGCTTTGACAAGACGTGTCAAGAAACCGCCTCGCGTTATGTGTGGAGCTGGTTGAAGAAAAACGGTTCGAATAATCACTGGGCCATGACATAACGTCATGCTGCCAAAACAAGTCGGCAAATTGGATTTGCAAAAATATTATTCTCTCTACGGTGGTATGTGGAACTTATTTTGCAGGGTCGGACACTATCCTCGTATTCAAATTCTTCTGTGATGTATTCGGAGAAGGAACCCGCCTTGCAATGCCGAAGAAAATACTGCGCGCCGGACTCATCGTCATTGAAGCCTGGTTCAGGGGCTACTGAGGGAGTCCTGGATTAGGGGGTCTCCGGACAGCCGGACTATATCCTTTGGCTAGACTGTTAGACTATGAAGATACAAGATTGAAGACTTCGTCTCGTGTCCGGATAGGACTCTACTTGGCGTGGAAGGCAAGCTAGGCAATACGGATATGGATATCTCCTCCTTTGTAACCGACCTTGTGTAACCCTAACCCGCTCCGGTGTCTATATAAACCGGAGGGTTTTAGTCCGTAGGGGACAACAACCACAACATACAATCATACCATAGGCTAGCTTCTAGGGTTTAGCCTCTCCGATCTCGTGGTAGATCTACTCTTGTACTACCCATATCATCAATATTAATCAAGCAGGACGTAGGGTTTTACCTCCATCAAGAGGGCCCGAACCTGGGTAAAACATTATGTCCCCTGCCTCCTGTTACCATTCGGCCTAGACGCATAGTTCGGGACCCCCTACCCGAGATCCGCCGGTTTTGACACCGACAATTACCTTCACGGAGATTATGTAGAGGTTCTTGGCACCAGTGTTATCAGCGTAGTTGACAGTGGCTGCCACCGGCAGACCCAGCGACATTCGCAACTTGTTACCAGCAGAACCTCCATGCCTTGTAGTTCAAGAACATGCATACACAAGGAAGATAGTTAGACAAAATGATCACACATATCTATGGTACACTAAACCAATAATCTGGAGATGCATGATAGCACACACCAGTTTGGGTTTTAAAAAAATTTCATCTTCAAGCATCACACTAGCAAATGATAGGAAAGATCACAGGAAATAGGACTGCCCTGATCAAGTATACATAAGCATAGAAAAGATCAAACAAGCTCATTGTGCATTTTCTCTTTCAATGTGATACACAATAAGCATAAGTAACCACTAGGAAAATAACATGCTATCTACAGGCCCTATTATCGGCAACAAGAACATTACGCAAGGAAGAACAGTATATTAACAAAGCAATCTTTTAGACAACATTATGTGGGGGCTACATGAGTATTATGTGGGGGTTGCATGATCCGTCGTTTTAAAATGCTTCCTAAAAATACAACACTGAAAGAATGCAAAAGGTGCATCATTTATGATATGTTTAGCGTTTCTATTTGAACTGGAATAGGATTGCACAAGCGTATCCAGCAGGTGATCTGAACCGGTGCATAAAAGGAACTGCTGGTGCTAGCAAACCACACCTCATTCTAATAATGTTCACAAGCGTATAATAAGGTTGATAATGGCAGCCACATTGAAAAGTGTACATCATCCAGGGTCTGCTTTGCAAGGTATTGTTTGTACACTACTGCCTCTTGTGACCAGTGAGTTGACACATGGATGATGTTATACATCTCTATGTTATTAAGTTATACGTATATTGGTAATTTTTATTTCAGATTTAAAGTCCTAGTAATTATTATTAACTAGAGTAGTAGTTATGTGAATCAGCTAAACTAGGTTCATACTGCTTGCTGCCAGATCCACAAACAATTGTAGAATCGCTTACCATAGTTAACTAGTTCAATTTTCATTAACTGAACCACCGCAACACGAGCACAAAAGGCAGCAGGTAACACGCAAACCAGTTCGTCCATAACCGCGAAGGGAGGGGGTTTCTCACCGCTGGTGACGCTGCCGAGCCATCCGGATCAACCTCGCTATTGCACGCACGGACATACAGTCTCCTACAATGACATGAAACCCTCGGGCTGCTGCAAGGAGAGCACACAACCAACCTTATTAACTTAGGCATCATGATGGTCGAGATTGACCCATGTAAATAATATAAGATCATTTTTCAAGCTAATATAGTTTTAAAAACATTCTTATAGTTCAGGTGAAGAAGAGAAGGAAGCAGAGTTCTTCTTACTTCTCCCTGAAGCTCTGGAGTTGCTGTTGCTCGGCGACAGCGGCGAAGAACTCATCCATCTCGAGAGAGCTGCGGCTGGAATGGTTCCTGGCTCGAGTCGCTGAGCCAGGGGTGCTCATCGTCTCCGAGCTGTAGATGAAGAAACATGAAGAGAGTGCGGGCCTTGCTTCCATGGCAATGGGCTGCACCTGCACTCACACCCTCCATGGTGCTCCTCCTCCATCAATCACAGGTCACAGCTACAGGTAGTAGCTTCCATGGTGATGGCCTGCTGCACAAACCAAGCGCAGGAATCAGATGGACAGATCCAGAAGAATAAGATGAGGGTAGGGGAGGGTAGGGGAGGGGAGGGAGAAGAAGATGAGCAGGATAGGGGAGGAGGGCGTGAGTACCATGGGCGTCGTCGAAGATGTTGCAGACTCGTCGGAGCGACGCCGGTGTGGGAGGCGACCGAAACCCTAGCCAGCCACCGGGGAGGGGTCATCTGCCGCTGTGCTGCATGGTGGTTGAGGAGAAGGGCTCTATCTCTGTCTCCATGGCGGAGGTGCTGGCGCTGGCCCCAACCAACCACCCGCACGGACGGAGGGAGACCGACGACGGCGCGGTGGTGGCGTCCCTCCCATCCCACTCTCCGTCTCCCCCAAGGCTGGCGAATCTGGCCACAAGGAGGCTCGATCTGCAGCCTTGGGTGAGAAAGAGAGGGACGGAGACCGCTGGCGGCGGGAGATTTGGGGTCGGGGGTGGAGGCGGCTGATTTGGGTGGGGGAACGACGACTGATTTGGGAAGGATGAGGGAGTTTGTGTGCGGCCAGACACGGAGATGGAGGTGGGCGACGTAGGGAGGGAGGGAAGGAAGGGGAGGGGAGGTTGGGGCACGGCGGCGACAGGCGAGGTCGGTGGTGGCGGCGGGGAGGGGATGGGAAGCGACGAGTGGCTGGGCAGGGTTCGCGGGGACGAGGAGTGGGTGCGGTGGGTTCTTTTCTCCTTTCTTCATATGGATGGATGGATGGACGTGGGATTGCTAGCAATGGATGGTAGGATGTCTGCCAAGTCATCGATCCGTGTCATACATGGTTCCACCAATCAAAATCTAGCTTATGTAATTGTGTTTCTTTCTTTTATCTTTTTTATATTTTTTACCCTCTTATTTCGGGTAAACACTCAGCATATTAGCCTCATGTTGTATGTTTAAATGACCCAATATTCTACACATATGTGTATCTTAGGATTTCAAACAATGATGATTTTGTGGTCTTCATTTGCATTGCACAAAAAATTTATTTTTCCTTTTTTGAGTGCCCAAAATGAGCTTTTTCTGAAGGGCCTACCAAATAATTGTCGCAAAATTGGACCAAAACAATTTTCTAAAATACTAGGTCGTATTTAATGTACAATTCACCAAATAGTTGGGTGTCAGAAGTTTTCATCCACCTCTCGTGAAAAAGACAAATTTTCGCCGATTCAGTTGGAAGTGCGTCAAATTTGAACTGCAACTACCTTATAGTTTGCTATTTATTTTTTCCAAAAATCATTTCTAGGTACATAAGTATCTGTTTAATCATAGAAACACCAAAAGTTTTCCAAGATTCAACCACTAGCTAGGAATGGTCATGCCTGCCGTTTTGACCGCATTTTGAAACGGGCATGAAAAATTAAAAAAAATTAAAAAATTAGAAAACCTTCGCATAGTGTCATTATATGTGGCAAAGTTACCAGGAAAAATAATAAACTTATAATACGATAATTATTTTAAAAAGTGTTCTCAGAAACGAGCTATCATGTGTAAAGATCAATGGCTTTCAAGTTAAATGATCAATCTTAAGGCCACATTCATAGCATAGTTTGTTCAAATGATCTCATATTGTGCACAAGGGTGCATGTTGGAATGGCAAACAATGTTGCCTAAGGTTTTTTTCATTTTCTTTGGACGAAAAAATCATTTTCCATTTTTCAAGCGCCCAAAATGAGCTTTTTGTGAAGGACCTACCAAATAATTGTTGCAAAATTGTACCAAATCAATTTTCTAAAATACTAGGCCATATTTAATGCACAATTGACCAAATGATTGGGTGTAAAAAGTTTTGACCCACCTCTCGTGAAAAAGACAATTTTCTACCGATTTAGTTGGAAGCGGGTCAAATTTAAAACTGCAGCTGCCTCATAGTTTGCTTTTTATTTTTTTCCAAAAATCATTTCTAGGTATATAACTATCTATTTAATCAGACAAACATCAAAAGGTTTCCAAGATTCAACAACTAGCTAGGAACGGTCATGCCCGCCGTTTTGACCGCATTTTGAAACGGGCATAAAAAATTCCAAAAAAATCAAAACTTTGGAAAACCTTCGCATTGTGTCATCATATGTGGCCAAGTTCCCAGGAAAAATAACAAACTTGTAATACGACAATTATTTTTAAAAAGTGTTCTCATAAATGAGCTATCATCTCTGAAGATTCCTGGCTTTCAAGCCAAATGATCAATCTTATGGCCACATTCATGGCATAGTTTGTTCAAATGATCTCATATTGTTCACAAGGGTGCATATTGGAATGGCAAACAATGTTGCCTAAGGGAGTTTTCATTTTCTTTGGACGAAAAATCAATTTTCCATTTTTCGAGTGCCCGAAATGAGTTTATTTTGTGAAGGACCTACAATATATTTATTGCAAAATTGGACCAAATCAATTTTCTAAAATTCTAGGCCATATTTAATGCACAATTGACCAAATGGTTGGGTTTCAAAAGTTTTTATCCACCTCTGGTGAAAAAGACAAATTTCTGCTGATTTAGCTGGAAGCGGGTCAAATTTGAACTGTGGCGGCCTCATAGTTTGCTCTTTATTTTTTCCAAAAATCATTTCTAGGTAGAAAAGTATCTATTTGATTAGAGAAACATCAAAATTTTTCCAAGATTCAACCACTAGCTAGGAACAGTCAAGCCTGCCATTTTGACCGCATGTTGAAACGGGCATAAAAATTCAAAAAAATCAAAAAATTGGAAAACCTTCGCATTGTGTCATTATATGTGACCAAGTTTCCAGGAAAAATAATAAACTTGTAATACGACAATTATTTTAAAAAAGTGTTCTCAGAAATGAGCTATCATGCATGAAGATTCAGGGCTTTCAAGCCAAATGATCAATCTTATGGCCACATTCATGGCATAGTTTGTTTAAATGATCTCATATTGTGCACAAGGGTGCATATTGGAATTCTAAACAATGTTGCCTAAGGGAGTTTTCATTTTCTTTGCACGAAAAATACATTTTCCATTTTTCGAGTGCCCGAGATGAGTTTTTTTGTGTGAAGGACCTACCATATATTTGTTGCAAAATTGGACCAAATCAATTTTCTAAAATACTAGGCCATATTTAATGCACAATTGACAAAATGGTTGGGCGTCAAAAGTTTTGATCCACCTCTGGTGAAAAAGACAAATTCCCGTCGATTCAGTAGGAAGAGGGTCAAATTTGAACTGCACCTGCCTCATAGTTTACTATTTATTTTTCCCAAAAATCATGTATAGTTACATAAGTACCTATTTAATCATAAATACATGGTTTGGTGGTGATACGTCGAGGTTTGGGCGGTGGCCGAGGCCCCCAACTCTAGAGTGCGTAAACTCGCATGCCCGCCACGTGGTCACCGCATGACCGTGGCGTTGCCATGTGTTCTGGGCAGCCTAGGCATGTCTAGTGGGTTGGGCACTCCCCAGGTAGGTGCTAGGAAGAAAATTACAACATAAGATTCTCACGAGGAGACCGATCGATGCTCAAACATGAATTAGCAGCCAAATGTTTGATTAGCGGTACGGGAAATGTACATGGCTAATGGGCGTGAGTTTTGGCTGAGGATGATCAGTTACTAAGAAGCCCATCTTCAGAAATTTTCAGCACAAAAGGAGGAGCCTAGGTGGTACTTGCTTTGCAAACTACCACACTGGACATAAATACGAATGTTGAAGCTCGGCTCAAAATTATGAATGGATTGAGCTGGCATTTGATGGAGGATGGTTATTTGGGCATAGGAAAGCACTGTAGAAAATGGATACTATTTGGACATGCCAAAGTGGTACTTCCTTCACAAACTGTTGTTCTGAACAAAATAGGAAAATGAATATTTTTGAATTATTTTTGAACTAGGCAAGGAAGGTTTTTTTACATATTTGACGAAGATATGACCCAAAGAATTTATGAGATTTTTTGGGAATTTTGGGAATGACAGAAATATAGGTTGCTTCACAACCTAGGGCAAAAACTGCCACATGGACATGACACATAGGCAAAACCGATGAGGTGGCGCCTAGTCATAGCAACCCACCACAATTTACAAGGTTATGACCATCTATATTGGTCATGATCAGCTAGAAATAAGGCAGTAGACCAGTGCTATCTGCTTTATGACCATTTCGTGTAAGGAAATTATGACCTTTCTGGCCAAAATGGTCGTTATAGTTTAGGGTTTGGAGCCCCCCGAACAGCTTTTGACCAATTGGTCTGAAATGGTCATAGATCTATGACCAATTCTTCCAGGGTCACTGACAGAAGGTCACTAGTTGACATATTTCTTGTAGTGATTGGAGGTTTTGAATTTCCTCTTCCTACTGTCAAGAAGAAATATGATATTCTTATTGTTGGGGATGTGCATATCCCCGTTGAGGTAACCTAGTGTTATTCAAAATTTCTCCGGTTTCATGTTATTCAAAATGAGTTTGTTAACAAGACCTGATCAACCTTGTTAGTGGATTCCTTTTGATGAGCATGAGATGGATGAATTTAGAAAGCACAACTCTCTGTACCCTCCTTTTACTTTCTGTTATTTAGTTTAAATAAAGCAAAAATAGTATTTTCTATATGTTTTCTGAATTATCCTTGCAATAAAAAATACCCCGAAAATAAAAGTTCTCCAAATGCCCTGAAAATTAAATATGATTTTTTCTAGAATATTTGAGAATATCTGGCACTGAGAACACAATAGGGGGAGCAGCCACGTGCCCACGAGGGTGGAGGGCGCGCCCACCCACCTGGGCGCGCCCCCTGCCTCGTGGACCCCATGTGAGTCCCCTCCACTTATTCCAGCCATCACACACTCCTTCCTCCCAAAAAATCACTAGCCAGCTCAAACCCGAGTTCTTGCTCATCTTGCTGCCATTTTTGATCTCCTTGCTCAAAGCTCCATTCACAAAACTACTTTGGGGGATTGTTCTTTGGTATCTAACTCCTCCAATGGTCCAATTAGTTTTTGTTCTAGTGCTTTATTTATTGCGAATTTTTGCTACTTAGGTGGCCCTGTTCTTGTGCTTGCATGTCAAATTTATGTGGTCAAAAGTAGTTTTAATGCATGATATAGCCTCTAGGCACTTGTAGGAGTAGTTACTATCAATTTTGTTGAGTTTGGTTCATTTTTATTTTGAGTCGCTAAAAATTTTAGAAATTTTTCAGAGGAAGAAATATGTTTAGGAAAATGTATCAGTGGTTCCTCAAGGAAACAAGGACCCAGGCCCACAATACGCGAGCCGGACAATGAACTACCGTGGGAGGCTCAAGTGCGGACTTGTGAATGGCCGTCAGAGGACTTCATGGTTCGAGAAGGAATCAAGGAGGAATTTGACGCATATGTGCCTAATGCTGATCTTGAGAGCTTCGAGGCAGATAAGTGCCGTCAGTACTACTACCTCACTGATTCCTTTGTGAGAAGGTTTGAATTTACATCATCACGCAATTCTCAAACTGTCCTGTTTGATCTTTATGATAAATCTTATACCTTGGACTTAGAAGATTTTAATACTGCTTGTAAACTCCCACAGTGGGGTAATGTTAGTGAACCTCGTAAATCTGAATATAAGAATTTTCTTGCTAGTATCACTGTGGGGGAATCTAGGGAAATCACGCAAGCTACCATAGGGAGCATTCATTTTCCTGCTATACATTATTTTGCTCTCTTTATAGGTAGATGCATAAATGGTAAGGATGAGGCATGTCACATGTGTGTTCCAGATCTTAGTGTTCTCAAGAGTGATGTATTAAGAGATAGACAATATAACTTGGGGGCCATTGTTGCACATAGGTTGCATAAAACAAAATTAATGGAGATTTCTTTGGTGGAATTTATGCAACCCGTTTAGCTGATTTTCTTGAGATACCCATTCGTGGATATGATATTGAGTTGCCTCCTGCTTATTTAGATTATGATGCTATGGTTCGTCATCAGTTCGTTGAGAGGAACAATCAGTCCCTCCTATACCGACTAATCTTTGACAGGCGACGCACCTATCACGTCACTCCCCCTGGTCCTACTTTCTTTGACTTTCATGCAAAAGGGAGATATGTTATAACTAGGGAGGAGGCGGACGAGTACGAGAGGAGGGCGGAGGCAACTCGCCTCCAAGCTGCAGCTCATCAGGCAATTGCCGCTGCATCTTAGTACGACCCCAGCTACAATTTTTATCCATGGGCATAGACCAACTTAGGCCAAAAGCCTAAGCTTGGGGGAGTACGTATTTGTCACCGACATTACATTCATGTTCACACACTCATGCCAGTTGTCGGTGCTCATACTTATTCAATGTATCATCCATGCTAGTTTATTCTCTTTTTAAGCTTTCTTCTTGTGTGTTTGAAAAACCTTAAGAAAAACCAAAAAAATTGTAGTTTTTAGTTAGTTTACTTTCCATGCCTGTAGCAGTAGTAATTAAAAATAAAACCCAAAAAGATTTCTCGTTCTTCTTTTGCTTGTTGGGAGCTTTCCCGTGTAAATAATTTTGTTTTATTTCTTTCCTTTGGGGGTCAAGAGGACAAGACCATAATGAAAATGTTGAGTGGCTATTATATGCATTATTGTTTATCTAACAAAGAGCCCATATTGCCTTGTCTTCTCTCTTGAATCGAATGCTTGCAGATTACAACTTAGTCCAATACACGTGCACTATTATTATTATCCACACCATTTGGTCGTGCAAGTGAAAGGCAATAATGATGATTGTTTGATGGACTGATTGAGATGAGAAAAGCTGGTATGAACTCAATCTCTCTTGTTTTCGTAAATATGATTAGTTCATCGTTCCTGATTCAGCCTATTATGAAAGAAACATGTTTGCAAAGACAATTAGAGATTGTAGTTGCTTATGCCATGCTTAATTAGCTAGGAGTTTATAATGGTTTAACTTGCATCCCAGCATGCTATTAAAATGGTTGTGATGTGGTATGATAGGGTGGTATCCTCCTTTGAACGATTCGAATGGATTGACTTGGCACATGTTCATGCATGTAGTTGAAACAAAATCAACATAGCCTCTTAGATATTTATGTTCATGGTGCATTATATCCTACTCATGCTTGCATTCGATGTTGATTAATTTTAATGCATGTTCATTACTGTTGTCGCTCTCTAGCTGGTCGCTTCCCAGTCCTTTTCTAGCCTTCACTTGTACTAAGCGGGAATACTGCTTGTGCATCCAATTCCATAAACCCCAAAGTTATTCCATATGAGTCCACCATACCTACCTATATACGGTATCTACCTGCCGTTCTAAGTAAATTTGTATGTGCCAAGCTCTAAACCTTCAAATAAACATTCTGTTTTGTATGCTCGAATAGCTCATGTATCAACTAGGGATGTCTGTATCTTCCATGCTAGGTGGATTATTCTCAAGAGGAGTGGACTCCGCTCCTCATTCACGAGAAAATGGCTGGTCACCGGGATGCCCAGTCCCATGCTCAAATTAAATCAAAATAATTACAAACAAAACTCCCCCAGGATTGTTGTTAGTTGGAGGCACCCGTTGTTTCGGGCAAGCCATGGCTTGATGCTTGTTGGTGGTGGGGGAGTATAAACTTCACCATTCTGCTTGGGAACCGCCTATAATGTGTGTAGCATGGAAGATATCGAGATCTCTCGTTTGTTATGTTGACAATGAAAGTATACTGCTCAAAATATTATTCATCTCTATTTCAAAACCGAGCTCTGGCACCTCTACAAATCCCTGCTTCCCTCTACGAAGGGCCTATCCATTTACTTTTATGTTGAGTCATCATCCTCTTATTAAAAAGCACCAGTTGGAGAGCACCGCTGCCATTTGCATCCATTACTGTTAGTTTACATTGAGTATGACTTGACTGGATCTCTTTTACCATGAATTACAATGTCTAGTTAGTCCTTGGTCTTTAAAGGTGCTCTGCATTTATGCTTTGCTGTCTCAGAAAGGGCTAGAAAGATAGCATCTTGTTATATCATATTATGATTGTTTTGAGAAAGTGTTCTCATCCGAGATTTATTATTATTGCTCGCTAGTTGATTATGCCATTGATATGAGTAAACATGAGACCTAAATGTTATTGTGAATATGGTTAGTTCATAATCTTTGCTGAAAACTTGAATGGTGGCTCTACATATTTACAACAACAAGAGCAAACAGAGTTTGTAAAAGTTTTTTTATCACTTTCAGTTTATCAACTCAATTACTTGAGGACAAGCAAAGGTTTAAGCTTGGGGGAGTTGGTACGTCTCTATCGTATCTACTTTTCAAAACACTTTTGCCCTTGTTTTGGACTCTAACATGCATGATTTGAATGGAACTAACCCGGACTGACGCTGTTTTTAGCAGAATTGCCATGGTGTTAATTTTGTGCAGAAATAAAAGTTCTCGGAATGACCTGAAAATCAACGGAGATTATTTTTGGAATATATAAAAAATACTGGAAGAAGAATCCACGTCAAGGGGCCCACACCCTGTCCACGAGGGTGGGGGCGCGCCTACCCCCCTAGGCGCGCCCCCTGCCTCGTGGGCCCCCTGATGCTCCACTGACGTCCACCTTGACTCCATATATTCACTTTTGGGGAGAAAAAAATCAGAGAGAAGGATTCATCGCTTTTTACGATACGGAGCCGCCGCCAAGCCCTAAACTCTCTCGGGAGGGCTGATCTGGATTCCGTTTGGGGCTCCGGAGAGGGGAATTCATCGCCATCGTCATCATCAACCTTCCTCCATCACCAATTTCATGATGCTCACCATCGTGCGTGAGTAATTCCATCATTGGCTTGCTGGACGGTGATGGGTTGGATGAGATTTATCATGTAATCGAGTTAGTTTTGTTAGGGTTTCATCCCTAGTATCCACTATGTTCTGAGATTGATGTTGCTATGACTTTGCTATGCCTAATGCTTGTCACTAGGGCCCGAGTGCCATGATTTCAGATCTGAACCAATTATGTTTTCATGAATATATGTGAGTTCTTGATCCTATCTTGCAAGTCTATAGTCACCTATTATGTGTTATGATCCGTTAACCCCGAAGTGACAACAATCGGGACCGTTACCGGTGATGACCATAGTTTGAGGAGTTCATGTATTCATTATGTGTTAATGCTTTGGTCCAGTACTCCATTAAAAGGAGGCCTTAATATCCCTTAGTTTCCAATAGGGCCCCGCTGTCACGGGAGGGTAGGACAAAAGATGGCATGCAAGTTCTTTTCCATAAGCACGTATGACTATATTCGGAATACATGCGTACATTACATTGATGAACTGGAGCTAGTTCTGTGTCACCCTATGTTATAATTGTTGCATGATCGATCGCATCCGACATAATTCTCTATCACCAATCCAATGCCTACGAGCTTTTCATATATTGTTCTTCGCTTATTTACTTTCCGTTGCTACTATTACAATCACTATAAAACCCAAAAATATTACTTTTGCTACCGTTACCATTATTATCATATTACTTTGCTACCAAATACTTTGCTGCAGATATTAAGTTTCCAGGTGTGGTTGAATTGACAACTCGGTTGCTAATACTTGAGAATATTCTTTGGCTCCCCTTGTGTAGAATCAATAAATTTGGGTTGAATACTCTACCCTCAAAAACTGTTGCGATCCCCTATACTTGTGGGTTATCAGCCCCCCTGGGCGATCCGCCCTACCTCGTGGCCGCCTTGTTGATTCCTTGAGCTCCACTCCAAGTCTCCTGGATTGCGTTTGTTCCAAAAAAGATCCTCGCGAAGGTTTCATTCCGTTTTGATTCTGTTTGATATTCCTTTTCTTCGAAACACTGAAATAGGCAAAAACAACAATTTGCATTGGGCCTTCGGTTAACAGGTTAGTCCCAAAAATAATATAGAAATGCATAATAAAGTGCATTAAACATACAAAGTAGATAATAAAATAGCATGGAACAATCAAAAATTATAGATACATTGGAGACGTATCAAGCATGCCCAAGCTTAATTCCTGCTCGTCGTCGAGTAGGTAAATGATAAAAACAGAATTTTTGATGTGGAATGCTACCTAACATAATTTTCAATGTAATTTTCTTTATTGTGGCATGAATATTCAGATCCGAAAAATTCAAGACAAAAGTTTAATATTGACATAAAAATAATAATACTTCAAGCATGCTAACCAAGCAATTATGTCTTACCAAAATAACATAGCCAAATAAAGCTTATCCCTACAAAATCATATAGTTTGGACATGCTTCATTTTAGTCACACAAAATGCTCCTATCATGCACAACCCCGATGACAAGCCAAGCAATTGTTTCGTACTTTAGCCTTTTCAAATTCTTTCAATTTTCATGCAATATATGAGCGCGAGCCATGGACATAGCACTATGGGTGGAATAGAATATGATGATGGAGGTTGTGTGAGAAGACAAAAAGGGAGAAAGTCTCACATTGGCGCGGCTAATCAACGGGCTATGGAGATGCCCATCAATTGATGTCAATGCAAGGAGTAGGGATTGCCATGCAACGGATGCACTAGAGCTATGAATATATGAAAACTCAACAAAAGAAACTAAGTGGGTGTGCATCCAACTTGCTTGCTCACGAAGACCTAGGGCATTTTGAGGAAGCCCATCGTTGACATATACAAGCCAAGTTCTATAATGAAAAATTCCCATTAATATATGAAAGTGACAAAATAGGAGACTCTCTATCATGAAGATCATGGTGCTACTTTAAAGCACAAGTATGGAAAAAGATAGTAACATTGTCCCTTCTCTCCTTTTCTCTCATTTTTTTTCTTTTTTTATGGCTGACGGTGTCCTGAACTAGGGGGTACTCACCACGTCGTCTCCCGACTAGCTGGATCGGGCCGAGGACCCCATGGCGGTTCACTCATGGGCCACTTCGGGCAGCCCATGCCGCACATGAGGAAGTTTCCACAAGGCTTGGTGATTAAGACAAGGACTCCTCTCCACCAACGTATTCGACTAGGACTCTTGTTATCCTAGGCCTTCGATACATTATATAAGCCGAGGCCAGGCTAGTCGATAGATCATTATGACATTATTCATCATACGCTCAGTTTTAGACCACAACATATGATCTCGCGGTAGATGTCAGGACCAGATTTTTGGGATATTAATTTCCCAGAAAATGGCCCTTGTGCTCACCAGCCCCAGTGTCGGTGTCAAAACCAGCGGATCTCGAGTAGGGGGTCCCGAACTGTGCGTCTAGGCGGATGGTAACAGGAGGCAGGGGACACAAAGTTTTACCCAGGTTCGGGCCCTCTTGATGGAGGTAAAACCCTACGTCCTGCTTGATTTATTCTTGATGATATGGGTATTACAAGAGTTGATCTACCACGAGATCGGAGAGGCTAAACCCTAGAAGCTAGCCTATGGTATGATTGTCTGTTGTCCTACGGACTAAAACCCTCCGGTTTATATAGACATCGGAGAGGGCTAGGGTTACACAAGGTCGGTTACAAAGGAGGAGATATCCATATCCATACTGCCTAGCTTGCCTTCCACGCCAAGTAGAGTCCCATCCGGACACGAGACGAAGTCTTCAATCTTGTATCTTCATAGTCCAACAGTCGGGCAAAAGGATATAGTCCGGCTGTCCGGAGACCCCCTAATCCAAGACTCCCTCGGTAGCCCTTGAACCAGGCTTCAATGACGAGGAGTCCGGCGCGTGGTATTGTCTTCGGCATTGCAAGGCGGGTTCCTCCCCCGGATACATCACAGAAGAATTTGAATACAAGGATAGTGTCCGACCCTGCAAAATAAGTCCCACATACCACCGTAGAGAGAATAATATTTCCACAAATCTAATCTGCTGACACGTTTTGGCAACACGACATTATGCCATGGCCCGGTGATTATTCGAACCGTTTCCTTTAACTAGCCCCGCACATAACGCGAGGCAGTTTTTTTGACACGTCTTGTCAAAGCAGAGATCGTGTCCCCTTTATTACGGGATTCTCATCAATACGGGCGTGGGTAACCCAACCGCGCCATCGATTACGACGCTTAGGGTATAAGCGAGTTTTACCAGGCTAGTGGGGCGCATAATTTATGCCGCCCTTATAAAGGGACAAGGTTTAACTTTTTCCTACCCACGCCTTCGTCCTCCTTGCTCATCCTCTCTTGCGCACTCGAGCTCCAATGCCCAAGCCTACATCCTTCCCCTCAACCTTCTCCAATCATGTCCGGAGCGGGAGGCAAATGGATGGCTTCCTCCTTTACGGAGGGACACATCAAAAAGTTGCGCGGCGCCGGATACTTAGCCGCGAATATCGCGCATCGGCTGCCCGCTGTGGGGCAGATTGTTCCTACCCCGAAACCTCATGAGAGGGTACTCTTCCTCCACCACTTCCTCCACGGACTAGGGTTTCCCCTCCATCCATTCGTCCGTGGTCTCATGTTCTACTACGGGCTGGACTTCCATGATCTGGCCCCGAACTTCGTCCTCAACATTTCGGCGTTCATCATCGTGTGTGAGGCTTTCCTCCGCATCCGGCCCCACTTCGGCATGTGGTTAAAGACTTTCAATATCAAGCCGAAGGTGGTGGGCGGCCAACAAGCAGAATGCGACGGAGCCATGGTGGGCAAGATGCCCAACGTTATATGGCTTGAAGGCTCCTTCGTGGAGACCATAAAGGGGTGGCAATCGGCGTGGTTCTACATCACCGAGCCGCGTGATGCCAAATGGGTGGCTGCCCCCAAGTTTCGATCCAGAATCCCCATGCGGCTCACCTCCTGGAAAGAGAAGGGCCTATCCTGGGGTTCATCGGTAGAGCTGGACGGACTCTAGAAATGTATCCGGAATATGGCCGGCAAGAAGCTCAAGCTTGTCAATATAGTCCAGGTCATGCTCATCCGCCGGATCCTCCCGTGCCAACAACAGGACTTCAACTTGTGGGAGTTCAACCCGGCCCAGCACCAGACTCTGAGCGAGCTCTTCGACAGGACGCACAAGGACGTCTGGAAGGTGCTGTTCAAGGGCGCCGAGGTCCCTCCCTCCCTCACCGAGGACCGCGGGCTAAGTGCCAAGCGCATTCGGTGAGTTCTATACATCTGGTAGGATATTTATTTCTCCTAGCTGAACTATGTGCGGGGTCTGATCTCCACGCCTTTGACGGCACTGGGTGGAGACGTCGGGGCAGATTAATGTCCGACCCCTCTGCCCGAAGACACTGCGGATGCTCTCCTGACGGAGATGCTAACTCCGGCTCCTTACGAGGTGCCGGAGAAGACCAAGAAGGCCAAGGGAACCCGAAAGAGTTCCCGACGGCAGGGTTTATCGGACTTATCATCCGATAAATCTGCGACGCACTCCTCCCCCGAAGACGAGGAGGAAGATGAAGACGCCCCCCCTCTAGACGGGGGAGACAAGAAAAGGAAGGCCGCCCCAACTGGGGGGGCGAAGGGTCCAAGAAGGGAAGGACTCTCCTTCCGGACAGTTCCACCACTGCCACCGAAGGCGAAGACGAGTGGCTGCCCAGGGCCAAGCCCATGGCGAAGTCGTAAGTATTCGGATACCAGAGTAACTCATAGCATTCCTTTGTCGCACTACTTCTCCTAACGCCAAATTGTGATTATGCAGACCGTCCCGAGCCCGTATCGACGTATCCTCGTCGGACGCCTCCCTCCCGACCGCCACCTCCCCTTGCCCTACGGACAACGCCGAGGTGTTGTCTCAAGAGGCACCGAGTCGAGGGGAGACAGTCCCGGAGGCGCCTCAAGGCGACCTTCTGGACTCTGGGAGCAGAGGGAACAAGGCCCTCGAGGGCTCCGAGTTCGGCCCTCAGCCGAACACCGCGTCGGAACCTCCAGTGGTTCCAGACTCGGGCAGGTGGCCTCCTTCCAAGAGGGGCAAGACGCCTGTGCCGGTGACCTCTGTCCATCCAGAGGCACCAGACAATCTGCTGGGAGCGCTTCGAAGCGCTTCCATCGACGAGGAGCACTGCACTATTATGAGTGCGGTGGTCCAGAAGGTTCAGTCCGCCAAGAGCGGACTGAATGAAGCCTGTGCCAGCCTTCTAACAGGCTTTGAGGTAAGTTTTTGAAATGTGGGAAAAATATTACCTCATAGATAGTAGCCTGATGCTCTGTTCGGTGTTCACAAGGAAAAGTTGAACAGAGGATCGAACAATATCGCAGGAGTCTAATATAAGTATGTCTATATGGGTATGCAGGCTTCGCTGCTGGCCTCTGCCGCACTGACTGCGGAGGTCGCCGCACTGAAGCAGGTCCTCGAAGGGTCCAAGAAAGAGCTCGGCCTTGCTAAGAGGCAGCTCGAGGAGAACAAAGGTAGGTAGTACCTAGTCTATGGTTATATATATAAAAAGAACATGATTGCAAAATGACAGGATCATCGTAAATTCGCCGGGGGCCACGGCCGACGTGGCAACCCTGAAGCAAGTGCTATCCAAGGCCAAAGACAAAGCGGCCAAGGAGCGTATCGAGCGGGAAAGGCAGGAGGCACGGGTAGGCGAGGTGCAGCAAGAGCTCCAGGCTCTCGTAACGAAGCATGAGGCGTTGGAGCTTGACTCGAAGACGCGAGGGTCCGAGCTTGCCGCGGCCCTCGAGAGCGCAAAGAATGCCAAGGCCGAAGCCAAAAAGGCCCTCCAGGAGATTGATGCGATGAAGAAGATAGCGGCGGGTAAGGCATTCTATATGCAAAGCAAGCATGTGAAAGTAAATTACTTGTTACTTACCCGAATCTTGCGCTCTCTAGGAGCATTCACAGATTTGCCCCGCAGCGTATCGGATGCCGCAATGTTTTACCAGGCCGAGGAGGGAAGCTCAACGAAGAAGTTGTTCCAGGCCCAATATACTGGGACCGAACACCCGGTGCCTATGAGCGACCAGCTAAAAAAGCTGGTCGAGCTGCACAAGGCGGCCGAATAGGCCATGAAGGGCTTTATAGTCCGGCTATGGCCTGGCGACGCCCTTCCGAACAGCTACTTCGGCCTGGTGATGCGGCTTGTGGATGCCTGCCCACAGCTGGAAGTCGTCAAGCGGTCCGTCTGCATCGAAGGTGCATGCCGGGCTTTCGCCCGTGTGAAGGTGCAATGGGCCAAGCTAGACGCCGTGAAGCTGAGCAAGGAAGGGCCGCCGGAGGGCAAGGAGCATCGCCACCCCGAGATGTACTATGAGGGTGTCCTGAAGGGTGCTCGTCTTGTAGCGGACGAGTGTACGAAAGATATAATATTCGAGTAAACTTGCTCGTGTAATCCTGTAGTTATGAAAACTTGTTCATATGCGCTATGCAACGCTTGTTTGAATTTAAAATATTACCTTCTGTTTGGCTATTTATCAAATCTGAGAGATGGCTAGTCGTCGGCTTCTGCCCCCGTGCCACGAGTGCTGGGGTGTTCGGGCTAAACCTGAGCACTCTTGTTCCCATTGTTGGGTCCTTCGAGGGAGGTGCTCAGCACAACGAACAAGGCAATCAGACTATAATGCGTTATCACTCTCACTTAGCCATAGAATTCTATAATTTTAAATTTCGGCGAAGCCCCTAGTATTCGGAAGGCCGAATTCGGGGCGCGATACACACCTTAAGCCGGACAGGGCCAACTCCTCGCTCTAAGCGGCATAAGTCTTTAGGGACTCGAAAACCTCTCGAACAGCGACCAGTCTCTCGCCTTATCATGACAGTCAGTTTTAGCTTTCTCTACTGAGGTGCTTAGCCCAGCTGAACCGGGGCACAATCGCAGTAGTTCTCCCAGTGCTACCTTAACCGATATAGCGGAACGTAAGGTACCAAAACATGGGAGCCGGGCAAACCCAACTATTGACCAAAGACATGATTCGGAGATGATGCATATAATGTTATAAGTTCGGGGTGCCGCACTTGTGCAAGTGTTTGGACTTCTCACACCATATTGTGGGGTACTTAAGCCCCTAGTGTACTGTCCGTACCAAAGTGTACGGTTGCAATTTGTCGTTAATGAACACATATATATAAAAAAAGAAGAATGCAATAATAGTCTTAATGCTATGCATTGTTTATTCAAAAAGGTGCGTTGAAGCAGAATGATACATGCGGTGCAATAAGCAAAAAGTAGGACGGTTTGACATGTCCCTTCCAAGGGCAAGCTGAGGAATAGTATTAAAGCAAATATTTCACTCGTTATCGTAATCCACCTGGGAGTTCCGTGGTGTGACGTAGCTTTCTACCTCCTTGGTTGCTGCATCATGTGTTCGGCAATCATGCTGCCGGACAGGGTTTCCAGAGATTAAGGTCCTGAAAGAGAAAAATAACAAAGTGGGGAGCCCCTAGTGCGGTTTAAGCCGCGTATTGGGGCGTGCCGTAGTTGTGCCCCCCTCCCCACCTGTGCCCATGGTATTTTTAATGCGTAATTATGTACGCGTGGCATGAATTTCGTCGTTTGGCTGGGGCCGGGGTGGGGGCTGCATTGCTATGCGAGCTCGGGACATGCCAGGCGGTCCAGTTGCCGATTACTCCGGGCGCGCTTGAGGTTGTCCGGGTCCTTAATCACCGAACTAGTGGATTGCCTTAAGAGGCTGCTTTGTGCTTCTGCTGCGAGGGCCATAGTGTGCTCCTCAGTGCGGAGAGAGCGCTCTGTGTTTCCATTGACTGTGATGACCCCCCGAGGTCCTGGCATCTTGAGCTTGAGATATGCATAATGCGGTACCGCATTGAATCTTGCAAATGCGGTTCGCCCAAGCAGTGCATGATAACCACTGCGGAACAGGACTATATCGAAGATTAACTCTTCGCTTCGGAAGTTATCCGGGGATCCGAAGACCACTTCCAGTGTGACTGAGCTTGTGCAATGGGCCTCTACACCTGGTATGACGCCTTTAAAGGTCGTTTTTGTGGGTTTGATCCTTGAGGGGTCTATATCCATTTTGCGCATTGTGTCCTGGTAAAGCAGGTTCAGGCTGCTGCCGCCATCCATAAGGACTCGAGTGAGGTGAAATCCGTCAATAATTGGGTCTAGGACCAGTGCGGCGAATCCGCCATGATGGATACTAGTGGGGTGGTCCCTGCGATCGAAGGTGATCGGACAGGAGGACCATGGGTTGAACTTTGGGGCGACTGGCTCCAATGCATATACGTCCCTGAGCGCACACTTCTGCTCCCTCTTGGGGATGTGGGTTGCGTATATCATGTTCACCGTCCGCACTTGTGGGGGGAACCTCTTCTGTCCTCCGGTATTCGGCTGCTAGGGCTCCTCCTCGTCATCGCTATGTGGCCCCTTATCTTTGTTTTTGGCAATTAACTTGCCAGCCTGCTTGAACACCCAACAATCCCTATTGGTGTGGTTGGCTGGCTTGTCGGGGGTGCCGTGTATTTGACATGAGCGATCGAGTATACGGTCCAAACTGGACGGCCCCGGAGTGCTTCTTTTGAATGGCTTTTCCCACTGACCGGGTTTAGAGCCTTTGAATCCGGCATTGACTACCGTATCCTCGATATTATCGCTGTTAATGCGGCGCTTATGTTTGTTGTGACGTGACCTGCTACTGCCGTCCTTGGTATCTGATGTACCATGGTTCTTTGATATGTTGTTACTGCGAGCCAACCAGCTGTCTTCTCCCGCACAAAAGCGGGTCATGAGTGTCGTGAGGGCTGCCATAGATTTCGGCTTTTCCTGATCAAGGTGCTGGGCTAGCCACTCATCGCGGATGTTGTGCTTGAAAGCTGCTAGAGCCTCTGCATCTGGACAGTCGACGATTTGATTTTTCTTTGTTAGGAACCGTGTCCAGAATTGCCTGGCCGATTCCTCTAGCTGCTGAATTATGTGGCTCAAGTCATCGGCATCTGGTGGTCGCACATAA
This sequence comes from Triticum urartu, assembly GCF_056163025.1. NCBI lineage: Eukaryota > Viridiplantae > Streptophyta > Magnoliopsida > Poales > Poaceae > Triticum > Triticum urartu. Next base: position 557,129,317 of record NC_141879.1, read on the forward strand.
GTGCCCTGAAAGTTGTCGAGGAATGCGGCTTCTAGATCCTCCCAACAGCCAACGGACTCTGCTGGCAAGCTATTGAGCCAATGCCGAGTTGGTCCTTTGAGTTTGAGTGGGAGGTATTTAATGGCGTGTAGATCATCACCGCGTGCCATGTGGATATGCAGGAGGAAATCCTCGATCCATACGGCAGGATCTATTGTGTTGTCGTATGATTCTATATTTACGGTTTGAAACCCTCTGGGATTTGATGATCCATTACTTCGTCTGTGAAGCATAAGGGGTGTGCGGTGCCTCTGTACTGGGTTATATCGCGACGCAGCTCCAATGAGTCTCGCCTGCTGTGCGTGGCCCGGCCGGATTTACTTTTGCTGTATCCGGCGTGACGATTATCGTCTCGCGTAGTGGCGCGCCCTCGTGATCCGTAGATCGATCTTGCATGTTTTGCTTTGTCCTCCAATACGTCTCGCAGGTCTGGCGTATTTCCCCATGCCTTTTTATTTGAATGACGTCGGGGTGCAGGCTGAGCTTTTGGCCGGAATGCCTCTCTGTCGCGGCCACGGGGTAGCCGATCAGCCGCATCATACGCTTCTTCCTCCGGTCGTGGTGGCAACCTGCATTTTGGGTAACTCTTGGAGGGGCATTCGAGTTTATATTCCTCGGCCGCGAGGACTTCAGTCCATTTGTCAGCTAGCAGATCTTGATTAGCTTGAAGCTGCTGCTGCTTTTTCTTAAGGCTATTTGCCGTGGCTATAAGCCGGCGCTTGAAGCGCTCTTGTTTGACGGGATCCTCTGGCACGACGAATTCTTCATCATCGAGGCTTGCCTCGTCTTCGGAGGGGGCATGTAATTGTCATCCTCCTCCTTTGCCACTCTCTCAGGAGGGCTGGCCTCTCCATCCTCCTGTCCAAAATCATGCTGGAGGGGGTTATTGCCATCTTCGGCCATATCGGAGTGCTATTATCTCATGTGCCGGTATCACCGCTTTTGCTTTGGCGGGACTTAGAGCGGTGCCGCTGACGTCGGTGCTTGGGTTGCTTCTTGGAGGGGTCATCCTCCGCTGTCTCATCGCCATTGCCTTCTTTGGGTGTGTCCACCATGTATATATCGTATGATGAGGTGGCTGTCCAGTGCCCTGTGGGCAGTGGTTCCTCTTCGTCTCCCGCATCGTCGTCCATACCCTCGATGTCTTCGGAGTCGAAGTCGAGCATGTTGGTTAAGTCGTCGACAGTGGCTACTAAGTGGGTGGTGGGTGGGCGTCGAATTTCTTCGTCGTCCGCATCCCAATCCTGCCGGTCATAATCCGGCCAGGACTCTCCTGACAAAGAGAGAGACTTTAGTGAATTCAGTATGTCGCCGAAGGGCGAGTGCTGAAAGATATCTGTGGCAGTGAACTCCATGATCGGCGCCCAATCGGATTCGATTGGCAGGGGCGCGGATGGTTCAGAGTTCGGAGGAGAGTCCGGCAATGTGGAGTCACGGTCCTCTCGAAGGATAAGGTTGGTGTTCGGCTCGATCGTCGTTGAGGCTGCAACCTCGGCAGCGGGGTCTAGCCACCCGCCCTCGGTTGGCGTAGTTGGCTCCGAATTAAAGGTCGGAGCGGATGCGGGTGCGGCCTCCAGGACACTGTTCGGCGGCAGAGCTAAATCATGCCCATTGTTACAGTGTGGCGCACTCGGCAGGGGCTCGAATCCGTCGAAGATCAAGTCTCCATGGATATCGGCCGTGTAGTTTAAGCTTCCAAACCTGACCTGATGGCCAGGGGCGTAACTTTCAATCTGCTCCAGATGGCCAAGCGAATTGGCCCGCAGTGCAAAGCCGCCGAATACAAAAATCTGTCCGGGGAGAAAAGTCTCACCCTGGACTGCATTGCTAACGATGATCGAAGGAGCCATCAAGCCTGATGATGACGACACAGAGGAACTCTCAATGAAAGCACCAATGTCAGTGTCAAAACCGGCGGATCTCGGGTAGGGGGTCCCAAACTGTGCGTCTAGGCGGATGGTAATAGGAGGCAAGGGACACGAAGTTTTACCCAGGTTCGTGCCCTCTTGATGGAGGTAAAACCCTACGTCCTGCTTGATTTATTCTTGATGATATGGGTATTACAAGAGTTGATCTACCACGAGATCGGAGAGGCTAAACCCTAGAAGCTAGCCTATGGTATGATTGTCTGTTGTCCTACGGACTAAAACCCTCCGGTTTATATAGACACTGGATAGGGCTAGGGTTACACAAGGTCGGTTACAAAGGAGGAGATATCCATATCCATACTGCCTAGCTTGCCTTCCACGCCAAGTAGAGTCATATCAGGACACGAGACGAAGTCTTCAATCTTGTATCTTCATAGTCCAACAGTCCGGCCAAAGGATATAGTCCGGCTGTCCGGAGACCCCCTAATCCAGGACTCCCTCACCCAGGATTACTATTAGCTGATGAGACACCAACTTGATATAGAAACTCCAAGCAAAATACAAAATGTGTAGTACAAGACCATTCTGGCCTATGAGTACAACAAATGGTTTCTAGTGGTTGATGGTGGAAGCGGTTTGTGGCTCATCAGTGTCTATGGGACTCCATTTCCCACAGGAACAGCTGACCTGGATAACTCCTATCTTCGCGAGGCTGGTATCCCCATTGCGTAGGTTCCGGGGCTGTCATTGCAACGCTCCTCTCCATGCAAGAAATCTGGCCAAGACAATAGCCAGGGACAAGCCAGTGAGTACTTCGAATGTACTCGCAAACATTATGAACACAGGTATAATATAACAAATGATAATCATGCTCTAAAATATCCTATGATCACAACGTTAGTCACAAAATAAAAACCCATGATGCACGCAAGCAGGTTATTCATACACAACATGAATATGCAATAAGGGAGTAGAAATAGAATGCACCGATCGGGTGTCTGAAGCGATGCCTCGAAAGGATAATAATATAAAGCATGCCTCAGTCGGGCGTCTGAGCGACACCACATAAAGCGCTTATAAATAAAAGAAATAACAAGCATGCCATAGTCGGGCGTCTGTGCGACACCACATAAAGGGCTTATAAATAATTTAAATAACAAGCATGCCACAGTCGGGCGTCTGAGCGACACCACATAAAGGGCTTATAAGTAATTTAAATAACAAGCATGCCACAGTCAGGCGTCTGAGCGACACCACATAAAGGGCTTATGAGAGAATAATCACAGTGAATATCCAGGAGGTAGAACCGTCTCAGCGATACTCAATAATTCAAATAATGTAAATGGTTAGTCCATAATAATAGTAATCATGAGTCACAAGTCATGATCCATGTTCTGGTTTAGCAAATTTTTTTCTCCAAAGACCGACACTAAGACCGACACTTAACCCATCCCAGACTGTAGTCCTTAACCATGGACACGGCTATTCGAATAGATATAATCTCTACAGAGGGTGTACTCTTTACCCGCGAGTAACGGATTCCTTTAGTCCATCGGGACTAATTTCGTCTACGGTCTTTTAATTGAAAACACACCTGACCGCACACACCAGCCTAACTTACCGGTGTCTGGAATCACCTACGACACCCGTTAAGCGAAACTCTAAGTGGGGAGGCTACAACCTCGACTAGCATGGGATCACAAAATTTATAACGTGCGCAAACTAGGGGAGCTACCCCCTCGGCTCGAACCGGAAACACCCATGCCCCCGGACCAGGTGGCATGCCTACTGGATGCAGCCGGTATCTTCCACCATGGCCTCTCTGTACGGTGTGTGCTAGGAAGGGGTTGAAAACTTACTGAACCGTACCCTACCTATGGCAGGGACAAGTGGTAGTACGAAACAAGTATGGGGGTTACTGGAACAAGACTCGATCTATTGCCGACTCAGGAGGTTAAAGCGTTACCTGCATGATAAGCATAAGAAATATATTTCACACCAATCAGACAGAATCACCGCTCATCATACCTCACCATGCCTTACCGGACATAACCGTCTCGACGAAGAACTAGAGACAAGCTCGTGTCTACCCAAGACAGAGAATTTCCCGGATTCCTTCCGGTAGGCATGAAAGGTCATACGAGGGTGATTACTATCAGAACCATATCAAATTCAAACAGCAAGGAATCATCATTATGCACTCATGAATATGATCATAGCACCACATAAAATACCGAATACTTCATGTCAAGGTGGTGTCGTATTTGCATCAAACGACACACAACAAATATTATGCCGGGGTTCAGAATGCTTGCCTTCCAAGAGTATGTAGGTCGGGTGCACTTTTCGAAAGTTGTTTCCCTCTCCAGAATCCTATTTAAGAAAATTTCAAATTAACACATAGTTTCAAAACAGTACAAAAAATTTGTTCAGAAAATTTTCAAATAAATATGAAAATAAACTAGACAAAATTTGAGAAACAACAGAAAAAGAATCAAATCAATTGGACATGTATATTAAAAGTTATAGCCAGTCAAAGTTTAGTCAAAATTCTGTTTTTTAATAAAAATCAGAAAAGGAGAACGGTTCAAGGACTTATGCTTTCCCCTAGCGAAGGCGTATTCAGTAGAATACGTTTCCACTTAAGCCAGCACGGGTCGACTCGTGGGTCACTGACAGTGGGTCCCTTGGGCCCACTGGTCAGGTTTGACCAGTCGCCCGCGCCTCCTTCCTCCTCTGTCCGAGCGGAGGCGGAGCTCCGGTGACCAACGTCGGTGATTGGCGGCTCCTCGCGGGGCTCCGACGGCGGGACCAGGTCCACCGCACTAGGAAGATCCTCCCGGTGGTTGAGAGGGTCGCGGGGACGAAGGGGGTCACCGGCGGCGAGCTCTGCGGCGGACGGCATCTTCGGGAACAATTGGGTCTCGGCCTATGGTGGCTCCCAGTCGAAGCTGAGAGGTTGGGCAGCTCCACGCGGGCGAGGGGAGTCGGATGGTGGCGCTGGAAGGACAGGGAAGGCCCTGCTCACGACGTTCGGCACCGGAGCGTGGCGGCGGCCGAACTAGTCGGAGACGAGGAAGACGGCCTCCCCCCATCGATTGCTAGCTGTGGGAGCTCTAGAGGGATGGCCTGAGGTCGCCTGAAGGTCTGGACGAGCTCGGGGTCCCTATTTATAGCGCAACTAGGTCGGTTCCGCGGCGGCCGGGGATAAGATCGACGGTGAGCTGCTTCTGTGGCCGTAGACGACGTGGCGATGTAGGAGGCGGCTTGGAGGAGCGAATGGATGAGCTCGGGCTGTTCAGGGGCGAGCTGGCGCGCGGCTGTGGCTCGGGCGGCGCTGTCCATGGCAGGAGCCTGCTGCGGCCGTCCGCTAGCTGCCATGGCCGACCTGACGGTGGCGCTGCGGGGCTCCAGGGGTGGTTTGGATGGTTCCGATGAGCGAATGAGGACAGGGCGTGGCCCTGCGGGCGAGCAAAGGCCAGGGGCGCGGGGGTGAGTGAACGTGGCGGCTCGGGCGCACACATGTGCAAAACGCGTGCTCTGGCCGCGCCTAGAGCACGCACGCCATTTGCTCGGCAAAATTCCAAGGCAAGTTAGAGGGCTAGGATGAGGCTGGAAATCAACAGGGCTAGGTTAGATGTAGCTAGGAGATTAGTGGACATGGCTGCTGGGTCAGGGGATCAAGTCCACAATGTAAACTAAAAACTATGCCAAAACTGGCCATGCACACAAGGTGCTCGACAGAATGCCATGGGCATCTGGGCAACTCTTCTGGTGGCCAAAATCTCCAGATCAGAGTTTCTTTAGATGATAAAGAGGGTGGCAAGGTTAGTTTGACAAAAACAAAAACTCCCTAGTGCAAGTTTTGGAGAAAACCAAATCTAGACAGAAAATAAAGGGCATTATTGCATGTGCTTAAAATATTCTAGTGGGTCCAATCTCCTGGACTTAAGGGTTTGGTAGAGTGGTCAATAAGCAGGCACAATATCATGGGCAATTGGGCAAGATAAAATATGGCTGCAGTGCAAAACACTAAACTGGACCAGAATGAAGATGAGGATGATTTGCTCAAATTTTTCAAAGTACACCAATGGGTTTTTGCATAAAGTTGAATTATACACTACTACTAACATCCCCAAATTTTGGTGGAATTTTTAAATAAATTTATCAAAGGGTTGTAGTGCAAAAGAGGCTCTAAAACTTATGAGAAACCATTTACAAGAAATAAAGCTCAGAAAAAAATAATCATATAAATAATTCCACTGATAAAAGAAATGTTTCTTGAGAGGGTATACAAGTCCAACAATATTTTTGGAAAGTTTTCACTTGCGGTGAAAACTCCACAATTCAGGAAAAAGAGTGGCCCTGAATCAAAAGAAAATCTAGAAAATGAAAATTTAATTCACCATGGCAAAAAATTTAATTAATAAATCATGGTTAAATTTTTGGGGTGTTACAGTAGATCAACTCTGTACTTGACACTCCATCAATATAAATATGAGCAGGACGTAGGGTTTTACCTCCATCAAGAAGGCCCGAACCTGGATAAAACATCGTCTCCTTCGTTCCTGTTACCATTGATCCGAGAATCCACAGCTCGGGACCCCCTTCCCCGGGATCTGCCGGTTTTGACACCGACAATGGTGCTTTCATTGAGAGTTCTGTTGTGTGATCGGTAAAAGATCAATGGCTCGCCTACAGATCAACTGCGACGTCGGCGTCTTCGTCACCGGCTCGACTGGTCACCTTGGCTTGACCAAGGACTGTGCCCTGCCTCCAATCGTCATGTTCGGACGAGGGCCTTCATCAACATCAATTCCGATCTCTATCATGATCATGGAGAAATCATCCATGGAGCTCGGGGGCTCAACGTCAACATTGTCCTTGGGCGACCATGCTGTTTTTCCAAACAGCGAACTGGTATCCGCTACCACCACCTCCTCGAGCATCGCTTTAAGGAATCCTTCAGTGGAATTGTGCAGAATTGAGTCTACAACAACCCTGTAAAATTTCATCGCATTTCGATGGAGCAATCTCTGCCAATCTCCAATATACCGGAGCCCTGTCGAGTCTGGACGGGAATCGGGACGAGTTTAGGGCATGATCTCTCAAGCCCAGCTTGGAGGTTATTTGGAACATCCAACCGTTCATCTGCTGTGGAATTTCCATATCTACCACCTCTCAAAATTTCAGCTCGATCCAACCATTCAAACTCCGGGAACCTTCCGATTAGTGCATCACTTTTTGGTTCGGTTTCCCACGCGAATATGAATCCGACCTGAGTTTATCTCTTTTCATGCACGAGATATTGGACAACCTTTTTGTAAGAATCTCTTTCTAGAGTATTGTGTTTTGTTTCTGAACACATGCTCACAAATTTTGCTTATTTTCGGAGGTAATGTTCACCGTCACGCTAGTGTCAACCCAGTCCGACAATATTGCTTCACGGCTGCCGACCTGCACTAGACACATCGTCACTTTGTTGAGACGAGCTCAACTTCTTTGGATCATCATCTCGGCGAGCCGAACCAGTGCTTGGAATCGCAAAGGATAAATCATCACCAACATGGCCACCCCATGGATCACATGGAGCAGGCACACCGGCATCGCCGCATGGTCACTTCATCGAGCCGACATTGACTGCGTCACAAGTTACGACCTGCGTGGCATGACCGCACTGTTGCTTCTTCAAGCTGATGTCCATCACGCCAAACTGTTTCAACACCTCGGCTGACACGACAGCTGCAATGCCTCCTTACCGGCCTGCTCCGTCACCTCGGCTGGACCGGGGGCTTCACCATATCTTCATCAAACCTACTCTGGTGACTTCGGCGTCACCAGCCGACATGCTTCGACTGGTTGGCTGACATGGAGGCTTCGACACCTCGGCTGGACCGGGGACTTTGCTATTCCTTCATCAACATACCTCGGTGACTTCGGCGTCACCAGCCAACCAGCTTCGTCACGTTAGCTGAACCGGGGACTTTGCCTCGGCGAGTCAACCTTTGCCAACATCGCCATGCCGTCGCTTTATCGCCCATCAGGCAATGGGTGTGCGGATCGAGTCCCAATTTTGGGAGTCACCTTTCTTCGGATTACTACAACAAATAAACCAGGTCTATTAATCCTAGTAATTTTTGCTTGTTTGCATTTATTTTTTCCAAGAAATTATTACTCTGGTTTGTTCCATCATCTGTACACATGTCTATCAAATGGTGGCCGCATTAATGATGGTTGTGTGGTGGTTTGGCTTTGCCACACCTTTATCGCATCACGCCGATGCCCTGCATCGACATTGACTTCGGCGCCATGCCACATATCTTTAAATAAATTATTTTGCGTAAATTAATTACGCGAGGATTTTTATATATTTATATTATTATTGTTGGACTGCACTATTTTAAATGTGTAGGTAATCGACTTCGACTGCATCATGCGGTCACTTCGGCAAGCCGACGTCGTCGTCCCAATCGGACTAAATCGGCTGGCGTGATCACCTTGTTGGTCGAATTGCCATACCGACATGTTCGGTTGCCTCGGAACTTCGTATCACCGAGGGAGCTCTACCCCATCGATTGTTCGGCACACATGTCATATTTCTTTTATTATTCACTTTACATAAATTATTAATTATGCAACAATTTTTTAAATTTATTATTATTACTATTATCTCCGGTTTGCACTATTTCCTGTGCACAGGTAAATGATCCGGGTCGGGCAGTGTTGTCACCTCGGCATACAGACATACCACGTCACCTCGGCTGGACTGGGGCCTTCGTCCTCACTTCATTAAACCATGTCAGGGACTTCGGCGTCACTCTGCCGGCCTACATTGGCCTTGCTATGTCACCACTCCGGAGTGCCGAGCTCTTCGCTCCGCCATCTTGGGACCGGCTTGGGGGTTGGGACCTCTAAGGGAGTTCTGGACTAAGGGGTCCTCGGGCATCCGGCCTGTTAGCCATGGGCCGGACTAATGGGCTGTGAAGATACGAAGACCGAAGACTACACCCGTGTCCGGATGGGACTCTCCTTGGCATGGAGGGCAAGCTTGGCGATCAAATATGTAGATTCCTTTCTTTGTAACCGACCTTATGTAACCCTAGATCCTCCTGGTGTTTATATAAACCAAAGGGCTTAGTCCGGAGAGACCGAATACTCAATACCATAGTCATACTCTTGGGTTTAGCCATTACGATCTCATGGTAGATCTACTCTTGTAATACTCATTTCCATCAAGATCAATCAAGCAGGAAGTAGGGTATAACCTCCATAGAGAGGGCCCGAACCTGGGTAAACATCGTGTCCCCTGTCTCCTGTTACCATCGACCTTAGATGCACAGTTCGGGACCCCCTACCCGAGATCCGCCGGTTTTGACACCGACATTGGTGCTTTCATTGAGAGTTCCACTGTGCCATCCTCAAAAGGTTCGATGGCCCCTTCAATCGTCAACAATGACGCTATCCAAGGAGAAACCTTCTTCCCTGGACAAATTTTCGTGTTCGGCGGCTTCGCACTGTGGGCCAACTTGTTTGGCCATCTGGAGCAGATCGATAGCTACGCCCCTGGCCACCATGTTAGATTTCGGAGCTTGAACTACGTCATGGACATCCATGGAGATCTAATATTTGCCGAATTCGAGACCACGGCGATCGCTCCTGGTCACCTCAATGAACATGACCTAAATCTGTCATCGGACCATATCCAGGAGATAGCTCCTGTAACTGCTCTGGCCTTAGATCCGGAGCATACGGCACCATCTAAGGACTGGGGGTTCAACCCCGCCACGGAGGCCACAGATTCCCCAACGTTGGAGCCGCACATGGACTTAAACTCACACAATATTCTTGTCACCGGAACCCCGGACTCGTCTCCGGGTGTAAGTTCCGAACCATGTGAGTCCACGGATACCGAACTTGATCGTTTATCGTTCTTCGAGTTCAGCGCCGCAGGCATCTTCCAGCACTCACCCTTCGGCAACGTGCTAAGCGCATTAAAGAACCTGTCCTTGGCGAGGGACCCATAGCCGAACTATATCCGGTTCGAACTAGATGATAGGGAATTTCGCTCCCCACCCGTCACCCACTTTATAGCCACTGTCGAAGACTTAACCGACATGCTCGATTACGGCTCCGATGACATTGGCGGTATGGACGACGATGCTTGAGAAGAAGAGGCCCAGGACCCGCCGTTCACCAGACGCTGGACGGCCACTTCCTCGTATGATGTGTACAAGGTGGATGCACCAAAGGAGAATAACGGCGATGACAAAGAAGACCCAGTTGAGGATAAACCTCCTGAGATACAATCGAAACGCTGGCGTCAGCAGCGCCGCTCTAAGTCATGCCGCAATAAAGATAGCAACACCAGCACAGGAGAAGATAACACTCCGAAAGGTGCTGAAGACAACGAAGACCCCGTTGACACAGCTACCGAACGGGATGAACAGGAAGATGGACAGGTTAGCCCTGGTAGACAGGCCACGCACAAGGACTCGGAGGACAGTAATTATATTCCGCTCTCCGAGGATGAGGCGAGCCTCGGCACCGAGGATTTCATCATGCCTGAGGAACCTCTTGAGTAGGAGCGCTTCAAGCGCCAGCTAATAGCCACTACAAGGAGCCTGAAAAAGAAGCAGCAGCAACTTCAAGCTGACCAAGATCTGCTCAATGCTAAATGGACCGATGTACTAGCAGTCGAAGAATACGGCCTCAAGCGCGCGGCCAAAAGCTACCCGAAACACAAATTACTACCTCGGTTCGACGACGAGGCGCCGGAACACATACCACCATGGTGCAATGCGGCTGACCGACCACCACGTGGACGGGACAAAACGGCAACTCAAGCCGAACACCGGCCCGCCCCGCCTCATCGCAAAGGCAGAGGTAAATCAGCTCACGCTCATACATATGACCTTCGGCATGACCTGAACAACAAAGCAGGATACACCCAATCGATTTATGGATCGCGAGGATGTCCTTCGACACGCGATGACGGCTACCTATTCGGGCATGACAAACCTAGTCACACCCATGCCGATAACCGCAGACGAACTCCATCAGAGCTACGGCGCAATGCGGCCAGATATAGAGGCACCGCACACCATCTTTGCTTCACTGACGAAGTAATGGACCATGAATTCCCCGAAGGGTTCAAACTCGTCAATATTGAATCATACGACGGAACAACCGATCCCGCGGTATGGATCGAGGATTTTATTCTCCACATACACATGGCCCGCGGAGACGACCTCCATGCTATAAAATACCTCCCACTAAAGCTCAAAGGGCTAGCTCGGCACTGGTTAAACAGCCTTCCTGAAAACTCCATTGGCAGCTGGGAGGACTTGGAAGAAGCTTTTCTTGACAATTTCCAAGGTACATACGTCCGGCCACCAGACGCCGATGACTTAAGTCACATAGTCCAACAGCCCGGAGAATCAGCCAGGAAATTCTGGACCAAATTCCTAACTAAAAGGAACCAGATCGTTGACTGTCTGGATGTCGAAGCCATAGCGGCCTTTAAACATAGCATCCATGACGAATGGCTCGCCCGCCATCTCGGCCAAGAAAAGCCCAAATCTATGGCAGCCCTCACGGCACTCATGACCCGCTTTTGCGCGGGTGAGGACAGTTGGCTGGCTCGTAGCAAAAACACAGCTAGCGAGGCGGGCCCCTCCGAGGTCAAAAACAGCAATGGCAAGCTCCGACGCAACAGACACAAGCGCCGAAGCACTGGTAATAACACCGATGACACTACAGTTAATGCCGGATTCAGCGGCTCCAAGTCCGGTCAGCGGAAAAAGCCGTATAAAAGGAACAATCAGGTACCATCCAACATGGACCGCATACTTGACCATCCATGCCAAATCCATGGCACCCCGCACAAACCAGCCAATCATACTAACAGAGATTGCTGGGTTTTTAAGCAAGCCGGCAAGTTAAACGCCGAGAATAAGGAAAAGGGTTCACAGAGCGAGGACGATTACGAGGAGCCCCTGCAGCCAACCACAAGGGGGTAGAAGAAGTTTCCCCCTGAAGTCAAAATAGTGAACATGATATATGCTACACACATCCCCAAGAGGGAGAGCAAGCGCGCACTAAGGGATGTCTATGCGATAGAGCCTGTCGCCCCAAAATTCAATCCATGGTCATCGTACCCGATCACTTTTGACCGTCGAGATCATCCGACCAGTATCCGGCACGGCGGATCAGCCGCACTAGTCCTAGACCCAATCATCGACAGATTCCACCTAACGCGAGTCCTCATGGACGGTGGCAGCAGCCTCAATCTGCTCTATCAAGACACAGTACACAAAATGGGCATTAACCCATCACGGATCAAACCCACAAGGACTACCTTTAAAGGAGTCATACCAGGCATAGAGGCCCATTGTACGGGCTCAATCACACTAGAGGTCGTCTTCGGATCGCCGGATAACTTCTGCAGCGAGGAGTTAATCTTCGATATCGTCCCCTTTCGCAGCGGCTATCACGCACTGCTCGGATGAACCGCATTCGCTCGATTCAATGCGGTACCTCACTGCGCTTATCTCAAGATCAAGATGCCCGGTCCATGTAGTTTCATAACAATCAATGGAAATACGGAACGCTCCCTCCGTACCGAGGAGCACACAACGGCATTAGCAGCAAAAATACAACGCAGCCTTTTTCAGCAGAACCTTAGTTCAGCGGCCAAGCCCCCGTACACCATTTAAAGAGTCGGACTATTCTGCAGCAAGACAACCCGGCTCGTCAAGAGCTTAACTAGCAATTTGGCCTCCGTCCCAGTCCCGATTAAATACCGGCATTCGTACCGCACGTACATAACTACACACTCAAAATCCCATGGGTATCGACGGAGGCATAGCTAGCTCGCGATCCACAGTGCGGCTCGACCGGCCCTAAGGTTCGCACACTTCTACTTTTCCTTTTCATTTCGGGTTTTTCTCTTTTTGAGGTTTCTCCTCACAACCTGTTTGTCGGACACACCAAGGAGGCAAGGAGCTTTGGCGTACAAGCGAATCCCCAGGTGGTCTCTGCTAACGATTGCTATACATGTTTTACATACCCGCGCGTAGCTCGCTCTTGGTCATGGCATGTTAAATAGCCTTACTTGCTTATCGCATTACTTGTACAAGTACGCCTCGATGTATTAATCACATTAAAATGGTAAATAAATGGTAGCGTCAGCTTATTACTTAATTTCCCCTTTTTTCCTTACCTTTGTATCTATTACTCATTGCACACGTACACTCTGGTACATTTTACTTCACTAGGGGCTTTCGCGCCCCGCAGTACGGCAATAAAGTCTGAACACCTTTTTCAGTGCAGTTCGGCACCCCGAACTTATAGCATTATATGCATCAGCTCCGAATCATGTCTTTGGTCAATAGTTGGGTTGCCTGGCTCCTCTGCTTACTACCTTACGTTCTGCTATATCGGATAGGGTAGTAAAGGGAGAACTACTGCACTTGTGTCCCGATTCTTTCGGATGAGCGCCTCAGTAGAGAAAGCCAAAAACTGACTGTCATGATGCAGCGTGAGATGGTCAGCTGTTCGAGAGGTTTCAAATCCTTAGAGATTTTTTCCGCTTTATGCGAGGAATCGGTTTCTTATCCGATCAAGTGCGTGTAGTGCCCCAAGTTCGGCCTTCTGAATACCAGGGGCTTCGCCAAAACTCTCATTGTCAAACTCCTATGGCTAAGTGAGGGTGATAAAGGTTGTATAGTCTGATTGCCTTGCTCGTTGCGCTAAACACATACTTTAAGGACCAGAATATGGAGTAAAGAGTGTTTAGATTTATCCCGAACACCCCCGTACCATCCACGTGGGGGCAGAAGCCGATGACTGGCCAACCCTCAGATTTCATAAATGGACGCACATGAGGTAAAATTTTAAAGTCACAAGCATTATATTACATAACGACCTTGTTTCATATTACAGGACAGGACAACATGAATGTTTTCATGGGAATATAACATCCTTCGCACATTGCTCCGCCACAAGGCGGGATCCCTCCAGAACACTATCAAAATATAGCTCGGGTCGGCGGAGCTCCTTGCCCTCAGGCGGCCCCTCGGTCATCAGCTTCTTGGCATCCATCTTCGCCCAGTGCGTCTTGGCGCGGGCAAAGGCCATCCGTGCACCTTCAATGCAAACCGACCGCTTCACGACTTCAAGCCGTGGGCAGGCACCCACAAGCCGCTTCACAAGTCTGAAGTAGCTGCTGGGCATGGGCTCGGCAGGCCATAGTCAGACTATTAGGTCCTTCATGGCCAGCTCGGCCACCTTGTGCAACTCGACCAGCTGTTTCAGCTGGTCGCTGAAGGGCACCGGACGTTCTGGTCCAAGGTATTGGGACCAGTACAACTTCATAGAACTCCCTTCTTCGGCTCGATAGAAATCTACAGCATCTGATACGCTGCGCGGCAAATCCGTAAACGTCCCTGGAGAGCTCCAAATTCAGGTAAGTAAAAGGAACATTTCCTTCGTAGACTTGCTTTGCATAACGAAAGCCTTACCCGCGACGATCTTCTTGGCCGCCTGGATTTCTAATACGTCCATTTTGCATCATGCTTTTATATCAATATTTATTGCATTATGGGCTGTTATTACACATTATGTCACAATACTTATGCATATTCTCTCTCATTTTACAAGGTTTACATAAAGAGGGAGAATGCCGGCAGCTGGGATTCAGGGATGGAAAAGGAGCAAATATTAGAGACCTATTCTGCACATCTCCAAAAGTCCTGAAACTTTACGGGAGCATGTTTTAGAATATATAAAAAATATTGAGCGCAAGAAGTACCAGAGGGGGGCCACTCACCAGCCACAAGGGTGGGGGCGCACCCCCTACCTCGTGGGCCCCCTGTTGGCCCTCTGATGCCCATCTTCTACTATATGGAGTCCTTCATTGAGGAAAAAATCATAAGCAAGCTTTCGAGACGAGACTCCGCGGCCACGAGGCGGAACCTTGGCGGAACCAATCTAGGGCTCTGGCGAAGCTGTTCTACCGGGGAAACTTCCCTCCGGGAGGGGGAAATCATCGCCATCTTCATCACCAACGATCCTCTCATCAAGAGGGGGTCAATCTCCATCAACATCTTCACCAGCACCATCTCCTCTCAAACCCTAGTTCATCTCTTGTATCCAATTCTTGTCTCCAAGTCTGGGATTGGTACCTGTGGGTTGCTAGTAGTGTTGATTACTCCTTGTAGTTGATGTTAGTTGGTTTACTTGGTGGAAGATCATATGTGCAGATCCTATATGCACATCAATACCCCTCTGATTATGAACATGAATATGCTTTGTGAGTAGTTACGTTTGTTCCTGAGGACATGGGAGAAGTCTTGCTATTAGTAGTCATGTGAATTTGGTATTCGTTCGATATTTTGATGAGATGTATGTTCTCTCTCCTCTAGTGGTGTTATGTGAACGTCGACTACATGACACTTCACCATTATTTGGGCCTAGAGGAAGGCATTGGGAAGTAATAAGTAGATGATGGGTTGCTAGAGTGACAGAAGCTTAAACCCTAGTTTATGCGTTGCTTCGTATGGGGCTGATTTGGATCCATATGTTTCATGCTATGCTTAGGTTTACCTTAATACTTTTGTTGTAGTTGTGGATGCTTGAAATAGAGGTTAATCATAAGTGGGATGTTTGTCCAAGTAAGGGCAGCACCCAAGAACCGGTCCACCCACATACCAAATTATCAAAGTACCGAACGTGAATCATATGATCATGATGAAACCTAGCTTGACGATAATTGACATGTGTCCTCGGGAGCGCTTTACATCATATAAGAGTTTGTCCAGGCTTGTCCTTTGCTACAAAAAGGATTGGGACACCTTGCTGCACTTTATTTACTTTTGTTACTTGTTGCTCATTACAAATTATCTTATCACAAAACTATCTGTTACCTATAATTTCAGTGCTTGCAGAGAATACCTTACTGAAAACCGCTTATCATTTCCTTCTGCCCCTTGTTGGGTTCGACACTCTTACTTATCGAAAGGACTAAGATAGATCCCCTATACTTGTGGGTCATCAAGACTCTTTTCTAGCGCCGTTGCCGGGGAGTGAAGCGCCTTTGGTAGGTGGAATTTGGTAAGGAATAATTTATATAGTGTGCTGAAATTTACTGTCACTTGTTACTATGGAAAGTAATCCTCTGAGGGGCTTGTTCGGGGTATCTTCACCTCGACCAGTAGAGCAAAGAGTTGCTCCTCAACCTACTGAACCTACTGAAAATGAAAATGTCTGCTTTGAAATTCCTTCGGGCATGATAGAAAAACTGCTAGCTAATCCTTTTTCAGGAGAAGGAACATTACATCCTGATGAGCACCTAATATATGTGGATGAAGTTTGTGGATTATTTAAGCTTGCAGGTATGCCCGATGATGTTATCAAGAAGAAGGTCTTCCCTTTATCTTTGGAGGAATATGCATTGACATGGTATAGGCTATGTGATGATATGGAATCATGGAACTACAAACGATTGAAATTGGAATTTCATCAGAAGTTTTATCCTATGCATTTTGTTCATCGTGATTGTAATTATATATATAATTTTTTGCCTCGCGAAGGAGAAAGCATCGCTCAATCTTGGGGGAGGCTTAAATCAATGTTATATTCATGCCCCAATCATGAGCTCTCAAAATAAATGATTATCCAAAATTTCTATGCTCGGCTTTCTGATAACAATCGCACCATGCTCGATACTTCGTGTGCTGGCTCTTTTATGATGAAGACTATTGAATTCAAATGGGATTTATTGGAAAGAATTAAACGCAACTCTGAAGATTGGGATCTCGACAAAGGTAAGGAGTCGGGTATGACACCTAAGTTTGATTGTGTTAAATCTTTTATGGATACCGATGTTTTCCGTAAATTTAGCACTAAATATGGACTTGACTCTGAGATAGTAGCTTCTTTCTGTGAATCTTTTGCTACTCATATTGATCTCCCTAAGGAGAAGTGGTTTAAATATCATCCTCCCATCGAAGTAAAAGTAGCTGCACCTATTAAAGTTGAAGAAAAGACTATCACTTATAATGATTCTATTATTCCTACTGCTTATGTTGAGAAACCACCTTTTCCTGTTAGGATAAAAGATCATGCTAAAGCTTCAACTGTGGTTCGTAAAAGCAATATTAGAACCTATACACCTCCTGAGCAAGTTAAAGTTGAACCTAATATTGCTATTGTTAAGGATCTCTTGGCTGATAATATTGATGTGCATGTTATCTATTTCTGTGATGAAACTGCTAGAATTGCTAAACCTTGTGCTAAAGATAAACATAGACATGTGGTAGGCATGCCTGTTATTTCTGTTAAAATAGGAGATCATTGTTATCATGGCTTGTGTGATATGGGTGCTAGTGCTAGTGCAATACCTATTGACTTATACAGAGAAATTATGCATGATATTGCACCTGCTGAGTTAGAAGAAATTGGTGTCACCATTAAACTTGCCAATAGAGATACTATTTCACCAATGGGAATTGTTAGAGATGTTGAAGTCTTGTGTGGGAAAACTAAATATCCTGCTGATTTTCTTGTTCTTGGTTCCCTGCAAGATAGCTTTTGTCCCATTATATTTGGTAGACCCTTCTTAAACACTCTTAATGCTTGGATAGACTGCAAAAAGGATGTTATTACTATTGGTTTTGGTGATATGTCTCATGAGTTTAACTTTTCTAAATTTCGTAGACAACACCATGAAGAAGAATTGCCTAGTAAAGATGAAATTATTGGTCTTGCTTCTATTGCCGTACCTCCTAGTGATCCTTTAGAACAATATTTGCTAGACCATGAAAATGATATGTATCTGTATGAAAGAAGGGAAATAGATGAGGTGTTCTTTAAACAGGGACCTATTCTGAAACACAACTTGCCTATTGAAATCTTAGGGGATCCTCCGCCACCCAAGGGTGATCCCGTGTTTGAGCTTAAACCATTGCCTGATACTCTTAAATATGCTTATCTTAATGAAAAGAAGATATATCCTATTATTATTAGTGCTAACCTTTCAGAGAAGGAGGAATAAAAATTATTGAAAACTCTGAAGAATCACCGTGCTACTACTGGATATACTCTTGATGATCTTAAGGGAATCAGTCCCACTCTATGTCAACACAAAATAAATTTGGAAAAATATGTCAAACCAGTTATTGATCACCAACGATGACTGAATCCTAAGATGAAAGAAGTGGTAAGAAAATAAATACTAAAGCTCCTTGAGGCGGGTATAATTTATACCGTTGCCGATAGTTAGTGGGTAAGTCATGTCCATTGTGTTCCTAAGAAGGGAGGTATTACTGTCGTTCCTAATGATAAAGATGAATTGATTTTGCAAAGAATTATTACAGGTTATATGATGGTAATTGATTTCTGCAAATTAAATAAGGCTACTAAAAGGATCATTACCCCTTACCTTTCATTGATCAAATGCTAGAAAGATTATCCAAACATACACATTTTTGCTTTCTAGATGGTTATTCTGGTTTCTCTCAAATACCTGTATCAGCTGATGATCAATCTAAGACCACTTTTACTTGCCCTTTCGGTACTTTTGCTTATAGATGTATGCCTTTTGGTTTATGTAATGCACCTGCTACCTTTCAAAGATGCATGATGGCTATATTTTCTGATTTTTGTGAAAATATATGTGAAGTATTCATGGATGATTTCTCCGTTTATGGATCCTCTTTTGATGATTTCTTAAGCAACCTTGATCAAGTTTTGCAGAGATGTGAAGAAACTAACATTGTCTTGAATTGGGAGAAATGCCACTTTATGGTTAATGAAGGTATTGTCTTGGGGCACAAAATTTCTAAAAGAGGCATTGAAGTTGATAAAGCTAAAGTTGATGCTATTGAAAAGATGTCGTATCCCAAGGGCATCAAAGGTATAAGAAGTTTCCTTGGTCATGCCGATTTTTATAGGAGGTTCATTAAGGACTTCTCAAAAATTTATCGGCCTTTGACTAATTTATTACAAAAAGATATACCATTCGTCTTTGATGATGATTGTGTAGAAGCCTTTGAAATACTTAAGAAAGCATTAATCTCTGCACCTATTGTTCAGCCACCGGATTGGAATTTACCTTTTGAAATTATGTGTGATGCTAGTGATTATGTTGTAGGTGATGTTCTAGGGAAAAGAGTTGATAAGAAATTAAATGTTATTCAATATGCTAGTAAAACGCTAGACAATGCCCAAACAAATTATACTACAACCAAAAAAGAATTCTTTGCAGTTGTATTTGCTTGTGATAAGTTCATACCTTATATTGTTGATTCTAAAGTAACTATTCACACTGATCATGTTGCTATTAAATATCTTATGGAAAAGAAAGATGCTAAACCTAGACTTATTAGATGGGTTCTCTTGCTACAAGAATTTGATTTGCATATTATTGATAGAAAGGGAGCTGAGAAATTCTACGCAACTCAATGACCCACGGAGATAGTTGGGGTTATTTTCATATTTGAGTTTTCTCAAATTTTGATAATAGGATCATTTGATTTTATTTATTTTATCATCAATTATTTATATTACAAAAATATGAGAAAGGGAATAAAATGAATTTCCCAAAATAAACAAATATTGAGGATTTAATAATAAAATTAAATAAGATTTTATTTCGGAGTTTTTCGGTGTTTTATTTGAATTTAGGAAAAATGTGCGTTTTTCAAAATTGCATTTAGGTCCCAAATAAATGTTCACCTTGTGCGGCTTGATTTTAGAAGCCCGTGAAAATTTATTTCGGAATTTTTGGAGTCCGTTTAGTATTTCCTTTTAATTTTCTTCTAAGTGGAATAAAAAAAGAACCAACCTACGGGCCGTGTCCGACTAGGACTCCGGCCCGAGGGGGGGCCTTTATAAGCCGGGGTAGCCCACCCGGGGAAACCCTAGCCCAGCCGCCGCCCTAGCCGCCGCCGCCGCGCGCCGCCGCCGCCGAGGTTCGCCGCCGCCTCGACTTCCGTGCCAACGTTTTTATAAAAAAAATCAGTTTTCGTCAGTTTTTTTTAGTTTCGGTTTTTTTTAAATAGATCGGTTTTCCGGTTTATTTAAATAGCGAACGTTCATCCGTCCATTCGTTCTAGCGAGCATTCGTCGTTTTTCTTTTTCTCGGATTAAATCCGCGATTTTTCTGATCGCGATTCCTGATCCGATTTTCGTTTTAGTTTAACTTTTCGCTCGTTTATCGGAATCAGGCGATTCAAGCGCCTAGAGTTTCGTCTCGAAACCCTCTATCCGTTTAACCAACTTAAACAAGATTTTGCTACTGTAAAATTTTCTTTAGATCCAGATTACTAGAACGAAGTTGTTTTCTTTCGCCGTTTGACTTTCGTTGCTTCGTTCGATTTGATTCTTTTTGCCAACCGGACTTCTTAAGATGAACCTTCTGGTTAGATCTCTTATTTGAGTTTTGCCCATGCATTAGATGAGTACTTATTGTATACTTGTTTGTTTGTCTGCGATAGAATACCCGGAGTGCGCCGCCTGTTACTTCGAATCGTTAGGTTTCGCGGATCATGAACAAGGCAAGTAATACTTTGATCATACCTTTTCTACTAGCCAGTTTTATTGCATTAGATCAATCCTCACACGTTGCATGAATAGGATCTAATTAAATTGTGGGATGGGAAGTAGATGAGGTAGTACCTATTACCTGTTTATTATCAAACCCTTGGGAGTTACTTCTACATTTGCTTGTTACGCCATGCTATGCTAGTAGACGTGGATTGAGTGAGTGATATCCATGACAGATGTGAGATTGTTAATTAATGGTTTATCTAAGGTGGCAACTTAAACACACATCTGGGTGGATTGAGGCACCTGGGTATTCCAGGACTTGCCTGTTTTCTTTTGGACCGCCACCCAGGCTCAAAGGGATCATGAGACTATTCATACTAGAAACTTCCGTGTGCAGCCACAAGCTATTATGGGCTCTAGCATAGTTGACTAAGTTGTGCGAACTCTTACAGTGGTAGACTAGCAGATGTAGGGGATGTAGGTGGTACGGTCTACCCGATCGTAAGGTGCTAGCGCTTCTGAAAGACTATGTCTCGGTCATCCGTCTTCTCAAACACCATGTAGTGCGAGAAACCAAACGGAGGCGATCGAGTCTTGTGGGGAAAAGTGCGCAAACCTCTGCAGAGTGTAATAAACTAATCATGATTAGCCATGTCCCCGGTTATGTACATCTTGAGTATCTAGTACTTGGATTTTCATGTGAATCTCAATATGTTACTCTAAATTAATTTTGTTGGTTTATGTTTAATGATGATGCTTAATTGGGATTGAGAATGCTGTCTACCATTCTCAATGTTTAACAACTACCATGATAGTTAAATAAATTTATTCCTTTGTAGTAGGGAAAAATTGGCTTTATGCAAAACTGTAACCATAGAGCTTTCCACCAGCCAAATATGCATATAGTATAGCTGTTTCATTCCATTACTCTCTATGTGTTACATTGCCAGCATATTCCATGTGCTGACCCATTTCGGGCGACAACGTTAATGTTGCAGACTTTTCAGACGACGGTTAAGGAGTTTTAGGTCGTGGTTCTATACTCAGTGATGCCGTTGGAGTTGATGGACTCACTTATCTTCCAAGCCTTTCGCTGTTATCGTTATTAGACGGCCTTAAGCCATATTTATTGTAATAAGTTCTCTATTGAGACACTCGATGTAATAAGTGTGTGATTGCTACTCTGTTATAAATCCTCCGAGTACTGTGTGGTGTCAGCATTACTGATCCAGGGATGACACCGGAGCACAGAGATCAGACTGTTTGAGGTCTGGTCGCTACAGAGATGGTATCAGAGCACATGCTGACTGTAGGACACGACCACTAAGCACAAGACCTAGATCACTATTCACTATCTTCTCTTCTGTCCTCTCATCTTTTCTACTCTTTAGGATGGCGGATGCAAGGAACAAGTTCACACAACCGGATGAAGATACACCCTTTGGACGTCACTTGAAGGAAGTCACTAGATACCTGAACATAGGAGTACCAAGCTTCACAGGAACCTACAACGCCACTTTACCTGAAGAAGAGCGCTGGATGATTCAAGTTCAAGTTCCAGGAAGGACGTTCATGCCAGTCACTGAGCCCATAGAGTTTTCTTTTGATGCCCCAACTTGGAGTCTAGGAAAGAGCATGGCAGCTCACATCGCCATGGGACGCATTGGAGAAGTCTACCGCAAGGATCTCAAGGATACTATCTACCAGATTTGTGGACGCCGAGATGAACACTGGGAGATGATCAGCACCAGGAAGGATAGATCAATCGCAGCTTTTATCCAGGAGTTAAACCAGCACATTCGACGACAGGAGAACCAGATGTGCGCTGACATGATAGATCTGAAGAAGGCTAAGACTAGAATCAAGGAACTGGAGGAAGAACTCAAGGCTACACGTGAAGATTATGAAGAGGAAATTGAAGTATTGGTGAAGAATGATGACCTGATCAAGAAGATTGGAATATTTATGGGAGACCCTGCGCCAGTAGATGAAGACGAAGAACCCAAGGAAATTAGCCCGCAAGACTACATCATCATCGACGGCACCGACTCGGAACTAGATAGTAGCGATGATGACTATGTTGATGAAGCTGGAGCAGATATCATGGAGTCTGCAACCGAAGAATATTTCTAGTAGACCACCTCATTAGTAGTAGTAGTCCACCATGTAAATATAGTAGTCCGAGCACTTTTGCGATAATTAGATCGATTGTATGCCTTTGTTTGATTGATTGAAGTGAATTGTTTGCTTTTGCCTCATGTGCATATGGGGAGTGTTTTCTCTTTAGACCCCCTCTATTCTTATATCTCATCTTTTCTAAACCCTCAGATGCCTCCGAGACGTGACCCCGGATTTGCCTTTCCACCGGAGCTCACCCAGTTGATCCAGCAGCAGAACACATTGATGCAGTTGCTAGTCCAGAATCAGAATCAGGGGAACAACAACAACCCACCACCACCACCACCTGTTGACCACTTAGCCCGTTTTCTTAGGCTGAATCCGCCGGTGTTTTCCAGTAGCACCGAGCTAATAGTAGCAGATGATTGGCTTCGCAAAACAGCTAGGGAGTTGACCACAGTAGGATGCACAAATGCGGAGAAGGTGAAGTTTGCCGCACATCAGCTAGAAGGACCCGCAGCATCATGGTGGGAGAACTTCACAGCCACTTTCCCAGTCGACACTGTCACATGGGACCAGTTTCAGTAGGCTTTTCATACTGCACATGTTTCAGCAGGAGCTATGGCCATGAAGAAGCGTGATTTTCGCAACTTGCGCCAAGGAGGACAGACAATTGGCCAGTATGTGGAGGACTTTAGTAAGTTAGCATGTTATGCCCCAGATGGCGTCGCTACGGATGCAGCTAAGCAAGAGAAGTTTCTGGAAGGACTGAATGATGAGTTGAGCATGCAGTTGATGGTAGCCACCTTCAACAACTACCAGGAGTTGGTAGATCGTGCTCTTATGATTGAAGGGAAGCAGCAGCAAATTGAGAATCGCAAGAGGAAGTATGGACAAGGGAAGAACAATTCAGGAGCTCAGCAGAAGCCACGTTTTACCCCTAGACCGGGAGGACATTTTCAGCATACCCATGGAGGAGGTAGCTCACACAATCACAATGGCACCAAGAATGGAAATGGCAATGGAGGAAGCAACAGCCAGAATCGCACCAACCCATCAACCCCGGCCAAGAAGGTCCTAAGCCAAGTCACTTGTTTTAAGTGTCAGAAGACCGGACATTATGCCAATGAATGTCCTGAAGGCCAAAATGGCAATGGAAGTTCTGGGAAGAAGCCAAACCCTTTCAACTGGGGACAGGTGAACCACGTTAGCGTGGAGGAGGTTGAAGCTCAGCTCGATGCAGTAATAGGTAAGTTTTTGGTTAAGTCATTTACTGCACTTGTTCTTTTTGATACTGGTGCATCGCATTCATACATCTCAAGGGGATTTGTGGATAAGTATAACCTACCAACCCAAGCCCTTAGGTCACCCATGTTAGTAACCTCGCCCGGAGCAGAGTATGTGGCTAGTCTATGGTGTGATCGGTTACCATTAAGGATTGGTAACTATATTTTTCCCTCAGACCTAATAGTATTGGAATCTCAAGGATTGGATGTGATATTAGGCATCGATTGGTTATCAAAGTATGAAGGGAATATTGAGTGTGCTAGTAAGTCAATTTTGCTTACCGCCCCAGAAGGGAGAAGGATCAAGTATGTATCCCGGCATGTGCCGAAGAGGACTCAAGTAAATTGCTTAACAGGAGTTGTGCAGGAGGAAGTACCAATGGTAAGGGATTTTCCTGATGTATTTCCAGAGGAGTTGCCAGGCATGCCACCGGATAGAGATATTGAGTTTTTGATTGAGCTATTGCCAGGCACAGGGCCAATATCAAAGAGACCATATAGGATGCCAGCAAAGGATTTGGTGGAAATTAAGAAGCAGATTAAGGAGTTACTGGATAAGGGATATATTCGCCCAAGTTCTTCGCCTTGGGGATCGCCAGTACTTCTAGTGGAGAAGAAGGATGGATCATTAAGGATGGTTGTTGATTATCGAGGATTGAATGAAGTAACGATCAAGAACAAGTACCCACTACCAATGATCAACGATCTGTTTGATCGATTGCAAGGAGCTAAGGTATTTTCCAAGATCGATCTGCGATCAGGATACTACCAGTTGAAGATTCGAGAACAGGATATTCCGAAGACAGCTTTTACTACCAGGTATGGGCTGTATGACTACACCGTTATGTCATTTGGTCTGACTAACGCACCTGCCTATTTTATGAACATGATGAACAAGGTGTTTATGGAGTTTTTGGATAAGTTCGTCGTAGTGTTCATTGATGATATCCAGGTTTATTCGAAGAATGAAGAGGAACATAAGGAGCATTTGCGTCTGGTACTTGGAAAGCTCAGAGAACATCAATTATATGCCAAGTTCAGCAAATGTGAGTTTTGGTTGAAGGAAGTAGGATTCCTCGGACATGTTATATCTAGAGAAGGTATAGCAGTAGATCCCGCTAAAGTTGAAACCGTGACCAAGTGGGAAGCCCCAACAACAGTTGGAGAGATCCGGAGTTTTCTTGGACTCGTGGGATACTACCGGAGATTTATTGAGAATTTCTCAAAGATTGCGAAGCCTATGACGGAGTTATTAAAGAAAGATACCAAGTTCATATGGACAAAGGAATGTGAGGCTAGTTTCCAAGAGTTGAAGGAACGCTTAGTTACCTCACCAGTGTTGATTTTGCCAGACCAGACCAAAGATTATGAGGTGTATTGCGACGCTTCACGTCGAGGACTTGGAGCAGTGCTTATGCAGGAAGGGAGAGTTGTTTCATATGCCTCAAGACAACTGAAGCCTCATGAGTGGAATTATGCTACGCATGATTTGGAGTTAGCAGCCGTAGTGCATGCTTTGAAAACATGGAGACATTTTCTCATTGGAAATCATTGTGAAGTGTACACGGATCATAAGAGTTTGAAGTACATTTTCACACAGAAGGAGTTAAATCTCAGACAAAGGAGATGGTTGGAGCTTATCAAGGATTATGATATGAAATTGCATTATCATCCCGGGAAGGCTAATGTAGTAGCTGACGCATTAAGCCGTAAGAGCCATGTCAATATGTTAATGACGGGAGAAATACCCAAGGAGTTAGCAGAAAATCTTCGTGAACTATGTTTGGAAATAGTTCCGAGAGGCTATGTAGCAGCATTGGA
Source organism: Triticum urartu (assembly GCF_056163025.1). Classification (NCBI taxonomy): domain Eukaryota; kingdom Viridiplantae; phylum Streptophyta; class Magnoliopsida; order Poales; family Poaceae; genus Triticum; species Triticum urartu. Next base: position 557,154,998 of record NC_141879.1, read on the forward strand.
GATTCAGTCAACTTTGATGGATAGAATCAGAGAAGCTCAGAAAGCTGACAAAGAGATTGCCGCTATAAAGGAGAAACTGAGCAAAGGAAAAGCTAAAGGATTTCGTGAGGATGAGCACGACACCCTATGGTTTGAAGACCGCGTTTATGTGCCCAATGACCCAGAGATCAGAAAGTTGATTTTGCAAGAGGCACATGATTCACCGTATTCGATTCACCCAGGAAATACCAAGATGTATTTGGATTTGAAGGATATTTTCTGGTGGACCGGAATGAAGAAGGATATTGCGGAGTATGTAGCAGTTTGTGATGTATGTCAGAGAGTAAAGGCAGAGCATCAGAAGCCAGCAGGATTGTTACAACCATTGCCGATACCCGAATGGAAGTGGGATAAGCTAGGCATGGATTTTATCACGGGATTGCCCAGGACTCGTTCAGGCTATGACTCGATTTGGGTTGTAGTCGATCGATTGACGAAAATAGCTCATTTCATCCCAGTAAAGACCACTTACACCAGTGCTAAGTTGGCAAAGATATACATGACCAGGATCGTATGTCTGCATGGAGTTCCAAGGAGTATCGTATCAGATAGAGGAACCCAGTTTACCTCAAAGTTCTGGAAGCAGTTGCACGAAACTTTGGGAACCAGGCTAGAATTCAGTACAGCTTTTCATCCACAGACAGATGGACAAACCGAGAGAGTCAATCAGATTTTGGAGGATATGCTGAGAGCTTGTGCGCTAGATTATGGATCTAGTTGGGACGATAATTTGCCATATGCAGAGTTCTCTTACAACAACAGTTACCAAACCAGTTTAAAGATGGCCCCTTTCGAAGCATTGTATGGAAGGAGGTGCAGGACACCGTTATCGTGGGATAAAGTTGGAGACGGCCAGTTGTTTGGACCTGACTTGATTAAGGAGTCTGAACAGAAGGTGAAGTTGATTCGCGATAGGCTGAAGGTAGCCCAGTCCAGACAGAAAAGTTATGCAGATTCTAAACGTAAGGAGACAGTTTACGAAGTTGGAGATAGAGCTTATCTTCGAGTATCTCCACTTCGGGGAACAAAGCGTTTTGGAGTTAAAGGGAAGTTAGCGCCACGATTTGTAGGACCATATCGAGTTTTGGAACGTATGGGAGAAGTGGCCTACAAGTTGGAATTGCCCGAAGGATTGTCAGGAGTTCATGATGTGTTCCACGTTTCTCAGTTAAAGAAATGTCACGCGGAGATGGCTGACATACCATTGAGAGACACAGTGCCATTGGAAACTATTCAGTTGGATAATGATTTGACCTACGAGGAGAAACCAATTAAGATCCTCGAGTTTGCCAGCCGAGTTACCCGCAGCAAGGTTATCAAGTTTTGCAAAGTTCAGTGGAGCCACCACACAGAGGATGAAGCCACCTGGGAACAAGAGGAAGATTTGCTCAAATACCACCCTCACCTATTTTCTAGCCAACCCGAATCTTGAGGGCGAGATTCATCTTAAGGGGGTAGGTTTGTAACATCCCAAATTTCCAATTTGGAATGTTATACATTAGATCATCAATGCATATCATATTTCATTTTTGCATTTTGGTTGATCCTAGAAATTCTACGCAACTCAATGACCCACGGAGAGAGTTGGGGATTTCGTTATTTTCATATTTGAGTTTTCTCAAATTTTGAGAATAGGATCATTTGATTTATTTATTTTATCATCAATTATTTATATTACAAAAATATGAGAGAGGGAATAAAATGACTTTCCCAAAATAAAGAAATATTGAGGATTTAATAATAAAATCAAATAAGATTTTATTTCGGAGTTTTTCGGTGTTTTATTTGAATTTAGAAAAAATGTGTGTTTTTTAAAATTGCATTTAGGTCCAAAATAAATGTTCACCTTGTGCGGCTTGATTTTAGAAGCCCGTGAAAATTTATTTCGGAATTTTTGGAGTCCGTTTAGTGTTTATTTTTAATTTTCTTCTGAGCGGAATAAAAAAAACGAACCGACCTACGGGCCGTGTCCGACTAGGACTCCGGCCCGAGGGGGCGCCTTTATAAGCCGGGGCAGCCCACCCGGGGAAACCCTAGCCCAGCCGCCGCCCCAGCCGCCGCCGCCGCCGCGCGCCGCCCCGCGCCGCCGTCGCCGGACGCTGCCGCCGCCGCCGAGGTTCGCCGCCGCCTCGACTTCCGTGCCAACGTTTTTATAAAAAAAATCGGTTTTCATCGAGTTTTTTTTAGTTTCGTTTTTTTAAATAGATCGGTTTTTCCGGTTTATTTAAATAGCGAGCGTTTGTCCGTTCGTTCGTTCTAGCGAGTGTTCGACGTTTTTCTTTTTCTCGGATTAAATCCGTGATTTTTCTGATCCCGATTCCTGATCCGATTTTCGTTTTAGTTTAACTTTTCGCTCGTTTATCGGAATCAGGCGATTCAAGCGCCTAGAGTTTCGTCTCGAAACCCTCTATCCGTTTAACCAACTTAAACAAGATTTTGCTACTGTAAAATTTGCTTTAGATACAGATTACTAGAACGAAGTTGTTCTCTTTCGCCGTTTGACTTTCGTTGCTTCGTTCGATTTGATTCTTTTTGCCAACCGGAGTTCTTAAGATGAACCTTCTGGTTAGATCTCTTATTTGAGTTTTACCCGTGCATTAGATGAGTACTTATTGTATGCTTGTTTGTTTGTCTGTGATAGAATACCCGGAGTGCGCCGCCTGTTACTTCGAATCATTAGGTTTTGCGGATCATCAGCAAGGCAAGTAATACTTTGATCATACCTTTTCTACTACCCAGTTTTGTTGCATTAGATCAATCCTCACACGTTGCATGAATAGGATCTAATTAAATTGTGGGATGGGAAGTAGATGAGGTAGTACCCCTATTACCTGTTTATTATCAAACCCTTGGGAGTTACTTCTACGTTTGCTTGTTATGCCATGCTATGCTAGTAGACGTGGATTGGGCGAGTGATATCCATGACAGATGTGAGATTGTTAATTAATGGTTTATCTAAGGTGGCAACTTAAACACACCTCTGGGTGGATTGAGGCACCTAGGTATTCCAGGACTTGCCTGTTTTCTTTTGGACCACCACCCAGGCTCAAAGGGATCATGAGACTATTCATACTAGAAACTTCCGTGTGCAGCCACAAGCTATTATGGGCTCTAGCATAGTTGACTAAGTTGTGCGAACTCTTAAAGTGGTAGACTAGCAGATGTAGGGGATGTAGGTGGTATGGTCTACCCGATCGTAAGGTGCTAGCGCTTCTGAAAGACTATGTCTCGGTCATCCGTCTTCTCAAACACCATGTAGTGCGAGAAACCAAACGGAGGCGATCGAGTCTTGTGGGGAAAAGTGCGCAAACCTCTGCATAGTGTAATAAACTAATCATGATTAGCCGTGTCCCCGGTTATGGACATCTTGAGTATCTAGTACTTGGATTTTCATGTGACTCTCAATATGTTACTCTAAATTAATTTTGTTGGGTTATGTTTAATGATGATGCTTAATTGGGATTGAGAATGATGTCAACCATTCTCAATGTTTAACAACTACCATGATAGTTAAATAAATTTATTCCTTTGTAATAGGGAAAAATTGGCTTTACGCAAAACTGTAACCATAGAGCTTTCCACCAGCCAAATATGCATATAGTATAGCTGTTTCATTCCATTACTCTCTATGTGTTACATTGCCAGCATATTCCATGTGTTGACCCGTTTCGGGCTGCAACGTTAATGTTGCAGACTTTTCAGATGACGATTAAGGAGTTTTAGGTCGTGGTTCTATACTCAGTGATGCCGTTGGAGTTGATGGACTCACTTATCTTCCAAGCCTTCCGCTGTTATCGTTATTAGATGGCCTTAAGCCATATTTATTGTAATAAGTTCTCTATTGAGACACTCGATGTAATAAGTGTGTGATTGCTACTCTGTTATAAATCCTCCGAGTACTGTGTGGTGTCAGCATTACTAATCCAGGGATGACACCGGAGCACAGAGATCAGACTGTTTAAGGTCTGGTCGATACATGTTGATTATGTTACTAAGTGGCTAGAAGCTATTCCAACTAGTAGTCTGCTACCTCTTGAGCACTTGCGTTGGTTTTCCCTTGAAGAGGAAAGGGTGATGCGGCAAAGTACCGTAAGTATTTCCCTCAGTTTTTGAGAACCAAGGTATCAATCCAGTAGGAGGCTACACGCGAGTCCCTCGCACCTGCACAAAACAAATAAATCCTCGCAACCAACGCGATAAGGGGTTGTCAATCTTTACACGGTCACTTACGAGAGTGAGATCTGATAGATATGATAAGATAATATTTTTGGTATTTTTATGATAAAGATGCAAAGTAAAATAAAAGGCAATGAAAATAACTAAGTATTGGAAGATTAATATGATGAAGATAGACCCGGGGGCCATAGGTTTCACTAGTGGCTTCTCTCAAGAGCATATGTATTTTACGGTGGGTGAACGAATTACTATTGAGCAATTGACAGAACTGAGCATAGTTATGAGAATATCTAGGTATGATCATGTATATAGGCATCACATCCGAGACAAGTAGACCGACTCCTGCCTGCATCTACTACTATTACTCCACACATCGACCGCTATCTAGCATGCATCTAGAGTATTAAGTTCATAAGAGCAGAGTAACGCCTTAAGCAAGATGACATGATGTAGAGGGATAAATTCATGCAATGTGATAAAAAAACCCCATCTTGTTATCCTCGATGGCAACAATACAGTACGTGCCTTGCTGCCCCTACTGTCACTGGGAAAGGACACCGCAAGATTGAACCCAAAGCTAAGCACTTCTCCCATTGCAAGAAAGATCAATCTAGTAGGCCAAACCAAACTGATAATTCGAAGAGACTTGCAAAGATAACTAATCATACATAAAAGAATTCAGAGAAGATTCAAATATTGTTCATAGATAAACTTGATCATAAACCCACAATTCATCGGTCTCAACAAACACACCGCAAAAGAAGATTACATCGAATAGATCTCCACAAGAGAGGGGGAGAACTTTGTATTGAGATCCAAAAGAGAGAGAAGAAGCCATTTAGCTAATAACTATGGACCTGTAGGTCTGAGGTAAACTACTCACACTTCATCGGAGAGGCTATGGTGTTGATGTAGAAGCCCTCTGTGATCGATGCCCCCTCCGACGGAGCTCCAGAATAGGCCCCAAGATGGGATCTCGTGGATACAGAAAGTTACGGCGGTGGAATTAGGGTTTTGGCTCCGTATCTGATCGTTTGGGGGTACGTAGGTATATATAGGAGGAAGAAGTACGTCGGTGGAGCAGCAGGGGCCCACGAGGGTGGAGGGCGTGCCTGGGGGGTAGGCGCGCCCCCTACCTCGTGGCCTCCCTATTGGTTGCTTGACGTAGGGTCCAAGTCTCCTGGATCATGTTCGGTGAGAAAATCACGTTCCCGAAGGTTTCATTTCGTTTGTACTCCGTTTGATATTCCTTTTCTTCGAAACCCTAAAATAGGCAAAAAACAACAATTCTGGGCTGGGCCTCCGGTTAATAGGTTAGTCCCAAAAATAATATAAAAGTATATAATAAAGCCCAATAATGTCAAAAACAGTAGATAATATAACATGGAGCAATCAAAAATTATAGATACATTAGAGACGTATCATACTGCTAATCATAACACCTCTATTAAGATGCTTAAAGAAGTTATTTTTCTGAGGTTTGGAGTCCCTAGATATTTAATGACTGATGGTGGTTCACATTTTATTCATGGTGCTTTCCGTAAAATGCTTGCTAAGTATGATGTTAATCATAGAATTGCATCTCCTTATCACCCACAGTCTAGTGGTCAAGTAGAATTGAGTAATAGAGAACTCAAATTAATTTTGCAAAAGACCGTTAATAGATCTAGAAAGAATTGGTCCAAGAAACTTGATGATGCATTATGGGCCTACAGAACTGCATATAAAAATCCAATGGGTATGTCTCCGTATAAAATGGTTTATGGAAAAGCATGTCACTTACCTCTCGAACTAGAACATAAGGATTATTGGGCTATTAAAGAGCTCAATTATGATTTCAAACTTGCCAGTGAGAAGAGGTTATTTGACATTAGCTCACTTGATGAATGGAGAACCCAAGCCTATGAGAATGCCAAATTGTTTAAAGAAAAAGTTAAAAGATGGCATGACAAAAGAATACAAAAGCGTGAGTTTAATGTAGGTGATTATGTATTGCTATACAACTCTCGTTTAAGATTTTTTGCAGGAAAGCTTCTCTCTAAATGGGAATGTCCTTACGTTATCGAGGAGGTCTATCGTTCCGGTGCCATAAAAATCAACAACTTCGAAGGCGCAAACCCGAAGGTGGTGAACGGTCAAAGAATCAAACATTATATCTCACGTAATCCTATAAGTGTTGAAACCAATGTTATTGAAACCATAACCCCGGAGGAATACATAAGGGACACTTTCCGGAACATTTCAGACTCCGAAAAGGAATAGGTATGTGGTACGGTAAGTAAACTGACTCCAAAACAGTTCTAATGGCAATTTTTCTCCATTTTGGAATATTTAGAAAAATAGAAAAATAAGAAGCAGTCCGGGAAGGATACGAGGACTCCACGAGGGTGGAGGGCGCGCCCTACCCCCCTGGGCGCGCCCCCTTGCCTCGTGGACACCTCATGCGCTCTCCGGACTCCGTTTTCTTGCACGTTACGTATTTTGGTCGGTAAAAATTCATTATATAATCTCCTGAAGGTTTTGACCACCATATCACGCAAAAATCTTCTGTTCTTGTTTCGAGTTGTTTTCTGCCAGGTTGTCAAAGCCAAGCATCATGTCGTCTCCCTCCTCCTCCAACAATGAGGACAACAATGCTTGGCTAATGAAGATAGAGCTGAAGAGAGAAGAACCCATGGAGATCAACAAGGATGAAGCGATCAAGAAGGCCACGGAGGATCAAATTCCGGCAACAGAAGACATCCTTCAACTTGATCATAATCTTCTTACCCCAACTGAGATCAAAGCCTTCAATATGATTGAGTTAGCTCGTATACAAAACAAGTATCTCACACGTGAAAATATTTTGCTGAAGGAGCATATCATCGCACTCAAGGGCATTATCCGCAAGTTAGAAGACCTCCTACGCTTGATGTGTGACTATCCATCATCACCACCATCTTCTTCACCAACAACGGAGACATAATCATAAGGGTATGGGCACTCCCCTTGGCAACTTCCAAGCTTGGGGGAGTGCCCCGGTATCGTATCACCATAACTTTTATCTTTACCGTTTTTCTTAGTTTGATCCTTTTGGTAATATCTTGATCTAGTAGCATAAAGTTTTAGTATGATCTAGTTGTGACTTTTGCTTTATGATCCTTCTATGTAATCGAGTCTGTGAGCTATATATAATAAAGATTAGTGTTGAGTCAAGGGCTTGATTATTTTGCCATGATCTTGAGGGAATAAAATAAAAGAGAAGAAATAAAAAGAAACAAAGAGATCATATGGATATTACGGGGAGTAATGAGCTCACATATAAAGAGTATAATGAATAAAAGTTGTTGAGAGTTGACAAACATAGTTTTGGTCATCATTGCAATTAATAGGAAGTAATAAATAAAGAGAGGTCTTCACATATAAATATACTATCTTGGACATCGTTTATGATTGTGAGCACTCATTAAAATATGATATGCTAAAGAGTTGATGTTGGACAAGGAAGACAACGTAATGGGTTATGTTTTCTTACATCTAAGATAAATTATATTGCCATGGATCATCCAACATGATTGAGCTTGCCTTTCCCTCTCATGCTATCCAATTCTTTGCACCAAGTAGAGATACTACTTGTGCTTCCAAATATCCCTAAACCCAGTTTTGCCATGAGAGTCCACCATATCTACCTATGGATTGAGTAAGATCCTTCAAGTAAGTTGTCATCGGTGCAAGCAATAAAAGTTGCTCTCTAAATATGTATGACTTAGTAGTGTTTGAGAAAATAAGCTCTATATGATCGTCTGATATGGAAGAAATAAAAGCGACGGACTGCACAATAAAGGTCCATATCACAAGTGGCAATATAAAGTGACGTTCTTTCGCACTACGATTTTATGCTTCCAACCATAAAAGCGCATGACAACCTTTGCTTCCCTCTGCGAAGGGCCTATCTTTTACTTTTATCTCCTACCTTACATAAGAGTCATGGCGATCCTCACCTTTCCCTTTTACATTTTATCTTTTGGCAAGCACAACATGTTGGAAGGATCCTGGTATATATGGCTAATTGGATGTGAGTTTTCATGAACTATTATTGTTGACATTACCCTTGAGGTAAAACATTGGGAGGCGAAGCTATAAGTCCCTTTCTTTCTCTGTGTCCGATTAAAACTCCATACCATAAGTATTGTGTGAGTGTTAGCAATTGTGAAAGACTATATGATAGTTGAGTATGTGGACTTGTTGAAAAGCTCTTATATTGACTCTTTCCTATGTTATGATAAATTGCAATTGCTCCAATGACTGAGATTATAGTTTGTTAGTTTTCAATGGAGTTTATGATTCATACTTGAAATTGTGATTGAATTATTACTATAGCATAAGAGATCATATGACAATAATTATATAAGATGTTGTTCTAAGAATAATCATGATGCCCTCATGTCCGTATTTTATTTTTATCGACACCTCTATCTCTAAACATGTGGACATATTTTTCGATTTCGGCTTTCGCTTGAGGACAAGCGAGATCTAAGCTTGGGGGAGTTGATACGTCCATTTTGCATCATGCTTTTATATCGATATTTATTGCACTATGGGATGTTATTACACATTATGTCACAATACTTATGCCTATTCTCTCTCATATTACAACGTTTACATAAAGAGGGAGAATGCCGGCAGCTAGGATTCAGGGCTGGAAAAGGAGAAAATATTAGAGACCTATTTTGCACATCTCCAAAAATCGTGAAACTTCACGGGAGCACGTTTCAGAATATATAAAAAATATTGAGCGCAAGAAGTACTAGAGGGGGGCCACTCACCAGCCACGAGGATGGGGGCGTGCCCTACCCCCCTAAGCGTGCCCCCTGCCTCGTGGGCCCCCCGGTGGCCCTCCGATGCCCATCTTATACTATATGGAGTCCTTCGTTGAGGAAAAAATCATAAGCAAGCTTTCAGGACGAGACTCCGTTGCCACGAGGTGGAACCTTGGTGGAACCAATCTAGGGCTCTGGCGGAGCTGTTCTGCCGGGGAAACTCCCCTCCGGGAGGGGGAAATCATCGCCATCGTCATCACCAACGATCCTCTCATCGGGAGGGGGTCAATATCCATCAACATCTTCACCAGCACCATCTCCTCTCAAAACCTAGTTCATCTCTTGTATCCAATTCTTGTCTCCAAGTCTGGGATTGGTACCTGTGGGTTGCTAGTAGTGTTGATTACTCCTTGTAGTTGATGCTAGATGGTTTACTTGGTGGAAGATCATATGTTCAGATCCTATATGCACATCAATACCCCTCTGATTATGAACATGAATATGCTTTGTGAGTAGTTACGTTTGTTCCTGAGGACATGGGAGAAGTCTTGCTATTAGTAGTCATGTGAATTTGGTATTCGTTCGATATTTTGATGAGATGTATGTTCTCTCTCCTCTAGTGGTGTTATGTGAACTTCGACTACATGACACTTCACCATTATTTGGGCCTAGAGGAAGGCATTGGGAAGTAATAAGTAGATGATGGGTTTCTAGAGTGACAGAAGCTTAAACCCTAGTTTATGTGTTGCTTCATAAGGGGCTGATTTGGATCCATATGTTTCATGCTATGCTTAGGTTTACCTTAATACTTTTGTTGTAGTTGCGGATGCTTGCAATAGAGGTTAATCATAAGTGGGATGTTTGTCCAAGTAAGGGCAGCACCCAAGCACCGGTCCACCCACATACCAAATTATCAAAGTACCGAACGCGAATCATATGATCGTGATGAAACCTAGCTTGACGATAATTCCCATGTGTCCTCGGGAGCGCTTTACATCATATAAGAGTTTGTCCAGGCTTGTCCTTTGCTACAAAAAGGATTGGGCCACCTTGCTGCACTTTATTTACTTTTGTTACTTGTTGCTCGTTAGTAATTATCTTATCACAAAACTACCTGTTACCTATAATTTCAATGCTTGCAGAGAATACCTTGTTGAAAACCGCTTATCATTTCCTTCCGCTCCTCGTTGGGTTCGACACTCTTACTTATCGAAAGGACTATGATAGATCCCCTATACTTGTGGGTCATCAATTTCCTGAAGGGCGCTGTGGGCTTCGGCTTGGGCATCTTGTGCACTCTGGCGGGCCTTCGCAAGTTTGGACCCTTGCGTCTTAGAATCACGCTCCAGGGACTCGTACTTCTTGACGGCGTCATGGAGCTCTTGCTGGACCTCGCTGATCCGGGCCTTGTGCTTCTCGCGCGCGGCGCATTCCTTGGCCGCTTTGTCCTCGGCCTCTGCTAACGCCTTCTTGAGGGCCGCCACCTCGGTCGTGGCACTTTAGTCAGCACAAACCATTCATCCTTCCTAAATGTACACGTAGGTTACTGCATACCTTGGCTGTCCTCTAGCTGCTTCTTCACGAGGCCGAGCTCTTTCTCAGCCCGCTCCAGGTTCTGCTTCAGTCCAGAGACCTCCGCAGTATGAGCGGCAGCAGCCAGTAGCGACGCCTTCTTATTCACATAGACATCTTATGTTAGACTCCTGTGAAAATTATTTTGATCCTCTGTTCGGCTTTTCCTTTTTGGACACTGAACAAAGCATCAAGGGCTACTGTCTACACTGTGATATTCTCTCTACAATTACATTGCTTAACTCAATGCTATTAGAAGGCTAGCACAGGCTTCGGTCAGTCCGCTTTTGGTAGACAAAACCTTCTCGATCACCGCACCCATAAGGATACGGTGTTCATCCACAATGGAAGCGCCTCACAGTGCTTCCAGCAGATTATCTGGTGCCTCTGATTGGACAGAGGTCACCGGTGGAACAGGCACACCTCCTCCTTTCAGGGAAGGCTGCTCGCTTGACTCCGGAGCCATGTAGGTCTCCGGAATGGTATCTGGCTGGGGGCCGAATTGAACTTGGCCCCCACCACCAGTCCCCATGGGGGCTTTTTCCCCATGTGTCCGGCGGCCGAGGAGTCATCCTTTGGCGCCACCCCGACGACCTCCGGAACCTCTCCCTGACCTGAGAAGGTCTGTTGGGACACCACCTCGTCATCACCCTTGGCCGAGGGAGAGTGAGCGGGCGGCGGTGACACGCTGGCCATCTCCTTTGAATCCAGCGAACCTCCTGTTGAGGATCGCGGGGAGTTGTCACGGGCCGGACTGCAATAGCATAATTTAAACATATTAATATTACAAAGTGGAAATGCCAGACATTTGGACGTGCATAAGGTACTTACGAGGAAGCCTAAGGCTTGGTTCGGGGGGGCGCTCCAGACTGCTATTGACATCCCACGCGGAGTTATCCGCGAGGGAGCCCTTCCCCCTCTTGGGCGCCTTCGCCTCCAGATTCGTGGAGGCCCCCCTTTTCTTCCTTCCCCCCTTAGGGGCGGAGCCGCCTTCTTCCTCCTCCTCACCGTCGTCTTCAGCGATCGAGGAGTCGGTCTCGTCTTTGGGCGACATGTCCGAAACACCCTTTCGGCGAAGACCACTCCTGGTCCCTTTGGCCTTCTTCTCCGAGACATCATAAGGCGCCGGAAACAGCATCTTCGTCAGAAGTGGGGTTTCTTGGTCTTCCATAGCGGAGCCAGACAGTTAATCCGCCCCGCTATATCGATCCAGGCTTGAAAAATTGATTGGAAGGCTTAGACTCCTTCCTCAAAGTATGCCAGTAGAGGGTACACCTTGAAAACATGAAAGAACTTGCCGAATTGGCCTGGTGTTTTAAGCTGAGCCCATGATCCTCGGTCGTGGGCGGTGGTGTCTCGCCAGCCTTGAAGAGCACTTTCCAGATGTCTTCGTGCGTCATGCCGAAGAGCTCTAGTAGCGTCTGGTGCTTGGCCGGATCGAACTCCCACAAATAGCAAGTCCGGCATTGGCACGGAAGGATCCGGCGAATGAGCATAACCTGGATCACGTTGACAAGTTTGATCCTCTTAGTTATCATGTTCTGGACGCATGTTTGGAGCCCAGTCAGCTCGCTCGAAGAGACCCAGGTTAGGCCCTTCTCTTGCCAGGAGGTGAGTCGCATCGGAGCTCCGGATCGGAATTCGGGGGCCGCCGCCCAATTGGTGTTGCGCGGCTCGGTGATGTAGAACCACCCCGACTGCCACCCCTTCACCATCTCCACAAAGGAGCCTTCGGGCCAGGTAAGATTGGGCATCTTGCCCACCATGGCACCTCCACACTCTGCTTGTTGGCCGCTCACCACCTTCGGCTTCACATTGAAGGTCTTCAGCCATAGGCCGAAGTGAGGTGGGATATGGAGAAAGGCCTCGCACATGATAATAAATGCTGAGATGTTGAGGATAGAGTTGGGGGCTAGATCATGGAAGTCCATCCCATAGTAAAACATCAATCTGCGGACAAACGGGTGGAGAGGGAATCCCAGCCCGCAGACAAAATGTGTGAGAAACACCACCCTCTCATGGGGCTCTGGGGTAGGGACGATTTGTCCCTTGGTCGGGAGTCCGTAAACGATCCCCTTGGCCAGATATCCGGCCTCCCAGAGCTCCTTGATGTCCTCCTTCTTGACGAAGGAGGCCATCCACTTGCCTCCAGCTCCAGATCTGGACATGATTGGAATGCTTTCTCGGGTGGGGAAAGCTAGAGCTTGGGCGCTGGAGCTCGGGTATGGATGGGCAGAGGAAGGAGAAGGCGTGGGAGAAGAATAGGGAATCCTTATCCCCATATAAAGGCAGTGAATATTGAACGCCTCCCCACTCGCCTTAAACCTCGCCTATTCCCAAGGGCTATGTAAACAAGCACGGTTGGGTTACCCATGCACGAATTGATGAAAATCCCGCAATAAGGGGACACGATCTCTGCTTTGACAAGACGCTCCAATGGCAACCGCGTCTCGAAACATGGAGTGGCAGACGAAAAACGGTTCGAAATTATGGCCGGACTGACGTGACATCGCGTTACTAAAGTGGTCGGCAGATTGGATTCGTGAAATATTATACTCTCTACGGTTGTGTGTTGCGAATCCGGACACGATTGTTTCATCCGAAGACTATCTTGGAGTTCGGAAGGAGGAACCCGCCTTGCAATGCCGAAGACAGATCTACGTGTCGGATACCTTGTCATTGAAGCCAGGTTCATGGGGCTACTAAGGGAGTCCTGGACTAAGGGGTCCTCGGGCGTCCGGCCTGTTAGCCATGGGCCGGACTGATGGGCTGTGAAGATACGAAGACCGAAGACTGCACCTGTGTCCGGATGGGACTCTCCTTGGCATGGAGGGCAAGCTTGGCGATCAAATATGTAGATTCCTTTCTTTGTAACCGACCTTATGTAACCCTAGATCCTCCTGGTGTTTATATAAACCAGAGGGCGTAGTCCGAAGAGGCCGAATACTCATTACCATAGTCATACAGGCTAGACTTCTAGGGTTTAGCCATTACGATCTCGTGGTAGATCAACTCTTGTAATATTCATATCCATCAAGATTAATCAAGCAGGAAGTAGGGTATTACCTCGATAGAGAGGGCCCGAAAATGGGTAAACATCGTGTCCCCTGTCTCCTGTTACCATCGACCTTAGACGCATAGTTCGGGACCCCCTACCCAAGATCCGCCGGTGTTGACACCTACAACCTCGTCTCGCCGTAAGTTCGGACCGCGCATCGACACCGAGCACATTAACCAGCTAAGTCGCTTCCATGCTCAGTTTTTTTAAATTCCTATTCGGTTCGACAAAACATTATATTTGTGTCAAAAACTTAGTTTGTCAACAAACGTTGTTTGTTAAAAACACTTCCTTTCCCATATTAACTGGGGGCTTCCTTTATGAAGTCTTTCCTCTTGCATATGATTATACTTGTATGGCTTCGTTCCTTGTTTGTGTATTACGCCACAATATGCACCATGTTGACTTAAGTGTTCCGCAAGCTGTGTTGCCTTGCTCCTGTGTTAACCCCTACGTTCCTGATTGTTCGGCTAGGGAGTAAAGGGAGCACCTCTGTGATTGTCATGATCGGGTCATCCGAGCTCGGACCTCAGACTGGTGAAGCTGAAAGCTAGCGCTCTTATTGTTTTCAATCATGGTCGGCACACAACGAAACTCATGAGTACAAAAAATCTATTGCACAAGTCTCATAGTAACAATGAGCAACCGAAGAAAGGTATCGATGGGGGTACTATTTTCTTCAAAGATGCTTCTTACACTTCATCAGTAATATAGCATAAGGTCCCTGAGCGCGCTTTGTCTGTTACAGCCTTATGGCCTGATTGCCTGGTTATCAGAAACACCGTCGATATTCTCGACAGGTGGAGTACATAACACTTTTTGGCCCTTGACCGAAGAGGGAGAAGCCGATGGTCGGTTAAGACGCGTTTAAAGTTCGGGTGAAGAGGGATATGATATAAGTACTTTGGTACATACAATCGTTATACATAAAATTCTTTTCCCAAATCACTTGGGGGCTCTTAAATTTATATGAGCTATTTTATAATAAGTGTTCTTCTTCTTAGTCGTTGCAAAGTCTTTTTCTATCACTCCTTTTTCGACGTGAGTGTGTGGTCAATAGCCGAGGAGCCTAATTTCTCTCTCAAAGTCGCTAGAGTTTAGTTTGCTAAATTGTCCTAACGAGAAGTACTCCGCCTTCCGGATAGGAGGTTGAAGCTGTAGGCTGACCCGCTTGAAGTCTTGAGATAGGATGTGTCATGTTAAAGCACAACAGAAGCACATTTTTTCTGAGACCAATTTTCGGATTGGCACCGAACACTTGATCTAGTTCGGACGTCAAGTTATTTCTGCAGTTTTTTCATTCTCCAAGCCTATGGCAATTTTAAACTATTTGTGTGTTTCCGGCATAAGCCTCGCAGTGCAATGCCGGACACCTTTCGAGATTCGGCAAAAATGTTCTCGGATATTGCTATATATGCATCGTTTTCGAATTGTGTCTTCGGTCAATAGTTGGGTTGCCTGGCTCCTGTGCTTGCCTCCTATGTTCCGCTTTGTTCAGCAAGGTGTGCAAAGGGAGAACCACTGTGATTGTGCTTCCAGCTCGAATGGTTAAGCACCTCAGTGGAGAAAGCCAAAAACTGACTGTCATAATGGGCGTAAACTGGTCGGCGATCCGATGACGGTGTCAAACTATAGATCGATACCGATTACCCCATGTTAAACGATGGGCCTTTCATAACATTGGCCTAAGTGTTAATGGCTAGACTTCGGTCGGTGCCAAACACTAACCGGGGGCTCGTAGCTAGCTTCCCCAGTTTAAAGCTCCTATGACTAAGTGAAAGTTTTAAAGCCCACATATCTGATTGCCTCGTTTCCGCTAACACAACCGCCTTCGGGCACCGAGACGTCGGCTAAGGGTTGTTTTGTTATTACGGAAACACCCTGAGTAGCATCTACAAGGGGGTGGAAGCCGACGATGGGCCACTTTCAACTGATAAACGGTCGCAACGGAGTCAAAATAAACATATCATCGGTGTTTGTATTTAATATACGAGGGCTGCCTTCCGCAATCATCATTATAAAGCCATAAATATCCATCAATTTGACTTAAGATTTTGGCCAAGCTGGGTTGCTTGGCTCCTGTGCTTACCCCTACGTTCCCGATTGTTCGGCTAGGTGGTAAAGGGAGCACCTCTGTGATTGTTACTACCTGGTCATCCGAGATAGTACCTTAGACTGGGTGAAGCCGAAAGCTAGCGATCTTAAAGGATATAATTGGTCGGCAATGACGGAAGTGAAAATTTTGGTTCATTAATACCATAGAGTTCGGGAACTTTCCCCAAACTAAAACCTCAATATTTTCCTCCCACATTGATTGGAGCTGAGGTTTCATGATCATGCTTAGCATGACGACCCAAAGAAAGGAACCGATAGCGGGACTATTTTCTTTGGAAGACATTTCTTATGTTAAACATTAATACAACATATCTCTCTGCGTACATTTGTTTATAAAACTGTATGGCCGGATTGCCTTGTTTGTCGTAAATCGTTGCCCTCATAAAGGCTTTATAAAGTAGGACAAACACTCCTCAGCTACTGGCCGAGGAGGTGGAAGCCAATGGTTGGTCAACAAAGTTTTGTACAATGCAGATCTGAGCATTAATGATGTAAAGTACTTGGATACGTAGAATCATTACACATAACTTGTGATTTTACTTTGGATATCGATCCTTAATTCGGTCACCCGTGCCCACATTATGGCTCGGGGGCTACTTGGCTTCGGGCTTATCATTTACTAATATTAAAGGGGCACAACACCCCTCGTCTGGTGTTGCCACCCGACCAGTGTCTCGGGGGCTATTGCATTGCCTATCCAATGCAGAAAATTTAAGTGCAATATAGTTTTCGACGAGATTATGATCCTCAGGCTGGTCGGCCGCACCCAACCTGAGTCTCGAGGACTATGCACACCGCTTTTTGTGTCCCGAAGTATTCTGCCGAGCTAGGAGTTGATCCTTAGGACAATTTTGCGAATCAACCTGAGTCTCAGGGGCTACTGGGATCAACGGTCCTATGTCATCCTTCAGGTGCATCTCGGGTTTTAGACCGACACACACCTTGAGGGCTACTGGTTATACATATTGATAGCAAATAAAATTACACGCATTGGAAATAAAATCCGCAAACAATTAGCCCATGACCGAGGTGTTGAACCCCCTCGAAAGCATTTCAGGATATAGCTCGGATGCAAGTGGTTGGCTCCATAGAGGGCATTTCCGGCATTAAGCTCGGCTAAACTCCTTCAACTTTTTCGAACCAAGGTGATCTATGACACCTCGGGTACAGTCTGGCACTGGAGCTCGGATGCAGTCCGGCATTGAAACTCGACTGTAACAAGACCCTTCGGATACAGTCCGGCGTTGGAGCTCGGAAGCGGTCCGACGTTGGTGCTCGGCTGCAAAAAGATACCTCGAATGCAGTCCAGCATTGGAGCTCGGATGCAAGAGGACACTGCCGCACGACAAATACTTCAAATCCTAGGTGTGGCATAAAAATAACAAGCCATTGATAAAGGCCAAAGACTTAAAGGGCTCCTTAGATACCCGGCGTGTGAGATCTTCAGATTTAGCTCAGCAATCCTCATCTAACATCCCAAATTTTCAATTTGGAATGTGATACATAGGTCATCCATGCATATCATATTTTGTGCATTTCGACTTCCGTGATCCTCGAAATTCTAAGCAACTCAAGGACCCTCGGAGAGAGTTGGGGGATTTCACCGTTTTGCATATTTGAATTTTACCAAATATGGAAACAAGGATCACTTTGGTTTTAATAAATTTTCTCTCCGAAAGTATTTCATACCAAAATATATGAGAGGTGATAATATGACTTCTCCAAAATAAATGAAATATTGGGGGAAAGATATTAATATAAATTTGTATTTTTATTTGGAGTTTTACTGCTATTTTATTTGAATTAGGAAAAATGTGCGTTTTTCAAAATTGTATTATAGGCCCAAATAAATGTTTACCTTGTCCGTCTTATTTTTAGAGGACGGGGAAAATTTATTTCGGGATTTTTGGAGTCCGTTTAGTATATCTTTTCTTTGTTTTTCTGCGCGGAATAATTTAAAAAAAAGGGGAAACCGACTTCGGGCCGTACCCGGCCGGGACTCTCCAGGCCGACCTCTTATAAGCCACCCGAGTCGCGACCCCGAGGCCCAGCCCGCCGCGCCGCGCCAACCCTAACCCTAGCCAGCCGCCGCTGCGCCGCATCGCCTCGCCGCCCACCGCCCGACGCCACCCGTCGGAGTTGCCGCCGCCGCCGTCACGTACGCCGAGGTAGCCGCCGTTGTTTTTCTAAAACCGTTCGGTTTATTTCCAAAACCCTAGATCTGTTTTTTAATAGATCGGTTTGGTTTTTTTCTCAGTTTGGTTAAACAACGGACGTTCGGCCGTTCGTTCATTTTAACGAACGCCGTTCACCCGTTAGCCATAGACAGCAAACGTTCGTTCATTAGCATGTTCGTTAGTTTTTCTTTTTCCAGGGTTTTTGCGATTATTTTCGATCGCGATCTATGCCCTAATTTTCGATCTAGTTTATCTTTTCGCTCGTTTAAGGAATTAGGTGATTCAAGCGCCTAGATCTTCTTCTCGAAGTCCTCTTTTCGTTTAACCAACTTGAACAAGATTTTGGTACTGTAAAATTTGACTTTAGTCCAGATTAGTAATCGGATCTTGTTTCTTTCGCAGTTTGAGTTTTGTTCCCTCGTTTGATTTGATTCTTTTTGCAAACCGGAGTTCTTAAGTTGAACTTTCTGGTTAGATCTTCTTATTTGAGATTTACCCGTGCATCTTTGCTTGAATGCTTATGTATGCTATTGTTTGTTTGCGATAGAACACCCAGTGTGCGAAGCGTGCTACTACGAGTCTTTAGGATTTGCAGATCGTCAGCAAGGCAAGTAACACATTGATCATACTTCTTTCATACCCAGTTTTTATGCATTAGTTCTAATCCTCAAACCTTGCATGATTAGGATGTGATTAACTTGTGGTTATTGGGAAGTAGATGATGAGGTAGAACCTATTATCTGTTTTATTATCAAACCCTGGGAGTTACTTCTATGTTATGCTTATATTGCCATGTTATGCTCGTAGACGTGGTTTGGGTTTGAGAAATCCATGACAGATGTGAGATTGTTAATTAATGGTTCAACTTAAGGTGGCAACTTTAATACACATCTGGGTGGATTGCTTGTTTGGGCACCTGGGGATATACTCCTATGGTCCGCCACCCAGGCTCAAAGGGATCATAAGATTATTCATGCTAGAAACTTCCATGTGCAGCCACAAGCCATTATGGGCTCTGGCATAGTTGAGTATGTTGTGTGACCTCTTTCAGCGGTGGGATAGCAGATATAGAGGGAAAGTAGGTGTAACTGACCACCCGGAGTAAAGAGTTAATGCTTCTGAAAGACTGTGTCTCGGTCATCCGTTTCTCAAACATCACGTAGTGCGAGAATCCAACGGAGCAGATCGAGTCTTGTGGGGAAAAGTGTGCAAACCTCTGCAAAGTGTACAAACTAATCATGGTTAGCCGTGTCCCCGGTTATGGACAACTTGGGTATCTAGTACTTGGATTATCCTACTGTATCTCACCACTCTAAACTAATTTGTTGGGTTGATAATTACTTTTAATTGGGATTGAGATGGGGGTACCATTCTCAATGTTTCAACTACCATGATAGTTAGATAAAAATGTATTCCTTTGTTGTAGGGAAAAATTAGGTTTTCGCAAAAACCATATAACCATAGAGCCTCCACCAGCCATATATGCATATAGTGTTAGCATTTATCTATTCATTGCTCTACTGTGTTACATTGGCAGCATATTCCATCTGCTGACCCATTTTCGGGCTGCAACGTATTATGTTGCAGACTTTTTAGACGAGGAGTAAGACGCGATAGGTTGTTTGTCATGCACTCAGCTATGCTATTGGAGTTGATGGACTCACTTTATCTTCCAAGCCTTCCGCTGTTATCGTATTAGATGGCCTTAAGCCATATTTATTGTAATAAGTTCTCTTTTGAGACATTCAATGTAATAAGTGTGTGATTGCTACTCTGTTATAAATCCTTTGAGTATCATGTGTGTCAGCATTACCGATCCAGGGATGACACTGAAGCACAGAGACTTGACCGTTTGAGGTCGGGTCGCTACACCTCAAGATAGAAGATGGGAAGATTTGTTGAACTAATTTTCAAGACTGACGATCGAAGACGAAGAACAGTTCGGAAGAACCGAGGAGCATCCCCAACTTGAAGACCGGTTCAGGGGGCTACTGATGGTGTCCTGGACTAGGGGTACTCACCACGTCGAATCCCGACCAACTGGATCGGGTCGAGGACCCCCATGGCGGTTCACTCATGGGCCACTTCGGGCAGCCCATGCCGCATACAAGGAAGATTCCACAAGGCTTGGTGATCAAGACAAGGACTCCTCTCCACCAATGTATTCAACTAGGACTCTTGTTATCCTAGGCCTCCGGTACATTATATAAGCCGAGGCCAGGCTAGTCGATAGATCATTATGACATTATTCATCATACCCTCCGGTTTTAGACCACAACATATGATCTCGTGGTAGATCAACTCTGTACTTGATACTCCATCAATATAAATAAGAGCATGACGTAGGGTTTTACCTCCATCAAGAGGGCCTGAATCTGGGTAAAACATCGTCTCCTTCGTTCCTATTACCACTGATCCTAGAATCCACAGCTCGGGACCCCTACCCCGGGATCTGTCGGTTTTGACACCGACAATGGCCTCTCTTTTATGGCCTCTCTCTCTTTTTTTCGTCTGGATTCTCATCCCGACTTGTGGGGGAATCATAGTCTCCATCATCCTTTCCTCACATGGGACAATGCTCTAATAATGAAAGTCATCACACTTGTATTTACTTACAACTCAAGAATTACAACTCGATACTTAGAACAAATTATGACTCTACATGAATGCCTCCGGCGCTGTACCGGGATATGCGATGAATCAAGAGTGACATGTATGAAAGAATTATGAAGGAATACGATGTCAACTACATGATCATGCAAAGCAATATGACAATGATGGAGTGTGTCATAATAAACGGAACGGTGGAAAGTTGCATGTCAATATATCTTGGAATGGCTATGGAAATGCCATAATAGGTAGGTATGATGGCTGTTTTGAGGAAGATATAAGGGGGTTTATGTGTTATAGAGTGTATCATATCACGGGGTTTGGATGCATCGGTGAAGTTTGCACCAACTCTTGTGGTGAGAAAGGGCAATGCACGGTACCGAAGAGGCTAGCAATGATGGAAGGGTGAGAGTGCGTATAATCCATGGACTCAACATTAGTCATAAAGAACTCACATACTTATTGAAAAAATCTACAAGTCATCAAAACCAAGCACTACGCGCATGCTCCTAGGGGGATAGATTGGTAGGAAAAGACATCGCTCGTCCCCGACCGCCACTCATAAGGAAAGCAATCAAAGAACACCTCATGCTTCAAATTTGTCACACAACGTTTACCATACGTGCATGCTACAGGACTTGCCAACTTCAACACAAGTATTTATCAATTCCATAGTTACTCAACTAGCACAACTCTAATATTAACACCTTTATATCTCAAAACAACTATCAAGAATCAAACTTCTCATCATATTTAATGCACTCTATATGAAAGTTTTTATTATACCCATCTTGGATGCCTATCATATTAGGACCAATTTTATAGCCAAAGCAAACTACCATGCTGTTCTAAAAGACTCTCAAAATAACATAAGTGAAGCATGAGAGATCAATAATTTCTATAAAATAAAACCACCACCATGCTCTAAAAAGATATAAGTGAAGTACTAGAGCAAAATTATCTAGCTCAAAAGATATAAGTGAAGCACATAGAGTATTCTAATAAATTCTGATTCATGTGTGTCTCTCCAAAAGGTGTGTACAGAAAGGATGATTGTGGTAAACTAAAAAGCAAAGACTCAAAACATACAAAACGCTCCAAGAAAAACACATATCATGTGGTGAATAAAAATATAGCCTCAAGTAAAGTTACCGATAGATGAAGACGAAAGAGGGGATGCCTTCCAGGGCATCCCCAAGCTTAGGCTTTTGGTTGTCCTTGGATTTTACCTTGGGGTGCCTTGGGCATCCCCAAGCTTAGTCTCTTGCCACTCCTTGTTCCAAAATCCATCAAATCTTTACCCAAAAACTTGAAAACTTCACAACACAAAACTCAACAGAAAATCTCATGAGCTCCCTTAGTATAAGAAAACAAACCACCACTTGAAGGTACTGTAATGAACTCATTATTTATTTATATTGGTGTTAAACCTACTTTATTACAACTTCTCTATGGTTCATACCCCCCCCCCTCCCCGATACTAGCCATAGATTCATCAAAATAAGCAAACAACACACAAAAAACAGAATCTGTCAAAAACAGAACAGTTTGTAGTAATCTGTAGGTTTCGAATACTTCTGTAACACCAAAAATCCTGAGAAATTAGGACATCCTAATAATTTGTATATTGATATACTGCAGTAGGAATTGGTATTTTATCGCTCTCTGGTAAAAAATGAAAATTATTCTCGTGAGCGCATACTTTCTATTTTTTCAGCAAGATCAAACAACAATCATCCAAGAAGATCCTAAAGGCTTTACTTGGCACAAACACTAACTAAAACATAAAAACATAATCATAATAGAGGATAGATAATTAATTTATTGCCAAACAGGAACAAAAAGCAAGGAATAAAAATAAAATTGGGTTGCCTCCCAACAAGCGCTATCGTTTAACGCCCCTAGCTAGGCATAAAAACAAGAATAGATGTAGGTATTGCCATCTTTGGTATGCAATCCATAAGTGGCTCTCATAATTGATTCATAAGGTAATTTAATTTTCCTTCTAAGAAAGTGTTCCAAGCCTTTCCTTAACAGAAATTGGAATCTAATATTTCCTTCTTTCATGTCAATAATTGCACCAATCGTTCCAAGGAAAGGTCTACCAAGAATAATAGGACATGTAGGATTGCAATCTATATCAAGAACAATAGAATATATAGGCACATAATTCCTATTTGGAACAATAAGAACATCATTAATTCTTCCCATAGGTTTCTTAATGGTGGAATCCGCAAGATGCAAATTTAAAGAACAATCATCAAATTCACGGAAACCTAACACATCACACAAAGTTTTTGGAATCGTGGAAACACTAGCACCCAAATCACATAAAGCATAGCATTAATGATCTTTAATCTTAATTATAATAGTAGGTTCCCACTCATCATAAAGTTTTCTAGGGATAGAAACTTCTAATTCAAGTTTTTCTTCATGAGATTGTATTAAAGCATCGACGATATGTTTGGTAAAAGCTTTGTTTTGATCATAAGCATGAGGAGAATTTAACACGGATTGCAACAAGGAAATACAATCTATTAAAGAGCAATTATCACAATTAAATTCCTTGAAATCCAAACTAGTGGGTTCATTGCTATGTAAAGTTTCGACCTCTTCAATCCCACTTTTACCAATTTTTGCATCAAGATCTAAAAACTCCGAATCATTGGGACGCCTTCTAACTAAAGTTGACTCATCTCTAGTCCTATCTTTATAAAGATTCATATTGGCAAACAAAGATTTAATAGGAGACACACCAATCACTTTTAGATCTTCATCATTATTATCATGAAAACAAGAAGAACACGCTTTCACAAAGCAATCTTTTTTAGCACGCATCCTAGCGGTTCTTTCTTTGCACTCATCAATGGAAATTCTCATGGTTTTGAGAGACTCATTTATACCATGCTTAGGTGGAATAGATCTAAGTTTCAAACAATCGATATCAAGAGAAATTCTATCCACGTTCCTAGCCAACTCATCAATCTTAAGCAATTTTTTCTTCAAGCAAAGCATTGAAATTATTTTGCGAATTCATAAATTCTTTAACACTAGTCTCGAAATCAGAGGGTATCTTATTAAAATTTCCATAAGAGTTGTTGTAGGAATTTCCATAATTATTAGAGGAATTACTAGGGAATGACCTAGAATTAAAATTTCCTCTATACGTTGTTACCAAAATTGCTCCTACCAACAAAATTCACATCCATAGATTCATTATTATTCTCAATCAAAGTGGACAAAGGCATATCATTAGGATCAGAAGAAGCACTCTTATTAGCAAAAAATTTCATAAGTTCACCCATCTTTCCACTCAAAACATTAATCTCTTCAATAGCATGAACTTTTTTACTAGTGGATCTTTCGGTGTGCCATTGAGAATAATTGACCATAATACTATCTAGGAGTTTAGTAGCTTCTCCTAAAGTGATTTCCATAAAAGTGCCTCCCGAGGCCGAATCTAAAAGATTTCTAGAAGCAAAATTCAATCCAGCATAAAAATTCTGTATAATCATCCATAAATTCAAACCATGTGTAGGGCAATTACGTATCATTAATTCCATCCTCTCCCAAGCTTGTGCAACATGCTCATGATCAAGTTGCTTAAAATTCATAATATCGTTTCTAAGAGAGATGATCTTAGCGGGAGGAAAATACTTAGAGATAAAAGCATCTTTGCACTTGTTCCATGAATCAATACTATTTTTAGGAAAGGAAGAGAACCAAGTTTTAGCACGATCTCTAAGCGAAAACGGAAATAGCTTCAATTTAACAATATTATTATCCACATCTTTCTTCTTTTGCATATCACATAAATCAACGAAGCTATTTAGATGGGGAGCGGCATCTTCACTAGGAAGGCCAGAAAATTGATCTTTCATAACGAGATTCAACAAAGCGGTATTGATTTCACAAGATTCAGGATCGATAGTAGGAGCAATCGGAGTGCTAATAAAATCATTATTGTTGGTATTGGAAAAGTCACACAATTTGGTATTATCTTGAGCCATCGTGACAAACAATATATCCAACACACAAGCAAACAAGAGGCAAGCAAAAAGAAACGAACAGAAAAAGGGCGAATAAAACGGCAAAGGTGAAGTGGGGGAGAGAAAAACGAGAGGAAAATGGCAAATAATGTAATGCAAGGGATAAGAGTTTGTGATGGGTACTTGGTATGTATTGACTTGGCGTAGATCTCCCCGGCAACGGTGCTAGAAATCCTTCTTGCTACCTCTTGAGCATGTGTTGGTTTTCCCTTGAAGAGGAAAGGGTGATGCAGGAAAGTAGCGTAAGTAGTTCCCTCAGTTTTTGAGAACCAAGGTATCAATCCAGTAGGAGACTACACACAAATTGCCTAGTACCTGCACAAACAAATAAGAACCTTGCAACCAACGTGATAAAGGGGTTGTCAATCCCTTCACGGCCACTTGCAAAAGTGAGATCTGATAAAGGTAATAAGATAAATATTTTTGGTATTTTTGTATAGATTGGAAAGTAAAGATTGCAAAGTAAACAATAAACTGGAATTGTAGATCAGAAACTTATATGATGTAAACTAGACCCGGGGGCCATAGGTTTCACTAGTGGCTTCTCTCAAGATAGCATATATTACGGTGGGTGAACAAATTACTGCCGAGCAATTGACAGAAAAGCGCATAGTTATGAGAATATCTAGGCATGATCATAAACATATGCATCACGTCCGTGTCAAGTAGACCGAAACGATTCTGCATCTACTACTGTTACTCCACACAATGACCGCTATCCAGCATGGATCTAGAGTATTAAGTTCATAAGAACAGAGTAACGCATTAGGCAAGATGACACGATGTAGAGGGATAAACTCAAACAATATGATATAAACCCCATATTTTTATCCTCGATGTCAACAATACAATACGTATCATTTCCCTTTCTGTCACTGGGATCGAGCACCGCAAGATTGAACCCAAAGCTAAGCACTTCTCCCATTGCAAGAAAGATCAATCTAGTAGGCCAAACCAAACTGATAATTCGAAGAGACTTGCAAAGATATCAAATCATGCATATAAGAATTCAGAGAAGAAGCAAATATTTTTCATAGATAAACATGATCATAAACCCACAATTCATCGGATCTCGGCAAACACACCGCAAAAAGGATTACATCGAATAGATCTCCAAGAACATTGAGGAGAACTTTGTATTGAAGATCAAAGAAAGAGAAGAAGCCATCTAGCTAATAACTATGGGCCCGAAGGTCTGTGGTAAACTACTCACTCATCATCGGAGAGGCTATGGTGTTGATGTAGAAGCCCTCCGTGATCGAATCCCCCTCCGGCAGATCGTCGAAAAGGTCCCCATATGAGATCTCACGGGTACAGAAGTTTGCGGCGGTGGAAAAGTGGTTTCGTGGCTCCCCTAGATGTTTTCAGGGTATAAGAGTATATATAGGTGAAAGAAGTAGGTCGCTGGAGCTACAAGGGGCCCACAAGGGTGGGGGCGCGCCGCCCTACCTCGTGGCCGCCTTGTTGCTTCCTTGACCTCCACTCCAAGTCTCCTAGATTGCGTTTGTTCCAAAAAATATCCTCACGAATGTCTCATTCCGTTTGGATTCCGTTTGATATTCCTTTTCTGTGAAACACTAAAATAGGAAAAAAAAACAGCAATTTGCATTGGGCCTTCGGTTAATAGGTTAGTCCCAAAACTAATATAAAAGTGCATAATAAAGCCCATTAAACATCCAAAATAGATAATATAATAGCATGGAACAATTAAAAATTATAGATACATTGGAGACGTATCAATCGTCACCTCGTCCTTAGCCAATCTTCGCTTAATCCGTAGCCCCTGTTTCGAGTTGCAAATATTAGCAACAGAACCAGTATCAAATACCCAGGCGCTACTACGAGCATTAGTAAGGTACACATCAATAACATGTATATCAAATATACCTTTCACTTTGCCATCCTTTTTCTCCGCCAAATACTTGGGGCAGTTCCGCTTCCAGTGATTAGTTCCTTTGTAGTAGAAGCACTCAGTCTCAGGCTTAGGTCTAGACTTGGGCTTCTTCACTTGAGCAGCAACTTGCTTGTCGTTCTTCTTGAAGTTCCTCTTCTTCCCTTTACCCTTTGTCTTCAAACTGGTGGTCTTGTTGACCATCAACACTTGATGCTCCTTCTTTATTTCTACCTCCACAGCCTTTAGCATTGTGAAGAGCTCAGGAATTCTCTTATCCATCCCTTGCATATTATAGTTCATCACAAAGCTCTTGTAGCTTGGTGGCAGTGATTGAAGAACTCTGTCAATGACACTATGATCTGGAAGATTAACTCCCAGTTGAGTCAAGTGGTTGTGGTACCCAGACATTCTGAGTATATGTTCACTGACGGAACTATTCTCCTCGATCTTGCAGCTGTAGAACTTATTGGAGACTTCATATCTCTAAATCCGGGCATTTGCTTGAAATATTAACTTCAACTCCTGGAACATCTCATATGCTCCATGACGTTCAAAACTTTGTTGAAGTCTCGGTTCTAAGCCGTAAAGCATGGCACACTGAACTATCGAGAATTCATCAGCTTTGCTCTGCCAGACGTTCATAACATCTAGCGTTGCTCCTATAGCAGGTTTGTCACCTAGCGGTGCTTCCAGGACGTAATTCTTCCGTGCAGCAATGAGGATAATCCTCAAGTTACGGACCCAGTTTGTGTAATTGCTACCATCGTCTTTCAACTTAGCTTTCTCTAGGAACGCATTAAATTCAACGGAACAATAGCACGTGCCATCTATCTACAACAACAGAGACATGCAAAAATACTATTAGGTACTAAGTTCATTGTCGGGTGGTTGGTGCGACATATGCCAACGGGTGGCTTATCATTGTGGGAGCCAATAAAACATCGCCGGTGCCTGGAAACGGGATAAGGCGAAGACATGCACGCCGGCGGATCTTACCCAGCTTCAGGGCTCTCCGTGGAGATAACACCCCTACTGCTGCTTTGCGGGGTCTCCGCATGGTCACTAGATCGACAAGTAGGTACAAGAGGCTCCTTGAGCTGTTCGGTGAAAGGATGAAGAAGGGCAAGGCTAGCCCGATTCTCCTCTCGATGTGGTGTCTAAAACTACTGAAAAAGGATCCCCCTGCATGGGTGCCCTGGGGGGTTTATATAGGCCTACCCCCCAGGGGTACAATGGTAATCCAGCTGGGCGTGGGCCCCAGTCGTCCGTGTCTATGCTTTCCACCTTCTCCGCCGACCGATGGGGCCCGCCGACTGCCGGCCTTCTGGTCGACAGGCCGGTCCCACCGCTCGGGGGTCTTGTCGGAGGCTGGTTACTATTCCCTCGCCTTTGGTGACGAGAGCTTTGTCGTGGTAAGCATGGCTACAGTGCTGCCGCTGGGCGGCTTATCGCTGTAGCCTTACCTCGTCTTATCTCCTTAATGAGGCGCCTCCTTCGAGGGAGTGAACTAGCCGGCTATTGGGAGTCGGCCATACCCCAGGCCGACTGGGAGAGGCCTGGACGCCTTTAGGCGTCTCCCTGACTGAGGGGGCCCGCCACCCACGGGTCGTACTGACAGCACGCCGTGGGTGACGTCATGGTCAACATGGCAACAGTGTCGCGCCGGACGGGTGATGGCCGCCCCGTACGACGCACTGTGGCCATGCGCGTTCCGGGATTCGGGGGTGGCAGCCTTCACTGTAGCCACGCCCCGTCTCATCACCTTTATGTGGGTGCAGACTCTGAGGGCACGATCTTGCCCGCCTGCTGGAGGGGGCGGCTTCTTGGAGTCGGCCTTCTCATGGCCGGCTCCTTGGAGCTGGCCCTCTCGTGGCTTTCTTTGAGGATTTTAGGGCCGGGCCACCTTCTTGCAGCCGGCCTGAAAGGTAGCCGACTGGGGGAAGGCGGCCCCATGCCTTAGATGCTTGAAGGCTTGATCAGCCTATAATTTTGTTGAAGAGCCACGGGGAGCCGGCTAGGCTACCCGTGGTTATTTATTCCGACAGTAGTCCCCGAAGCTGGTTGGGCTCCGAGGCAAAAAAGAGACGAGAAGCTCAATCAGCTTCCTATCTTGAGGAGCCAGAAGCAGGGAGCCGGCTTTGATCAGGTGTGGCGTCTTCTGGAGGGCTTCGAAGCTTGAAGGGGGAACCAGGCGGTGCGCGAGTCAGGCTGCGAGCTGACCGCTTGCCGCCTGCGCGCCACATGGCACCCTACGGCTGGAAGGGCCTGCCAGCCCACGCGCGCGACGGGACGCCGCCGCAGTCCGGGGCCCACCACTACCGGGCCTTGGTCCACGCGCGGATCTTCTACGGCCCGGATGGACCGCGCGCCTCCCAGCGGTGGTTACCGCATGCTTTTAAGGCACAATAATCGCGGGACGTGGGGGAATGGGCGTAGTTAATCCCACGTCCCCCACGCCTCACCTCCTCGGCTTCACCGCACGAGGCATAAGTAGGGGGAGGAGGGGGAGCGGCAAACGCTCGCACGCTTGCCCTTGCCCCGCCCCTTCCTTCTTCTTCTTCCTCTCTGTCGCCGCAGCTTCCTGCCGCCGCCTGGCTCTTCCGCCAATCTTCTTGGCTCGCCGTTGCTCTGTTGTGGCAGGGTCGCCCGCCTCTCCGCCGCTGCACCTTTCTCGTTGTCGCGCCGTCCCCATGGCGCTGTCGAGCTCCTGGGATGGCTCCAACGTCCATGACGACCACGTCAATTTCCTCCGCCGGAAGCGGCGGCTGCCAGGCGCTAACTACGTGCGGGTCTGTTTCGCGCCGGAGAGGGAGATCTCGCCGACACCGGAGGAGGACGAGCGGGTAATCTTCCGCTCGCATTGCTTGCGCGGCTTCGGCCTGCCGGCGAGCGGGTTCTTCCGCTCCTTCCTTGAGTTTTATCATCTCCAGCCACATCACCTCACTCCAAATGCGGTGATGCTGCTGTCGACCTACGTCGCCCTGTGCGAGGGCTTTCTTGGCATCCTCCCCACCCTCGAACTCTGGGGGAATTCTTCCAGTGCAAGCTTGGCACTTTGTCGCGGGTGTGCCCACCCCATGCGGCGCCTTCATCGCCATGCGGAGGACGAGCGACAACAATCCGTTTCCGCCCATCCCGCTGATCTAGTCGGTGAAGCTCTGGCAGAAATCTTACTTCTACATGAAGAACGTCGCTCCGCAAGGTGACTTCGTCAATCTGCCGGCTTACGTAGCCGGCCCGCCGGCTAGGAGGCAGCCCTCATGGTCCTACCGGGCCAGGTCGTTGTCTCAGGGTGGGGCCGCCTCCGTTGCACGGCTCCGGGTGATGATCCAGTCGGAGGGCCTAACAGGGGCCGACCTGGTGGCCGTCTTCGTGGAGCGCCGGGTGCTCCCGCTCTAGGGCCGGCCTCACATGATCTGCCAGATGAGCGGCCGCTTCGACCCGTGCCGGCTAAGCACCAAGGAGATGCCTCATGCCAAGGTGTCTTACATGGTGAACTATATTTCCAACTGCAAGCTCAACGAGGAGTGGCAGTACGGCAAGGAGCCATACTCTCATGCCAATCCTCCGCCTACGGTAAGTTTCTCTTCTTTTCTTCTTTCCATGTTGTCGAGTTCGCGATGGCCGACTCCTGACCAGTCGGCTTGTTTTCAGCAGAACCCCATGCTTCCGCCAGCAACCGGGGCTGCGGGGGTGGAACGCCAGTTTCTCCCCGACCGCGCGGTGGACGACATTGACGACCTGGACCTGGGGGCGGCCGCCATGGAAGACGACGTCGTAGGGGAAGGCAGCGAGGCAGGCGGCCCTGGGCTTGGGGCCGCCTTCGAGGACTGGCCGGATGACAATGAGGCCGAAGCTATTCCGTGCCGTCAGCCGGCGCCCGATCATCAAGGCGCGGGCCCATCTATCGCGACGGCTGCTCGTGGTGGCGCGCAGAAATGTCAGGCCGTGTCGACCCACTTCGGTAGTCGGCCCAAGAAGCCCAAGAGTACCACAGCAGAAACCAAGCGGGACGAAGCGGCCGCGAAGGCGGACCGCTTCCGCAAGGTGGTGAAGCAGCCGCAGGCGGTTTCAGCGTATGTGTCGTTTTTCTTACGCCTTTCTTTTTCTTCTTCGCTTGATATTCTTCTAAGCCTTCTTCTTGACTTATCCAACAGGACCCCGCTTTCCCTCGGGCGGGTCCCTGCCGCCTCCATAGTCGGGGCCGTGGGAGGGTCTTCAAGCTCCCGACGTGTGGATCCCCGTGCCGATCTTCTAGAGGCGACGGGGCGGAACATGCGGCAGGCGCGGGAGGAGCGGGAGGCGGAGGAGCGGAGGGCGGCTCGGGAGGCGGAGGCGCGAGCCGACGCGGCCGCCAAGGCCCAGGCAGAGGCCGCGTCCACGGAGTGGGAGGCGGAGGCCCTGCAGAACCAACCTCCGCAGCTCGTCATCCCCCTTTGCGCCGCGGCTCCCGACATCCCAGTGCCCCCGTCGGAGGAGGCCGACCGCGGCCAGCCGGTGATGGAGAGGGAGGCGGCGCCGTCGCCGCCGACTGGAACGAGCCAAGGAGGCCGGCCCGATGCGCCACTCGTGCAGCCGGCTGGAGGCGAGCCGACTGTGGGGGCGGATCTTGTGGTCTCGTCGCCGTCTCGTCGGCGCACGGGGAAGGCGACTTCAGCGCCGGAGCCGCAAAAAACTGCGGGCGCCAGCTTGTCGGCCCAGGACCTGGAAGCGGCCAGCGATAGCTCGTCCGGGTGGACGTCGGGCGGTGGGACGGCCGTGCTGAACGTGGCGACGCAGGACGTCCAGAACCGGCTTCAGGCCCAAGCTGCCGCGCTGAAGCAGTACACTCAAGAGTTTCTCACGACGTGAACGGTTATTCAGGTGAGTCCTCCTGCTCTTCTTCGATTGCTCCTGATTTCTTCCGTGGGGGCGCATCAGCGCACCCACTGGGTGTAGTCCCCGAGTACCGAGTTGGCTGCCGAGCAGGCGGCTTGGAACTTCTTGGTAGACTTCGATTGCCGTCTTGTTCTTACTCGCATCTCTTATCTTATCTGCAGGAGTATCATAACCTCCACGCAACTGCTTTCAACTCCCAGGCCTAGGAGTTGAATCAGAAAGCCACTGATCTGACCGAGAGCCAGAGTAAGTGCTTCATCTTTTATCTCAAGTGGGGGCGCGTCAGCGCACCCACTGGGTGTAGTCCCCGAGATTCAGGCCGACTGCTGAGCAGTCGTGTCGGATCTTTTCCTGACGACTTCTTTCTTCATATCTGCAGGGGCCAATGCTGACTTGAGGGGCCAGCTAAGCGGAGCCCAGTCCGCCCTTCGCGCCAAGGAGGCCGAGTGCGCCGCCCTGGCTCAGGAGCGCGATCACCTGGCCAAGAAACTGGCCGACCAGGAGGAGAGCCATAAGGTGGCCCTGAAGGCGGTGCAGGACAGCGAGGCCGCCCTCAAAGCCGAATATGAGACCGAGGCGGCGAACTGGGCCAAGGCAAGGCAGGCGCTGAGTCAAGGCTACAACCGGGTGGAAGACTTAATCGACGGTAGGCCGCCTTCTTCTTCGTTTCTTTGCCTGCCTCTTGCCATCTGGTTTGTCTTTTGATTTTGTGCTACTGCTTTCTCCTTTGTGCAGATTACTTTCCCGATTACTCTGTTGCCGCCTCCCAAGCCATCGAGGCCTACCGCGACACGCGACGGCAGGCAGGGGCCGAGATCGCACTGGGTGTCGGCTGGTTACTTGATAAGTAGCTTCTGGCGCTTCAAGCCTGCCTGCAGCCGGCCCACCGCGTGCTCCGCCATCTTCAGCGCGCCGGGGCGCAAGTGCTGGCTGCCCTCTAGCCCAGCGAGGTGGTTCCCCGCACCCCAAGTCGGACTGCCGACTGGCTGGAGGTCACAGTCGGCCGCTTCGAGGCTTGGAAGGCGTCAGCGGCCCGGTCCGGAGCTGGGCGGGCATTGGAGTTCGTCCAAGCTTGGTATCCTGGGCTAAACTTGGACAAGCTGAGCACCTGGCGGCAGGAGGCCGACGAGGAGCTGGAGGCGGTGCGGCCGGCTATCGTCCAGAGCGCCTCGGTGATCACCAAGTACACCGACACCAGCGCCTTTGCCCCTGAGGTGGATGACGCCGGCGTCGCTCAGCCGGAGGAGTGGTTCGGGCTGAACCCGGCAGAAGGTGAGGACTCGGCGGAGGAGATTGCTTCCAGCGATGAGGGCGAAGGGGAAGAGGGAGAGGATGGTGAAGACGTTGCGCCAGACAGCGAAGCGACCAGCCCGCCTCAGCCTGGTCGTGCCTCCAGCAATGAGGCGCGTGCAAGTGCGCCGCCTGCAAGAGGTGATGATCATGTCGAGATTCGCCAGTCGGTCACTCCTCCAGCCGGTACTGCCTTCTTCGCCAACCTGCCTGACTCGCCCATCGCTCCCTTGGCCTGATCCGCCGTCCTTGCTTTCCTACTTGTTACTCTTTTGAACAACTTTTATTAAATTTGCGCAGTTCCACCCACTGGGGGTGTATTCAAACTATGTTGAATGCTGGCCTTTTGAAGGTCTTTTGTGTAAATATAGTTATGCATGTGTTTGGCTTCCGTTCATGTTTGCTTTTCATCCTTTTGGCTTTTTCCTTTGCCGCCTTCCCTTGGCCGCCGCCTCCCTAGCCGGATAGCTGCTCTGCAGTCTGTGGCTGGAGAAGGACTTGGTTGTTTTGGGGAAGACAAGCACTCAAGCTTTCTTAGATTGCAGCAAGGTGAACGGGAAGCCGGCCAGCCGGCTGCTCTGGTAGCCGGTTGGCGGGGCGGGAGGCTGGCTCACGTTATATAAGTTCATTAGTCCTTAGCCATTTTTCGTGTGGGCATCCTTTCCTGCCCTTGGCTCTTGCCAGTCGGACAGTTGATTCATCGAGCTGCGACTTTTGACAAGAGGGGGCTTGGGTTCCGGCACACTACTTGTCTGACTGCAGGCGGAACTTTAGATATAACTCGAGGCGGCGAGTCCCCGGGTCGACTGGTCGAACCCGGTGCCGGACGAAAGAGCAAATGTAGTAACATAATCATAGGCATGATACCCATCATTCATAGATAAAAGAGGGTAGTCCCCGAGTGCTCCTCGGGGGACCCTTTGTCTCGTACTTAGTACAAAAGGTAGCATGGTACATACTGCTTTTTAACTGTAAAATCTTCGGAGGAGATTGGCATTCCATGGTCGCTCTGACTCCTTACCGGAATCATCTCTCTTGCGTGCCTTCGGCTTCTGCGCGTCGATTAGGTAGTAGGAGTCGTTGCCTAAAGCTCTGCTGATGACGAAGGGGCCCTCCCAAGGAGCTGAGAGCTTGTGCTGGCCGGCTGTTCGCTGGATTAGCCGGAGCACAAGATCGCCCTCTTGGAAGGATCTTGGCTTGACCTTCCGGCTGTGGTAGCGGCGCAGACCCTGTTGATAGATGGCGGACCGGCTGAGGGCTAACAGCCGACCTTCTTCCAGCAGGTCGACGCCGTCTTCTCGTGCTTCCTTGGCCTCTGCCTCCGTGTACATGGTGACCCGAGGTGAGTCGAACTCGACGTCAGTTGGGATGACAGCCTCGACACCATATACAAGGAAGAAAGGGGTGAAGCCGGTTGACTTGTTTGGGGTAGTGCGCAAACTCCAGAGGACGGCCGGCAGCTCGTCGAGCCAACAGCCGGCCGAACGCTCCAGTGGCACGACTAGTCGGGGCTTGATGTCGAAGAGGATGAAGCCGTTTGCTCGCTCGACCTGGCCGTTTGACTGCGGGTGGGCAACGGACGCTAGGTCCAGCCGGATGCCTTGTGTTGCGCAGAAACGTGCCAGTGCTCCCTTTGCAAAATTTGTGCCATTGTCGGTGATGATGCTGTGCGGTACGCCGTACCGGGTTGTGATATCTGTGATGAACGTCACGGCAGTCGGCCCGTTCAGCTTCTTGATCGACTTTGATTCAATCCACTTGGTAAATATGTCCACGGCGATGAGCAGATGTGTCATGACGCCGCGTGCCGTTTTGAATGGGCCCACCATGTCCAGCCCCCAGACAGCAAAAGGCCAAGTGAGGGGGATGGTCTTGAGTGCAGAAGCCGGCAGGTGTTGCTTGGAACTGAAAACTTGGCACCCTTTGCAGTGTTTGACTAGTTCCTTGGCGTCATCCAAAGCAGTCGGCCAGAAGAATCCATGGCAGAAAGCTTTGGCGACGAGTGATCTTGAGGCCGCGTGGTGGCCGCATTCACCTTGGTGGATGTCCTTGAGGATTGCTATGCCCTTCTCTGGCTTGACGCAGCGCTGGAAGACTCTAGTGACATTGTACCTAAGAAGCTCTCGGTTTACTATTGTGTATGCTCCGGCTTGGTGTTGGACTTTTCTTGCCGAGATCTCGTCAGTTGGCAACTCTCTGTTTACTAAGAAGTTGAGGATGGGCTGGGCCCATGATGGAGTTGCGACTTCTTCCATTGTCAAAACTGCTACTGTGACCAGGGTGGGTGGGCTGGATGGTGAAGAGTTGGAGTCGGCCACCGCCTGTTGTGTCGATGCAGTCCCCGGGCCGACTGCAGTAGCCCCCGGGCCGAGTTCTGAAGTTCCCGGGCCAGGTGCGACTACGGCAGTCCCCGGGCCGCCTGTCAAAGTCCCCGAGCCGCCTGCTTGGTTCCCCAAGTCGGATCCGACTGCGTCGGGGTTAGGCGGCACGAAGATGGAATCGGATTCTGGAGACGGCTTTATAGACGGCTTGAGGAGGCGGTGGAGAGAAACGACGGCTGGTATAACTTGCCGGGTGGAGCCTATTTGTGCCAGGGCATCTGCTCGCATGTTGTCGGCCCGTGGTACATGAAGGAACTCACATCCTTCAAAATATCCACTGATTTGCTGAACGAGGAAGCGGTAGCTCGCCATGTTCGCGTCCTTGGCGTCCCAGTCACCAGATGACTGTTGGACCACCAAATCCGAGTCGCCATAGCACAGGATCCGGCGGATGCCGAGCTCTTTGGCTAGTCGGAGCCCGTGTATGAGTGCCTCGTACTCGGCCACATTGTTGGAGGTGGCAAAATGAATTTTCAATGTGTACTTGAGCTTGTCGCCCTTGGGAGAGGTGAGGATGATGCCGGCTCCCAAGCCGGTGTGCATCTTGGACCCATCAAAGTGCATCCGCCAATGAGTGGAGTCGGGGGCCGGTGCCAGGTACTGGGTTTCGGCCCAGTCGACAAGGAAGTCGGCCAGTGCTTGGGACTTAATGGCGGTGCGGGGCTGGTAGAAGATCATGTAAGGATCCAACTCAATGGCCCATTTTGCCACTCGGCCGGATGCATCCCGGCTGCCTATGATCTCGGCGAGCGGGGCAGTACATACGACCGTGATGGGGTACTCTTGAAAGTAGGGCTTGAGCTTCTTGGCGGTGAAGTACACGCCGTAGCACATCTTCTGGTAGTGTGGGTAGTTCTGCTTTGAGGCGGATAATACTTTGCTAAAATAATACACCGGCCTCTGGACTAGCTGAGCTCGGCCTTCTTCTGGGCGCTGGACCACAATAACTGTGCTGACCACCCGGCTAGTGGCGGCAATGTAAAGGAGCATGGGCTCTTTCTCAGTCGGTGCCGCCAAGACGGGCGGCGTGGTCAGCATCTTCTTTAGCTCGTGGAAAGCTTGGTCTGCTTGGTCGTTCCACTCGAAGTGAGTGGACTTCTTCATGAGTCGGTAGAGGGGGAGAGCTTTCTCTCCGAGCCGGCTGATGAAGCGGTTCAGGGAAGCCAAGCATCCGGTGAACTTCTGGACGTCTCGTAGCTTGGTGGGAATCTCCATTCTCTCTATGGCCTTGTTCTTCATCGGGTTGCATTCGATGCCGCGTTCGGAGACCAGGAAGCCTAGAAGCTGGCCGGCTGGTACTCCGAACACGCATTTCTCGGGGTTGAGCTTGATCTGAAACCGGCGCAAGTTTTCAAATGTCTCTCTGAGGTCTTCCAGCAAGGTGCCGCGCTTCTCCGTCTTCACCACAATATCGTCTACATAGACGTGGGCATTTCTGCCGAGCTGCTTGAGGAGGCGTTTCTGCATGCAACGCTGAAAAGTGGCACCGGCATTTCTCAAGTCGAATGTCATAGTCAGGTAGCAGAAAGCTCCGAATGGTGTGATGTAGGCGGTCTTCAGGCGGTCAGCTCGATCCAACTTTATCTGGTGGTAGCCTGAGTAAGCATCCAAGAAGCTCAGCAGCTCGCATCCGACTATGGAGTCTATTACTTGATCAATCCTTGGCAGGGCGAAGGGATCTTTGGGGCAGGCCTTGTTGAGGCTAGTGTAGTCTATACACATGCGCCACTTGTTATTTTTCTTCAGCACGAGGACCGGGTTGGTGAGCCAATCTGGAAAGAAAACCTCCATAATGAAGCCGGCTGCCAGAAGCCGGGCTATCTCTTCTCCTACAATCCCTCTCTTCTCTTACGATAGTCGGCGAAGGGGCTGTTTGACTGGTTTTGCACCTTCTCGGACGTGTAGTTTGTGCTCGGCGAATTCCTTCGGAACACCCGGCATGTCCTTGGGGGACCATGCGAAGATGTCCCGATTCTCACGGAGGAAATCGACGAGCTCGCCTTCCTATTTGCTGTTCAGGTTTGCCCCGATGGTGGCAAACCTTTCTGGGTGCTCCGGGTCCAGAGGTACCTTCTTTGTTTCTTTGGCCGGCTGGAATGAACCTTGTGCATCACACTCCTTGGGGTCGGGGGACAGGGCCGACTGCTTGCCGGCCATGGCCATGACTCGATCCAGTATCTTCTCTTCAGCAATCACGAGGGACTCGGCCAGCCGGCTACTAGCTGCCGCACACTCGGAGGATTTCTTGTAGTCTCCGGCTATGGTGATGATGCCCTTGGAACTCGGTATCTTCATCTTGAGGTAGGCATAATGGGGTACAGCCATGAACTTGGCCAGAGCAGGTCGGCCAAGCAACGCGTGGTAAGGGCTCTCCAGATCCACTACCTCAAACCACACTGCCTCTCAGCGGAAATGATCCTTGTCCCCGAAGAGGACATCTATCTTGATCTTGTCGATTGGGGAGCAGGACAGGCCGGGTACGATGCCATGGAACACAGTCCGACTAGGCATGAGCTGCTTCGTATTGATGCCCAGCATCTCCATGGTGTCTCGGTACAGTATGTTGATGCTGCTCCCGCTATCTATCAGCACACGGGAGAAATGGGCAGCTCGCCTTTCTGTTGTGAGGGTGGCGTCCAAAACGAATGCGTAAGAGCCGGGAGACGGCATCACCTCTGGGTGATCAGTCCGGCTCCAGCTGATAGGCCTTTCTGACCAGTGCATGAACTCGGGGTTGTTGCAGGCAACTGCGTTGACTTCTTGGTGTTGTCGACGCCGGCTACGCCGATCTTCTGGTTGGCTTGTAAAGACGACGTAGGCAGCATGCTCGTCGGGGAACTCGTCTTGAACAGCCCCGACTGCTGGCCGAGCGGCCAGCTGCGGAGGGGCCGGAGGCGGCTGACCAACAGGCGGAGGCAGCGCTATCCCCTCGCCCTTGGAGATCCGCGTGAGCCAGTAGCATTTCCGGGTCGTGTGGTTTGAAGGCTTTGCGCCGCTGTGGAACTTGCAGGGGGCATCAAGTGCTTGCTCGTAGGAGAAAGCCGGCTGCCAAGCCGGCCTGCTTCCTTTCTGCTTCTTGGGCGTGGGCCGCCCTTCAGGTTGTTCGTCTTCGACTGTGGCCACCTGCCGACTGGTGGAAGGCGGCATGGGAGCCTTACGCTTGTGGTCATTCTGGTACGGGCGTCGGCTGGAGTCTCCAGCCGGCGTCTTGGGACTCGGGGCAAGCACCTTCCCGGAGGCGTCTACTCGGAGCTCGGTCGTCATTGAGGAATTGGTCGTGGTGTATTTATTAGCTATGACCAGCAGCTCGTCGAGGGAAGTCGGCTCGTCGTAGAGGAGTCGGTGCTTGAGGAGGGTGCCTTCTCGGCACCCGGCGATGAAGTACTCTATAGCTTGAACCTCATGCACCCCTTCGCAGGAATTGCGGAGCTCGGCCCAATGCGTGAGGTAGTCACGAGTTGATTCATTGGGTCCTTGTACACACAACGAGAGCTGTTGGGGCTTGGGAGCCTGCTTGTAGGTGCTGGTGAAGTTGCGGATGAAGGCTTCTCTGAAGTCCATCCAGCTGTTGACGCTGTAAGGCTTGAGGCTGTTGAGCCAGGTGCGCGCCGTGCCATGGAGCATGAGGGGGACATACTACACAGCAACACGCATGTTGCCGTTCGCGATGCTAACCGAAGTGGAGTAGTCGATCAACCAGTCTTCCGGCTTCACGGAGCCGTTGTACTTGGGTGTGTCTCTTGGGAGTGAGAACCCTTTGGGGAAGGGCTCGTCGCGGATGTGGGGGCCAAAGCAGGGCGGGACGACATCATCTTCTTCTTCCAGGGCCAGGGATCACGTGAGTTGGTCGATCCAGTGGCGGGCGTCATTCTCGCCGACTCCTTCACGGCGGCCCAGTCGGCTGCTGAGAGTCGGATGCGTGACAGGCGGCGGGGTGGGATATCTCTCCCCATGAGGTGGAGGAGGAGGCGGGTCACCCCGCCACTCCACAGCTCGAGGGAGGCCTTCTGCGTCACGCTCGATGGAGATTCGAGTCCGACTGCGGCTGGCAGCCGACTCCTTTTCTTTCCTTGCGCGGATGTTGCCCGCAGTCGACGTTCGGGACGTCGCACCGTGCTCTCGGCGTGGGGGAGGACTTTCGGCGCGGACACCGGCTTCATGCCGCTCTATGGCCGCGTCGATAAGCTGCTCGATGCGTCTGGTCATGTAGGGGAGCTCGTCGGCCCCTAGTCCGTCCAGCTGGTCTACGGCCGCCTGGGCGGCACGTAGGTTCTCGAGAGGCATGGCATAGACTGGGCGGTCTGCTCCCAGCACGTTGGTGATAGCCGCACCGCGTTTCTTGATGATACTGACGCGGCTCGGCCCGTCGGGAGGCGGCGTGCCAAAGGCGGCGCGGTCAACTTCGCGCTGGTGAGCCTCAGTGAGGCGTCTCATGGAAGCTAGCTTCTGGCCCTCCGCAACGAGGGCAAGGCGGCACGCCTCCAGTGTCTTGGCGTCGGCGTCAGCCGGGATGGGGGCGGACAAGTCGTGCAGCGCCATCTGCAGGGCGTCGTGGGCGTTTTCGCCAGAGGCGGCACCGTGGCTGATGACCAGTACCTCGGGGATGGTGCTGCCGCTGCTATCGGCTCGAGGAAGAGGGTCGTTGATGATTACTACGTTGGTGGGGAAGGCGTCAAGCGACGCCGTGTCAGAGTTGACAAGCATCGGGTCGGTGGAGCCAACCGACTCCAAGTCCGCGGCAAGCTCGCCGGAGACGTGGAGTTGGTCGAGGAGGCTGACGAGGTGGCTCTTGGGGCAGCCTATGCCCTCGTCGGATGCGGGCTCGTCGGAGATGCGAGCCTCGCCAAGAAGATCGGCGAGGCAGCTCGCCGCGCAGGCATCGGCGACACCTTGCAGCGCGTCGGGGCAAGCGCCATTGGGCGAGCCGGGCCGGCTACGCTCGCTGGGAAGGAAGAGGGTTCCGATCCAGAACAGGTCTCCGGACGACGGTGCACCTGGCCCCACGGTGGGTGCCAAATGTCGGGTGGTTGGTGCGACATATGCCAACGGGTGGCCTATCATTGTGGGAGCCAATAAAACATCGCCGGTGCCTGGAAACGGGATAAGGCGAAGACATGCACGCCGGCGGATCTTACCCAGCTTCAGGGCTCTCCACGGAGATAACACCCCTACTGCTGCTCTGCGGGGTCTCCACATGGTCACTAGACCGACAAGTAGCTACAAGAGGCTCCTTGAGCTGTTCGGTGAAAGGATGAAGAAGGGCAAGGCTAGCCCGATTCTCCTCTCGATGTGGTGTCTAAAACTACTGAAAAAGGATCCCCCTGCATGGGTGCCCTAGGGGGTTTATATAGGCCTACCCCCCAGGGGTACAATGGTAATCTGGCTGGGTGTGGGCCCCAGCCGTCCGTGTCTACGCTTGCCGGCTTCTCCGCCGACCGATGGGGCCCGCCGACAGGTGGACCCCGCAGGCTGCCGGCCTTCTGGTCGACAGGCCGGTCCCACCGCTCGGGGGTCCTGTCGGAGGCTGGTTACTGTTCCCTCGCCTTTGGTGATGAGGGCTTTGTCGTGATAAGCATGGCTACAGTGCTACCGTTGGGCGGCTTATCGCTATAGCCTTACCTCGTCTTATCTCCTTAATGAGGCGCCTCCTTCGAGGAAGTGAACTAGCCGGCTATTGGGAGTCGGCCATACCCCAGGCCGACTGGGAGAGGCCTGGCCGCCTTTAGGCATCTCCCTGACTGAAGGGGCCCGCCACCCACGGGTCGTACTGACAGCTCGCCGTGGGTGACATCATGGTCAACATGGCAACAGTGCCACGCCGGACGGGTGATGGCCACCCCGTACGACGCACTATGGCCATGTGTGTTCCGGGATTCGGGTGTGGCAGGCTTCACTGTAGCCACGCCCCGTCTCATCACCGTTATGTGGGTGCAGACTCTGAGGGCACGATCTTGGCCACCTGCTGGAGGGGGACAGCTTCTTGGAGTCGGCCTTCTCATGGCCGGCTTCTTGGAGCCGGCCCTCTCGTGGCTTTCTTTGAGGATTTTAGGGCTGGGCCACCTTCTTGCAGCCCGCCTGAAAGGTAGCCAGCTGGGGGAAGGCGGCCCCACGCCTTAGATGCTTGAAGGCTCGATCGGCCTATAATTTTGCTGAAGATCCAGGGGGAGCCGGCTAGGCTACCCGTGGTTATTTACTCCGACATTCATGATAAATTAAAGTTCAATTAATCATATTACTTAAGAACTCCCACTTAGATAGACATCCCTCTAATCATCTAAGTGATCACGTGATCCATATCAACTAAACCATATCCGATCATCACGTGAGATGGAGTAGTTTTCAATGGTGAACATCACTGTGTTGATCATATCTACTATATGATTCATGCTCGACCTTTCGGTCTCAGTGTTCCGAGGTCATATCTGCATATGCTAGGCTTGTCAAGTTTAACCCGAGTATTCTGCATGTGCAAAACTGGCTTGCACCCGTTGTATGTGAACGTAGAGCTTATCACACCCGATCATCACGTGGTGTCTCAGCACAACGAACTGTAGCAACGGTGCATACTCAGGGAGAACACTTGTACCTTCAAATTTAGTGAGCGATCATCTTATAATGCTACCTCCGAACTAAGCAAAATAAGATGCATAAAGGATAAACATCACATGCAATCAATATAAGTGATATTATATGGCCATCATCATCTTGTGCTTTTGATCTCCATCTCCAAAGCATCGTCATGATCACCATTGTCACCGGCTTGACACCTTGATCTCCATCGAAGCATCGTTGTTCTCGCCAACTATTACTTCTACGACTATCATTACCGCTTAGTGATAAAGTAAAGCAATTACATGGTGATTGCATTTCATACAATAAAGCGACAACCATATGGCTCCTGCCAG
This sequence comes from Triticum urartu, assembly GCF_056163025.1. Lineage (NCBI taxonomy): Eukaryota > Viridiplantae > Streptophyta > Magnoliopsida > Poales > Poaceae > Triticum > Triticum urartu. Next base: position 557,196,941 of record NC_141879.1, read on the forward strand.
TTGCCGATAACTCTGTTACAAAACATGATCATCTCATACAAGAAAATTTAGCATCATGTCTTGACCATATCACATCACAACATGCCCTGCAAAAACAAGTTAGACGTCCTCTACTTTGTTGTTGCAAGTTTTACGTGGCTGCTTCGGGCTGAGCAAGAACCGTTCTTACCTACGCATCAAAAACACAACGCGGTGTAGTGATTGATTTTTGATCTTCAGAAAGAATCATGTTCATTGAATCCGATTCAACTAAAGTTGGAGAAACTAACACCCTCTAGCCACATGTGTGTGGAGCACGTCCATAGAACCAGTCTCGCGTAAGCGTACGCGTAATGTCGGTCTGAGCCACTTCATCCAACAATACCGCTGAATCAAGAATCAACTAGTGACGGCAAGCAATATGTATATACCCACGCCCATAACTCCTTTATGTTCTACTCGTGCATATAACATTTACACATAGACCTGGCTCGGATACCACTGTTGGGAAACGCAGTAATTTCAAAAAAAATCCTACGCACACGCAAGATCCATCTAGGTGATGCATAGCAACGAGAGGGGAGAGTGTTGTCCATGTACCCTCGTAGACCGTAAGCGGAAGCGCCATGACAACGCGGTTGATGTAGTCGTGCGTCTTCACGATCTGACCAATCCTAGCACCGAAGGCACGGCACCTCTGCGATCTGCACACGTTCAGCTCGATGACGTCCCATGAACTCTAGATCTAGCTGCGGTCAAGGGAGAGTTTCGTCAGCACGACGGTGTGGTGACGGTGATGATGAAGCTACCGGCACAGGGCTTCGCCTAAGCACTGCAAAGATATGATTGAGGTGGAAATCTGTGGAGGGGGACACCGCACACGGCTAAACAATCAACTTGTGTGTCTATGGGGTGCCCCCTTCCCCCGTATATAAAGGAGGGCCGACCCTCTCATGGCGCGCCCAAGGGGGGAGTCCTACTCCCGATGGGAGTAGGATTCCCCCTTCCCTAGTTTGAGTAGGAGAGGAAGGAAGGGGGAGAGAGAGGGAAGCAAAGGGGGGCCGGCCCCCCACCCAATTCGGATTGGGCTTGGGGGCGCGCGCCCTCCACCTTGGCCGCCTCCTCCTCTCTCCCACTAAGGCCCAATAAGGCCCATACACTCCTCGGGAGTTCCGGTAACCCCCCGGTACTCCGGTAAATGCCCGAACTCATCCGGAACCCTTCCGATGTCCAAACATAGTCTTCCAATATATCGATCTCTATGTCTCGACCATTTCGATACTCGTCGTCATGTCCGTGATCACATCCGGGACACTGAACTACCTTCGGTACATCAAAACACATAAACTTATAATACCGATCATCATCGAACGTTAAGCGTGCGGACCCTACGGGTTCGAGAACTATGCAGACATGACCGAGACTCACTCCTGGTCAATAACCAATAGCAGAACCTGGATGCTCTCATATTGGTTCCTACATATTCTACGAAGATCTTTATCAGTCAAACCGCATAACAACATGCGTTGTTCCCTTTGTCATCGGTATGTTACTTGCCCGAGATTCGATCATCGATATCTCAATACCTAGTTCAATCTCGTTACCGGCAAGTCTCTTTACTCGTTCCGTAATGCAACATCACATAACTAACTCATTAGTCACATTGCTTGCAAGGCTTATAGTGATGTGCATTACCGAGAGGGCCCAGAGATACCTCTCCGATACACGGAGTGACAAATCCTAATCTCGATCTATGCCAACTCAACGAACACCATTGCAGACTCCTGTAGAGCATCTTTATAGTCACCCAGTTACGTTGTGACATTTGATAGCACACTAAGTGTTCCTCTGGTATTCGGGAGTTGCATAATCTCATAGTCATAGGAACATGTATAAGTTATGGAGAAAGCAATAGCAATAAACTAAACGATCATAATGCTAAGCTAACGGATGGGTCAAGTCAATCACATCATTCTCTAATGATGTGATCCCATTCATCAACTGACAACTGATAACCCACAAGTATAGGGGATCGGAACAGTTTTTGAGGGTAAAGTATTCAACCCAAATTTATTGATTCGACACAAGGGGAGCCAAAGAATACTCTCAAGTATTAGCAGTTGAGTTGTCAATTCAACCACACCTGGAAACTTAATATCTGTAGCAAAGTGTTTAGTGGCAAAGTAATATGATAGTAGTGATAACGGTAGCTAAAGGTAATAGTAGTAAAAGTAATGTTTTTGGTATTTTGTAGTGATGATAGCAATAGCAACGGAAAAGTAAATAAGCGAAGAAAAATATATGGAAAGCTCATAGGCAATGGATCAGTGATGGAGAATTATGCCGGATGCGGTTCATCATGTAACAATCATAACCTAGGGTGACACAGAACTAGCTCCAGTTCATTGATATAATGTAGGCATGTATTCCGAATATAGTCATACATGCTTATGGAAAATAACTTGCATGACATCTTTTGTCCTACCCTCCCGTGGCAGCGGGGTCCTTACGGAAACTAAGGGATATTAAGGCCTCCTTTTAATAGAGAACCGGAACAAAGCATTAACACATAGTGAATACATGAACTCCTCAAACTACGGTCATCGCCGGTAAGTATCCTGATTATTGTCACTTCGGGGTTAACGGATCATAACACATAATAGGTGACTATAGACTTGCAAGATAGGATCAAGAACACTCATATATTGATGAAAACATAATAGGTTCAGATCTGAAATCATGGCACTCGGGCCCTAGTGATAAGCATTAAGCATAGCAAAGTCATAGCAACATCAATCTCAGAACATAGTGGATACTAGGGATCAAACCCTAACAAAACTAACTCGATTACATGATAGATCCCATCCAACCCATCACCGTCCAGCAAGCCTACGATGGAATTACTCACGCACGGCGGTGAGCATCATGAAATTGGTGATAGAGGATGGTTGATGACGACGATGGCGACGGATTCCCCTCTCCGGTGCCCCGAACGGACTCCAGATCAGCCCTCCCGAGAGGTTTTAGGGCTTGGCGGCAGCTCCGTATCATAAAACGCGATGAATTCTTCTCTCTGATTTTTCTCTCCCCGAAACACAATATATGGAGTTGGAGTTGGAGTCGAAGAGGCAACAGGGGGCCCACGAGGTAGGGGGCGTGCCCCCCACCCTCGTGCAGAGGTGGTGGGCCCCTGGCCTTCATCTTTTGCAGGTATTTTCATATTTTCTGAAAAGTTGCTCCGTGAAGTTTCAGGTCATTCCGAGAATGTTTGTTTCTGCACATAAATAACACCATGGTAATTCTGCTGAAAACAGCGTCAGTCCGGGTTAGTTCCATTCAAATCATGCAAGTTAGAGTCCAAAACAAGGGCAAAAGTGTTTGGAAAAGTAGATACGTTGGAGACGTATCAACTCCCCCAAGCTTAAACCTTTGCTTGTCCTCAAGCAATTCAGTTGACAAGCTGAAAGTGATAAAGAAAAACTTTTACAAACTCTGTTTGCTCTTGTTGTTGTAAATATGTAAAGCCAGCATTCAAGTTTTCAGCAAAGATTATAACTAACCTCATTCGCAATAACGCTCAGGTCTCTTGTTTAGTCATATCAATAGCATAATCAACTAGCGAGCAATAATAAGAAATCTCGGATGACAACACTTTCTCAAAACAATCATAATATGATATAACAAGATGGTATCTCGCTAGCCCTTTCTGAGATCGCAAAACATAAATGCAGAGCACCTTTAAAGACCAAGGACTGACTAGACATTGTAATTCATGGTAAAAGAGATCCAGTCAAGTCATACTCAATGTAAATTAACAGTAATTAATGCAAATGATAGCGGTGCTCTCTAACTGGTGCTTTTTAATAAGAGGATGATGACTCAGCATAAAAGTAAATAGATAGGCCATTCGCAGAGGGAAGCAGGGATTTGTAGAGGTGCCAGAGCTCGGTTTTGAA